>NC_065586.1:6451777-7651777 GCF_024542745.1 Macaca thibetana thibetana
TTTATTCTAAAAGAAATATTTGCTTCTCAACATAACATTACGCCTTTGTTATTATCTCTGACCTTGTAAATGCCATGTTGCAGTATCTTATCATCATTTGCCTTTATTTACTCTTTTACTGTCATTTCCAGCTGGGGGTGCCACAAGGATTGTTCTCATATAATTAATCTAAAGTAGGCTTTCTGGCCACTTTCTGTGCCATTTTTCTGGAAAAGTAGAGCCATGAAAATTCTTCCTGTATATAATTTGTGTATATATAGGAGGTACAAGTGCAGATTTCCTTTTGTTTCTCTTTTTTTTTTTTTTTTTGAGATGGAGTCTCACTCTGTTGCTCAGGCTGGAGTGCAGTGGCGTGGTCTTGGTTCACTGCAACCTCCGCCTCCTGAGTTCAAGAGATTCTCCTGCCCTAGCCTTCTGAGTAGCTGGGATTACAGGCTTATGCCACCATGCCTGGCTAATTTCGAATTCACCCTCTGGTTTGGGTAACTCGATAATAATCATTATTGAAGAGGAAAGAGTTTTAGGGAGATGGATGTTCACTGATAAATGGAAGGATTCAAGTTCTGGCATTATTCAGAAGCATTCGTGGGCTGTAACATTTAATGTTTTGATAAAAATCACTGCACGTCAAAGAGGAATGTAAATACGTACCATGGTTTCTCGGCTATTGATAGCTGATCCTGTGCACTTTGCTATAACTTTATCAATACACTTCTTGTGAATTGCTGCATTGCATTCTGAAAAGGAAAAAAAAATGCAGCTTATGATCTTCATAGCCTAAGGAATAACTAAATAAAAAGAATGATGGTACTACAACCGAAACCCTCTTACTTACGTCGGCACTGGTAGCCCTGTTTGTTCAGGCCCCTGTAATAAAGCACACACTGATTTATTTCAACGTTGGTATCAACATCAGCACCAACAGCATTTAAGAGGTGAATGAGATCTCATAACCCCCTAAGATCACAGAGCAGTTTCTGATCAGTAGCCCTCTTGTATCATTTGCCGAGAGTATTAACAGAGTGTTTTTCATTTTAAGCTGCTTTTTAAAAAGTTTGATAAATAAATAAAGGAGAAGCGGCTGATTTCTTTTTTATTGTTGTATTTTCCAAACAAACGTATAGAGATTAAAACGCATGAATGAAAACGCATGCATCACGGACTCTTGCATCACGGACTCTTTGTAGCACATTTCCCTGTGCTAGATTTAAAAATTCATGGCCTCGGTGAGCTCACTCCAGATGAACAAAGACATCTGTAACATTTTATTTCCTCTTTCTGAGCATCTGACAAAGTCTCATGCAACCAACAAAGTCTCACATGTAGGGCCGATTCCTGAGTGACATCCATGATTAGAGAGAAAGGAGGTTCAGGTGATTAGACGAAAGCAGGTTGATGAAAACCCTCCAAGTCAATCTGGCATGTGGATACCCTGGTTACACGGGAGCTGTGCTTTAACAGTTTCTGCAGTAGCCTAAAGGGAAGAGTATCCCTTAATAGGCTAGGATGCTGAGAGCCAGAAACAGGAGTCATTTCAAGTCTCTACTCTGTCATAGCCTTTGCTGTGTGGTTACTGAGGCTTAAACTGATCTGTTTGATGGCTGTTAAGATACCCAAGAGCCTCATAAACATTTAAACCATTAGCTACAATGGCAAAGTGCTGCCTGTTGCAAAACGTAGCACCAGCACGGTTGGGCCATTAGGTGGGGGAAGTTTTGACTATAAAACTGGAAAACTGCTTGTAATAAACATACCTTTCACTTCTGTTCCTTCCCACTTACCCCCAGTAGCTCCCGATTGAGGCAGAAACTAAAATCCCATGGGCATTTTTCCTGACTAGACCTGGCTTCCTCATGTACCTCTTCTATTGGATCACACCATTTGAACCTTCTCAGTTCCAGCGAGGTCCCTGACAATGCTGAGGTAGCACTTACTCCAGTATAACCCCATGGTGGAGCATGCCAGCCTACAGGATTAAGAAGATGCAACAAAACTTGGAGGGAGATGCCAAGTGACCGTACCAGACAAACTCGTGGCAGACAGAGCAAAACGTGGGCTGTGGGAAGAAGGTGGCGGTGAACTCGTGGCACTTGACGTGGTGGACTTTTGCCTGCTTGATGGCACCCCGGCGCTGATGCAAAGCAAAGAAGCCTTCCGTCTCAAATTCACTCATGTCCTTTGTGTCTACAGGAAGAGAAAGGGGGAGAAAGTGAAGGTCTGCAACAGGACAACTCCTATTCCATCTGGGTCAGGAGGGGAGGGAGATGGGCAAGGGCTAGAGGAGAACCAGCACTGTTGCTGAAACATTCCAGGTACTCACTATGGTGGGTACCACACTAAGCATCTTTCCTTAATTCTACAACATAGATTCATCACAGGGCATATTATTAGAGGGTGAAAACAATGTTGGATTACTGGCTCAATCCTTCGCTCCTCTTTGACTGGGCTGAGCTATCCTCTTCAAGTTTCAAAACCAGAGATTAGAACTTTGAAGGTATCTATTAACCTCTCTTTGTCACTGTCAATGATGACTCAACCAGAAAAGGCAGGAAGTGGCAAAGGCTTTCCTGTCGGTAATTCTAGAGAATCACATGGTTACTGACAGCATCTTGGGAACAGTATTTCAGAGGTGCCAGGAAGCCTTACAGTCAGTTGTTGGAGACATGCTGGAGTAGACTGGGAGGAGCTGACCAGGATGTTGTGTGAGGGGAAAGGAACTTTGGGACATTGTGTCCTGGTTCCTGATGTCCACAGTGATCAGATACACCAGCTACCAACCATATTTACCATGTGAAAAAGGCCAGAAAATTAATATCTCACTGCATTTTTTTAGTGTCTAGGTAATCCTGTGCATTACCTAGTCATCAGCATCAAGCCATCAGATTCAATCTATTCATTTCACCCTGGGCTCATGAATATTGGTGAAAGTGCTTTGGATAGTCACTGTTTACAGTGCCCTATACCTGGATGATATCTTTCCAAAGGGTTGAAAAACTAAGATAGTCAAATTATGAGAATGCTCATGATGCCCTTGCTGAAGCCCAGGTCCTCATGAAACACCAAATTGTAAGACAGTCATGGTTAAACAGCACAATGGATACTTCAGTAGGTGAGGGAGAATAACACAGGGAACAGTAAAGAAATAAAAATAACGATTGCTATAATAAAAATAATACACAAATAAATATATGAATAAATAAATAAGGATAATGAATTTAAATCCTAGAGTCATAATTTTACAATAGCTTGAAGACTCTTGGATTACTTCTTCTATTTTGTTACAAATACAAAACATTGAGGTTTCGTTTAAATAGCAGGTTCATCATATTTCACAATGAGTTAATAATATTCAAGCTAAATTTCTCTGATTCTGGCTAAGCAGTTGGCAGTAGCCTGACAATGCGTTTGAAGCAAATGATCTTCCAAGGTACCTTAATGTCCAATCCCTAACAGTGGTTAGACTAGAAACACTGTAGGTAGACGAAGGAGGAGCTGTGTGGGTAGAAACCTCCTCCAGGAATCCAGCCACATCCCAGGACATCCTTTTGGACTCAAGTCTTTTCTGTAGTGCCCACAGATCTGTTTTATGGCAACCCCAACTCCCAGACAAAAAGCATTTCCAGTAACCCTCTTAACAGTTCCACAGATGGGACATAATACTTTGCCTGATACTTTAAGAGTAGGTAATTTAGGTCCTTTTACCTGGAACTAGGCTGGAAATAATAAATTCAGCTTGGTAAATGAGGGGTTAAATTAAGGGTCACTGAGTTCATGACCTTCTTCCACAAGTTCTGGTATAAATGTCCAAATCTATTTACAACTTGTGACTAGTAGAGTAGGTCATTTGTTTATAACATGTGACTTGTTTCTATTTTGGTCCAGATGCATTAAAATAAAATAAAAAGGACAAATATACTTTTAAATGCAGGGAATGAAAGTGAATTATTCTAGGGACCCTATATAGTTTTTTACTGTAAAAATCATATATATGTTTAAATGTATAGTAAATGTATTTTATACATGTCTATACATATATGTTTATATACATACATGTCTACATGTATATAAACACGTTTTTATAACATATATGTATTTTATATGTATATTGATTACATGTTTACATATGTCTACATGTACATAAACATATGTTTTTATAAACTATAAACATATATAGTTCATATATATAATTTGTACATTAGACTATACTATAATTTTTTTAAATATTAGGAATTTCTAGAAATGAATTTATACTCTTATTTTCTGTGATTTCCTTTATCCTCTTTTTCAATCATTATAAAAGAGTAAATGTAAAAACAGAATTCTTTAATTCTTTTGGTATTGACTATTTCTCTATTTACTGGTTTGAATGAGCTCATTGGTTTTTGCAATTTTTTTTCTTTTATACTAATGGATTCTAATCTATTTATGTGGTCTAACCTATCATTTGTTTGTAGTCAATGAAATCACAAGTTTCCTGAGCAGCTGTGAGTAAACTGCTTTGCTGGATGTGCTGAAGAAATGTATTATTCCTCACCTTTGCATAGCTAATAGTCAAGTCAGGGAGATGTGGCACAGGCACAGAACACCCAACCTTAAGAGGCAATATATGATGGTGTGGAATAGGCTCAGGGATATGGGTACCCATATTTTTTAGGAGGTAGGAAAAGAAATGGCAAAAGAGACCAAGAAGAGGCAGCTGCAAAATTAAGAGGAAAACTTGGACAACATCGCATCAGTCAAGTTGAAAAGAAATGAAATTTTCAGCATTGTATGACAGAGAGATATCAAGGAAATTGAAGGCTAAGAAGCAGGTGAGAACTCATAATCCTGGAGAAAGCCATTTCAGCAGATTGGTTGAATTATAAGCCAGAGTCTTAGGGTCTAAGAATAGAAGTAGAAGGGAAAAAACAGAAACTGATAAATATAAACTACTTTTTAAAGGAGTGTGTTAGGGAAAGCAAAAAAAAAAAAAAAAAAAAAAAAAAAAAAACTCATGGAGGTAAAAAGGTGAAAAAAAAAGAAGAGATGGTGTTCAAGATTGGGGAAGATGGATAATACAGTATGTCTTGGGAATGAGGAAGAAACTGCAGAGAGAAGGCAGAGTCGAGGATGTCAGAGGTAAACTGTATTGATAGAGCAGGACTGCTGGGATGAGAGGTGTGCAACCAAGAAAGGGAGCAGCTGTCTCTGAGGCAGAGGAGCAGGAGAAGGTGGAAGGAAGCAGCTGCATCTTAAAGTGCAGAGACAGACAGAAGACAGGGTGTCTGCCGGGCATGGTGGCTCACACCTCTAATCCCAGCACTTTGGGAGGCCGAGGCAGGCAGATCACCTGAGGTTGGGAGTTCGAGACCAGCCTGACCAACATGGTGAAACCCCGTCTCTACTAAAAAATACAAAATTAGCTGGGCATGGTGGCACATCCTTGTAGTCCCAGATACTCAGGAGGCTGAGGCAGGAGAATCACTTGAACTCGGGAGGCGGAGGTTGCGGTGAGCCAACGTAGTGCCATTGCACTCCAGCCTGGGTGACAAGAATAAAACTCCATCTTAAGGAAAAAAAAAGTATATAAAATAAATTTTAAAATATAAAAAAGAAGATAGGGACTCTACCAATCATGTTGGAGGCAAGGTCAACCTCCCAGAATCAGAGGAGACTGAGGCACCCCCAGAAACCAAGGAGGATGGGAATGGTAGGAAGAGCCATTGTGTGGGAATCAAAAGGAAACGAAGGAGATTTCTAAGTGCCAAGGTAAGTCTAGCTGAACAGTTCAACATGCATTCATTGTGTGTTTCCTGCATGCCTCACCTGAAACCTGGCGCCAAAGTTAAAGGAATTAATGAGATGTGTTTTGACGGTGGCTGTCCTGCAAGGAGTTAAGAGTCCAAAAGGAAAGACAATCAATATGTCAGTACAGAGGTATTCACAGGATGCTATGGGACCATGAAAATGAGGAAACTATACCAGCTTAGGCAGGTGGAGGTAGGTGAAGGAGAGAAAGAGAGAAGTTGGACAAGAAAGGTCCTGGCAGAGATGCTTCTGTGCTGAATTCTGAAGGACAGATAACTCCTACTAATGTGTGGGAGAAGGTATGGTGGGGAAAAGCCAAATTTGCTCTCTCTGGGTGGAAGGGAATGAGCAAAACTACAGAGCTAAGGTTCCTCAGGGTGCGGGTGGGGGTCCAGAACTAGCTGGGCATTGCCAGAGTGCAGAGGGTGAAGCAGAAATGATCAGCAGTCACTTCCAGAAGATGTGTACGTGTTAGATCAGTTTGGACACTTTCCTGCAGACAATTTGCAGATGCTGGAACGCTGCAGCAGGGGCAGAGGCATTATGTGGTCAGATTGGAGCTTGGCATTGTTACTTCTAGGACCACCATAGGAGAATGGATGGGATGACTACCTCTGCAGGAGGTAGTCAGGAAGTAATTAGATAATGAAATGGACAAAATATTGACTAGACAACATGAACATAAATGATTGACTGATGCACTCATATGGAAGTTGGAGGAAAAGGAGGCTATAAAAATTATGTCCAGGTTTTGTAGAATGAGTTATTATATAATTAAGTACGATAGTAAGTTATAAAAGAAATAGGTTGCTCGTGAATGTGGTAAGTGTAATTTTGGATACTTAGTTTAATTTGGCCCCTTAAAATGTGTAAGTACAGGAAATTTAGTTGGAGAGGTCTGCTAAGAAGCCAAACATAGAGTCTGAACCATAGGGACGTCATCTAATACCATCTGTTTGTAACACACTTAGCTGTACGACTTTTTCTAGCAAAGCCGGGGAGAATGAGAGGGGAGAATGCAAGGTCTGGAGATCAGAATATCCATGGCAAAGAGGGAACTAACGAGAGCAGAGTGCTGACAAAGGCTTATCATGGGAGCCAGGCTAGGTAGCGAGTTAATGCCAGAAGTGGGCTAATAAATGGGGTAAAAGGGAAACTGAACTAAAGGCTAGTACTTATTGGCTGAGAAGAAGGGCAGAATTGACGGGGGAGGAGGATGAGCTCTGGAAAAACAAGTTCTGAGTGTGAGTCCCTGGAGGTGGAGAATTCTGAGTGATGATATATGGGTTGAAGGTTGGTTACTGAATGAATAGAGAAACATAGGAAGGTGTGAAATAGAAGGGCGGGGGGCATGAGACGACCATGGGGAATTCTGAAGTTACAAGAAAGTAATAACAGGAGAACAGAGGAAGCAGAGAAAAAATGATTCCTGCTCAAAAACTCAACATGAGGGGATTTCAAAGAGAAAGAACAAAGTAGTCTGCTATGGAGAGCGGAGCCATTTACTTCCTGGTGAGTTAGAGGACTTGAGGCTTCCATGGAAGAGGAACACTAGAGACATGGTATTATCTCAAGTGTTATTCAAATTTGAATTCCTTATCCCCCACTCATTTTCCTCTTCTTTCCATATCTCCCACTTCTGCCACTCCTACCATTTTCCCAGTCTAGCTATTTTAAGAGATATTCTCAACACTTTTCCCCTTCATTCAACTTACATTTTTAAGGAGTAATTATTATTATTATTATTATTTGGAGACAGGGTCTTGTTCTGTTGCCCAGGCTGGAGAGCAGTGGCACTATCTTGGCTCACTGTATCTTTGATGTCATGGGCTCAAGCGATCCTCCTGCCTCAGCCTCCCAAGTAGGTGAGACTACAGGCATGTGCCACCATACCCAGGTAATTTTTAAATTTTCTTGTAAAGATGGGGTCACTCTACACTGCCCAGGCTGGTCTCAAACTCCTGGGCGCAAGTGATCCTCCCACCTTGGCCTCCTAAAGTGCTGGAATTATAGGCATTAGCCATTGCTCCCAGCCTAATTTTTAAAGAATTATAAAGCATCTCAACTATGTACCCTTAACAGGCATTCTGTAGATATTTCATCTACTCTACAATGAAATCTTTCTGCAACAGTATTGTCTTTTAGACTATTCCTTTTATTTTATTCCTGTAGCCACACTCCTAGAACAGATTTTTATCACTTCTCCATAACATAAGTGAAATTTTGTAGACCAATACTGTGTAATTCCTTAAGTAAAAGAAAGTATATTCTTCCCATTAGTTCAAAGCACAACCCAAGACTATGCACTCCTCTTGCCCTCCAATATCTGTCTCTGACTCTTCATTCTGGTTTCAGCAGGAGCCTGAGAGTCTACCTAGGCTGTTCTCCCCGCAGCCCTCACCCATGGCATATTCCTGCTCAAGCCTTTACTTTTTCCTCCTTGTAAGGCCATCCCTCTTCTTCAGAAAACTCAACTCTTCCTACCCTTTAATGCCCACACTGTGGAACTTACTGAAATGAAGGCAACATACACTGATCTCTTGGTTAATCAGTATTTGTGTGGTTTAGGTTATAATTTTATCTAATTGTCTGATCTGTACCACCTCTTCAATCTGAGTTCATGTTCCCTGAGTAGAAGAACACGTTTTGCTTTCCTGAATCCTTCAGAAGATGATTTATTATACTAACAATGAGCATTCTTAAAAGAAAGTGGCATCCTCTACTCTCTTCCTTGTCATTAACCAGGAATTTTCTAGTTAGGTTATTCCATAACTTTGGTTTTTAAAATTAGATTTTTTTGACATATAAAAATTTAGAGACCGAGTGTCAATTTGGATCTAGATATAAAAAGTTTTAAATATTACAAAGCTTTATTCTTAAAACATTTCCTAGGTTTTTGTCATTATTGTTTGTGGAATATCATTGTTTTTGCCCAACTGAATTTGCTCTCTCATTCTAATAAAGTATTTAAGTTCCACAGGAATAGGAGGACTGTCCATGGAATTGTTTTTCAAAGCAGGGATCTTAAAATCAATTACCAAAAATACTTGCATTCTGATGAAGGGCCCTTTTTCCCTTCCCTCCCCTCCCCTCCCCTCCTCTCCCCCTCCCTTCCCCTCCCCTCCCCTCCCCTCCCCTCCCTTCTTTCTTTCAAAGGACACTTTTTCTCCTTTCTTCCCTCCCTCCCCCTTGTCTCCCTCTCTCTCTTTCTTTCTTTCTTTCTTTCTTTCTTTCTCTTTCTTTCTTTCTTTCTTTCTTTTTTTTCTTTCTTTCTTTCTTTTTTTTTCTTTCTTTCTCTCTCTCTCTCCCTCCCTCCCTCCCTCCCTCTCTCCCTCCCTCTCTCCCTCCCTCCCTCCCTTCCTTCCTTCCTTCCTTCCTTCCTTCCTTCCTTCCTTCCTTCCTTCCTTCCTTCCTTCCTCCTCTCTCTCCCTTTCTCTTTCTTTCTCTCTCTCTCTCTCTCTCTCTCATCCAGGCTGCAGTGCAGTAGCAAAATCACTGCTCGCTGCAACTTCGACAACATGGGCTCAGACCATCCTCCCACCTCAGCCTCACAAGTAGCTGGGACTACAGGCATGCACCACCAGCTCTGGCTAATTTGTGTATTTTGGGTAGAGAATGGGTTTTGCCATGTTGCCCAGGCTAGTCTGGAACTCCTGAGCTCAGGTGATCTGCCTGCCTCATCCTCCCAAAGTACTGGGATTACAGGTATGAGCCACCATGCCCAGACAGGACCCTTTTTCAATTTACATTGGGTCATGCTTTAAACTAATGGGAGGAATGTATTTCTCTTATTCAAGGAATTAAACATCATTGATACTATTATTTAGGTCAGCACTTTCACCTTTTATGCAAATCTGGTTATTCAGATATCCTGCAATCACTCTACCTCGGCCAATTCAAAAGTTGTACTATGTGTACTATATATCTACACCTTCCAAGAGGAAAAAGAAATAAAATTTCCGGTACATTTTTCCCTTCTCAGTAATGCTTTCTTTCTCTTAAAAAATTTTTATTCTGGAAAATTTCAAATATACATAAAAGTTGAGCAAATACTATAATCAATTTCCATGTATCAGTCATTCAGTTTCAGCAATTATTAATTAATGGCCACTGTCTTTCAGTATACCCTGTCCATCCTACACCCCATGCCCCTGGATTATTTTGAAGCAAAGCCATGGTATCATTTTTTTTAATCTAAAATATTTCAGCATATATCTGTAAAAGGTTAGCATGCCTTTTAAAAAACATAACCACAATATTATTATCACACCTAAAAGATGAATCACCCAGGCCTCAATATCATCGAATATCTGGTGAGTTTTCTATGATTATTTCATAATAATGTTTTCTGTGATTATTTCATAATATTGTATTTCTCTGATGTATTTGTTTGAATTTAGACCCGGAGGAATTATATATGGTAAGCCAAAACTCAGAAAGCACCATAAATGCATGAGGTCAAACTTGCTTCTTCTTGGTAGTAAAACTAATTTAGGAAAAAATGAAGTGAGTTTACCATCAGTAAATTTACATGTCCATGCTGTGGCTTAGGATTTTATAAGTAGGCGGATTTGATTCACATACTCAGCCCTGACAGCCTGTCTCAGCACATTGTACCGGGAAATTTAACTTCTGTGGCCAAAGTCCACATGTAACGTGGAACCAAAACCCTTTAGCTATATGTTTTCTCACCTTTTCTTGTTCCTAAAAGGACTTGAGGTGACTTACTTCAAGTATTAGCATTTTGTTACTAATTTTATGGAACATATTTATCTACTTCTTAATTTGTATTCTACTGATAATATGGCAGGTTGTTAGAACACATCATTTAAACATAGACAGTGTGTACACACATAACCACACATCAACAGTCTTTTGTACTTAGACTGAATTCCTAAACTAAAATAAAGACGGAGTCTAAGAGCATTGGGCATATGGATTCACATCACTTAAAAACAAGGGCTGTAAATGTTTTATATTTCTACATTTTTCTGGCCCAGATAGTGTCTTTTAAAGTCATGCCTGAGTGTCTCTGAGAATTTTAAAACAATTTTGTGCCTCTTTATTCTTTTCTACAATAATTGCAAAGGTAAAATAAGCTGCATTTGAGGAGAAGGCCATGCCCTCCTCACCCCCAAACAGGAAGAAGAAATGTCACTTGCCACTCATTTCCAGAAAGTATCTTGCATTCATTAGCATTCGGCCTTGAGGTTTCAGCTCTAACTGGTTGGGAGAAGGAGAGAAACATCAGTCAGAATGCGAAACAAGCCCTGAGCTCAATGACATCACTGGCTACTGACGATGGCAAGAGATTTCCAACACAGAATACAATCATTGTTACTCTCCACTGTACGCACACTCATTGTCATCAGACGACTGTAGCAACTGTGACAGTCGCCTTTCTTTTCTTAAAACATCCCAGCAATTCATTAATTTTATTTGGATCTAAAAACTTACATGAGGAAGAAATAAAATCCTAAAACAGATTCTATTCGGTTTTCTGGTGCGGTGATGCTGCTTATCTGAAGAACTGTCACAGGGAAGACCCAGATCTTCATCATGACAAAAGAATCGCAGGCACTGGGACTGGCTTCCTTGGGGAAAAAGCTCTTCTTTTGAAGGGAAAGATAAATCCTGCCTCTTTGAGGCTGCTCCCAGGCCCCTGTCTTCCTTTCTACCTGGGATGCATGCCTAAGTTAATCAGGGCATTCAGTGGGGGTGGTTTTTCTCTTTCACAAAGAGAGATTGTATTTTTAGGTAAGTCTTGGATCCTCCACTAAAGAAAATTCTAATTACACTGGTCTGGGAAGGAATTTATAAGTGTATATAAATATATACTTCAGTACTCTATTATTATGTATAAGAGGGCAGAACAAAGTGTCATTTTAAGGGATGATGTAGGATCTCCCATGAAGTGACATAAGCAGAAGAAAGGACAAATCCAAGTCCAAGACAACCTGAGCACTGATGTTAATCTATTAAACCATCCCATTATGCCATCAACAGACCAAAAAGAATAAGAAAGAACATGACTTGAAGGTCATTATTGGTCATTATGTCCGTGGGTTAGCCAGGTGAGCCAGAGTAACTAAGAAATAGCAAGTAATGTCCTGTGGAACTCAGGATTGAATTTGAATCGTGGCTAAATAATTTTCTGGTTATGCGACCTTGTGCCAGTCACCGTCTTGGGAAATTGCTGAAAAACGGACATAATAGCAATGCCTATGTCACAGCATTACTGCTGTGAGAATTTTGTGATAAAATAAGCTTGCATTGCTGCGACAACTATACATTTTCATATGAGTTTCAATAGATTCATAGAAAAAAAGTACTTTTGACATGGCAGGTATGCACCATTGATCTCTGGCTTGTGGAATAAGGAGTAAAGATGGAGGCAAAAATGGAGATGGAAGAGCTATGGCAAGGGGCCCGTTTCCAAATGGAATAGTGAAAATTGGCACCAGGTGACCACAAAGTTGGCAATATTCCGTACTTAGTAGTGATGGAGAAATTAAAGCAATTAGCTCCTGGAAAAACAGCACCCATAGAAAGCCATATTCCAGTACACTTTGGGGAGCAAATAGGAGATAGCCATGAAAACAGTCACAACCTTGGGGAAACAAAAAGTGTCTCTCAATATGGCATTGAGAGACATGAAAGGCAAATGTGAGAATATCATTTTCTTTAGAGAAATGAGCGTTAGAAATGTAGATTCCAAAAGAAGCAAGGGAAAATGTAAGTCCCAAACAACCTGTTGGCCCTTAAAATAAAAGTAAATTAAGAAATAACCTTGGCAAAAAAAAAAAAAAAAAAAAAAAACAAAACAAAAAGTCCACCAAAGCTTAAAAGTGCAAAAAGTGTGCTAGTTGGTGAAATGAGCATCTGAATGCCACCATGTGCTTATGTCTAAATAATCCTAGAATGCAAGGAAAAGTCTGTTAAGGATGAAATAAGCAAAATCCTAAGCAAGAAATCATATGCAACTTGAAGAGATATAAACAGAACGGCAACCTGCATATCAGTGAAGACTACTTAACGAAAAGATCCCGCCCCCCGACTTATCCTTTCATTAATTGAGAAGGAAACATGAATAGAACTGTATTTTTAAAATTGGGGAATTGACGATTCTTTTAAAAAAAAGTTAGGTAGACCCAATAAACTGGTCTTCCTCAGTTTCCCCCATTCCTGCTTCTACCTAATAAAACAATTAGGTTCACTGCAACTTCCGCCTCCTGGGTTCCAGTGATTCTCCTGCCTCAGCCTCCCAAGTAGCTGGGATTACAGGCACCTACCACCATGCCCGGCTAATTTTTGTATTTTTAGTAGAGACAAGGTATCGCCATGTTGGCCAGGCTAGTCTTGAACTCCTGACTTCAGGTGAACTGCCCACCTTGGCCTTCCAAGGTGCTGGGATTACAGGCATGAGCCACCGCGCCCAGCCCCAGGAACCCTTTTCCCAAGCCAACACACAAGTGCTGAGTAGATACTGCCCAACTGAATTACCTGGACAGAGCTAAGCATGGGCATGAGCACCTTTTTAAAAATCTTGGCATATATTTGTCTCTAAAGATTACTTCAGCGATGCAAGCAAAGATTTTTATACTTTCTTAAAAAGCATTAATTTTTTTTAGGTCAAAAATACAAAACTGACACAAAACCCTAGTTTTTAGGTTTATGTCATTCCCATTTGAAACCTGTGACTTGAAAATCTTTTGAGTGGATTTCTTAAAATCAGTTATAGAAAGTAAGAAGCAGAAAGTCAGGATTCTCTCCTTTGGCACAGATGATATAAACATTTGAAAATATTTTCTGGATTTCAGATCAGGTAAAAGCAGTTTCTTACTGATATATTTTCTTTTCTTTTGTGCCTCAGAAATTTTCATTAGAATTTTTTTTAACGCTTTCATTATTTTACCCTTCCTTTTAACATTTCTAAATATTTACTACCATAATCCAGGTTTTTAACAACTTGGTGTGCTAAGATGAATTGTGTATGATGCACTTCTTAGTCAAAGTAAGCTAAGTGAATTCATTACAGCTGAAAAAAATTGTAGGAACTGTCGAAATATGGAGAGAAAAGACCAAACATTAAATGGATCTTTGTTCTATCCTCTCACATTCTGATAGCTTTTTACTTACTTTAAAAATGTACTGATGGGCCGGGCGCGGTGGCTCACGCCTGTAATCCCAGCACTTTGGGAGGCCGAGGCAGGTGGATCACAAGGTCAGGAGATCGAGACCATTCTGGCTAACACAGTGAAACCCCGTCTCTACTAAAATACGAAAAATTAGCGGGGCATGGCAGCGTGCACCTGTAGTCCCAGCTACTTGGGAGGCTGAGGCAGGAGGATGGTGTAAACCCGGGAGGCTGAGTTTGCAGTGAGCCGAGATCGTGCCACTGCACACCAGCCTGGGTGACAGAGCAAGACTCTGTTTAAAAAAAAAAAAGAAAAGAAAAAAAAGAAAAAGAAAAAGAAATGTACTGATGAAGTTTAATAAAATTAAGATTTTGATATCTCAATGTGTTCTGAGTCTATTGGATTAAACAAGTAATTTCTAAGTTAAAAAGCATTAGTTGTTGTTTGATAAATCTTGATTAAGTTTTATATACAAATATTATTCCCAAAACTGAAAAAGTGAATGAAACTGACAACTGGATTGATAGACAAAAATTCATCCCCCACTTAAGGGGAATTTAAGATGTTCCAAGCCTGCTTTAACAGTTTTAAATAAATAACACTTTATCATAGTCTAAGAGACTTTCTACATCTCTTTGATGTGGGCATCTGAAGATGTCAATGTGTTCTACAGCCCATCAAGAATAACCATTGCCATTGTCAAATCACCAATAAGGAAGTGGTAGGGAGCCTGGTGACCCGAGGCCAGTGTAATCACACCTTCAGATTGACATGGAGTTCTGAGCCAGTCGTCTGTTACCATCATGCTTATCCCTTAGGTGCATACACTTTACACAACGTTACCCATATTTCTGTCTTCCCGTTGTTCTTCCTGCACCTCTCAGCCAGCGAGTAGAGTTCCACAGTGGTTTCAGAGATGAGGTCCACGTTTTTGCCTTTCACAATGATCTGCATGACTCTTCCCTTGTTGATGTGGGCATCAAAAGTGCTGTCCCAGGGTGGGTACATGGTAGGCTTTTTCTGGATATACATCTGCCCATTCTCTAGGAACAGAAAGGTAAGTTCTCATTACTCCTTCAGCCAGGGCTGGAAAATAATTCAGTTCAACTCAACGGTAGCACCTGCTCCCTCTGTTCTCTGGGATATAGAATTCTGTTGGGGAGACAAAAGCAGCACATAAACAATCAGAGACAATATGGGACAGAATGAGACAGTCCCCCGGTCTAGATGCAAGGTGATGCATTGAACCTTATAAGTTCCAATGTAGGTAACTCAGACAACAATCTGCTAATGCCTTGGACTGGAAATTGTTACCGAAACACCAGGCGTTCTAGGTTTTGCTGCTCACCACACAGAAAGTCAATGACTGAAATGACGAGAATTGCCAAGGAAGAAGGCTTTAATTGGGTGCTGCAGCCAAGGAGACGAGAGCTCAGTCTGAAGTCGATCTCCAAGACCGGCTAAAACTAGGGATTTATATAGCAGGTAAGAAATGTAACTTTGTATGAGAAAACAGGAACTTGGGAGGGGTAAGGAACCAATCACAATGAACCAGGAGCCTGGCACTTCCATCTCTGGATGCCATGATGTGGTAAGTTTCAGTTCTTTAATATTTTTTTGAGAGGTGTGGGGATCCTTTCCTGAGGAAGAAACTCAGAAAGTTCCAAGCTTTAAGATCAAAAGGGTCCATTTCTATAATTAGCCAAAAACAACCGTCTATGGTACTATCGGGTTGGTTTCAAAATGTTCTTTTCCTAATCAACAGTTAGTTGCTTCACTCTGGCTGTAAACACCTGAGCAACAAACTTTTTAAAAAATCTTTTATGCCTTTGAGATTCTCCTTTATTAATCTGTCGTGTTAATCCTACGGCTGATTAACCTCACTGGCCCCGGGTTAAACATAGTCAATTCAAAACTACTGCGTGTTCATCTGAAAGACATAGTGGCATAATTTAAGCGTATAATGAATGCTCCTTTAATAAATATTTAAATTTTTTTCCATTTGACATAAATACAGTAAGAGGCAATGATCTTTAAAACATAATGAGCCATTATTTCCTTCTCTAATTCTTGGGTGAAGATACATTTTACATGTACCATGCACCCTCAGCAAAAGCTGATGGGCAACTCGGAGAGGTGGTGCTGGTCTTCACTCATGGAGCCAGCGAGGCTGAAGCAGACTGCAAGTCTGCAAGTGAGGAAAGGTAAGCAGGTAGCAGCCCTGGAAATAGTAATGAATCTGTAGACGGGAAGGTCAGTTTAGGGGAAACCTCCCTAAAGCCGCACTGTGATTGGCAAAGAGTTTGCTAATTAAGAAGTTTTTCCTTGTCTTTCATGCACATTGAATTTTCTCTGGTATTTATTCTTTAATCATTTCAGAAGCAGAAACCTGCATTTGAGGGTTTGTTTCTTGTGATATAAGCACATTAAGTGGCAGATTTAGCAATTCAGAGATGTCGATTAAGCAAAAGGGGAAAAATCCGCTTACAGCCAGGAAATAAAGCCCTTCTAACTTTCGAGGGCCCCTTCCGTCCAACACACAAAGCTAAGCAGAGCAGGCATTTAGCGTTTGTTAAATTAGTATTTATTTTGGGGATATACAAGGAGTTGAATAAGCTTGAAACTCAAATGTTAGATAAACTTGGCTAGGAACGATATAAACCATGAGATTACTAAAGGTGGAATAGAAAGGGGAAAGTTTTTGTGGGTTGGTTAAAAAAAATTGGACTGGAGATTGGGCTTTTTAGAAACCAATGGCAATATTAATGATCACAGTAACATTTTACTTCCACAGACCTGAAGCTTCCCTTTTGGATAATTCCTTTTGATGGTAACCATTCTCTGTGCCTGGAGAAAAGGGCCAAAAATCCTCCGAGAAGGGGCAAACATCCTCGAAGCAAGGCACTTTTTACATTTGCATTCACCACGTGTGTAATTACCTAAACAGAGGATCCTGACTATCTAGAGTGTTACCGTTTTCAGTGACTCACAGCCCCACAGTCCCATGGTCTGTTTGTCCTTGTTCTGTTGGCTTATTGTGGAAAACACAGTCTTACACTCCAAGAACTGAAATGTGTTTAAATTCTGTAGAAGTAAATATTGAATGATAATATTCAGAGTGATTTCTTTTCAGAACAAACCCAAAATAAAATCAAAAGCAAAAATCTCTAAACTCCCTCCAACTCCACAGGCTAATCTTTAGGAAAACCAGTTTCCTTCTTTTCTGACAAGGTCTCTCGATCCACATGGCTGATTAGACCAAGTTCAAAGGCAAGGCCAAAAGCAATAAAAAAAAAAAAAAAAAAAAAAAAAAAAAAAAAAAAAAAAAAAAAGGCCCTCAGGAGGCAAATGTCAGGGAGAACTGAGAGGGTAAAGAGAACTGGATCCAGGAGACCCATTAAGTCAAAGGCGGCTTTGAAAAACTCAGACATTTTACACTTCAAAGATGTCTGTGACATTTGAAAGGTTTTAGGTTGGGAGCAAGTGGCATTCACACTTTTAACTAAACAGGAGAGAACTCTGGGCAGAAAGGAAATCAAGATGATTCAGACAGTCTCCCTGGCTTTGATGTGTTCAGAGTGGCTGGAAGGACAAAGTCAGCTGTGAAGCAAAAAGTCTTTTGGTGGGGGATGCAAAATAGTAGGTTTGGGAACCCCTAAATGTGAACTGTGAGCATCTGGCAGGAGGTTCTCAACATCTGAGTCAGTTTCTTCTTGCATCTGCAAATGTCCCTGCTCACAGGCCTTTGCAGGACAACCCTATATAAGATAACACACATCCCTGCCCCCAGTCCTCTCTTCTTTACACTGCTTTTTGTTCCTTCATTACCTGCTGTTGGTATTTTTGTTTATTGCCACTTTCTTCTGCAAGAATAGATGCTCTAAAGGGAAGGCAGTCTTCCTGAGTTCCTTCTGCTTATTTAGTTGACTTTTTTTCCCTCTATGCTCTGGCCCCAGCACTCTTGCAGTGGTCTCTCTGTAAACACTTTTGTGTAAGTGAACTGTGACGGCTTCCACAGTTACTGCAAGCCTGCATCCATTGTCATTATCATTCTCTACAAAGTGTCTGCTAAAATCAAAATGCACGTAGGGAAACAAGAAAAGGTGTGCAGTCAGGAGAGTTGTGGGATCTAAACTCCCTCCTACTTTTCCTTTGGAAATCCACAGCAAACTTACAATGCGGAGCTGAGGCTCTCAGAGAGCGGAAGCTGGTCAATGTGCCCACAGAGAAATTCCCTACACATAAGGCTGTTGGAACGGAACATTCTGAACCCACAAATGGGACGTTGGGTGGCTGTCCCACTTTCCCCCTCACCTTGAGCTGCCTGTAAACATTTAAACTTGATGAAACATCACGATTCTTCCATTCAGCCAAGACCTTAGTGAGTGCAAAAGTATGTTTTCTGAAATTTGGACTCTAATGGCTAATTATAGATGCTTTGTAATATCCACTGAAGTTTGCCAAAGCAGCAGTAAGTAGTCTTTAGAGTTGGTTGGAAGATTATGCAGTCTTAATCTACCTAGACTTATTTAAAGTAACCAGGCTTAACTACATAGGGCCATGTTCT
This sequence comes from Macaca thibetana thibetana, assembly GCF_024542745.1. Taxonomy (NCBI): domain Eukaryota; kingdom Metazoa; phylum Chordata; class Mammalia; order Primates; family Cercopithecidae; genus Macaca; species Macaca thibetana. Next base: position 6,470,270 of record NC_065586.1, read on the forward strand.
ACTTCAGCTCATTAGAGCTCCTTCCCATTAACTCCTTATGTAATTTTCTCAACCCAACTGTCTCTTTCCTTTTGTATATGTGGGAAAAATGAGATGGTGTAATAGAGCCACCGGTGGGCCATCGGGTCCTGGTTTAGAGTCCATCACGAAATGTGTGTCCAGAAGGAAGCCCTTGGCTTTGCTGGGCGTCATCAGTGTCCTAAATGGTAGGATTTGGTTCCACCAGATGATGTCAAATGTCCTGGAAGACCTTGCTTTATACATAGTTCATAGCAGGATTTTCCTCCTCCTCCCCTGCTTTGAAAACCCACTCAAACTTACCTGATTCGACATACTCTTTGACGAGCACAGCACAGTAAGGGTTAACAGCCTCGCCCTGACAAGACTGGCAGGACCCGCAGTCAAAGTTGGACAAGCCAATCCGAAGAAATGGCGACATGGTTGCACCCTGGAAAACGACACAAGACAAATGCTGTTTGGGGGCTATAAAAGATACTGTTTTTGGTGTCCCACGTCTACTTAGCCAGTGCTTTATCATGGACAGCCAGAACCTCACAAAGGTCCACTATCCATCTGAACAAATGTTTTCACTTCCCCTTCTGCAGAAGACACTGCTGGACTCACCCAAAACCACACACTGACTTGCCGAGGGGAGAGGCTTTCTGAAAGTCTGAACTCAACTTCGCTAGTAAGAAGTAACTCAAGAGTTAATTCCACTCAACCTAATGGAGTTAGGCCCAATGGTTGGAGAGTGAGGCAAAGGTTTTCCAACATTTTATGTCTTCTGTTATTCAAGTAGGTGCCCCGGAAACAGCACACAGTAATCAGAAAATGAGTTTATAAAGAGCGAGTCTATTTTAGTCACACTAGTTAAATATGACACCACAAAATTCTTACATGGTCTATTTATGTGTGTAATGGGATTGGCCCAAGGCATTCAGCAGCTGATCCTTATTTACTTCAGACATTTTCAAAAAGGTCTGCTTTCTTCACAGTTACACACATACACACACACACACACACACACACTCTAAGCCTTTGTACATCACAAACCACATAGAAAACTCTAAACTCATTGACTACTATAAAATAGGACTTTATCATCTAAGGATGAACAAAATACTTCATAAAAGCCCCAAAATCAGTAATTATGCTTTCCAAGAGGTTTAGATGATAGTTATCAAAGTGTTGGCTACAAATCCAGGAATCTAGTCTAATTCTTCACCTATTGTTCCATTATTGAGTGTTCTGGCCACTTATATAAACTAGATACCCCTTCTTGTTTACCTACTTTCCCGAGGTCCCATTAATCTGAAACTATCATCTGGTATTCAGTGAAAAAGTTACTTCCTTGCTCTGTCTCTCTTCTTGACCATTTTATACTTATACTTGTTTTTCTAAGTTTTCATAAGTAAGCCAAAGATAAGAAACAAACCATTGGTTGTCTTTTCTGCCTTTGTGTAAAGAAAGAAAACTGTTTGAAATAATAAAGACCTGGAAGTGAGAATCTGTAACATACCTGGAAATCTTGGACCTGTAATACCCCATCTAGCTAAGCCAAAAGGTATCTCTTGTATGCTAAATGCCAGTGTTCTTTGATTCTACAAGAGACACAAATTAGGAGCTTTTGACAGGTGCTGTTAATTTCACAGATATTAATGAAGTCCTAATTTCCTGTAGAGTTTGGAAAGTTTATCTAATGGAGACGGTTGGGTAAACATCATGATTTGCTGGGTTCCGTATCTATCACGTTGCTGAATTAGCAGGTAGATGACTTACAAATTTGTCTTTAGGGGGCCCCCTTTGCCCTATGAGTTTAGAATTCCCAGGCAGGAGTGGGGCTAACAGCTGTGAATTCTCCGGAGAGAGTTTCTTTGAGAATCTCTTCTTTCCTGGGCCACTTGGGTCTTTTAGACAAAACTTCATTTCTCCACAAATCAGGAAAAATCACTGAGAATCATCTTCAGTGATGGGAGTGATTGCCATGTTGGGACTTTTTGAAGATTTCCTTAATTCTGTTTGAGTCTAGAGGGATCACTGACTCATAAAGCCTGAGTTAAAGCACTCTGGCCTTTTCTGGTGTCACCCTGCTATTCCTAGGTTGGGTTTCTAATCAGGCAACAGCAGCCCAGCAGGTGACTGGGAAATGCTATCTCAGGAAGACATGGAAACCTCCAGGGTGACCAGGGTTTCCATTACAGCAAGGAAGAGAGTTGGGGCAAAACCCTCTCTCCTCCTGAAGGTCTTGCCTAGACAATGATTTCTTACTTAATAAGCAATGCAGATTAAACAGCCATTTCACCAGATTCACTTGCGCTATTCTGTTACTTCTAAGCATTTTGATGATTTGACCAACACATGTATGTTCTGTTTGACAGCCAAGTCAGTATCCCTCTTTCTAAAGGTCTGGTCACAGACCTTTAGAAATGTATGTCAGACGTGACCTGACATACACTTGACATCTAGAAGACAGAATAGGTAGTTGTGTGGTAATCTTCACACATCATTCAATAGAACTGCAAGCCCAGGTGTGAGTTTTTCAGGCAGACGGCAGCATTTTACACCTGAACTGCACAGAGTGCTTTTCTCTCTGTTGTTCAGAGTGCTTTTTAGTTGATCATGATGAAAAATAAAGAAGACACACAAAGTTAGTAAAAAGGCTTTCCAGATTTCCACCAATGAAAGAAATCAGTTACTATTTTGATCTATTTTCCCTAGTCTTTTTAAATTAGCAAGTTTTTTGTTTTTCTCTTACAAGCTATGATCATCCTGTGGGTATGGAATTATATTTGGCTTTTTAAGTTAACATTTTACTATAAATTTTTTTCAAGTTTCTCTGACATCTTTTCAGGCTTCCTTGTCATTCTTGCACGACACCCTATTGACAGTAGCTCTACGATCTGCCTTACTAAAGTCTGTAGTTACATATTTAGTCTGTTTCCAATGTCTACACACAAGAAAAAATGCATCTTTAAGATAACATCTTTTTTTTTTTTTTTTTTTTTTTTTTTACAGCGTTTCCCAGATTTAGGGATACTGCATGAGACTGGATCACCAGAGTATTACAATATTATTTATCAAGTGGTTATTTCTGTTGGTAAGGTCTTATACATTTAAAGAAAATAACCTAACTTAAAGGTAAAGACCTATCCAGGGAAATAGCTATGGTTTGTGTAACAGAAGTAAGTTAACATCATTCTTACATACTATGGGTATACACATTGGCAAGAAAAGCACTGTTTATGACCCAAGAAACTAAATTGCAAAGGCACAAGCTATACAGGATACAAAAATCATAGCTGCAACTAATTGTGGAAAAATGGTCAGCCATATGAGCCATTTAAGACATGCAGAATAAGACACTACGTAATTGCATGGACATGACATTCTTGAAAAGATAAAACTATATGAAGAAAAACATCAGTAGTTGCCAGGAGTTGGAGCAGGGAGGAGCAGCATGAGCAAATTTGGGGGAAAGACAGAACAGTTCTCCGGCTTGATTGTTCTAGTGGTCACAGAAATCTAGACTTAAGTTCACAGAACTGTACACCAAAGCCAAAAGTCCATTTTACTGTATGATAATTCAAAACCCAAAAGAAAAGAAATATATGCAATGGGTATTTTAAGGCATGTATTATAAATACAGAGATTATAGAGACAAAGTAAAAAGAATATATATGGAAAAGCTGCATATTAAATTAAAATCTTAAAGTAATCAAAAGTAGCCTCAAATTACTAAAGGGAAATGATCAGATCTTTTAAAAAATTAAAATAGCTTTGGTTCTGTGGTATTTAAGCTCTTTTGAATATTTGCAGTTAGGCAAACACAGTTGAGAATAAAATAACATTAGAAATTAATAATGCATTTTATCTGAGGATAAACTAACATTTTAAGTCCTAATTTAAGCTGTAAAAAGAATTATAATATTTAAAATATATAAAAAATAGGCTGGGTGTGGAGGCTCATGCCTGTAATCCAGCACTTTGGGAAGCTGAGGCGAGCAGATCACTCGAAGTTGGTAGTTTGAGACCATCCTGGCCAACATGGTGAAACCCCCTCTCTACAAAAATACAGAAATTAGCTGGGCATGGTGGGGGGTCCCTGTAATCCCAGCAACTCTGGAGGCTGAGGCAGGGGAATGGCTTGGCTCCCTGCAGAGGTTGCAGAGAGCCAAGATCATGCCACTGCATTCCAGCCTGGGCAACAGAGCAAGACTCTGTCTTAAATAAAAAGAAAAGAAAAATATATAATAAAAACAACAATATGTTTTTGCCTATGCAATTATCAGATATTTTTGAAATGCTATTACTTAATGTTGGTAAGGTCAAAATGAATCATACACTTTCATACAATGCTGCTGGGTATGTAAATTACCACAATCCATTTAGCAGATATACACATGTGTGTGTATGTAAGTATATATGTGTGTGTATATGTATGTATATGTGTATGTAAAAACATCCAGCTATATTAAGAGCCCAGAAGATGTGTAATGAATACACAAGAAAGAAATTAACATAGAAGATTTTCGTGGGTTGCCTTTTGGTGTTCAGAGCCAATGGTAGGGAGGAGGGGATTTCCCTGGGTGTTAAAATAGAAAGGAGAGTTTCTGTGTACAAAAATATATATGCTGGAATAGCATGCCTCAGGACTAAGCTTGTGTGATCTGTCCTCTGTGCGCTCTAAATTTCAGTCGGTCTCATCTTCACTCTCCATTCACATGTGATCTGAGAAACCAAGACAGTTGCCCCTTCATCAACTAAGATGGACTCTAAGGTTAAAGAAATAAAAGTTACCCAGGGGTGGAGGATCCAGGGCTTGGCTGGCATCACAACCTCCTAAATTCCTACAGCTACAGGAAAAGCCACACCCTTGCTAGTCTCCCTAATAATAAGAATAATCAGGCGATGTGCGAGATCCTTCCTAACTCTGATTTACAACCCAGACCCCTGCAGCTCTGACTGGACAGCGGACCAGCCTCACAGGCATTCTTTCCTAAGCACCTGCAGACCTCAAGCCAGTTTCAGCAGCTTACAGATGCCGCACACAAAATGTCACTGTGTCCTATAATTTGCCTTTCAACATAAAGAGCCAAATTTAACACCTCATTTTAATGCTAAAACCGTGCCCCAAAGTGAACATGGGATGTATGTTGGATATATGTTTACCCCTGGCAGCTGCACTTAACTCCCCTCACAAATATGTATAGATTTTCCCCCAAAACTTTCTGAATATATCTGACTCTATTGTGTAATACGGACCCTGGGAGGCATAAAGCAGCCTGTACTTTCCCTCTTTGAAGAGAGAGCACCTTCGTTACACGCCGAAGACCGTCTCTTCCCGGTGTGCAAACTGATACGGCCAATAAAGTTCTTGCATACTGTTCAGCCATCCTGGTGGTCTATTGTGTAACACATGGTAGTCTCATACTTTACGACAACAATCTGTGCACAAGAAGACTGACTGGCCAGGCTGTTCCGAACAAGGCAGGGGCTAGGCCCCCCATAGACCCCTTGTCTGAGCAATAAAGTCACGCATTCAACTCTCTCCTGGCTATCTCCAAGGGGACCCTCAACTCACCAGGTCCCATACAGAACTCCCTGCCTTCCCTTTCAAACTTGCCTCTTCCTTCATTTTGCCCGCTCAGTGCTGGTGCCGTGACGCCCAGCCCTCACTCGCTGCTTCAACTTCACCCTTCCCCTTGTGCCCCACGACCCACTGGCTTCATCTCCTCCTCCACCAGTTCTGCATCACTTCTCTTGTGACTCACGGCAGCATCTTACCCTGCCCTCCTCTGTCCAGCCTTGGTCACCTCTCAATCTCCATCAAATCTCCATGCTCCAGCCTGAGTGATCTTAGGATCTTGCACAACTGCTGCTGTTTCTCCAACATGCCGTGTGTTTCACAGCTTCAGACTTCTAGGAAAGCTGCATCCTCTCCCTGGCATGCCTCCCTGTTTCACTCCATCCTCCCCGCCTGCTTCCTCATCTTTCAAGTTCCTGTTCAGTCTCTAGCTCCTCTTGGAAGCCTTCCTTCCCCTCCTCTAGGGCCCTCCCATCAACACATCTCCATGGGAAGTTCTCAGCCCCGGCTCCTGCAGTTCTCTGAGTGCACTGCTAGACAGCACCTGTCATACTGATTTGCGTCACGCCTGCCATTTCTACAGTCCGAGTGAGGTTGATCCTGTGGCTCCCACGCTCTCAGCCCTCTAATGTGTGGACTTAGTAGAGCCCCACCAGGATGTTCCCTACTTAATTCTTGAGATGCTACATACACTCAGAAGAGGGGTTCGACTCCAACTACACAAGTCCCTCTGGTCTCATCTGCAATACATTTAGCAAGAACTCCTCAGAACGAGTGCATGTGGGTGCCTCACTTCCCTCATCCCCAGTGATGATAAACAATTTCCCTCTGTGACCACATTCCTTTGGAAATGCGGTCAGCTTGTGAGACAGGGGAAGAGACAGAGTGCCGGAGGCCACACTGCCCTAATTCCCTAGAATGTGCTGTTGGATTTATGGATTCACATCTGTCTTCCTCAACAATTCCGAGAGAAGGGGCCATGACTTCATCATCTATGTGCCTCCAGAGCTGATCCCCCTGTCTGATATATGGTAGAGACTCAGTGCATTTTTGCTTACGGAGTTCATTTTCAAAAGCAACGTTTTACCGAATCTCTTCATCTCATGCATTTGTTTTACTTGCAAGAGTATACAATGGTCAAATTAAGTGACAGATAATTACAGAGGGAGTCAAGAGCAAAGGATGCAGCCCGGCACTTGTTATAAGCAAAAGATCGATGCCCTCATACACTGAACTGCTGGAGTTATTTAAACTATCTAAGCCTGCTTTCTCATTTGGAAATCAGTGATAATACTATTACTCATCTCAAAGAGCCATGAGGATTAAATGGGCAAACACACACAAGGTGCTTAGAATGGGGTTGGCTCAAAGTAAATGCTCAATAAATGTTAGTTATTATCATTATTACAACTCTGATATATTTTCTAATGGGCCTTCTCAACTTCACTGGTGTGTACCAAAAAGAGCAGGAGGAAAGTAGAAATAGTGTTTTAGGAGCATATCTGAGCTAAATTATGTGACCTTCCTCTGCACTCTGCTACAGAGGTCCCATAAAACCCTCCATCTATCTCTTGCAGAGCACTTACTACCCTCTGATGTCCTTATCTGGATGCGGCCATTATCATGATGGATATCAGGTATGTCCATCCAATCTTCCACGCTTTTGCTATCCCAGCTGCAAAACACCATCATGATATATACTATGTTACGTTACATTATGTTATGTTATGTTATGTTATGTTATGTTATTTATTTATTTATTTTTTTGAAATGGAGTCTTGCCCTGTTGCCCAGGCTGGAGTGTAACGGCGCGATCTCAGCTCACTGCAACCTCTGCCTCCTGGGTTCAAGTGATTCTCCTGCCTCAGCTTCCTGAGTAGCTGGGATTAAAGATGTGTGCCACCACGCCTGGCTAAGTTTTGTATTTTTAGTAGAGACTGGGTTTCACCATGCTGGCCAGGCTGGTCTTGAACTCCTGATCTCAGGTGATCTGCCCTTCTTGGCCTCCCACAGTGCTGGAATTACAGGCGTGAGCCATCGCGCCCGGCCCATATGTACTTTAGATCTACAAAGGATCTTTACTCTTACAGGCTCACTATTTTCAGCTTTAAGTGTGATCTCATTTGTCTTTTGTGTGTAGCTTTGATGCAGGTACATGATCAAGTATAATTGCTCTGTGCTTTAGGTCCCACGCTATTGAGTCCTGAACTGAGAATTCTGGTCTTTTGATTCTCTGGGCACTGACTGCCCAATTTAGCTAGGCTGATTCACCCTCCACAATTCAAACCCCCAGAATGTTTTCATAGAGATGCCAAGGATGTCCACATAACTGAACCTGATGGGGAGAAATTCCATATAAATAGAAAGCAATAGAAGTATAATATACTCTCATCAACTGAAAAATATCAAGAATTCTCTTCCTTAGTAGCAAATGAAATAAGAAATAGCCAACTTCTTCATGTAATAAAATGTTTGGACAGCATTTGTATTACTGTAATTTAGTGGGAGGTGGTTCAGTGTTGGGGGAGAGTCTCATAGAAGTAAAATAACACGGCCGGGCGCGGTGGCTCAAGCCTGTAATCCCAGCACTTTGGGAGGCCAAGACGGGCAGATCACGAGGTCAGGAGATCGAGACCATCCTGGCTAACACAGTGAAACCCCATCTCTACTAAAAAATACAAAAAACTAGCCAGGCGAGGTGGTGGGCGCCTGTAGTCCCAGCTACTCGGGAGGCTGAGGCAGGAGAATGGCATAAACCTGGGAGACGGAGCTTGCAGTGAGCTGAGATCGGGCCACTGTACTCCAGCCTGGGCGACAGAGCGAGACTCCGTCTCAAAAAAAAAAAAAAAAAAAAAAAAAACGAAAAACAAAAACAGAAGTAAAATAACACTAGTCATCACTTGTATCAAAACCTCTCACATGTGGAAGAGAGAACACAGATTAATCAATAGTAAATTGGGGATGAAAAACAAAGCATTCAGTGGTTTCCAGTTACATCTGCTCAGCCAAATTTGGTAAACATCAATTCAGAAAAATTTTGGCAAATTAAGCTACACCCATAGCTTTGGATTTCTTTATGAGATAGAAAGGTTTCTTAGGTAAAAGTGACTGCTATTAAAAGAAACATAAAAAAAGACTTTTTCACAATGTCCACAGAAGAAAGATGATAACTAGTAAAAAAAAAATCACATAGTCGGGTAGCGTTTTGCTTTGTTGCTAAGACTTCTACTAAGTAGTATTACAAAGAGGTTAATTAGCTTTCACCAACAAAAATGGTCTCAAAAAGTGAATTAAAATAGTAAGTATGGGCCAGGCGCAGTAGCTCACACCTGTAATCCCAGCACTTTGGGAGGCTGAGGTGGGAGGATCACTTGAGCCTAGGAGTCTGAGAGCAGCCTCAGGAACAAAGCAAGACCCTGTCTCTAATTTTTTTTTTTAAATTAGCTGGGCATGGTGGCACACACCTATAGTTCCAGCTACTTGGGAGGCCGTGGTGGAAGGAACACCTGAGCCCAGGAAGTCAAGGTTGCAGTGAGCTGTGATTGCATCACTGCACTCCAGCCTGGGCGACAAAGCAAGACCCCTTTCAAAATAATGATAATAATAATAAAGTATAGATTGAAGATAATATTTTAAAATAACCCCTACAATACACAGTGACAAAGGAAACCCAAGCCTAACAGTCAACCCTCAGTCAGAACTAGAGATGAAGGAGGCTTCGTGGACAGACCTAGTGCTGCCCTCCTGCCTGCCAACATTAACGATACTCCACACTTTCCCCCTAAAACCAACAATAGCGTTGAAGTGAAACCTTGAAAGATAGAAAATAAAGCACCTGGGATGACAGTATTAATCTTCTGACACCGATTTTAATAGGTTCCATGAATAGATCGTCCCACTAAGGCATAGCCCTGGCCAAGTTACACTATTACTTGAGAAAGCCGTCCCAGTCTTTGTTGAGTTAAAGCCTAATTCTTAACCTGTTATTTAAAAGCCCCCATGTATTGGATTCACGTGGCCCTCTTCACACATCCACGGCTCTCAGTGGAGTCCCAGCCTGCCTGGACTTCTCTCGGTTTGCTGAATGCTCCCTGAATATCTGTCTCCGTGGCTCTGTTCATGCCATTCCTTCTGTTTCTGAGCTCTGCCATCTCCACCCAAGCACAATCACCATCTTTCGAAATCTTTCTCATGTTTCATGAGATCCTTAAAAAATCCCGTGAGATAGAGTGGGTATTACTAGTTACTCACCAAATAATATTACAAATAATCATCACATTGATGATTGTAATGAAATCTCATAGATACTTTGACTTACGTTATCTCCATAAACTCTTCCAGTAGCTGTCAGGTGGACAGGACAACTATGGTAGTAATCTCCATCTTATTAATTTATAGATTTTATGGCTGGGGCTCAGCAAGTTTAGGTGACTTGTCCATGGTTACAAAGTGCTTGGAAGGCCTGAATTCAAACTCAGGGCTCAGATTTCAGTCCCTTTCCACAGCATCTTACCACCTGCCAGATCTAGCGTCTTCAGCTGTATTCCAAGCGCATGTCTGCCATGCTTTCTTCTTACCTACTTTTCACTTTTGTTTTTCTCCTTCCAGAATCCATAGAATTAATTAGCTCAGATGGGGACAGGTACGGGTAGACTTTCTCCTAGATGGGAAGGGTCCTCTCTTATAGGACAGAGTTCTCACCAAGGCGACATACAAATAAAATGCCTTCTGATGTTGAATATGAACTTTTCCCCTTCAGCTCAGGGTGCTGCCACCAGTACTGATGTGAAGAAGAAGAAGGGAGAAAAGTGGGTGAGGAGGGAGGAGGGCAGTGGGCCAAGGTCTGCGAGTCTCACCAAGTCTGGACCCTCGGGCCCCAGCTGGCCCACCTCCCTCTGTGCTTGCAGTCCCTGTGAGGTGCCTCCTGGCTGCAGCAGGCAGGCTCTCACTGATATAGGAAACAGCCTTGCCGTCCACCACGGAGTTCAGCCAGTCATAGAAATAGTGTTTAAAAGGGGGTTAGGCTTTCCATGAGCTTTTAGCCCATGTTACAGCTGAACTACCAAGCATGTGCTAGGTGACTGTTGTCCGCTGTGGAAATCTGTCATGCGTAACAGTATTCCTACATTTTCAGAGTCCCAACAACGAATGACTTTAAAATTATTGAAGTCACTTTTGAAATGACTATGGATTTATTTTAAGTTTTTTTTCTTTTTTTCTGAGGGTAAGAGTAGGGGAAGGTCAATTGTGGTAAAAACAATAACAATAATTATATTAAAACTCAACAAATATTCTATTAATTTGGTGTGAAAGCAATTGCAGATTTTGCCATTAAAAGTAATGGGGGAAAAAAAAAGGCTGGGCGTGGTGGCTCATGCCTGTAATCCCAGAACTTTGGGAGGCCGAGACGGCTGGATCACCTGAGGTCAAAAGTTCAAGACCAGCCTGACCAACATGGCGAAACCCTGCCTCTATTAAAAATACAAAATTTTTAAAATTTGCCATTAAAAGTATTGGCAAAAAACACAATTACTTTTGCACCAACCTAATAATCCCATCTCGCCATACTCCCCTGCATACTTTATGTTGCCTTAGTGCTCTCTGTGGGGTCATTAGCTTTCAGTTATTCAGGCAACTGCCTTAGAACTAATTCTGATTTCTGAACAAATCCTTCGCAGGCTTCTTGAACATCGAAGATGTCCGGGCGCGGTGGCTCACGCCTGTAATCCCAGCACTTTGGGAGGCCGGGGCGGGCGGATCACAAGGTCAGGAGATTGAGACCACGGTGAAACCCCGTCTCTACTAAAAATACAAAAAATTAGCCGGGCGCGGTGGCGGGCGCCTGTAGTCCCAGCTACTCAGGAGGCTGAGGCAGGAGAATGGCGGGAGCCCAGGAGGCGGAGCTTGCAGTGAGCCGAGATCGCGCCACTGCACTCCAGCCTGGGCAACAGAGCGAGACTCCGTCTCAAAAAACAAAAAACAAAAAACAAAAACAAAAAAAAAAGAAGATGTCAAAAGGAAAAATGGAAACAGTATATACCTGGATGTCCCGGACACTCCTACTCTAAGTCCATGAGCAGGAAAGAAGAAAGGCTCACTCGCCTCTTTCCTCCTTGATCTCCACACAGAGGGCCATTCCCAGGTTGGTTTCTTTGAGGGGGGATCTGCTGGAGGCCATGAAGTATCATTTTGGAGAAACTCTCCTCCCAGGGTTCCATAAATCAAAATGCTGGCGTGGGGGTGGGGTCAGACTTGGTTCCTTTCCTGCTCCCAATTCCTTTCTAGACCTCAGCTCTCCCACAAGCAGTTGCCCTGGGGAGGAATCCTTGAAAATGTTGTAATCACCCACAATTTGCTGGTACTATCTTGGGAACTGGATGAGATAAGGTATGAGGAAACTCCATAAACTCCTACATGCATTGCACAGATTAAATGAGTTAATATGTATAAAACAGAACAATGCCCAGCACATAGTAAGCCTTCTATATGTGTTTATTTTCATTATTTGAAATGCTAAAACAATGTTCCACAATTGGAAAAATGGCTGTCCAAATCATAGATACTTTTTCTCCTTCCTCAGGCTCCTTGGTATTTATTACCTAACGTTCTATGATTACAATGTCCACAATTTCTGATTATAGTGATTATGCATCCATTCACTCATTCATTCATTCAACAAACAGTTACTAGAGCTACTAGGCACTAAGTGTCTCAGGACACTGCAGTCAGCCAAAGAGTCAAAATCCATCCTTTGTGCAGGGGTCCAGATGCACAAGACAGACAAGAAAGCAGAAGAATATAATATGAAATACACCAGGTAACTCCCATGAAACAAACTAAGCAGAGGAGAGAGGTGGGGAGTGCTGGATGGGGCGGCAGGGAGGGTTTCACTGGTTCCGAAGGGTCTCCATGAAATGATGTTGAGTAAAGACCTGCAGGAGGAGAGGAGTGAGCTACGCTGACAATAGCAGGTGAGCGTGCCCGGCTGAAACATGGGTGTGAGGTTGGAGCTGCCAGGCATGTTCTGGGAAGGGGGCTGGGCTGTGTGGAGTGAGCAAGGGGTAGAGAAGACAGACGAGGTAAGCGTGCCCGTGGGGCTGTCCACAGGCCACAGTGAGAATCTGGAGTTCAGGTAGGACACCGCCCGAGGGGTCTACATGCCATCTTCGGCTCTGAGTGCAGAGCAGACTTATTTACACCTAGAATGGGGGTATCCTGGTCCCTGTGTTGAGAGGACTGTAAGGAGCAGGTGCAGAAGAAGAGATACTACTGGGGGCGACTTCACTCTTCCAGTTGATGGTCGCGGCACCAGAAGAGGGACCCTGGCAGCGTGCAGGGATTTCGATGTCTCTTGACGGGATGTGCCAAGTGACTGAAGATGAGGGGAGGGAAAAGGAGGAGCAGGGCGACCCCACCCCATGGTAGGAAGCCGTCCCCATTCACAAGATGGGAGCCCTGTGGGAAGAGCTAGATGGTGCAAGAAGAGGAGACGTTTGATTTGAACACGTTAACTGTGAGATATGGAGAAAACCGTTGTTATCTTTTCTGAATCAAGAATTGAGACACATGAACTAAGGATGTAAAAGTCGTATTTTCAGCAGCCAGGTACTGAAACTTCTTGGGCATGTGGGTATGTATTGGGAATCACGGGATAGATATTTGAGGTCTAGGTCACATAATTTCCATATCTAGAAAACAGCAGATGGTAAAAGATATAAAAACTGAAATGATGATGATGTTGGTTATGAGGACAACAGCACCCATCACTTACCGAGCAGTTGCTAATCGTGGTCATTATTAGAAAACTCATATTTTCCCCCCTTGTGTTTTCAAACAAAGAATCTTGCCTGGGTCTGGGCCTCTCCCTCTAACCTATCCTTACTCCCCATTCCTGCACCCCAGGAAGAAAAGTGATTGATCTGATGGATAAGTCTGTAAAAGAAAATAAAATCTCGGGTCCCCAGACCCGTTATGCCATGGGGAGAGGTAAGCCTGGAAGCCGAGTCCTGCCACCCTGCCATTCTTTCTCCCCAGGAGACAGTGGTCACCTCACAACTGCGTGTCACAGCATTCTACGTAAGCCAGGCTCCCACAGTGACAAAAGACCTCATGTTTCTCCAGATGGCCACCCTCACAAACTGCTCACAAGGAAATTCCTTTCTGGCCCCTCAATCCTTCAGGATCCACATTCCCTTACAAAACAAGCCTATGCCAATTGCAACCCTAGGATTACAACCTAAGCTTAACTTCTAAAACAGTTCTGTTTTAGGAACTCAGCTGACAATGTTGATTTCAAGCTCATCTTCCCAGGTACAGGAGAAGGGCCAGCTGAGATCAGTCACTCTTTCCCCGACCCTGAGGCAGGTGCATAATGGATTTGTTCCTCTGCTCCCTGTTCTCACACATTGACCTTATCTTATGTAAGACATGGATTTGGTAAGCGCCAATTACAGCCTCACTGCCTCCCTCCTCCCTCTTCCCTCCTGCTTGCCCCCTCTCCTTAAGCACTGAGTTCCTAAAACCCTCTTTGGAAAGCACAGGTCACAGGTTCTTCTGTGGCTGGTGTTTTTCCCGGGCGTGTCCTCAAACTTTAGCTCAATAAACCTCAACTGATAGAGACACTTGCCTCAGTCACTCATTTTTTGGTTAACAGGTTCTAGATGAATAAACCGTTCCCACCCATCTCCACCCTCCTCCTCTCATTTTGCAGGATCTGCTGTCCTGCAGAACCATTTCTGCACTATTCTTGGCCATGCTGTAGGCTAGGGTGGGGGGTGCATCGTCCTCAGTTGGCAGGGGTGAGGGGTCCCTGCCACAGTCCAGCATCACCTGGGATGCTGTGAACAGAGACGACCAATTTATTTGCCTGAACACTTTAGCCATCTCCATCGATCCAGCCTTTGTTATAACTGGGTGGACATGCTTCTCCATCTCCCTGCCTCCTGATCTGCTACACCATTTGTTTTAAGCACAAGCATAGCCAAGAGGGCTTATGTGTTGGATCCCCCACAACCCACAAAATTGTGCAAAGGACTCACAGCGAGTAAGCAACAGCACCTGAACCCAGCCTTGGTGGCTAAGTGTCTCCACCCATACTAATACATTATTTCTTGTTAGCAAATGTCTTTGAAAGTTAAGTCAGGGAGGACATGAATGCATGGGAGTTTTGCTGTACACTGTTTCTGTCTGCTCCCACCTGTCCCTACTTGCAAAGGACGTGTTATGACTGTAGGGACAGGCTTTCCTGGCAACTTGCTTAATTATCTTAAGCACTAATAGGATGCTTCTCTTTGTCTGTGCCTGGGGCTTAATGATCTTTCTTTCTACCCCATGGCTATGGTTTGAAGAGTGAAGAAGTGGGCGATATAAACAGAGATGGGCTCAGAATACCCTAAGTTCTCTTCTGGATGTCAGGGCTCCTCCACCTATCTGGGGTAATTTTCTCAGCATGCTATAAGCCTGTGCAATTCCCTCCAAGCTTCTGCCATTCATGTCTTTAGAGGTGGCTGATTGGGATCAATGAGGATTTCTAAGCCAAAGTCTAGAAAGAAACTTCATCAAATAAAGTTGGGAGGAACTAAGACTCTCTGGCATCATTTTCTAACTGTGGTTAGGATAATCACTTACTGGACACAAAGATGCTGCCTTCTATAGGAGTAAATGGAAATGTAGGACTCTGTTCTTTGTGTCAAAATTTACTCTGAAAAGACAACCTTCTGACTCTACCATCTTGCGACCCTGTAGCTCTAACTGAGATGCTGGATCCCTTGCAATCCTCCTGACGTTTCTTTCTGCCATGTAGGTGCTCAGTGAGGAAGAGCACACCACCCAAAACAGGGGCGTCAAGTTGGGACCAGGGACTCGGGTGTTCTGGTCAAAGGGTGCCTAGACTGAGAAGGCGAGCTGAAGCCCCTGGGCATGGGGCTCTGCTGTTCTCGAACCTTTGCATGGCAGAGTTCAAAAAGGCACAGAGACCCAGGAAGGAGTTAACACACAAAGGAGCTCACGGTTTGCAAATGTGGGTGTCATGGAGTATAGGCCAGTTCTATCAGTGTCCAAGCTGTATGGTCTTGGACAAGTGACTTAATCTCTCTGGGACTGCATTATCATATCTGCAAAGCAAGGTGTATAATGGACCCACTCATTGGGTCTATGTCTACGTTGTGATGATTGAATGAATTAATCCGTGGAAAATGCGCATGGCAGTGTTTGCTGGAAAAGATGGCTATGATGATCACACTACACTTGACTAAAACACCCTCAGAAATTCTCCCTCATGAAAATACCATGGGAACTTGTTTCGTGGGTCATCAGACATGGCCCAGAACACCTCTGAGCCACTTGCGAAGGGGATGAAGTGACACAAACGTTTGTTTTTTGCTGTTAGTCACTAAGCATTTGGAATACCTGCCTACCATACTGCAAAGCACTGCACTGGATATGCAGTTGGAACGGGGTCCCTGTTCTCAATACGTTATGGGGCAGTTATGGGACAAACCTTTCCTTCCTAGAGCGCACTCAGAGAAGGAGGCTTCAAGAGCCTGGACTCCGCTTTCTTAACCTCTGATCCCAGGAATGCAGACATGGCCGGTTCCCATGAACTTGGCATCAGAGACAGAGCAAGAAATGGCCAAGTGAGCTGTCACCCCTGGGTACACCAGTAGCAAAAACACTCCTGTCCTCCTATGCTGCTGGGACACCACACCCCACTTCCTCCTGCGGGCGTGTCACACTTTTCAGAGAAAATACAGTATTTGGTAGTATCAACACAGCAAGCGGAAGCAGCGGTGCTCGGTTCGCAGTGAGCTAACAGTTTTACAGAGAATACTCTACGGAATCCTCCATGTGCCGGCTGTGCCCGGTGACGGGGCACTGGGCTATCACAGTCACGGGGGGGTTGCTGCAGATAAAGGGACAGGGTGGACCAGGGAAGGGCACCAGAGGAAGGGAAAGAAAAAGCAGAAAGAAAGAGCTGGGTCTACCTGGGTGGATGTACGCGTTTAGGGCAACATGAATTGATCACATCCAGTTGCAGCCAGAAATGCTGCAAATGCAAGTGTCGTAAAACTTGGTTGCACTTGTTTCGGGTTTAGAATTCATGGAAACTCTAAAATTGGGTAATACTTAGGTTCCTAGGCCAGCCCCTTCACTGACCATTCATGTGCTGATTCAGAAAGGAGCCAAAATTAATACATAAAACTGACCACCCATTGGCATTGTTCTAGCTTACGGGAGTCTCTGTTTTTCTTCCTCGCTGTGACATTTCAGATTTACTGTAGGCTGAGTATCCACTGGGGGCCTAATTTTTGAATTAAAAAAAAAAAGCTCTTAAGTTGTTTTATGATGTGAGAAGGGGACATCTGTACTCTCACCTGTCAGCAGGGTGGAGCCCGCTTGGTTCTCAGAGGCGGTTCCTGGAGAAACAGCAATATCAGCATCCCTGAGGCCTCTTTAAAAACACAAATCCTGCAGCCTCACCCAGAGCTGCTGGGTGAGAAACCCTGGGGTGGGGGTGGAGCTTTAGCAAGGCTGCCAGGGAACCGATGCACACTGAAGCTGGCAAAGCTGCCCTGGAGTCGGCTCCGCCAGGCCAGGCCTGCAGCTTTCTCGTTTCTGTTTGCTCAGAATCCAGCACAGCGCCTGGTGGGTCTAAATCAGCGGTTCTCAGTGGGTCATGTTGCTGGTGGGGGACATTTGGCAATGTCTGGAGACAGATGTCTTTGGTTGTCACAAATGGCGGGAGGGTGTGCTCCTGGCATCTAGTAGGGTGAGGTCAGAGACACAGCTCAACAACCTACAATGACAGGCTAGTCCCCAAGAACCCTCCCAAAACCAATAGTGGTGAGGTT
The DNA here is from genome assembly GCF_024542745.1 of Macaca thibetana thibetana. Taxonomy (NCBI): domain Eukaryota; kingdom Metazoa; phylum Chordata; class Mammalia; order Primates; family Cercopithecidae; genus Macaca; species Macaca thibetana. The sequence goes on from NC_065586.1 coordinate 6,487,703, forward strand.
GAGAAACCCTGTTCTAGGTAAATGGTAATGTTAAGAATATCTCCCCAATCCATTCCTCACCACTTCTCATCACTTCCTCAAGTTCAGTGAATTCTGGCCCCACCCAGAGGACGGAAGAAGGTAGATTGAGGGACTCTGTCTCTCTCTCTTTCCCATATTCTCTTTTCATTTAGGGACCACATGTGACACAGGAATTGACCATGTAAGATGTCCATAATAAGCGTCTTTGGAATAAGTAAATGGATGAATCCATTATAATAAGGCAGGAAATAAATCAGTTAGTGGATCTGTTTTTTGTTTGTTTGTTTCATTTTGAAAGCTGAAAGTGCCCTTATTGATCTAGTGGTCTGCCCTCTCATGTAACAGAAGAGAGAACTGAGGCTCAGAAAATTAAGGCGAATGATCAAAGCTATCTACCTAATTAGCAGCAGGAGGGGATTAGGGCCAGTTCTCCCAGTGCCTCCCTTGGTCCTCTTTCGGCTGGGCCAGTGTTTGACTCTTCTGGGCATCACTCAGTGAGGATCTGATTTGAATAGGTGATTGGATCTGCTCCTGCACAGAGTATTAATATTATACAGGCTGAAGGATTGTTTAAATGGCCAGATGTGGGACCTTGTCAGACTTAATGCTTGTAACTTGTACTGATTTCTGAGCAGTGTGCCAGCGTCCAGTGCAGTAGCTGGCATTCAATGAGCCAGTGGCCAGCTGAACCCCTCGCTCGTCATACTTTAAAAGGGGTTTTTCTATATTCATGATATGCATATAATACGAACAGATTAAAAGCTTAGCTTCTTTAAGAAAAACATGGTTTAAAAACAGTACTTGGTTATGGGATATACAGCTTGCAAATGTCAAGCTTCTACCTGGTGAATTTGTCGTGAGCCATTCAGATTATTTTGTGACGAGAGACATTGCTTGAAATGCACTTCAGTCTACAGTCATCCCACCCCGAATGCACCCAATCTCGTCTGAAACGTACTTCAGCCTGTTCTTATAAGACACCAGTCTCTTAAGAGAACAAGACAGCATTTTATAACTGTGATTTCATTATTCTCCAGAGTAGAAGGTAGATGGGGTGAATAACTACCTTCATTTTTAAAAGGAGTCCATTCTAGATTAGTGGCAAATAACTAATACGCACAGAGCACTTTACAGTTTACAAATAGCTTTTCAAAGACAAGAATAATTAAGAGGCTGCTAAATCTAAGAGATATTGGTGATTTATTTCTTCACTGGCCCTTTACCACAGAGTTGAAGAGCACTATTCTGTGGTATCCTGTTTTACTACAATACTTGCTAAATTGCAATCTATTATAATTTTCTAATTTTTTCATATTCTCCCTTGAATCTAAGCTCTATGACTTCAAAAGTAATGTTTAGATTTTGTTTTTTTTTAAATTTTTTTTTTACTTTTTAGAGCAGTTTTAGATTCACAGTAAAATAAGAAGGTGCAGAGAGTTCCCACGTAACCCCTGTGCCTGCAGACGCAGAGCTCCCCCCATTATCAACATCCCCCATCGGAGCTGGGGATGAACCTACGTTTGCATGTTATTATCACCCAAAGTTCATAATTTACCTTAGGTTCACTCTTTTTTTTATTTTTTTTTGAGATGGAATCTCGCTTAGCCGCCCAGGCTGGAGTGCAGTGGTGCAATCTCGGCTCGCTGCAACCACCATCTCCCAAGTTCAAGTGATTCTCCTGTCTCAGCCTCCTGAGTTGCTGGGATTACAGGCACCTGCCATCATGCCCGGCTAATATTTGTATTTTAGTAGAGATGGGGTTTCACCATGTTGACCAGGCTGGTCTTGAACTTCTGACCTCAGGTGATCCGCCCGCCTCGGCCTCCCAAAGTCAGAGGATTACAGTCGCGAGCCACCATGCCTGGCCTGGGTTCACTCTTGACGCTGTACATTCTGTGGATAATGAGATGGATCCACCATTACAGCGGATCGTACAGAAGTTTCACTGCCCTAAAAATGCCCTCTGTCTCTTCATCCTTCCTTCCCTCAGCCCTAATACTATTAAAATAAAGATATTATAATGGGAATAATGTGGTTCTGGCAGCAAAAGAGATGGACAGGTTACCAGAACAAAATAGAATGCCCAGAAATAGATTCAAGTATATATAAAAGTTTTGTGTTTAAAGAAGATGGTATTTAAGCTTAATGGGAAAGGGAAAGATTGCTTAATAAATGGGACTGTGTCTACCAGCTACAACCTACATTAAAGCTAACATAATACTAAATTCAGATAGATTGAAGACATTCATGCAGAAAGAAAACTGCTAAACCACTAACAGTACTAGATAATATAGATCAATAATTATACCCTTTTAGAATTTGGAATGACTTCTTAGATATGATCCCACAAACAAGCCCCACAAAGGTAAACATTTCCAAACTATTTTACAAAAAACTTGTGTGTTATTAACACACTTAAAGCTGGGAGACATAATTGCTAAATATGTGGCAAAATATTTAATTATTTAAATATCATTAAAAAGGGCAAATCCTCTAATCAAAAAACAGACAAAGGCTAACAACAGGCAATTTACAAAAGAAAAGTCATAAAGGGCCAATAAAACAAGTTCAATTTTACTAGAAATAAAAGATACGTAAATTATCCAGGTCTTTAATCCCTTCTCTGCGATTCCAAATGCCAAAAAGCTCTAAAAATGGAAAAGAGCATTGCCAAGACAATCCTAAGCCAAAAGAACAAAGCTGGAAACATCATGCTACCTGACTTCAAATTATACTACAAGGCTACAGTAACCAAAACAGCATGGTACTGGTACCAAAACAGAGATAAAGACCAATGGAACAGAACAGAGCCCTCAGAAATAATTCCACACATCTATAGCCATCTGATCTTTGACAAACCTGACAAAAACAAGAAATGGGGAAAGGATTCCCTATTTAATAAATGGTGCTGGGAAAATTGGCTAGCCATAAGTAGAAAGCTGAAACTGGATCCTTACCTTACTCCTTATACGAAAATTAATTCAAGATGGATTAGAGACTTAAATGTTAGACCTAAAACCATAAAAACCCTAGAAGAAAACCTAGGGAATACCATTCAGGACATAGGCATGGGCAAGGACTTCATGTCTAAAATGCCAAAAGCAACGGCAACAAAAGCCAAAATTGACAAATGGGATCTAATTAAACTAAAGAGCTTCTGCACAGCAAAAGAAACTACCATCAGAGTGAACAGGCAACCTACAGAATGGGAGAAAATTTTTGCAGTCTACTCATCTGACAAAGGGCTAATATCCAGAACCTACAAAGAACTCAAACAAATTTACAAGAAAAAAACAAACAACCCCATCAAAAAGTGGGCAAAGGATATGAACAGACACTTCTCAAAAGAAGACATTCATACAGCCAACAGACACATGAAAAAATGCTCATCATCACTCGCCATCAGAGAAATGCAAATGAAAACCACAATGAGATACCATCTCACACCAGTTAGAATGGCAGTCATTAAAAAATCAGGAAACAACAGGTGCTGGAGAGGATGTAGAGAAACAGGAACACTTTTACACTGTTGGTGGCACTGTAAACTAGTTCAACCATTGTAGAAGACAGTGTGGTGATTCCTCAAGGATCTAGAACTAGAAATACCATTTGACTAAGCCATCCTATTACTGGGTATATACCCAAAAGATTATAAGTCATGCTGCTATAAAGACACATGCACACGTATGTTTATTGCGGCACTTTTCACAATAGCAAAGACTTGGAATCAGCCCAAATGTCCATCAGTGACAGACTGGATTAAGAAAATGTGGCACATATACACCATGGAATACTATGCAGCCATAAAAAAGGATGAGTTCGTGTCCTTTGTAGGGACATGGATGCAGCTGGAAACCATCATTTTCAGCAAACTATTGCAAGAACAGAAAACCAAACACCACGTGTTCTCACTCATAGGTGGGAATTGAACAATGAGATCACTTGGACACAGGAAGGGGAACATCACACACACCGAGTCCTATTGTGGGGAGGGCGGGGAGGGATAGCATTAGGAGATATACCTAATGTAAATGACGAGTTAATGGGTGCAGCACACCAACATGGCACATGTATACATATGTAACAAACCTGCACATTGTGCACATGTACCCTAGAACTTGAAGTATAATAAAAAAATAAATAAATAAAAATAGAAAAGAAATTATTCTGTGATATCAACTAACTTTTAGCAAAATTCAAAATCTGACATGAAGCTCTTTATAGTCTACGTATTCTACTGAACATAACTCCTAATATCCTTCCCCAGTACACAGCTTTTTGGGAAAATTTTGTAATATACAGTATATATTTTATTACCTTCATGTTACCTTGTTACCTTTATAAAACATGAATTATGAAGCAGATCTGGCCATAGCAATTTGGATTAGAGACCTCTACAAGCTTTATAGAAGGAAATGTGTATTAAATGACTTTAAAGTGATAAGGAAAGTGTAAGAAAATACACTTACAAGACTGTTCATTGAAGCATAGCTCAATAATAATAAAACTAGGAACAGCCTGAAGATTCAAAAATAAGATATTGTTTAAATATATAACGGGATGTAACTATAATGGAATATTTTATAACCAGTGGCTTATTTATTGAAAGAAAGATATTTACAGAATATACTTAAAAGTTAAATAGAAACATACTAAATATATATATATATATATATATATATATAAAAAATATAAACTCATTACAAATATAAAAATCTATGTCAGTGGGAAAAAATTTGGAGCAGAATGTTATCTCTCAGTATATGGGATATTAGGTGATTTTAACTGGCTCTTTTTGGAATTTGCAGTTCAAATTTTAAAAAATAATTCTGTATAACAAAAAGGGAAAATGTTTTTCATATATTTCTTCGGTTTGAAGTCCTAACAATTTAGTGAAGTAGGATGAATTGTTCCCATTATAAAGAAGGGGAAAATGGATGTGTACAGAAATTAACACTTTCTCCAAGGCTGCCGAGCTTGTAAATAACGTGGCCCACTTCCACTGACTCGAACTCTAGTTTCTTTCCACTACAAGACCTCTGTTCACCTGGTCCCAGATATCACCTGGCACCATTCAGATGCCCAGTTTTGATAACATTTGGTAATTTAACAAGTCTCTTTTTCACCTAATACCAACCTATCAGGAGTTCCATAAGTGGAAAGTACTGTGGGCATGTAAGCCATAGTTCCTGTTTCCAAGAATCCTCCAATCCTCATAATAGGAGATTCCTAACTTAAGAAACAGCAAACATTTATAGCTTTACTAATAAGTCATTTGTTTAGGTCAGGGAATATACATTTTTTTCCATAGAAATGTTACCCATGATTTTAAATCCACATATGTATTAATACATTTTTTTTTTCCACTACCAAATGGTGCTATGAAAATGTGAAAGTTACCAGTATCAAAATGGAGTCCCTTATGTCAAACCCCAAGTAAAAAGACCTGGGAGGCTACCAAGGAAGTAGGCAAGGAATTCCCCAAAACCAAAGTATTCCAGACAAGCTGCTGGCCTGACACATCTGTCTCCAGCCATGCGCCAAGGTCACCTCCTGAACTGAGCCCATGTCCACGTCCCCTCTTGGTCTTTTGAAGTCTCCCCTCGCCGCGCCTCTTTAGACGCACCTGCGATCCATCAAAGCAGACAGATCCCGATTGCAGTCCCCTGCTCTTCCCAAATAAGGTCTCTGCTTTGGAAAGTCAGTCTGTCTGTCACTCATTTTAAATTGACGAAACCAACTGTTGTGGATTTGCCATAGATCTACGAGGAAATGCCCCCAGCCGCCCACATGGAGTTCTAGGAGCACCGCCCTGTGGCAGTCATGGCAGTGGATCACAGGCCCTCTTCCTACTGAGCAGTGGAATTGCGCCCTGCCCCCAGCTCCAGGCCACCTTTGGGGACCCAAGGACAGTGGGAAGTAAGGGGGGCCCTGGGGAAGCAAGTGTGAGTGGAGAAGTCTGCATGTGTGTGTGGAAATGAGGAGGACGAGGAGAAGAAACGGAGTGTGTGAAGCTGATGGCCACAAGTGAGGGCATCTGAAGACTCGGGCAGCCCATAGCTTTAACCCCCCCCCGCCTCCACTGAGCCTGGGTGGTCCCAGACATGGATTCCTTCAATGTCCCTTTGCTGAGGGGTATAACCCCCAGGGTGGGCCCAGACACTTGCCACTGGCTGGAACATGGATGTGATGGTGTCAAATCACCTTGGCAGTGACCTTGGCGATGACGTTAGCTATGCCCTTGACTGCCTGAGCCCAGGCTCTGATGTGGGAGGGATGTCCACTGTCTTCTTTCGGTCACTGTTGCTTGGGAGCCCTATGACAGCAGCAAACTTGTAGACTAATGAATAGCACACCTCATAAGACTTTAGTAAGAAGCAGACAAGGCTATAACTGAAAACATGTTCTGGAAGATACAAAATTATTCTAATAGTAAAATACAATTTTATTATTATACTCTAAAAATCTCAACTCCTTCTTCCCCTCCCCTTCTCCTCCTCTTCCTCCAGCCAGTTCTCCCTGTTCTTTTCCCAGGCAAAAATAAGATAAAGAGTGGTAACCAAATGGGGCACTGGGCTTCAGGGTCCTGACTCAGCCCTACAGCTGACAGCACAAAACAACCCCAAACCATCTTTGGGGCACAACACTTTCCTGAGGTCTGAAAATTTGAAATTCTGATAGGTTTTCTGGGTGAGAACCCTGAGAGAGAAAGCAGAAGAAAAAACAGTTAGAGCATCTCCTCCATCTGTGTTTGCTTGCGAGCTGCAAGAGGAAGGAGAGGTCTGGAGGCACCATCTTCCCTCCTAGAAACAAAACAATACCTACAGTACCTTTGGAAGAATACCCTTCCCCATCCCAGTTCTCACTCTCCCAAGCTAGGGGCTCAGAGTAGCGTGAGCTCTTGTGGGGCTGGCGATGAAACAATTTGACAAGCATCAGAGACAGAAAGATGGGGCGCAGTGGGGGGTGTTGGGGTGTGGCTGGTGGGAGATGCAGAAGAGGGGGCTTGACTACTCTTGTTGGTTTCATACGATGGGCATTTGTTGAATGCTTGCAGGGAAGTTGGTGATTCTTTTTTAATTTCTCACTTTGTTTTCTAAAATAAAATTTCATCTTGTTCTAAAAGGACTGAAACCAATAAGCCATTTTGTTAATTTGTACCTCAGTTTACCTCTTAAGGAAATAAATGAGGAGGAGGACTAACAAAATCCGATGTTTATTCAAAGTGCTTTCACATTCCATCTCTTCCATTTTAATGCCACCATCTTGTGACATATCCAAGTTGGTCTCTTGCCTTACTTTACAGATGTGGAAATGGGCTCAGAGAGGTGAAGACATTTGCCCAAGGATGCACAGCTTGTCCCAGCCCTGTGGGAATGGGAACTCAGGTGTCATAGAAGCTAACCTGAGGACATTGCACTGCCCAGGTAGTGCCCTTCCTTTCTCAGAGTCTATTCTGAAAGTATGCATAGGTCTTTGAGCTCCTGTAAGCTAAGTGCTGTTCTGTGAGTATTTTTAATGGCACCTGGCTGAGTTGGTTATGGTGAGAACTTCGTCAGGAGACTTTTGGCTCCCACTGAGCTCTCTTCACTGGTCCTTGCTGCAGAGATATGATGATTGACAGGTCTTATTCATCTGACACTTCTCTGGGACTCTCAAAGACACTTTCACCTCAGTTGCTCCAAGAAAGGAAGCCACACGTCTTGACTTTGATATCTGCAAACTCAGGGCTAGGGAGGGCAAGCTAACTTTTCCCTTTTCTGGTTCCTCTTCCACAGCACCCCCGCCCCTGCACTTCCTCCTCTGAGGCCTCTGCAGTTTAGTGCTTCCTCGCTGGGGATGCTTTGGAAATAAAAGGCAAGTGGCATGAAAAGAACATCTGGCCTTCTGCAAAACAGGAAGGAAAAGAAGAAGGGAGGGGAATTGCTGTCTCGGGGACAAATTTGCTTACTGCAAATTCAGGGAGAGTGGGACCAAGGCCCTTGCTGGCTTCCCCAAGGATGTGCCTTCTGTTCCTGCTGAAACACCCGTTATCGTGCCTCAGTGTGTGGGCTCAGAAACAGGAGTAGCTGCTCTAGGGAGAGGCCCACTGTGCTAGGTTCCAGTGGTCCAACTCCCAGCGCTGCCCGGACTGGGGCCTGGAGGTGGTTGAGCTTGGAGGCGGCATTGTCAGGAGAGGGGTATACAAGCCTGGGCCAACCTGTTCATAACCAATTCCGGGTCTTTCCTCGCTGGACCTCGGGGAAGCTAAAGGAGCCAGGCTGGTTTTGGACTGGAGGCATTCCAGACAGGAATGACCTCTTAGCAGAGAGACAGGAAGCATTTTACGGGAGCTGTTCCATTGGGAAATGTCATGACAAAAGCTGCATTTCACATCTGTCATAGACATGATTCGGTTTGAAGAACATGGGGAAAAACTTTTTAAAACCAAGAGACCCCTTCCTGGTTCCTCCTGCCTTCAGAACATCCAGTCAGCACTAAGGTAATGGGGGCCTTCCCTTGCTCGGCTGTGACGTCACACTGATGTCACCAGAGTGACACAGGTCTGCTGGAGTCGTCCTAGTGCCAGCTGGTCATGGACTCTGGAAAGTCGGAGTTGGAATAAGACTGATTCTCCTAGTTCAGATTTTAAGCTGTCAACTTTTATCTAGTTCCATTTTATCTAGAAATGAATGACTTTGAATTTATTTACTCATTGATTTATTTTGGAGATGGAGTCTCGCTCTGTCACCCAGGCTGGAGTGCAGTGGTGCAACCTCAGCTCACTTCAACCTCCGCCTCCCAGGTTCAAGCAATTCTCCTGCCTCAGCCTCCCGAGTAGCTGGGACTACAGGTGCGCCCCACCATGCCAGCTAATTTTTTGTATTTTAGTAGAGATGGGGTTTCACCATGTTGCCCAGGCGGGTCTTGAACTCCTGAGCTCAGTTAATCTGCCCGTCTCAGCCTCCCAAAGTGCTGGGATTACAGGCATGATGAATTTATTTTTAATAATTGAAAATGACATGACTAAATATTAAGTGATGGTTCTCTTGCACAAGGGTAGAAATCTTGGTGACTATAATCCCTAGAGCCCTACTTTCCTTTCTGTTGGCCCTAACATTCTGCCTCACTATATTTTCAGGACTCATCAGTGAATCGGAGAATGTATCTGAGAACTTGGAGGATGCTGACTTTTCTAAATTTACCTATGTTGACCCTTTAGAGCAGGGGTCCCCCATCTCCCAGGCCATGGACAAGTGGTGGTCCGTGGCCTGTTAGGAACTGGGGTACACAGCAGGCGGTGAGTGGCAGGTGAGTGACCATTCCTGCCTGAGCCCTGCCTCCTGTCAGATCAGCCGCAGCATTAGAGTGTCACAGGACCAGAAACCCTGTCATGAACTGTGCAAGCGAGAGATCCAGGTTGCACACTCCTTATGAGAATCTAATGCCTGAAGATCTGTCACTGTCTCCCATCACCCCCAGATGGGACCCTCTAGCTGCGGGAACATAAGTTCAGGGCTCTAATAATAATAGAAAGAGTGCACAATTAATGTAATGTGCTTGAATCATCCTGAAACCATTCCCCACCCCAGTCCGTGGAAAAATAGTCTTCTATAAAACTGGTCCCTGGTGCCCAAAAAGGTTGGGGACCACTGCTTTAGAGAACTCATCAGCACAGCACTCTGCATCACAAATTGCACAAAATGTCTTTCTTGAGTATACTGTGAACACTCAGTTGTGCATTTAGCAATGCCCCTCCTTCTTTTCAAAATATAGTTCTAATTGGTTAAAAGTTCTTTCCTGCACTGAAATTTACCTCCTTGGGTATACTTTCTTCCATTGGTCCTGATTCTACGCAATGGTTACTCTGAATAAGTGGAATTCATGTAATGCCTCTGCCACAGGAAATCCCTTCAGCTAGTAAAGGGTGGCCAGCACGCTCTTCTGCCCATTCTTCTTGACAGTAAATGATAACCAAATTCCTTTAGTTATCTTTTCTTTGTCAGTTTCTAGACCTATGGTCTTGACCATCTTTGCCCAGACACACAAAGTTTGTCAGTTTGCTTTCTGTAGTAGTTTTTGTTATTTAGGTAACTTAGTCTAGGATACTTAGTCTACGTTTAATAACCTTTTTATTGTGGTAGAATACACACAGTATAAAATGTATCATGCTAGCCATTTTTAAGTGTATAGTTCAGTGACATTCATACATTCATACTGTTGTGCAACTATCACCACCATCCACCTCCAGAACGATTTTATCTTCCCAAACTCAAACTCTGTCCCCATTCAACACTAACGCCCCGTTCCTCCCACTCACCAGCCCCTGATAACTGCTCGTCTACTTTCTATGCCTATAAATTCGACTACTCTAGGAACCTCATACAAGTGGAGTCTTAGCGTATCTGTCCTTTGCGTCTGGATTATCTCACTTAGCATCACGTTTTTAAGATTCATCTGTGTTGCAGCAGGTGTCAGAAAGTTTCATTTCGTTTTAAAGATGAGTGATATTCCATTGTATGAATATGCCCCATTTTGTTTGCTGGTTCCTCTGCTGATGAAGATTTGGACTGTTTCTAGTTTTTGGCCGTGGTGAACAATGCTGCCATGGACTTTAGTGTACAAGTATCTGAGTCCTCGTTTTCAATCTTTTTGAGAATACCCAGGAACGGAATTGCTAGATCATGTGGAAACTCTGTTTAACTTTTTGAGGAATCACTGCACTGTTTGCCGCAGAGCCTGTACCACTTCACATGTCCACCAGCAATTCCAGAAGGTCCCGCATCTCCACAGCCTCACCAACACCTCCTTCCCTTTTTCTGGTAATAGCCGTCCTAATGGGTGTGAAGCAGAGCTCGTTGATTTGTGTTGCATTTCCCTAATGAGGAAGGATGTTGAGCATCTTTTCATGAGTCTCAATATCGTTACAATGCATATCCAGAATAACCAGTATTTCCAGATACTATTTGATCAACAGAAGATAAAAGTTCCAGATGCACTGAAGGTCCATCAATGCAGACCATGAGTGAATTGACTTTTGCAGATGCTACATTCTACTGCCAACTCAGGTAGAAATGTCAATTAACTAAAACCCCAGAGTCCTGTTCATCATAATGTTCTAAAGTCATATTTTCCCCACCGGGCCCTGGACCAGTTAAGCTGTTGAATCTGCATAAAGGCTTTTGCCGAAGTCAGATCTGAGTTTGACCTTGGCCTAGCTTTTCAGTCTACGTGATCATTTTGAATCTGCATTCTACTGACCCTTTGAGTTTTGTGTGGTCTGCTATAAATTTGGCCTGACTTCTAAATCTTAAGGATGTTTATTTCTAGAAGTGTTGGTGACTGGCAGAATCCAGTACCAAATTCTATGACCTGGCCCTAAAGTCCCCCTTTTCCTGGATCTGAAGGAATCGTTGCCCCCTAGGTGCCCACTAGGTAATTTTCATGTTTCTAATAGGAGTGTTATGAGCCATTTTGTTAAATATCTCATTGAAATCAAAATGTTCTCTCACTAGTCTAATAATTCATTAGTCTGGTGATTCTACAAAAATGGAAACTAGGTGAATTTGGCATGAATTTAGTAAGTCCATGTTGAGTCCTACTGATTACTACTTTTTATCTTTTTTAACAACTAAACAGAAATTCTCCTGCTATAATTCAAGCCCATTTCTCTTTGAGTGAAGATTTAAAAATTGCTAGATAGCATTCTCTCTGCATTGATTCTTACTAATGCTGCATATTAAAACCAGCTCCAAGCCTCCTCGTTTCCATATGAAGTAATATCTACTCTTTACTCTTTCTCTAATAAATATTCATATGCACAGCTCAAGTGATTTTTTTTCTTCTCTGTGGATAGCATCTGATTTTTATGTGACGTGATTAAAATGCTGAGCCCAAAGCAATTCTGCGCTATTTAAGTTTAAGGTCAAGGAAAGCAACCACACCTTCTCAACACGTTCCTCGACTCTCTGTGAGAGGCAGGAGCCTGGGATGCACACATGGATCCCGGCTCCGACTGTGGTCATTCCTTGTGTTTTCACGAAGAGCAACGAAGCCAATACAAAGCTCAGTGAAGAACAGAGTCAACGTGGGGAAATTGCTTGCCCTCTGTGGGTTTCAGCTTCTTTGCCTATAAAATGAGGGCATAGAGATTACTCTCTCTAGTCTATTTTCAGCCCAACACCCTGGAGTGGTGCTGACTCTCCGGGCTCAGTGGCTGCCTCACCACTGTGCTCAGGCGAATGCATCTGCAGCCTGTTCTCTTGGAGAAATATCCTTGCATTCTGATGTCATGGGAAGAACATATAAGTCCTCTCTTCAGTAATAACCTGCATACAGTAAATAATCATTGAGCATGGATTTTAGACAAGCGCTGGTGGGAGAACATGAATTTCATCCTTGAAATACTTGCCTTAGAAATACCATATGACCCAGCGATCCCATTACTGGGGATATACCCAAAGGATTATAAATCATGCTGCTCTAAAGACACATGCACACGTGTTTATTGCAGCACTATTCACAATAGCAAAGACTTGGAACCAACCCAAATGTCCATCAGTGACAGACTGGATTAAGAAAATGTGGCACATATACACCATGGAATACTATGCAGCTATAAAAAAGGATGAGTTCATGTCCTCTGTAGGGACATGGATGCAGCTGGAAACCATCATTCTCAGCAAACTATCACAAGAACAGAAAACCAAACACCGCATGTTCTCACTCATAGGTGGGAACTGAACAATGAGATCACTTGGACACGGGAAGGGGAATATCACACACCCGGGCCTATTGTGGGGAGGGGGGAGGGGAAGGGATGGCATTGGGAGTTATACCTGATGTAAATGAGGAGTTGATGGGTGCTGACGAGTTGATGGGTGCAGCACACCAACATGGCACATGTATACATATGTAACAAACCTGCATGTTGTGCACATGTACCCTAGAACTTAAAGTATAAAAAAAAAAAAAAAAAAAGAAATACTTGCATTTTAGCAGGAGCAACAAGACATGAATGCAACAGCATTGACAGAAACCGTAGCGACTTTAACACCCTATAACACAGCATCTACAGCTTCAGAGTGAACAGTTCTCCCTTGGGGACAACAGCAGAATTGTGTGTAGTTCAACGGCTGGATCACCGGGTGCCCGTGGCCATCCATGTCTCCGTGTTAGATTCTAGCACCCAGGGGTATGTCCTGGGCCATCAGAAGGTCAGCTTAATATTAAATTTGACCTTACAAGGTCTCTTGCCTGCTTTGTGCTTCTAACTCATTACCTAAAAGGAACAAAGGTGATAAAAGCTACCTTACATCATAGCTTTCTTAGGTGTTGTTAGGAATATGCCGGGAAAATAGAGTTGCAAAGTCAAGGTTACATTCTTTTCATTGTTTCTGTCATTACATTCAATCAAAAAGTAATATAAAAGGGTTTCTTTTGGCCTCAAAGCAAGAGGGAATCCCCACTACCAGCGTGTCCTTTCCCTACGTTGAGTCCTTCCACAGGGCTCTAAGAAAGTCACAGGCTGGAAAGTCATTTCAATGGAGCTCTGCGGGCGGGCCCTGCCCTCCCCGGAGAGCTCAGCCCTTTAAAGGCTGGCAGGGAGGCAGGGGCTCCTCACCACTGTCCTTTGAAGTCGTGTTGGTTAGCCCAGCAGTTCCTGTATTTCTGTGCGCTCGGTAATTGGTGAGCACACATCCTGCCATGTTTACTTTTAAAAAGAAAGGAAGAAAAAGTCACACAGGTGGAGTCCAGGGAGCTGAAAACAAAATGCCCAGCCCTGCAGGAGCAGCACAGGCTTCCCCTGGCTTTCAGCTGAGCCCAGTCTGGCCTCGTTCAGTCTCTAGACAGAGGAAAACAAAACAAAAGCAGAAACACACCACCGTGGGGAAAGGTGGCGTTGGGGAAAAAAGGAGGAAGGAAAAAGTCAGAAGTGTGTCTGTCATGACTAAATTAACCACACTCATTGTCAGAAGAAGAGTTCAGGCATCATTCTAAAGCCAGCAGCAACTTCTGTCACCCTTATCAATTAGAGAGAAGCTAACCACTATTTTGTGGTTACCTAAGGAAAGCAAACATACACCTCCAGATGCTAAAACACTGTTCTCAATGATCAGACACACACCCCAACTCACACAGCAGGTTGCCGACAAGGCCCATGGGTCTGTTTTCCAGAGAAATACGCTGAGCAGGGCTGAATGGCAGGTGCTGGGAGGAGCCCCAGCCCAGGGACAAGGACTGGAGGAAACTGGGGAGTTGGCCGTACTCCTTCCACAATGTCCTGCCACTCCCATGCACTGCTCATCCTTCCTGGCTGGGATGACAAGACCTTGTTTGGCTGATGCTCTGAGCAGGCAGCTGTCAGGACCGAAAGAGCTGAAGGTGCCGGCCCTTCCTGTTGTGCAAAGGAAAGATATGGTCTCCACCCCCACGACACTGGGAGAGCTGTCTCTTTCTCAGATGGTTTGCATATTTCTTCCAAGCAGGCTACCACGGCCGTTTTCCCCTCAGCGAGGTCAAGTTCATTACATCATGTGTCTTACGAAGGTACCTTTACCATCTTTTGAAGAGCTCTCAGGAAAGATGTTTGGGAAAAACCATGTTGCAAGAATCAAAGGGTTATATAGAATATTCATGGGAATTTCACCAGTGGGGAAAATCAACCTGAAAGAAGTTAAGCTGTTGGTGAGTCACAGTTTTGAGCTTAATTCCTGCCACCTGACATCCATCCTGGACAGGCTCGTTTGCGGATGGCTTTATGCTTCCACCAAAATCAACATCACTCAAGGTTTTTCATCGAGGAGATCTGTCTGTTTAATGATCCGGTCACACTGTTAACTGAAGAACCAATTTGCCCGTTCTAATAATGCAATGACCACAGAATATATTGTTCATGGCAAGGAGAGACACCATCATTAACTCTACAGTGATTAACTCTAACTGACTTAGGCCAAGGACATTGATACATGGAGATAACTGGAAACTGGATCTTCACTTATTGGTTCTATTCATTCACCTGTCCTTAGAATCTGAATTTGTCTGATGACTGTTTAACCTCCTCTCCCGCCTAAGCAGTTGGAGATCCCACCCCACACTCTTTATGTTTTTTTGAGAAGGAATCTCTCTCTATCGCACAGGTGTGAGCCACTGTGCCCGGCCGGAATTCACTATCTTAATTATTTTCAGTGTATAGTTCAGCAGTGTTCTGTGTATTCACATCGTTGGGCATCCATCTCCAGAACTTTTGTGTCTTGCGAGTCTGAAATTCTGCACCCATTAAATAACTCCCCATTCTCCTTTTCCACACCCACTGCAATCACCGTTCTACTTCCTGTTTCTGTGAATTTGACTACTTGAGATACTTCACATAGGTAGAACATGCAATATCTGTTCTTTTGTATCTGGCTTATTTCACCTAACACTATTTCCTCAAAGTTCATCCATATTACAGCACCTGAAGGAATTTCTTTCCTTTTTGAGGCTAATCGTCTAATATCCCATTGCACTATTTTTTTTGAGATGGAATCTCACTCTGTCGCCCAGCCTGGAGTGCAGCGGTGTGATCTTGGCTCACTGCAGCCTCCACCTCGCAGGTTCAAACTATTCTCATGCCTCAGCCATCCGAGTAGCTGGCATCACAGGCATATGCCACCATGCCCGGCTAATTTTTATATTTTTAGTAGAGATGGGATTTTGCCTTGTTGGCCAGTTTGGTCTCAAACTCCTGGCCTCAAGTGATCAGCCCGCCTCGGCCTCCCAAAGTGCTGGGATTACAGGCATGAACCACTGCACCCAGCCTCCATTGCATGTTTATAGCATATTTTGTTCATCCATTCATCTGTCGATGGATATGTGGGTCATCTCCACCTCTCAGCTATTGAGAATACTGCTGCTAATCAATGGGGTGTGTAAATATCTCTTTAAGATCCTGCTTTCAATTCCTTTGGATATAAACTCAGGGTAGAATTGCTGGATCATGTAGTCATTCTAAGTTTTTGAGGAACCACCATACTGATTCCCATAGCAGCTATACCATTTTACGTTCCAGCAACAGTGCAAAAAGGCTCCAATTCTCCATATCTTCACCAATACTTGTTATTTTCTGTTTTTTGATACTAGCCATCCTAATGGGTTCGAGGCAATATCTCCTTTGATTTGCACTTCTCTAATGGGATTATAATTTGTATTTTCTAATGGTTAGTAATGTTGAGCATCTTCTCTCTTTTTTTTTAAACGTTTATTTTAGGTTCGGGGTACACGTGCAGGTTTGCTATATAGGTAAACTTGTTTCACGGGGTTTGTTGTACAGATTATTTCATCACCCAGGTACTAAGCCTGGTACCTAATACTTTTTCTGATCCTCTCTCTACTGTCACCCTCCACTCTCTGATAGGCCCCAGTGCGTGTTGTTCCCCTCTTTGTGTCCGTGTGTTCTCATCATTTAGCTCCCACTTATAAGGGAGAACATGTCATATTTGATTTTCTGTTTCTGTGCTAGTTTGCTAAGGATAATGGCCACCAGCTCCATCCATATTTCTGCAAAAGTCATGGTTTCATTCATTTTTACGTCTGCATAGTATTCTATGGTGCATATGTACCAGATTTTCTTTATTGACCACTGATGGGCATTTAGGTTGATTCCATGTCTTTGCTACTGCAAATAGTGCTGCAGTAAACGCACACGTACATGTGTCTTTATGATAGAATGATTTCTTTTCCTTCGGGTACGTACCCATTAATGAGATTGCTCGGTGAAATGGTTCCTCTGTTTTTAGCTCGTTGAGGAATCACCATACTGCTTTCCACAATAGTCGAACTAATTTACACTCCTACCAACAGTGTATAAGCATTTTGTTTTCTCCACAACCTTGCCAGCATCTGTTATTCTTTGACTTTTTAATAATAGCCATTCGGACTGGTGTGAGATTGTATCTCATTGTGGTTTTGATTTGCATTTCTCTAATGATCACTGATATTGAACTTTTTTCATATGCTTTTGGGCTATTTGTATATCTTCTTTGAGGAAATGTCTACTCAAGTCTTTTGCTCATTTTCTAATCTTTTTTTGTGGTTGTTGAGCTTATATAGCTATTTATAGTTTTTCAATTGTATTATAAAGTGTTTCAGATATGCACAAATATAAAAATAACTTTTTATACATGTTTTATATACCTCTATGTTCCTGAAAACATGTATTCTGCATACAGCATGTTTTAAAACTTTGAGAACCACTGCTGCAGATTCCATCAGAATGACATACGAGGCAGGCAGGTTGCTTGAGCTCAGGACTTTGAGACTAGCCTGGGCAACATGGCAAAATCCTGCCTCTACTAAAAACATAAAAACTAGCTGGGCGTGTTCCTGTGGTCCCAGGTACTCAGGAGGCTGAGGTGGGAAGATCACCTGAGCCTCAGAGGTGGAGGTTGCAGTGAGCCGAGATAGTGCCACTGGACTCCAGCCTGGGTGACAGAGCAAGACCCTGTCTCAAAAAAAAAAAAAAAAAAAAAAGAAAGAAAGAAAGAAAAAGAAAGAAAGAAAGAAAGAAAGAAAGAAAGAAAGAAAGAAAGAAAGAAAGAAAGAAGAAGAAGAAGAAAGAAATATACTATCCATCTTTTTTTCTATTGATGTTTCACCTTTTCTTTTTTTCCTCCTTCTTCCTTCTTCCTCCTTCTCCTCCACTTTCTTATAACTCTTGCTGCTGTGAACATCCTTGTACATACCTCCTTGGGAACATATTTGAGAGTTTCTATAGAATACATGCAAAGTAATAGAACTACCGAGTTGTGGTATGCACATATCTTCAGCTTTGGTAGTTATTGCCAAATTTCTTAGCAAAATTTAAAATCTGTAAATGTGTCATTAAATTATTTCCGAGCACCTAAAACTTTAGTCAAGTTTATCTCTGGGAAGCAGGAACTGAAATGTGACTATAATTGTATACATTAAAATACAATTGACGGTACAGAATTATACTTGGTATGGAGAAAGGTCTCCGGAACAAAAAAGTGCCGTGGAAACAGTAAAAAAACACAGTGCTGTGGAGATCAAGTCTCGGAGCGCTCATTCAAGTAGTAGTTCAAATGGGGAAGAAAGACTAATTCAGCTGTTTGCTGAATTCAGCTGTGTGACCTTAGGCAAGTTACTTTACCTCTCTGGGGCTAATGTTCTCATCTGTAAAGTGGTACTATTTCATGATTCTAGGAACTGAAACCCACAACCGTCAGGAAGATTATAGTCTCCTTGGGATACAAGACCCATATACAAAGCAATCAAGGCCAGTTGGTACCAAAGTCCATGCACCTCACAGAAGGAACTGCAACCCTGAAGAGTGGGGACTCTCCAGCAGTAGTTTCAGGAGGAAAATTGGGGTCCAAATTGGGAATTAAAGTGCGATTGGAATTGAATTAGGGGAGATACATTTGGGGAAGTGAGACAATATGAGAATAGTTTTCCTTTCTAATACTTTGGTTCGGCAATATTAGAGGGTGTTGGCTTAGCTTCAGGGCCTGGGGAAATGCTGTGGCCTCTGGCATTTTCTATCTACAGCTCGAAATGTAAAAGGCATCTGAAAGCCACATCCACTACATCCACTATAGGAAGAGGCACAGCTCACTCATCTCTACCACAGGAACTCTGTCAACTCTTGTGGGGGCTTTACAGAAAATGAAAATGGAAATTGTGTTAGGAAAATGATCCCAATATCAGACATTTCTTTCAATAAGTCTTTTATTAGAATGTGCTTTCATTGGGAAGATAATTCATTTCCATTAAAAATTACTAAGTCTATAAAGAATCTAAAACAGAACTACCATTTGAACTCGCAATTCCATCATTGAGTATATATCCAAAAGAAAATAAATCATCCTACCAAAAAGACACAAGCACATGTATGTTCGTGTTAACACCATTAACAACGCAAAGACATGGAGTCAACCTAGATGCTCATAAGGAAAATGAAGTACATAGACACCATGGAATACTATACAGCCACAAAAAAGAATGAAATCATGTCCTTTGCAGCAACACGGATGCAGCTAGAGGCCATGATCCTAAGTGGTGAATGCAGGAACAGAAAATCAAATAGTGCATGTTCTCACTTAGAAGTGAGAGCTAAACATTGGGTACCCGTGGACATAAAGATGGCAACGATAGATACTGGGGACAAGTAAAGGTGGCAGGGAGGGGGGATAGGGTTGAAAAACTAACTATTGGGTGTTATGCTCAGTTTCTGGGTGATGGGATCAATCGTACCCCAAACCTCAGTATCATGTAATATACCCGCGTATCTAAAAGTTCAAAAAAAAAAAAAAAAAGATCTAATGCTATAGTGACTCATGTAAACCTCCTCGAGAAGGATCTGTTCATGTCACCCATAATAAACATTAACACAGACTGGTTATTTGTATACATATCTTAATAGGAAAAACCTCTTATCTTCCTAAATGACGCGTATACAAAGTATTGTGGGAACTTCTATTTCAGACAACAGACTTTCAGTGAATAATGCAATCCTCTGGAAGAGAACACTAAACAGAAACAGATTCACATTTCTGTGCTATCATTCAGATTGGGAACAAAAGACATTCAATGTTGTGTATGCGTATGATAAAGAAATTATTTAATTCAAAGTAGAATTTAGAGGGGTTCAAAGACTTCAGCTGACTTGAATCACCTTAAGGGTCAAGCATTATATCAATTTCATAGCATTGTATTAATAGTAAGGTTTTATAAGTGGATACCACATGGTGGATTTAAAAAACAGGGTATGGGCCAGGCCGGCACAGTAGCTCACACCTGTAATCCCAGAACTTTGGGAGGCCAAGGTTGGCAGATCACTTGGGATCAGGAGTTCAAGACCAGCCTGACTAACATGGCGAAACCTCGTCTCTACTAAAAATACAAAAATTAGCTGGGGTAGTGGTGGATGCCTGTAATCCCAGCTACTGGGGAGGCTGATGCAGGAGAATCGCTTGAACCTGGGAGGCAGAGGTTGCAGTGAGCTGAGATCGCGCCACTGCACTGAAGCCTGGGTAACACAGCGAGACTCTGTCTCAAAAAACAAACAAACGGCAACAACAAAACCAGAGTATGGTTTAGGAATGACCTCTTCATCTACAGAGTGCTATACAGTAGAAGAATAACTTATTCCTTTTTCTTATCCTATGACTAATGCTATAAAAGCAACAAATAGGCTGGCATGAGGGCTCATGCCTGTAATCCCAGCACTTTGGGAAGCTGAGGTAGGAGAATCACTTGCGGCCAGGGATTAGAGACTAGCCTGGGCAATGTAGCAAAACTCCCATCTCTACAAAAAAATATAAGAAACTAGCTGGGAGCAGTGGCATATGCTTATAGTCCTAGCTACTCAAGAGGGTAAGTTGGGAGGAATGTTTGAGTCCAGGAGTTAGAGGCTACAGCGAGCTGTAATTGCTTCACTGCACTCCAGACTGGGCAACAAAGCAAGACCCTGTCTTGGAAAAAAAAAAAAAAGGAACATATAATATGAGCTACCTGGAAGAGGCAAATTCATAGAGACAAAGAGTAGAAGGGGGTGGCCTGGGACTGAAAGGAGAGGGAAATGGAGCATTACTGCTTACTGGGGATAGAGCTTCTGCTTGAGTGATGAAACCATTCTGGAAACAGTCATGAATCTGATTAATGCCACTGCACTGTACACTTAAAGTGGTTAAAATGGTAAATTTTATGTTATGTTTATGTTTACCACAATAAAAATAAAAGAATTATATAAGCATTTGATTTATTGCTGAATTTGCCAACAATCTTGGCTTTATTTTTAAACTTATTCTTGGCCTGTTTCTTTACCCATTTCCTAAATGGGCTGTCCCACACTTGTTCCCCTTATGTCTCCAAAACTGTGACTCTGCCTTCTCCACCTCAGCAGATGAGCTTGTTAATTTTAAGGAAAAAACTGGAAGCCGCAAAATATAAATGGCTCAACTTCCTTCGCTCTGGTTCAACTTATCCCGGTCTCCATCTGTTCTTCCCTGAATGCCTCATGCATACATGATCCTAACCCTGCACACACCCTTGGAATGGTTCTTTTCTTTAACCCCTTGCCATCCTTGTGATTTCTGCCTCTCTCCCACTCCCGCTTATAAACACCCTCCTGTTTTCCATCCTCTAACAACTTCTGCCGTGGCTTCTCCCGCAGCTATGGCCTTACCTCCCTTCCTTCACCAATCAGCTTCCTGAACCATCTTTGCTTCCTCCCCTTCCATTAGCTCCTCTGCCCTCTGCCATATGGATTCCTCCAGTCAGCACTTTGTGGATCTATCTTGTTTCCTGCAAGAGTGCCAATGACTTGGTCATTTCCAGATCCTGCAGCTGGAAATGGTCTTCCTCCTCAACCAGAGACCTTCTTCCTTTTGTGCCAGAGACCTTTCTCCACACCAAATATAATTCTGTACTATAAATTGTATTTTAATTCAATTTCTTGGTCTTCTTCCTCGACACTGCACAGAACACTGTCGACTTCCTTCTTCTCTCCTGCTCTCCTTCCCTCTCAGCTCACTCTTCAGCTTATTCTGTTGGTTTCACTTCTTTACCTAAATATTTTGGAATACATTTTGACTTTCCTTCCTTTTTCTTTAACCAACCTTTCTGGCCAATCTCATCCTTTTTGATGGCTCCTATGATCCTCTACCTAGTAGTAACCTCAAAAAGAATATCTTTCTTGAACTATACATTCACTTTCTTCATTCCCCTGTATTCAACTCCATATTGGACTTTTCCAAGTGATGTTCCGCCAGCCCCTCAAACACAACTGAAACAAACACGAATTCTTCGTTTCCCAGTGTCTGTGCCTCTCCTCTCTGTCCTGTCTTCATCAATGGAATTACCACCTACTGAGTCTTCCAAGCTAGAAATATTGGAACCAGCTGTGAATTCTCCTTCCTCTTCATCTCCTCCATCCATCTATGCAACAAGTCCCATGGATTTTTCTGGTTATTTTTGTTGCATTTCATCACTGCTCTTCAGTCTTTTAGTGCTGGAACTTCAGACATATTCTCTTAATAATTTCATGATTGCAATAGATGTTTAATTACGTATCCCCTTGCTCTTTCACGCTGCCTTTTCCTCCCCCACATGGGCCACGTGGGCTGTCTTTTAAAAAAATCTCTTCCTTGCTTTGAAACATGAAGCAGATTATCTTTGCCTAAACTATAAAGTCCAGACTCATGACCCACACAACCTCTTTATCATAGGCAAACTTCAAAATTTTAAGGGGATTCAATTGCGGCCAAATATATATGTTAAACAAGGCATTTAAAAAAGATGTTTTGGTTTCTTAAAATGTATTCTTCTGAATAGCCTTGAAATTGTTTAAAAGAACCCTAAGGAAAACAATCTTCCCTTACACACTAGAAAAGATGTAAACAGACATACAGCACTATTTTTTTTTTAAAAGGCTTAGTAAACACAAAGAGGAGTTACATACAGAAACCCACAGCTGATTTAATTTGCAAAACCACAGCGTTAGCTCAACTAAAGTAAAGATGACATAGATAAAACGCAACCAGAAAACTGAGATAAAAGATACAGGATAAATAACTTAAGCTGATGGTTTAGCAAACAAACATCACGGGGTAACATGAAGATCGGAGAAGTGGCTTTGGTCCAGGAAACTCAGTCCATAGAGTCCCTAGGAGCAGCAGGTTTTTAGGAGAGTCATGGAGAGGCATGGCAATCGTCATCTATTCTCGCACTTGTGAGGACGTGGTCACCGTGATGCAGGAAGAGAATTGAGATTTTAAAGTTGAAGTTGAGGGATCTAATTTCTTATTTTACTATTTTAATCTCTATGTTAGAAAGATTTGGGGAAAATTCTCAGAGACAGTCTTTAGCCTTAGGGTATAAGAGAAGGGGGGCAATGAGAAACTTCATTCAGAACTGAACTAGGGCTATTGATTCTCTGGTTCTCATTTAGAGAGTCCCAAGTGTATGGTCACGCGCAGCGAGGCATGTCCCTCCAGCGGTGATGTGCACAGCAGTTAAAAGCAGGGCAGGAGGTGAGAGCTTGGCCCTGGACTGTATGAGTGGGAATTAATTAGGGAATTCTCGAGGTTCTCTCTACTCATTGGCCTATCTGCTAACATTTCAGCAATAAGCAATAAAAAGTTAAGGCTTAAAAAGAAAAGTTATATATCCTCATTATGAATATAAATGATCACAGTCAAATACCTTATACTAGGCTCACTAGGAAGAAATATTCATTAGTCACCAACTAAATGCCGGGAAAAGAACTGGTAAAGGAACTTCTGGGTAATAAAAGAGTCCTGATCCCAGTCCTTGAGGACTGGGGCAGATAAGAGCTGTGCATTGTTTGGGCCAGGGAAGGAGGGACATGACTTTTTCTAAATCATCTAGTGACTCCTTTGTATCTTTTTTTTGAGACAGAGTCTTGCTCTGCCACTCAGGCTGGAGTGCAGTGGTACAGTTTCAGCTCACTGCAATTTCCACCTCCAGGGTTCAAGCGATTTTCCTGCCTCAGCCTCCTGAGTAGCTGGGACTACAGGCATCCACCACCACACCTGGCTAATTTTTGTATTTTTAGTAGAGACGGGATTTGGCCGAGTTGGCCAGGAGGGTCTCGAACTCCTAACCTCAGGTGATCTGCCTGCCTCGGCCTCCCAAAGTGCTGAGATTACAGGTGTGAACCACCGCGCCTGGCCTGTATCTTTTTTGTTAACCATGATTTTGTGGCAGCAAGTACAATATCAGATATTTTTTTCACTCTCCATAAAAAAAGGAAACATTTAATAATCTAAAAACAGGCCAGATTTTAGAAATTCTCTTTACTTCTTCACTGTCTTTGTTTTATTGTTCTTTGAGTTTTGTGTGTGTGTGTTTGTTTTTATTGATACCTCAAATTTTGCATATTTATGGGGCACATGTAGTATTTTGTTACATGCACAGAATGTGTAGTGGTCACGTCATTGCATGTGAGGTGCCTGACTTTACCTTATTTGTGTGTTATTTACTTATTGTCTTTCTACTCCAAAAAAAGTAGGTGTAGGCTTGACGAAGGTCAGTACCTTTTCCCTCTCTTCTCCCCCTGTGTTTTAAACACCCAGAAAAAGGCGTGACAAGTTAGGTGTTTGATCAGTCAACATTTAGTGACCGAATAAAACCCAGCTTTCCCCTTGTCCTTGAAAATATCCATTTTCTGTTTGTTACTGCCTAAGCCACGCTAATGGGTGAAGGGAATCTCAGCAGTGCTTGCATTTTTAAGAGGATCTGTGTCCCTTAAGAGCCGAGCTGGCAGCATTTCAGGTGCTGGATAGAATAAGGTGTAGGGAGAACTTTCTGGAGTATTTTGAGATTAGATGGGGAGCAGCATTCTAAAGGCAGTCATCCTTGATTTGTTGGGAAGCCTACTCCAAGGAGAAAGAAATCCGTCTGTGCTGTTTTTTGTTTACACGGCTTCTTCTTCCCCTCCACGACTGAATCTAAAAACCTGCAAACACTGGCTGAGAGGCGGTGCATCACGGACCGATTAGGACAAAATGAACTCGTAGAAAGTGTGGAGACTTTGTCTCCGCCCCTAGGATAGTGTTTCACAGATATGCTGCACCTGGTGGCTACTCTAATTTTCCTTGTTATTCATTTTCAGGGCTAATGCTTACATACTCAATGAATTGTTCAGCCTCTGAGAATTGTTCAGCCTCTGAAAATGTGTCTATTTGGTCAAATATAAATAATCCATTTTATTTTCTATTTTAGAAACCAAGTCAAAACAAAGTACAGGTTTCTTGAAATTTTAAAAATTATTCTTTTGAGGTTGGGCACGGTGGCTCACGCCTGTAATCCCAGCACTCTGGGAGGCCATGACAGGCAGATTGCTTGAGTCCAAGGGTTTGAGGCTAGTCTGGGCAACAAAGCAAAACCGTGTCTCTACTAAAAATACAAAAAGTTAGCCGGGCATGGTGGTGTGCACCTGTAATCCTAGCCACTCAGGAGGCTGAGATGGGAGGATCACCTGAGCCTGGGAGGTGCAGTCTGCAGTGAGCTGAGATTGTGCTGCACTCCAGCCTGGACAACCAGAGTAAGACCCTGTTGTCTCAAAAAAAAAAAAAAAAAAAAAAAAAAAAAAAAAAAAAAAAAAGGAAAAGGAAAAAAGAAATGTTTTCTTGAATAAGGGTATTTTTTTGAACTTTTTGGAATCGTGTGCTTCAGGACCCTGTCAAATATTACTAAACAATAGGCATCGAAACAATTAGAAATTTGACGTGAACCTACAACTGATTCACATACACAGAAACACACCGACTCAAAAGCCAATTAAAAAGTTACAAAGGCCTATGCTGAAAAATAATTTATGTAGATCTCACAGTATGACAGAATAGATTACTTTTTTAAATTCTCAGAACAGCTCCATAAAGTTGAAGTTCAAACCTCCAAGTTATGACTCAAGAATGTTAATCTGGCCACCATTCTTGCTGGTTTTTAATTAAACGAACTTTCTTCTTAACAGCTCTTTGCAAGTGACGGTCGTCAGTATATATGTGTGTGGGTGTGTGCATGTATGTTGATATGATAGAACTTGCCGTTTTTAATGTGTTTAGCACGTTATTAAATATAGCATGAAAAGACATGAAAGAGTTGAGGAAAGCAGGAAGAAGGGAGGAAAGTTCAAGGAAAAAGTAAAGGGAGTTGGAGAATTGAGGTGAATAAAAGTCTGAAAAAGCAGATTAGGATTCTAAAATAAGCTTTTAAGGTTTACTTAAACTATAGTTTAAAATTTACAAGATTGTCAGTTTGAAATAATGCTGGTAGGAAGGAAATACATTGAGCCACGGACCTGGCATCTGGAGACACTGGAAAGGAAAGAGGGAGGGATTGAGGTGGACGCTCACAGGTAAGGAGGAACAAAGGAGAAGCCCACTCAGGCTTGTCTATGAACTCATCCGTGTGGTTCTCCTGCAGGGGAGCCTCATAAATGCCCCGGTCAGTGCTGGACCCCAAAGAAAACCACTGCGGCCATCTCCTGTCTCCCTCACAAGTTTTCCCTGAAAAGACAACAACTTCCGGAGTTCCATGTGGTTTTTCAGCCTTTTCCAAATCTCTCTAAACACCAGGAGGAGTGTTCAGTGCTTGAGCAGAGAGACCCACACTCCAGGGCCCAGCAGAGAATGCCTGGAGAAGAACTCAGCAAAGCCGACTAGGTCTAAGCAGAGCTCCCGGCTTGATGATGATGCTCAACCAGAGTGAGTGTTCTCTCCATTACTAAAATAAGTAATATATTGGACAGCAAAACAAGGAAATAGCCCCACACAGTAATTGAGCTATAAAGAGAGAAGGAAGTCTCAAAACCCACTTCTCAGTATTAACTTCAATGTCAGGTAGTACTTTTAAACGTAAGTCAGTAGATAAGGTATATTCCCAAAATCAGGCTTTGCTACGTGGAGTATTAAGAACACAGACCATGGCATCAAACTGCTTGAGTTCAAATTCCAGCTCTGCTGTATGGCAGCTCTGTGGCTTTAAACGAGCTATTTAACCTCAGTTTTCTTGTCTGAAAATGAGGATCATAATAGGATTAAATGGGTTAATAGATGCAAAGTGATTAGAACAGTTATTAGCAGAGAGAAAAAGTTCAATCTATGTTAGTTGCAATTATTACATACTCAGAGTCAAAAGAACACTCATGTTTTCTTCCAAGATTTAGCACTAAAATATTTTCTGTAATGATTACTTTTTAGTTATTTTGTTGAAAAAATGCTATGGTTCTTTCAAGGTGGACTTCCTTGGTTGGTTCTCAGCTGCCACCTCCCCTCCCCCAATAAAACAATAGCCCCTGTCCCTTGTCAACTAGATCCCGGTACACACAGTTTCACTTTAAAGGCATGCAATCACTTTGGCTCAAGAGTGAAGATATTCAGTCGAAAGTGAAGGGATGGCTGGGATTTCAGAGCGAGAGTCCCACAGTTCCAAGAGTCCCGGAAGCAGCAACCTCACTTTGCCCAGTGTCCCTCCTCCTCTTCTCGGTGACAGGGAGATCTACTGCATGTCTGGAGGTGCATGGGTGGGATTCCGGGTGCCCTGCCTTCTGAGTCCAGGTCAGGGGCACAGGTCTCCATGGCCCATCCTGATGTTGGGCCATCTCTCCTACCTTGTCACTGCCTCTTCCCTATAAGCCCCTCATCATGACACATGCCTCGATTTATCTTACATCGAATCAGATTTTCTGCTTTACTTTTTATGCTTGTTCACATCTCTCGTCTACCTAGCGCGCTCTCAGCCTCCACTTGGCAGCCTAAGCCCACCGCTTTGTTCCTCCTCTTCCTGCCTCCAACTCTCCATGGGATCACACCACCTTCTTCCTGTATGGGGTTTTCTGGTCTTTTCCCTCCGACACTCCTCCACTCTGTCATGTGCCTATACTGAGCTGACATTCCATCAAAATTTACTGAGTACTTGCTACGTGTGGGACTCTCTGCTCAAGGCGAGGGCTAGGGGCTAGACAGACAAAGAGATGCAGAGCTTGCCCTCGGGAGCTCACAGTGCAGTTGGGGAGGGAGGAAGGGCGTGTGAGAGCTGCTGAGCTGTCCATGTGCACAGGATGCCAGGGCATGCAGAGGAGACACACCTTGGCCCAGCCTGTGGGGGCCTTCGCAGAGGAGGTGATGTCTCAAGGGTTAGCCAAGTGACGATTGGAGCGTGAGAAGTGCACCCCGGGCCTGGGATCAGGTGCAGAGCTGTAAAATGCCAGGGGCTCCTGGGGAGCTACGAGGTGCTCAAGGACTCAAGGGAGGCCTGAGTCTAACAGGCGGGAGACAGGCCGGGAAGAACTCACGGGCCCTGCGAAGGTCCGGGATACTATTTTGCAGGTGATGTGGAGTAACCAAAGAGCTTTGCAGTGGAGTGAGCAATCATTTTTGTTGCAGCAAGATCCTCTATCAGCGGTGTGAAGAGCAAGACTAGAGGCTCAGTCTCGGAAAATAAGCGAGGTCCTCTGTAGGAAATATTATGGTATAAATGGCTGCAATACTATTGCTCGATGGTATTTTCAAAGGCAGCTGCTGCAGCCTATCCCTTCCCCTCCCACCTGTCCTTCTGTGAGGCCACTGTGCTGCTCGCCCAGGAGTGCTCTCTGCTGCCCCTCCTTGATCTTGCCTGGCCTATGACCTGTTTTTCACCCAAAGACCAAGTCAGCAGGAACTTCCCAGTTTCAGACCCCATATGGAGAAATAACAGGTGGTGGGAATCTCAACCTCCTAGCTGCATCCACCCAGGGGCCATATAAGGGAGTGACCCCATATATATATAAGGGAGTGACCCCATCTCAGATCTGACTGCAACCTTATGAGAGGACCCTAGGGATGCCGTGAAGACCAAAACCGCCAAGCCAGAGCTGACCCAAATCCCTAGCCCACAGAATCAAGAGCAAATACAATGGTGCTGCTTTTTAAGCCACTAAGTTTGGGAGCAGTTTGTTCCATAGCAATTGATATCTTCAAAGCAATGCTCTGGGTCAAATAAACACATGTCAAATAAAGAATAAACTCCCCACTGACAATTTCAGGACAATAGCACGGGTCCACTGTCAATATATACCAACTTGCACTTCATCCTTAATTACTTACTACCAAATCCCATTTCAAGCCTTTGTCACACTTAACTGATTAGGGCTTAAGCTTTTGAAAAAGGAGTTTTCAGAAAATGTAATCCTCTGATTCTATCTTGCAAAAGACTAAGAAAATGTGGCATGTGGATTAAAATTCCCTGGAATTTCGTTTGAACTTTCCTATGGGTAGTGTTTAGATGCACATTCAAGCAAATGTACATTTCACTTTTTGACACTGCAGAATGTTTGATGCTTCTTTATAATGTGCCTTCTCAGCAGCATGGCTGGGTGTCTTGAGATAGCACAGTACTTGAATAAATAGTGTGATCTCTCTTTCTGTTTACATATTTAGACCCAGAGGTCTAGTCTATTTTTCCATGAGAAAATATCTATAACCTTTTCCTAGAGAAAATTGATTTTATTTTATTTCAGTAGACACATATGCTCTCTGTTCTGAATACTTTAAGCTGTTTCTCTCAAGAGAAGGGGTTTGCTTGCTGGTTTTCTTCTCTATAAAAATAACAGAATTCAAACATGATGTGATGTGTTAACATTCCCCTCTGCCAGCTCCAGCTATGGGAAATTGCTAATGGTTGAGTTTTACTTTATTAATTTCTAAAAGGAAGTGCTAATATATGCTTAGCAATGTTAGCCTTTTTTGGTGAAAGAAATTGCATTTATTTTATTTTAAAAAGAAACAAAAATCCCTTCCCTCTTGTTGCAATACTTTGTTCTCCTAAAGCACCTTTAGTTGCAGATCTCAAGTGTACTATAAATATTAACAAATCTCCTTGTCCAGGAACTAGGAAAGAATCCCAGGAGGAAAGTCCTTCTTTTCATTACCATGGCAAATACTTCAGCTGCCTCTGCTTCAGAACTCAGAATTATGTAAGTTACTTCCCACTGAATTACGTTCATCAAAAGTAATTGAAAAACCACAATTACTTTTGCACCAAACTAATATTTACAAAGTAGAGTAATTCATGTTCTTCCTATACGAGAGTTATTTATGTCTACTGTTCATATTACCCCTCTAAGTATGTCCCCAGTAAAATGTATGCCAATTTATGTTTATTGAATGACTAGTGCAGATGAATTAGAGTTCCCATTTTTAGAGGAGAGATTTCCTCTATTATTCATCATTATCTTATATTCCAGAAACATAGCCCACTGAGGAAATCCATTTGACCTTTTTAGAGAAACTTGGTTATCATAACGTTCCTTGTGTTACCATCCCCACTAACATGGTAGAATGAATCATGTTTTGCTGTTGCTATGGCATTACATTTTAATTCCTCCTGTCCATAGCAAAGCTAATTGTAGCTGAATGACTCCCATGTTTGTGTGACTGCACTTCAGTTTATTGGTGTAGAGTTATACGTGCCACCAGTGGTTTCATCCTCTGACCTACACTGGATGTTCTGCAGCGGTTATGACAGGACACACCAACTACAGCCCTAGGAGCTTGAAATGCATCCACTTCTTTCCCACCCCAGCTGTCCAGGTGAAATCCTGGTCTGGCCAGAATGGGTAGATGCCAAAAGGACCTCCCAAAAATAGCTACAAAGTATTCGAATCAGGAGGAATCCCAGACCTGCCCCTAATCCATTCAACCTTGTCTCCCAATTCCCACTTCTGGGACTTTTCAGTCCGACTTCACTCTTGGGTAGGTCTGGAAGGTGAGCGTGACACTGGCAGAGCGGGACTAGGTAGGGTGAATGATGCAAAGAGATTCAGTGGCCTCTCTCCAGTCTCTTCTCCTACAAGGGACAACCCAATGGGTTCCCAATATCCTTGTGTGCCAGCCACCACCTGTCCTTGATTACTGCAAGGAAACTGAAGAGCAGAGAGACAGAGAGAGCTCAGGAGGGGAGGAATACAGCTGATGACCAAGCAGATGACACCGGCCAGGAAGACGTCAGTGTGCCCAAGGGTTTCTATGGAGCTGGCCCGGAACACTTCTCAGTCAGATTCCCCTAAAACTCACCTTTAGATCTAGACCCAAATTGGAGTGCTTAGGGCTCTCAATGTTAATGATTAGGGCCTAAAATATGGTATTAATGTTTGGAAACCTTCATATTGGTGACTGGAGGGAAATTAAATATATTCCCTGGCTATAGGAGGCCTCATGAACCTCCTCAATCCAAGATTCTGTCTGAGTTCTGTGCTGAGAGTTAAAGAGAGAAAGAGAAGACTTGGTACATGCTCTCAGGCTTACTCAGGAGACAATAATTGAATTAAAATGTCATTAGGGAGCTCCAGTAATAAGAAGGATAGAAGCCTCAGGTCCCCAGAGACACAGGAAGCAGAGAGAAAGTCCATACATCACAGGTGACTTGGAAAAGGTCTAATACAATAGGACACTTAAAAACATGCCAATTATATAGTAGGGGCAAATAGTGTTTCATGAACAGGACATAGGGACTCTGTTTGAGAAGAGACCTCCATGAACAAAGACAGGGATACTCTTGGCCCTAAAGAGCCCATTCCCTTCTCATTTCTAAAAGGATAGCAGAACACAATGGATAGAGATGCAATTCAGGGCCAGAATGCACAAGGTACCAAGTCTTGCATAGGAAGACGTGTCATCCAAATTCTGCAGACAAAGTTGAGCGTAGCTCTCTTTTCTGCCCTTACCTGACCTTGTGCTTACATTCCCCAGGAGCAAAATGTCTCAGTGGAGTCCCAGTGTTTTCCCTCTGTGACATCCCTGAGGTCACCAAGGCCTTGTGGGGTACAAGCTGGAAACCTCAGCACTGGCTTTAACACTGTTTTAGCCGGGGTTTAGCTGTTGTAGAAACCCATAGATGTCAGTGCCCATTTTATTTTATTGTTGCTGGGATTTATTTCTAATTTTCTTTAAAAGATTATGCTTTTCTTTGGTTTCATAATGTTGGTTTATTCTACTTTTAAGTGAGTCCCCTAAATAGTTTACTACTCTTTCCTTTTAAGATAAACATTCTTTTTTAGTGAACGCTTTCACTTACTTTGTTTTGGGCATACCTCTATCATCCTAATTCTTGAATTGAGTCTTTTACCTTTCTTTCTCGTATCTATTTTAGTACATTTAAAAGTGATTATAGGCCGTGCGTGGTGGCTCATGCCTGTAATCCCAGCGCTTTGGTGGTGGCAGGCGGGTGGGAGGATCATTTGAGGTCAGGAGTTGGAGACCAGCCTGGCCAACATGATGAAAACATGTCTCTACTAAAAATACAAAAGTTAGCCAGGCATGGTGGTGTGAGCCTGTACTCTCAGCTACTCAGGTGAGGCAGGAGAATCGCTTGAACCCGGGAGGCAGAGGTTGCAGTGAGCTGTGATCACGCCACTGCATTCCAGCCTGGATGACGGAGCGAGACGCTGTCTCCAAAAAAGAAAAAACAAAACAAAACGAAACCAAAACAAAATAAAAAATCCCCCAAAAACTAACAAAAAAAAAATTATGATTTTGTTCTGAAGAATCCTTAAAATATTTTTCATTTAATTTAAACAAAATTTTATCTCTTTTATCCTTTACTATTTTTTCTTTATTAAAATCACTTATGAATTTTTGGTATGTCTACATTTTATGTTTACCTGTTGCCTCATTCTTTTGCTTATAGAATATTTTTGAATATTTTAATATTATCTTTTATTTCCTGATCACGCTTAGCTTAATCTTTTTTTAATTACTGACATTACAATGGTCCATAAAGCAGGATGCCAAGAGGATGATAAGGGGAAAAAAAAAATCAAACCACATACAAGGGGAGATGGAGTCTTTTTCTTGCAGCAAGTCGCCTCCTGGAATTCTAAACATTTCCCACCCCCTTCAGCTCTGATTTCTGGTAGAATTTATCTAGATAACCCCAGAGGCCCAGAGGCAAAACCTTCCAAGACAATAGTAATTCTGTTGTGCAGACATTTAAGTCACTAGACTGGGATGCTTTTCCTCTAGCACTCAGCACACCGTCCCTTGGGCATTACAGATTCTAAAAGGTATGACTCCTTTATTTATTCCACTAATATTTACTGAGCACCTACTATGTGTCAGATACAATGCTGAATGCTAGAAGTGCAACAAAAAGAGTAAGAGAGAGTGTGGATCCTGTCCTCAGGGAGTGTGCAGTGCGGAAGAAAGCCAAGTGCTGACGTGGAGGATCAGGAAGAGCTTTCCAGAGGACAAGAGCCATCTTGGGAGCTGATGAGGTACAGGAAGTAGCTCAGAGATTGAGCAGACGCTCATGAGACCAGGGGATGCAGGGACCTCCGAGGAGCTTAAAGAGGTTCAGACTTGGAGGAACCCGATGTGAGGGCTGGAGAGGAAAGGAGTAGAACTTTCACATCCACATCAGAGAGCCTGGGCTTTATCCCGGGAGCACTGGGTAGCCTTTGGAGAACTTAGAGCAGGGAGCGGCACGCCGGGTTCCAGAAGGCAGCACACGGTAACCACGGCTAGGGAAGAGGTTCCACGTCAACCCAGAAGAGAGACGGTGGTGGCTGTAATTAGAGCAGAGGTGGCGGGAGTGTGACAGGCTGGAGGGAACACGGAGGAATCAGGGTGAGCGAATAAAATCGGTTTGGGGCAAGTTATGGAAATAGGGGAGATAGAGTCAAGGAATGACACACAGATTTCAGGTCGTGCAGCAGGTGATGTCTATGCCAGTTGCAGAAAAGAGCAGGAGGGGAAAACATGTTGAAAGAGGAAAGGGAAGGTGGTGCATCCAGTTTTGCGGCATGAGGCATTAGGTGTGCCCAGGAACTATCTGGGGAAGAACGGCAAGGGCAGTCATGGCGGCGTCAGGGCCAGCGAGGAGATAGGTATGGAGGGCGATGAGGGATGAGGATGCTCACAGGGTGGGAAAATTGAGGAACATCAGTCATCCAGGTTGATAAAGAAGAGGAGCTTGCGAAGGAGAAGAGAGGAGGGGAGGAAACATGGGCAGGGGGGTCATGGGAGACACAGGGGGGCAAGCACCCAGGATGCATGTGTGCTCACAGCACATCTGGCTGCAGGAAGTCAGGTAAGAGGGGGGTAGAACTCCACGGGAACCGGCCATGAGGAGGGTGCGGGTGATCGTTTCATGGGGAGAGGGTGGAGGATCATTTCCGAGGGGCTCAAGAGGCAAGGCCAGGCATCTACAGTTCAAGACATGTGGGGTGAGGAAGCAGAGGCAGCAAGTGTAGACAACAATTTGAGGAGTTTGATTGTGAAGAGGAGAGTGACAAGGAAGTAGCAGGAGGAATGTATAAAAGGATATATAATTCTTTTTTTTTTTTCACAGAAGGAAGGGATTTAAGCTCACTTAATACAGTACAGGGAGAATGGGGCCAGAAATGAGGGAGAGAAGGAAAACACAGGTGACAGGGAAGATAAGGGATTGAGATTCCCAAGAACAAGAAAGAAATGGATTCCGGGGCCCCAGGGGAGGTGAGCCTCAGGCAGGAACTGAGGGGCTTTTTTTTTTTTTTTTTTGAGACGGAGTCTCGCTCTGTTGCCCAGGCTGGAGTGCAGTGGCGCGATCTCAGCTCACTGCAAGCTCCGCCCCCCGGGTTCACGCCATTCTCCTGCCTCAGCCTCCCGAGTAGCTGGGACTACAGGCGCCCGTCACCTCGCCCGGCTAATTTTTTGTATTTTTTAGTAGAGACGGGGTTTCACGGTGTTAGCCAGGATGGTCTCGATCTCCTGACCTCGTGATCCACCCATCTCGGCCTCCCAAAGTGCTAGGATTACAGGCTTGAGCCACCGCGCCCGGCTTTTTTTTTTTTTTTTTTTTCTGAGATAGACACTTGTTCCATCACCCAGGTTGGAGTGCAGTGGGTCAATCTCGGCTCACTGCAACCTCTGCCTCCTGGGTTCAAGCGGTTCTCCTGCCTCAGCCTCCCGAGTAGCTGGGATTACAGCACGCCTGGCTAATTTTTGTATTTTTGGTAGAGACAGGGTTTCACCATGTTGGCCAGGATGGTCTGAAACTCCTGGCCTCAAGTGATTCCGCCTCGGCCTCCCAAAGTGCTGGGATTACAGATGTGAGTCACTGCGCCTGGCTGGAACTGAGGGGTATCTTTCGTTGTGAAAGAAAAGAAGGATGAGAGGGTGGATTCAGATAAAGTGAGGCGTGCATCCCTGTGATCCCAGGGTGGGGGCAGTTCTCATTCGGGAAACTTGCACCTTCTCAGGGAAGCAGGAGGCAAGGCGGCTGCAGAACGCAAGGGGACGGCAGAGGCAGGAGCAGCTGAGGAGAAGCTGCCATGGAAAGCAAGATCATTGGCCAGGGAAATGTCTGGGAGCTGGGGAAGACAGAGATCCTAGACTAAGGGGGAAGTCACAGAGCTACGGCATCCTGAATTTGCAGAGCGGCATGTTTTCCAGGAGAACTCATCAGCCTATGTGTAAACGCTGGAAAAACAGGCTGTTGGATTTAGCTGTGATGATCCCAGCGACCACAGAGGCGGCAAAGAAAGTGCATGATCTCACACATCACCAGGTGGTCCTTCCTCAGCAGCAAGGGAAACGCCTTAGCGGAGGGACGGTGGCCAAGTTTATATTTGTCAATGTCATGCTGAAAGATCTCTGGTCTGTATAATAAACGCTATTTCTTCCTAACCTGTCTTGTTCTTTATGAAACTGATGGGTATATTTCAAAGTTTATATCCTTCCTAACAAACCAGGGACATGGTTATCACATACTCCCCCTAAGAAAATATCTTCCCCTGATGGGTGGGGTGGCTCACCCCTGTAATCCCAGCACTTTGGGAGGCCAAGGCAGGCGGATCACTTGAGGCCAGGATTTCAAGTCCAGCCTGGCCAACATGGTGAAATCCTGTCTACTAAAAATACAAAAATTAACCAGGTGTGGTGGTGCATGCCTGTAGTCCTAGCTACCCTCGAGGCTGAGCCACAATCATTGCTCGAGCCTGGGAGGCGGAGGTTGCAGTGAGCCGAGATTGAGTCACAGCACTCCAACCTGGGCAACAGAACAAGACCCTGTCTCAAAAACAAACAAACAGGAACCACGTGTGGTCCTTCCCTAAACAGCCACTTAACTAACAAACTTTGGGAACACAGTCCCTGGAGGCATGGAAAGAATGCCACATCAGAAGCCAAGAGATCAGGGGTCAGCACTAGTAATCTGATGTGTGACCCTTGATCAAGTTTCTTAACCTGCATACCTCAGCTGGCTTGTCTGTAAGCTGTGAGATCCACCCAACATATGGGGCTTTCCGAATGACTGATTCCCGGGTTCCGGGCACAGGGCATGACTAACGACTGCCTTCCCATTGCTCCCTCTTCCTTCCGGCCCCTAAGCTCACCCGATTCTATAACTTAAAGGAATGGTATAGAAAACTTAATGCCATAGGTATGTACTTTACTTTTTGAATTTTAATTTTTATTATAAGTTCTGGGGTACGTGTGCAGGACGTGCAGTTTTGTTATATAGGTAAACGTGTGCCATGGTGGTTTGCTGCACCTATCAACCCATCACCTAGGTATTATTTTTCCTAATGCTCTCCCTCCCTCCAATCCCACCTCCTGACAGGCCTCAGTGTGTGTTGTTCCCCTCCCTGTGTCCATGTGTTCTCATTATTCAGCTCCCACTTATAAGTGAGAACACCAGGTGTCTGGTTTTCTGTTCCTGTGTTAGTTTGCTGAGGATAATGGCTTCCAGCTCCATCCATGTCCCTGTAAAGGACAGGATCTCATTCCTTTTTATGGCTGCATAGTATTCTACAGCGTGTATGTAGCACATTTTCTTTATCCAGACTATCATTGGTGGGCATTTGGGTTGATGCCACGTCTTTGCTATTGTGAAGAGTGCTGTAATGAACATACGTGTGCACATATCTTTATAATAGAATGGTTTATATTCCTTTGCGTATATGTCCAGTAATGGGATTGCTGGGTCAAAAGGTATTTCTGGTTCTAGATCTTTGAGGAATTGCCACACCATCTTCCACAATGGTTGGACTAATTTACATTCCCATCAACAGTGTAAAAGCGTTCCTATTTCTCTGCAACTTCGCCAGCACCTGTTGTTTCTTGGATTTTTTAATAATCGCCATTCTGACTTGCATGAGATGGTATTTGATTGTGGTTTTGATTTGCATTTCTCTAATGATCAGTGATGTTGAGGGTTTTTTTCCCCATGTTTTTTGGCTGCATGAATGTCTTTTTTTAGCTAAGAAACAGATTGAATGTGTCCCAAACCAAATGATACAAAGTTTCATGAAATAATTACCCTTCCTACATGAAATGCATCCTAGTATTTTCTGTTTTATTCTATTTCATGCTTGTTATCACTCCCAAAATTAATGTCATTGCCCACTAGTGGACTGTGTCTTGGAATTTGAAAAACTGTGCAGAAGGCCTGGTTTTGTATAGCTAAAACACATCAGTGAAAACAGAATGGAAAATGTTGAAGCTTATGCCTTAAAAATGCTGAACACAGCTGAGATGAACTTCTCTCAAAATGACAAGAAGAACATTTCTGTTTACTTTCAGGACAGACTTGGCTCACCTCTGAACCCCTGTCCTTTTGGCTAATTCTCATACATCTTCCATCCCCACCTGTGATGCCTTGTCCTCTGGAAGCCTTTCCTGAACCTCTGAATCAGGACTTGGTTCCCTTCTACATGTTCTCGAAGCACCCAAGAAATCATCTACATATAGTGCTTAGCACAGCAAATGGCCCATAGTGACCGGTCAATGTTAGAATATATTGCCGTAGTTTGTTTACTTTTCGATTTTTCCAATAGATTGTACACTCATAAGGAATTCTCGCCCACAGGGGAAAAAGTTTCAGGATGACAATGATTCTGCTTGTGCAGATATTTAAATCACCAGATTGAGATTTTTTTCTTTTAACACTTAGCACCCAGTCTTTTAGGTGTTACAAGGTTAAAAAAAGAAAAACCCAAAAGGTGTGTTCTTGGCATCAGCTAACACTTCAGTTAAAGGCGAAAGGAGCTAGGCCAGGTGTGGTGGCTCATGTCTTTAATCTCAGCACTCTGAGAGGCCAAGGTGGGCAGATCACTTGAGCCCAGGAGTTAGAGAATAGCCTGGACAGCATGACAAAACACCCATCTCTACAAAGTGCACAAACTAGCCAGGGCATGGAGGCATGCAACTGTGGTCCCAGCTACTGAGGAGGCTGAGGCCAGAGGATCCCTTGAGCCTCAGAGGTGGAGGCTGCCATGAGCTGAGATTGTGCCACTGCACTCCAGCCTGGACGACAGAGCAATACCCCATTAAAAAAATGCAAAGAGTTAAAAAGCAGACCTCTGACTGTCTTGTCCTCTTTCCCTCCTAGTTGTTCATGAATTAAGTACCCAGTGAGGAGACAGCTGTCAAGGTATAGGTGAGCTTCCAGTGCAAGCCGAGTGCTGTGAGTTCATGGGCAGGTAAAACTCTCTGAAATGCTGAAGAGAACCTGAATGGCACTTGTATCCATTGGTAGAGAAACCTTTTAAAGGGTTCCTCCTGTTCTTAGAAAAGGATCAAACTCCTTCACATGACTTAAAGGTAGGGCAACTCTACAGGGCAGTTTGCCCAGGACAATCTGGGTTTGTACCTGTTACCCAAGCTTAGTGATTAATAACATGCTCTTTCACTCTATGAACAGTCCCCATCTGGAGGATAATGCATATGGTTCACCTGCTTACAGGCCCTGTGTGATCTGGCGCAGCTGACCCCTCCAGCTCCAACCCGCAACAGCCCACACGCCGGCACATGCTCCTTTCTCACAGCATCACTGCTATCAGAGATCACAATTTTCTTCACTCCAAGAAGTTCACTGGTTAAGGTCATATGGCAAATTAGGACGAGGAGAAGAGGTTTAAATGGAAGCTGCGATGCTTACCCTGCTCATTTCCACTCACCTGCAAGGCTTAGACTCGACTGCACTGGGATTCCAGGCTCAAATGCTACAGGGCCATTCTACAAACACCGTTCCTACCTCCCAGAACCCCCTGTCTGGCTCACTGCCACTTCCCCTTCAGGTCTCAGCTCAGCCATCACTGATAGCTCTGGGACACCCCAAATCTAGCTGCACACATAACACCATGTGCGTCCCCTAGTGAAACACTCACACCATCTTTCTGCACATATTTATTCAGAACTTGGTATGTGCCAGGCTGTTAGAGTGGCTGGGGACACATCTAGGTACAAAATGCCAGCCCACATGGAATTTCATGCTAGAGGAAAAAAGAGACGGAAAGGAAACTAATAAATATAAAGTAGAGTTGCATGACATTATAAACGGATATATAATAGTACAAATATCTCATGAATTCATCACAATTCATTATAATTTCCTATTTGCCTGACTACATCTCCCTGTGGGTTTTGTAGCACGGTGTGTGATCGGAGGCTCGCAACAAAGGCCTGGTGAATTCATCAATAGCAGTTTCCCTTTCCATTCTCTCCATTGTCCTGGGAACTTGTCCTGCTCTGATAACATACAAAAGATAATTGTATCTGTCACTAACCTTCTAAAAAGTATCTGTCCCTCACATTCAGGATTATTAACACTGATGCCATGGTCACTTTATTCTCAACAACTACTCATTTCTGAATCATAAGGTTCCTCACGGAGGTGGAGATAACCATACCTACAGAGACATTTTGTTTATGTTTTAGGGACTGTCCTTTCCATGGCTTCCCTAGTCCCTTAGGTGCTGTGTAAGTTGTATTTCCTCCATTAATTCTTCACTAGAAAAATGTGTATATGCTCAAGCTGGGATAGGAAATAAACAATGAACTCAGGAGTAGCATCCGCCGAGATCCCTGCCATTGGACATTCGATGATTGGGTAAAAAGTTAACTCATCAGCACCTTACACCTATTAGAAAGGCTACTATAAAAAAAGATTTTTTAAAAAGGCCAGGTGCAGTGGCTCATGCCCGTAATCCCAGCCCTTTGGGAGGCCAAGGTGGGTGGATCACGAGGTCAAGAGATGGAGACCATTCTGGCCAACATGGTGAAACCCCATCTCTACTAAAAATACAAAAATTAGCTGGGCGTGGTGGCATGCACCTGTAGTCCCAGCTACTCAGGAGGCTGAGGCAGGAGAATTGCTTGAACCTGGGAGGCGGAGGTTGCAGTGAGCTGAGATCGTGCCTGGCGACAGAGCGAGACTCCATCTCAAAAAACAAAAAAAAGACAGCATTGCTAAGAATATGGAATACTGGGGACCCTTTCTACCATTGGTGGGAAGGTAAAATGGTCCAGCCACTGTGGAAAACAGTATGGCAGTTCCTCAAAAAATAAAACATAGAATTACCCTGTGACCCCACAATTCTACTTCTGGGTATATACACCCCAAAGAATTGAAAGCAGGATCTCAAACAGATATTTGCACGTTCCTCTTCATGGCAGCATTATTCACGATAGTCAAAAGTTAGAAGCAACCATCAACAGATGCAAGGATAAGCAAAATGTGGTATATCCATAAATGGAATACTATTCAGACTTAAAAAGGAAGGAAGTCCTGTCCAATGCTGTCACATGGATACAGCTTGAGGCTAAGTGAAATAAGACAGTTACAAAAGGATGGATACGGTATTCCGCTTATGTGAGGTCCCTAGAACAGTCAAAATCTTAGAGACAGGAAGTAGAAGGGTGGCTGCCAGGGCCTGAGGGGAGAGAGGGATGAGGAACTAGTGTTCCATGGGGACAGAGTTTCAGTTTTAGGAGATGAGAAGAATTCTGTGGATGGATGATGGCAATGGTCACACAACAATGTGAATATACGTAATGTCCCTGAACTGTACACTAGAAAATAGTTATGAAGTTAAATTTTAAGTTATGCGTATTTTAACACAATAAAAAAGTTAACTGGTAGGTCGCCTGGGACTGTGGTTGAAAACAAATGCTTGATGGTTAGACTAATCTGGATGGTCCAGCTAACCTGACTCTACCCCTTACCAGTTATAAGGCCTGGACAAGGGCTCTACCCCTTGAGCCTCATTTCCTCATCTGAAAAATTAGAAGAATAACAATAATATCTAATTTATATGAAGGCTTTTGTTAAATGAAGTAGTAATGCCTCTTACATATAAATAAAATTCTGAGTATAATCTATGGCACATAAATTCTAAATAATAATGACTCAAAACCATATATCATTGGTTTTGTTAATGCTGATTATTATTATAATTAATACTATTAGCTTAATTCAAAAGCTAACATCAACCTACAGCA
Organism: Macaca thibetana thibetana; assembly: GCF_024542745.1. Lineage (NCBI taxonomy): Eukaryota > Metazoa > Chordata > Mammalia > Primates > Cercopithecidae > Macaca > Macaca thibetana. The sequence continues at coordinate 6,528,469 of NC_065586.1, forward strand.
ACCTGCAGAAAGATGTCCCGCCAAATATTTGCTAATTTAATCCAGGAGCAAAAATCTAGGATTCTGGGCTTGAGTGAGCTTTCCTAATTTCTAACACTCTGATGCTCCTTTTGTCCCCAAGAATGTGTTTAGGTGACAGAGCAATCAGAATTTGACATGTATAAATGCTTGGCATGTTAAAATAATGAAAGATATTTTCACCATTGTAAGGAAACACCTCTTCATCCATCTCTCTGGTTTAACATCACGTTTTTCTATAGCTTCTCATGATTTCTTCCTTAACAACTGGAATAGGTGTGAAAAAGCTACGCTGAACACATAGCTACTTAGAAATGAGCTGCTTAAAGTGTTAAAATAAGAGAAACAGCAAGCATGAGTTTAATGCTACGTATGCCATCACAATACTAATTTCCCTATTTTAAATTAAAGAGTACACACACACATACACACATATATACACACACACAGGCGGAATCACATCTATATTGCTGAGATTTTTCATTGTATAACCATATATCATTTTAAATGATTTGAGGCAAATTATTACATAAAAATGAAAGACTGAACTCCATAAAAAGGAAATCACCTGAAATCAAATATAACCTTGCTAACGAACCATCACATTAGCAACATTTTTAGGTGCAACAACATAATCAGCAACTCTAAGACATCAAATGCATTAAAAACAGGAAGTACTAACTCTAATTCCTAATTTCAAGACAGGCAAATATACCGTAATTACATCACACGTTCTAAGGAGATTTGTCTGCGTGGGTCTACTTCTGAATCCCCGAAGTTACATACTTGTACCACAAGCTCATACTCTTGAAAGAAAATTCTGGACCCAGTCCACATAGATTTTGGTTAAAACATCTAATTCATTACAGAGAAGAATTTAGTCTTTTCCACAGAAAAGACAGCATATGTTAGAATGAGAATACTTTATAGAAATGACCAATGACAAGCCGGCTATGTAAGGGGGCCTCTGATGCTTGGTGTTAGCAAGAGACAGAGAGTATTATTGTTGAAAGGGATCTTTGAGATTATAGAAAGGGCTGAGGTGTGAATAATCAAACACCATCCCCTTAATGCCTGAAGGAGAAGTGAGACAGCAAAACAAATCAAAGTTCCAGTTGTTGCACCGTGTGTGGTAAGCGCAGACGCAGAGAGGACATTTCTGCAGGAGAACAGAGGTAGAAGTTTGCTCAAGTAACAGTTGCCACCCCGAGGCACCACAGCACAAGACAACAGCGGAAGTGAACATGACAACGCGGATGGTGGGTGACAAGAGTCTTGCCTGGATACTGACATTTTTAAAGTGTAGAAGAAAATCGCAGGCCACTGAAACAGAGGCTGACGGTGCCCAGCAGGTTACTCTTGAAATCAGAAACAAAAGTTCATGAGAGACAAGAAGGCAGAAACAACAAAAAAAACTTAGAGTGGATCGCTAACTTGCAGGAGCTGTGCAGCTGAGGCTTTGCAGGTTTTAGAAGCTCTCCCTACGCCACGTCTTTAAATATATGTATGTTCAGTCAGCAGAAGGAGGGGGCTAACAAGAGCCTTCTGTGGTAGGCACCTGCATCAAACAATGGCACTGATCTCAGAGGGATTTTAAACAGCTGTGCATAAACTTCAAAAGTAATTTGCAACCATATTGGTAAATGTCACCCTTCTTCCCACTAGACACAGCACTTTTTTAAAAGAGATTAAGCATCCGCAGTAAGCCTGCCATTTTACAAGCGTTACCGAAGATAAGTTAGGGGAAAAATGAAGATGATGATTCACAAGGTCGGGGTGTGGGGTGGGGTGGGGGGGGACCCAGGACCTTAAGAATAGGGCTTGTCTGTCACACAGCCTCGGGCAGGAAGGGCCCAGTGGGGACCGTGGCTTCTAGGGAGCAAACTAAGGGAAAAGAACAATGGAGTGGACCCTCCAGGCTTCCTGCATCTCTCATGGAGCCTCCCGAATCCCAATGGTTTAGAATTTTCTTTGGCAAAAGAAAAGGACAAAGAGGCCGGAGTTGACAGAAAGCGTGGGCGGACTCCTCAGATCTTGTAGGTGGTTCTCAAAAGAATTCAACAGGCTTGAGGTGTGTTCTGAAAGGGCAACTGGAACGTCAAGGACTTGGACACCAGGAACAGATGGTTCACTTCCCCACGGGCAGGGAGAGGGCACGGAATGCTCTCTCTTCGCTCCACCTTCTCCAGCCTAGTCCCCTTCAGCCCGTGCCACTCCTGAATCATCTTTTATTAGCACCACGTCCAGCCCGCAGACGGGCAGGACAGCACAGGGGACGAGGCCGTTCTGTGGCGCTCTCCATGCAGGAAGGACCGGAGTCTCCCAATCCAGCCAGCCCGTGGACCTGTCTTCATGCCCACTGGGGAGCGCCCACGGCTGTAGCATTCAACAGTCACTCTCCCATTGATAACGGCGGCTCTCGAAAATCCAATACCACAAGATGCTTTATTGCACAAATTTTGCTTGGTTAACCTGGCCCTCAAAGATGGAGAATAACCTCACTTGAGGCCACAGGAATGAGCACCCAGACTTTTTTTTTTTTTTTTTTTTTTGGTATCTTTCAAAGACCTGCCTCCCCCTCCCCCAGGCCCTTGACAAGAAACTTGGCTTGTTTAGAAGCCTGAGCAATGGCACCCGCGTCCGTGCTCCAATACATTCCCAGAAACCGGGGTATGCTCCCCTGTGGACAGGATACCATCTCCAGAAAACACCTTTCCTCACGCGTTTTTTACCAAGAATATAAAAACTTTCCACCTTCCTCCCTCCCCGCAGGCCGCCTTTCGTTCAGGTGAGAAGGAAAAGAGAGAGGAAAGGACGAAGCGCCCCCAGGCCGGCGGCCCCCACCCGGCTAAGGTCGCCAGCCTCCCGCATCCCATGCGACCCGCGCCCCAGAAACCCAGCGGGGAAATGCCCCCCCGGTGCGCTCCTGCGCCCTCTTGGTTCCATTTCCTACTCCGCCTGCTCCCCCGGTAGCCCTCACCCCTTCCCGGAGGCTCTCCGAGGGGCCGCGGGTGGCCCTTCCCGCCACGGGTCTCAGCCCCTCCAGCCTGCTCCCTCCCGGCTGCGGCGCGGGGCGCGGGGCCCGGGGCCCTACCTGGAGCGTGCGCGGCGCCGCTGCTGCCCGGTGGCTCGGGGACTGCGCGGGGACTGGCGGGGCTGGCGGGCCCGGCGCACTGCGGGTGCGCCCCGAAGGCGTTGCCGGCCAGGGGGCGCTCGCCAGCCTCTCCGCCAGCCCAGCCTCCCGGGACCCGGCACCCCTGGCCAGGGACGCGCGCTCGGTCCCCCGCCGTGCGCCCCCGGCTCCCGCTCCCCACCTCCCGCTCCCCACCTCCCGCTCCCCACCTCCCGCTCCCCACCTCCCGCTCCCCACCTCCCGCTCCCCACCTCCCGCTCCCCACCTCCTTACCAGCCACTTGTTGCCCAGCTGCGAACTGGAGCGGGAGGCGGCGGCCGGAGGGCCCAGGACAGCCCCGGGAGGGCGGCGAGGCCGAGCAGGAGCGCCCAGGCTCCGGCCACATTCTCAGCGTCAGGAAAAGGGGCGAGAGGCCACATACCTCCCTGTCGCCAAACTGAAAACGAAACGGCGCTCCAGCAGATTGGGTGGAAAGACCTGTGTCTGTTTTCTGTTTTTTTTTACGCTAGAAAGGTCTTGTAAACATTGCTCCTTTTAAAATGACCTACCCCGGGAAGTTTGGGCACACTTCTGTCCTGGGATCATCGTTTCTAGGTGGCTTCTGACCTGGGACTTTGATTTTCTGTATCTGCACATTGTCGTTTTATACACAATTGCCAAGGGGGGAACTGTTGTCAACTTCACTGTGCTTGAAGCTGCAAAGGTGATGTTGCCACCGTGCTTGTCATTTTAGGACTTTTTATGCCTTGTGGGTAATACTAATGATGGTCACAATGAGGATAACTGGGGTGGTTTCCTTTCTGTACTCCATGTAACTAATTTCTCATTCAGGCTAGAAAATTGTATGTCTGGTTACTAATACACTTACTGAATGGTTTCCTTGCAATGATGACATCAAATTATTAAAATGTACTTGATTAAGTATTTTCTTGCTGTAGTGTACTAAGATCAGATGAATCTGAGAAGTAAAACAGTAATTTTTTGTCCTTTTTTCTTTTCTTGTTTTGAGAGAGACATTAAAAACGATTAAAACAAAACAGGCCAGGTGCGGTGACTCACACCTGTATTGTCAGCACTTTGGGAGGATGAGGCAGGTGGATCGCTTGAGGCCAGGAGTTTGAGATCAGCCTGGCCAACATGGCAAAATCCTTTCTCTCCTAAAAATACAAAAATCAACTGGGTGTTGTGGCACCTGCCTGTAATCCCAGCTCCTCAGAAGGCTGAAGCTGGAGAATCATTTGAACCTGGGAGGAGGAGGTTGCAGTGAGCCAAGATTGCACCACTGCACCCCAGTCTGAGGGACAGCAAAACTCTGCACCCAAAAACAAAACAAAACAAACAAACAAACAAACAAAAAAGGTGTAGCAAAAGCCCAGAGTTGAATTAGCAGCCTTCTGGTCATGGGAGTATAGAATGTCAGCTAAAAAGGACCTCCGCGGATGGCAAGACAGATGAAAACTGAGGCCCAGAAGGTGTTTCATGACTTGATTAAATCACTCAGGTGTGCACTGGGAAATGAGTTATTATGATGCCCCTAATCCATATGAACCCAATAAAGCCAACCCACACATACACCTTTTAAGGATAAAACTATATTCCATTAAAATTAGCCCCACATTTGTCAATATCCAACAGCATTGGACTGACCCTCAGGCCAGAGGCTGTAGCTCTTGGAAGATCCTAGCCAGGAGGCTCAAGGGTGGCCAGTACCTCAGAAGTGCTGGCTCATTCTGACATCAGCAGAACCTGGCGTATAGTAGGTGCTCACTGGGTATTTGCTATGGAAATTTGGCAGGAAAGTGCGTCTATGTGTGGAAACAAGGAGGCAGAGCCGAAGCAGTGATTCCCAAGCAGATTCTTTCTGCAAACTACAAAACAGAAGCGTCCCTAGCTCAGAGTGCCATCCACCTGGCTCTTTCTCCAACTGTTTTTCAGTGGATCCTGTTACACTGCAAAGAAGAAATGGCAAACCGATAACAGCTGCTGTGCCTAAACGATGGTAAGTTCCTCACACCCCATATCTGGGTTTCTCATTGACAATTAGGCACTGAAAAGAAGCTCATATGTCCTGTTAATTTAATCAGTGGCTTCAGAAAAAGTTTCGTATATACACCAGGTATGAGACGGACTTTTTTTTTTTTTTCTTTTTGAGACAGAGTCTTGCTGTGTTGCCTAGGCTGGAGTGCAGTGGCATGATCATAGGTCACTGCAGCCTGGATCCCCCAGGACCCAAGTAATCCTCTCACCTCAGCCTCCCAAATAGCTGGGACTACAGGCACACACCACCATGCCCAAGCTAATATTTAAAAAGATTTTTTTTTTTTGTAGAGATGGAGTCTCACTATGTTGCCCAGGCTGATTTTAAACTCCTGGGCTCAAGTGATGCTCATACCTCAGCTTCCCAAAGTGCTGGGATTATAGGGGTGAACCACCATGCCCAGCCTGTGATGACTTTAGATGCACCACTCATGTAATCTTCATAATCTTATGTGATATGTATCATCATCATCATCATCTCTCTTTAACAGAAGAGAGAAACGAGGCTTAGAAAGGTTATGCACCTCCCTCAAGATCCCACAATTAATAAAGTACCAGAACCAAGATTCAAACCCAGGTCAGGCTTGAGCCACCATCTCAAGAGCTGCTGAATAATTAATTCTCCTTTTTTTTTTTTTTTTTTTGAGATGGAGTCTTGTTCTGTCACCCAGGCTGGAGTACAGTGGCACAATCTCGGCTCACTGCAACCTCCACCTTCTGGGTTCAAGTGATTCTCCTGCCTCAGCCTCCTGAGTAGCTGGGATTACAGGCATGTGCCACCATGCAAATTTTTGTATTTTTAGTAGAGATGGCGTTTCACCATGTTAGCCAGGCTGGTCTCGAACGCCTCACCTCAGGTGATCCGCTCGTCTCGGCCTCCCAAAGTGCTGGGATTACAGGCATAAGCCCCTGCACCCGGCCAAGTCTCCATTCTCACATCGTGCACTCAGCTTCTCTTTCTTTCTCTTTTGGACAACTGATCTTTGAGGACTCTTGGCTACTCAGACGTCCTATAATCGTATAGTCCTACAATAGGAAACCTGTTAACCTGAAGACTGGATCTTTTAAAACAACATCCATCATATATCTAAAAAATTGGGATTTTTTCATCTTAAAATTTCATCTAAAACAAAAAATTCACGTCTGTTCTGGGTATCCGTTAGGTGTAGTGGACACCTCTAGATATTCTTGATGCCAGCGTCCTGTAGACCCGCCACCTCCTTTCCCAGGTCACAGGGTGTTTCTGTTTTCTATCAGACAGTCTCTTCATTTTATAAACACGGCTGCTCTCAGAAGTTCTCCACACCTTTGTTCCTGGAAGAGGAAATGGCGTTTCCTGGAGGGGATGACACGTGGGCGGTGAGGTTCCACTCATTACGTTAAACACACACCAACTTTCAGCTGTGTACTTCTTTTCCTCTTTCAGGTTCTACCCTGACGTTTCCTGGAATAATGCTGAGGACTGCCTGTCCGGTAGCCGCTTCATTCAGTTCACTTCATCTCGGAAGCACCTGACCCCTGCCTTGGATTCAGTGGCCCTCCTGAGAGCTGAGGAAGGAGGAACTCCCATGTGTCTGCTCCCGGAGCTGCCACAACCCATTTTCCTGCAACTCGGAACCTGGAAAAAGGAACCCAGGACGTCACTTTGCTTTTGTTTTGGACCTAGTTGGTGATTATACTCTCTCTTCCATGGAGACTACCTCTTGCATCCTTCCTTCTATATGAGATTTAGGATAGAAATTAAAAAGAAAACATTTTATTTTGAGTCTTGATTTGGAGAAAGGTACTATTCGGGGAGAAGCAGGCTATATGATACACATAGAAAATTTGAGGACAGAGTTACTTAACAAGGACATTTCTGTCTCTGCAGCAGTCACAGCTTGGAGGAAACCAGTTTGCACTATTTGATGAAGAATTGGGCCACCAAACCACTGATACTTTCCCAAAGGTTTGGCAGAAATTGTTTTTCGAGTGACTCACCAGAGTCCCTAGAAGAATCAGCATGGAATTAGAGGACAGTGACCTACCCTAACCGAACACATGAGCGATGTGTGAAGTCTAGTGTCAATTTATTCAGAAAATATCAAAATTATTTTGGGAGCTATGGGTCAGAGTTGATAGGCACAAACAAATAAACAAACAAACAAAAACATAGGTATTTTAAATTCACAGCTTGGATAAGAAAAAGGGAGATGTTGTCATTTCTCTTCTTCAATCCAACTTTAGATTTTCAAGCCGGAGAAAGATAATTAGAAGTCAGAAATTGTTATTGCCAGAAAAGAGCCCTAAACCCTGAAACAAACAAACAAACAAATGAAAAGCCGGGCCCTCCTCTTGGGGAGTGATGAACCTCGATTACTGTTGATAGTAAGACTGATATCAACTCTTCCAGTGAAAACCAGTGAAAGGCGAACGTAAACCTTACCCTAGATTAAGGTCTGAAAACTGTTTACAATATAGATTTGAAAGTTCCATTATTTAAAATATGTATTAGACATGCTTTGTAATGTTAAGTTACTTTAAAAAATCTTACACAAGGGAGGGGAAGTATGTATTATTCCTTCATTTAAAAAGAGATAATGTGTGAATATTAGTTAATGTTTATCATACATTTACTACCTGTGTTGAGGCATAGTGTGACACACTTTATTTCAATTATTTAATTTGATTCTAACAACGAATCCCCTGAGCTGGATAATATCCTCTTCATTTTACAGATGAGACAATTGAGCCTTGGAGGTTAAACAAACGATTTCCTAAGCTCATTCAGCCAATAAGTGGTAGGGGACTGCTTGACACCGGTCCGATTGATCTTCAAATCCATGATTTCTGCCGTTATATTCACAGAAACAAGACAAGAGCTGAAATTATAGTCTGACTCTTGAAACAGTCAAAGAATTGTGTATGTTTATGAAAGTTCTGATTAATAAGATATTCTGAGGACAAAAGACATGGATAGATGGGCAATGTGTAGATTAGAATGTATCACAATGTCCACTAAATAATAAAACCATAGAAAATGAATTTAATCCTTACTGTGTAGAATATTTAGAGTAGATTGTTTTTTCCTGGGTATCAGTTACTATTACACTATACAAGAATGAAATTAAACAAGAAACAGTTCCTTTGGTATTTTATTTTTTTAAAGGTGGGAGTTATAAAAATAGTATTTGCCATCTGGTTTTAATTATGGCTTTGGAAATTCTATGGGTACAATTTGTTGTCATCGTTGTTGTTACCACTACCAATACAGAGACTCTAATTGTGACATTAGTTTCTAAATCAGATAGTGAATAATTACGTTTTCAATGTTGTCTTAACACAGATAGAAGTTAACAGGATATGCTTCTGGTGTGTTTCTGGATTCTGAGTAGAACCACCATAAAACTAGTCAGTCCAAGTATTTCTAAAGATCCCCCAGACACAGTTCTCCTGGATTTGGGAAGCCTAGAGATATTAGCAGAATAACTATGGCCCAAGTGGGTATAAAATTTTGTCTGAAATTAAAGAGATATTGATTAGATAATCCCCAGAGACTGCTTTTTAGTGATTATCTTCCAGCAGGGTAAAACAACAGCAACCTGAAAACCCAAAGGACTACACGTTTTAATGGCAAGTCCTCCCCAGGAAGGATTAATCAATCTGAGAATTCATCTGTAAATCCAGGAGGAAGAAATCAAGATGAAAACTGTCATATTGATAAATTTGATGGTTGCAATTTCATCGTTTGACGTAGTGCAATTGCTTGAGATTTGAAAGGGAACTTACTTTTGAGTAAGTCACTTTATCTGTTTAGATTTGAAAGGCACCTTACTTTAGAGTCAGTAACTCAGTCTCTTTTTTGAAAAGGCAAATGCCACACCTGACCCTCATCATTCTCTTCTCCTTTGTCCATAGCCTGGCTTTATTCTGCCATCCAGACACACACACACACACACACACACACACACACACACACACACACACACAAATTGGGAAGAGATTTCTCTTTACAGAAAGTATGCCGGGCTACACAGGATATTCTATCAAGTTTCTTCCAGCTATAAAATTCTGATACTATCAAATTAAAGTACTAATTGTCAGTGATGGGGGATGTACTACAATTTGCTTCTAGTGGTATTCATTGCTAATTTCCTATATTCACTGGCATAAAAAAATTGCAAACACCCGCATAAAAGGCTATACTGGTGGTACCAGGAAAACACTGAAAATCATTACTCTCTGTGTTGTGTCCAGCTTTTTTGGCTACATCATCACTTCAACCATTCACTCTTAAAGAAAAACTTCTGTGGAACAAAAATGTAAAGATTTTTTTTTTTCTTGGTGGCTTAGCACAGTGGCCTAATGTGGCTGACTATGTGTGCCTGTTGTGTGAGTCACTTAGACGTGCTTTGTTTCTTGGTCGCAGTTTATCCCTCAACGCAAGCATCTCACCCTCAAAATGTTTATTTGGGACGCAACCGCAAACCTGGAGACGGGTTATTTCTTTCACCTTGGATTGGCTCATCTGCTGTGAGTGGAGCCAAGCTGACATTTCCTTTCCTTTCTCTTCTTTCCTTCCTTTTTGTCTGCCTATCACTAGGTAGAGGCAGCACGTAAGAGAGGGAAAGTCATGCACGTGGAGTCCAGCAGATCACCCAGAAGGCAGATGTTCTATCTCCAGTTTACTCATTAAAACAAACAAAACCGCACCTGGATTGCCTGGTACTTAAATAAAATGCACGATGATGACTGAAGAAAAATCTCTTATACTTAAGAAATAGTCTTAATAGTTCACATTTGTATTTCTATTGGCTTACAATTCTATTTCTAATATTTGTATAATATTAAAAATAATTTAAAAAATGAACTAATCTTTTCATATCTCTTATGAGAACTTGATGGAGATAAGATGTGTGAAGATCAAAGATACGTGGTATTTGAAAACAGAAAATGTGTTTGTTTTTCTACGCAGATTACAAATGTCATGCATTATTTCACAAACTCTTCTCAAAGTGGTGATTTTAAAATTACTAAAAGGAGGGTATATTCATATCACCTCCCAGCATTTTTATAGGTAAGATTGATTAGCCATACCCTCTAACGTGCTTTGATCCCTATAAGCCTCAAGAAGAGAATGGTGCAATTTGAATTAACAACTACCCGTTATAGAGCATTTGCATCACAGTATTTTCCATATATGATCTTATTTAACCCTACGGCAATCCTATGATATGGGGACTGTGCACACATTACAGATGACGACTTGAGGCTCAGAGAAAGTAAATAACTTACACAAGACCACAAAGCAAGTGAGAGGCAGAGCCAGGATGAGAACCCAGGCAGGCTTCGTTAGGAGCCACGCTGAGCTCTGTCTAGAGAATTCGGACCACCAACTGCAAAGGCTAAAACAAAGGGTCGTATTCCACATATAGATTTCGAGAAATGTTTGTTATTTTTCTTATGATAAAGATTATGTATACACAAACACACGCACACACACACACACAACTAGAAATTAGAGAAAAGAAAAAAGATTAGTCAGAATGTCACCACCCACAGACAGATAACATTTTGGTATTTTTAAATATTCATTTATCTATACTTTTTTGAATTATTTTATTTTAAAAATAACTTTTACTGGTTGCCTGATTATGAAGTGATAAATATTCACCATAAATATTTTGAAAAATATAAAACTGTCTATAAAAGAAATTTGAAGTCATTGCTAATCTCAAAATATAAAGATACCTGTCAGTACTTTGGCATTTTATCCTCCTTGTGGCTGAGGTCACATATCTTGAGACTGAAGCCCACATTTTCTATATCATACAGTTTATAGTTTAGGCCACAACATCATTTTTACAATTGTTTGTTTGGTTTTGACTTGATTTGCTGATGTTCTAATTTTTTAGAAAATTGCAGATGTGATTTTTAGATGGCTGATTGGAATGTTCTGGTTGCTCTGAATAGGACAAGCTACTTTGCTTTTTACTGAAGGACAAATATTGTTCCTACACATATAAAAAAAACTCAAAGAATGAGTAATGATACTGTTTAAATCTGCCCTTATAACGCCAAAGAATGACTTCAAATTTTCTTTCTTCCAAAGCAACTTTTAAAAGCATTTCCACTGCACAGTGAAAGAAAACCACAAATTCCTTGTTTAATATCTGGGATCATGGGCTTTTAACAAGAGGAAAAGGTCAAGTCTCAAGCAACTGATACGGAACTGCCAGATTAGGTATGTAAATGGAGGAGTTACATCAATTTGGGAGGGCTGCAGAAATGTGGACTGGATTTTAATCACACTGAGAAAGTTTCTCTTGAGCAAAAGACATGATGGTTGTTCCCCAGAACCTTTCTGTCCTGTCCCTTGCTCTGCCAAGGGAAATAGAAAAGACATAAACATTTAAGAACTTAAAAGGCTTCTCGATAAAACTCAGCTTAGTGCAGCACATTTTAGCTACCATAGCTTTACTCCCAAGCTTCCACCTTTCCTAGGAACGTAGTAAAAACCTGAGCTAAAGAAACCGAACAATAGAAGAACTGAAATTCTTTAAACCTGAGTTCTTGAGGTTATAGTCTTTGTACACTCCATAAAGTCAAAGCCCTAAAAAGATTTTTAAAAAACAAAACCTTTATACCTGTGTCTGTTTCCCCAAACCTCTCTACATTTACTTACCTTTTGCAGACTCACACATTCTCTTTTTCTTGTGATTGCGTTTGGATAGAATGAAGAACTTCTCCCACAGTTCTCAACTTAAATTCTTTCTTCTACTTCTTAGCTAGGAAAGAAAATTCAAAAAATTCAATGCTCTACTTTGTAACTCCCTGGACATAGTGAGTCCATTATGTACATCATGAGGAGGGAGTGGAGAAAGTGGAATTCTTATGTAAATTCATACAACTTTGGAAAACGGTTTAGCAGTACCTACTAAAGCTGAGCATATGCAAAACCAGTGACCCAGGCATGTCGTGGGTACATACCCTACAAAAATGTAGACATAGGCACTAAAAGACATCTACACCATGTTCACTGCAGCCCAGTTCATAATCAACCCAGAGTAGAAAAAACGCAAGCATCCACCAACTGGAGACTGCACACTAAAACTGTGGTAAACTGTGGTATTTTCATCAGTGGAAACACGCCACAGCTTGAACACATGCTGAAAGCAAAATGTCAAGTAAAAGAAGCCAGGTCCAAAAAAAAAGACACACTGTATGATTTTATTTACATTAAATCCCAAAACAGGTAAAATTAATTCATGTAATGGAAAGTCACGAGAGTAGCTACTGCATCTGGGGAGGCGGGTGGTGGAGTGTCAGGGGGGGAGCACCAGGATGGCTTATGGCGCTATTTTTATGACTTGATGTAGCAGGTAGGTAATAGGTAGGTTCACTTTGTAAAAGTTCATCTAGCTGTGCATTTGTGACTTGCATTCTTTTCTGCATGTGTCAACTCCGGTAAAAAGATTATTTGAAAATCAAGTATGATATTATTATATTTAATATAATATATTAATATAACATAGCCCTTTCTATGTAGCCAGAAACAGGGTTGGTTTCCCAGGTGACTGAGAATTCGTCAGGAGCTTAGTGAGCGGAGGGCAGGGGACCAGTGTGTTCTCTCTCTCTCCCTCTCTCTCTGCTATTCTGTAAGGTAACAAGTTAGGCTTGGTGACAGTGTGACCTTAAATAAGCCACGCATACTTTCTGAATCCTTTTTTCTTATTTGATGAGTGAAATGTTAGTTAAAATGGTGTCTCCAGTCCTTTCCCATCCTCACTGCTACGATTCCAGCCCCCTGCTTCTCTGTGAGGCTTCCTCTGACCTCTTGATTTCACAGTCATCTTTCTCTCTTCCTCTCTCCTGTTTCCTCCCTCTCCACCCCCATCTCTGTCCCCCCAGACTTGAGTTTGTTTTAGATCTCTTCTGGTATCTCCTCTGGTTTCCTGGCACCATGTCTTGCGTAGAGCAAATAATAATGCTTTAAAAATTATCTGTAAAGGAAAAAGTTCAGTAAAGTGTGAATTTTACATTGTAGTTAGTGGTTAAATGCCTTAAACACTTAAAAAGTAGAATTTATCTCAACCTGGGCAAAAGACAGACCATGCCAATTTCTAAATGGAATCCAATAGCAAGAATGCACCAAGAACAAGCAGGAGTGGTGAGGAGCTCCTCACTCTGTCCCTCAGAGGTGGCGCGTCTCATCTGTGAGATGAAAGTGTCATCACGTCACTGACATAAAGTGTAAGTACAGGGAACATAATCATCTGGGAGATTTTAATTTGAGTTAATAAAAGATAAGATGTTAAGGCTAAAAGTCTTGGGGCTTGACAAAGAATATTTAAAAGGAGGGTTGGTGGATAAAGAAACTGTGGTACATTTACATGTGGGAAGACTACTCAGCCATAAAAAGGAATGAATTAACAGCATTTGCAGTGACCTGGATGAGACTGGAGACTGTTATTCTAAGTGAAGTAATTCAGGAATGGAAAACCAAACATCGTATGTTCTCACTGATATGTGGGAGCTAAGCTGTGAGGATGCAAAGGCCTAAGGATGATACTATGGACTTTGGGGACTTAGGGGGAAGGTGGGAGGGGGGCGAGGGATAAAAGACTAGAAATACGGTGCAATGTATACTGCTTGGGTGATGGGTGCACCAAAATCTCACAAATCACCACTAAAGAACTTACTCCTGTAACCAAATACCACCTGTACCCCAAAAACTTATGGAAAAATAAATAAAAGAGAGTTGGATGATAAAAATTTGTCATCTTGTTTTCTGAATTGTTCCATTGTACTTAATTGTACTTCTTTCCTTAAAGAGTTGAAAATATTCCCAAACTGCTGGAGGATTCACCTCTGATAGCTTCAGATAAATATCCTCTTAATTATTGTCTTGCCACATTTGTCTTTGCTCACGGAGAACCATTCTGATCTGTGGTTTAGCCCCCCAAGTGATTGAACAATATCGGTGATCTGAGGCAGACCCTCCGTGACGGATGACACATGAGTCTCTTGCATGCTTTTGCATCATGTACTGATTACCCAGACAAAACTGAGTTTGTAAAGCTGCTAAATCCAGGATCGAGTGCTGGGATAGGAGATATTCAAGGAGAAAGCGTCCCGAGGGTCTCATCCCTCAGTAGCCAGCTATGCCCAGAGCAGAGGGGGGCACAGGGTGACAGAGTGAGGCAGGCAGAGGAAGCCGCACGTGGCCAGGTGGGAATGGACATCAGGCTCCTGACTCCTCTCCTCATCCAGCTGCACCTTCAGCTTTTCACTGGCAGACACCTGTGGCTGCTGAGTTACCTTCCCCTCCAGCGAGTCGACTGGCAATTATCTTATGGTCCTAAGGATATTTCTGGTGTTGCTGAGAAAGTCAGAGAAATAGAGGAAAATGTCAAGCTATGCTTTTGGAAAAGCATAGATGTTAACTTGTTTGGCTTCTCACTCTCAGCCTTAAAGAAACATCATCACCTTCTTCCTCACCTGTAATGGCAACAAATCCTCGTAACAAACGTCTTCCATTGATACTTGAAGAACATGCTCACATAGTAAGTGCTGGTTAGTTTGTATAACACACCTCTGCTGTATTTATCTACCTCACAGGTGAGAATGAGTTGAAATAAAACGTGGAAGTTCCTAAGAAGCACTCAATATTGTCCCTCCCCGCCCCTTTTCTGCTGTTACCTGCTCTGTGAGCAGGGGAACAGGGCAGTGTGCTGTGGTGGCCGATGGTGGACTTCAGAGTCCTAGAACTCCAGATTCATGATCATGACATGTCTGGGCTCCACCACTGACAAGCCATGAGGACTTGGGGAGTCCCATCATCTCTCTGGGCCTCAGTTTCCTCTGCTGTATAACAAAGCAATGGACGAGATAACATTTCTTTCCATTTAACAAATCCATAAAGTGCAAAAGAACCTAACTCTGACAAATATTTGTATAATATTTTTACTCCAGATCAGGATACGTGATTTTTATTGAGCTGAGATGGATTGACTAAAAATTACATCTTCAACTCACTCTAATTTATTGCCTTAGAAGAAGGATTAAGTGAGATATTTCCATTTCTAGTGACAGGTGGCTGGCACTTTGAAATCTTCCATTTCATTACTCACCTTAATGTTTTCACTAAAACCCATGTGGTTTTCAAACACAGGAAGGAAAACATGGCAACCTGTGGTTACAATTTCCACTAGAAAATAGAAAAGGTGTAGTTCAGAAAGAATGTTTGTGGGGTGTTCCTTTTTTACTTTAAACATGAAAACCCATGTCAGAAGAGTGTTCTCTTGAGAAGAACACTGTTAATTGTTGCAATTTTCAAAAGCTGATGAGAATGGGGCCCAATGGCATCTGTTGTTGGCAATCAGAGCAGTTGTGGTTGAGGAACTGCGAAGGCTTTAGTACCAGGGATATTTTCAATCTTCTACCGTGTCTTCAAGCGGCCCCTCTCTTCTCATTCAAATTCTGGGAAGCCTAAAGAAAATATCATTTCAGGCAGTCCTTCTCATATGCAAGTAGCTCCAAGAATCCCTTTTCAGATCCCATCTTGAAGCAAAGTAGCTTGTTCAAATAGCTCTTCCTCTGTAGCATTTACTTCACAGTTATTTTCAGCCACTGGTTCTGTAGTTTGCTGTAATCAATTGAATTTACCTGATACTTAAAATTAATTAATTATTCAATAAATATTTGGAGAGCGCCAACTAAGTTTACGACATGAGCTCACATCTGAGTTAATTGGTTAATCAGAAAGAAATGCAAAACACAAAAGAAAAACGCCTTTGAATTTTCTCCATTGTAAACATCTACAACCATTAGAGATATGGAGTAAGTTTTAAGTAAATTCTAGTTTCACAACAGACTGCTGTTTGAACTTTGGAAGTCCTCTTTCCAGGTGGCCAGGGTACCTAGCAGGAGCGGGTGGGAAATCACTCCAATGAATGTTATATATTGGTTCAAGAAACCAGCTGTTCAACCTGCAAGAGAAAAACGTGTTAACAGAGTAATACACACATAGTAGTTTAGATTTGTTTCCTTCTAATTGCTTTACTGATGACAATCAAATAAGAATGTGAGTAGAGCACATCAGTGTATCCATAAAAACAGATGCAAGTCATTTTCACGTGCAAGTTCAGTTTTAGAGGGAAGAACTGCAGCATACATAGAACAGGAAAGCTGGAGTGAGCTGTTCTGTATCAAACTCTTATCTGCCAGACAGCAAGATCTTATTGTATGTATTTATACACAAGCACAGATGTGCATGGTGAAACATGCATTTGTATCAATACAGGATGGCACTGGGGAGGACTCCTGATGGGAGGGAGGACTCCTCCAGTACTTGTTCCACTGCAGCCTGCCCTCAGCACAAGCAGCCAGAAAGAAAGATTCCCTAACAGCAGAGTCATACCTGCCACTCTGCCCCAGGCCCCAGGGCTTCCTTTTCCCAACAGGACCTGCCCAGCCCCCATGCCCCAGATCCATCTCTGATTCATCTTCCCCACCCAACTCCGGCTGCATCAGCCCCTGTTTGCTTCTTAGCATGCTGGCAGGCTGGAGCCCAGGGCACAAGGCCTCCTTCAGGTTTGGCCTGAACATCAGTTTCTCTAGGATGAGTTCCCTGATCACTCTGTTTTAAATTTCAGTCCCTCTGTAACCCCTGTCCACGTATACACTCTAGACCCTATGCTCTTCTCCTCTGTCTCCCTCCCCATCCCTCTTCCCAGTTGGCTTCACCTTTCTGGAATAGAAACTCTATGCAAGCAGGGATTTTCCTCCTATATCACTTATTATTGTATCCCAACAACTAGAGAGTACTTGGCACATAGTAGGCATTCAAACAACGTTTGTTAAATGAATTGCATGAATTAAATGTAACTAATCACAATACATGCACAGATACATGAAATCATTCACTTATGCAGAAGAATTGGGTCGCTATGGATTTAATTAGTCCTTTCACATCTTAAGAAGTATTTAATTCATTTACAAATAAAAACAAAGAGCAAATTCTTTACCTCAAGTGGAATATCCTCTTTCCGACAGTTGGAATCAAATTGCCTCCATGAATATAAGTCATAACACGGTGGGCATCTTTCTTTATTCATTGGTCATGATTCTAGCAGTGTGGAGTCCAAGTTGAGGAGTCTCTATTTTCCAGATAGGGTGCCGCATTGGTTTTCTACAGGTGCTGTAACAAACCACTACAAACTAAGTAGCTTAAAACCAAAACGTATTGATGCACAGTTCTGTAGGTCAGAAGTCCAGGCTCACTCAATTGGCTTCTTCAAGTTTCACAAGGCAGAACATGAAGTTGCTGGCTGGCCTGGGCTCCTACTGGGAGGCTCCAGCAAGGTGGGAGGAAGGGTCCCTTCAGTGTCCTGAGCAGCACTGTGGCTGCCTCCCTCCCTTGGTCAGAGAAGAAACATTTTAAGAAGTGACACAGATGGCACTCATGCCATATGGATAAATCCTGCTTTGGGACTTTGGTGCTGCCGCTGCAGACACCTCGTGTAAATGAATGGCTGAGGAAGAACCCCTTCCACACGATGCTGAGTGAGAGGAGCTGGTCACAGAATAAGAGCACAGACCCTGTGATTCCATTGCCTCAAATACTAGAGCAGGCAGGACCTGTCTGTGGTGGTCAAAATTAGATTCGTGGATTCCAGGGTCAGAGGGTGGGGGACAGAGGCTGACTATACAGGGACATGAGACACCTTTCTGGCAAGATGAAAAATATTTTGTATCTTTTTGAAAAAGTTATTTATTTACTTAAATTAATGAACTTTTAATTTTAATATAATTATATATATTTATGGTATACAACATATTAGGACATTTGTGCACCTTGTGGCATGGATCAAGCTAACTAATGTATGCATTACCTCACATATTTATGGTTGATTTGCGGTGAGAATACTTGAAATCTACTCTCTTAGCAATTTCAAGTAATAACAATACATTGTGATTAACTAGAGTCACAATGCTGTACAATGGATCCCTGTACAATGGATCCCATTTCACACAACGCTGTACGATGGATCCCTTGAAGGAGTCCTCCCCTCTGTGTGAAATTTTGAATCCTTTGACCAATACCTCCCTGTCTTCCCCCGCCCCCCGCCCCCCTGCCCACTGCCACCGGATTTCTGTGTCTTGAGTGGGGTAGTGGTTACATGATACATGTTTGGAAAAAATCATTGACTTGTACAATTGCAATGTGTGAATTATATTGTAGGCAAATTATTCCTTAACATAATTGACAAAAATAGTAAAATTAATAAAGCAATGTAAATAATACACCTAATTTTAAACAGAAAAAAAGATGAGAGACATCACTCCAGCATATTTTAGGAGGTCATTTAATATGAGATCTATCCTCATAACAAATTTCTAAGTGCACAGTTCCGTGTTGTTAACTACTGGCACAATGTTATGTAGTGGGTCTTTAGAATGCAATCCGATTTCCTCAACCCCCGTAGTCTGTGCTGTACAAGGGAGTTCTCTGTAGAGTCATTTACCTCGCTTATTTGGTTGGTAAATTACCACCTGTTCCTGCTGATGAGTTTGCAGAGAAATTCACAGATGTTGCTGAGATCTTCAGCCTAGCCATGTTGGTTTTGAACAGTGACTGGTTTTGCTTTTTGAGAAGAAAACACTTGCTCGCACAGCGTCCTTTGAAGGAGACACTGTAAGGTCAAAATTCTTTTGCTGGCTGCCTCAAGCTACTGAGGGAAATCATATTTCACTGTATACTTTTGTCCTTTCTAACTGATAGAGACATGCAAACTGTGGGGAGATGGTAAATATGTTAGATTTTCTTCCATTTTCAGACAAAAACAACTCTTTAACTGAGGCTATTATGTTTCTGATGTGCTTTTTTAGTTGCTATTTTGATGTAGGTTAAAAAAAGACATTTGATAACGTCACTTAAGTATTTTTTCTAACTTGTACAAAGCTTCTTGTGTAATAGAAACATTATCACAGTGCTATCAAAGACAATGGGCTTATCAATGAGTGTCAGGGATTTTGCTACCTTTTGGAGTTTTTATCAGTTGTATGCTCTCTGCCTTAATCTAATTTAGTATTAAAATGCTTTTTTTTCAATAATTAGTTGTAGAAAATTTAAACTTGTGAGTTTATATATTTTTTTCTCTCAGTGCTATAATTCTGGAGTTGGTGATGTAATAGAATCATAATGGTAATTTACTAAAAGCTTAAATCACTGAATCTCAAAGAATTAAACTCGAAGCTGAATGGAAAAATCAAAATAAAAGTTACTGTGTATTTCAAGATTATTTGAGGGATTTTTTAAATGAGAAGCTAGAAAGCAGATATCTCAAGCAATTCAAGTAGAATTATGTGAAACAAATAAATAACTTTCAGTATACCATTTCTTTTTAAGTCAGAGAAGCAGAGAAACTAAATCCATGGACATTGGATAGGCCATCTTTAAATGATAAGTCAGAATTTATGTTTCCTACAGAAATGTAAAGATTTAATAAAGATATTTAAATTCCAACTAAAATTATTTCTGTAGGCAGAACCTATCACAATGGCTGAAATTATAGCTAGGAAATTAGTAAATGCCCTATCACACAGTTATTTATCTTTCCATTTTTTTGATGATATGGAAAATGAAACTTTTTAATCTTTAAGTTTCCATTAATTGATTGCATATTATAGAATTTTTATAAGCATGATTCTTACATTAGACTATGAGGTAGATATTATATCTTCGTTTTACAGAAAAGGATCAGAAAGTACACACGATTTGCAAAAATCATGGGTGAGTAGATGTCAGAGTATAGATTTGAAAGCAGTGTTGACTTTAAGCCTGTGCCTCTGGTAACCTTCCCATGAAACACAGTCACCATTCAAAGAATATTTGTTGAGTGAGTGACTTTTTTAACAGGATTAAAAATATAAAACAAGAAGGAAGAGGTATGAAGCAGCTATCTGAATCCATCCTTCCTCTGCAGATTTTAAAGCCTTTTTCCTTTTCCATCTTGCCTGCCTAATTATTTTATCATTTTAACACGTTGATATATTCAGTGGCTAATCCTTTACTGTCTTGTAAACATGTTAGAAGCATTTTCTAGGTCCTAGAATTGAAAAGTAATGATTACTTAAAAAAAAAAAATCAGTGACTTCTTTCAGGAAAATCCACTGGTATCCAGGCTGGTGGATTCAGGCTCACAAGTAAGGTCTTGCCTTTTGTCTTCTTTGCTTTCTTCTCTAAAACATTTTTTTCAAATTGAGAAATTTTAAAAACGGTATCTATTTATGGTGCACAATATGATGTTTTGAAATATGTGTACAGTGTGGAATGGCTACATCAAGCTAATTAACGTATACATTACCTCAAATGATTTTCATTTGTTTGTAGTGAATATTTAAAATCTACTCTCTGAGCAATTTTCAAGTATACAACACATAGAATCACCATGTTGTAGAATGGATACATTGAACTTGTTCCTCCTGTTGAACTGAAATTTTGTATGCTTTGACCATCAATTCCCTATTTTCCCCCCACCTCCAGTCCCTGGTAACCACCATTCTACTCTCTGCATCTATAAGTTTGACGTCTTTTTGTTCCACATCATGAGATGGTTTGAGATACTGTGGCATAGCTCTTCCTCTGCCTGGCTTATTTCACTTAGCATAATGTCCTCCAGGTTTATTCATGTTGTCAAGAATGATAGATTTTTCTTTTTTTTAAGGCTTTACTTATATCACATTTTCTTTATCATTTATCACTTGATGGACACAGGTTATTTCATATCTTGGCTATTTTGAATATTGCTATAGTGAACATGGGAGTGCATATTGCTCTCTGACATCCCAATTTTATTTTATTTCCTCTTCTTTTAAGCATTAAAGCTCTCACCTTCACTTTTTATTATTCAAAAGAATTGTGAGTAGCAGTTGTGTGGTTCAAGAGTGCACTGCAGTCTTCCTTGTGCTCATATACATTATCTGAGATGCTTTATTATTTCTGGTCTGCAAGCTTCAAGGCTTATTGATAGTGTGTGTCACCAAATAGCCAATAAGACCTTATGGCTTGTAGAATAAACATTCAGACTTCTTATTTTGGTCTTTATCATCCTTCAGAGTATAATCCCAGTCTATTTCTCTAAATTTATCTCCTTCTATTTCCATAAATATTCTCTATCCTAAACTTGTTGCCTAATTAATTCTTGAACATGCCACGTGCATTCCCATGTTGCACGTTTGCTAAAACCAGTCCTCAGCCTGGAATTCTCTTTCTACTCCTCTGCCAATACAATCCTTTTTTTGCACATCCGATTCAAGTTCCACCTCTTCCCTAAAGATAGTATTTTTTTCTTTGTGCCATTTATTTAGTTTTCAGAATATGCAATTTATATTATTATTATAGCTTTTGCTCTTGGATCTTTTTTTCTATAAAAATATTTATTTATTTTTATGGATACACCATAGCTGTACATATTTTTAGGGTACATGTGATAATTTGATACATTCATATAATCAAATCAGGGTAATTGGGATATCCAACATCTTAAATATTTATCTTTATGCTAGGAATGTCCAAATTATTATCTTCTAGCTATTCTGAAATATGCAGTCACTTTGTGTTAATTATAGTTAACTTACTGATGTATCAAACACCAGGTCTTATTTCTTCTAAGTGTATATTAGTATCTGATATGATTTGGCTCTGTGTCTCTAGCCAAATCTCATGTAAAACTGTAATCCCCACATGTTGAAGGAAGGGCCTGATGAGAGGCAATTGAGTCATGGGGGCAGACTTCTCCCTTGCTGTTCTCATGATGAAATTCTCATGAGACCTGGTTGTTTCAGGGTGTGCAGCCCTTCCCCCTTTGATCTCTTTCTCTTCTGCCACCACGTGAAGACGTGCCTGCTTCCCCTTCACCTTTCTGCCACGATTGTAAGTTTCCTGAGGCCTCCCAGCCATGCCTCCTGTACAGCCTATAGAACTGTGAGTCAACTAAACCTCCTTCCTTTATAAATTACCCAGTCTCAGGTAGTTATTTATAGCAGTGTGAGAACGGACTAGTATAGTACCCATTAATCAACCTCTCTTCAGCCCCTCAGCTCCCTACCCTCTTTTATCATTTGTACTTTAAGCCTTGCAAGCAGTTCTCTATTTTTTTTCTCCTTAGTCATTCTCAACAGTACTTTTTAGACAGTACTCTAAAAAAAATCACCCAGAAAAGATTGTTGATATTGTTGTTGATAAGCAGGATGAAACATTTGTCTTAATTTTTAAAGATGATGAACAAAAGATTGAACTTGGAGTTAAAACAAACACATTGTTTATTCTAAACTATACATAATGATAACAACTGTCAACTAACTGAACTGCCTCCTCAGTGATATTGTATCAGTTGCTCTGTTGCTGACTGGAGTCAGTTTCCCCAATAACTTAGCAGGGCCTTTTCTTAGCCTGGATTTCCCCCCAAGAAAGCAGAACTTGAGATAAGAACTCTTATAGAAATAATTTACTTTGAGAAGTGATCTCAGAGAACAGGAATGGGGAGCTAAGGAGAGTGAGGAGGGAAAGTGGGAATTCCAGCCAGTTTATAGATGCATTATTAGCTGGTTACGGCTGTGGGATTAACCCCAGGGAGGGCTGTATTAGGTCATTTCCACACTGCTGTTAAAGATATATCTGAGACTCGGTAATTTATAAAGAAGAAGAGGTTTAATGGACTCACAGTTCCATGTGGCTGGGAAGGCCTCACAACCATGGTGGAAAGCAAAAGCCATGTCTTACATGGCGGTAGACAAGACAGAATGGGAGTCAAGCAAAAAGGGAAACTCCTTATCAAACCATCAGATCCTGTGAGACTTATTCACTACCATGATTCAATTATCTCCCACTGGATCCCTCCCACAACACGTGGGAATTATGGGAGCTACAGTTCAAGATGAGATTTGGGTGGGGACACGGAGCCAAACCACGTCAAGGGCCATCTACAATGGTGTAGAATGTTCCTCAGCACTGTCCACCCAAGACACAGAAATGGAGTATTTCCCCATTGGCTCTCAGCCCACGGGTCAAGGGCTACCCCAACAATTAGCCCACTGGCAGCGTGGCTGGGCTGGTTCCTACAGAGATTCCTCACCACAGGGGCAGAACTGCCCTTGGATAGAAGGCAAAAGAGACACCAGGAAGCTGCAGTGAGGTGTTGTGAGGGTCACTTGTGCAGAGGAGGTTCCTGCAGCAGTGGCTGGAGCAAGACTGATGGGACATAAATGCTGCCTGACACAATGTGCTTTCCCATTAAGCTCAGATATGACCTCAGAATCCTTCTCAGTGCAGTGCTCCTAGGAGCTATTATGAGTTCGTTGGAGTTGGTGTGTGCAAAACCAAGCAGACAATTTGCCAGTTCCAGAATAGATGATTTAAAATAGTACTGGAGCAAGTTCTTGCATAAGCCAATGTGAAAGTTACCAAGCATGGTGGATTAAATGGATACTTTAAAACTTGTGGGTTTCCTATTTGGGTACTCAAGGGAGTCAGCACTAACTCTGGGAAGGTAGCGAAACACTGCTGTCTTTATAGGACCAGGTCATGAAGCCAGGCCGGGGAGGTGGTCTTGCTAGCGGGACAGGTGCCATTCACAAGGAGGCTGCTGGTGCCTCAGGAGTCTCCTGCTGGATTCGCAGGCTCTGCATAGCAGCTGCCTGAGAACACAGAGCATCTCAAGGGGCTTGCAGAGTTGTGAGAAATGATTAAACATTTAAATTGATGTTCCATCCATTGATTAGATCAATTTCCTCTCTTTATCCTTGGGATCTTTATTTCCCCAGTTAACACATACTACAAGCATAGGCTACTAATTTCTTGATTACTCAGAGAAATTATCCAGTTGATAAATAGTGTCTGTGAGAGATATAAAAAAAGAAACAGATGAATAACAACATTGATTATTCAGGATAACTCACATCTGTCCTCAAAAAAAGTAGTTAAGATGCATGATGGTGTATCCTTTAAATCAGTAGTCCCCAACCACTTTGGCACCAGGTACTGGTTTCATGGAAGACAATTTTTCCATGGACGGGGTGGAGAGAGGGGATGGTTTCAGGATGATCCATGTGCATTACATTTATTATGCACTTTATTTCTATTGTTATTACATTGTAATATATAATAAAATAATTCTACAACTCACCATAAAGTAGAATCAGTGGGAACCCTGAGCTTGTTTTCCTGCAGCTAGACGGTCCCATCTGGGGGCAATGGGAGACAGTGACAGATCATCAGGCATTAGATTCTCATAAGGACCATGCAACCCAGATCCTTCTCATGTGCAGTTCACAATAGGGTTCACGCTCCTATGAGAATCTAATACCGTCGCTGATCTGATAGGAGGCGAAGCTTAGATGGTAATGTGAGCCACGGAGAGCAGCTGTGAATACAGATGAAGTTTGGCTTGCTGGCCCGCCACTCACCTTCTGCTGTGAGGCCTGGTTTCTACCAGGCCATGGAATGCTACATGTCTGTAGGCCAGAGGTTAGGGATCCCTACTTTAAATAAGCATCAGTGAGGTGTTTCAAAAAGAATTTGTCTCTGGAACTGTGTATTTGGTAACTAGCATAAGAAGACCTGCTAGTGGATTACAAATTAATCAATAGCTCAGCATAGAAGAAGGAAGCCTTTAATTAGAGACAGAAATATATTCAGCCACCTGTGTTGATCTTACCAATCTAGGGAAAGCTCGTGGCAGTCACAAAATGTTGAAGACCCGGAGGCTGAAGCGATGTGTGGTCAGATCTGCAAAATTGAGAGAAAACTTGAAACATTTCTTTTTTTATTTTTTCTGAATTATCCACATCGGTTTTTAAAAATGCCCAGGTTTACTTTAAAAGCATTATTTGGCTTCCAGGCCAAATAATTAGGAAAAAGGGGGTGTTTTTTAACCTTGGTTTGGGTTTGAGGGCTTAGAGACAGCTTCTCTTTTCTGATATACAGACCTCCAATATACCTCCAAATAAGTGAGACCAAAACACTATTTCTTCCTGTGAGTTGAAAAAACAATCTGGTGGGTTTACAGAGGGAGGAAATGATTTCTGGCTGCCTGGGAAATGTGAAGACTGCTTCTGCATCCCGTAACTGCTGTGATTAAATAATGGCCTTTCCCTGCTTGGTTTTGAGATTTGGAGGTGATTTGAGTATTTCAGCGTAGAAAAACAGTATGTAGTTTAAAAATGCTTATGGGAAAGTGGAAAAAGACAAAAAGGTGTAGAGAAAACAAGAACAGTCTTAGTCACTAGAGAATCTGTGCAAACACGAGCGCTTGGGGCTTCTTGGAGATGGCTACTTTTGTATCAATCACAAGGCTCCATATGCTCAATTTGTCAGAAACTCACCCATTCCCAGACTCATTCACATATGCGCATCAGAGTTTCAATGTTTTATTACTTTATTTCACGTTAAGTGATTATTCTGCACAAGTTTTCTCAGGAAGTAATTGTATACAATTCTAGGAGTTAAAGGTAGATGAAAATAAGAGTAACATCCCTTGATCTGCAAGTGTTAATTAATTTTGCGTAACTAAGCATTACCATGTGAAGATGGATTGAAGTTTCATAGACCAGACATTTTTCATGCAGCTGTGATCAGTGAGTTTCTCGAATAGCAAAGACAAACAATTTGCGTATGCAAACCAGTACAGCTAACAATGTCTTAATTGTTGTTATTTAAATGAGGAGCAATTAATTTGCATTCATATAGCATACTAGCTTTCACTTAGTTAATTGTATAGATCCAAATTCCAAAACAAAAATAATGCGTATGCGGCTCTCATTTGCCATATTCAACATAAGCTGAGAATTTGTAAATTGAGAAGCCTGTCAGATGAATTCCCCTCTGGTGGGAACCATTCCTCTCTCACTAGTGAGTTCTCCCATTAGAGACCTTGACTACGGTGTAGAAGTCTTTTTTCCCCATTTCTGAAATAAAATTGGAGATCTTTAAACAATAAGATAAAAGGAACTATGAAGAAAAATCCAACACACAAAAAGGTAACAATGGAGCACAATTCGGAGTTCAAATTCCTGATCCACATAACATCTGAGCTGAGTTTGAATTGCCTCCCTCACTTGCCAAACAACTGATCCTGCATTCTTCTCAGGGCTCTGACTCCCAGCTCATCTGCCAAGAAGCCTCTGGTGTGTCCCGAGCTCACGGATGCAGCTGTTGGGCTTGGATTACCCTCGCTGCATGATTTTCCAGATGGTTCCTTGGTGGTACCTCCTGGAGGAATCCCCAGGGGAGTGGGCAGACGCTGCAGATTGCTTTCAACTGCCTTCTTGGAGTAGAGGCTGGAATATTAAAAATGACATCTCCTAGATTCCCTTGCAGTTAGAGTTTGGGATGTGATTTAGGTTCTGCGAGCAGAAACATTTGCTCAGGACTTGAATTTGAGGTGGACAAGAAACCTCCTTTCCATTGAAATGGATCCTAGTGAGCCAGCTTGGCAGGGGGACCCTTGTGTGCAGAGGCAGGTTCCATCCCTCAAGCTGCATATTCCCTGTGCCCGATTGTGGCAAAAGCAACCATTCTCTTGCCTGCCAGAGACTGCAGTATCATTTGAATGTTATTCCTAAAAGCACGGCCCAGAGTTTTATTTTGCAGCTTTCCCAATGATTCTGGAAGGTGTTCACTAGCCTGTGATAAGAATCTCTTCTTACCTAAGCTAGCCAGAATGGAGTCTGTTCTTTGCCAGTAAATTTTTACTCTAATTGGTACAACTATTTTCAAGAAAATGGGCTGTCTGGATTGTCGATGTTATCAGATTAAGTGTGAAAGCAACAAAGATATTCTACCTTCACAATACAGGTTACCTGTTTTTAACTGTGCCAGAAAGCTTAATTTAAAATAATTTGATGAGCTCACGGTTGAGATTTTCTTTGAAAGAAACAGGCAGAGGACCACAGCACTTCCCTGAGTGTGCTCATGGCTTGTAGGCATGGGGCTGACACAGCTGTCAATCAGGCGTGGTCTGTCCTCGTGGGCCGCTGAATTACAGCCCAGGTTCTGTCTTTCCAGCTTTCCCATTCGTTGTGTGTGTGTGTGTGTGTGTGTGTGTGTGTGTGTGTGTGTGAGAAAATAGGACAATTCTGGGAAAGGGAGGATTAGAAAGAGAATGTTTGGGCAGATTCAAACCCCAAAGAGGCTTTGTCACTTACAGAAGCAAGTCCTTCTCCCCTGAGGCTTAGCGCAAACATCTCACCTGGGTGATTTCTAACAGGAACCACGCTTCTCACACAGGACCAGTCTCTCATTGCCTCCAGAGTCTTGATTTCTCTCTCCCTTATAACTCCAGAGCCGTATCCCAGCAAGGCTCAGGGGGTAAATACAGTCTTACCTGGGAGGAGAATGCTTACAGACCCAGTGAATTACAAGATGTTGCCAATGAATACCAGCAGAAACCAGAGAAGCACGGGTGAGAATGAATTTTTAAGGTCATAAACTAGGAAGAAAGGAATGCAATTTTAGATGAGGCTGAATTTCTCAAATTAAGGGCACTTACCAGAGATTCTGGATTCAATGTACCAGCTCAGATAACAGAGAGGGATTCTAAACATTTGCTGGGAGGGTTGGCTGAAGCTTGCCCTCAGGAGGTCGCTGTTCAGACTCAAGGACTCTGAGACTTCAGAGTGCCTCACGTTAAGGCAAAAGAGGGTCTAAAGGACTTCAGGAGCTGGGAGGACTGGGGTGGATCCTTCATAAGGAAATTGTTCACTCACCTGTATTAGGTCCCAACTGCTGCTGTAACAAAGTCACAAATGTATTGTCAGACAGACAACACACATTTACTATGTGCCAGTTCTGGAGGTCAGAAGTCCTAAAATCAAGGTGTGGTCTGGGCTGTGTTCCTCCTGGGTACCTTGGGTTGCGGGTATCTATTTTTGCCTCTTCCTGCTTTCTTTGACTCATGTTGCCCTCCCCACCTTCAAAGCCAGCAGCGTAGCATCTTCAAGTCTCTTTCTCTCTCTCTCTCCCATCTCTGCTCGTCTCGCCACATCTTCTTCTCTAACTCCAATGCCCATTTGCTTCTTGTACATTGGGCCCAACCCAGTCGTCCAGGATAATCACCCCATCTCCAGTGCCTTAACTTAATCACACCTGCAAAGACCCTTTTGAAATATAAAATACATATCCACAGGTTCCGGAATTATAATAACATCTTTGGGGGACAATTATTTTTTTCTATGACACCCTCTAATGATGTCCCCTGAGAGAGACCCGATGGTTACTCTTTCATTAAGAGGTTGAGAAATCTGCCAACAAGAGGAAGGGGAGGGTCTTCATAGAGTGCCGAGGGGTGGGCCTCTGCACTGAGGGGCTGAGGTGGGAATACTGTAGCTCAGAAGGGTTCCCGGAGTCCCGGAGTGGCAGAGCTAGAGACGGAACCAAGGCAAGCATGGCGACCAGGAATTTTTGAGGGATCAAAAATTTCCTGGGCAACAGCCTATCTTCAGAGATGAGCATAAGGTACATAGATATGACCTAGATCTCAGATATATGCTCAAGAGACAAAACTACCCTTGGCTATTGGGAGACAAAGGCAAAGTTCTGTAAGACTTGTTTCCCAGCCTATATTCCGTGAGTGCTAAGAAGAAAAGGGATTGAAAAAAAAACAACAATGATCAAAATCAGCAACCAAAATAAGGCAATAATGACTTTGAGAGGTTTTCTGTTTTGCTTTGATTTTTTCACTTTTGGGAAATGCAAAAAAGTCTGGGATTTTGGGAAAAGTATAAAAGGAGCATTGGTGCTCCAGACTTGGAGGCTGGCTATGGTGGTCAAAGACAGCATAGCACCAGTGCCGTGGCCTCTGTGTCCTTGTGGTGACATGGTTGGGTTTAGAGGCATAATCAGTGGCAGTTACAGGAGATGACAAAATACCCTACAAAAACTTAATAGGAATATGTATGGGGGATGCATATTTTTAGGAGGACAGAAATTATGCAAAAAATGGGAAAATATTATCTTCAGAAAAATGCTAATACTATTAACTAACATTTATCACTTTTTATGTGCCAGCCTTGTGCTCAGCACTTTACAGGCATTTTACTTATTTATTTACTTTTTTTTGAGATGGAGTCCTGCTCTGTTGCCCAGACTGGAGTACAGTGGTGCAATCTAGGCTCACTGTAAGCTCTGCCTCCCGGGGTTCACGCTATTCTCCTGCCTTAGCCTCCTGAGTAGCTGGGACTACAGGTGCCTGGCACCCCCGGCTAATTTTTTGTACTTTTAGTAGAGACAGAGTTTCACCATGTTAGCCAGGATGGTCTCGATCTCCTGACCTCGTGATCCGCCCGCCTTGGCCTCCCAAAGTGCTGGGATTACAGGCGTGAGCCACCATGCCCGGCCTACATGCATTTTATAACTTCATCATTATTCTCTCAATTTGTTGGAAGGAGGTAAGGGAGGCTTAGGAAAGTTAGGTAATCTGCGTAGTTATCTTTAGGTGGGAAGTGGGGGTGCAGAGACCATCGCAGGGTCCTTCTGTACAAAGTTTGACAACTTCACTGCAGGCCACCCTAGAATTGTGCCTCATGGGTCCTCTGTGACTTGTAAGGCTTCTGAAAACTGAGTTATACTCCACATGGAAACTGAGGCTTGCTAAGGTGAAATAACTTACCGGAGGTGACATGGGTTCTTATTTCAGAACTGGGACAAGAATCTAGGTTTCTGACTTCCAGACCAACGTTGTTTTGGTTCAATATACTGTCTGATTGTAGAATCACTCAAGAGGGGAACAAAGCTCAGGAAATGAGATCAACCCGGTCTCCATGTGTTGAAGCAGACCACAGATCCTCCCCGGATACACGTTTACCCCAAGATGAGAGCAGGGTAAGAGCTGAGAGTGATGTGCCCCTTCACGCCCTCCTACCAGCCTCACATACCACACGGAGCACATCTCCAACTAGCTTCTGTCACATTTGACACCCTCCCTGGCAACCTGATAGTTACCCAAGGGAATGAATGAAGCAGAGCTACAAATATTCATGTGGGTAAATTTCACAATGTAATATTGAGAAGACATTCGTAAGTTAAGGTGAATGTGTACAACATGATAAAACATATATAAAGTTTAAGAAGTGTTAACCAAGGCTCTACAGTTTTAAGGATATATACATATATAGTTTAAGTATAAAACATGTGTAGCAATGCTAACCTTCAAATTCAGGGAGTGACTTCTTGGGTGGAAGTTGGGGGTGGTGAGTGGAAGCACAGAAGGACCAGGGTATATGATGACACCACCTTGAACTCATGATGAAGAGCTTGGCTCTTTCCCAGCAGTTTTATGCTCCAAAGGCCATTTTCAGTGTTGGGAGCAGTAGGGGTAGGGAGAGGGGTGGAAAATCTTGGCCTTGGCCCAGCTATGTCTAGATAAACTGGAAATTTGCCCTGGCAGCTTTTTTCCTCTATTGTGCAAGGCAGGGCCAAGTGATGTCATTGGGACATGCAGATGTCTCTGTCCTCTTCTTTGACTAGTGCCAAGAAAAATGATCTTTGCAATCAAGTGATGCTCCTTCCCCCAACTCAGATTCAGCTGTCTACCATTTCTAAACCTGTGGCCACAGGCTAGATCCTTGGAAGCTCAAGGAATGCTTTCCTTGAGGGAAATCATGCCCTGTTGCTTTCAGCTTTAAAACAGAGTGCTGGCTTATCTCCAGGATAGTGGAAAAGCTGTTGGCATCTCAGTTCTGTTACAAGGGGCACACACAAAAAGCAAATTAATTGATTCCTTCTTACCTTCTTTTATTCATTTATGTATTCATTCACTTAAGGAAAGAATATTGACTGAACATCTACTCAAGAACTGCAAAACAGAGATTACCTGACCTAAAGGTAAGTATTGGCAACAGAGAAGACAAACTTGGGAGCAGGCAACTACAGCACAACACAGTGCAGCCATAGCAAGGAGAGGGAGATGGGAGCCCCAGGAAGGATCACTTAACACAGCCTGGAGAAGAGCTGATAGGGAAAAGCCTTAGAAAAAGGGCCACATGAGATAAGTCTTTAAGAATAAGTGGGAGTTAACCAGGTGGAAAATGGGCAGCAGCAATTTTGGACAGAGCAGCAGGTGGAAAGTCAAGAGGCCGTGAGAAAGCAGGATGCTTGTGGGAACTGCTGGAGACAGATGGTGGTGAGTGGATAGGATTCTAATCAGGACTACGTTTGTCCTCAATTTCTCCAGGGTAGCATGCACACAACAGCAAAAACTCCTATGTATTCCACACTGGGCACTGTACTAGGAGTTTTACACATATGATCACATTTCATCTTCATTTTATTACCAAGGAAGTGGTCTAGGCTAGACTTGACCCTGAGTTGCCATCTCCTTGTATTTGCCCTTGACACTGTTCCTACACAGAATTTATAAGACCATTCCGCTTACCACACAGTTGTTGTGATGGTCAAATGATGCAAAGTATGTGAAAGCACTCACAGAACTACAAAATGCTGCATATATAAAGTCTTGCTTTAACAATACAGATCTTTTAGTGGAAAACTATAATCAGTAATGCTGTACTGATAATTTCCACTGTATTTCTAGTTGGTGTGAGGTCAGGGATCTGAGGTAGCAGAGAAAGAAGGGAGGCAGTTTACACTCAGGAAATATATTTTTAAATCTCCCCTTGCACAAAAGTCATTTAGTTATGTGCAAGATCATCTTTAGCAGATTTATTAGTTTGTAATCTTTATTTTGGAAAATCAAATTATAGTGAATTCCCACCCATGCTTATTATGTAGCAGAAATGATGCATGTCATCAAGGGCAGGGGAGGGAATCTCAGGGACTGGGAAGGGTGATTGGACATAGTACTTTCTAAACTCATATTAATAAAATAAGATTATCAAACGAAGCCCAGGGTTGGGAAGGACTTATATGTGGAAGTTCTTTTAGCATAATATGGCTCAGAACTTAGACTATGAGTAATACTAGCTACACCATTTGCAGAGTCTAGTCCAAAATACACATGCAGGATCACTTTATCAGAAATCTATGAATTTCACGATGGCAACAGCAGAACCGCATATCAAGTGTGTTGCCCTTCTGGACACAGGGCTCTTTGTGACTACATGGGTCACATGCCCATGATGCTGGCCCCTACTATAAATTAGGAATCTTCCATGTAATCTGGTGAAAGGTATTGGCAGAGACTTATCCTTGCAGTGAAAAATGACTTGTTTGAGGACACTTGGGAACAACTAGTGAAAAACATGAACACGGAAAAGAGGAAATTCTAAGTCAATTTGAAAGATGCTGTTTCCTTATTCCTCTCCTCCACTTTCAAGTCCCAAACATCTCCTCTCTTCTACTGAATACATGTGTTACCTGCCTGTTGTTGATCTATTCAAATGACACATAACTTTTACTGGGATTTCTTCCTGCTGGTAAAACTAGACCACTGCTACTGCAACAGAAGCTCATCCTTTTTGCTGAGTTTTCAGGGGAAATAAAATAGCTGTGTATCCTGTGCTTGGCCTTCAAAGTGTTCATAATCTGAATTACTTTTACCTATTTTCCAGTTCTTCCAAATATCCATTTTCTGTTTTTATTTTCCAGATGACTATGATCCTGTTTCCTGAAATGTTTTTATTTTTTATTTTTTTTAACTAAAATTTTTTTTAATGCGTCTCTGGTCTGGGTGCACCATGGTTACCATTAGGGCAAGAAAAATATTCCCTCCACTAGGTTTTTAAAATGTTCACCCCCACTTCTTGACTTAACACTTGCCCAACACAAAAAAGATCTCTTTTGCAGATGAATATGGTACCCCTGACAACACAGTGGTTGGTTCAGTAGCATCTATTCAACATATATTTATTCAACATTATGAAATATCAGGGGCTATGATGGATGTTT
This sequence comes from Macaca thibetana thibetana, assembly GCF_024542745.1. NCBI lineage: Eukaryota > Metazoa > Chordata > Mammalia > Primates > Cercopithecidae > Macaca > Macaca thibetana. The sequence goes on from NC_065586.1 coordinate 6,561,543, forward strand.
TATATATATATATGTGAAATGATAAACGAAATAAGCGAAGTAAGTATGGGGCTCATATTCTATTGATGGAGACAGACATAAAAAATTTTCACATGAATAAACATACAATAAATATATAAATGCAATGATGGAAAAGAAAAATTGTTGTATGCAAGAGTCAGTTGCTTATTTAATTGCGTGGTTAAGGATGCCCGCTCTGTGGAAGAGAGTTTAACTGAGACTTGAAGATAAGAAGGAACCAGTCAGGCAAAGAACTGGTATGGGTGTGGGGTAGAGAGTGGTCCAGGTGAAATGTGATAATTCTAAGGCCAGAAATCATTTTGGGGATTTGGGGACCTGAAAGAATATTAACATCGTCAACACACTGTGAGTCAGGGATTGAGGCTAGAGAGGCAGGTAGGGTCCAGAGAATACAGGCAGAAACAACAGGAAGTATGGGTGCTGAGTAATCAAAAGGATGGACTGAGTTGATTACTAAGCTCTTGCTTCTCAGCTTCAAAGCTGTCCTTCCACATTCATTTTTTCTGGATGCTGAGATGGAGACTCTACAAAACAACATTTCTGCATTATCAACTCCCAACATGCTAAGCTCTGCTGAAGGAAGACACTAAAGGGATACTGAAAGGCTGGAGGCATCATGGGAAGAGACCTGCTCCTTCCTTTTTGCTTCCAGTTCCTGTTGGCAATGTTCTAGCAAAGATGCTACTAATACATCTTGGCTGTGACAGTAGATTTCTGTTTGCACTTTTCTTAATACTCCCAGGTTCAGCTTCATTCCCATCCCAAACCCATCCTGAGACAGGAGCAACAGCTTGCTGGAGAGCCCTCCTTAGAGGTCTAAGTCCTACTTTATGGAATATTTCCTCCAGGGGTCTCATAATCCCAAGCTCTTAATAATTCCAGCCTTATCTCTGTGTTCCCCCAGACTTAAGGCAGATAGTTTTTCACTGCATTTAATACTTTTGTGATATCTTTATGTTTTCTTTTTGGTTTTTTTTTTGCATTCTCTAACATCTGGTTGAAATTATTTATATTAAATTTGTTTTGTTAAAATAACTAGTGTGGTTTCTGTCTTTTGACTTGATCCCAATTGATACAGATGATGTTAGGAAATAGAGACAAAAGTGATTTTCAAGTTTCTAGCTAAGTTGGTTGGATGAAAATTCCAGTTTCATGGGAAGACTTGAGTAAGAATATTTTGCTATATTAGATAAGCAAAAGTTTAGTTTTGGACATGTAAGGTATGAAATGCCTTAAATGAGACATTTAAATGGAGATGCAGCAGAAGCAGTCAGATAGACAAATTTAGAGCTCAGGGATACGGCTGGAACAAGTAGGTGAAACTACACAGGAGATGGAAAGATTGGAAAAAACCCAGAAAAGTTTTGTGGTCTGGAAGCCAAGAGCAGAGTGTTTCAAGAAGAGGATGTGTGGTGCTGCATAAAAATAGACATATAAATCAATAGAATAGAATTGAGAACACAGAAATAGTCCCTCACATTTATAGTCAATTGATGTTTAGCAAGGTTGCCAAAACAACAGAAAAGAATTTTTTTAACAAATGATACAGGAACAACTGGATATCTACATGCCAAAGAAAATAGTTGGACCCCTCCTCACATCATATGTAATTATTAACTCAAAGTGGGCTAAACACCTAAATGTAAGAGTTAAAACTGTAAAAATCTTAGAAGAAAACACACGGGTAAATCTTTGGGACTCTGGATTAGGCAATGGTTGATTAAATACAATGCAAAATGCACAAACAACAAAAGGAAAAAAAAAATTGAACTTCAAAAATGAAAAACATGTGCTTCAAAAGATATCATCAAGAAAGTGGAAAAACAACCCAAAGACTTGAAGAATATATTTGCAAATCATGTATCTGATAAGGGACTTGTGTCTAGAATATATAAATAACATAACTCACTGATTAAAAAAAAATACCAAGTCAACCATTTAAAAAAATGGGCAAAGGATCTAAATACACAGTTTCCAATGTAGATATAAAAATAACCTATACATACATGAAAGGATGTTCAACCTTATTAGTCATCAGAAAAATGCCAGTGAAAACCACAACCACTTCACACCCACTAGGATGGCTGTAATTTTTTTTAAAAAACAGATATAACAAGTGTTGATGAGAATGCGGAGAAATTATAACTTTTATTCATTGTTGATGGGAATGTAAGAATGGTTTAGTCACTTTGAAAAAACAGCCTGGCAGTTCTTCAAAAGGTTAAACATAGAGTTAACATATGACCCAGCACTTCTACTCATAGGCATATACCCAAAAGAAATGAAATATATGTCCACAGGACAACTCGTACATGAATGACCACAGCAGCATTATTCATAATAGCTAAAAACTGGAAATAACCCAAATGCCCACCATGTGATTAATAGATGAGCAAAGTGTGGTAGATCTATACAGTGAAATATTATTTGGCAATAAAAAGGAATGGAATACTGATATATGCTACAACATAGATGAACTTTGCAAACATACTATGGGAAAGAAGTCAGTCACAAAAGATCACATGATAAATAATTCAATTTATATGAAATATCCAGAATAGATAAATCTTTAGAGAGAGAAAGTGGATTACTGGTTGCCTAGGGCTGGAAGGAGGGCTGGGGGGATTAGAGAGTGATGGGTAATGGGTACCGGTTTCTTTCTGGGGTGATGAAATATTCTAAGACAGATTGTGTTAAAAGCCATCACATTGTATACTTTAAATGAATTATTTGCATGGTATGTAAATTATAACTCAATAAAGTTGTTACAATAAATACATATTCTTGTAGCAAAAAATAAAAGATGGGATAGTGAAATGCACAAAAATGCTACTAAAAGGTGGTGTAAAATCAGGATACAAATATCCAACATATTTGGTAACATGCAAGAGAGTGGTCACTTTGATAAGAACTGGTAGAGCGGACTTACCTGAAAAGCCTCTCAGAGTTTCCAGGCCATGAGGAGTGTTTATTGGAGATTATCAACATGAATTCAAAATGAGACTAATCCGTAAACTAGAGCAGACCCCAAATATTGGTCTGGGTGAACAAACTGACAAAAAAAGGACTTGGGCTTGTCTAACATTACTTTCACTAGGTTTTACCATATCCTCAGCAATAAAGTAAAGGAGACATTTAAAATATAAACATTTCGTTACAGGGTAAGGGATCATTGTTCTCTGGTCCCTTACCTGTTCCTCCTGTAGATGAATCCAGGATTCAGTGGTTCCTGTTCCAGGATCCTTTAGTGTCAGAAACCTTTATCTATTCTGAAATGGTTTTGCTGTGTCCCCACCCAAATCTCATATTGTACTGAAGCTCCCATAATTCCCACGTGCTGTGGGAGGGACCCAGCAGGAGATAATTGAATCATGGGGCAGTCCCCCCATGTTGTTCTTGTGGTAGTGAATAAATCTCACCGGAGCTGATGATTTTATACAAGGTTTCCCCTTTCACATGGTTCTCTCATTCTCTCTTGCCTGCCGCCATATAAGATGTGCCTTTTGCCTTCCACAATGATTGTGAGGCATCCCCAGTCACATGGAACTGTGAATCCATTAAACCAGTTCATTTATAAATTTTTAAAATAAATTATGCAGCCTTGGGTATGTCTTTATCAGCAGCATGAAAACAGACTAATACACCTTCTTTGGGCTTCGTGGGTAGGGATAGGGAGAGGTGAAGATAACCTGCCTCACTGAAACCTAGCATCTGGGTTCTAAGTGCGTAATTCCTTGCTGGCCCCAGATACTGAACCAAGTTCTCTTGTGCTTAATTTCTTGCCTTTCCTTTGTGTCTACTCAAAGTTTCATGGCATCAGACGAGTCTCTGTCCCAGTGTGGTCATATGAATTTCTTCTGAAACACTCAAATGCACAGGGCAATGAGAGAGTGGCGCATCAGCAGGCTGACACTTGTTCTTTAAGAACTCTTTGGCATGGATAGTCACACATAAATGTGCACGCTCATTTAAGCTACGCTCTAGGACAGAGCTTCTTTGATGGTATCTTGTGAGATGTCGCTGGTGATTCTGCAAGGGAGTGTGAATGAAAAAGTAAACCCTAATTAAAAAAATTTTTTTTTGCCATAGGTTACTGGGGGTACAGGTGGTGTTTGGTTACCGTTCTTTAGCAGTCATTTGTGAGATTTTGATGCACCCATCACCCGAACAGTATACACTGCACCCTATTTGCAGTCTTTTATCCCTCAATCCCTCCCACCCTCTCCCCCAAATCTCCAAAGTCCATTATATCATCCTTATGCCTTGGTGTCCTCATAGTTTAGCTACCACATACGAGTGAGAACATACAATGTTTGTTTTTCCATTCCTGAGTTACTTCACTTAGAATAATAGTCTCCAATCTCATCTGGGTCACTGTAGATGCCGTTAATTCATTCCTTTTTATGACTGAGAATTATTCCATTGTATATTTATACCACAGTTTCTTTATCCACTTGTTGATTAATAGGCATTTGGGTTGGTTCCACAATTTTGTGATTGTGAATTGGGCGGCTATGAATCTGCAAGTATCTTTCTCATGCATCTGCAAACATCTTTTTCATATAATGACTTCTTTTCCTCTGGGTTGATGCCCAGTAATGCGATTGCTGGATCAAATGGTAGTTCTCCTTTTAGTTTTTAAGTAATCTCCACAGTGTTTTCTATAGTGGCTGTAGTAGTTTACATTCCCACCAGCAATTAGAAGTGTCCCCTGATCACTGCATCCATGCCAACGTCTATGGTTTTTTGATTTTTTGATTATGGCCATTCTTGCAGGAGTAAACTGGTATCACATTGTGGGTAAACCCCAATTTTTGGACTTCACGTACTGCACAACACTAGTGACGTAGCAGCCCTGTTGGGATCTTGTTAGGGATCCTTGAGCCTTGTTGTGTTGCCGTGAACAGGACTGTGTTTATTTGTAGGAGTCCATTCTCAGTTTTCCGTGCAAATTGGGGAAGGCTGTTGATAATCGGTGAATGCTATAGGGCCCATGGAAAGACTTTAGGCTGAAGGTACCAGCCTCTCCCTCCCAAAGTCACCTCCCCTGACCAACCTTCTTACACTCCTGACAGATACAAGGGAGCAAGCAAGTTGCACCCAGCCTAATAGTAAATTGCAGGGACATTTCCATTCTACGGAAGGAATTTTTGTGTGTGTTGCAACTCAGCTTCTGCTCTGGCATTTTGCTGTTATAAGCATTGCAAGGCAAGGTTTATATAGGTTAGAAGAGAATTTTATTGTGACATTTTCATTTTTTTTTTTTTGCAATTTCTGTTCAAGTACTTATTATGCCCTCTGTGTTATCATTTATTAGCATTTATATTGCCAATCATGTTGGAGAGTCCATGTGGTGATTTCTGAAAATGAGATGTGAGAAAGAGGAGGATAATTTAAGTCTAGACCTACAGATTGTGGTGATAAAGTGATGAAGAGCTACAATCTTCTGAGTCATTTCATTGCATAAGTGCAATAAAGGGCACATAATAAATTTGTATGTTCATGTTTACAATGGAAACTGCTTATCAGTGAATTTCACGGGGCAACTGTGTCTTGCCAGATTTTGTGTCTTTCCTGGCAAACGACTTGTGACCACAGCGATGGCTCCAGCAGAATGGAAAAGACCCTTCACCTCACATCTGAGAAGTAAAGATGCTGATTATTTGAGATCGCCATTGGAATCTCGAAACAGTGTAAGGTATTTGCTAAAAAGAGTCGCTTTCTGAGAAATGACTCAGAATTCAACTTACTTACTAGCAGAACTTATTGCTCAAAAAAGAAAAGGCCACACTTTTGGTGAAAACTTAATAATCCCTAGTATGTAAAACTATACTGAGTTAAATCCTAGGCCCATTTTTAGTGTAAGAAATTGAAAAAAGAAATCCACTCTCAAATGGTAAGACAAATTGAGATATTGCTGAAAAGCCTCTTGATCCTGAAAAGGTTCTGAATAATAAACTGATAAAAGCAGCAGCAGCATCTAACTTGACACCAGTCACGTCATTTGTAAGTAAGATTGGTAAATAATAATGAAATTGAAGCAATATTTTCAGCTATGAAGAGCTGCTCAAACCAAGCAAAGGCCAAGATCTACTTTAAATTTTGTCTATGTATCTTTAAACAAGGCATCTGTGTTGGGGTCATTGTGTTAGCATCTGTACCAGTAACACTTCATCCAGGGTTGGCTTGATAAGAGGCTTCACATCTTCTGTAGAATAAGAAAAACCTGGAATTGTCACAACACACTGATTTGTTCATGCAGTAGTGCTGGGGTCAAAAACTCTTGGAGTGACCAGTCACAGTGGATCACACCTGTAAACCCTGCACTTCGGGAGGTCAAGGTGGGAGGATCACTGAGGTAAGGAGTTCAAGACCAGACTGGCCAATATGGTGAAACTCCAGCTCTTTTTTTTTTTTTTTTTAATTATACTTTAAGTTCTAGGGTACATGTGCACAGTATGCAGGTTTGTTACATATGTATACATGTGCCATGTTGGTGTGCTGCACCCATTAACTCGTCATTTACATTAGGTATATCTCCTAATGCTATCCCTCCTGCCTACCCCCTCCCCACAATAGGACCCGGTGTGTGATGTTCCCCTTCCTGTGTCCAAGTGTTCTCTTTGTTCAGTTCCCACCTATGAGTGAGAACGTGCTGTGTTTGGTTTTCTGTCCTTGCGATAGTTTGCTCAGAATTTTTTTAACCCCATCTTTATTAAAAATACAAAAATTAGACAGGCGTGGTGGCGGGCACCTGTAGTCCCAGGTACTTGGGAGGCTGTGGCACAAGCATTGCTTGAACCCAGGAGGCGGAGGTCGGGGTGAGTTGAGATTTCACTGCTGCACTCCAGCCTGGACAACAGAGCGAGACTCTGTCTCTACATAAATAAATAAATAAATAAATAAATAAATAAATAAATAAATAAATGAAAGTAACAAAAGGTTTGAATGCTGCTGTAAATACAGTTAAACAGGGATAAATTCAACCGAGATTTTTAAAATTTTGTGAAAAGTCAGATAAAGAGACATCTCCTCCTCCAAACAGAAATGTTATGACTGTGCTTGAGGGATACTTTCAAGACAACATAAGACCAGGTTTTGGGGAATGCTTTGAAGATGGAGAATGACTTGTTAACACTAGTCACATTGGCAGATGTTTTTCATAACAACAAGCAGTCAAATAAGCTTCTGCAAAGCCCTGGAGAAAATGTTTTCACCACAGATGTCAAGATTTTTTAGGATTTAAAAGAAAACTAAATTTTTGTAAAAAGAACCATGCTGCGAAAGAAATCCTTGAGATGTTTCCGTTGTTGCTTGGGCCTGCTTATTGAGCAGAACCTGGCAGAACTGCAGAATGAAATTGAACCATACTTTCCCTCTCTTTAAACACAAGTGCACGACCAGGCGAGGAAGCGTTTTTCTGAATCTTTGACTCAGTCTGAGACAGAGTCTGGAGAGAAGAGGAAGAATCCTGCACCCCATGCAACCCCAGACTCTCTCGATGAGACACGCACATCCCTCCGGAGGCCAGTCCTGGGTTTCCAGGTAAGAGAGTGCTCTGCCAGTCTCAGGGAAACGATGAACACTTCACTGCAGCTGCAACTTCTCACACAAGGAGCAAATTTTCTGTTATTTAATAAAACCAAGAGCGAGGGAAAAAGTGGCAGCCCTTCAGTTGAAAATGACATCTGTGTGTACCTCAAGTTTGACTCAGAATTTAATTTTTAGGCCGCACATGTTTCACATTAAAGAAGGTCAAGTTGATCACCAATGGCCAATGGTTGAATCAGTCATGCCTGTGTAATGAAGCCTTCATAAACACTAAAAAGGACAGAGTTCAGAGAGCTTGCAGTGAGTGGAACACGTGGAGGGTCCTGGAGGGTGTCATGCCTAGGACATGAAAGCTCTCCACCCCTTTCCACGTATCTCACCATACGCATCTCTTCATCTGTGTCCTTTGCAACATTCTTTAGAATAAACCAGTAAACGTGCTTCCCTGAGTCCCGTGGGCTGCTCTTGAAAATTAACCAAACCCAGGGACAGTCATGGAAACCCCGACTTGGTGCCAGTTGGTCAGAGTTCAGGAGGCTTGGACTTGCAACTGGGAGGAAGGAGGGGGTTGAAGACTGAGCCTTCAACCTATGGGATCGGTAACTATCTCCAGGCAGATAGAATTGGAATTCAATGGAGGACACCCAGCTGGGGTCCACTGCTTGGTGGTGAGAAGAAACTCCATCTTTGGTCATAGAAGTCTTCTGTGTTTATCGTTCTAGTGTGAGAACAGAGAAGCCCAGTTTGAGTGAATTTTTCCTGAGGCAAAAGGGAAGAGCTTAATTTCGAAAGGTAAGTTAGTTATGTTTTTTTCTAGGAAACAATTTTTTTGCTTAAAAAGACATCATTACGCTGGGCGCAGTGGCTCATATCTGTAATCCCAGCACTTTGGGAGGCCAAGGTGGATCACCTGAGGTCAGGAGTTTGAGGCCAGCCTGGTTAACATGGTGAAACCCTGCCTCTACTAAAAATACAAAAATTAGCTGGGCATGGTGGTAGGCACCTGTAATCCCAGCTACTCAGGAGGCTGAGGCAGGAGAATTACTTGAACCCAGGAGGCAGAGGTTGCAGTGAGCCGAGATCATGCCACTGCACTCCAGCTTGGGCGACAGAGCGAGACTCCATCTCAAGAAAAAAAAAAAAAAAGGACATAATTAGTTCTAAACAAGGGAAACAAATTTCCACTTGCATGTACCATGTGTCACACATCTTTAACCTTTTGTATCCTGAGCATCATTTAAAACTTCCGTCCAGATTAAAAAGATTGAGAAGTCTGCACATGGGAGCCTTTGGTTGTTGTTTTAGAAATCTACTCTCAGGGTGTCAGAAAGTCCATCCTCCATAGGCATTTACTACGAGGAATTTGATTCCTTCTATCCCTGGTCAACTCCAAGCTTTTTTAAAAAGTAGCTTAATAAATATTAAGAGTGCCTTTTTCTTTGTGAGGCTTGAGACTCATTAATGAACACAATTGTTGGAAACGGGATTTTTTTTTTTTTAATGGAGTCTCACTGTCACCCAGGCTGGAGTGCAGTGGCATGATCTCGGCTCACTGCAACCTCCACCTCCTGGGTTCAAGTGATTCTCCTGCCTCAGCCTCCTGAGTAGCTGGGACTACAGGCACGCACCACGATGCCCACCTAATTTTTATATTTTTAGTAGAGGCGGGGTTTCACCACATTAGTCAGGCTGGTCTTGAACTGCTGCCCTCATGACCCGCTCACCTCGGCCTCCCAAAGTGCTGAGATTACAAAAAGTTAGTAGTAGTGAAACGGTATGGGTGGCCTAAAATATTTTAGAGACATTACTTACACTTAGAATAGCAAATTACATGCCTATCTGAGCCTGTGTTTAGAATGAGTCAGACGGTTTTTTGTTGCCTGATGACAAGCGTGGGAGTCACAGAGTCCTCTTTCTGCAATGTTGTGTATGTCCCAGAGAGTCTCTGGCAAGATGTGGACAGATCTCTGAAAGGTCAGGGAGCTCAGACTCCACGAAGCTTGCAGAACCCTTCCCATCTGCCTGCTAATAAATGATTACATACAAAATATCTAAATACATGGTGGTGTTGAATCTGTGACTTGATTTTATGATAACCAGGTGGCAGATTTGTGAGACGGTAGCCAACCCTCACTCGCATAGAACTTTCCATACTACTGTTTTCTCTTCCAAAATAAGCAAGAATTTGTCATGGTCCAGTACAAGTGGATATGGCTGTCGGTTTGCAACAGCCGGGTTTATCAACGGATGGTGTTTTACCAGGGGTGGGACCTAGAATGAAAGGGGCAAGAGAACTGAAGGATGGGCAATGGGAGTGGTTGCACTATTGATCTGTAGAATATTGATCCTCCTAAATTGAATTAGGAGGAACGTAGTCATGGGGGTGGTTAAATGATGAGAAAATATGATGGAGTCTAATGATTGACATGAAGGAAGAATTTTTGCCATGTTCTTTTTAATGTTTTTCTTTTTCCCCTCTAAAAATAAGATTTCAGTAGTGTGGCCACAAATTAAACCTTAATGACACCCTAAATAAAGAGACTGGCCCCTCAGGGAATCCTTTATTATTGAGTATGGTAACTTGCTTCTTGATTTTACAAATGTGAATTCTCTTGAAGAGAAATTTTGATCTAAGGCCAACTTTTCCCTTAATGGTTCCTTTTTGTCCATGAAGAGATGGTAAATGCATACAAAGACATTAGCAGCGCTTTTCACAAAATAAAATTTAACACCGAAATTTGCTGCAAAATTAACTGCAGAAAGTTTTATACAGAAACGAATTTTGGGTTAACCACTTTTATTTTACATTGAACATGGAAATTCACGGAGCTTATTGACTTTATTATTCCACTGTGTTCTTTCAACATAATTTGCTAGTCTATTAAACTCTTGCCCAGGAAAATAAACCTGAAAATAACCTTATTGCTCATTTCAGGAATATCTTGAAAGATCCATCAACTCACCATTAGAAAACATGAAAGGACAGATAATATCCTAAGATTGTGTGAACCTCTTACCTGGAAACTCGTACAATTGCTTTATCTATCAATCCTAAACTATTATATCTTGATCTTTACTCAATCCTAATTACACACCCACATTGAAAGACCTATCTTAATTCAGACTTCAAAATATTACAAACGTACAAGTCCCTCCTTTGAAATGCTACTGAGACAGCAGTAAGAATACATGTAAGTATAAACATATTTATATTAGCTTTTTTTTAAAAAAACCACAGTGTCATTACCCTCCTTGTGAAACCACATGCTAACATTTACTGAGCGTTAATAAGCACTGGGGCTGAGCACCTTGTCACACTGAGTTCTCAAGAAAACAGTGTATGAAAGGTACCATTACGTTCCCATTTTACAGAATGGGAAGATGAGGCTTACAAACATCAAATGCAGTAATTTCCCTATGGTTGCACAAGTAGGAAGGAGAGGGGCCAGGAGCCCTGGTCGTTTATCCTCAGAGCCCACCTTTTGAACCAATGTTAATCTTCCTTCCAATTCTTTTAGATAAGAATGGTTCTTAATCATGTGCTGCATGTTTCACTGAGTTTTCTTCTCATGCCCACTTCTAATCGAAACCAGAAGACCCAATGTAATATCTAGTGTTCTCACCCAGCCCAAATGCTCAATGCTGTAGAGCTGAAAATGGATCCAATGCTGTCACAGAGAGGCAGAGAGTGAATTCCCGAGAGTTATGAGTCATCCATTCCCCTTTCAGAGCATGCAATGACTGACAGGAAGAGAGATACTAACATTCAAAGTAATCCAGTCTATCAACAGGGGACGAACTGCTTTGATTTAAAGCAATTTACAAAAGGATTTGTACATCTCATCTCTCCTGTTTCACCAACGTCTTGACTCGTTGCTGCGGGTTGTATAATTAGTCTCATTAATCTAGCAAATGATGGCCAAATGTTTGGTAATGACGTCTAACTGGGGTCTTTCCAAGGAACCTTTGTTATTTAATTAGGAGATAATGGATGAGCTTATAGAGAGACCAGGGTTATAAAAGGCAGTAGCATGTCAACGTGTTCATGCCTAGTTCAATACAATAGCTTTTTAAGCCAACTGTTCAAATAAATTGACATCACGATAGCACATGAATTTAAAAGGGGTCATTATTCACTAACTTTATTTTAACATATGCTTAGGAGCAACCCATTACTGCTGGGGATAATAAATGTTGCCCAGATGAACAACCACGTAGAGTACAAAGGATGGTGTCTGAGATCGCTCCTGGGCACTACTTAGCCACCATCTTTCCATATGGAATCATAGGTTTGGAAATTTATCCCTTCTATGGATGAAACACCAAACTATTAAACTGCAAAAACATTCTGTATTTATTCTTTCTAGTTGCAGTTCCCTTGACAATAAATGAAGAGTTTGTCCTCTGGTTATGTTTGAATTGTTCTCTTACTTACCCCAAAAGATTATATTAAAACGTATATTTCAGTTTGGATGGTTTCAGTCGTAAGTAACAGAAAAGCAAACTCAGACTGCCTTAAACAAAAAGGGAGATCTAGTGGCTAGAGGCAGAGCAGTCTTAGCTCTTGAATCAGAGTCCTGGTTTTAGTCTTCGATGTTTCTCTCCACTCTGCCCTTCTCTGACACTCAAATTTCATGGATGCTACACATAGAGGGAGGGTAGCATGGAAGTTGTGGAGATAACTACTGTGTCTACTTACGTGTACACCACTAACCTCATCACCACTTTGGGAGAAGCTACCTACGATAGTTTTTGGGAGAAACAGAGCTACAGAGCTGCTTGGTCAATCACCCTGTAACCGAATCACAGGTTCACTTGATCACCACCTGCAGAGTCCAATCAACAGGAGCGAGGTCTGGTATAAAGAAAGTGACATTTTATTCTAAAGCTAGCTTATGGGAAGAAGTCCAGGCTTCCTGCCTTAAGGGTACCGCTTCGCTTTTGGAGCAGAAAGTGGGCACTTTTAAAAGGAGGCCTGGCATGAGTGGCATGCAGGGGAGGGAGTGAGCACCTGGGAGTCCATGGAACTTGCTTCGGTGCTTTATCTACTAGATGGCCAAGCTGGCACCATCACAGGCAGAACCAGGCTGCAAAGCACACTTGTCTCAAGATACGCTCCAGATGGGAGAGAGTTTCATGGTGGGAATACTTTGGGTTGTAAATTGGCCTGTTGTCTCTTGAGGCATCTCCCAAGGGAGAGGTTTCTGCTCCGGAGCCTCTAAGTAAGTACACAGTTAGATAAGCTTGCCTTGTCAAGAACATCTGGAGAAGGTAGAATGTTCTAATTGCATTTCTAAAGAGCTAAGTAGGAAGTGGGGAAACAGGAAAAGGAGAAAAGAGAAAAGAAGAAAATATTAATTAAAAAATAACTCATTCTCTTTCTCTTAAAAAAAATGGGGATACTTGGTTACATTCCCACTGACGAAGACTCTCTTCTTGATTAAGGTCAAGCTCCTCTGAGCCATCTTCTCAACTAGGCCTTAACCTTGGCCCGTGAGGATGGCTGACTTGCAGCACAAACGATTTTTTCTACTCATTCCCACACTAAGAGACACAAACAAACACTATCATTGTAACTGAACTCAGATCTGGGCTACTCATTGCTTGAAAGCCAAAAACTCAAGAGCGCTTTGGTGAAAAGAAAGTTCGCTTCATTTAAGAAGCCAGCAACCCGGAGGAGGGAGTGAACTAGCACTCAGAGACCACCTCTCTGAGCTTTGCCTCTGGAACTTGATCCGGGGTGGGGGGGTTAAGGGAAATTAGGGGAAATGATGACCAAAACATTTCTATGAAATGTGCATAATCACAGGCAGCCAGTTAATCATTGCTTTCTTCATCAGTGTTTTGTGACCTTCTGCAGATGCTGTCACCCTATTCTTATCAGGCACGTCAGCCCATTCCTAGATCTGCTGGTTGGCAAATTTTATCTCTGTTGAAGATCTTGTTTTCCTGAAGGTGTTTTTAGTAAATAACGTACAAACTCAAGTGAGGCAATAACTGTATTCAAGCAAGTTTTTCTCTAACAAGGAGTCAGCACTGTCACAGCACAGTTCTTAACAGCTCAAGGAGGCACTCCTGGGATGAGGACTCCAGGCTCCTTAAGTTCCTGCCTGGGAAAACTCAAGGCTACCAGAAGGATTTACTTTTCATTCCTGCCAACCCCTGAAGATAGGGCACCTGCCTTCTAGTCTCCATGGGAGGACAGAAGCCTAAGTGGATAATCGCCAGTTAACAAACACGGATGGACTAATCACATAAACCAACCACCCCCTTCCCGCTGTTTTAAGTTTCTACTTCCCTGACTCTACTGAACCTCTGTTCCATCCCTACCCCTACTTTCTCATTCTTTCCTTGAAACACCCAGTCACCGGTGCGCAGAAAAAGATGAGCTCAGTTTATGCTGGACACTTGCCTTTGCCATAGAGTGAATAAAATCTGTTCTCATCAACTTTAACTAGCGTCCAGCATTGGCACCATGTTCTTTAAGAATGACTTCCAAGTCCCTTCTCCTTCCCAGCCCTCTTCATTGCGATTTGTGTTTGTAGAACACAAAGTTAAAGTAAGACCTGTTATTGTTACGGACCACAGGTTCTTAGGCTCCCACGCAATAGAAATTGACAGGAAACCAAGCAAGTTTCCCAGACAAGGCTTTATTGAGGGCTTAAGCTTGAGCACAAGGGAGACAGCACAGGAGGAAGGATTCCCTGGCTGGCTCCCTGGGAAGAGCTGCTTGGGATCTTTTATTTGGGAAAGAAAAGGGGTCGGCCGGGCGCGGTGGCTCAAGCCTGTAATCCCAGCACTTTGGGAGGCCGAGACGGGTGGATCACGAGGTCAGGAGATCGAGACCATCCTGGCTAACACGGGGAAACCCCGTCTCTACTAAAAAATACAAAAAAAAACTAGCCAGGCGATGTGGCGGCGCCTGTAGTCCCAGCTACTCGGGAGGCTGAGGCAGGAGAATGGTGTGAACCCGGGAGGTGGAGCTTGCAGTGAGCTGAGATCCGGCCACAGCACTCCAGCCTGGGCGACAGAGCGAGACTCCGTCTCCAAAAAAAAAAAAAAAAAAAAAAAAGAAAAGGGGTCGATGTTAAATAAAAGGTATGTAAACATGATTTGGAAGGAATTTCAGCCATGCAAGGGCAGTGTAGAGACATACTTTTTCATGTATCACATGGCAGATAAGCCCTTCACTGGGCAGGGATTTTAGTATTACAAGGAGGCAAGGGTTAGGATTGGTCATTCTCGTGGTCTTGTGCACATGCAGATGACAGGGTTAGCTCCCTTGAGTAAGATTTATAGTGGGGTGCTCCTGATGTTAGTGTCTTCACTCAGTCTGCAAGGTCTGATCAGGGGGTGCTGTAAGGTCTGGCGGTCAGCAGACATGTATAGAAAAATACATTAGTCGGGCGGGAGCTGAGTAACAGGTGGGCTACTCTGTCTCATTACTTTGTACTTAGAAGAACTGCTGAAATCTTCCATGTACCAATACTTTGAAAAAGTAGCTGGCTATGGATTAGAGATGTAATTTGAAATTGTTTTTATAAGTGATAACTCTGTGGTTGTGAATAAATACCTACACCAACGCATAATGTAGCTCATTTTATAATTTAAAAATTACTCAAAAGTCTTTCCCATCCCTTATGCCTGGCTTATGGGTTTACTTTCAGATGACTAAATCCCACTGAGATGAATCTCCTGAGGTTTTCCTGGAGTTGGAAGAATCCATCTATTTTGCTAGAGAAACAAAGAGGTAAAACTCTTTTCCTTCAAAAGGCTTTGGGGAGTTGTGATGTCTAAGATACCTAAGGAATCCCAAGGCAGATGTGTTTTGAAATGCTAGCATCAATTAAGAAATTCATTTACTCCATCACGGACCCTCAGTCAAAGGTCACCGAAACACCCCTGTAGTTAAACAAGTTGGTTTTATTACTTATTGCAGCGAGAGAGAACACACACCATGGAGGAAAATGGGGTGGCCCTGTAAGAGGTGTTGACAAAAACCAATGATAGGATTTAGGCTTTGATTGGGTGAGCTGGAGGGGGGGGGCTCTAAGGAGGTAGAGGTTTCTCTGGAATGGATTATGCCTATGATCTTAGTCAATCTTCTGTATGGGGAGAGGAGGCTAAAATGAGGATAAAGCTGCAATTGGCGCAGTCATGATATTGAAGACAGGTCCATAGTATTTTCTTGATTCTGAACATAAAATTTCAGCTCTTTCAGAGAAGTAGAGGAAGATGCAACATGGAATATTCTTTAAACCTCATTATAACTCCCCCCTGACTTTCTCGCTTGCCCTGAAGTGACCCACATTTTAATACGCAACTGGAAAGTCTGTTTAATTTAGAAAGAGTCATGACCAGGAATTTTCAGCGCAAATTTTAAGTCATAGAAAGTCAAGGGGGAGTTATAATGAGGTTTAAAGAATATTCCATGTTGCATCTTCCTCTACTTCTCTGAAAGAGCTGAAATTTTATGTTCAGAATCAAGAAAATACTATGGACCTGTCTTCAATATCATGACTGCGCCAAGATAGACAAAGTTTTGATTTTCTTTGTCTTTGAATGGAATACATGGTAGTTCCTTGAAGGTTAATGAACTGCTCGCAGAGTTTTGGTGTAATAAATCTATACACAAACTTCTTTCCGTCTATATTACCACAAAGAGTAGATCTACAATGTTACTCTGAGTCCTGAAAATATATTACCTTCCTATTGTCATTCACCAAAACTAGAATTGGCAAAAAACTTTCATTGTTATTTTTTAAAATCTCATCAAAAAAGAAGTCATCTCCTTAAATTTATTGGTCTTTTGGATGATCATATTTTGAGTCATAAAGCAATATTAACTCTTATGTTCCGGTTTTTACTATAGGGCAATAGGGCAGTTAGACTGGACGCCACCTGTGAGTTGGGTCTTGTGTCCAGATTCATGGGGGAGCCACTGTGTTAGAGAAGATTTAACGAATGCATAAATATTCAAAACTGTATTATTAGCTCAGCTCAAGTAGCAGTTTCCTTTTTTATTCAGAATACTTACACAGAGACACACTGAAGAACAGACAGACATACACACCCCCATGCACACCCCACAAAACTTTCTGATGTCTAGCTAAAATGAAACTAAAGACCTTGGTTTTTCGAATCAAGGTCTCTGGTAGTAGTTTCCAGTAATTGTCTAAAAATATCTCTTTTAAGTCAGGAGAAGTGGGGAAGACCTGTTTTACCCTGGCTTATGCTTTTAGCAGTTACATTTCTAGGCTTTTTATTCAGAAATCTCTTGATTTTCAATTTCCAAAGTGGGGATGTGGGCTTCATGAAGTCCTTTCAGGTGGTACAAGGGCCTGGTAGTATTAAAAGAGTTAATGTCCAGATTCTTGACTTGATTTTCATATGTCCTTTTCCCCAAAAATGATGTCCGAGAATGCATTTGGGGGAACTTCTTATGCTTTTCTTTTTTTTGCCATCTCCCTTCACAATCACCCTTCTCTTACTTTCTCAAAGAGAGGTAGAACCCTCACCCACCTGGGATCCTAACAGGATGCATTGTTCCACGCTGCAAAAACCTCTGAATTCTCACCCATCTGGTATCTTAACAGGATGCATTGCCCCAGGATGCAAAAACCTCTGTGCCTTCAATCAAATGGTTCACTGAAAACAGTAGTGTCTGGAGTCGTCCCTTAATCAAAGTGCCATTAGTACATGGGAGTGGTCCAGTACAGGCAGGTGAAGCAAGGCATTAGAATGAAGGTAGGCTCGTAGGATATTCTCAACCCAGATACATCATAGACAATGGGTTTGCCACAGGGATGACATTAGAAAAAAAAATACTTTACCTTTGTTATCTCCCAGTCATGGTCAAATGATCTCACTTTCGAGAGAAAATCTGATGAGAATGAAATAGAGACTGCTAAGTCTGAAGTAGAGAACGATTTTGAAAACCTCTGCAGGCATAGCACCTTCATCAACCCAGGCAGCAAACTTCTGGCAAAGCCCGCACCTCCATCATCTGTCCATCTATCCATCCACTCAGCCTCTTCAAATATGAGAGTTTTAGCATTTGCTAAAAGGCTACATGCATCCCCTCTGCATGTTCGTCATTCTTAGGAATGAGGAGCTGCTGGTGGAAGGACGTCATTCATCCCTGTCTCAGTCTTGGTTTCACATTTTATATGATTTTGAGGAAGAGGAAGGAAACAGATCCATAATTATTTTCCAAAGATCACCTCTTTAAGTAAAACATCAGTTTTCTATACTGCATAACAGATGATTACAAATGCAGTAGCTTAAAACGGTGTCCGTGAGTCAGGAGTCAATAGGGCTCAGCTGGGTTCTGTGCTTGGCGTCTCACCAGGCTAAAAGGGAGCTGTGGGCCAGGGCTGCTACCTCATCTCAGGTGCAGGGTTCTCTTCCAAGCTCACTGGTGGCTAGAGTAATTTCATTGCAGTTTTATAGCTGAAGTCCCATTTTCCTGATAGCTGTTAACAGGCACTGCTCTTAGCTCCTGGAGGCTGCTGGTAGCTCCCTATGATGTGGTCCTCTTAGGAAGTTCACAAGATGACCATTTGTTTCCTTCCTTCCAGCCAGCAGGAGCATGGCTACTGTTGCTTCTTTTCTCTATAAGGACCTGTCTGGGTAGATCACATCAACCCAGGATATTCTCCCTTATGGTGAACTCAAAGTCAACTGATTTGTACCCAATCATGGCTGTATCTTCTCATATTTACAGTTCCCACCCACATTCTAGGGAGGGGGGATGAAATATGGGGTGGGAATCAGATGCTGTTAGAACCTACCACAATCCACCCTCTGGCCCTTAATGATTTATTTATCCCAAATGCAAACTACATCAACCTCTCCAAAAGTCACAAGTCTCATTCTGCTGCAGCATTAGTTCAAAGCCTAAAATCTCATCTGCATTTTATCAGCTCAAATCTAAAACCTAAATCATTACCAATGAGGCTGTTAGGTGTAATCCATTGAGTACAGCTACTGGGTCACCACTTCTCTTCATTTGCTGATGTGTGAAACTAAAACTACAGATTATTTACTCCCAACATACAGTGGTGGGATAGGCAGAGAATAAAAGCTGCAGACTTTGCGTTCAAAAAATGGGGAAATGAAAGGTAAAAGCCACCTGTTAAAGGCAATTCCAAAATGCATCTGAGCAAATAGAAGTTTCTTGATTAGATTTCAAGACGAGAATAATTTTCCCGGGCTCTTGGATCTAGGAATTATCTTTCCTTTTTCATGAAAGGTAGCTCCTGTTTGCAATTGAGTAGTTTTGTCAGCTTGCTCCCTGTCAGAGAATTTTGCGGGTTCAATAGCATCTTTTCATTTCTTGCTGTGTCTCTTTCAGCCCAAGCTGGCAGTTTTTCCGCTGGAACAATTTTCTTAAGAAGTCGGTGGGTCTTTGGTGAATTTCACTGGATGTCATTCTATTTGATAAAAGCCACATCCACAAATCTTTTCAAGGTAATCAGTTCACTCTCTTTGGTTTCTGTGGAAATGGCTGAAGGATACCCTAATGCTCCCTAGAGGCTCTTTGGCTTGATTGAAGGACACCTTTTCTCTCTTAAAAGAGCCCTTTGTTTAACTGAATACACTGGTTTTTTAATCTTTCTGAAGTTGATCTGTTCAACAGTTAGTAGGTGTTTCGGTTATTTCCAGTTTGGGGCTATTATAAAGAAAGCTGCTGTAAATACTTGTTTACAAGTCTTTGTGTGGGCACATATTTTCATTTCTCTTAGGTAAATACTTAGGAGTGCAATTGCTGGGTAGTAGGGGAAACACATTATGAGAAACTGTTCCATTTTTTCCAAAACTGTTATACCACTTTACATTCCTACCAGCAATGTATGCTACTTCTGATTGCTCAATATTTTAACTTTTAGCAATTCTAGTGGCTCTATAATGATATCGTTTCATGATTTTAACTTGCATTTCCCTGATGATGACAACACATTGGGTATTTGTCCTGTGCTTATTGACAATTAATACAAATTTATTTGTGAAGTGCCTATTCAAGTTGTTTTGCCCATGTTTTTAATGGGTTGTCTTTTTATTATTAAATTGAAGGGATTCTTTATATATTCTGGACATTGGTTCTGTTTTAGATTTAGGTATTGCGAATAGTTCTGCTCAGTCTGTGGTTTACCCTTTCATTTTCTCAACAGTGTTTTTTGCTGAGAAATTTTTTATTTTGATGAAGTGTAGCTAATCAATGTTTTCATTTATAGTTAGTGATTTCTGGATCCTGTCTAATAAATATTTGTCTGCTAGTTCATGAAGATATTCTATGCTTTTCCTGGAAGTTTCATAGTGTTAATTTTTACATTTAGGCCTATAATCCACCACAAATTTACTTTTACATGCAGTGCGAGATATGCCTTAAGGTACGTTTTATTCTGTATGTATATCTAACTGTTCCATTTATTTAATGACTTACACTTTCCCATTCCATTACTTTGGTGTCTCAGTTGAAAATAAATTGACCATATGAATTTAGGTCTATTTCTGGACTCTTTATTCTGTTCCATTGATTTCGTTTTCTGTATTTATGCCAATACCATGCTAACTTTTCAGTTGTAGCTGTATAGAAACTATTAAAGTAAGGTAGATAGGCTTTTTAGCTTTACTATTCTTTTTCTAGATTGTTTTAGCAACTGTAAAACCTTTCAATTTCCATATACATCTTAAAATCTGTCAATGCCTACCAAAAATGCTACAATTTTGATAAGGATTGGATGAAATTTATAAATTAATTTGGGGAAAATAGACATTTTCACAGGAGAAAATCTTCCAAACCATGAACGTGGTATATTTTGTCTTTTATTTAGGCTTTCTTTAATTTTTCTCAGCAATATTATGTAGTAGTTTTTACTGTATTGCACACTTTTCAGTATGTTACTCTACAGTTTATGCACATTTTTGTTAAATTTATTCCTAAATATTTTATATTGTTTAACACTAATGTAAGAATTGTTTTTAAATGTTCATTTCTGATGGCATAAGTAAATATAAATAATTTTCATTTGCTGACCTGTGTCCCATAACCTTGCTAAACTCATTTATTTGTTCTAGTAGTTGCTTTGAAGAGTCCTTAGAATTTTCCACCAAATAATTTTGTCAACAAATAAGAACAACCGTTTTACCCCATCCAAGTTTTATTTCTATTGCTTTCCTTATTGCATTGTCTAGGAATGCCCATATCTTGTTAAATAGAAGTGGTGGGAGTTGATATCCTTGCTTTTTGTTTCATTTTAGGAAGGAGGTTTTCAATACTCCACTATCAAATATCATATCTGCAGAATTTTCACAGGAGTATTTTATCTTGGGAAAGTTACCTTTACTTCCTAGTTTCTTTAGGATTTTTATCATTAGTGAGTGTTGAGTTTTGTTAAATGCTTTATTTCTTGAATCTATTGGCATAGGCATGTATTTTTTTCTTATGTAAAGTCCTCTTATATTTAGTGTAGTCATTAGTGTGATCAGATTTAGATCTATCATTTTGCTATTGTGTTCTATTTTTTCCCCATATTTAAAAAAATCTCTTGTTCCTCTTCTCTGTTTTGAAGGGTTAAATGAATAACTTTAGACATTTCACTTTAATTTTCTATTCTTTTTCAGCTAAACTTTTTGCATCATACTTTATAGTTGCTCTAGGGATTATAATATGTATCCTTCATTTTTCACAGTGTACTTAGAAGATATGTTCTATCGTCTCAGGTAAAATGTAAGAAACTTTCATCAATACAGTTTCATTTACCTTTTGTGCTGTACATTACATTCACATGTGTTATAAATCCCACAATACAGTGTAATCATTTTCCTTTAAACAGTCACATGTCTTCTTTAAAGTTATTTATATTTACCCATATATTTAACATTACTTGTGTCCTCACTTCCTTCTTATAGATCTGTGATTGTATTTGCTGTCAGCTTCCTTCATCCTGAATAATTTTGTTTAGTATTTCAATTAGTGAAGGCTTCTGTAGGCTAATTCTTTCAGATCTTTTTTTTTTTTTTTTTGATCTGAAATGTCTATTGTAACTTCATTTTGAAAAACTTTATTTCTAGATATAATGTCCTGGTTTGAAAGCTATTTTTTTCTTCCAGTATGTTAATTATGACATCCTATTATCTTTTGGTCTCTCTTGCTTCTTATGAAAAGTTAGAAATAATTCTTGTTCCCTTATGTAATATGTCTTTTTTTTTCTGTCTGCTTTCAAGATTTTCTCTTTGCCTCTGGTTTTTAGAAGTTTACCTACGATATGCTTAAAGTCAAATGTGTTTTGTTTTTATTCTGCTAGAGATCACTGAGCTTGTTGGCTCTATAAGATCATGTTTTTCATGATCACAGCAAGACAGAAACTAACATTTAAATAATTTTTATTTTTAGATATTTGTGGCAAAGGAAGTTTAGAATTAAACCTGTGAGTAGAATGACATAGTACAAAGATATTATTGCACATAGGGAGATTAGAAAAAAACAAATACAGTCTACCTATCTGATACAAAGTGTATTCCATACGGTAAAAAATAAATTGATATAAACAAGGTAAGCCAATGACGTTTTAAAGTAAAAGTATTTTCTTTGAATAGGTTATAGGTTTTTTTCCCCTTAGTATAGCTATTATTTACCTGCATTTCACTTAATAGATTTTGAAGGGATTCAAATCCTTGCTTGGATGCCTTTTCTCTTCTCCCTTCCCTTCCCTCCCCTCCCCTTCCCTTCCCTTCCCTCCCCTCCCCTCCCCTCCCCTCCCTTCCCTTCCCTCCCCTTCCCTCCCCTCCCCTCCTTTTCTTCTCTTCTCTCTTTCATTCTTTTCCTTATCTATAGACCATCCAGAAACTAGCATTTCTAATATAGATGTAAATTTCCAAACTAGAATAAAAATGCAAATTCTAAGACTAAACATTTAAATGAAGCTTAGGAATAAAGTTAATATATCTCATCTCCAAATTGAGTTTCATAAAATATAGAATTATTTGAAGTAGCCTTTTGGACATTAAAAAAACCTCAAAGAATAAGAACATAAAACTTATTATAAATCAGAAGCGTCCATTTAAATTCACTGTGACAGACAAAAGAAAAGAAGAATTTTAAGGTCAGGTGCAGCGGCTCATGCCCGTAATCCCAGTATTTTGGGAGGCCAAGGCGGGTGGATCACCTGAGGTCAGGAGGTCAGGAGTTCGACAGCAGCCTGACCAACATAGAGAAACCCCATCTCTACTAAAAATACAAAAAAAAAAAAAAAAAAAAAAAAATTGAGCCAGGCAGGGCAGCGGGCGCCTGTAATCCCAGCTACTCCTGTGGCTGATGCAGGAGAATTGCTTGAACCCGGGAGGCGGGGGCTGCAGTGAGCTGAGATCATGCCATTGCACTCCAGCCTGGGCAACAAGAGTGAAACTCCATCTCAAAAAAAAAAGGAGAGAAGAATATTAATATTAATACAATTTCATTATACTTAAGAAAAAATTTTCACTCTCAACTGAGTTACTTATAAGTGATTCTAAGAAAATCAGATATCCTTTTCCATCTTCCTTTTCTCTAGTATGTATAATATACCTGAGACTAATTTATATTTCTGAAACCTGAGAGTCATGAGATGTTTTAAATAAAGAACAATTCTTAATAATGACCACATCAGTATGACTTTTGATATTGTGAAAGGAAAATGAACCTTAGGGTCCCAAAATCACTAGGGTAAAGAGAAAAGTAAAGCTGGGAACTGCTTAGGGTCAACCTGCCTCCCATTCTATTCAAAGTCACCCCTGTGCTCACTGAGACAAACGCATATCTGATTCCTCCTTTGGAGAGGCTAATCTGAAACTCAAAAGAATGTAACCATTTATCCGTTATCTGCCTAGGACCTGGAAGCTCCTCCCCGCTTGAGTCTTCCTCTTTTGGTTCTAGTTGTCCTGCCTTTCCAGACTGAATCAGTGTTCATCTTGCCTATGTTGATTGACGTCTCATGTCTTCCTCGAATGTATAGAACAAAACTGTGCTCTGCCCAGCTTGGGCGCTTGTTGTCAGGACCTCCTGAGGCTGTGCCGGGGGTGCACATCCTCAACTTTGGCAAAATAAACTTTCTAAATTAACTGAGACCTGCCTCAGGTCTTTGGGGTTCACCATATACATTTTACCCCGTACACAATGTATTGCATTGTTTTCAGTATTCTTTAATGCTTGAGGGTCTAATTCATAGCAGAAGCAGAAAGCCTGATCGCTCGCTGCCTGTTGTTCCAGTTTGAAGTTCATGGTCAATAATTCTTTCTTGGCCTGTAATTAAACTTTGTCAACCTTCTTTGTTTTTAACCATCTTTCCCCTCCCTTTACACTTTTAATCACCCAGGTACTTACTTTCACAGCATCTCTGACTCTCTGTGCTGGACCTCTCTCTGTCTGTTGCCCACAGATCCATTCCTCATCCTGCCCCTGCCCTGCTCTGTATCCAGGAGCGCTGACACCAGGGATGTACTTCCCAGGCTCCCAGGTCAATTGGCTTTCCATTGGGTTCAGCTAATTGATGAGAGACTGGAGGGCTGGGAGGGAGAGGGTGGGCTATTGCTTTCCTCCCCCCTAGCCTTATGTGGTATGTCTGTTAGCAGCTGCACCCCATTGTGAATCCTGCTCTGACCAGACAGACATACCTGAGGTGGTTCCAGCTTCCATTAGATGGAGCTGCTCCCAGGTGGCGTTACTTCCTTCTCTTGCCCCCAGCCTAAGGGCAGCAGTAGTTTCCTGCTGTTGCAAATCCCCAGGTTATCTGCTGCCTCAATGTGGCTTCTCAGTTCCTTCCGCACCCATGTTACCCTCTCCCTGCAATGAGTTTCCTTTGTGTAAATGCTTGAAGAGCTTTTTGTTTTCCCGGTGAAATGCTAACAGACAGTATCTCTTACAAACTGCCCTATTTTCAGATTGTCTATAATAGTATCAATGATTATCATTATGGTTCTTAATGGTGGGTCAATAACCAATAAAATACGCAAGATTTTCATTTAATTCTTACATAAAATGAGACGCAACTCCATATATTTTTACATATAGCAAGAGCTACTTACCAGTAGTTTAATAAGTAGATTATTATTATTATTATTATTATTATTATGAGACAGGGTCTTGCTTTGTCGCCCAGGCTGGAGTGCAGTGACGTGATCATGTTTCACTGCAACCTCGACCTCCCAGGCTCAAGCAGTCCTCCCACGTCAGTCTCCTGAGTAGCTAGGACTAAAGGGTATGTGCTACCATGCCAAGCTAACAATAAGTGGGTTATTAAGGGTTATTAACTTTTATGATACATATAGCAAAATTCTTTTCACAGCATTGCTGAAACACATTTCTAAATATTATAGTTAATTCAGAGCATTCTGCCTCTGTATGTTAACTTATCAATATAATTATTTACAACATAGGATAATGTTTCCTCGACAAGCTTGCGAACTTCAAGTCTTAACATACTAAAATCATGTCTAAAGCTTTTGGAAAATACAGGTTCCTGGAACCTAACCCAGACTGACAGTCTCTGACTTAGGAGAAAGGAGGCCAGGGCGACGCCTTAGCATTTAGTTTCTCAACCCGATGAGGGGTGTTTGGGAAAACAACATAACAAGTAGAAGGCTAAGCACAAATACCATTTCCAAGTCCCCCTATGGTTGACTATTGGATTATTGCCTTTTCACCTCTGAGAAACTTACAGGGACTGTAATAAACCCTGGACCTGATATAATATTTAAAGCATTCACATCCACGTAAGGCATTTGTGGTGCAAGAGGTGCCCCTGCCCCAGTCACTTCCCTGAAGCCTTCATCTGAGGTTTACTATAAAAACACTTAGTCATTTTCTGAGGTGTGACTATTTCTGTCTGATGGACAGGAAAGGGGGAAAGTTTTACTCATATCAATTAATAAAGAAGTTCTGGAAAGATCTTGTATTTCCAGAAAATAAGCCAACCTAGTAACACCACGAGCCCTGTTTGTACTTGTTTTGAACTGCCTGTAACTCAGATTTGGTCTGGGTGAGAAACAAGGGTCACAAAACAGCATTTTCTGAATGTGAATCCATTTTCAAAGTTCCCGAAAGTTCTTCCTGAGAGCCCGTGGGGCTTTTTCTATCTGTTCACTGGGGACAGATTTCCAGTTCCCCTTCAATGGCTTTTTTTCCTTATCTTCCTTGGCATTAAGACTTTTAGATAAACACACAGCTCCCAGAATAATCTGTCAGCGTATGAAGGTGTGTCCAAGCTGTGCATGTCAACTACTGCAGGTGCTTCTGAGGAAAAATGGTGGAAAGCCTTAATCTGGGACACACACACACACAAAATAGATGAAATTTGATCTCTGAGATGTCTTGAGGAGCCAGAGAAATGTCTAAAGGTAAACATTTTTAGAAAAAAAATTAACTATCTTTTTCAATTAATCTTCCTCCCCACCTAATTCCTAAAGCACCGAAGGTGACTGGGTAGATACTATCATTTAATAGATATACTGATAAGGTAACTGACTCTTTAAAGCAAGGAATACTTGGCTAGTCTCAGATGAGCATTTGAGGTAAGGTCCAAGATCAGCTTCTAATCACAGGTGCTCGATACAGTGATTATTTTTCCAAACACTCGCCTACATGCACAATTAAAAGTGACCTACATCATCAGTTTGATCTTGCTTTTGGATCAGTTAAAATTATATTGTGAGCATTTTGTAATTCTTTTGAAATTCTTCAGATTCCATTGAAAAACAAAGACATCATGTATTCAACTTCCCCTTTATTGTTGAATATGTCTGTTAGTCTCACTCTTTATTATTACAAATCATGTTGCAATGGACAGACTGGAGAGTATCAGTCACCATCATCCTGGCTGGCTTGTGCAGGCTGAGAAGGCAGCAGTCGTGGGGAGGGCAGGAAAGGATGTCAAGAAATGTCACAAAGGATCAAGGCCTGAGTCACAGATCTGAGGGCAGCCTCAATGGCTGCCACAGAGAGCAAACACAAGCACTTCCTACCTCAAGTCTTATCAATTTGTCTTGTTTTTACTTGCGACCAAATTGCAATTCATCATCATTTCATTCCAAATTATTGGAATCCCAGAAGCGCCTCCTGACTCTTACCTGTGGAGCTCTTGGTAAGAACCTCTGTTACCCACAGCAGTAATTTATTTTGCTAGCTATGGCAGTGAATGTTACACATACTGCATTAATATTACAGACAACCCCATGGTATATTGATAATTCTTCCTATTTTACAGAGATGAAAATGAAGGGTCACTGCCCAATGCCTCGGCTTGTAAGTCAGGTAACCTCTGCTCTTGGCACCACCCCACCACGGTGCTGGTGGTGTTGCCGATGCTGGATGGGGGCTGAAATGTCAAATGACTGGTAAGCTGAGCCCGAAAGGACATCGGGTCTCCCAGAGAGCCAAGCTGAGAGTCAAGCTGAGAAATAAGCCTATGCTAGCCAATTTACTACGGGCTCCATTGAATAATGACTGTGACATTAGTTCACGGACAAATGGTGGTGGTGGCCCACTTCTGGGTCTTCAGGACGGGGTTTCTCCCCTCTGCATGTCCGGGTCCCTATGGGAGCTTCAGGAAGTTTCCTCTGCATGGTCTACACAGGGGATTCTGAGTTAATCATATTTGATGGGGCTGGAGCATCAGTAGCTTTGACAAACTCTTCTGGTGATTTCAATGTGCCCCCAGGGTTGAGAACCACTTTTTAGGGACTTCTGAGGCTCTGAACTAGTGGTTGATGAAAGTGCTAATGTGTCCGGTAGAAAAACACTTTTCATCAGGGTGCAGTGGCCCATGCCTGTAATCCCAGCTCTTTGGGAAGCCGAGGTGGGTGGATTGCTTGAGGTCAGGAGTTGGAGACCAGCCTGGCCAACGTGGTGAAACCCTGTCTCTACTAAAAATACAAAAATTAGCCAGATCTGGTGGGACAGGCCTGTAATCCCAGCTACTCAGGAGGCTGAGGCAGGAGAATCACTTGAACCCCAGAAACAGAGGTTGCAGTGAGCCGAGATCACACCACTGCACTCCAGCCTGGGCAACAGAGCAAGATTCCATCTCAAAAAAGAAAAGAAAAGAAAAGAAAAGAAAAACACTTTTCATTATGTAAATTAATCTTACTACTTTAACAAGAGCCCCAGAAAGGTATAGCAGTGGTTAAAAAGGTGATATATACAGGAATTCCAGTATCTATTTTTCTGTTGTGAAGTCAGAGGGACAGGAACCTAGTGCTTATATGCACAGCAATGTGGGAGGCAAATGTGGGAAAAAGTCTGGGATTCATAGTTTTCATTTCAACTTAGAAGCTCCTTAGCAGTGAAGCTGTCAGTCTACCCAATTTCAAATCTTGTAAGTCATGAAATCACTCATTGCCACCTGGTGTTATTTTTTTCTCCCTACCTTCTTCCCTCCCTCCTTCTCTCTCCCCTCTCCCCTTCCTTCCCTCCCTCCTCCCCTTCCTTCCTTCCTTCCTTCCTTCCTTCCTTCCTTCCTTCCTTCCTTCCTTCCTTCCTTCCTTCCTTCCTTCCCTCCCTCCCTCCCTCTCCCTTTCCCTCTCCCTCCCTCTCTCCCTCTCTCTCTCTTTCTTTCTTCTTTCTCCCTTTCCTTTCCTTTTCCTTCTCTCTCTCTCTTTTCTTTCTTTCTTTCTTTCTTTCTTTCTTTCTTTCTTTCCTCTTCCTTTCTCTCTCTCTCTCTCTTTCTTTCTTCTCTCTCTCCTCTCTCTCTTTCTTTTCCTTCCTTCCTTCCCGTCTTCCTTTCTATAATAATTTAATTTAAATGTTAATTGCATCTACAAATGCAGTTATCTTTTAACATTTAAATTATAACTTAAAGGCTAATTGCATCTACAAATGCCTTTACAGAAACATCAGTACTGTTGGTAGGCCAAATATCTGGGCACTATAGCCTCACTAGCTCCTCATGGAGGTAAAAGTAATGTTCAGGGGTTACTGCCTCTGGCCCAGTGATGGTGGTCCATTTGAGAAGGGCCCTGCAGTGCTCCACCAATGAGGCAGCCTTCCTGGCTGTGCACATACAGGCTTTTAAGTCACAGTTTTAATGGTGTGATCAGACCCACGGCAGGTCTAGCCCTGGAATAATAAAGAATGCTGAAGGATAGAGGGACATGAAAATGATAATGGAGGATTAGGGAACAATATTTCAACTAAATATAAACAAAATCGACTTCTTCCTTGCGCTTTTTTTCTTTTTAAAGACAAAACCTTGTTTTCAAATAGGGAGACTCAATTCTAGTAGACCATAGTGGCTGGCAACCTATTTTGAGAGAGATGGTTTGGAAGAAGAGCAGCTTCCTTAGGCCAGAAGGAGAACCTCGCTGAAGCTAACAGGAGAGGTCTGAGAACCACAGCGCGGGGCCCTGCGGGCTGGGCAGCGTGCTCCTCTCCAGCCTCAGGGGTGTGCCAGCTGGCTTGGCCATAACCGCCAGAGGAGGACCCGGTGGGACACTGGGTCAGCTCCTACCTCCCGGGTCTATAAGCAGAAAACGTGGCTCACAGAAAACCGAAGTGAAGCGGAATCCCTGCTTGGGAGCTTTCCTTGCCCAGTGGTTGAGCCCTGGGGACTGGGACAGGTGCTGTGGGTCCATGACTGAGACATGCGCAAGGTCCCTGGAGACGGGAGTGGTCCCTAGTGGTAGAAGTAGGAACTACACCCAGAATTCTACCCAGGTGAACCGGAAGAGAAGCCCCCCAGGAAAGCAAATATGCCTTTTTTTTTTTTTTTTTTTTTTTTTTTTTTTTTTTTTTTTGTGGCCTCACTAAGGGTTACTGGGTTTATTAGGATGAGGATACAATGAATTTTTAAATATCAGACCAAAATATTTTTATGATCGGTAATTCATACTCATTGTGGTTCCCATACCAAGAGCCAGGAACAGACACCACTTTCAGTGGTAGAGTGTGGGTTTAGGGAAGAGGGAAAGGAAAGCAACCCTCCTGAGGTTGGGCTGGTAAAAAGTCAGCGAAAATTACTTTTCCTTCTTTTCCTGAATAGTCCACACTAGCATAAAAAAGGATATATTTATTTTTCAATAACTTAGTTTAATAAAGATAGAACTGGACTGAAGCAATATACTGGCATTTCTGCTATAATGTTATATATAAGATCATAAAAAACTTTACATATCTCAAAATCATGTGCTAAAATGTAACAAGCCTTATGGGAAAAAGAATGTTGCAAATTTTTAGCCGCAGTACTGACAAAAACATTAGCGATCTAGGAGGAAGAATCAGAGTTAAAATGACAGTTTCAATCCCTTAAAACCAAAACAAAATTGTAGATAGCTGTATTAGTCCGTTGTAATGCTGCTATGAAGAATCACCCGAGACTGGGTAATTTATAAAGAAAAGAGGTTTAACTGACTCACAGTTCCGCAGTGCTGGGGAGTCCTCAGGAAACGTACAGTCATGGCGGAAGGAAAAGCAAACACATCCTTCTTTGCATGGCAGCAGCAAGGAAAAGTGCAGAGTGAAGATGGGAAAAGCCCCTTATAAAACCGTCAGATCTCATGAGAACTCACTCACTATCACGAGAACAGCATGAGGGTAACCGCCCCCATGATTCAATTACTTCCCACCACACGTGGGGATTATGGGAACTACAATTCAAGATGAGATTTGGCTGGGGACACAGCCAAACCTTATCAGTAGCTTAACAGAAGTGGGAGAGCCACTTAATAAACAGATCCAAGAAAGAAAGGACATGAGTAAAACTGAGTTGAGTAGCAGGAGTAGTAGAAAGTGCCATGAATGAATGTTGAAGGTACCAAGGTTTTTCAATCTCTAATATGCATATGAATAACCTAGGGGTATTGTTCAAATGCAGATTTTGATTCAGTCAGCCTGGAGTAAGGCCTGGGATTCTGCATTTCCAGCTAGCTCGTCTGAGACGCTCTGACTGTGAGCTTTTGGAGCATACTTGAGTCACCTGAGTGTGCAGTGCTGTGCTGAATCCTTCATACCTGGCTGTGTTTAGCTGAGCTGGTGGACTTTGAGCTGGTGGACTTTGCATGAAGCTATTGTTACTTGGAGGCACAAAATCTAAACTGCTGGTAAAAACTGTGAATTAGCACGCCTTTTCTCCCATTCAGATATTCCCCAAATCGTCAGTCATGGATGAGTTAATTTAAATTGCAGAAACACGCATTGTAGCAAAACAGACTCTATTTGGGGCTAAGAACTTCTTAAATTTCCTTAGAGAGAGATCTCTACTCTGCTACTCCTTAGAATTAAGAAACATTAGGGCTGAAAAGAGACATGAAAAACAGCCTGTTGAACATTTTCATTTTACAGGTGATAAAAATGAAGGTCTTGGGTCACCCAGCTGGGTGAAGGCCCAGGTGGGACTGACCCACTTCCCCAGCTGCCTTTCCACTCCATCTGG
Organism: Macaca thibetana thibetana; assembly: GCF_024542745.1. Taxonomy (NCBI): domain Eukaryota; kingdom Metazoa; phylum Chordata; class Mammalia; order Primates; family Cercopithecidae; genus Macaca; species Macaca thibetana. The sequence goes on from NC_065586.1 coordinate 6,592,517, forward strand.
TGAGCATGGCTACTTCTTAGGAAGGACATAGGTTTATTTTAGAGGTAATTTTTTATATATTCTCCAGTTTTATAATTATTCCCACTGATTCCATTTCTGTTTAGAAGAGGCAATGACACCGTGACCATTCGACTTCCTGCATCCTCAGATGAAGCTTCTGCCTCAGTCAGGGATGTGTGTCTCTTTAGCAAATTCCCCTGTCGTGGCCGGGCGCTGTGGCTCACGCCTGTGATCTCAGCACTTTGGGAGGCCGAGGCGGGTGGATCACGAGGTCAGAAGATCGAGACCATCCTGGCTAACACGGTGAAACCCCGTCTCTACTAAAAATGCAAAAAATTACCCGGGTATGCTGGCGGCGCCTGTAGTCCCAGCTACTGGGGAGGCTGAGGCAGGAGAATGGCGTGAACCCGGGAGGCGGAGCTTGCAGTGAGCCGAGATTGCGCCACTCACTCCAGCCTGGACGACTGAGCGAGACTCCGCCTCAAAAAAAAAAAAAAAAAAAAAAAAAAAAAAAAAAAAAAAAAAAAAAAAAAAAGAAAAGAAAAAGAAAAAGAAAAAAGAAAGAAAGAGAATTCCCCTGTCATATGTCGAAATGTGCCATGGATCTCTTGACTGCTCAGGCTTGCAGGTGTAAAAGGATTCCCGTGGGAAGAATCACAGAGGAAGGACGGAAGCGACGGAACGGTGATTCGGAGAGGAGAAATCTCTTCCTGGTTCTCGGTTTATTGACCACGTCACTCCAAGGCATCTTGATAGCACAAAATCTCAGTGAATTTGGTTTAGAATGAACCTGGCGTCATGGGCCTACAGCATACAAGCAGAATGAGGGAAAGAGTCTGACATTCTCCATGGGCTGCTGGGAGAGAGGGTGCTGAGCTCTGGCGATGATTGACTTTGCTGGCAGACGGAATCAACTGCACCATTCTCATCATCCTTCTGAACCTTAGATCCTTTCCTTGCTTTCTTTCACCAGGCGGATGATCACGCTGTTCCCTCATAGGATATGACTTTGATTCTTTCATTCTGCCTTTCGTTATTGATCGTTTTTCACAGATTTTTCCTTCACACTAGATTATGAACAGTTTTGTGTTAGTAAATGTGTAACGACCAACTGTAAAAGAAATGTGCACACGCACTCATACGTTTATTACAACTTTCACCAATATAAAGAGGATACAGCATGCCATTTAAATATAATAATACAATATTATATCATATGATACCTTTTATAGTCAATTCCAATTAGTCAATTGATTCTCACAAGATGTTTTCATTGGTATTAACTGTACTCCAGTAACTGCCGCCAACGTACGGTTGCAATTGAGGAACGAATGTAGTTCTGCCATGACAGTTGGTTGGTATTTCCATTTGCATCAGCAAGACAAAACTGAAACAATGAAGACATAGTTGTAACTTCATTCGTTTGTCAGTAACATGAGTGATTACTGAACTGAGTGACAGTTTCCAAATACTGGAAGAATATTTCTTTCCTTAAATTTGTGATACTCACGTCATAGCTACAAGCTTGGCATACATTGAAGTACAATCTACATCATTCCCATTTTTTCTCATGGCGTCTTTAAAATGGTGAAGCTCAAACGTGTAGCAGTTAATGATTTCCATGGTGAAAATCCTCCCGCAAAAGCCAAATTTAGCCTCTCAATGCGATGTCCTTGAAGGAGAGTTGAGAAGAGGTGCGCAGTAGCCCCCACGGCACCCCATGGCACAGGTTTCCACCTGACAGAGGCAACATGCCAAACGGCTCCCAAGAGCTCAGGTAACAGCGCGTGGAATAAAATCACTTGAAACTGTCTGGGTACTTATTATTTTTAATGACAAAAATACTTTTAACTGCTTTTAAAAATTACCAATACTTTCAATGGCAAAAACCACAATTACATTTGCATCATTTATTTAATATAATTTCTTTTTAATATAATTTATTTAATTATAAGTTTGTGTAATTTTTGAGACACAATTTAAGAATTTTAATATAATTTATTTAATTATAAGTTTGTATCATTTATTTTTTTGAGACAAAATTTAGTAATTTTTTCTTGTTTTCTCACGTGAGCTGGAATGCAGGTGATGCCATCATGGCTCACACCAGCCTCAGCCTCCGAGGCTCAAGTGATCTTCCTGCCTTAGCCTCTCAAGTAGCTGGAACTACAGGTATGAGCCACTACATCTGGGTATAATTTTTTAAGAAAGGCACTGTCGGTAGCCCATTTTTATTTATAATGTGGCATATCAAAATAAGATTAAAGATATTTACCAGCATGAAAAATACTACAGTGAAGTATATAATGTAATTTTAAATAATAGCTGTATGTAACAACTAGCACCCTAAATTCCTGAAAACTTAAAAATAAACCCTCATGAGCTATCACAAGCCAACTCCAGCACAGCACTGGTTTCAGGGCAAAGCCTATATCCTATTCATCTTTGAATTGATCTGCACACAGTAGACACTTAATAAATGTGTGTTGCATTTATTTAAATTTATTAAACAAAAGGTCTGGACTAGATGGTTTTTAAAATCTCTCCCAATTTTAATGATTTTCCTTTTGTTTAAAAATTTCCACTTCAAAATAATTGAGAAAACATCAAAATATAAGGAAGAAAATAATTGCTTCTTGTCCTACAACTGAGTTTTAACCATGGATAACATCTTGACATATTTGTCTCCACTTTTTTCCAATGAATGATGCTTATAAATTATAAAGAAATCAATGAATGTAAAAGCATAAAGATAAAAATAAAAATAAGCATCCAAGCCAGTTACCCAGAAATTACTATCACAATTGTTAGGCTGTTATTTCAGCACTTTTTCTATATATTTATTCAGAAAAAAGGGGAAGAATAAATAGATAATTGTGCCTTTAATACATTTATAAAAATGGAATGATATGCTGGATGTTATTTTTAAATTCAACTTTTTAGATTTAACTAAATAGAAGAAAAATACTGAATGAATTCTTAATTTTTAAATAAATACCATGCCAAGAATAGCTGTGACTGTTATCTCAAGATGATTTTAAAGTTAAGAAAGAGAGAGAAATTTTGAGAAATATTTCAAGATTTCACTCCTTATGACATGAGGAGGTTTTTGTTTGTTTGTTTGTTTTGTTTTTGGTAAACTCATATTGAGCTTTTAGGAAAGTATCTGTTGAGACTGCTTTGAAAAATGGAGGAATGAGTCCTTTCACCATCATTGAGTGTTTCGTAGCTCCCCCTCCCTCAGTGTCAATTTTTGTTGCTTATAGTGTTATTATTATTTTTTATCGTCTAGGTTTATAACATGCATATTCTGTTCTACGACCATCACTTGCATAGTTATTAAGTGTTAGCTTTATATTTAAATGGATTAGGTGCTGATTACCTACCGTTTCATCATAGCTTCTACCTTCATGAGTTCTACACTTAAATTCATTCTGTAATTGATAATTTTTTTTTTTTTTTGAGATAGAGTCTCACTCTGTCGCCAGGCTGGAGTGCAGTGGTGCCATCTTGGCTCACTGCAACCTCTGCCTCCCAGATTCAAGCAATTCTCCTGCCTCACCCTCCCGAGTAACTGGGATTACAGGCATGCGCCACCATGCCCGACTAATTTTTGTATTTTTAGTTGAGATGGGGTTTCACCATGTTGGTGAGGATGGTTTTGATCTCCTGACCTTGTGATCTGTCTACCTTGGCCTCCCAAAGTGCTGGGATTGCAGATGTGAGCCACCATCTCTGGCCGATGAATTTTAATGCCAAGCAATTTTTTAATTTTAAACGAAAGAAAGGCTCCTAGGCATTATGTATCTTTAGTTCTTCCCTGTTTGAGAATATATATGAGTCGCTTTTATGTCTTCATGACATCTTAACGAGGTATGATATTCTTGGACCGTGACTTCTCTTCTCAGAACTTTGTAGGTATTTTTTGATATCTTCTCTTATTGAACGGTATTTGTAGAAAACTGTAAAACCAGCCATGGTCATATCTTTCTTTAGAGCGACTTGCTCTCTCTGCTTGGTGCCTGAAGAACTATTTTCTTTATCATTGATTTTCAAAATCTTTACTAGGACAAATCTTGGTGGTAAGCTTTCTATACCAAATTTCCCCGGGCACATTGTGCTTTTGGGATTTGCAACTTCAATACTTTCTCTATTTCAGAGACATTTACTTTTATCTTTTAATACATCTTTTTGTCAATCTGTTGGATTTTCTGCTGTAGGTACAATAATATTCTCATGTGTTTTCTATTTATTAGTTTCTTTCTTATTTTTTTTTTCTATTTAATCTATATTGGAGTATTTCTTTTATGTCATTAATTTGATTTTCAGAGATGACTATTCTGTTCTCTGCTTTTTCTAATTAATGACTTCCAAAGGGATGTGGTAGTGATTGGCAATTTAATTTCTTTCATTTCCAATCTTCTTCTTGTTTCATCATCTTATCTTTAGGATGCTGTTTTATTGAATCAATACTGGTTTAAGGTTATTTTGTAGCAGAAACCAACTATGAAGAGTCAATTTATACCTTCTCCTAGGTTAGGACCCGAATTTTCCCTTGCTGTTAGTTGTATGTGTGTTTTCTAACTGTGTGATGCCAACATTATATAACATGCCTTTCTTTCTGTCTTACTTATGATTAGATGGGTCTTTCCACACATGCTATTTGCTCACAAATATAATGGGTAAATAACTATTTGACTCTCTTCCCACTTTACTACTTTACCTGACACCAGCTTTCTTCTTCTTCTTTTTTTTCCCCACGAGTACATGTAATGGAAATGTTGGGTTCTATTGATCTGTATTTACTCAGGGGGGATGGGTTTGGGAGAAGGAATGGATTCAGGTGAGTAAGCACAGAGAATTAGTAAATTCTACACTCTCTTCTGAGACTTTTTCAATGGTAGCCAGCCTCCAAGGTGGTTGCAAATAACTGGTCCTCAACTCCCAGTATTCACACCCTTGTGTTAGTCCACTCCTACATTGTGTGGGGGTTCTGTGTGACCAATAGCTCATGGAAGACCCAATGATATGTCCCTCCTGCAGGTGGGTTATACAAGAAACTGCAGGTGGGTTATACAAGAAACTGCAGGTGGGTTATACAAGAAACTGCAGGTGGGTTATACAAGAAACTGCAGGTGGGTTATACAAGATACTGTGGCTGCCATCTTGGTTGTTCTTCCTCTCAGTCTCAGATTGCTTGCTCTGGAGGAAGTCAGCTGCCACATTGTGATCAGCCCTAGAGAGAGGTTTGTGAGGTGAGGAAATAAGCCATGTGAGTGAGCTGAGAACTGGCGCCTACAGCTTCAGGAACTTCATGACTCTGCATCTCCAGCTAACATGTTGCTTGAAGCTTCGTGAGTGACCCTGCACCAGTACCACCGAGATTAGCCAGTCCTGTGTTCTTGACCCACTGAAACTGCGAGACAACACTTGTTGCTTTAGTTGCTCAGTGTGTGGCACTGTGTGAAGCAGTAACAGATAACTGATACAATGGCCTATTGTAACCATTCCTGTGCAGAAAGGCTCTCCTGAGCTTTGAATAATTTCTTCAGATCAGTGTGTTTCTCTGAGCCTTAACTCCCATCAGGAAGAGTCAGCCTCCATTATTTACTCTAAGGAATAGGGAAGGAGAAGGTGCATAAGGCTCGGCAATGTGGGTTTCTTTCTCCGTTTTGTCCATTTCCCTCAATAGAGGTTGCCATTAGCATTTGGTTAATATATTAGTCCACCAGGGCTGTGCTATGGTTTGAATGTTTGTCCCCTGCAAATCTCATGTTGAAATGGAATCTCCGATGTTGGAGGTGGGGCCTGGTGAGAGGTGTTTCGGTCATGGAGGTGGACTTCTCATGAATGGCTTGGGCCATCCGCATTGCAGTGAGTTCTTGCTCTGTTAGTTCGTGTGCAATCTGGTTGTTGAGAAGAGCCTGGCATCTCCCACTACCCCTTGCTCCTGCTGTTGCCATGTGATACACCAGCTCCCCTTTGCCTTCTGTCATGACTGGAAACTTTCGGAGCCTCAGCAGGAAGAGATGCTAGTGCCATGGTTCCTGGACAGCCTGCAGAACTGTGAGCCAACAAAACCTTTTTTCTTTACAAATTACCCAGTCTCAGGTATTTCTTGATAGCTATGCAAACATGGACAAATGCAGGCCTGCCATAACAAAATACCGCAGACCGGATGGCTTACATAAGAGAAATTTATTTTCTCACTGTTCCAGAGTCTGGAAGTTCAAGATCAAGGTGCTGGCAGGGTTGGTTTCTCCCGAAGCCTCCCTTCTTGACTTGCAGATGGCCACCTTCTCCAAGGGCCTTCGTATGGTCTTTTCTCTCTATGCATTTCTGGCATTCCTCTGTGTGTCCTGTTCTCCTTTCCTTATAAAGACACAAGTCATGTTGGATCAGGACACATCCTAACTGGCCTCATTTGGACTTAATGACCTCTATAAAGGTGCTGTCTCCAAATACTGAGGTACTGGGGGTTAGGACTTCAACATATGAATTTTGCAGAGACACAAGTCAGCCCTTATCAGTTAAAATAGTAGATAACACAAACACTCATTGATATGATGCTTTTCAGATGTGAGAGTTACAGTAAAATACCCCAATAATACAATAAAATTCGTGATTGGATCTGTTCTTTGCCAAGCCCCCATTCTTAAATGGGGAGAATGATTCCTAAAGTTCTTATCTTCTGGCCTAGGAGGGGAATGTGGAGGGAAGGATGAAACAGACAAGCCCATCTTGAAAAGAGGGCAGGAGGATGATGCATCCCCCCAACCACAATAGTCTCCTGGCCTTATCTTCTCAAGGTGCACATGAACAGAAGATCCTTAGAGCTGCTAAGCCACAGAGCCTAGGATCATCTCCATCAATAGGAGAAGGTAACTCTCACCGTGTGTGCCAAACCACAGCTGTGATTTTGGTTAGGATAGATCAGAACCCTCAGTGGAATACTCTGAAGGCTGCTGAGTTCATCCATTTAGCTCATATAATGTGAATTTGCATTTTATATGAGTAAACTTTGTGGCTTCTATTTATCACAGTAGGTTTTACTGGTAAGGCTTTACAATATTTGTAAGTTTTGAGGGGGATTTTGTAGACTTCTGGACAGAGAAGGGAAGGGATTAGGAGACGAGCTTTGTTGTGCCTTTCTGTCAAACTCCAGGGATAACTTCAGGGACAAAACTCAAGGGATAAAGATAACTCTGTGTTTTTGTAGATTGCACCCAAAGAGAAATTTGTGGGCACAAACTAGGTGCAGGATATATTAACTAATTTACTATTAGGTATCATTTGAAGGATCCTGTGTGAATCCTCAGGAATCTAGTATAAATATTGTTCACACTTTACATATGAGGAAATAAGGCTCAGAAACATGGGTGGCTTACCCTCAGTTACATAAATTGGTGAATGACTTCAACCAGGTTTTAGGACTCAAATCCCTTGCCCTTTGCTCAACACCATACCACCTCCCCACCTTACATTTCTCATTGGTGACTCGCCCACCTTGCCCATCTTTTAACCCTCCTGCTGAGTCCGTCTACTCAAACATGAAAACTCTGCTCCCAGATCTCTTTTGTCCTTTTATTAATTGCTGTGTTGTCACGTGTCTTCCACCCTTTCAGAAAGCAGCATGTTTATTCCTTCAGTCACTTCTCTTCTTCTCTCCATTCTTTTACTTTCATGGCGGTTCTTCCAAAGAATCTGAGATGCCTGCTCTTGACTGACATTTAATTGTAGAACATGAGACCTCTGAGAAAGGAACACAGAGGTCAACTGATCAAGCCCCTCCTGTTGGAAATGAGGCATCTGGTCTCCATAGAAGCAAAGATATGAAGTCTAGGTCTTTATAAAGTCAGAGAAAAACCCCAGGACAAGATCAGAGCTCTTCTAAATCCATTCTGTTTTCTTCATCAACTTGTGCTTATCAGTTCAAAATAGTTGACATCCTTCTCATAGTCAGTGACTTCCCCTCATCAAACCAAGATACTTCATTTCCTTCTTTTGAAACCCAGGGACCTTCTGCTAAGTGGAATTGGTGTTGCATCTGAGAATAAACACTGATTTCTTTATAATCTTGTGCCTGTGTGAGAAAATTTCCCTAGGTATCAAAAATTAAGCTAGTGACCAGTGACCCAGTCCAAGCACCATTTGAGAATTAAAAAATAAATAAATAAATTGAACTAATTAATATATTTATTCTATTTAAACATACAGTCATCCTCCATATCTGTGGATTTCACATTTGTGGATTCAACCAAATATGGATTAAAAATGTTCGAAAAATGTTACTCAGTCTCACAATCCTACTCTGAAAATTCAACGGGTTATAGTTTCCATCCATTTCCAAAATTTTCACTTAGGGAAAATATCTGCTAATTCAGCAGAATACTTCTCTCCTTGTGTCCTCACCTCATTTGTGTAGTTCACTCTCCATCCACCCAGTCCATGAGTTACTAGCTATTCTTGCATTGGTTGTAGTGGCTGGTGAACATTGATCATATTCTCATTTAAGTTACAAGTTAATTATTTTCTCATATTGCCTATATTAACAAGAATTATGCGGTTGATTTGTTCATGGTATCAGTATGAGCATAACATTAATTATTGCTACAATAGCTAGCACTTATGAAGGAGCCCTGTGTTCATGGCAGTAGCCTAAGCGTATTAAGTGTGTTACTTCCAGTCCTCTAAGGGGATACCACTATTATCCCTGTATTTTAAACAAGGAAGGTAAACATTGAGGGCTTGAGTAACATTGTGAAACAGAAAATGACAAGTCCACACTGGTAGAGTTTCTGCAGGATAAAGTCTTATTCCTGTGCCATTATAGTAGAAGCTTTTACATATGGCAAAATTGGAACCAAATGATCCAATGAGAGGCAGTTTCTGTAAAGGTACTTATAGGTTTCATTACATGTCATCAGAATCTTACAGAATATCTGGGTATATCACCTAATCTACAAAAATGGCACAAATATCTCTATTTTATATCATTGTCTCCAGCTCAAAAGGAAACAAGGTATCACCTGTTTGGTTTGTTAGTTGAATTTTGCTAGGAAAGAGACCTTTGCAAGTTCCACATGACATAGTAGTTAAAAGTTTGGATGCTAGAGTCAGAGTGTCTAGGTTTGAATCCCATTTTTATCACCTACTACTTTTGTGACTTAGCATAAATTGTCTAATCTCTAGTACCTCCGTTTTATCATCTGTTGAATAGAGAAGACTGCAGCAGCCCCACAACCGCCCCCACAGTGGCTTTTAGTATATTCACACAGGTGTGAACTATCACCCTTATGGAATTCAGAACAAGCTCATTATCCCAAAAGAAGCTTCACATCTTCTAGTAGTCATTCCATACACCCTGCTTTGCCCGAGGTCCTGGCAACCAATAATCTATGCCTCTGTGGATTTTCCCATTCTGACATTTCATAGAAATAGAATCATACAGTATGTGACCTCTTGTCTCTCACTTTTTTCACTCAGCATAATGTTTTCAAGGTTTGTCTATATTGTAGCATTTATCAGTACTTCATTCCTTTTCATGGTTGCATCCTATTCCACAGCATGAATATGCAGCATTTTGTTTATGTATTCATTAGTTGATGGACTTCTGGGTTTTTTCCACTATTCAGCCATTACAAACAATCCTGCCATGAACATTGTATACAAGTTTTTATACAGACATTGCATATGAGTTTTTATGTTGTGGATTCTTCGGGATTTTTTTTATATGCAAGATCTTGTCATCTTCAAATAGACGCAGTGTTACTGCTTTCTTTTCACTTCTTTTGGGGATATACCTGGGAGTGGCTTGTGGGTCCCAGTCTATGTTTAAGTTTCCAAGTTTCCAAGAAACTGCTGGGCTGTTTTTGTTGAAAACTGGGCATTTTAAATAATAATATGTGGCCACTCTGGAAATCATATTCTTTCTTCTCCACAGGATTTGTTCTCATTGCTGCTCTTTGTTTATTTCGTTAATTTTCTGGACTGACTCTTTAAAGTCTGCATCTTTTTTCATATGTATTTATTGGAGTCTCTGCATAGCTAGTTTATTGTGTCAGTTAATGTCTGGACACAGATTTTCAGAAATGCCCCGAATTCCCGTCTCTCAAGCCTCTGATAAGGGGCTGTGTGGGTATTGAGGTATGCCTTCAACGTGTAGGAAGGCAGTTTATAATTCTGCCTTAGTCCTCACTTCCTGTCTGTGCAGCGTCTCCAGGTGATAAAGAGGTGAGAGCTTAGAGCCCTCTCAGGTGTTTCCTGGGCATATGCACAGCCCGGGGCTGTCACACATTCTTTTTCATGTGTGTGGCTGTTCAGATTTTCAGGATTATGTTAGAGCTCTTCAAAGTTCCCGATGACATCTTATTCCTCAGATTCTCAAACTTTTAAGTTTTTTTGGCTAGCTTCTTTTTGTCTCCAAATGTTATCGCTGCTTTAGGCAGCTTTCATGTTAAATAGTTACTGCTGATTGTTTCTGACAAACACTTCTGGAGAACGGCTGTTCACAGTCAGTGATCACTGGTTCAGGCCAAATAAAGACAACCCCTTTGAGAGGAAGTTTCCAGGGAACTTCTAGGCAAATGATGGTAGTTCTCTGAGAATGATGTTTTAGGGGAGCTCCAAACCTGTGCTCCCTCCTCCAGAGCTTCTAGGATGATTGTTTTCATTATGATCACAGGGCTCTTGGTTTTCAAGTCTACTGCAGAGCTAGAGAGGAGAGTGAGTATAAAGGAACTGAAAATGACACAAAGCTCACGGTTATTACCACGTTTCAGCTATTTTTAAAAAATAAATGTTCTCTGACCAGGCGCGGTGGCTCACACCTGTAATCCCAGCACTTTGGAAGGCTGAGGCGGGTGGATCACGAGGTCAGGAGATCGAGATCATCCTGACTAACACGGTGAAACCCTGTCTCTACTAAAAACACAAAAAATTAGCTGGGCATGGTGGCGGGCGCCTGTAGTCCCAACTACTCGGGAGGCTGAGGCAGGAGAATGGTGTGACCTGGGAGGCAGAGCTTACAGTGAGTGGAGATTGTGCCACTGCACTCCAGCCTGGGCGACAGAGCGAGACTCTGTCTCAAATAAAATAAATAAATAAATAAATAAATAAATATTCCCCAAATTATTGCAAGACTTTGGCTAATTTCCAGAGTTCCAGAAATTACGATTTGACCTTTTTTCTCAGTGTTCTTATTGCTTTTATGGAGAAGTGGATTTTCAGGGTTTTTACTCCACCATTCCTGGTGACATCCTTTACCTGCTTCTTCCAAAGATTATATAAGTTAATAAATATAAACTGCTTGCAACACTGCCTGTCACATAATAAATGCATAGTAAATTATATTTTGAAAATTCATCTCTGGTTCAGTCTCTTGACTTCTTGGAGATGTCTGCTGAGCTGGGAATAAAGAAGCAATTTTTTTTCTTCTTGTTTATAGAAAACAATCTGTAATCAGCCCCGCAAATTTCATAAACCTTAGTAGTAGCACCCAGACCTTTTATTTTGGTGGAGGAATTGTAACTCTGAACCTTTTAATCTTCTTCTCATGTTGCCTCCTGGGACTTCCCCACTTTGCACATAGTCAGGATTCCAACTTGACTGGCAGGTCTGGTTCCAGAGCCTGTTCTCTTTGCCCCTTTCAATAATCTGTGCATACTTTAATGCCTTCTATTTCAGGATCAAAGAAAAATAACGAAAAGTGTTGGTAAGTTAATACAATGTGTATTAAATTAAATTAGAAATTGCAAAAAGTTAAGAGGTTTTTATTTAATTTATTTTATTTTATTTTTTTCATCCAAGGGCATGATTGATTCTCTGTGGTTATTCTTAGCTCCTGTTTTACCATAAATTAGAAATTTTGTTTTGCCCGTTCAAACAATGTAGCCACAATTAACGTTAAAAATGATTAGAGATTATTATTCTATGTGAAGTAACTCAGGAATGGAAAACCAAACATCATATGTTCTCATTGGTATGTGGGAGTTAAGCTATGAGGACACAAAGGCATAAGAATGGTACAATACTACCGGTACCAAAACAGATATATAGACCAATGGAACAGAACAGAGGCCTCAGAAATAACACCACACATCTACAACCATCTGATCTTTGACAAACCTGACAAAAACAAGAAATGGGGAAAGGATTCCCTATTTAATAAATGGTACTGGGAAAACTGGCTAGCCATATGTAGACAGCTGAAACTGGATCCCTTCCTTATACCTTACACAAAAATTAAGTCAAGATGGATTAAAGACTTAAATGTTAGACCTAAAACCATAAAAACCCTAGAAGAAAACCTAGGCAATACCATTTAGGACATAGGCATGGGCAAGGACTTCATGACTAAAATACCGAAAGCAATGGCAACAAATGATTTCTTATTTATTACTACATTTCTTTAATGATTATGCATCTACATTTCCATGTTTACCTTTTAATCTTGCCTGCTGCTATAGAGGATCATTCAAAACATTTATTACTTTGCTCTTGTTATCAAGCTAACAGATTATCCTTAAGATAACAAGTAGTTATGATTTAGAATAAAAATATACCTAGGAACCGAGTGTTCATAATGTGGACAGAGTGAGGAAAATTTTGAAGAAATTAGCAAGTAACAATATAGCTAATATTTTCCTTTTTTAAAAATGCTTGGAGCATATGTCTTAATCATTATTTTTGCAGATGTGTAAATATTATGAATCCATAATGTGTTATTTAGTACTCTCAAGTATGCTTTTGTTATTACAGTTTTTTTTTGAGAAAGAAGATCAAGTTCAATTCAATTCAAACATTTCAGACAACTCAAAATATATTCTATTTGGATGATAATTGTATATCATCTGAATACCTAATCAATCTAATACAAACTCATGCAAAACATTATAGCCTTGATATACTTATACAGACTTTGATAAAAATAAAATGTTTTGGTGTAATTTAAAGGAACATTTAAATATGAAGTTATTTTACTCCTGCTTTGCCAAGTAAATAGAGAAAAATCATTAGTGATATTTTGAGATTTTGGTTTTAAAGATAAAAGACAGACTAACAAAGTTAGTAGTGACAATTCCTGGTATTTGTGCTTATACACACACACACTCCACACAATTAGCTGTTCATTTAAAAAAAAAAAAAAAAAAAAGACACGATTCTTATTCATGTCCAGAGTTAGTCTGTGCAAACACAGGACCTGTTCCAAGCTGGGCTGATGAGTCTCTTCCTTGAGATATTAGGTCTGAAACTGAGAGTGTGTTTGGTGTCTGTTTAGTGCCTGAAGCATTGAGAGGAAAGCACAAGAGATGCTGTTAGCCATGTTTCCTGCCGTGCGGTTCTGCAGAACAAGAGAAAAAACCAAATCAGATGTGCAGATATGAGCAGAGGGGAGAGACAGGAGACAGAGCAAAGTACATACCTTATTCAGGTTCCTGGTTTTAGTTTTTTATCAGGTTCAATTGCATTCTCTTTCTTAGGTTTTGAAAGACGTTTTCACATTCTCATAATAAATTATTTTTCCTTAAGCCAGTGTGAGGATCTATTTTCATAGAATGATTTTTTGGAATAAAAATTTTAAAAATCTGTTCGGATATATTTGAGTATATCTAGAATACATGCTCCAATTGGAAGACTTGAAGACCTGCCTAGAAATAAATGAAATGTCAGCTCATTCTTTAGGTGATGAATTTGCAATGCAAATATGAAGTTACCATATATTTGATAAGCCCAATAAGCAGCCAAATTCATTAGAGGCACTTGTAAGAGCTGGTTTTGAAAAAAAGAAGACAGAAAACAGACAAAGGCAGTTAAGACAGCTCTCATATGGTTGAGGGATTTTCTTCCATGTGGCATTTTCAAAGAAGAGCCAATAAAGTAGATACCTGACATTTGAGAGGAAAAACTTACAAGAGATGTGTCCAGAAATCATTGAGATACTCCATTTCTAAACTACCACAGCAGACATACTCTTCTTAGCTTCTTCATCGGTGCAATGGGATTGGCAATATTTACTCACTGAATTTACTGCATGGCCACAATGAGGTTGTGTCACGATTGGGATGCAATGCAGCCTACTTGAATAGGGTCACTAAAGACCCTGTCTCCAAATCAAGCCTCCACAAGAGGACACATAAAATATCCTTCACGTATGACTCACAAATAGCTGAAGCATGAATGTTAACTCCATCATATCAAATCTGTCCTGTGGTTGTAGAATTTAGAAAGGTTCTAAATGTTTCTAAATGTATGGTAATGACATATTTGATGCTGCGTAATTCCTCTATCTAAGCAGATAACTTTCCATGTGCAGGGCCTTAAGTACAAAGTTAGAGGAACCCAGCACATTATCTATATATATAAAATATATATAAAAACATATGTATTATATATATATTATATATATATTTTTTCTGAGGGCCAGATGTCGGTACATTGGACAGAGGCACTATTCATTTTGGACACCAGACCACTCAGGGAACTGCAGTGCAGTTTACCAAATGGGACGCTTGTGGCCTTTATGGAAGCCTGGGAGACTGTCTTATGGGTTTTCTACTTAGATACTTCCTTTGCTATTTTTATTCATCAACATGTAACTGGACATCCCTTCTTCCATTGCATTTCAGGAGTCTCAGATGGAAAAGTCATCTGGTGTTCACTCAGATCACAGCTCTAAGTCACTGTGTGTATGGACACTACATTCCAAACGATCCCATAAATGTATTTAGATATGTACATTGCCTTGAAAATTATGTAGTGCTATTTTGTATATACTTTGTGTAGTGATCTGATGCTTATTTGCTATAAAAAATCCATCAGGTTTTTTTTTTCTTTCTTTCTAAGATGTTGAAGATTAAGAGTGTCACAAAAGTTTTATTTATTTTGCTATAACTATTCTATAGTTGTAGCAAAACTAGATTTGTATTATTTTGATGCCTTAATCCAGCCGCAGCTGTGCCATATCCAATTTCCAGTAGGGGAAGAGTCAGACTCAATGTCAGAGGATCATAGCACCCCCTCCTGGCCCTGTGCGATTTGAAAATCCTGCTTTTTTTGATTCTTCGCTTACCTATATTAGGCTTAACCCCTTGTACTCATAAAGGGAAAGCTGTCTGAGGATTCTCAATCTTCATTCTTTGGGCCATTTATTATGAACTTGTCAGAGCCAAGAAACTTCCTGTGAAATGAAGTTGTCCAGATCAGCGCTCTAGAACATTCTGTGATGATAGAAATGTTTTATGTCATGTTACCCACTATGGTAGCCATAGGCACCTTTGGCCAATGTAACCGAGCAACTGAATTTTTAGTTTTACCTAATTTTAATGAGCTGAAAATTAAGCAGCCCGTGTGTGTAGTGAATACCGTGTTACATAGTATAGTATAGACACTGGTGGATTCTCTCTATACACGTCTTGTTCTGCTGGAGTGTTGGCACTTCAATCAAACTTACCAAGTTTCCCTAATTGAGAGGGGGAAAGGAGAGCTGCACCACACTGTGCCCAAAGTACCCTTTATTCTTCCTTCTGGGACACTTCCCAGCACTTGCTTCTTCAGGGAGCAAGGCATGGCTATGAGAACATGCGGTTTATGGTTATTTTCTGTGTGATGATACAGCTTTGCCTCAGCATCCTTCAAGTAACAAGGCCTGCACGTTTCAGATGTAGTACTCTGTAGAAAGGTGCTGGTATTGGCTTGGGTGACACATTACTCACAATAAGCCAGAGAAAAGAAAAAGTTGGACATGTAAAGGTGGGCATCTTGACTTTACTACCGTCTTATCTATTTGTGTAGAAGAAATGAGAGATATTTAAGGATAATCCTAGTGGTAGTGCCAAGGGGGATGACTGGTAATGGGCAAACCTTGAGCATCCTCATCAACAGCATCCACAGCCGCCACCTGAAACCACCCTGGAGAAATGCACCATCTAAGAAAAAACAGTGGCCAAGTCTACCCACAGGCCCCTTTAAATAAAAATTCTAGATCGTCCCCAAGTAAACCTGATCCACCTAAGAAGTGAATTTGTAATGCAGCTAAAATTGAGGAGTCTTCATTTGTTTTAGAAAATGATTCACCAAAGGTTTTCTTTACATAGAAAGTCCTTCTAAAGCATTTAATGATGCAATACATAGCATGAATTTTTGGAGACATTAGGTGAATAGCGAAGATTCCCCCATATTTTATAAACCAGAGACTAATGCTCTGAAATAGCACCAAAGCCCATCACGGCTCAGCATTCCTTCAGGTTTCCTCAGGGAGCCGCCTATAACTTGGTAACAGTATTACTTAAGATGGAAAATTGCTTTGAGGCAGTTTTTATGGAAGACATGAGACAAAGAAGGTTCATTGTTTTTGTGTTGTATTGATTTAATCTCTTTCTATCACACACCGAAATTGTTGCTTTTAAGGAAATAGATACATTTTACTGAGAGTTTCAAGGGAGCAGGGATATATTTTGCTAACAGATCAAATTTTCAAATTCAGCCTTTTCCATCATTCAGACAGAGAAGAAATGGAATCATTTACAAGACAAATAAAAGGGAGCGATAAAGGAGGTAGAAGTCAATGCACAGCTCTTGCAACTGTCATTACCAGTCTCTGACACAAGAGGGAAGCAGAAATTAACTCAAGATATCTCCCTATTTGTAATTCAAGTCATCCACAAATAGTCCATCATATGGTAAAATGGACAAGCATTTAAAGAAAACAGTTTAATGCTCTCATTTTGGAACAGTTTATTGTTATTTTAATATTGGAAAGAACTCCCAATAACTGTTTTGCTGCAAGAGGGAGTTTATGGAGAACAATGCACACAGGATTTAAGAGATTAGAATTGAAAGTCAAACAAATTTGGAGTCAAGTTGGGCTCAAGTTCCTACTGACTGGGTAAACTTGGACAAACCACTTAGCCTCTCTGAGCCTCTGAAACGGGATGATAGTATCTGCCTATATCCCATAATTATTGCAAGAATTACATGAGATAACATGTGTAGGGGCACATATTTCCAGCATAGGTGAAATGCCTCATAAATGGTAGCTGCTGTGATTCCTTTTGAAATTTCTTGAGACAAATTGTTTGCCACTCTTGTTTTATGAGAATTTTTTCCCAACTCTATTGAGGTATACTCAACAAATACAAATGGCATCAATTGAGGGTTTAAAATAGGATGTTTTGAGATATGTGTACATTGTAAAATAATCACCACAATCAAGCTAATTAACATATACATCAGGTCACATAGTTACAATATTTGTGTGTGGTGAGAACACAATAAAATCTCTAAGCAAATTTCAAGGATACAATACAGTATTATTAGCTATAGGGGCCATGCTGTGCATTAGATCTCTAGGATTTACTAACCATGCATAACTGAAACCTTGTACCTTTTAACCAACCATCCCCCAGTGTTTTCCCACCCTAGCTCCTATCAACACTCTTCAACTGTCTGCTTTAATGAATGACTTTTTTAGATTCTACATGCAGGTGAGATCTTGCAGTATTTGTCTTCTTGTGTCTGGCTTATTTCACTTAGCATAGTGTCCTCCAGGTTCATCCATATTATTGCAAATGGCAGAATTTTCTTCTTTTTTAAGGCTGTACAGTATTCCTGTGTGTGTGTGTGTGTGTGTGTGTTGTGTGTGTGTGTGTGTGTGTATGACATTTTCTTTACCCATTCATTTGTCTATGGACACTTGAGTGTTTTTTTTTTTTTTTTTTAAACATATCTTGGCTATTGTGAATAATTCTGCAACTAATGTGGTAATGCACATCAACCTCCTTGACATACTAATTCCATTTCCTTTGGATAGCTATCTAGGAGTGAGATTGCTAAAGGTTATGGTAGTAAAGGTTTTAATTTTTTGAGAAACTGCCTTACTGTTTTCCATAATGACTGCACCAATTTCCATTCCCACCAACAGTGTACAAGAGTTCTCTTTTCTCCACATCTTCACCAATTTAGTTATTTTTGTCTTTTGATAATAGCCATTCTAACAGGTATGAGATGATACTTTATTGTGGTTTTTGATTTTTAGTTCCCTGATTATTAGTGATGTTGAGCATCTTTTCACATACCTGTTGGCCATTTTAATGTATTATTTTTAGAAATATCTATTCAGACCCTTTGTCATTTTTTAATTGGGTTATTTGTTTTCTTGCTGTTGAGTTGTTTGAGTTCCTTATGAACTTTTGGTATTAACTCCTAATCAGATGAGTGGATTGAAAGTATTTTCAACCATTTCATAGGTTGTCTCTTCACTTTGCTGATTGTTTCCTTGCCGAAGTTTTTAGTTTGGTGCAATCCCATTTACCTATTTTTGCTTTTGTTGTCTGTTCCTTTGAGTTATATTCCCTCTAAAAATTTATTGCAAAGACCAATGTCGAGAAGATTTCCCCCTATTTCTTCTAGTAGGCTTATAGTTTCAGGTTTTATGTTTAAGTTCTTAATTCATTTTGAATTGGTTTTTGTATAGGAGGTGAGATAAGAATGCAATTTTATTCTTCTGCATGTGGATGTTCAGTTTTTTCTCAAGACAATTTACTGAAGAGACTATTCTTTTCCCCTTTGTGTGTTTATTCTACGTTTGATTTGAGTTGTATCTTTATTATTTTCTTTCTTTTGCTTACTCTGGGGTTAGTTTGTTTTTTTCCTAGTTTCTTGAGGTGTTAAGTTAGGTTGTTTATTTGAGATCTTTCTTCTTTTACAATGTAGACATTTATTACTATAAACTTCCCTCTTAGTATTGCTTTTGCTGTATTTCATAGGTTTTGGAATGCGATATTTTCATTTGTATATGTTTTCAGATTTTTTTTACATTGACTTTTGCATTTCTTTTAACCCAGTAATTATTTAAGAGGTTTTTAAAAACATATTTATAATTTATACATTTTATTACCGTTTTGATTTCTAATTTTTTTCTACTGTGGTCAGAAAAGATATTTGATATAATTTTGATTTTCTAGTATTTGTTATGACTTGTTTGGTTACCTGAGATGTAATTTATACTGAACAAGGTTCCATGTGTACTTGAGAAGAATGTGTATTCTTTTGCTGTTGAGTAGAAAGTTCTGTATATATCTGTTAGGTTCATTTGGTCTATAGTGTTGTTCAGTTTTGCCATTTCCTTATCAATTTCTATCTTGTCAATCTATCCCTTGTTGAAAGTGGGGTACTGTAGTTTCCTACTGTTACTGTGTTACTGTCTACTTTTCCCTTAAGAGTTTTCAATGTTTGTTATATATATTTATATATATTTAGGTACTTTGATGTTGGTTGCCTATATATTTGTAATTGTTATGCTTTCCTATTGAATTGACCCTTTGTGCCTTATATACCAACCTTATTTGTTCCCTTGTGATAGTTTTTGACTTATTCTATTTTGTCTGGTATGAGTATAGCCATCCCTGCTCTCTTTTGGTTACTATTTGCATAAAATATTTTTTCTCATCCTTTCATTTTCAACCTATGTGTCCCTAAAGCTAAAGTGAGTCTTTTACAGGCAGCATATAGTTGTATCTTGTTTTTTTTGTATCCATTCACTCTATGTCTTTTGGTTGGATAATTTAATTCATTTACATTTAAAGTAATTATTGGTAAGAACTTACTCTTGTCATTTTATTGTTTTCTGACTGTTTTGTGGTTCCTTTGTTTCACTCTTTCTTGTTTTCTTTGCAATTTTCTGATTTTTTTTGTAGTGGTATGTTTTGATCCTGGCTCTTTATCTTTTGTGTATCTACTACACAATGTTCTTTGTGGTTGCATAAAACATTTTATAGTTTAAAAAGTCTGTTTTAAGCTGATAACAACTTAACTTCAATCACATACATAAGTCTAAATGTTTACTTCCCCTACCCCCACATATTACGGTATTGATGTCACAATTTATGCCTTTCTATGTTATATATGTATTAACGAATAATTGTATCTTCGGTTACTTTTAATATTTTTGACTTTTAAGTTTTACTATGTGGCTCCCCCTGTGTCTCTGAGGAGGCTCCTACTGGATTCCTGAGCTGAAGGGACTGCTTCTGGGACCATGGTAGAGCAAGGCTGGAGCCGGATCACAGAGCTGCTTCATGATCTGCAATCAGGGCCAAAGTCAGGGGGCCTGCCACTGGGAACTTGCACAGGCATGTCTCCTACTAGGTCCCTGGATAGGCAGGACTGCCCGTGGAATGTGGAAGAATGGGCCTAGACTTCAGTCATAGGGTCACTTCAGGATCCACAGCTGGAACTGAGGTCAGTAGGACTGCTACTAGAGGCTTGGAGAGGTGTTGCTGGGTTCCTGGGTGGGCAGAGCTGACTCTGGACCATGGTCGGGCAGGGCTGGAGCCAGGTCACAGGGTTTCTTCAGGGTCTGCATTTGAATCTGAGGTCAGCAAGCGTGTTACTAGCAGCAGTGACTGTTAGGGCTCCTCCCTGGTCCCTTGGCGGATGGGATTGGTTGCAGGTCAGTGGCCAAGTAGGGGTGGAGCCAAGTCCATAGCAGGATGGGGATGCTTTGCCCATCTTCCAAGGCTTCCAAACATGGTTCTGCACCATAGTTTTCTAGGTTCTTCTTCTTTGAGGATCTTTCTCTGTCTTTTCTGACCGTTGTTATGTTGTGCTATAAACAAATCGTGTTTATTCCGTACTCAAATGATTCTGCTCACACTGGGTAACCTTTGTGTTTTCCTGGGGAATTCCTCCTTACCTTTTTCATGCTTCATTAAGGTAGAAGATTTTCACAGTTTTTGGAAGCTAGTTTGTTTTAAGGTTTAAAATGGTATAAACTTTCCAGGCAAGATGGAGTAGACACGCTTCTCCTCATTCCTCCTGCTAAATACAGCTAAAAATCCCTTGCATTCTATATAAAAACATAAGAAGACTCTGACAGAAAAATGAAGGCAGATGAGCTCAGGAGACCTCATGATCCAAAGAATCACATGACAGCAAATTCCCTGTGATTTCTTTTTGCTTCATATATCCCAGGATGGGTCCTGGAGAAGCCAACAATCTGGAAATACCAATAAGCACAAACAAACAAACAAACATTAAAATCTTGTTCCCTCTAGTCAAAGAACCAGGAGAGGGGCGATCTAACAAAACAGAAACCTTTTAGACAATCATCACTTTACTACTGCCAAATACCACAGGAAGAACTATGTTTCATCTCCACACCTGCCAGCAAAGATTGAATAGGCAGCTTGTTATCCTTGAGAGGCTGTAAATAGGCATTTCTCACTCCCTGGTTGGGTGGTGTTAGAGAAGGCAAAGTGGGGGAGCTGGGACTCCCTTAGCAGAGGCCACACGGTGAGCCTGAACTTCCATCCACATACAGTGGTAACAAGGCACTCAACTCTTCTCCCCATTTGTGATGTCACTAGAGGCCTACTGAAGAGTCAGAATTTTCATGATTGGTCGGGGTATTGAGCCTTTCCCATAAGCGTTGGTGCAGTAGAGGCTGCGTGGGAAGTAGTAATGTGTGCCCTCACTTCTCCCAGCCACAGTGGGGCCAGCAGAGGCCTAGCGGAGAGCCTGAACTTCTCATCTAGCCCAGCATCTAGGAAGTACCTCCTCTAGCACGAGGAATCAATAGGGACTACGTGGTGAACCTGAACTTCCACTCCCACTTGGCAGAATTGAGGTAGCACCTCCCTTTGCCTGATACATCAATGTCAGAAAAGGTCTGCTAAAATAGGAGATTAAAACAAGATCCAGAATCTCATAATATAATATCCTGAATGTCCAGAATAGAGTAGAAAATCACTTGTCATACCAAGAGCCAGGAAAATCTGAACTCAAATGAGAAAAAAATAATCAGATACTCAACCTTAAGGTGACACAGGTGTTGGAATTATCTGATGAGGATTTTATAACAGCTGTCATTAAAATGTTTCAAAAAATCAACTATGAACACAAATAAATGAAAAAATAGAAAGTCTCAGCAAAGGAATAGAAAATACAAGGGAGAATCAAATGGAGATATTAGAATTGAAAAAGAATGAAGTGAGTTTAGCAAAGTTGCAGGATACAAGCACAATATACAAAATCAATGGTACTTCTATACCATAACAATGAACAATCAAAGTGAAGAGAATTCCTGGCTTCATCTCTAGCTTTCATCTGATAAACAGGGTTATGGTACTATTTGGAATGAAAGAGGTTTGTGAGGGCGGTGATGCCTTTGTTCTCATATATTCAAAAAGTGGTTATGGTGATAGGGTTAAGGGCATTTATTAATTATTCTCTTTCCTAAAAAGAAGAGCTGTGTCATTTGTCAATGTTGAGGGGCAGTGATAATATACTGCAAGTAGATGGGAAGGAAGTCTGGATACAGAGGAAATGAGGTATAATGAAGCTTTGGGGCACCATCTTCTGGGTGGATGGTGTTCCCTGGCCCTTCTCTGTCACTTTGTGTTAGAGGCAGTGGAAGCTTCATCCGGATTGCTGGGATGCCTCAGCTACATGTGCCTGTGCTTTGTGGGTGTTCTGGCTGGGGATAAATAGATCACATTGCTTTTTAGGTAAACAGATGAGGAGGGAGGGACACTGAGGCCAGACAGGACAGTTACTGGGAAACCGACCTAGCTCTTTGTTTAAAAAGCTCTTTAAGGCATGCTGGACAAAAGACGTCCATAGCTCTGGCCTGTTTTGTGCAGGTATTTGTATCAGACAAGCCTTGCCTGAAAAGTGGAAGATTCCCAGGGCAGTGACATCACAATAGTGTTATAATCAGTGGGTAAGGCAAGAGGTTGGAATGTTTGAACTAAGAGGGCTGGCACTTAGAGTACTGCTTAGACCCTGAGCATGCATTGGATGGCTTGTTAGGGAAACTGAGGCAGAAGCTCAATCCTATGGACTGGATTAAAATAGTGGGGCTGGAGGTATATTAAGTGGGCACTCTGAGCTTCCCCTGAACCCCTAGTTACTAAATCTGTTAGCAGCAAGAATGAGGATTCTGTTCTGCTTCTTGCCCCTGTTGGGGTTGGCCCAGAAACCTGCAGGCAGAACCAGCAGCAAGTGGTTGGAGAAAGCAGAGGCAAGGAGATATGAAAGACACTTACTGTCACGGAGATTAGTTGGCCTAATTAGTTTTTCTGCAGGATAATCGAAGAAGCTCTTATTTTTTACTTGTAAAAGTACAACAAATGTGGTTCCTCTCATGAATGGTCAAAGGGGACAATGGACAGAAAATAAGTCTTCACAATCTCAGTCTAAAATGGGAAGGGGTTTCTAGGCCTAACATTTAACTGGGAGGGTAGACAATTTAACTTTGCTTGGCCAATGCTTTTTATTCAACAGTAAGCTCAAGTTGCAAGTTTCAGAAAGTGTGACAGGGCCTAACATGGAACCCAAAGGGCCACTAGAGTACCATGTGTCAAGAAAGTTAAAGACGTTGTCATTCACAGTACAGATGGATGCTTGTAGTTCTTTTACAGAGCACTGAGGAATGAGAGTTTTAAGTAAAGCAGGTGCAACCCATTCCCTGTTGAGGTGCTTACCTACTATCTCTCTTCATTTAACGAAAATCCAATTTGTTATAGAAAATTCTGAATGATATCAGGTGAATTATAAACCATGGTTTCCCCATTTAGGACAGAATCTATTGAGTTAATGATTTTCTGCCAATGTTATTATCTGTTCTCCGAAATGTAGAGGAGTTCATAATTTCCCTGAAGACACTCGAGATGGCTGAAGGAGGAACAGCTTTCAGAACTTAGATCTTCAGAGTCCTTGGCCACTCTCAGTGGGCTAAACCAAGATTTTGGCACCTCATGTTGCCTGCGTATAAAATATGTAAGTGCTCACCTTTCTCCACTATTTTAAGGAAAGGCTCACCCATGCATATTGGAAAAACAGAGGAAATGCACAATAGGGAGTCAGGGCAGATGAATTCAAATATGATCAGGTCAGCTTTGCACAAACACATGAGACATTCAATTCCCAGGGTCCAAAAAGTGGATGTCAGATCGCTGCCGAGTCTGGTGGGAATCTCAAATCCCTCCCTGATCAGTTCCTGGACTTCCTTCCTGGCCTGGTGCTGAAATGAGAGGGATGCTCCCTTGTGTTTCCTCTGGATTTGGGGGTATCTTGCACCAGATTCAGAGTTCTTTTGGCTTCAGCCCCTAGAAACCTGACCGTGTCCTCTCTTCTTTATGTTTTTTTCTTCTATTTTTCCCATTTTTCATGCATGTTCACAAACTGGTAACTGAGACTGATTTTGCCAATCCTGGAAGCATCCTCTCTGTACCTATTTTCCGAACCATGTCTCTGAACCCTCCCTCTCCTCATCTTGCACTGGATTTTGAACCCCTTGACCTCACATCTCTGCAGATACATAACACTCTTGAAAATGTCTATTGAATGCATGAAAAATATGAGTGTTTTTTTCTTTCTTTTTTTCTTTTTTTTTTTTTTTGAGACTGAGTCTCACACTATTGCCTGGAGTACAGTGATGCGATTTCGGTTCACTGCAACTTCTGCCACCCAGGTTCAAGTTATTCTCGTGCCTCAGTCCCTGGAGTAGCTGGGATTAGATTATAAACGTGAGCCCCAATGCCCAGCTAATTTTCATATTTTTAGTAGAGAAGGGATTTTGCCATGCTGGCCAAGCTGGTATCGAACTCTTGGCCTCAAGTAATCCACCCACCTTGGCCTCCCAAAGTGCTGGGATTACAGGTGTGAGCCACCACCCCTGGACTGTGAGTGTTTTTCTAGGGCTAGAAACCAGGAAGCAATACTGGACATGATCATGTCATCACTTTGGGAGCCTATGCTAACTTTCTACTGAAACTTCCAGAAGATTTTTTTTTCTTTTTACAATCACTTGTGTCCTCTTAAACATCTCTATATGTGCGTATTCCTGGTTTGTGTTTTCTTCTAATTCCCAGTTCACTGGAAGAGTAAAGACAGTTGACATTGTTGGAGTCTGGGAAACGGTCCATTCCTCCCTGTATTTGGTTGCCACCAATTTTCTCGGTTCTTCTCCCTCAATATTCAGTGTCTCTTACCCTTGGGGCAGTGTTTCTTATACAATATCGAACACTTCAAATATATAGAGACATTTGCAGTCAAAATTTCCATCAAAGGGAGAAAATAAAACCACCTTTTTTTTTTTTTTTTTTTTTTTTTTTTACTGAATCAAACTCAACGTTGTCACCCAGTCTAGAAAATATGCTGTCCCTGAAGTTGTTGCTAATTGCATTTTACTGCTGCTGCTTTCTGTTCTAAAGAAGAGAAGAGAACTATTCTGGAAACTATAATTGGATAGTATAATCAGTTATTATTTCCAAGGGAAGTCAAAGGTAGTCATTAGTTTTAGCAACTAGTGGTTCAATAAAATCTACCTGTGACAAGGCAATAGGAAGCCATCTCTTTTAGTGAACAGAATTATTTCCTACTCAATATTTGTTTTCTCTCTAAATATCATGTCAATGGAAATAAAAACATATTTCTGAAAAAAACAGTGGCTTTATGAAGATTTTTTTCCTTGAGATATGTGTAATTCTCACCTTGCTTGGTTGACTTAATAAGCCATGCAGAGGCAAAATGATATGTGTAGTTGATGTACAATCAGAACGTAAAAAACATACCTGGGGTTTGCACCATTTAAAGGCTTGTTCCAAAACTATCAGCCACTCTGAGAGAATACAGGTACTTAAAACTCCCTTTTCTTTTGTGAGTACCATTGACATTCATGATTATCTTAGCTTAGGTGTCAGGAAACAGCCAATAATTATTTTGCATTTCAGAAGGAAAACCAGCATAGAATTATTAGAGGTATGTAGGATTGTGGTTTTCCGCCTTTTAAAAGTGAGTTGAACATGAAATAACAAAAAAGCAAAAACTGTAAACATTTAGAAGGAAATCTTACCAATTTCTGGAAGAGAAATGTAATAAAAGTGTTAAAGGGTTATTTGTTTGGAAACAATGATGATCTTGAAAACACAGCTCGATCCACCAAAGCAGTCACTTGGTGGATCCTCACGGAGAGCTCACATCTGCCCGTACCAGCTCAGAATCCACTGGCTCATTTCACTGATTTTGGATCTATCTAAAAAAGATTACAGAGTAAACAATTCTTCAAACCACAGGATCTTATGGTAGATATTTTCTGTTTTGGTTCTGTCTGTAAAAGGTGACTTATAAAAACAAAACAAAAACAAACAAAAACCCCATCTCTCTTCTTTTTTGCTATTCCTTATTCCTGAACAACATCCACTTCCTTTTCTGCTCTTGTCTACCTTTGCAATTTCTGGCACATATGTGCTATGCTGAATGCCAGGTTTAGGTCAACAGATGTCGTCATGAAAAACAGGAACTAGAAAATTAGAAAATCTCAGTGCTTTGCAACGCTTATTAGTGTAAAACTGCTGCAATGTGCTTTATATTTTTAGCACAAGGCTCTTGAGGGCAAGTCTCCTCATTGGCTTGTGGACTTATTCTTACTACAAAATGGATCATTCTGTATAGGCCTGTATAATTGATCAAGAGATGTGTTTGTGGGACTTAAAAAAAGGTGAAACTCTGATGTATGATTCCTGGTGTACTGTCAAACAACAACAACAACAACAAATAATAATTTAGGGGATGGTGGGAATCAAGATTCATCTGGTGTGTAGTTTAAACTCCCTCTCAATGCAGAAATCCTCCCAGCAACATCGCATAATCCTTGAGTTTCAGAGCTGACAAGGACCTTAGAGAGATAACGGGGCAACTCCTAGAACCCACAATCTCACATAGAAATTCTCGGTAGAACACCCAAGCTGGATGGCTGCTGAGCAACAGCGTAGTAAACTTTCCAGCATGGAAACCTGTGCAAGACAGGTTACATTTTAAGAAATCTCAATGTTTAGTAACAAGTGTATTTTAGAGAATTGTTCTGAATTGAATTGAATTATATTGAATTGTATTTCAATAGAAACAAAAACATATTTCTGAAACAAATGGTGATTTTATCACGATTTTTGTCTTGAGACACGTATAATTCTTACCTTGCTTGGTTGACATATTGAGGCAAATGATATGTTGGTTGAGGTAGAATCAGAACTTAAGCAACAACACACCTGAGGCTTGCACCATCTAAAGGCTCATTCCAAAAACAAGTGAATGGCTCTGCTTAGAGAGCTGATTTCTAGCCTCTTGATGAATCCATGCATGGGTTCCGCCTCTGACTTCTGGAGCCTCACAGAAAAAGCCATGCATTCCTTTAGTATGCCTGGCCTTCAGACAGCCGAGATCTCCCATGGAGTTTTCTCCATTTCCAAATCATCCGAGTTCTTTTATTCCCCGCTCCTGGATAAGGATTCTTCTTACCATCCCTCTTCACCATCACGCTGACCGTCTTCCTGGGTGAGTCAGGCCTGACTGTTCTCTTCCTAAAATGACGCGTTGGTGTGACCACCCTTTGGGGTGACCTGATTTATAAAATGCATCCTTTCTACAGCACCCTTTTGTTACATTAAATTAGCAACATCCTTCTTATATGGCAGTTAACAGTCTGTCTAAGAATATTTTCAGCAAGGAAACGCGTTATGAATTAATCTGTGCCTCTTAGTTTACAGTAAACCGTTCTGCTGTTTAATTCTCAATTCCATTCGAGCCACTTCATGTAGGTTATTTGACTTCTTAAAGAAAGAGGCCAGTTTCTGAAGTGGTGCTCTGAAAGGTCCGCTGTCTCAGAGAATCAAATCTCACAGTAAGGAATAAAAGAAGAGACTGGATAAAAGGAAACGATTTTATGGACAGAAACACGCTCTTTTTCATTTAATTTTATTTATTTTAATTGTATTTGACTTTATATTCTGGGGTACATGTGCAGAACGGGCAGGTTTGTTACATAAGTATACATGTGCCATGGTGGTTTGCGGCACCCATCAACCCATCATCTAGGTTTTAAGCCTCGCGTGCATTAGGTATTTTTCCTACTGTTTTTCCTCACCTTGACCCCCACCCCCCGACAGGCCCCAGGATGTGATGTTCTCCTCCCTGTGTCCCTGTGTTTTAATTGTTCAAGAAACAAACTCATTTTAAAAGTCTATTGTAAGGAGCTTGAGGCCAAAAGTACTAAAACACCACAGATATTAGGTAAGCCAGTGGTAGTACTTAAAGACACTGAAGCGGTAGAAATTGGAGATGTTGTTCCAGATAACACAAGTACCTCCCACTGATTAACATTTTGTCCTACAGTTCTGTTTTAAAATTCTTTTATGACAATTTTAGACAAACAGTGGAGGCTGGAGAACTGTTTTTTCAAAAAGTCCCCTAAAGAAAATATGACTAAATGTTGATAATGATTGTTATAAATCACATTTTTCTAATTTTTATAGTTTGACTTTTTTAAACTTTTTTGAGCATGTGTTATTTTTGTAATGGAAAAAATGGGCACCGTGATGGCCTTTTTATTCACTTCTCTTAGCCTGGTATATGTGGAGAAGAATGAATTAGCTTATGCAATGTGTAGAAAAACTTTGAGTGCTAACAAATAAAACTTTCAGAGAAAACAAGTTTTGAAAATGATTTAACTCTGAGGTTTTAAAAACACTTTAAACATTCCCTCTGCAAAAAAAATTCATTGAAAACAAGCCAATGGTCTTAGGAACTGTTCAGTTTAAACATTTATAGAAAAAAAAAGTGGATCCTATTTTAAAATCATTCCTTCATAAATACATGTTTGAAATATTTTGGAATCCAGCAAATACATTTGAAAGCATGTTTGATTAGTTGGCTTGGGAAAGGAAGAAATTGGGCCTGTAAAAGAAACTTTGCTTTAGAAATCCACGAAGTTGTCCCGCCCTACATCAAATTTCTAAAAGCAAGATGCCTACCATGAAATATGTATGGTTTTCAATCTGAGGCTGAAGTTATATAGAACAATCCCGCAAGGAGGCCATCCTGACTTCAAGGTCAGCGAAATTAACATCCAGCTTGCAGTCAAAATTGGTCATCAGTTATCATCATGCGCCCCCTTCTGGCTCCATTACCACACTCTCATCTGTTCCTGTTGGCGTTGAAACGAAGGGAAAACAGGCTTCTGGACCTGGACAAATCTTTCTTAGCTTTTTTTATCTGCCCACATTTTCATTTGCTCCTATTGCATAGAAATGAAGGGAAAACAGGCTTCCAGACCTGGGAAAATCTTCCTTAGTTTCTTTATCTGCACAATGAGGAGTTCAGATCAAATCTTTCCCAACACCCCTGCCATACACAAAATTCTGAGCTTATTATGTTGCAACACAGAATTTTGGAATTGCTCATAGACACAAATGCCTAAGAAGCTTTCAGCAAAACTCTAGAACAGAAAAAGCATTTAAAATTATGCAGTTTTTATCTTTGGCATTGCAAATGTGCATAATCATAATAATAATTAATCATAATTGTTCTATTTCTTCAACTCTGTTCTGCACAGATAGGGGATCACGCTCTTTCAGATTTCAGAGGCGACTTTACAATTATCCTCCCTTTCATCCTTACATTTCTTTATCTTTTATTCTTCCACATTTTATAGTCTTTATCCTATTTCTTTTCCTTTTCATTCTTTGTTTTCTTGTTTTCTTTCTTTGCTTGACTTTTTTTCTCCTCTTTTCTTCATTCCTAACTTAGGTTTACGAAATTAGCTGTCCCTTGGGTATAGTCAACACCATAAAAGTACTGGCCTTCTGGAGTTAAAAGAAAATAAATTATTTTTCACAGCCTGAAATTATAACCACTTAAATGTTTAGCAAATTGGTACCATCTCCTGGCCACTTAATTAAAGTGCCACCATACTTTCTTTCCTTGCCAGTCATCAGAGTGTTCGTTTTGCTGTATTTATCCTAAAAACTCCTCCCACAAATAGATCTGACATTTTGTGAGCATCTCATTCTGCTTGAGGCCTGATATTTACACTATGAAAGTGTGGCTTGGAGAAAAGCTTTCTGGATTTTCCCCTTGTTTTATTTATATAATCAAATCAAGACACCATAAGGAAAAGTCACATGGCTAGTCCTGAATTTGGAAAGCACATGACCCTTCTCTGTTCCCTCTGCGTCCCCACATCTAGAGAACTATTGGGCCATTAGGATGGATTTACACTTCTGGAATATCCACCTGTTTAGAGAGTCAGAAACGTGGGCAAAGCTGAGGGGAAGGGAGGGTCTAAACGTCTTCTAGGTGATGGGGAAAACAGCTTGAGCAAAAACAAAAGCAATTGAGCTCTCTGGAAAGTACAATAGCTAATTCTGTCAGTCTCATGGGTCCTGTCATCAAAATGAAACAAAAAAAAAAAAAAAGAAAAATTATTGGGAAATGACAAATTTGAAACCTTATTATCTTAGCTCCACAGAAAATATAGAGTAGTGGTATGTAGGGTAATCTCATCAAAAAGACAGCAAGATTTCTTGAAATTCAGAGAAAAGCTCATAGTCTTCTAGAAAAGTCTAGAATTCACATCACATATACCTCTTCTACACAAGCTTCATTACTGAAAATAATTGCTAAGCTAGACATTCTTAGCACTATTTCTCAGAAATACACTTGATAGAAGAAGTGATAGATGAATAACTGTGTGTGTGTGTGTGAGAGAGAGAGAGAAATAGTGAAAGTTTAATGACAAATACATTCATCTCAATCTTTCTTTTAAAGAACACATTTTTACCTTTAACCTGCCAAGAAAATGTTCTAACTCCTAGGAGCTCAGTGGTTACTTTTGTTTACAAATATCGAATTCGAATGTGCTTCTTATGACCTATATCTAAAGTCTAGTGCCATGACCACATTGAGAAAGAAAAAAACACCTTTGAAATAACCAGTTTAAGATGTCCCACGACGCCAGATCCCCGCATTGTGAAACTCTCCATTGCTTCAAAGAGCTGATGTTTCTGGTAGAAAAGACATACACTGTTTTCCGGAGAAGTAGCCACTCACATTTTATCCATGAATACAAAGCATTTTTTCATAGTTGATATTGTAGATATTACATAACTTCAATGGGTCCTGAAACTACTGGAAAATCTTTAAGTCATATTGACTGCCTGGGTGATTTTGGGCTCCTTGGCTTACAAATCTCAGGAACTGTTTTAACAGAGGACACTCGTGGCTTGTTTTGTGCTAAAGCATCCCAACAGTGATTTAGTTGTTATTCAGCTACTAAAGCTTTACTTAATGGCTTCGAAAAACCTGGCTTTTCCTGTCCCATTATCTACTGAGATAAAATGCTATTGGAAGGTTATGACAGATGACAGAATGGCTTCTTTTCCCATCTTTTCTAGTCTCCCCATACATTGGTCAACGCATGCCTTTTCTCTGCACTGAATGTTTTTAGAATGCTTTGCTGGCCTGCAGGCATTTTCTGCTTATGAATTTCGCATCATTTCTTAACCATCTCTGCATCTGCTTTCAGTCTCCGAAGGAGGCTAGAACTCCGGGTCCTTAGTCTACAGCTTCATGGCAGTAAAGAGGATGAGAGTGGGAGGGGGAGAGTGCCTCGGGGGGAATTCTAATGCTCACGTCCAATCTTGAATTGAGAGCAGTTGCCTGGGAAACAAAACCTCAAAAAATCTCATTTTCACATGCATCTTCAAATCTTCAAATGGCAGGACGTGATTCTGTGTTCAAAGGAAGTCCTCGAAGTCTAAGCGTCCAGCAAGTCTACATTTACTGTCTGCCCAACTCATCTCAGGATTCTATGGATATTTTCTATCACACTGGTAATCAAATAGAAGAACATACATGTGTTAAAAACAGACACAAATGAAAAAGGTTAAACTGTTTTTCTCTGGTTGTGTGAGTTGAGAGGCACCAGGGAATAGCAGAAAGGATTCTGCAATGCAGTCAGAAGACTCACTTTGCAAACATACCTCTAATTGGTAACTTAAATGTAAATTTGCAGCGAGAGCTTGGGCTGTGTGTCATAAATAAAACTCTTAGGCCCTGTTTCTTCATTGGTAAAGAGAAGTTTGGTATGGTCTCAAGGTACTCCACCCCCCACCCCACATTCTAGATCTAATAATTACCTGATCCTGTGGGAGTACCTAGAGGCTGTTGGCATCTTTCTACAAACATTTATTGGAGAGTCATGATGTTGCCTGTGTAGGGGAGCTTCTTTCTATCATCTTAATTTCTGTAACTGGAGTTTGCAAATCAAACTCATAAAATACAGATTAACGGGAAAATATTTTATTTCAAACGCATGTGGCAGCTTTGCAGAAAAGAAGTGAAATCCCAAAGAAATGGTTAAGTTTGAGAGCTTGTATACTATTTTAGCAAAGGGCGATACATTGTGAAGAAGTGACAAAAGAAGAGGTGTTTCTAGGTGTGATAAATTGTGGAAAAAAATATGTAATATATATTATCTACTATATATTACATAATATATAAATAATTATATAATATATAATAACATAGTAATAATATATAATAATATAATAATAATATATTATATAATACATAATAATAATATAATAATATATATTATATAATATATAATAATATATATTGTATAATATATAATAATATAATAATATATTGTATAATATATAATACAATAATATATATTATATAATATATAATAATACAATAATATATATTATATAATATATAATAATAACATAATAATATATATTATATAATATATAATAATAATATAATAATATATATTATATATAGACAAGGGCTATTTATTAAGAGTTTTTTTTTTTAATGTAAACTCAAGTCTCCAGTGATAAGCGTTATGTTCCATAATTAAGAGTCATTCTCCTCTTCCTGGTAGAGGAGAGGGAGACACCTTTACAAATAAAAATGTATTCCCTGTTTTTCAGGCAGAAAGAGGAAGGCCAGAGAATTCTTTCTGTATCTGCTGTTTCTCCAGTGCTTTCAGCTCAAATAATTTTTATGTCAAAGTGGCAGATTTAAGGGTGGCATATTCTGATCCTTTTTATTAGCATAGTTCTGTGTTTTTTCCTTTTTCTGGCCCTTTTGTGTTCAGGCTAACTTATTGGTTAGTTATTTGATTCATCACGGGCATTAACTACAAAAGATATTTTGGGGGTAAAACGTTAAAGAAAGGTATAATTTTTTCAGAGATTATACAAGTTCAGGTGTATTTATTAGGATACTTTTTCCATCAGAAATACATTCAATAGCAATGTTGATTATGCCAGAGATAATTGTCCTAATGAGTGTGTGTGTCTGCCACCCAAAACCAATGTTTGGAATGGAAATTATGCTTTCCTTCTAAAGAGCAGTATTATGTATTTTATTCTTCAAAAAACGTAATCTAGTAACAAGAAAGCTTCATTCTCAGTCTATGGGAGGGAAGGGCAACAAACTGGCTGCTTCCATTGTTACCATGCAACAATTTATTCTGAGCTATATAAACAAAAGGCATTCTTCTCAGAGATGGCCTTATTCATCAGTTGATTATTCAATGGGTCAGAATTCGCATTTTGGTGAGTAGTATCGTTTTTTCCTCTTCATGTTGCCAGAGTTGTAGTCACATTACAAGAGATTCTCTTCATGTCGCCAGAGTTGTAGTCACATTACAAGAGATCCTCTTCACGTCGCCAGAGTTGTAGTCACACTACAAGAGATCCTCTTCACGTCGCCAGAGTTGTAGTCACACTACAAGAGATCCTCTTCACGTCGCCAGAGTTGTAGTCACACTACAAGAGATCCTCTTCACGTCGCCAGAGTTGTAGTCACACTACAAGAGATCCTCTTCACGTCGCCAGAGTTGTAGTCACACTACAAGAGATCCTCTTCACGTCGCCAGAGTTGTAGTCACACTACAAGAGATTCTCTTCACGTCGCCAGAGTTGTAGTCACACTACAAGAGATTCTCTTCACGTCGCCAGAGTTGTAGTCACATTACAAGAGAGCTGTAAATTAACAGCACAGACATGTAGTTTCTTCAAGAGTAGGTAACTTTCTTTCAAATGAATTCTGCTTCCTCTGCCTGGCATTTCTTTACCTCTTATCTCCAAATGTCCAAATTCAACCAATCACTTAAGACCTATTTCAAATGCTTTCTGCCCATCACTTCCTTCGAAGCTTCTCTTCCCTCTTTAAACTGCCATAGGAACAAATTTTTTCTATATCCTTCTTACAGAACATATCACTTTCTACCGTGCATGCTGTAACTTAGTTGTGTGACTTATGCTATCTACCAAAGTGAAAGCTTCTGAAGATACCATCACAGAGACCAGTACAGGGCTTTGCCCAACATGGTCTCAGTAAATATCTCAAGAATAAATAAAAAGTGGGAAGATGACACAGTGAGTTGACAATCCTTGGATAGCTTAGGCACCCTGTTTACTATATTTGAAAACTTCTTCCTCACTTATTTTCAATTGGCAGATGCTCATGGGACATGATTTACTGTTAACAACAACTCAAGTAAGATTTAAAATGCAACATGGTAAATATTAGGTAACACAACAGATGGTAAAACCAAATGCATAATTTAGTCCAATATGAGATATAAATAGTTTAGAGGCCATACTCCCATTTTGGGTTATGTGTTTGACTGATCTCTCTATTAGCATGGGGGATTGAAGTCAACTCTTTGTTTATAATATACAGGTGTGTTGTGCGTGGGGCACTGCTATGGAATGAATTGTGTCCTCTCCAAAAATTCATATGTTGAAGCCCAATTCCTAATATGACTGTATTTGGAGATACAGTCTTCAGAAGATGCCTAAGTTTAAATTAAGTCAGAAGGATAGGGCCCTAACTTGGTAGCATTGTGTCCTTATAAACAGAGCTCTTCCATGCAGGGACACAGTGAGAACACAGACATCTGTAAGCCAGGAATGAAGCCTTCACCAGAGACCAAATCAGCTGGCACCTTGTTCTTGGACTTCCCAGCCTCCAGAACTGTGAGAAAATATATTCTGTTGTGTAAGCCGCCCAATCTGTTGTGTTTTGTTGTGGCAGCTAGAGCTGACTAAGACAGGACTTAAACAGATGAAACCTTTTCACTGGGAGCCAGGTGCAATGGTGTGCACCTGTAATCCCAGTGACTCAGAAGGCTGAGGCAGGAGAATTGCTTGAGGACTGGAGTTTGAGGCTGCAGTAG
Organism: Macaca thibetana thibetana; assembly: GCF_024542745.1. Classification (NCBI taxonomy): domain Eukaryota; kingdom Metazoa; phylum Chordata; class Mammalia; order Primates; family Cercopithecidae; genus Macaca; species Macaca thibetana. The sequence goes on from NC_065586.1 coordinate 6,627,552, forward strand.
TGAGCTATGATCATGCTACTGCACTCTAGCTTGTGTGACAGAGTGAGACTCTGTTTTTTAAAAAAACAAAACAACAACAGAAAACTTTTCAGGTGACTGCTTGCATTTGCTTGATGAAATGTTTTTGACTGTGAACACCAATAGTATAATCAGGGATTACTTCAAATGGAGCCTTTGTAAAGGGAGCTCCAGGAGAAAGAAGTCTATGGAAGGGCAGCTGGTTATCTGGGCATTTTCACAAATAACCTCTTGAGTTTCCAAAAAATAACGACAGGGACCATTGTTGACATTCAGGGAAGTAAAGTCTTTTTATGGATGTGAACAGAAAGGATCAATTTCATTATCATCTTACAGTTGCCAAGAGAAATAAGTCATTCAGATGTCGTGGTATGTTATAGAGGACATATTGACAAATGTAAACTGTTGGATCATGGCATTATAAAACGAAATCTGGCTGGGCACAGTGGCTCACGCTTGTCATCCTAGCACTTTGGGAGGCTGAGACTGGCGGATTGCCTGAGGTCACGAGTTTGAGACCAGCCTGGGCAACATGGTAAAATCCCATCTTTACTAAAAAAAAAAAATCTATTAAAATAATTACTGCTAAGCACATTAATAGGGAAAAATGTGGAGAATCAAAGTATTCCATAGAAAGATGTTTACTCTGTATTTAAATAGAGTGACAATTCACTTTGTATGACACCCAAAGTTTTATTGCTTTTGTCAGTCAAAGAGAGTAACCAAAATGTTGACCTCTACAAGTTCCCTACATATTAGGAAAACTTTTCTTATAATAAAGATTCTGACTCTGAGAAGTTGAAATTGCAGAAAATCTGCAAACATGCTGGTCCTGATGTTGGAGACTTCAGTAATTAAAGAGAGGATGCTCTTAAGCCCAGCGCCTTTTCTTCTGCAGAACAGATGAGTCAACACAATACTGTCTTCTTACCAGTATGAAATGATCAAGCTGCCAATTCTACCTGTGGATAGGCTTCAGATTTCCAATATGTTAATATTCTTTTATTAACAATAATAAATACTACTCTTCCTGATCTACTTTTTAAGATTCTTTTTTTAATTTTCAATTTTTATTTATTTATTTATTTTTGAGACAGAGTCTCACTCCATCGTCCAGGCTGGAGTGCAGAGGCGTGATCCCAGCTCACTGCAACTTCTGACTCCTGGGCTCAAGCAATTCTCCCACCTCAGCCTCCCCAGTAGCTGGGACTACAGGCATCTGTCATCATGCTTGGCTGATTTTCATTTCTAGTAGAGACGGGATTTCGCCGTGTTGGCCATGCTGGTCTTGAACTCCTGACCTCAAATTATCCACCTGCCTCAGCCTCCCAGAGTGCTGGGATTACATGCATGAGCCACCCCACCTGGCCTAAGATTTTTATTAAATGAATGAATCACTTTTTTTTAAGAGGTGAGATCTCTCTCCCTATGTTGTCCATGCAAGACTCGAGCTCCCAGGCTTAAGTGATCTTCCCACCTGAGCCTCCTGAGTAGCTGGGACTATGAGCATGCACCATCATGCCTGGCTACAAACAAACATGTGTTACTATGTTTAGTTGTCAACATGTACAATAAGATTTTCTTTATGGTGGGTTCCAAAACTCCACAAGCAAGTCCTGTCTCCTCAAGGGTAGATCTAGTTCCAGATCATTTTCCTATTTTAAAAGAAAGGCCTATGTCATGTGTAGATTTTAGCCCATGATCTTCAAAGTGTCCAAGGCTAGAACTAAGAGGCTCTAGGAGATTCAATCATCATTTGGAAATGTGAGCGAGACAGATAAAACCAAAGTAATATTGTCACATCTGGTCTTGAGACATACTCCTCTTTTTTTGCAAAGCCTAAAAAATGTGAACTTCTTTTAAAAGAATTGCATGAAGATGTTTATGTAAACAACTTTATTTCTTTAGAAACAATTCTTTTTGCTTGCTTGAGATGTAGCCTTTCATTCAGGCAATAGATTTTATGCCCCGAGGAATGTGGCTTGGTGTATTCAATAGAATAAACTCAAACCATTGATGCTAAACATTACAATATTGTCACTGGATTCAATGGCAACCACTGACTCAAGGCATCAGCAACAATAATTTTTTGTTTAAACTAAAATTTAAAAGTTTTAAATTTTTTAAAATAATTTTTTACTATTTCAAAGTATCATTAAAGACTTTTTCACTATCTTTCTTTCATTGTAGTTTTCTTTAAAAAAAAAGTTACGTGACAACCCAAATACATTTAGTCGACAATATTATTCAGGCGTCTACTTTTTTTTTTTTTTTAAAGCAATCTGTAATCTGTATTTTCATGTGAATTATCTAATTTCAACTTTAGTGAAGTTCTAAGAAGTAGATATGGAAGATATTTTTAGCCCTATTTTATCGATGAGTATACTTGAGCTTTAGTTACTTTCCCCCAGTTAAACTGCTACTTATGGCTGAAGCCAGGACTTTAGCCTAAATGCTCTGGCTTTAAATCTTGTTCCTTCTACACAATTTGGTAGGTTGCTGTAATACAGTGGTTAAGGATGTGGGGATGAACTACCCGGTTGTGGATCTTAATGCTACCTCCCACTAGCAATATGGTCTAAGAGGTTGTTGTGTTGAATGTTTCTGAGCCTCAACCTTCTCATGAGTAAAATGTCATCAGCTATTACACCTGTCGTAAAGTTGGTTCACTGTGCACTAACTATTCCAACACTGCAGCATTCTGCATCTGGGGCTGCAGTTTCTACCACTTGCACAAGACGGGTGAGAGTGAGCCCCCACCCAACAAGTTAAGCAAAGTGGCTTTATGACTCATGGATAGGCAGCAAGGGACAGGAGAAAGCTAGGGGTTACGGTGAGCCAGTCCCCCAAGGCTCAGGAAAATTGTCAGGGCCGATGCAGTCTCACATTGCACTGCAGCCGATGGACCCCAAAAGCTCTCCACTCTGGGTTTTATACTCCAGGGGAAACTTGACTTCCTGGGTGAAAGCATTGTAGGAGCGATGGAAACAGAACCAAGCTGCTTCGGCCAGTGCCTCCTCATCTCAGGATGCTGCATCCCCAGCACATTCTAAAGTTATTCTGAGAACCACGAGTGACAAAGGGGGAAGAACTGGGTCACCAAAGGGCCATCTAGGGACCTGCTCTGCATCTTTCTCTTGAGAAAATTGTGAGGATCAAGTAACTGACTATGTTACTTGATCATATTTGAGGTGAACTCAGTGGGGTACAACCATAAACCCTACCCTTTTTTTCCTCCCACTGTACCTTCCAATCCAAGTTTGGGTCAGTTCTTGTTCTGTCCCAGCAGGCAGGTCTTACAGCTTTCTGGTCCATTTTACTCACAAGAACCTTCTAGTTTCAGTAATTAAAACACCCAGTGCATTGTAATAATGCATAGTTAGAGCTCTTGTTCCCTTCAGAGCTTCTCCCTCTGTTAGTATCACTTAGACCTGGAAGCCTGAGCTGGAGTTGGGGAGCGGTGTCTGCTGGTTCCTTAGGCCCTCTCTGCCCCACTCCTACTCTCATTCTTGGTCCCTTCAGGGCAGGTAGGGGACAGGGGGCGAGGAGAGTAAGCGGCTGGAATTGTCTTAATCTAGTAGTAACACTCTCTGGCTCTGCAGATGTCCATGCAGATGCTGTCCCATGGGGCTCTTTGGAGGGTTGTGAGATGCCCAGTAAGCTGGGTCCACCCCACAGTGGCTCCTGCACATGCCAGGGAGCCTCTTCAACGCTCCCCTCTTTCCTTAGTCCGCTGACGATCCATCCTTTTCTGCCTCCCTGTTTTCCCAGGCAGTCTTCCTGGACAACGTCCAGTGCAAAGAGACCCACTGGCTCATGGCCACGCATGCTTCATGTCACTCACGTGTGGCTGGCCAGGAGCAGGTCTCTCCAACGCAGTCTGCATCTTTTTGCACTTTGCAGTCTTGGACCTCAGCACAGGATGTCATCCTTACATCTCCCAGGCTTGCATCACACAGCCATTGCCTGTGTCTCCCAAGCTCCAGGGGATACAAATAAATGTGTCCCCTTGAAACCCCTCTCAGATGTTTAAGGTGGGCAAGAGACAGCCCCTGAGCAATGGCCTCAGCTTGCCAGCAGTGCTATCCAAGGTCTGTCCCCCCGACTCTTTCTCCAGCCTCCCTCTGGTTTCTGACACACTCTCGGAGACAGCAGATCAGCATACCATTACAAAACCTGCTCTCAGACACCACCTTCCAAGCCCTGAACAGATGGTCCGGACTTTGAAATGGGGGATACTTGGTACTTCCCCACCACCAAGCATCCTTTTTCACATACTCTGTGTCATGTCTAAAGCACTTATAAACTGTGTCTGGCACATAAGTGCTCAGTTAATATTTGCTATGATTATTCCCCAAGGTCTTTTGGTATCTCTTTGGACACTTTGTCTAAATTTTATTCTGCCTCAGTTTGTCAGGGTTCTGGACAAATTGCCCACAGGGAGGACTCAGGCCTCGTCTCAGATGGGGCGAGAACAAACCACATCCGTGCCGTCAGCCAAGCTCCTTGCCTACCCTGAGTCCATAGCTGCCCTTTCCAGAGGAGACCTGAGGGTGCACCCACGTAAAGGGGCAATTTAAATGCACAAAATAGATACTATTATAGCTGTGAAAAGGTACTTAGGAAGGGCATAAAAAGAATGCTTACCCCTGGCTGAATGCCAAGTATAAAACAGAAACAAGAGTCCTCAAGGACAAGTTTTTAGAAGCCACAAGAAGGGGGTCCCTCAAGAAACTGTAGGAATCCCAGGCAGTGGGAAGAGTCTTACAGGGTCAGGGGTAAGAGCTAGTGGGGAACCTTCATCAGCCTGGAGCAGGTCAGTAAAGCTGAAATAAAAAGTGAGAAAAGAAATACCTCACTACAGGTGAGGCTTGCACCCGAGGCTGCATGTCTGTGGGCTGATCATATAAAAGATTTATTTCTTCATGTTGTACCTTTGAAGATGATCAGAATATGTTTGCTAACCATCGTGAGCTTCTTGGATGAAAAATGCAAGATGAACCTTGGGTGAGTATCCATACACACAGTAATCAGCCAGCAGGTAGGACTCGGTCTCTGTGCTGAATCATTTCCATATTACATTGAAATAAGTGATACAGTTCTCTTGGCAGCATTTCTGTTTTTAAAGTAAGTTGGGATGAAAGCTGGCGCCTAGGCTATTTATCCTCATCTGAAATGTGTGCAAAACAACACTGAGAAAATGCTTTTTGGTGTAGACTGGGATGAGTCCTTAATAAAGCATTTATTTGCACCTGATTTCTCCCTGTTTTTACCGAGTTCATTTAATTTGATAGATCATCTATGCCTCAGTATAATGCCATGGAAATCTAATGAAGATGCATAGTGCTGAGTGCATTTTCTGTACCGATTCAGCCACTGTGGTTGGGATAATCATTGAGTTTGTCTTAGTCGGCTGAGACTGGCAGAACAAGACACACAGACCAGGCAGCTCCAACAGCAACATTTATTTCTTGCCATTCTGGAGGCTGGAAGTCCAAGATCAAGGTGCCAGAGCTGGTTTCTCCTGAGGGTTCTTTCCGTGGCTTGCAGAAGGCCGTCTTCTCGCTCTGGCCTCCCACAGCCTTCCTCTGTGTACGCGCATTCCAGGCATCTCGTCCCCTCCTGATAAGGACACCTGTCCTATTGGATTAGGGCCTACCCTTAGGCTCTCATTTAATCTTAATTACCTTGTTGAAAGCCCTGTCTTCAAATACATTCAGATTTAGGGCTTCAACGTGTGAATCTTCGGGGGACACCGTTCTTTGTAGGGCTGTTCACAAACGTCCTTTTTCTTCTCCTGGGCATTTGGCGAGATCGCACCATCCCTGCTCCTTTTGGACTTGGTTGTGGATGACTTACTTTGTTCAGTGAAATGTGGGATGAACAGACATGAAACTGACTAGGAAGAAGCTTTAAAATCCAGGGCACGAATCCCATGGATATGATTTGGCTGTGTGTCCTCACCCAAATCTCATCGCAAACTGTAATTCCCAGGTGTGCAGGGAGGGAGGCGATTGGATCGTGGGACCACTTCCCCCCCTCCCATGCTGTTCTTGTGATAGTGAGTGACTTCTCAGAAGATCTGATGGTTTTATAAGGGGCTCTTCCACCTTCGTTTCCTCCTCTCTCTCACCTGCTGCCGTGTGAGAGATGCCTGCATCCCCTTCTGTCACGACTGTAAGTTTCCTGAGGCCTTCCCAGCCACGGGGAACTGTGAGTCAATTAAACCTCTTTCCTTTGTAAATTACCCAGTCTTGGTATTTCTTTATAGCAGTGTGAGAACGGACTAATACACCCACATTCTCTTCCCCTGAAAACAGTAGTTCTAGGCCGGGTGCGGTGGCTCATGCCTGTAATCCCTGCACTTTGGGAGGCCAAGGTGGGTGGATCACCTGAGGTCAGGAGTTCAAGACCAGCCTGGCTAATATGGTGAAATCCTGTCTCTACTAAAAATACAAAAATTAGCCAGGCATGCTGGTGCATGCCTGTAATCCCAGCTACTCCGGAGGTTGAGGCAGGAGAATCACTTGAACCTTGAAGGCAGAGCATGCAGTGAGCCAAGATCGCACCATTGCACTCTGCCTGGGCTGGGCTACAGAGTGAGACTCTGTCTCAAAAAAAAAAAAAAAAAAAAACCAGCAATTCTTCAGTGGAGCACTGCTGACTGGTGCTTTCCAGTTAATGTGAATGCAACATTTTAAATCTCTATACATATGTATGTACATATATACATATACGTATAGCTGTGTCTCTGTGTATATATGTGCGTATACATACACATGTCTACGCACACACTTTTTTTTTTGAGATGGAGTCCCACTCTGCCACCCAGGCTGGAGTGCAGTGGCACAATCTTGGCTCACCGCAACCTCCACCTCCCAGGTTCAAGTGATTCTCCCACATCAGCCTCCTGAATAGCTGGGATTACAGGCACACACCACCACTTCTGGCTACTTTTTGTATGTTTAGTAAAGACAGGGTTTCACCACGTTGGTCAGGCTGGTCTTGAACTCCTGACCTTGTGATCTGCCTGCCTCAGCCTCCCAAAGTGCTGGGATTACAGGTGTGAACCACCACGCCTGGCCTACACACACACTTTTAAGAATGTTTAGCCATTGATATTTTGTGGTTGTTTGTTGCTTGTGCATACCCTAGCCCATCCTGACTTGCACAATGGTCAAGGATTCATTTGCTGCGACATGTGGATCGACAAAACCCAGCACACACCTTTCCGTTCACCCTTCCTCCTATGTCAGAATATAGTATGCTATGGTAGTTATTTTGGCAAATAATTTTATTTTGTTCCTTTTTAAGGGTGAGTCTGTTGATATCTACAAAATATGTTATTTAACCTGGCTATTCTCTAATACCAACTTTTCTGCTGGGCTGGACACCAGCCTTTCGAAATGGCTGATTGAACTCTTCCCATGAATGAGCTGCCAGTGCCATAAGTCCAACAAGCTTGAGAACATACTTACTCTCCCCTTCAACCCTAGGACTTTCTCCTCATTGCCATTTTTCGAATCATCCTGCTTGCAGACCTCAGATCAATTTTAGGTGTGTGTTGAGGGGAGGTATGTATAGTATGCCTTTTAAATCTCTCCACTTAATCGTTTTGGAAAATTTCAAACATTTACAAAAGTCAACAGAATTTTATAATAAATCTCTTGTACCCACCATCCAGGAACTAATGATGAAATCATAACCAGTCTTGTGGCTTTTTTTCCTACATCTACCCCACTTAGATCATTTTAAAGCTATAAATATTTCAGTATTTATCTCTAAAAGATAAGAATTTTTTTTTGACAAGAAACAGCCACAACTGTATTTTTCCTCTGAAAAGTAATTAATAGCAGACAATATTTCCAGGCAGTATTCCCCTTTCCATAGTTGCCAATTGTCTTGAATTTTTTTTACTGTGGTTGTCATTTGTATGAATCAAACTGAACTATGGTTCATACATTGCAATTACTTGTTACTTTCTTCAGCCTCCTTTAGTCTATAGATGCCCTCTCCCCAGTCTCTCTCTCTCTTTCTCCTCTTACCCCTACAATTAATTTGCTGAAGAAGCCAGTGTGCTTGTCCTGTCGGGTTTTCCACAGTCAGGGTTTTATTGGTTGTATTCCTATGAAAGTTTGTTTAGCATATTCTATGCTCCCCTACGTTTACTATAAGTTGATAGTTTGATATAGAGGCATGGTATGCATTATTTGACAAATTACTGCATGATGACATATCCTTTCGTCAGGAGACCCGTGACACAGGGCTGTGTCTTCCTGTGATATCAGCAACTGATGATGACTACTGTCCAGGTCAGTGGTTCTCAGTCGTGAGCATGCTCCAGACACACTGGAAGGCTTGATAAGATACAGATTGTTGAGCCCTAACCTGAGTTTCCAATTCAGTAGGTCTGAATTAGGCTCAAGAAAGTACATTTTTAACAAACTTTCAGGTGATGCTGATGCTGCTGGTTCAGGGACCAGACTTTGAGAACCACTAGCCTGGATCTATGATTTCATTAGGGGTTGCAAAACGGTGATGCTGTATTCTACCCTTCTTTCTTAAGTCATTGACTGGAATGCTTCTATAAAGAGAAATCTTTCAAATCCTCTATTTGGTGGCCTTGAGGTCTAGTTTGTAGAAGAAGGGCCACCTCATGTTTGATTCTTTTCGTTTATTTATCCATTTTCAAAATAACGAGTTGCCTAATCAATATCCTCTAAAGGTAGCCAGAGAAGTGTGTGTGTGTGTGTGCATGTATGTGTGTGCACATATGTGTGTGCGTGTGTGCATGGGTGTGCACATATGTGTGTGAGTGTGTGCATGCATATGTGTATGTGTGTGCACGTGTGTGTGTGTGTGTATCTGCATGCCCTACTCCATTGCAGTTATTTTTAATGATGTTAAAGTTATTCCATCTTTAGCCACAGGGACCCTGGAGACAATTTTGAACCCACTTCTTCTCTGAAGACATATGGTCATTGGTTAGATGGCACATTCTTGGTACCACTCTCATGTCTCTTGTCCACCATCCTCTCTACTTCAATTCCTTTTACCTGTTAGTAGGTGCCATTAATATTTTTTGATGATTCTCCCATCATGTCATTACTTGCTCAATAAATTCTCAGTGACTCCCCAAATTAAATACAACCCTCAATAAATTCTCAGTGACTCCCCAAATCAAATATAACCCTTTCATTGCCATTTGATATGGTTTGGACCTGTGTCCCTGCCAAAATCTCATGTTCAATTTTAATCCCCAATGTTGGAGGTGGAGCCTAATGGGAGGTGATTGGATCATGGAGATAAGTTTCTCATGAATGTTTTAACACCATGCCCCTGGTGCTGCTCTCGTGATTGTGAGTGAGTTCTGGCAAGATCTGGTTGTTAAAAGTGTGTAACACCTCCCTGCTCCTCCCGCTCCTGCCATGTGAGACATTTCACTCCCCCTTTGTCTTCTGCTATGATTGGAAGCTTCCTGAGGTCTCCCCAGAAGAAGTCGCTATGCTTCCTGTACAGCTTGCAGAACTGTGAGCCAATTAAACCTCTTTTCTTTATAAATTACTCATTCATTATAGCAGTGCAAAAACAGACTGATACCCATTCCAAACCTCCCCTTGTGTACCAACGTGCCTTCTAGCTTTATTTCTGACCCTCTTCCTTCCACCCTGAAGTAACACAGTGAAGTTACACTTCCGTCTTTGTTTATTCTGTTCTCCTTATATCAGATACCTTTGGCTCGCGCTATCCCCTCTCCATCAGTACTTTATTTATTCCATGGTTCATCATAAACGCCTCTCCCATCTGAGTCTCTTCCTGAGCTCTTCTGTTATGAAGCCAACCTGTTCTCCAGCATTTTCCTGCATTTTATGCTTCTCTTTAGAGCATCATTTCTGCGCTTTGTGTTATAATCATGAGCATCCTTGTTGTTGGTTCTCTGCAGGACAACTCATTTCTTGTTTTTGTTTTTTTTTAATTTTTCACCCTTATTTCTTATGTGGCAACCCTGTTTTCTAACTCACAGGTAAATGCAGTAAATCTGTATTTACCTCCTAAATACAGATTTGTAGAATTATATTAACTACGAAGTATTGGCCATAAACTCAAATTATATCTGATTTATTAAAATAGACAGATATTTAGAGATTCACATATCTAACCATGTAAATATTTATATATATGTTATATCTATGAATTCTAAAGCACTAAACCTGCCCATGTTTTTTTCATTCATTCAGAGAAACATCAGAATTCTGCAGAGAGACAATTTACCAAACATTATGCTCCCTATTCCCGTTCAGTAAGCTAGGAGGACAAATGATTGTCTCCCTTTTCTACCTGTCCTTCCTCTCCCTCCAGTCTACAGAGACACCACCTTCCTTAGCAAATACGGGGGCTCCATTGATCTGACATGGTATAGACTGCTTGGTCTGGGTGTGTGTCATTTGAATGCGTGTGTGCTCTGACTGATCCACTAGGCTACAACCTGAAAGATAAGGTTTTTGAAAATCAGCTTTCAGGAGTAATAGGTGAGAAAACTCACCTACCTTGGCTGAGAGCACCTTAGAGAGAGGGCTTCCCACACTTCAGGGTCCTGTACCCTGAGAAGCCAGAAGAAAAAAGCAGGTGAATAATGTGTGTGTCTGTTGCTATGACAACTAACCCAGTCACTTTGGCGAGGATGTGGACAATTATGCCAAGGCAGGAATTCTCAGCCACGAGCCCGCTGAGTCACGCTACCAAAGAGAATGCTCCAAATGCCCGCTTGGCAACATGTAAAATGAAATCAAGTGCATCAGAATTTGCACCTTGTTTTGGGGAGACACTTGTAAGAGATGCCATAAATGACTTACTGATGAGTGCCAGCAGCCAGTGTAAATTGCCACGGTGCATCATTTCACCGCGTCCACACAGGAACCATCTGGGAGGCTCTGAAGACTCCTAAGTCTTGCCTAAGATCACACTTGGGGAGCTGCGGATAGTCATACAGAAAAGGACCACTTTCTCTCCTTCTCACAATCCCAGGATCTCCAGGTGGCAGCCAACAGCTTATGGCGGTTGCTGAAAAGGAGCTTAATTTTAGGTGTTGAATAAATACGAGGCTCCATCTTATTCTCCATGTCATGATAAGGTGGAGTCCTGAAAATACCTCTGCTTGTGATTCTAGCTGTACTGTTATCTGAACTCTGAAAATGGTTATTGAAGGATTTGAGATTATTGGTAGAGTTCTCCTGAGAATCCAGGTGGGTTTGAAACGTGAGCCCTCTACCGAATATGGATCCTTTGAGGGTAAAAACGGCCAACATTTTTATCCTGTGAAGCAAGGTAGATTTGTTTTTCTCTCTTAGGTATGGAAAATGTTATCTGTAGAGGGAACAAAAGTCAAACGTATGATGTGTCAATGAATGACTTTCACTTTGATTTTGAAAACACCACCAAGAGTTTAGAATGGAAAGGTAAAAGTGTTTCTGAAAATGGTGTGCATTGTGTGTGTGTGTTTGTGTGTTTGTATGTGTGTATGTGTGTATGTGTCTAGTGGGGACAAGGGCAGAATTGGAGGCCTTTAGCAGGCATAAAGTCCAAAGATGTTGGAATTGTTATTTTCTTGGTTTCTTCCTGAGGTGCTAAATTTTAGCACAACACTACTTGCTCCTTAATTAATGATTAAACAAATTCAATTCATGATTTAACTTAATTAAACAACTAATGAATTTGTGTATGCAGGAATCATTACTGTGGTGGCTGAGGCAGGCCTCTAGGGCATGGTTAACTCAGCGCTGCACAGCTTGGTAAACAGGACCCCGAGCTGTGCACAAGCATCCCTGCTTTAAATACCGCACCCCTGCTAGAGACCACATTTTATTTATGCAGGTAACAGTTTGGGTACCTTTCCTAAGGAATGTATGTGCTGAAATGTACTCCCAATAGTGACAATCAGTTGTTTTTTTTTTTTTTAAAGCTATTTTGGCCCATCCTAGAAATGCTCACAGACAACTCACTTTAAAAGGACAAAACACGGCTGGGCGCGGTGGCTCAAGCCTGTAATCCCAGCACTTTGGGAGGCCAAGACGGGCGGATCACGAGGTCAGGAGATCGAGACCATCCTGGCTAACGCGGTGAAACCCCGTCTCTACTAAAAAGAAATACAAAAAACTAGCCGGGCGAGGTGGCGGGCGCCTGTAGTCCCAGCTACTCGGGAGGCTGAGGCAGGAGAATGGCGGGAACCCGGGAGGCGGAGCTTGCAGTGAGCTGAGATCCGGCCACTGCATTCCAGCCTGGGCGGCAGAGCCAGGCTCCGTCTCAAAAAAAAAAAAAAAAAAAAAAAAAAAAAAAGAGACAAAACATAATCTTGTTATATTTTTAGGTACTCTCATTTTACCTTGAAAGCACACGCACATCATATACATCCGGCTTAAAGGCCTGTCTGTGAAATAGCAAATTTGAAATGAAATAGAGTTTTCATTACTTTTCAAGTGGAGGCCTCTACCTTGAGGTAACTAAATGCTTTTCTCTCTACTGTGTGGACGTGCTATTTTGGAACAAATGGAAGAGATAGAAGAAGAAAGGCAACAGATACGCAGGGAAACTTAAGATCTGTCTAGTGTGTTTGATTTTTTAGCTTATTTGAGATAGTTTCATTTTGATTTTCAAGGAGGAAACCTGGGCTTAGTGAGATGAAGCATCTTGCCCAAGGTCACTCAGCTTCCATGCAGCGTGGCTGGCATCGCTCCCCATGTCTGTGTGAAACTGTGCTACACTCTCCATTTAAACAGCATTCAGTGTGTGCCTAATTGATAGCTTTGGGATCGAATGTACTTGACAACAGCTTGTTTCCTAAGGTAGGCAAACATTTCCCTTGAAATCTCATGGACACTATTAATTTACTTAGCAAATCATTTTATCGCTGGCTAGTGCCAAGGACAACCGCAGTGATCCCCTCCTGTCTTAATGATCGCTCCCTTCAAATTAGTGAAGTCCCATCTAACGAAGTTATGCCACAGATTATACAAAAGACATAGAGGCTTTGTAAGGGGGTTATTCTTGTAGTATGGGCCTAGGTTTAGAATAAAATGTAGATGAGAAAAAGCAAAGGAGTATTGGCAATGTCTATTTGGGAAAGAAAAGCTATAAGTTGTACTCTTGTCTTTCTTTTTTAATTTGAGGGATATATTTAAAAGACTAAAATGGATGCTTTATGTCATTTTCTGTATATCTATATTCTGGAGACTGAGTTGTCTCAATTTATTACTGTTTTCATTCTGTGTAGACAAGTCATAGATTTTCTGATTTGATCTTCCTGCCAATTCTAGCCTTTCTGTAAAAGAGACTAGCTCAGTGGGAGTAAATGGATTAAAATGAGCTAGTAGAGGTGTTTTAGCAAACTCCTGAGTCTATGTTTATTGATTACTCCTCAACTCCTCTAAACTGTGCCTTTTCCCTAAACAGACTCAGGGCAAAAGCAATGTGAAATACATTAGTCAACAGCTGCTGCATTCACAGAACACAGAATCTGGAAACCAGAGATCCTTTCAGGGTAGGCAAACGGCAGAGGACGCATTTGTGTACGAAAAGTCCACAAATGCTGGCATCCTTAGCTCTTGGTAAGACCCTATTCACCAGCCTGGACTGTTCCCAAGAGGCGACACTCCTAGTCTTGAGCTTCCAAAAAAGTGACGTCATTGGGAGTGGATTAAATCTTACCATAAGAAGATAGGGCCGAGGTCAGAATGGAAATAGAGCGAAGTTCCTGTACCTTTTCTCTCCTCAACCTCTAAATTGCCTCCCAGGAAAAAAGGCAAATATTAGGTTCCCTGAAGTAACCTAATTCTCACTCAAGATAAGCAAGAAATTCTAACGCACATTGATTTGTCCTAGTTCTTCAGTTTGGGAATCCCTTTGTCTTTTATTCAAATGCAGAGTCCTTATAATTTGTTATTGTTTAACCATTTCTTGATGAGCACCTAGAAATAAATTTCTCTTGGGTCTCAGGGCCAGAAAAATCTGTTCCCTTGGGTAATAACTGATCTGTTTCTGTTTCATGTACACCACGACTCTGGCATCTGACCACATTATCTTAGCAACTATCTGAGACCTATCGCCTATTTTCCTACCCTTATTTCACTTCCTTGCAAATTTCTATCCTCTATATTTTTAAATATTTTATTATAATGGCAGGCCCACTGAGAAAAGAAACCTCAGACTATCCAAATATAAATCTGTATTTAGTAGGCTGGGTGCGGTGGCTCATGCCTGTAATCCCAGCACTTTGGGAGGCCGAGGCGGGCGGATCACAAGGTCAGGAGATTGAGACCATCCTGGCTAACAGAGTGAAATCCCATCTCTACTAAAAACACAAAAAACTAGCCGGGTGTGGTGGCAGGCGCCTGTAGTCCCAGCTACTCGGGAGGCTGAGGCAGGAGAATCACTCGAACCCAGGAGGCAGAGGTTGCAGTGAGCTGAGATCACGCTGCTGCACTCCAGCCTGGGTGACAGAGCGAGACTGTCTGAAAAAAAAAAGTTGTATTTAGTAAGGTGACTCAACTCAATTCCTCTTCGTATGAGCAAGGTTTACAAATATAAACACATATACACATAGAAACAAGTAAAAGGCCCGGGCTTTTCACTTGGGTCTTTTGCTCCCTAAATGGAACATATCGTGAGTGTGCTTGATGACTCTTTCCTCTGAAAATTCCTAATCATTTCTTTTTGGCTTCTCTGTGAAGATCTCTGCAGGTTCCACACCAAGATAACCTTTTCTTTGCTGTTCTCGACCTTGTCCTACTGTATTGCATTAGGATTTCCATAGGATGGCCGATTGACTGGATACATATCAAAACAACCGTGGCTATAATTGCTGATACTCACCACTCACAATATGCTTTACGAGCAGGTGCTTCACCCTTCCTCACAGCATTCTGCAACATGTGTCTAGACATTATTTACAAATGCAAAATAAACGTGTAGAGAGGTCCGGTAACTCGCACAAAGCTATCCTTCTAAGTTGTGGTACAGGGTTTCAAACTCTTCATGTCATGGTGAAAGCTCTCCCATATGCATTTTCTTTCTACCCTATGAAAATACCCGACTTACCCTTTTCATAGGGACCCTCGTTTTTCAAGTCCCTCTTCTGAAATTTTCAAGACATGTCAACACCATGACTAAAGAGCAATGTAATCCGAGCATCTGTTCAGGTTGCACACTGCACAACTTTAAGTGTCATTCACATAGAGTACAACGTGACCACAATGTGAATGGCGCCCCCTAGAGTTGTGCTGTACTCAACCTGTGCAACCATTCATGGGTGCTCTGGGAGAAGACAGGTTCTCTCAGAGGTTCCATTCTATTCTTAATTGGGATACATGTATCTTTCATAACTGAAACTCTCTAAGTAATTTGAAACATGGCTCAGAAATGTCCACTTACGATTTTCTTCCCCTTTGATTTTCCTTATAAAACTAAATAAATACAAAGAGCTGAGAAAAAGTCCTAAGTATAATATGGTGTCTTTGTTGTGCTCTCAGAGCATATGGCAAATCCAGAATTGGGTAATTCTGCTTTCATTCATTCAAATAAACTCCTAGAAGAATGCCTGATACCTCCTGATACCTCAGTGGCCATGCCGGGAAGTGCTTTCTGTAATTGCTGGAATGATCTTTTGCTACCTTTTCTTGAGCACAGTTGCAGGGACATTTCCATAGCTTTTTTATTTTCTATATTGAGAAGGAGAAAAGGCAACTTAGAGCTACATCCAAGAAGAGGCATTTCAGTGATCTCTGGTTAGCAAAATATATTTCATATCCTCAATACAAACACGTGTTGGTCACAGAATAACCCACTCGTGTCATCTTGGAGTGTCTTCTAAATTTTTCCATGCTTATTAACCCCAAAACACATTCCTATTATTCATATGATCAGAAAAAATGTTACAGTCCACATCTAACCCATCTGTCTTTATGATGCTTCCCTGCCCATAACAAGCTGATAATACAAACCAGAACCACACCACAATAAAACATGCAAAGGCAAGTGGCAATTTAGCAGCAAATATTGGTATTACACTAGGCCTCCGATGAGTAGATTTTAAGTGTCAGGATTTTAAAGTACATATATAGTTGGCATGCATCTTAGAGAGAGTAGTCATTAAAATTTCGTGTTTAGGCAGGAAATTTGATGTTAGCAGCTTTTTCCTTCTCGATCTAGAAAGGTTTTGGATTAGGGGATAAAGAGAAATAGACTCAAATTGATTAAAGGAGAGCCCAATTTCAGAGAATGTGGAAGTGTTAGCAGAATAACGTAGACACTGATAGAGTAGTAAAGGCAACATAAAGTTGGAAACAGGGTTTTCAACTGTTTCCTTATGGGAAAATTGAGACACCTGCCTCACTGTTATGGAAGGGCTGAGATGAGGGAAAGTTCGTGAATCCCTGATGTGAGACATTTCCAGGAGGAACAACACACTTTTCCATAAGATGCACAGCTGAACTCCTTTGGTTCCTGGAATCTTGAATAAAATATTTCTATAAGGTGCTCCCAGGGGCCTAAAGATGACCAGAAGTTGTTGCTAGCAATTAGTGACTATCAAAAAACGGAATGAAAACTACAATTATTTTCCTTTGCAATTTACAAAAGCATTGAGTGCATATTGTACTGTGGGGGGACTATTATCTATTTTTGTTTCTGCTTCATTAAGAAATGGTTTAAATGATGCTTTAAGAGAGAAGGAAAGGAAAGGAAAGGAAAACTTCTTAGCAGGACGTGGTGCAGAATGACCTCTTTCCTGGTCAGCTTTTCTGCTCCCTCTATGCGGACCGAGTTCTGCTGATCCTTTTTTGTCACTCTTGCTGCTCTTGGTCTCTGCTTACCTGGGCTTGGGTACCACTGCTCACACCAAAGTCCCCACTCTCAGCCTATACACAAAGGGAATCTCACATATAATCATCGTCATTTGTATTTTAAGTAGGTTTCCTTTCTCCAGTATGCTCTGCAAAATACCACCTGCCGCTAAGCACTTGTTTCAGGGAAAGCCTCGTTCTGTGTTGCACAATGCCGTGATCTGCTATCTCCTGTGCTGCTCTGAACATTTTGTGTCCTGAATCTCTTTCGGACTAAAAATAGGCCATGGCCATTCTGTACATATTGATGTAATGAGTGCTTACTTGGATTCTCATTTAAGTCCTGCAACACTCTTAATGAAATAGCCCTCCTATTATCATCCACACCTGCAGATGGGGTTGACCAGAGAGAGAAGGGAAGTGGCAGGTGCAAGGCAGGGCTGGATTTAGACCCAGGCGATCCAAGCACAAATCTTGATTTATTTTTGGTCACATTATCTTTGTTGTTTGTTTGTTTCGCTTTGTTTTATTTTTTTAAATTTTTTAAAATTTTTAAATTTTTTTTTGGTCACATTATCTTAATCATTGAGTTGGCTTCTGTACTGTGGCCACGGAAAGGGACAATTCTAGAACTGTATGTGAGACAAGTAACATCCTTAATAAGAAGTGGATTGAAAATGGATTCTTCATTTGGAACAAACATGGGTGTCAAGATCGTCCCTCGAAACTCTCTTTTGCTTATTAACCTCTTCACAAGGCCCAGTATCGTGTATGCCACAGAAGTACTTGGCACGAGGCCCGGCACTCAGAACACTAAATAAGGGCCAGTTTCCTTTCTCTTTGCTGTCTTTTTGCAGGCAGGGGTAATGCTATGTTCTGTGTGATACATAGCTGTGCACCTTATTTTTTCTGGGGCTTTTGACTTATTTCAGGTGTCTGATTAATCTTCGCAGAAGTGATGATGATGACGATGAGCATGATGATGACAATGGCCTTGATGGTGATGCTGCCAATCTTTTCTGCATAGCCCTCTGAGAGATCAGACTGTCGTCTAAGGTACATGGCACAACAACATGCTTGAAATGCTTCATGGTTTGCACGGCTCCTGACTACCACAGCTGCCTGTGTCCTTTGACAGCCCAGCACAATGAAACAACAGTGAAGCATCTGTTCCCGTGAACTTGTAAATACCAAGGTTGGTGCATAACACGGGCACCTCTGAAGCTCAGTTTCATACTCACGTCAGAGGACAGCATCCAACAGTCAGGCCAGGCAACAAATATTTTGCAAGAAGAATGTGTGTTCTTGGGAAAGCTCCGAGAGCATTAGATAGAGCTCCTTTCCCCTTGCCAAGCAGCCGTAATATTCCTGAGCGTGTTCAGAGAAGATGACGTCTTGATGGGCTCAGCTCAGAATGAGCAAACTAGGCTGAGGATACACAAATATTTTTAAGCTCATAATCCAACTCCCCTTAACCCTGAGTTTTAAGGAATCCAGTATAACAGAGAAAATCTGCATCCATGCCATATGATACAACCATGGAACTGAGGGAGGTTGTTTGTTTATATATATAAAATTCTATAATTCAACCATATTCTAGCGTGGGCTCCTCATGCTATTTGTGCTGCCATTCATTAAAAGGAGGACAGTTTCAGAAATTGTCAGTGTCAGAAGCTAGAGGTGCAGTGACCGCAGCAACCAGACAAGGCAACCTTCTTTGCTCAGGAGAACTCCATGTTTTCCAAAACTAAGTGGGGCAAGGATCCTCTGACAAGTTCTGCACCCCGTGTTCCATGTGGCCCCCATACTCTGCAGAAATAAGTTGTTGTGGAAGTAATTTGAAATCTCCCGTTTAACCTCCATAGGTGTTCAGACATGATTCACCTCAACGTGATAGTCTAGGGGTAAAATTAAAACCATGCATTTTATTATTTATTTATTTATTTATTTATTTATTTATTTATTTATTTTTTTAGAGATAGGGTCTCACTCTGTTGCCCAGGCTGGAGTGCAGTGGTGTGATCCTGGTTCACTGCAACCTCAAACTCCTTGGCTCAAGCAATCCTCCCTCATCAGCCTCCCAAGTATCTAGGACTACAGGCATGCACCACTATGCCCAGCTAATTTATTTCATTTTGCAGAGGCAGGGTCTCACCGTGTCGTTCAGGCTAGTTTCAAATTCTTGGCCTCAAGCAATCCTCCCACCTTCACTTCCCAAGGTGCTGGGATTACAGGCTTGAGCAACTGCACCCAGCTGAAACTATGAATTTTAAAATGAGTAGGAAAATCTGCATGTTGCTATTACAATGGTTTATATTAGTAAACTGGACAATGAAGAACCAGGGAAAGCCTACACTATACAATATTCATAACATTCATGTAATAGTCACTCAGTACTTAAATATAATACAGAAAACACGTATTTTTTTCTGAAATATAGTTCGGAGCTTCTCTGACAACTTCAAAGCCTACTTTCTAAGTACCAGGTTTTGGCGATGCAGTTTCTTTTCTGAGGACACAGCAAAAGACTCAAACCTAACACTGCTTTTTACCAGTAGAAGAAAAGGCAATGCAATTTAACCACTCACACAGTGAAAAATTCAGCAGGGCTTTAAGCTGTGTGCAACGAAATTAACTTGAGACTGTGAAGCCAACTATATTTTGAAAAATTAAAATTTAGCAGCCCAGATAGGTTTATTTTTTCCTTCTCTTCATCTGATGTAGTTTCTATTAAAAGTTGCAGGACAAATGTTGACAGGCAGGACAGAAGGTGAAATGGAAACAAAAGCATCTTGCTGAGGGATCCTGCGGTGCCTGTCCAGCCTTTCCAGCCGCCGAATCACTGGACATGCTCGAGGACACTCACTTATTAGGCTCTCCAGGACCCTCTGAGTGAGGACAAAGAAACATGCGCTTCATTTTACATTAGAAAAATGGTGAGAGTTCAACTGATCCATAAGGTCTTATAAAAAACAATAAATAAAGGTACGTCCTTTCTTGGTCTGAATTCCACAAATTAGAAGTCAGAGAGGATTTGGTGCTCATTGTCATCCTCCTGTTATGCTACTACATTCTATTCTATTCTATTCCATTCTATTCTATTCTATTCTATTCTATTCTATTCTATTCTATTCTAGCTATATTTTTTAAGGCAGTGTCTCCCTTTGTTGTTTAGGCTGGAGTGCAGTGGTGTGAACATGGCTCACTGTAGCCTCAAATTCCCAGGTTCAAGCAATTCTCCCACCTCAGCCTCTGAAGTAGCTGAGACTACAGGTACACACCACCATGCCCAGCTAATTTTTGTAGGTTTTTTTGTTTTTGTTTTTGTTTTTGGAGAAACAAGGTCTCTCTATGTTGCCCAGGCTGGTCTTGAACTCCCGGGCTTATGCCATCCTCCCACCTCGACCTTCCACTGTGCTAGGATTACGGGTATGAGCCACTGC
Source organism: Macaca thibetana thibetana (assembly GCF_024542745.1). Taxonomy (NCBI): domain Eukaryota; kingdom Metazoa; phylum Chordata; class Mammalia; order Primates; family Cercopithecidae; genus Macaca; species Macaca thibetana. Next base: position 6,647,845 of record NC_065586.1, read on the forward strand.
ACCCAGCCATTTCTTTTATTTTTTAATTTTAATTTTTAGTTTTGGAGATAGAGTCTCACTCTGTTGCCCAGGGTGGAGTGCAATGGCACAATCTCAGCTCACTGCAACCTCTACCTCCCAGGCTCAAGTGATCCTCCCACCTCAGCTTCCCAAGTAGCTGGGACTACAGGCATGTGCCACCACGTTCAGCCAATTTGTTTGTTTGTTTGTTTGTTTTGTATTTTTAGTAGGAACCGGGTTTCATCATGTTGGCCATGCTGGTCTTGAACTCCTGACTTCAAATGATCTACCCGCCTTGGCCTCCAAAAGGGCTAGAATCACAGGTGTGAGCCACAGCACCCAGCCATTTTATTTTAATAAAGGATATTCCTTCTTTTATTTTTAGTTAGGACAAAACCTCTGATTTAAAAAGCAAACTTCCCAGTTTTTTTTTTTTTTTTAAAGAGATACACGATAAATAGCTAGAAAACTTTGATGCCTGCTTTTCATAACCCTGATCATTTTAATGTAGTTATTTGTTTTGATTTCCAAGCAGCACATAGGAGGGAATAGGCTGGTGATGAATCCTGTGGGCCTGGCTTCAGACTGCCTGAGGTCAGATCTTGGCTTCAGATCTTGCTGACTTGAAGAGCTTGGGCAAGTGAAGACAATATTATACTCCCTCCACAACAGTGTTATGAAAACGAAAGGCCAATGCATTTTTCAAACATTTTGTGAGAAAAAACTCTGTTTGGCCTCTTCCTTCAGAATATTTCTTTTTATTCCTTTGCATTAGCAATGATTGGTAGAATAATGTTGGATAGCAACAGTCACAGCAAGCATAGCTATCTTGGCTTTTAAAATTATAATGGGAATGTGTATTTTTTAATATGTCACTTTCAAATATTATGTAAAAAAGGGTTTCCTTTTATTCCTAACTTGCAAAGCATTTTCATCACAAATGGTCCTGGCTTTTATCAAATGCTTTTTCAGCATCAATTGAGAGGATCACATGATTTTTCTCCTTTAACCTGTTAAGCCAATTACCTGATTAATGTTGCATAGTATTTGCAGTACGAGGATAAGCCTGACTTGGTCATTATTTTAATATACATAATATTTAATTGTTCATAGTTTGTTTAGGATTTTAGTATCTACGTGCATATAAGAAGCCTGTTAGTTATACCTAAGACAAGTCAGGCAATAGCAGATCAGTGACAACAATTGGTGATCGCTATACAGAAAGGTTAATGGGTAGAAAAGAGAAATAGCCAAAGATTAAGTGAAGATTTCATGCTCAGAAGATGTGGACTCACTGTTCTATTGTCTAGAGTTGCGAGGGGAATCTCTGGGCACCCTGGGTATAAAGCATTGTGCTTCTTTCCACACAAATCCTCACGGAAGCCTCTGTCAGGTTGCTGCAGGTTCTCCCAGAGGTGTTCCAACAGGATTCGGGGCTGGAGAAACTTTTCTATCAGGCAGGCAAAAAACTGTGTTGCTGCTTGGGAATTTAAAAAAACGGCCAGGCACAGTGGCTCACGCCTGTAGTCCCAGCACTTTGGGAGGCTGAAGTAGGAGGATCCCTTGAGCCCAGGAATTTGAGACCAGCCCAGGCAACAAGAGCCCGTCTGTACAAAATATTTTTTTTAAAAATTAGTGGCACGCACTTGTGGTCTCAGCTACTCAGGCAGCTGAGACAGGTGGATCATTTGATCCCCGAAAGTCCAGGCTTCAGAAAACCGTGATTGTGCCACTGCACTCCAGCCTGGGTGAGAGAGTGACTCTGTCTCAAAAAAAAAAAAAAAAGTGAGCAAGGATATTGTAAAAAAAAAAAAAAAAATCTATAAACAGACACAGACCAAGTGAACATGAGCTTAGATACTGGAACATCATAGGATGGGGGCAGGTATGCAAGACCTGCATCTAGAACTGGGGGTGCAAATTCTAGGTTTTTCATTTATTACAGGGATTTCTAAACTGAAGTTCTAGAACTGGGCTTTCTGGAGTCTACAATTCCAGATATTATATGTAAGGTTTCTGTATCTTTGCATTTTTTTGTGGTCAGACTCTATAGCTTTCATTTTACAAAAGGAACATCACTGATTTACTAACTGTTGGACTTTGGGCACGTTCTCTGACCTTTCGGCTGCCTTTCCTACAAAGTGGAGATAAGAAGCCCCAATTACTTCAAAGGCTAGATGTGGACTCACATGTAGACCAAAATTATAAAAAGTCAGACGTAAGAATGTATGTATGTTATACTGAAAGAGATTTCGAAGACAAATGCAGTAGGTAATAAAATCTGAACCATTTATTTTGAAAATAGGTTTATGAACACATCCAAAAATATTTAGGTAAATGTAGATATCTAATTGTAGAAAAGTAGAGTTTTAAAATTTCATTATATATAATATATATACATATTTTCTATCTATCTATCTATCTATCTATCTATCTATCTATCTATCTATCTATCTATCTACCCATCCATCTGTTCATCCATATAGCCATCCATCTATCATCAATCTTGATCTATCTATCTATCTATCTATCTATCTATCTATCTATCTATCTATCCAATCTTCCTCGCCAAAAATAATAATAATAATCATCATCATCATCATCATCATCATCATCCCACCTGTATCACCACCACAGAAAGTGTACTGTGTCGGATTTGACCTTATCTGTCAATCGCAATGTTTCTCACACTAATGCAAACATTTCAGTAAGAGGTCCGGATTTGTTAACAGCAGAAATACACAGATCCTTTCTTTAATGAGTGCGATGCAGTGCAAAGGCCACTGGAGTTGTAGTGCAGCCATGAAGAAAAGAAAAAGGAAATCTAGATGGACAGCCTCCTTTGCTTTGTCTCCTTCACACTCTTGACTATCTTCTCCCTTTGACACGGGTGGACTGGTTGCTTGGGGCTCTTTTCACTCAGAACCCCACATTTGGAAGGGTCAGCTTTGTTTCTTTTTTTGTCTAATTTCTGGGTTTCCTGCTGGAGCATGTGAAAACTAGATCATTTGACCTTGTGATTTTGGAATATCAGATAAGGCAGTCCCCGAGCCGTCTGTCGTTGTACATACTGCATTTCCCAACTGAGCTAAATTGCAAAATTCTGAACAATCAAAGGGAATTAGGGTAATGTTAGCAATGCCCACTATTTTTACATTCTTATTTTGCAATTCTCTGTATTAAATTTCATTTTACAAAATAGTTTCAATTCATCTCCTTAAATAAAATATATCACAGAAGTGTTAAAGGATTAGGATCATTTAGGACTATTAAAAGTCAAAATTTTCTCCTATGTGATTATATGGCTGAACAATGGCAAAATGGTTACTACCAAAATTCTAAGTGCAGTGAACATTGAGGCTTAAAGGGGAGGAAGTCGCTTATACTAGAAGACAAGTAAATTATGGAGAATTATAAAGAAAAGAATAAGCTGATTTGATATCCAGTCAGTGGAAAACATTTTAAGAGAAGGTGGTGGGGGTGAGACATAAAGGAGGAATGTAATTAATATTGCATTAATTACTTTAGGGGAAAAACACCTAAAAATTTTCCAAAGGAGATCAGTATTGATCTTTGTGTCCCTGGGTTGTGTCTGTGTGTGTAGACAGAGAGAGAGAGAGAGAGTTACAGTATTATATTTGTTAAATACAAATATATGTATTTAGTTCAATTAATCTTCTATTATTAGTCTCATCTTACAAAACATATGTAGTAGCTTTTCTAAAGGTTTCCCAGCATTCCCAAATAGGACCAGCATTTGAAAGTCGAGGTACCTGATTCTACATTCTGAAATTTGCTTTTACAAGAATCTTCTGAGTGAAAAATCAGATACCACTCAGATAAAGGGGTTTAAATATCAGACTTTCAAGGTGTCAGACTGATTGCAAATGGAAACTTTGGATTAGAAACCACAGACAAAGCATGATTAATCCTCATCTGTTTTCTTGAAATTGAGCTCTGTCTTCAGGGACTCAAGTTCCTAGGTTCCTTCTTGTTCCTGTTTCCAGACAAGTGGGAAAATCAGGGAAGACTTCACTGCTGATACAGTTGTAAATATATTGAACCAGGCCCAAGACAAAAATTGCTAAAAAGTCACTTGGTCCATTGGAGTGTCTTCTCATTCAGAAACATTTATTCCAACATGACATGAAACCATTCAGAATGCTGACAGCAATGCTTACGAATTGAGTATTAAAAAACATGCAGTGTATGATTCCATTTTAAAAAGATTTATATTAATATCTAAAGAAATTTGCTTGGAAAACATATATCTAAAACTATGACAGTGTTAACTTCTGGCTAGTGAGAGTATGAGTGAATTGTTATTTACCCATACTCTGTTAATTTTTAAGTTAAGTTTTTAAAGGCAATTCAACAAACAAATGTTGCTAGGCCCCGATTTGTGGACATTGAGCTAGGGAAAAGGATACATAAAGAGATGCAAGCTAGAGGAGGGGAAAGTTCTGGATGGGGACCTCATTGGCTTCCTCACTTCTGTAGACCCATGTCCTGGGTTGACCCAGAGAACAACCCTATAAGGATTTGTTCAATAAATGAATGGATAGAGACTGATCAACAACTGACAAAGTAACATTTTACAGGTGCTGTGAAAGCAGCATACAAGCCGGAGAGCCTACTGGAAGCAAGAGGGGAAAATCCAGTCAGGTATGGGGACTGCAGGGAGGATGCCCGGCGGCGGAGACTGGATTCAGGATTTGAGGCCTGAACTGAACCTTCTGTTAAGAGGTGAGTGGGCTGGGAGGTTGTGATGCCCAGAGGGTGGGGAAGGAAGTGGGGAGGGAAGAATGCAACAGAGGACAAAGATGACGAGAACAGCTCATGCTAGCTAGCTTGAAGACGTTAGGAAGAGCAAAACGAGAAGAGAGAGCAGGAGACAGACAATATTGTAGGACAGTGAAGCCTCTAGAATCTTAGGAAATTCAACTATGAGCTTTTACAAATACAAAAACTAAGAACTACGTATAAAAAGTATTAGGATGCTGACACAAGAAGGTGATGGGTCAGGGCAGAGTGGGAGAGAATCAAGAGATAGGAGGAATGTGGGAAGAAAGGGATACAGAACAAACTACAGGAAGCATTATTCCTTCAGGCACTCTCGCTAAATGCTGTTGCCTTTTGCATAAAAATGGCACAAGCCATTTTTGAGAGGGTGGGATTTTGGAGTAGTTTTAATGGACATCTAGTGTGTCTCTTTCTTTTCCCCAAATAAATTATTTTTTCTAAAGTAACTCTTCATATTACCATCATGTCCTTAATAAGACTACACTCTATGAGAACAAAGCAGAAACTTATTAAACAGATTATACAGTTATAAAGAAATCTGGTTGTTTTTAAAAAGTCAGCTTATGGATTTAATTTATTTCTCAATGAATTCTTTTAACATCGATCTAAAACACTAATTATTTTTAAAAGACAAACAGAGAGGAAAAAAGGAAGGAAGGAAGGTAAGAAGGGAGGGAAAGAGGGAGGGAGGGAGAGAAAGAAAATAAAAAAAGGTGAGGGAGAGACAAGAAGGAAGGAAAAGAAGGAAAAAATAAATTCCTCCAGGTCATGCTGTGTGTAGACAGTGGACCCTACCTGTGAGTAAAATCAGGCATCAACACTTCCTAAAGAATTTTTTCTCAACAAGCATTATTTATGTCTGAGAGCTTTATCCATCATTTTTCACTCATAGAGGAATAACTCAACTTTTTTTTTGTTTTTGTTTTTGAGATGGAATCTTGCTCTGTTGCTCAGGCTGGAGTGCAGTGGCGTGATCTCAGCTCAGTGCAACCTCTGCCTCCCAGGTTCAAGTGATTCTCCTGCCTCTGCCTCCCGAGTAGCTGGGATTACAGGTGCCCGCCACCACGCCCAGCTAATTTTTATATTTTTAGTAGAGATGGGGTTTCACCATATTGGCCAGGCTGCTCTCAAACTCCTGACCTCGTGATCTGCCCACCCCAGCCTTCGAAAGTGCTGGGATGACAGGCATGAGCCACGGGACCCGGCCAATGTGTGTTTTTTTAATGAGCAAAAATCATAGATAAAGCACCTAATAGTTTGAAAGAAAAAGAAGACAGTAACTCTGTTGGGTGATGGGGAAAATCTTTTTCTAAGTTTTGATGTTAGAAAGGAGCCAGAGGTGGGATGAAGCGACTGCCTAATGCCGTATTAAAAAGGAAGGAGCCCCAGGGTGATGGAGAATGGGTCGTCTATTATGTTCTAGAAATCACTTGTAAATCAATAGTAATCGTTCGACAGAGCCTACTGCTAATATGGGAAGTAATGTTCCTAACTGCAACAAGAATTTTAATGGCAACCTTTTTTTTTTCCTGCAGTATTTTACCAATATATACAGAGAAGGGGGAGGAAGAGGATCAAAACTCTTACAATTTCATATGCCATATTTCTGCTCTAGTTTCTAACTTCCTATCCTCTTAATCTTAATTACTCTAATCCATAACCACGTATTGCATCAGCCTTGCCAGAATCTCTTCCCACAACTTCACGTGCACGTCGTCCTCTTTGGCAAATACACAGCATGTCATTTTCTGGATGAGTAGCAGACACAAAGCATATTGCAGTAAATGATTTTAGGCCACTGTTCCCTGTTTAATCAAATCAAAGTAGATATGGTTGATTACATGGACAAAAAGCTACTGAACAAACACGTTTGTTCAGGAGTAACTAAGCATTAGATAACATTATGTAATGTGGAAGTAAGTAACTGCCTGGCTTAATGTTATGGTTTCCATGGAAACCACATCAGTGAAGGGTAAAGGAGTTTAGAAATATTGGTTTCTTTCGGTGCATGAATGGAATGTCTACATGATATTTTTGGTGGCTTGAAAAAAGTATTCCGCTCATTAAACAGTAATCTGAGTCATGAATCAGTATGAATATTTGGGACTACCGTCTAGGAAAGAATGCCCCTTGGCATTGCCTTTCCCAAGTTCTTTAGGGATAAAAGGATGCTCAGGTGGCTAGGGGAAGAGAGCTACATGAATTTTACATGGGATGCTGCCCCCGTGTAGGGTCCATGTGCCACGGATGGGTTTTTCTTCTTTTCCAAAAAAACAAAGACCATGATGGCAATAACAGAACGTCAAAGTCCCAGCCAAATGCCGAACACTGCAGAGGATGGTTCCTGCGGAAAGCAGAAATGATTAATTATGGGAGGAGGAGAGGAGGCTTTGGTTTTGTATTCAGCCGGCGCTGCAGTGCTCTCCGTCCTCTTATCTGCTACAGCAGCGCAATTATAGCGCGGGGAGGGGAGGACGGTGCGGGAAGGGGAGGAGGGTGTGGGGAAGGGAGGGGTTTTGGGGAGGGGAAGGGGGTGCGTGGGGACAAGGAGCATGCGGGGAGGGGGTGCGGGCAAGGGAGGGGCTTCGGAGAGGAGAAGGGGGTGCTGTGAGGGGAAGGGGGTGCAGGGAGCGGAGGGGGTGCAAGGACTCCCAGCTCCAGCATTATTGTCTTAGTCTTTTATTTCATTTCAGTCCCCCGGGTTAGACGAGAAATACAGTTAAATATACAGGTTCTTCTGAACTGCAAGTTACACCTTAATAAGACTTAGAGAAATCCAATTATTTTTTATTCTGTGGTTGAAGGGAAATTCATTTCAGTGGTCAGAAGAGGGGCTGAGGGCCAGGAGAGCTGAATTCTGCTCTTGTCTCTGCACTCTTCCCTCATTTCCTCCTAATGGCTTCGGTGTGGTTTGCCCTGGAGGCTGGCTTTGTAATTCTAGGATCCTTAGAGGGGCTTTCCAGGCTGAAGATGTTCATTCACTGTAGACCTTCCCTTCTTAATTCATCTGCAGTGGATCTTTGCTACCCAAATTATTATTGAAAAGAAGGTTAGTACAGAAAAGACTATCTTTCTAGGGTGAGCCTCCTAGATACATTGAAGAGATTTTAACTGGGATTTATTCCATAGCTAGAGCCCATCCATGTGTTAATTTTCCCACATATATTGTTATTCTCAAGTGTGCAGACCCTTCTTTGTGTGTGTGTGTGTGCTGTGGTGCAATCTCAGCTCACTATAATCTTCGCCTCCCAGGTTCAAGTGATTATCCTGTCTCAGCCTCCAAGTAGCTGGGATTACAGGCCTGCGCCACCACACCAGGCTAATTTTTGTACTTTTAGTAGAGATAGGGTTTCACCATGTTGGCCAGGCTGGTCTCGAACTCCTGACCTCAAGTGATCTGCCTGCCTGGGCCTTCCAAAGTGCTAGGATTATAGGCGTGAGCCACCGCACCCAGCCCCCTTTCCATTTTATTCCAAATAGCCACTAAGAGGACTTCTACACTGATTAAATGTGTCCCCACGTTTATGGGGCCACCATACAGTTTCAGAACGAAGGGAAGAAGCCTCTCTACGGTTTTGCCCTAGAAGTTGGGCACACCACAGGGAGCAAGAGCTTAGAGTTGCCCCTGAAGATCTAAAGCACTGGCAAATGCGTGTAGGGAAGAGAATAGAGGCAGCAACTTTGTTCTACTCTGTGGGCAGCTTTGACTCACAAGGCCCATGGAAAGACCTCTGGCTCTGATCCCATCCCCTTTACCCTAAAAACAGTGGGAAACAGGTCATTTTTGCCAATATGGAAGTTGTGGCAGGAGATCTGTCCTCTCTTTTTCATCTTCCTTGTAATAACGGAGGCAGAATATTTACCAAATCCTTGGTTTATACCAAGCCCTTTCATTTATCCCTCGCAGCAGTACTTTAAGGTAGGTATTACCAGCCACATCTGTAAATGGGAATCAGAGACATCAATGGTAAAACAATTACCAGCAAAAGAGGATTAGAGGCATGAAGTAACTTGCCAAAGATTATCTGGGTAGAGACTGAACAACTCAAGCCAAGGTCGTGGCCCTTTTGCCTACACTGTTAAATGGCAGCACTACTGTGAGGGAGGGCTTGAGGTAACTCATGAAGCTTGTTTCTAGGATGCCATAGGAGGAAAAATAGCTCTAGTTTATTTTTTGAACAAAATGGTCATTTGCCAAGATGTTTTCCTGTCAGAAGTTCTCCAGAAAATTCCAAGGCTTACCTGAGAACCAAAGAAAGCCTGCTAGCCCAGAAATGAGAATTTTAATTTTGATCAAGTCTCAGGAATTCTGTGGCAACCTCAGTTTGCTTAGTGTCTCTGAAACACTGCAGCTGTCTTGTGTATACTGAGTGGATGGCCATGGTAGTAGGGCATACACAGGTGCAATAAGAAATAGCTTATCAACTCCTGACTTCAGGTGATCCTCCTGCCTCGGCCTCCCAGCCTTGCCAACGTAGTGAAACTCTGTCTCTACTAAAAATATAAAAAAAATTAGCTGGGCATGGTGGTGGACATCTGTAATCCCAGCTACTCGGGAGGCTGAGGTGGGAGAATTTCTGGAACGTGGATGGCAGAGGTTGCAGTGAGCAGAGATTGCAACATTGCACTCCAGCCTGGGTGACAGAGTAAGACTCTTTCTAAAAAAAAAAAAAAAAAAAAAAGGCCAGGCACAGTGGCTGACACCTATAATCCCAGGACTTCAGGAGGCCAAGGCAGGTGGATCACCAGAGGTTGGGAGCTCAAGACCAGCCTGGCCAACACGACGAAACCCCATCTCTACTGAAAATACAAAAATTAGCCGGGCATGGTGGTGCATGTCTGTAGTCCCAGCTACTTGGGAGGCTGAGGCACAAAAATCACTTGAACCCAGAGGTGGAGGTTGCAGTGAGTTGAGATTGCACCACTGCACTCCAGCCTGGGCAACAGGTTGAAACTACGTCTCAAAAAAAAAAAAAAAAAAAAAAAAAAAGCTTATCACATTGTCCAAGCTGAGGCTTGCTTGACATGAAGGGCTTCTTGAGTGCTTAGCCCAAAGACAGCCTACCTTCCAAAACTGGCTGTACTGTAATCTGTGACTTGTTATTTGCTTCATATTGTAGGGCTTATTTCCAGGGAACTACAATTTGAAAGTCAGTTACTCTTTCCATCAGCTGTTCCCTCTCATCCTCTCTCCAACAAGAAAAATAAGATGGTGTTCAGGGCCTGTCGGTGGGGGAGCGGTTGGAGGTAAGGGGAGGGAGAACATTAGGACAAATACCTAATGCTTGCAGGGCTTAAAACCTAGGGGACGTGTTGATAGGCGCAGCAAACAAACATGGCACATGTATACTGATGTAACAAACCTGGACATTTTGCACCTGCCCCAGAACTTCAAGCAACATTTTAAAAAAATTTTTAAAAAAAGAAAAGAAAAATAAGATGGTACTAAAATGTATGTTAAAAGGATGGTAATTAGTATCAGTGTACTCTTTAAAGAAGCTAGGTTTTCAGCAATTCTTAAAATAGGTATTTAAGCCACATACGTGGCTCACAAAGGCAGGTCTTCTCATGGTTTGCAGCTAATAGTAAGGCAAGTGCATACTCCCAGAAGCAAAAAGAAACAGCCTGCTGTAGTTTAGAAATTGATTCAAATTTTGTTGTCTGAGCACTCAAAGGGAAAAACTTTCAATGCTTCTGCCAAAATAGCTTATTTGTATTCAGGTCTTCAAACAGAGTATAGGTTGTTATTTCTTTAGATATTGTCTGCTTTTCTTCAAATGGCACTTTTTGAAGAGACCAAGTCATTTCAATAATTTTTGTGTGTGTATGTGTGTGTGTATGTGTGTGTGTCTGTGGGTGTGTGTGTGTGTGTGTGTTTTACCTTGAAGGGTGTTAGGAGAATTAAGCCAAATACTGTTAGCATCAGGGCACTGGCTTGTGAAATCTCTTCTATTTGTGTGTCCCATGATGAGCCGGGGCTGTTGCTGCTGATTTTCCATTGGCTGGCTCAGCTAACAGAGCTTTACAAACTGCTCTGAGCTTGCGTCTTCAATAAGTTCCAGCTTCTTCTCTTGGTTCTTGTAAAGGTGCTGAAGGAGGCAGGGAGGTTGCACCACTGCACTCCTCCCTCGTCACAGATGACAGTATAGCCAGTTTTGGAGGGTAGGCTGTCTTTGGGCTAAGCTCTCCCTCCCCTTTCCCCCAACATCCCCAGCAGGCCCTGACTCACTGTTATAAAACTTCCCTTTTACTAAGAGTTGCTGGAGAAGGCTCTAATGAAATGCAGAGGGAACTGTAACACACTGGCTCTGCTAAAACTTGTGAGTAAAAAAGAGATAGATGGGCAAAGGAGATTTGACTTGCTTTTTCCTTAAAGAAAACATATGAGAAAGAGCAGGTTTGGAGTAAGATGGACTTGGTTTTGAATCTTGGTGCCATAATTTAACAGTTTAGTGACAGAAAGAAGCAGCATGACCCAGACCTCAGATTTCCATACATATAAATTGGGCATTTCAATACTTAGCTGGCAGTACTGTATGGATTTACCATTTATGCAAAGTACCAAGCACAGCGTAGTTACCAAATATCTCTTTGCCCTTCACCACCACCATGGATGAGTAATGTATCTTGTTCAGGGGACACTCTCCAAGTTCTTCAGGTTTCCACCTTCCTTCCCTAGGAGCTCAGGTAACACTGGACAGTCCATCCACAATGGAGAGGACAATAGCCAACTAACGAACACTGATTCTATTTTATTGCGATGGTCTAGGATGAGGGTCAGCAAACCGTGGCCCTTGAGTTCAATCTGGCCCATTTCTTGTTTTGCTAAAACAAAGTTTTGTTGGAATACAGCCAAGCCCCATCACTACATATTGTCTATGGCTACTTTTGGGCTACAACAACAACAGTGTTACATAGTTTTCAGCAATATTTACTATTCGTCCATTTACAGAAACAGTTTTATAATAATATACCAGTGATCTCTGGTCTAGGGTAATTATTTCCAAGTTTATATGAAAGTATTGACTGGTCCTGGATCCTTGAGTACAAGATTTATATAATTCAAATACCCCATGTCCTGTACAAATACCCTTAACAAAGGCAGAAGTTCCATCATCTAAATACTTTGAAAAAAATAAACGAACCATACATAATGATAGGAGATGAATTTTAGTTTTTCTTTTTATTTTTTGAGACGGAGTCTCTCTCCATTATCCATGCTAAAGTGCAGTGGCATAGTCTCGGCTCACTGCCATCTCCACCTCCAAGGCTCAAGTGATTCTTTTGCTTCAGCCTCCTGAGTTGTTGGGATTACAGGTGTCTGCCAACACACCCAACAATTTTCTTTTCTTTTTTGTATGTTTAGTAGAGCTAGGGTTTCACCATCTTGGCCAGGCTCGTCTTGAACTCCTGGCCTCAAGTGATCCACCTGCCTTGGCCTCCCAAAGTGCTGGGATTAGAGGCGTGCGCTACTGTGCCCACTGTGCCCAGCTGGAGATGACTCTTATAGCCATTCTGCCAACCTCTTGAAAAATTTATTCTGTTTGTGGCAGAATAAGCATTAGCTGCTCAATGTGCTAGCTGCATCAACCAAAGACCACCAGAAACAAACCAATAGTCTGGTACATTTGGATTTATTTATCTAATCCAATTGGGTAAATGGAACTCTAGAGGGCATTTCACCAAACAAAGAAGAAACAGAAGTAATCTAGGATTCTGGGGAAGGGTGGGGTTTAGATGAAATTTGAATGAAGCAGTGTTTTGATAGGCTCACAGTGAAGTAGGGTAGTATAAAGGGGTCAGTATCAGATCTGCACTGAAAAATGGACCCAGGATCCTGTTTCTATGGAAACAATGCAGTTGTGAGATAGATGTGGAAACCCCTTGTCTGAAGCTCTGCCTCCGCGTTATAAACCTAGACTGTTTCTCTGCATCAAAAAGCGACTAGGTTTTCCAGCCAAAAGTGGAGGTTTCATTCTTACTGATACAATTCTAAACAGCAAAGCACTGGAGAGTCCATGATTTTAGAGAATAAAGTTTCTTAGAGAGTAAAAAAGCAGTAGTGACTCAAAGAAGGGGCTGTTCTGACCTGTTAGAGTTGCAGTATGTCCTTGGGAGAAATACTGTTCCCTGTTACTTTGAAGACGGCTTTATCCGTGTCTGTTATTCCAGCCTGATGAATGGCCAGGCATGTTTTTACTTTCTTGTTCTGAGCTAATTTTTACTTTCTCGTCAGGAAGGCGCTGATGGTAGGGTTGGAAGGTGAGGAGGCACAGGGAGATCAGTTAGAACACAATTAGTGAAGAACTAAATTCAAAGCAGGTAGGCTGAAGGGAGCTTTCCTACAAACTTTATGACTGTGTATTCGGTAAATGAATGGATAGTCTGAATGGTTATGAAGAATCTCAAACATAAAGGAGCAGTAACATGTTAATGATTCTAATAGTATCAGTTAGACGCTTACGCAGAATTTTATGATGCTCATTTTGACACTTAACCAGAAAAAAAATGGCATGAAAAGTTCCGACAGCAGACCATCAAATGTACTATGAATTTTTCCTTTAGACACTCCTGGAATAATTTTAAGGTTATTCTTCACAGTAACACTGACAGGTGGAAACCCGAGGGCTGAGTAACAGCAGTCTCCCCCCAGGTTGTGATTTTCTTTTTTTAATTGTTTGTATAAATTTAAGGGGTACAAGCGCAATTTTGTTACCTGGATATATTGCCTAGAGGTAAAGTCTGGGCTTTTAGTGTAACCATCACTCAAATAATGTACATTGTATCCATTAAGTAATTTTGCTACCAGAAAGGGGTCCTGATCCAGACCCTAAGAGACTGTTCTTGGATCTCCCTGGAAGAGAGAATTTGGGGTGACTCCACAGAGTAAAGTGAAAGCATTTATGAGAGAAGTAAATAAACAAAAGAAGGGCTACTCCATAGGCAGAGCAGCCACAAGGGCTACTGGTTGGCTATTTTTATGGTTACTTTTTGATCACATGCTAAACAAGGGGTGAATTATTCATGAATTTTCCAGGAAAGGGGTGGGCAATTCCCCTGCAACTGAGGGTTAAACCATGTAGGGTAACTTCTGGACATTGTCATGGCATTTGTAAACTGTCACTGCAGGAGTGGGAGTGTCTTTGAGTGTGCAAATGCATTTTCATTAGTGTAGAATGAGCAGTGAAGATGACCAGAGGTCATCGTCATTGCCATCTAGGATTTGATGGGTTTTGGCTGGCTTCTTTACTGCATCCTGTTTAATCAGAGGGGTCTTTGTTACTTCCTATCCCATCGTTCCTGTGACTAAGAATGGCTGACCTCCTGGGGACACAGCCCAGCAGGTGTCAGCCTCATTTTACCCAGCCCCTCTTCAAGATGGAGTCACTCTGGTTCCAGTGGCTCTGATAATTTCTCATCTCTCACCCGCTTCCACCCTTCATCCTTCCTAGTCTCCAGTGTCTATCATTCCATACTCTATAGGTCACAGATTTTCGATCCCAAGAATGGCTCAATGCCTGAAGTCACAAGGTTTATTTCCTGAGCTGTTTTTGAAGGGCAGGATGTCCTAAGCACTGTATCAGAAATGTGTCAGGAGATAAAACTTGTGACTCTAGGAATTGATGACAGCAAAACTGAATGTGTGGCCTCTGTGCCCTCTCACTTCCTCCCTGTCTTACCTGAAGGAAGTGCAGTGAGGGCTGGTGGCAGTGGCATCCTCTATCCTCTACCAGCTCCCAGCCTTCATTCACTCTCTGAGTGATCATTAGGCTTCTCTGTCCTCTGTACCTGCAGAAGTCAGGATTCCTTGAGAGAAAGAAGCTTTCACACTTTTCACATCCAGCACGCTTCCTACCTTTAACTTCAAAGCCTTTAATGCCTTCCATGTTCATTTGGTGGGGGAAGAAATTTACCTCCTGTATTAGTCTGTTCTCATGCTGCTAACAAAAACATACCCAAGACTGGGTAATTTCTAAAGGAAACTGGTTTAATGGACTCACAGTTCCACATAACTGGAAGGCATCATAATCTCGATGGAGGTGGAGAAAGAGCAAAGGCACGTCTTACATGGTGATGGGCAAGAGTGTGTGTGCAAGGGAACTCCCCTTGTTAAAAACCATCCGTTCTCACGAGGCTTATTCACTATCATGACAACAGCACGGGAAAGACCCACTCCCATGATTCAGTTACCTCCCATTGAGTCCCTCCCATAACATGTAGGAATCATGGGAGCTATAATTCAAGATGGGATTTGGACGGGGACACGGCCAAACCATATCTCCCTCATCACTGATTGTTATTAGCAATGTCTTCATTTCTCTGAAGCTGTTGATCCTTATTTGTTCACTTTAATATGATCTCAGTTTTTCCAGTTTTTCTCCTTTTGTCTTGTACAAATCACTGCCAGTGTAAACTCCTTTCAGTTTGGAATCTTCTTTTCAGCTTCCATTCTCCATCTCTGCTCCATTAGCCCCACCCCTCCATGAAGCCTCTGGTCCAGCGGGACCCTTTGCAGCCGGAACACCATGACCTGAATTAACTCCACCTTCCAGCAACTTCCAAGGGAAGCAGTCCCACTCCAGGAAGTACTGACACAAATTATGAAGTGAGATGGGCAGGGGGCATTCTGAGCTGCTTGTCCAACCGGGAAACATACCATAGGGAGGCGGCAGCAAGCTGCGGGAAAAGACAGGAAATGAGAATCTGCTTCCCAAGCACCCTGAGTCATCGTGTGTAATGGGGAGATTGGTGTCAGCACTGGGAGCTGGGGGAATGTTGTGGGAGGGAATTAGCTTTGATGAGAAGCAGCTGGGAGCAAAGAGTGAATCCCCGAGGTCATAGAATGAAGGATAAGGTGATCTTGTGAAATCTAGTTCCCTAAGCTCAACTTCACTGTTAAAGCTAAAACAATTGTTTATAGTATAAGACAAATTATAAGAGGGAAGAAAAATCCTAACCCATGCAAACTAATTAGCACCAAACCAGAGAGTAATGAAATCTGGGACCGACAGCCACGTGGGTGGGTTTTTTAGGTACCAGTGATGCCAGGCAGGCTTAAAGGCTTGCTTCTTGAAAAGAAATGTGCACGTCTGTACACACACACACAACCCAATACATGGATGGTCAGAAAAAACACAACAGATGTCATCTATTTGGACTCTAGGAAAGCGCTTGATGAAAATGTCCCATGAAATTTTACTTGCAAAACAAGTTCAAATTGGCTGGAATAGGAAAACTCTGATGCAGCTTGAAACCTGCCTCCAAAACTATAAACCGAATGTAATGGAACTGATAAATAAATGGCAGCAGATCTATCTGCAAGAAGGTGTTTAGCAGAATGCCCCTGGGGTAACTGTGAGAACGGAGTATATTAAAAATCTTTATCAATGAGTCAGAAGAACTAGTCACAGGATGCACGTGAATTCTTCCAGGAATACGAACTTGGCTGGTGTTAGAGGAAGCACAGATCAAGTCTTAGTGCAGAAGGATAAACAAAGAGGTTAGAAGTGTGCTCAAGAAGGAGGAAGGAAGGAAGGAAATGGGATCCATCTGGGAAAATAGCAGCCCACTGATCTGCAGAAGATTAGGCTGTAGAAATGCAAAAGGAGAACAATTCAGGAGGGAGAGGAAGGAACAAATTCAGTAGGGATTAGCCGTGTTGTTCAGTGGCTAGAATTCAGGATTATGGGGCCTGGAGTTTACAGAATTTCGGGGGCCTTCCTTAAGCAAAAGATAAGTTATTAATTTAAAATTAGGTACAGGACCTTGAAAGAGACTGGAGGAAAGGAGGGACTGGAAAGATTAAGCTCATTGAGTTTCATGGTGAATCTGCCTAAGCTGGCTGAGCCTATCATGAATAAAATATTTTTTCTTCCTGGTTTGAGTAAGAAGAGACTGGTGTGTGTGTGTGTGTGTGTGTGTGTGTGTGTGTGTATGTATGTGGTTGGGGGGTGTTTGTGGGAGACCTAGGGCCTGATGGTTCACTAGTTGGGTGCTATGGTCTAAATGTTTATGTCTCCCCAAAATTCCTATGTTGAAATCCTAATCCTTAAGGGAATGGTATTTGGAGGTGGGGCCTTTGGAAGGGGATTAGATCATGAGGGTGATGCCCTCATGCGTGGGATTAGGGCCCTTATAAAAGAGGCAGGAGGGAACTTGTTTGCCCCATCCACCTGGGAGGTTACAGTGAGAAGATGCTCTCCCGTGAAGGAAGTGTGCCCTTAGCAGATATCAAATCTGCCAGCACCTTGATCTTGGATTTTCAGCCTCTAGACTGAGAGAAATAAGTTTCTGTCATTTATAAGTGCCCAAGCATACTAAGACATTGGCTAGCAACAGAAACTTAGGGAATTTCAAATATAAGTGTCAAAATTACATTTGTAATTTTGTATGCATTTATTATATATACAAATACATAATATATGTATGAATTTATTGCTTTAAAGGTGTTTAGAGTGGAGTAGGAAAACCAAATGGTTAAGCAGATATGTAAAATAAATAAGCATTTCCTGATCTGTATTAGCATAGCAGGCCTGGGTAACAAATAGTATTTCCATTTGTATGTACAAGTGAAGTCCCTCTGATGCAGAAGGCAAAGGTGTAGGGTGTTTTGGAAAACCACACAGAAGGAGGTGGTTTAGAAATAAGTTCCAAATTTCCCATGGGATTCAGGTTGGAGGTGGGGAGATATTTCAAGTAGAAAAGGCAGGTACTAAAGCACCAGAGGTAGGAGTGGGAAGTTTTGTGCAGACACACCAAGGTGGAAATATCTTACTATGGAATTACTTAGAACAAGAAGGGAGGAAGAAAGGCGAATTAAGCATTTGGTATTGTAGAGTGGATAAAGAAAATGTGGTATATATATACCATGGAATACTACTCAGCTATAAAAAGGAATGAAATAATGGTATTCACAGCAACCTGTATGGAGCTGGAGATCGTTATTCTATATAAATGAAGTAACTCAGGAATGGGAAACCAAACATCGTATGTTCTCACTTATAAGTGAGAGCTAAGCTATGAGGATGGAGAGGCATAATGGACTCTGGGGATTCTGGGGGAATGGTGGCAGGAGGCTGAGGGATAAGACTACACATTGGGCGCTTGTACACTGCTTGGGTGACGGTTGCACCTAAATCAGAAATCACCACTAAAGAACTTACCTATGTAACCAAACACTACCTGTTTTTCCCAAAACTATTGAAATAATAATAATAGTGATAATAAAGAATTGAGGGTTGTAGCAGGCGATTGGGATGAAGACGTGTGTGCGCGTTTAATGCTAGGTGTTTTAAAGAAAAGAAAAACCCTTTGAGCCTAGAGGATGTGGTTGCCATTGCCCCACCTCAAGAGAAAATACACAGGGAGCATGGAGAGAGTGGCAGAGTGGAAGGCTGAGTGTTCCCGCACAGGAAGCTGAGTGCTCCCGCTCCATGCCTGGTGCTTCATTTAAAGTCCAGGTGATGTCTGTGAGGTGGGCAGGAAAGGAGATCGTAAGCAGACAAATGTGGGGTGGATGCTAGCGTAGAATACAAGGTCATGGCCGATATTGCTAGAGGACATTTGGATCAAAAATCATGTGCTCAAACATGCATTTCCTGGAGTATACTTTGTGGAAAACAACTTCTGCTGGGGTTAGGAGGCAGGATCAGCACACAGCTTTTTAATTTAAACCATTTGAAGTTGCTATTTTAGCAGGTCAAAGATGGTCAAATTTGACAATTTCATGTGGTTCAAAACAACTGGTAAAAATAGGTTGATATGGTTTGACTCTGTGTCCTCCCCCAAATCTCACCTTGAATTGTAATCTCCATATATGGAGGGAGGGACCTGTAATCCCCACATGTCAAAGAAGGGAGCTGATTGGATGAAGGGAGCAGTTTCCCCATGCTGTTCTCATGCCAGTGAGTGAATTCTCATGAGATCTGATGGTTTCGTAAGTGTTTGAAAGTCCCTCTTTTGCTTCACTCTCTCCTGCCGCCTTGTGAAGAAGGTGCCTGCTTCCCCTTTTGCCATGATTATAAGTTTCCTGAGGCCTCCCAGCCAGTGGAACTGTGAGTCAATTAAGCCTCTTTTCTTTATGAATTACCCAGTCTTGAGTACGTCTTTATGGCAGTGTGAGAATAATACACAGGTCTTCTTGTAATAGCAAATGTGGGACACTGCGTGTGACAAAAATAAAATCGTTTTCCTTTGAGCAAGTGTGAAATTTGGCCAAGGACGTGGAAATGGAGCAAATGATCTTTCTCTGTCTTAGGTGGGAACTAGATTAAAGGAAAAAATGGAAGGCAGAAGCCACGGAGCTGTCAGCGACAGGATCTCTACAGCTCTAAGCAATATCATAGGATCCTCTCCTAAATGTTGGAGGCAGCCACCTCCTTGTGGCCTGTGATCTGTTCTCCAACAAAGACAATATCCTGGGGAACAGCTAGGGAGCAGGCAAGTCCATTTCCTTAGTCCCACTCCAATTCAAAACAGGTTTAGCTTTGTTATCTATGACCATCAGTTCCTAACAGTGTCAGTCCCCCTCCCCGAAAACCCTCAAGCTTAGAATTTCACTTTCAAGCCCTAGACTAGTTGATATATCCCATGGCAACAGCAGTTGTTGGGAGGGAGGTGGTGATAGGTTAAAAGAATTTTTGAGAGTTATTCCATGAAGGAAAATTTGGGTCAACTCTGGGTTAATGAGATTTTTTTTTTAATTTTTAAAGATTGTGGTAAAAATACACATAACATAAAATTTACTATGCTAAGCATCCTTAGGTGTATAGTTCAATGGTGTTAGCTACATTCACATTGCTGTGCAATCATCACCATCATCTGTCTGTAGCACTTTTGCATCATTCCAAACAAACTTTTTCCCCACTAAAAGAATAACTCCCTGTTCCCTCTTCCCCCAACTCCCAGTAACCCCCATTCTACTTTCTGTCTATGGATTTGACTACTCTACGGATCTCATACAAGTGAGACGGTGCTGTATTCATCCTTTTGGGACTGGCTTATTTTACTGAGCCTAACATCCTCCAGGTTCTTCCACGTTGCAGTATGTGTCAAAATGTCCTTCCTTTTTAAGGGGTTAATGAGTTTTTAATTTAGATTATTTCTTTTTAAGGAAGGAAGTAAGATCTGGCCAGGTGTGGTGGCTCACGCCTGTAATCCCAGCACTTTGGGAGGCCGAGGAGGGTGAGTGGATCATTTGAGGTCAGGAGTTCAAGACCAGCCTGGCAAACATGGTGAAACGCTGTCTCTACTAAAATCACAAAAATTAGCCAGGCATGGTTGTGCACATCTGTAATCCCAGCCACTCAGGAGGCTGAGGCAAGAGAATTGCTTGAATCCGGGAGGCAGAGGTTTCAGTGAGCCAACATCATGCCACTGCACTCCAGTCTGGGCAGCACAGAGAGCCTGTATCTCAAAAAAATAAAAAATAAATAAAAATAAGGAAGTAGAATGTGCAGCATTTTTTTTTACTTGTCTGACCAGGTAACCACTGATTTCCTGGAGTAGCTCAAAGCACAATGCTCCATGAAACACAGTATGGGAAATCCTGATCCAAGTCTTCATTAAATGGATTCTCTCTGGCTCACTCAGGAAGTGTATGGTCTGGGGATTCAGTGTCCTATGCGGTGGAGCATGCAGATATGGCTGTTTCTCTCTCAGGGTGCTGCAGCTTCACCTTACGATGTTAAAAGTACGCACAGAACTGAAATAAACCCTGGGGCCTTTGACTGATGTAGTATATTCCCTCCATTCTAGGCAGCATCCTCAAGTAGTGTCTTTGTGTCTGGATGACACCAGTCAGCCTCTGATTCTGCGTGCTGGTCTTCCCCGTAATGAAGCTGGAAGAGATGCCTTCCCTCCATCATTTTATCAGTGATGCATACCAATGGACTACCTTGGAAGGCGGATAAGACCCGTGTCCCTACTGCCTCCACCCAATAGTCCACTCCTTGAGCTTCCAACCCGCTGTCTTTTTGCCTCCTGTCACTTTAGAAAGGATCTGGGAATTCTCCAGGTATGGAATTCTAGAACATTCTGTCATTTATGGGGGAAAATTGGGTGGGACAATTGTTCTTGATGGCTTTTATTGTCTCTTCTCAATCAGTTTTTAATTTATTCTGGCACTATTTTTCAAGCACCTGCCATGGTTTATGCACTGTGCGAGGTGTGGAGATTCATGATAAATGAGACAGTTAGATCCCTGAATGTATGGAGCTGGCAGAGTGGGCGTGTTCCAGGATTTGCCCAAATCAGAGCTCATACTCCCCAGGCAATACACTAATACACTAATATGACTCTCAGTTCAGAACTCCAAGATGCAGAGACCAGTCAAAGGGATTCACGATCCCTTTATTCCTGAAAAAGTTCATTGCTAAGCAAGTTGTAGGTATTAGACAACGGGCTTCAGCCCTCTGCTACGTTTTGTGTGTGTGTTTGCTTGTTTGGGTTTTTCTTTGGTCCAAACAGTCTTGGACTTCAGAAGTGGTAGAGCTTGGTTGATGCTGGCATTGTTCTCCTGGGACCAGGTGGTGATTCTCCCATTGGGAGTTTTGTTCCATATGGTTAGATTTATGGAAAAAAGTCGGAACACCCAGGGGTACTTGATCCTCTCTCCCTCACTTCATAGGCTGCTGTGTTGTCTCTTCAACAGAAACATTAAAAACAACAACAAGGAGAAAGAAGCATGTTTTCTTTTTCTTCTTTTTTTGGGGGGGGTATTTTTTTATTATTATACTTTAACTTCTAGGGTACATGTGCACAACATGCAGGTTTGTTACATATGTATACATGTGCCATGTTGGTGTGCTGCACTCATTAACTCGTCATTTACATTAGGTATATCTCCTAATGCTATCCCTCCCTGCTCCCCACACCCCACAACAGGCCCCGGTGTGTGATGTTCCCCTTCCTGTGTCCAGGTGTTCTCATTGTTCAGGTTCCACCTATGAGTGAGAACATGCGGTGTTTGGTTTTCTGTTCTTGCAATAGTTTGCTGAGAATGATGGTTTCCAGCTGCATCCATGTCCCTACAAAGGACATGAACTCATCCTTTTTTATGGCTGCATAGTATTCCATGGTGTACATGTGGCACATTTTCTTAATCCAGTCTGTCACTGATGGACATTTGGGTTGGTTCTAAGTCTTTGCTATTGTGAATAGTGCCACAATAAACATACATGTGCACATGTCTTTATAGCGGCATGATTTATAGTCCTTTGGGTATATCCCCAGTAATGGGATGGCTGGGTCAAATGGCATTTCTAGTTCTAGATCCTTGAGGAATCGCCACACTGTCTTCCACAATGGTTGAACTAGTTTATAGTCCCACCAACAGTGTAAAAGTGTTCCTATTTCTCCACATCTTCTCCAGCATCTGTTGTTTCCTGACTTTTTAATGATCACCATTCTAACTGGCGTGAGATGGTGTCTCGTTGTGGTTTTGATTTGCATTTCTCTGATGACCAGTGATGATGAGCATTTTTTCATGCGTCTATCAACTGCATAAATGTCGTCTTTTGAGAAGTGTCTGTTCATATCCTTTGCCCACTTTCTGATGGAGTTGTCTGGTTTTTTATTGTAAATTTGTTTGAGTTCTTTGTAGGTTCTGGATATTAACCCTTTGTCAGATGAGTAGATTGCAAAAATTTTCTCCCATTCTGTAGGTTGCCTGTTCACTCTGATGGTAGTTTCTTTTGCTGTGCAGAAGCTCTTTAGTTTAATTAGATCCCATTTGTCAATTTTGGCTTTTGTTGCCATTGCTTTCGGTATTTTAGACATGAAGTCCTTGCCCATGCCTATGTCCTGAATGGTATTGCCTAGGTTTTCTTCTAGGGTTTTTATGGTTTTAGGTCTAGCATTTAAGTCTCTAATCCACCTTGAATTAATTTTTGTAGAAGGTGTAAGGAAGGGATCCAGTTTCAGCTTTCTACATATGGCTAGCCAGTTTTCCCAGCACCATTTATTAAATAGGGAATCCTTTCACCATTTCTTGTTTTTGTCAGGTTTGTCTAAATGATGACAAACCTTTCATAGGGATAGGCTCGTGTGCTGTCTTCTCATGAGACAGATGGTAGCTTATCTCTGGGAAGGGGTGCACATATCTTGTACCGAGCTTAAAAATTAAGAAGTCTACTCTTCTCATTTAGCTCCCATAGAAGGAGAGATATGCACACGTGGGGACCACTGGAGACCAGAGTGCCTTGTGGAGAGGGTTTCCTGAGAGTGGCCCCTGTCAGGGTGAATGCATAAATCAACATGCAATTATAAAAATGTCACGAGCGATGCAGGAGGGAAGGGGAGAGGAGAAGATCTAGCCTGGACTAGTGGAGAGCTCAGGAAGGACTTCCTGAGGAGAGGAGCATTTGAACTTACTTCACGTAAAGCCACAGTCTCAGGGGGCTTGAGGGAGATGAATAAATGGCAAATTGATCCAAGCTTAGGGCATAGCAGGTGCAGACGCTTGAGGGGAGGAGAGAAAGTGACACTTTTGAGGAGGTGAACGTCGTTCCACATTCCTGTCTGGACTGTGGGCTGCCAGGTGGGAAAAGGCAGCAGAGAGGGCTGAGAAGGAAAGCAAGGTACCCTGAGAAGTGAATGCTGAGAAGTGTTTATTGTATCCCAAGGACCATGGACCCCTGTGAAGGGTCTTAGTAGGGGAATAATCACAGGTGAATTGAGTATGATCAGTATCACCAGGTGGCTGGATTACAGACACGTAAGAGGAATAGAGAGCACCACATTGCGGATGGTGTGGTATCCCAGATAAGAGATGGTAGTTGCTCAAGATGGGAGGAGAGACAGAAAAAGAATGGATTCATTTGGGAAGTATTGAAAAGCAAGACAAGATGGCACTTGGTGCTCAATTACATGTAAGGGTAAAAGACAGTTATTGCCAAGCTCAGCTGCTCACTTAACTGGGAGGTGCTCATGTCTGGGGAGAAGGCAATAGGGCCGTAGGTAGGTGAAATGATCTACATTCATCTCAACATCTTGAAATAACACAGTTACAAGCATACCAGCACATTGCATTTTCTTTCATGTTCAAAGCTGTTGACTGCAACACTATCATCGGGAGAAATTAGGAGACTGAATGGACATCTGAGGATGTCTTGATGCAATGGATGGCAGTGCAACCTTTAAGTATACTTGCAATTAGTGTATTCCAAAGACACCCATAACCATTGTAAAGTAAGATAGCAGGTTGTAGAACAAGATGAAAGATATGACGTAATTTTGGTTTGAAACTTAAGTAAATGTTTGATGACGTAAACAGACTCACATAAAACTACTAACAGTGGTTCCCTTTGGGTAACGGGATTAGGACGTAGAGAAAAACAAAGGGGAGCCAAAATAGGACATTGTATTTTGGGAGAGATGCCTAAACACACACATTAAACGGCTTTAGAAGGACTTTGAAAGAAATTAAAATGCCCTATTCAGTAACTAGTACCTTATGTTGCCAGTTTTCAAGTCATTGCTGTGGAGAGGCAGATGGAAATTCCACAGAAAAGGGCTTGGCAGAGAAGTGGTGAACCGAAGCAGGTTAAGCCCTAGCCAAGGTTCCCTCCAGCTTCTAGAGAAGCCCTGTGGCCTGGGTGACTGTGCCCATCTGTGTGACACACCCACGCAACGCTGCTCTGAGCAGAGGGACTCCAGCCGGGTTTGACTCAGGATGCTGCTGACTTCGTTGAAGTCAAACTGTTGGCTGAAAAACGCCCGCAGCTACAGAAGAGGTGAACAAGAAGAGACAGGAAAAAAGACACATTTAGAAAGAGTCAGATCTGGGATTTAGGAGCTGGGAACTATTTGGAACTTTTGCTTATTTCACGAAAGAACTTGCGTTGAAATCGTCTTCGGATTGGCTGTGACTTTCAAATCTGCAAAATCGACTTAGACATTACAACAGAGCATACCTTCCTCGTGGGACTTCACTACATTCTGTTTGCAGCTGAGCTAGAAACACCCAAAGAAATGCTTTATCTTGCAACGTTCTGTATAATTTTATTCTGTTTGGAATTTTCCATCATCTGTAAAGAAAATAAATAGCTTTCTGTGAGTAGTGGGCTCGGGGTAGTATAGCTGTCATCAGCCTCAAACCTTTCAAGTTTTTCTGTCTGTCTTTTCATTCCAATCAGAGGTCCCGGGTTATGACTGTGTCCTTTCTGTGTATATTGATCTTGGTCTGCAGCAACTGGCTGATAAACTCGCAAATCTTGTGTTTATCATCTGCCAGATTTTTTGTTGTGAGGTTTCCATGTTTTTCCCTTTACAAGCTGTTCAAGTGTTCTAGCTATAGAGAACAGATGGTTTTTCTATTCCCTTGATGTTTCCTTTATGCGGATGATTGTTTGGAGATGTTCTAAGGCTGTATCAGGATAGGATAGTTTCTATAGTTACTCTAGTTAGCATCACTGCGTGTATGCCTTTGCCAGCACAGACGAGTATTCAATCTATCAAAGTCCGGAAACCACTTAAAATAAATGGCCCTGTGTGTTTTGAAATCAGGTGAGGAAACCCCAGGTTTCAAGTAACCATTAATAAATAATTATCCTTTTGTTCATGTATCCTGCCAATTCCCTGATAAGAAAGAGCTGATGGATGATGTAGCTGGTTCATAACTTCCCGTTTATTAGAATGTGTTCATCTTGTACTTTCTACAGATGGAAGCTTTCAGGACCGCATGAGAAGTGTACTGTGTCCACACCACATTTAGTACTTGGTGGGTAATCAAAATTATATAGGGGCAAGGCTTTTCCCCATAAGCTTTAGCCCAGAGCTTAGCCTGTAGATGCTCATTGAAGATGTGCTTGCTGTGGGGATCCCTGACTGGTGATGTGGGAGATGGCTTCGGAGGCAGGTGATTGACAGAGGACAACAGCAGCAGAAGGGGCGGAGTCTCCTCATGATCCTGACCTTGTATATGGCCTGAGATACCCGGGGGGTTCCTGACATAGAGAGTGTTCAGTAGTCTGTCAGCAAAGAATATTTCAACAAGCTTGGAGAATGGTACTTAACTCATACTGACCACTTGCCCTGTGGCCGAAAGCCACCAGGAACACATCTGTAGTTGAACAAGTTGGGTTTATTAGAAGTTGCAGTGAGAGAGCACACACAGCTTGAGAACTGCAGGGGGTCTCAGAGTAAGAAGATGTTGGAAACAACCTACTACCGGGTTTGGGCTTTGGTTGGGTGATTTTTGGGAGGGTCTAAGGAAGCAGAGGTTTTCTCTAGTGGGGAGTTGCCAGAGGCCAGGGGTGATTCTATGAGGGAGTATCTCAATACATCTCTCATCTCTAGGGAGGGCAGAGTAGAGGGGGACCAAAGTTGGAACTGGGAAAGATGCAGCAGTTGCTTACTTAGCAAGAGTGGAAGATGTATGGGATTTAGCGTGATCTGGCCTGAGTGGACATTCTCGGAAATTATTTCTGTCCAACTGGAGAGCACGTAGCTTAGCTGGAAGCATCAGGCCAGCTCACGATAATGCGGAGGCTGTGAGATGAGGTCCTATTTGCTCCATGGCGTGGGCAGAAGTTTGTTTTCTTTCTCTGATGTCATTGATGCAGTTCAGAAAGGAGCTAGAGACCTAGCTCCTGATTCCACTGCCTTACCCTTTGCCTGGTCTCTCTCTGCCTTAAGAAGCATCTTACCAGCTGGGGCAGTGGCTCACGCCTGTAATCTCAGAACTTTGGGAGGCCGAGGTGGGTGGATCACCTGAGGTCAGGACTTTGGGACCAGCCTGGCCAACGTGGAGAAGCTCCGTCTCTACTAAAAATACAAAAATTAGTCAGGCTAGTGGCGCATGCCTGTAGTCCCAGCTACTCAGGAGGCTGAGGCAGGAGAATTGCTTGAACCCAGGAGGGAGAGGTTGCAGTGAGCGGAGATCATGCCACTGCCCTCTACCCTAAGCAACAGAGCGAGACTCTGTCTCAAAAATCAAACAAACAAACAAACAAATCTTACCTGAGGCTGATGAATACTGAGACCCCCATGAGTCTCACCTTCTCATCAGACAAGGATGGATGGGACCTCAAGGTCCATCAAGGTCAGATGTTGACGGTGCCTCTCCTCTCTGCATGCTGAGACAGTGACCTGCCTGGGACTCTGTCCATTTTCTGAAAATTTTATTTCTAATTCATAAAGCCAAATTCCAAATTCCAAAGTGCTGGGATTACAGGCGTGAGCCACCACACCTGGCCGGTTTTAATTTAAAAAAAAAATTTTTTTTTAATAATTTCAACTTTTATTTCAGATTCAGAGGGCACGTGTGCAGGTTTGTTACTTGGGTATATTGCATGATGCTGAGGTTTGGGGTCCAGGTTATCCCGTCACCCAGGATGGGTTAGCTTTTACCCCTTTGCCCCCTCACTCCCCACTCTAATAGCCTGCAGTGTCTATTGTTCCCACATTTATGTCCACATGTGCTCTGTGTTTAGGCCCACCTGTAAGTGAGACCATGCGGTATTTGTTTTCTGTTCCTGCATTAATTCACTTAGAATAATGGCCTCTAGCTGCATCCATGTTGCTGCAAAGGACATGATCTCATTCTTTTTTAAGGCTCTATCGTATTCTATGGTGTCTATGTACCATATTTTCTTTATCCAGTCCACCAGTGATGGCCATTTAGGTTGATTCCATATCTTTGCTATTGGGAACAGTGCTGCGATGAACATCTGCATACGTGTGTGTTTTGGTAGAATCGTTTATTTTCCTTTGGACATATACCCAGTAATTGGATGGCTCAGTTGAATGATAGCCCAGTTTTCAAAGCTTTGAGAGATCTCCAAACTGCTTTCCACAGTGGCTGAGCTAATCAACATTCCCACCAATAAGGTATAAGCATTTTCTCTTCCCTGCAGCCTTGCCAGCCTTTGTCGGTTTTGACTTTTAGTAATGGCCATTCCGACTGATCTGAGGTGGTACCTCATTAAACACTCAGAGAATCCAGATGCTGGCTGCAGTTTGGGAACCCCTGTCCTTCCACACTCCTGACCTCCCCTCGCTTCCTGCTGCCACTGGTTGTTGGACTCACCTGGTAATCCAGAGCCCCGGAAACCTCGAGCTGGTGAGGAAGGCACGAGTCCTGGCGAGTGGCATTTTTAGAAGCTCCTGGGTGACTCTATGATCCTTCAGGATGGGGACCCACTGGTTTGAAGGGGAAGGGTTTGAAGAATTCCACAAAAGACCAGACCACCCCCGCCTTGCTTCTGGCTCATCTGAAATTGTATCACTCACTGTGACTTATCCCATGGAGTTAACCATTTGCCCATTCTTGCCATCCTTTATTAACATATAAAGTCATTTCCATCTGATGGATGATTGATCCATTTGCTCAATCATTAGGTTCATTAATTATTTTCACATGTTCAGCTAATGTGACCTGAGAAGTGGGGAAGGGAGGTGCACGGTACCACCGTCTTCTCCCTTTGGTGGCAGCAGTCTCCCAACCTGTAGAGGACTCACACCAGAGCAAGAGAATCCATCTCCAAAGGCGTCCAATGGAAGCGTCGGACAATGACTGTATGTGTGCACACTAAACGGAAAAGTGAGCCAGCAGAGACACCAAGTCACACAAGCATGGGCCTTGTCTCAATGCTCCAGCGAGGCAGATGCTGGCCCCAAAGGGAGTGGGTGGCTGGTAACTTCCCTAGGGCTTTCTGCATTTTATTTATGAGCAATGAGAGGCATGAAGGCTAAGCAGCTTGCCCTGGGTCATACGGTGAAGAAGTAGCAGAGCCAGTGTCCCTAACCACCAGGCAATGCTGCCACCTGCTCTATGTTGCAGGTGAGGGGCTTAATGAAGGAGGTGACATGGTGAACTCACTGGTTCATTTCTAATCCTTTTTGCAGCTGTCTTAGCCAGTTGCAGGCTGCAGGCTTACCTCTGTAGAGTGAGGGACCAAGTCCACCCTGGGTGCCACCATTGCACACTATCCTGGAACCTCACCTGAAGGATTGGAAACACAGGGCCATGTCCTGAGGCCCAGATAAGAGAAGCACAGCTCTCATCTAGCAGCTTAGGAGTCACGGGAGGGAGCAGCACCTTGCAGTTCTTGTCTCTGCACCCTAGAGGGGAAGCGGGAAGTCTTGTCATTGTCAGCTTGTCCTTCGAAACAAAAATCACCCCACTGATGTGGGAGATGGCTTCAGAGGCAGGTGATTGACAGAGGACAACAGCAGCAGAAGGGGTGGAGTCTCATGATGAAGTTCCATATCCTACACAGGTGGTAAAGAACATTCACACCTGTATTCCCAGCTACACAGGAGGCTGAGGCAGGAGGATCGCTTGGCCCCAGGAGTTTGAGGCTGCAGTAAGTTGTAATTGCACCACTGCACTCCAGCCTGGGCGACAGAGTGAGACCTTGCCTCTAAACCAACAAACAAAAAAGAACATCCACTAAACTGAACTGACCACCTGTTGAGCTGTAAACTCTAAAATAGCAGAAAACATTGACTCCACCATGCTGGGCACACGGCATCTCTCATACACTAGGAAAATGAGGCTGACAGTTAAGGAAATTGGTCAAGGTTGCAGCAGTGAATGACAGCTGAGATTCATGAAGACAGTTTTTAGGTGTCATCGCCAAAGCCAGTGTTCTTAACCACTCAGTTATTTTTGTCTCTCAGCATTAATTAATATACTCGAGAATGAATTAATGAAGCTCCCAGAAATGTCAGCTCACAGGCAGAATTCCAGGGGGATGATGCAGAGGCTAAGAACAGAGGAGTTATGTTACGCATTAGCTCCGATTCTTCACCCTACCTGTCCACACCTTTTGCCCAGTGACTTTGCAGTTCCTCCCCTATGGGGGAAGTGAACTTCCTCCCTCAGTCTCCTTGACTCTGGGTTGGCTGTGTGACTTTTCCTTGCTCAACAGAACGAGAAGGAGGTGGTGCACCGGCTACAAGGCTAGACCGGGGGTCCGCATATCTCCACTTGCAGCTGCCAATGTGTGCATCTGCCACTGCCATCAGAAGAACTTGCTCAGCCAGCTCACGGGTCCTAGGAAAAGAATGTGTCACCCAGAACAGAGCCAGTACACATGAGAATAAGTTGTTGTTGCTTTTAGCCATTAGGTTTTGGGGTGATTTGTGATGTTGCATTGTTGCAGCAATAACTAATAAATACAAACAGTGTTTGAGCTGTGGGCTCCAATGGACTTTTGTCACTTAGTAGCTCTGGCCATTATTTCAACTTTCTAAATCACAATATCTGTCACAAAAGACAGCAAAATAAAAATACCTAAAAAGTAATGTTTTAGAAGGTGCATGCATTTCTGTGTGCTAATTAAATGAGATAATGCTGGTGAGGGCTTTCTGCAGCACCTGGTACCAGTTGTGTTACATTAGCCCTTGTGGGGTGACCCTGTGCCTGGGAAGGGGCTCTGTAGGCAGAGGCCTCTGCATCGGGTGCTCACCATAGGCCTGTGCCCACCAGTTGGTTCTGTAGTTTTCATATTTTACAAGTTAAACATGCTGAAAGCAGCATGGGCATACTCGTTCAGCTGAATTAACTTCCACATGCTGAACATGCCCAGCTTGACAGAATGATCCGGGCTGTGTGTATGTGCATGCTCACATGTGCACAGCAATGCGAGTGTTTATTCTTATTGGAATGTGAGCAAAGATGGGAAATATTTCTGCTTCTTGAAAATTCTGCATAAAACCTTCGTCTGTGTTTCTGTTATTGCATAAAGTTGGGCACTCCATTTCTTGGAGTCAACGTTTAAAAGACAAGACAATAGCAGGAAATGCTGGTCTGTCTTCCTCCAGCTTTTAAACAATGTCCTCTACGTGCCGGTGTGGAAGTAGCCCGGATGCAATTGGATGAACAACAGACGGTGCTTTCCAGGATGGTGCTGTGCTTTCATTCATCTGGGTAGCTCCTCTGTGAGCCTCCCAGCACCGACCACAGATCCCCCACTCTCCAGCCTGCAAGACCCCGAAATTCAAGCCACACAAAGAAAGGAAGAGGGGGCCGTTGGCGTTTACTGAAGCTTGTAAAACTGTCAGCAAAGCAGCCCTTCCGCTTGGACTCCCTGCTAGCCGGGTTTTACAGTGCTGAAGTCGGCATCTTGATTCAGCGGCCTAAATAATCTCCTGCAGTCCTGCAAGGCCTGGGGTAGGAGAGGGTGTGGGGACCAGGGAACTCTGTAAGGGCTGGGATGGGAACCCCAGGGAATAAGACAGACCAACTGTGGGGCTTCAGACTCCACTGCAGCCCGGATCGGGTTGTTGTTGTTAATTTCTTAAGCAATTTCTAAATCCTGTATTGACTCTGTCATGCATGTAATTGATCCTTAGATATTGTCAGCCAAATGACTAAAGGATTTAGAAATCTGATTGACTTTTGGAAATCTGATTGACCGGCACACTCTCTCTGCCTCTTTCTCTCTCAACATTTTATTTCTAACTATAGTTTCTTCTGTCTTTTTAGTTCCCCTAAGCAGATCAGACATCTCACTTTCAAAAAATGCCTTTCAAAACATACCTTTAAAAAACTGCTTGCAAAGAAATACCTCAGCGCTTCTTATTTTGGCAATGGTGAGGGTAGTATCCCAATGCCAACCAGCATCTCCATCCCTGCCTCCGCACTGTGCCCTGGCTGGGGAAGTTTCATCTCACAGGTGAGCGTGGGGTCTGGGCCAGGAGGAGCCACTGCTCTCCCTTATGAAGAAGATAGAGCTGGATCAGTGAACGGTACCAGAGGCACACAGCTCAGACGCCCCTCCAGTTCAGGTTCTGTTGCTCAGATCTATTGTTTTCTATTTATTCTGTGCGATGGCCCCAAGTCTAGCAATCTAAAGCTTGCCTAGCCGGGCGTAGAGGCTCACGCCTGTAATCCCAGCACCTTGGGAGGCCAAGGCGGGCAGATCACCTGAAGTCGGGAGTTTGAGAACAGCCTGGCCAACATGATGAAACCCCATCTCTACTAAAAAATACAAAAATTAGCTGGGCGTGGTGGCGGGCGCTTGTAATCCCAGTTACTTGGGAGGCAGAGGCTGGAGAATAACTTGAACCCGGAGGCGGAGGTTGCAGCGACCAGAGATTGCGCCATTGCACTCCAGCCTGGGTGACAAGAGTGAAACTCCGTCTCAAATAAATAAATAAATAAAAGCAACGTTGCATAAAGAAAGTCAGAGTTATAACTACATAAAGTAACAGGTCGGCGTGCAGAGGCCCAAGGTGTGTTCTTGTTGCCGATAGAGTTGGTTCACACGGCTGCATGGAGGGTGCCCAGGAGGAGATGGTGGCTGCACCTCAATCCAGCTCCCTTAAATGGCACCAAACCTTAGGAATGCCGTGTGGAACGTGTAAGAAGTTTCTGCAGGTGGAGACGTGTTGTCTCTGGAATTAATTCAGACGAATTCTCTGTGACTTATTTGTTCCAACTGGGCCTTGCCATGGCCTCTGGTCCTTTGGTCTCTAGTGTTTACTTAACTTCCTGCCTTAAGCTCATGGCAGCCTTGACCCCATGTGGGACACGATTTCCAATATTTTCTTCCTATCCTTTCAAGGGTAATTGGGATAAAAGCCGAACACCTGTGCCATTTAGACCCAGTAATCCAGACCAGGGGCGCGAGTGGTTAATTGGGGCAGTGGCGGGGGCAAGTCAGACGCCAGGAAGGCGTGACAAGAAAAAAAACCTGTGACACATGCATAGAAATTACTCAGGAATCCTTCAAAGCAACATAGAAATACACATAAAGTAATCCGATATAAAAAGAATAATAACCCTGGTTCTAAACTGAAGACTCATTCTGAAATATTCTAATGTCATAGTCTCAAAAACTAAAACTCTTGTAATTGGAAAATGTAATTATCTAGAGCTTTTGTGGCTTCTGTACATATCTCTCTGTTGCTGAACAGAGAACAATATAATTAATAAATGATAAAAGGAATTTTTTTATTTTTGCTTTTTTCTATTGTGAATTTCCGCTTCTAATGATAGTGTGTTTTCAAGTCAGGAGGATAAGGGTATCTTTGAGTCATGAAACTCAACATCAATTAAAAAGAATTCATTTCTTAATCTTCTCTGAAGTCATGAGGTTCTATTTAGTGAAGTTCATGTCCTATCACATTTCAAAGAAACAAGTCTTACATGTGGAAAATATTCAAGCGTATATGTATATATTCAGCTTTGAACTCCCAAAGAGCTGGCTGGAAATTATATTAATAGTAACTCCCAGCTGGGAGTCACTGGTAAGCTGGTTTCCAATTATTTAACACTATTGGATAAAATGCACAGTCCTACCTGCCCTAGCTTTGCTTCATGTAGTGCAAATAAAGTCTAGTTTCAAACTAACATATCATCATAGGAAATTGGCTTGTGGTTGTACTGATTATTCAGAAAAAATGCTCTGAAACTTGCTTGATTAAAAATTCTATCACTGGAAATTGACTCCTGCATTAATTGAATTCACTTGAGGGATTGGTTGAAAGGTAAAAGTCTTCAGATTATTTATTAGAATACACTTTTGCAAAATAACACCGAATTGTCTTCGTTTTCTTTCTAATAGAATTTGAAGCTCAAAAACCTTTTAAAACACCCTGTGTTCAGGCAAGATAAAAAA
Organism: Macaca thibetana thibetana; assembly: GCF_024542745.1. NCBI lineage: Eukaryota > Metazoa > Chordata > Mammalia > Primates > Cercopithecidae > Macaca > Macaca thibetana. The sequence continues at coordinate 6,681,219 of NC_065586.1, forward strand.
AAATGTTCTGATTGATCAACTTTTTTGTGCTGTAGTTTCTGTAATCATAAATCTTATGTTTCGGATAACATCTGGGTACAGAGATTGAATCAATGACATATATTAATGGCAAGTAGGGAGATGGAGAAAGTATTTCAGATAATAATCCTGCTTTCCAGTGTGAAATCTACATAGCATTCTACTTAAGTCTAACCTGTGCTTTAAAACTGTGATTTCGCTGGAAGTATACGTATGAAACAAATCAGGAAAACTAATGTCTCTGACTATACATAGTTTACTCGGCTTCTGTGAGCAACAAGTTCATGTGTGCTGCACCAGTTCCAGGACAGTCCTGGTTTTCACACCCCAACAGTTTTATTTTATTGAGCCTGTAGCCCTAAGACAAGGAATAGGATTCATATAAATTTCAGCAAGTATCTCCAAAACATACTGTTTTTATCTGCCTTTCAAATTGTTTTGGAGTTAGGCCATGTTGTGCAATTACATTTCTAAAAAATTCACAAGCTTTTTCTGCAGTTTCGTAGTCTAAATATTTTTTTTCACCAAATGTATCTTGCATGCAATACACTTGTTCCCGTTTTAAAATACCATCCTTCAGAAAGCACACATGGCCAGCCAGTCAATTGCACTCCCTAATGTAAATCTTTTGCTTGTGCCAGAGACCAGAGATTCTCTGATTGTTCACTGAAAGCCACACGTACTGAACGGTGTTTGGCAACAGCTAACTTAGGCACAGGCAAACCGTCAGCCTGATAATGTTGACATTTCCTGAGTGCCTCTGTGTGTCACCTATAAGTTACATATTTTCACAAATTTAATTTGGCTTTCACAACAACTCCAATAAAATAGGCATACTTCCACTTTAAGGACAAAGCAATCGAATCTGAAGTTAGTAACTTGTTCATGATTACACAGGTAATAAGAGACGCAGTCGGGCCCAAGACGTGGTCTTCAGTCTCAAGTCCATTGGACCACAGTGACCACCTGAAAATGAAGGCTTACCCAGGGAATATTCCTATATGAATACATGAATCTTCTCTCTCTCTCTTTCCTTCTCTTTCGAGACAGAGTCTCACTCTGTCACCCACGGTGCAGTGCAGTTGTCTGATCATAGCTCACTGTAGCCTCCAACTTCTGGGCTCATACAATCCTCCTGCCTCAGCCTCCCAAATAGCTGCAACTATGCCTGACTAATATTTTTATTTTTTGGAGAGATGGGGTCTTTCCATGTTGTCCAGGCTGGTCTGGACCTCTTCGCCCCAAGTGATCCTCCCACCTCAGTATATCAAATTCTTACCGGAAACAGAGAGTTCTCCTGAGTTACTGGTGGCCTATCCCTACGGCTCCGTAGCAACTTCAGTCCTCACCTCTTTAGAAGAAAGAATTTGACTGAAGGGCATAAAGCAGAAAAAGAGGCCAAGGCAAGTTTCAGAGCAGGAGTGGAAGTTTATTTTAAAAGGCTTTAGAACAGGAAAGGACGGAAAATCGGCTTGGAAGCGACCCAAATGGGCGCCTGAAGGTCCAAGAGAGAAAAGATGATTTCCCGTGATTCTTCCCTTAGGCTGGGCTTCTCGCATGCGCAGTGCTTTCCTTACCCCTAGGAACTAAGCATGCGCAGTGCTTTCCTTACCCCTAGGAACTAAGCATGCGCAGTGCTTTCCTTACCCCTAGGAACTAAGCATGCGCAGTGCTTTCCTTACCCCTAGGAACTAAGCATGCGCAGTGCTTTCCTTACCCCTAGGAACTAAGCATGCGCAGTGCTTTCCTTACCACTAGGAACTAAGCATGCGCAGTGCTTTCCTTACCCCTAGGAACTAAGCATGCGCAGTGCTTTCCTTACCCCTAGGAACTAAGCATGCGCAGTGCTTTCCTTACCCCTAGGAACTAAGCATGCGCAGTGCTTTCCTTACCCCTAGGAACTAAGCATGCGCAGTGCTTTCCTTACCCCTAGGAACTAAGCATGCGCAGTGCTTTCCTTACCCCTAGGAACTAAGCATGCGCAGTGCTTTCCTTACCCCTAGGAACTAAGCATGCGCAGTGCTTTCCTTACCCCTAGGAACTAAGCATGCGCAGTGCTTTCCTTACCCCTAGGAACTAAGCATGCGCAGTGCTTTCCTTACCCCTAGGAACTAAGCATGCGCAGTGCTTTCCTTACCCCTAGGAACTAAGCATGCGCAGTGCTTTCCTTACCCCTAGGAACTAAGCATGCGCAGTGCTTTCCTTACCCCTAGGAACTAAGCATGCGCAGTGTGTTTAGGAAGCTGTCCCCATGCCCATCTGGTTCTTTCTTCCTTTTTCTGGTAGAGTGTGCTCCCAGAAATCATCACCAATTTTTGTCTTTTAATGTGCATGCCACGGAGTTGCTTCTCCCTGGGGTCTGCTTTCAATTAATATTTTGATGTTAACAGGTGTGGACCATCAGGAAATGGCTTCTCCCTGGTGCTGCTGAGTTACCCTTTTTAGAGAGTGTGACAAAGAAGTTCACCCATCCAAACCTAAAGAATGGACTCAGAGACCTGGAGAACAGTGAAAAGGAGACTTTTAATGATGGTCTTGCAAGATTGGGTGTCTGATAGGGCAGGCACACCCAGCACAGTTTCAACAAGCAATTTATTCCCTAGTACACAGGTCCCTCCTCAGGTTCCTCACAGACTGAGTGCTATGGGGTCACAGTCTTCCCGGACATCGCCTATTGATTGTTGAATAGGAGCTTCAGGTGCTTTGTTTTGTTTTTTGGGGGTTGTCTTGTTGTGTTTTGTTGCAGCCTGCAATGCATTGCAATCCTAGTTAGCTCAGGGGTTCTTCAAGTATTTTGACTTATGACCCAAGTAGCTGGGCCGGCTGATAAGAACAGACAAAACAAGCTATTTTGCAGGGCAGTCAACTTTCCTCTTAGACTAAACTTTTTTGGTTTAGGTGAGGGCAACTAGGACGGGGGAAGGTGGGGAAGGGGGAGGCTGACAAGCAAGCATTGGCTATTCAAGCAGGGCAAGCAGGGGCCTAGTATATCCTATTTCTTATGTAGTTTGCTGACCTAAGCCAATTCAAGGCACTTTATCTTGGAAATGGACCTCTGTGTACATGACTTCCTTCAGAGAGACAATGTGATAATTGCCAAACCACCAACCGATATTCCTAGTGTGTAGGGGGAGAGCCTGCCCCACTCATGCCTGTCTACCTGTAAGAAGGGTGCTGGGATTATAGCTGTGAGTCTCTACACCTGGCGCTTATGTGAATCTTGATGCCAAGAAACACAAGTGAGACCTCAGCACAGGTTTGCATTAAGCTCTCCTACTTCCACCTTTTCTCCAGGCTGCGTTGATATTGGCACTTGCTTAGAGGCCATGCCTCTCATTTAAGCTGTTCCTGTTTGCTTTCCATTATACCCAGTTGGAGATGCTTTGGCTGATATAATAATATACTCTCCAGCTTTCATTTGCCTCATTTAGATTTGTCTCATTTAGATTATTGACTACTTTCTTTTGTCTTCAGTTACTTCATTCCTCCTCCATTTCCTTCAGTTTGCTTCTAGTACTTGGATTTCTCATTGCTTTTCAGTCTTTTGGCTAACATCAAGTGGAGTATACCTAGACTTCTCTCTTTTCTTCATCTCTTCCTTCCTGTGGATACTTTTCTTCCTCCTAGACTTGCTCCATGTTTTCTAGGTTTTTTCATATCAACTTCCTGCCTCCACCCCACACCCTGTGGAATGATGGGCATTCTCCAATAAAAAAATAAAAACACTTAAGGAAACAGGGAATCATAATCTTCCTTAGCACCCGAGTGCTCGGCTTGATCTTGGGTCTTCTTATGGCTGATTGCTCTTCCCGACTGCTGATTTTAAAAACATTTTGGTAATGAATTTTCCGGTTGGTTAGATTCTGGATTAATAGCAGTTTATGCTAAAATTTCAATTTTCTAAGTGGAAAATGAGGTACCGATGGGATAAGAATCTTCCCTGAGTTTGTATAAATCGTCAGTATTGGCAGATAAAATAAAATTTCAGACGCTCTATTATCTGAACTGAATTACCATTCCTAATGTTTCCTAACCTTTGGAGAGAAAGAGCTTTGTGTATTATCTGAGCACATGTGGAAGGCAGGGAATAAATCCCGTGCAATTCCAAGGTGGGGGTGGGTATGGGGGTGGTGATGTTGGTAGAAAATGTTCTGACCAGTGAACTGCAAGGGATGGTTGGTAATTCCTCCTATAAATCCCAGCAGACTCAAGGCAAGGTCCAGGTGGGGTGAGGGTGCGTGTACAGTAGTGGCCATCCTTTAGAGAGCTGGGTCAGGCTTTGGGACACTGACAGATGCCTATCTCATGGTTAACCACACCTCCTCTGTTCCAGGATATGTCACTTAGCTCAATATTTTGCATGCCTGTGTGAACTAAAGACTAGGTCCAAAGCACAAGTGGAATAACAATAGTGTTCAATGATTCAACAAATTCTTTGAGGAACTCACCAAATTATGAGTTATGCTATACAGAGCTTATGGTCTACAGGATAGACATTGTTTTAGACAGAAATAATTGTCTTCAAAAACAGGGGGAGGTAGTGTAATATGGAGGTTCCTGGGTTCAGATTCTAGCTCCACCCCTCACTAGTAATATCCTGAAGCAAGTTCCTTATCTTCCTGAGCTTCAGTTTCCTCATCTTTAAAATGGGTATGATGCTAGTCCCTCCAGGTAGAGTTGTCTGGGTATGAAATGAAATCCTACACAGAGAGCAACATCTGGCTTAGCATAGCCTTAGTGAACATTCACTCCTGTGAGTAAGGGGTTGTCTGCAAATGTTAATACCCTGATCACTACATATTTGCTTCTCTCCTTTTGCTTTTAGTCATCTGAATTTTGTCCAATATAGTCTATTACTAGTACCCAAGAGGAAGAGAGATTGACTGATTAAACTATTTTTCTGGATAACACATTGGCGGAGCTGATCAGGAAAGAATAGTTTCCACATAGACAATAATTTATTTCTAGTTACGTAGGCTGCATTAGTCGTTTACAGCCTTTGCTTCTTATTTAACTCATCTTGGAACACAATGCTATAGGCTTCAGATGGCTCTGGGAAAGTTTTGCGGGGAGTTGAACACTGGGTTAGAAGGGCGTGTTGGTGGGTGTCTGTAATCCCAGCTACTCGGGAGAATCACTTGAAGCTGAGAGGTGGAGGTTGCAGTGAGCTGAGATCGCGCCACTGCCCTCCAGCCTGGGTGAAAGAGAGAGACTCCATCTCAAAAAAAAAAAAAAAAAAAAAAAAAAAAGTTCAGAAGGAAGGATGAGTCTGAAATGTTTCTTTTTGATCAAATCTGTGTCCATATGCACCCATCCCTTACTTGCAGATACTCTCTGTTGGTTCCTCATCTTAAGATCAACTAGAAGTCTCATGGGCAACACATTCTTCTTGGAAAGGGAGGAAGAGTGATAAATCCTTACTGTATGCCAGGCATTTTCTTTTTTTCTTTTACTGTGGTGAAATGTACATCCATACAATTGACCATTGACCATTTTAGTCATTTTAAGTGTACAGTTTGGTGATATTAAGAACATTCACATTGTTATGAAACATTACCACCATCCATTTGCATAACTTTTGCGTCATTCCAAACTGAAACTCTGCCCCCATGAAGCACTGACTCCTCCCCTTCCCTTTCCCCCAGCCCCTGGCAACCACCGTTTGATATTCTGTTTCTATGAATTTGACTACACTAGGTCCCTAATATAGGTGGAATCGTGCAGTATTTGTCCTTTTGTGACTGGCTTGTTTCAATTAACATAACGTCCCCAAGGTTCATCCATCTTGTAGAAGGTGTCAGAATTTCCTTCCTTTTAAAGACTCTATAATATTCCATTGTATGTATATACCATGATATGCCATATTTTGTTTAACCATTCATCTATTAATGGGCATTTGGGTTGATTCTATCTTTTGGCTATTTATTTCTTAAAACACTATGTATGCTTATTACCATTTTATAGATGACAGACTCCGAAGACCCGCTTGTTCAATATTATACTGTTAATACCAAAAACTATGTCAGTCACCATTTGATGCCAAAGCCCCCTTTCTCCCCACTGCACTACACTTCGTTATTCAGTCCACTCCAGATCCTTCCTAATGCCTGCTCTCTGGGAACCCTGGACTATGCCCTGAAGCACTGACCCTAATCCACTCCATGGAAAGGTGTTAAGATGTTAATATTCCCAGTGTTAACTTTGCCTGTGCACAAGCAAAACCAACCTTTCACTTAGAGTTGTCAGAGAGAAGTGTCCTAGTTTCCTATCTGATTCATTTATTCATCCATGCAGCGAACATTGTATATATACTAAGGCTACAGGAATGAATAAGACATGACTTCCATCCCTAAGTGGCTCACAGTCCAGTGGACACCCAGAGTTTCTCCATATCAATACTACTGACATTTGAGTGGATCATTCCTTGTCCTGGAGGGCTGTCTGTGCATTGTAAAATGCTGAGCAGGATCCTAGGCCTTGGCCCACATCCCCTGCATAGTTGTGAGAATCAAAAGTGTCTCCAGATGTTGCCAAATGTCCTCCGGGGGCCAAACTGCCCTCAGTTGAGATCAACTGAGGGGAGTCAATGAGAATCAGTTGAGAATCAGATATCTCACCACTTAGGGATGGAGGTCATGTCTTATTTATTCCTGTAGCCTTAGTATATATAAAATGTTTGCTGCGTGGATGAATAAATGAATCAGATAGAGAATCAGTGAGTGGAGAGTACTCATAAATAAGTCAGCTGGGATATCTCACAAGACATGTGCAAGGAGAGATGTGTGTGTTGGGAGCCCAGAGAGGTTGCCTTTAGCGAGCTTGGTGGGTCAGCAAAGGTTTCCAGAAGGAGCCTTAGCAAATCTTATTTGGTTCCCAGCAAGCAAATGGAGAACACACTGTAAATAAGTTTACTAACCTGCCATTCATGTGTGTACTTCCACCATGCTGAGCTGCGTTTTAATACATATTCACTGTCCATTCCATCTTAGCCTTGAGATACAAAATTCTAAACCCCAGCCAACTCAACGGACCCCCTCTTGGCCAAAGGGATCCCAGCGAGACCTTGAAAACTGAGTTCCCAGCCATGATGGGATGCGTGGTTGGACACACCTCATTATAGCCTCCACCATTAGGCGTTCTCTCCTAAAGGCTGACCAGAAAGCAGCCTTTTGCAAAGACTCCACTCCTGACTTCAACTGAATGGCAGATGCTGTGCCTCTCTTTTTGCAGTTTTGACACAACTGACTAGCACTCCTTCCTGATAAGAGACCACTGACCACAGAGTGGTTCTGGCCAGTCTACAGAGGATGCCCAGTAATGTGGATTGGCTGTGTTCCCACCAAAATCTCAACTTGAATTGTATCTCCCAGAATTCCCACGTGTTGTGGGAGGGACCCAGGGGGAGGCAATTGAGTCATGGGGGCCAGTCTTTCCTGTGCTGTTCTCGTGGTGGTGAATGAGTCTCATGAGATCTGATGGGGTTTTTGGGGGTTTCCACTTTTGCTTCTTCATTTTCTCTTGCCACCATGTAAAAAGCGCCTTTTGCCTCCTGCTGTGATTCTGAGGCCTCCCCAGCCAAGTGGAACTGTAAGTCCAATTCAACCTCTTTTTCTTCCCAGTCGCAGGTATGTCTTTACTAGCAGAATGAAAACAGGCTAATACACCCAGTGAGGGTTTTTGTGCCCTCTGCTTCACCTTTTAAAGTCAGAGGCTGAAAATTCCACCCTCAGATTGTGCTAATGCTGCCATGTTTTGAACATATGACTCATGAAGAGGCATGAAGCTCAATTGTGTGTGCATGTCTCTCCTTTCACGCATACTCATGCTCCTCCTATGGCTTATTGAAGATGGAGATTGGGCCACCTGTGCAGCATAAATCCCTTTCTTATTCTTCCCACTCTGGACGTGCCTACTCTGGTCTTCTAACCAGAGGCTCTGCTTCCCAGCCTGTCAGAATGGCCACCCCACAGGCTGCAGCCCTTCATGAGAAATAAAGCTCTCCTTTCCAAATTTATGAACCTCATCATCCTTCATTTGACGGCCTCTATGTTCTAGCACCAAATCTCTGGGCACAAACTGGGTGTCCTACAATTCATTCCATTCTGACGCTAAGTACTTGGAGTTAGTGTAGATCCCCCAAGTGATGGGCACAGTTCTACAAGACTGTCCCCACTTTAGATACCAGAAGCAAGTGTCAGTCCCCAAAGTATCCCCACTTCTGCCGCCTTGACTACAGATTTGGAGGTTCCCATGACCCCCACTTCAGACTTGGTGATTTGCCAGAGCAACACACAGAGCTCACTGAAAGCGCTGTGCTTACAACTACAGTTTGATTGTAAATGCTACAGCTCAGGAACAACCAAGATAAGCACTGGGCAGAGTCCAGGGCAAGGGAGGCGTGCAGGACCCTCTGCCCCTACTCTGGCTGGAGCCAGGGTGCACCACCCTCCGACATGGATGTATTTCCCACAGGGAGCCCCCCAAACCCCATTATTCAGGGTTTTTATGGAGGTTTCATTATGCAGGCATGATTAATTAAATTATTGTCCATTGGTGACTAAGTTCAGTCTCTAGCGCTTCTCCCCTCCCCTGAGGTCAGAGAGTGGCACTGAGAGTTCCAAACCTTTAATCTCATGTTGGATTTTTCTGACATGACCAAGCCTTCCCTTGAAAGTATCTAAGAACCACTGAGTCACCTCGTTAGCTAAACTCATCTATAATCTGGTGACAAGGGCTTGTTACGAGTGACAAAAGACACTCCTATCACTCAGGAAATGCCAAGGTTTTCAAAGCCCTGTGCCAGGAATCAGGGACAAAGATCAAATACGTTTCTGTTTTTTAAAATTATATCACAGCCCTGGACTAAAGAAAACCCCTGTTCTTCTTGCAATCAAGATTCTAAAGAAAGCAGTGGCAATTGAAGCCACAGAGAGTATGTTATCCAAGCAGGTGCCATGGCCTTATTTATGTACTAAGCAACCCTGCTCTGAGCTGCCTCTGTGCTGGCTGGAGGGTTTCAATTACTCATGGCCTTGGACATTCAAGGAAGCATGTCCCTTAATTGGGTGTAGTTCTTGTTTTGCCTGAACATCGTCTCTCCCTGGTGACCAGAGAATAACGAATGCAATGTAAATAGATTATTTTTCTTCCAGATACAAACAGTCATTGCATTCATGTTTGGCTTTCAGATTTGCTCAAAGAAAGTATCAGCTAGAACATCAAAAAGGATTTCTTAAGATATTTCTGTGAATCCATTGAAATAGGATGATCAGTTGATTATAGAAATCAATTCAGTGACTAAAACAGGTCAGAAGATGCCAGGGGAGAGGGTGTGGAGTGCCCCAGGGGTGTATATGGTTCTGGGCATATTGAAACTCTCTGAGCTTCATCTCTGTCTGTAAACTCATACCACAGAGAGTTGTTGGAAGGATTAACTGAAATAATAACAGACATAAAGCACTTGGAACAATATGTAGCACACATAATTGAATACATTTTCAATAAACGTTAGCTCTACCTATGATTTCTGTGTCTAGGTCAGACCCCGCACGCATGGACGGGACAGTCCTTCTCTGCTGCATCCTCCTTGACTTGTCCTTCTTCTGTGGGAGCAAGAATCAGACAATCCTGCAGGATCTGTACTTGCCGTTTTCCTTCCCTTCCCTCTTTCCTCTGAGAGCCATCTTTTCCTCGGCTCCTCAGCTCTCACCTCTGCTGATCATGCTCACTTCTTCTGCTTCTAGCTCCTCCCTCCAGCCTTGGGCTCCTGTCTACAGCGGCCCAAGGCAATTCCACTTAGTCACCTCGATAAGTCTCCATCATCTAAATGGCTGAGACCACATTCAACTCCTCCTCCTCCTCCTCAACCAGCATCTGTCCACACTTCCCCGTTTCTAGCCTTTCTTCTTCCAGACACTCAGGAGTGAGCCTCTCCTATGAGTTGGGCACTCAGCATGGGGGCGTAAGGAGAAGAAATATGTAACTTTTGCCTTCAAATGACTTACAGTTCAGAAGCAGATGGAAAAGCCAACTAAAGAATTCTAGGAAAGAGGTATAGACGTGAATGCATGCTTTCTGCTAGCAAGGACAGATAACATTTAAAGGAGGAAGACAGCAAAAAGGAGAGACTGCTTGGTTCATCAATAATGACACATATTAGATTGGAAAAAGAACAAAACCAGAGTTAGCCAGGCTGAAGGTGCTGGTCAGGATACATGGAGTTGTAGCCAGGAATCTGGTTGTATGCATTACAGGAATATAAAGAGTTCTGGGCTAAAGCTAAGCTCTTTGAGTGAGGTAAGGGCCAGCTTGGGACCCTCCACCCTAGAGAACCTGAGGTCCGGTGGGCTAGTGGTACCACTGGGGCCCGTGACCCTCCAGCCCAGAGTCTGACTGATTACTTTTGAGATAGATGGGCTTAGCCCAGGAGTCCATGGGATCCCTCCATTGTTTAGAAGGCAAGGCAAGAGCCTCAACTGATTCTACAGTTCTAATAGGAGAAAAGCAGAGAGGCAGAGAGAGACACACACACTTGTACACACACACTTGTACGCACACACACACAGTAAAAGAGAGAGAGAGAGAAAGGCAGAGACAAAGAGAGGAGGTCACCTATATCAGTCTGTTTTCATGCTGCTGAATGACATACCCAAGACTGGGTCATTATAAAGGAAAGAGGTTTAATGGACTCACAGTTCCACATGGCTGGGGAATCCTAACAATTATGGTGGAAGGCAAGGAGGAGCAAAGTCACATCTTACATGGCTGCAGGCAAAAGAGACTGAGAGCCAAGCGAAAGGGGAAACCCCTTATCAAACCATCAGATCTCGTGAGACTTTTTCACTACCATGAGAACAGTATGGGGAAACCCCACCCCCACGATTCAATTATCACCCACACGTCCCTCCCACAACATGTGAGAATTATGGGAACTACAATTCAAGATGAGATTTGGGTGAGGACACAGACAAACTATATCACCAATCCTGTAAAGGTGAAGACTGCTTCAAACTTCTGAGCTCAGATATGGCTGAGCAATGGAGTATCTGGGGCATTGCTGGGTCTAGACTCATGCTAAACACCACCGACGGGGATGACTTTACCCCATGTCCCAATATTCACTTTATAGCTCATTGGTTTAAAGACAGAACAAATAGACAACCCACTAAAACAACACAAACAAAAAGAAAAGCTCAGGGGATGAGTCACCTTACAAAGTCAAATCAGTGAAGAGAGATACCATCAAAGAAGGGCCCAGGAAAAGGAGACAGTGTGACTGATGCCCTGGCAGTGGCTGAGGGTGCCTCTGGGTTCACCAGTCCACTGGGCCAGAGGGGAACAGTTTGCTCCCCATTCCTCTCACAATTCCAGACACAGGATGTGCATGGTGTGTGTATGTGCATGCATGTGTGCTCTGGGGGAGACAGAAGTGGATTACTTGTGTGTATAAAGTGTCTGATGACTGCAATTGTCTCCACCAATTTAAAAGAATTTAACAAAGAGCGAAGCAATTGCCAGGGCTCAAAGGAGCAGGGCAAGCAGATTAACAACAATCTCTGGACTCAACAACATTTCACTAATTGGCAGCGTTTGCCTTGACTCCACGTTACCTTCCTCGCCTGCTCTCCACAGAAGGAGACAATACCTTTGTCTCCTTGCCAGCACAAATCCCTAAAAAGCCCAATAAAAGAGGAACAGAAAGGAGAGGTGGTTATTACATTTCCCTTAAGCTCATGAACTCATTTCTTTTAAGCTCATTTTGTTTTTTGAAAACGTTTCGGAGAGCTGAAAGCAGGGAGTCTACCCGTCACCCCGCCTGCTGTGTTGGGCTCAAGGTCTGCATATTTTTCTAGGCTGGACTCAGCCTGCTTGGAGCCCCTTGCAAGGAGGCAACACTGAGTGTCTTGTGATATTTTATTCCTCCATTCCCAGCACTTCATCCTCATTCTGAACACTGAGACGACTTTAATATGCTTGCAACAGAGGGCTCAGAATGAGACTTTTACACCGAGTTTTTAAAAAGCCTCCTGCCTCAGCACTAATCCACTGCGTCTTTAGTCCTCTGCCATGGCCCATTCCTTGAGAGAACTCTGGGCACACAAACACATGGATATGTGGTATTGCAGAAAAAGCAGAGGGTGGAGGAGAGCCAGTAGACTGGGTTTCTAGTCCTAACATTGCCACTCACCAGCCATGGAAGTCTGAGAACAGCCTAGGGTCTCTTTGAGTCCCTTTTCCTCCATCTGTAACAGAAAGGATTTAGACAGAATGTCATAGGAGGTCATTTTGGGCCCTGACGCTTTATTTTTCTGTCATTCTGGAGCTCACCCAGGCATTGGGAATGTCATGAGAAACACAAATGGCTTAAGAACCATGGAGACAGAGGGTTTTGCCCCAGCTGAAGGTGCAATGCTAGTAGCCGCCAAGTGTCCTATTGAGAATAGTGGAACAAGGCCTTGAGGGAAGGGGGACTCAAGTTGCCAAAGCCAGGATGTGTCCCTTTGGGATTAAGGTCTTGGAGAGGGTGAACAGAAATTAAAAAATGGGAAAACTGGTGAAATGGTCGTTCTACCTAGGAGTAGAATTCCTCGGCTAGGAAGGGATTGTGAACGACACCTTATCTCCAGCAATGCAGCATTGTCCGCCCTGTTTGGCTCTCACTTTGGTGTTGTTGTCTGGATTTTAAATTAAAGCGAGCGTGTGATTAAGAAAATAATTAATAGGTGCTCCCTGGTAATTTGTGTTCCCACACTGGAGTCAATACATATATGTGACATTTGACTGAGGATAACATAAGGATAACACGCCAGTGTTTCTCGTCTTAACTAATCTTTGAGAAATGCAATTTAAGAATATCTGAGATAGCCTGGTGTGGTGGCTCATGCCTGTAATCCCAGCACTTTGGAAGGCTGAAGCAAGAGGATCACTTCAGCCCAGGAGTTCAAGACCAGCCTGGGCAACATAGTGAGACCCTGTGTGTACAAAGGAATTTAAAAATCAGCCAGGCATGGTGGCACGTGACTGTAGTCCCAGCTATTTGGGAGGCTGAGGTGGGAAAACGGCTTGACCCGGCAAGTTGAGGCTACAGTGAGCCGTGATCCCACCACCGCACTTTAGCTCCAGTGACAGGGAGATCCTCTCTGCAAAAAACAAAACAAAACAAGTATATGTGAGAGATTGGTATGTCTTTGTGCATTTACATTTAGAAATAGTCTCCTTCCCTCCTTTTCTTCTCTCCCTCCTGCTGGCCCTCCTTTCTTTCTTCCTTCCTTCCTTCCTTCTTTCCCTCCCTACCTTCCATCATTCTTTCTTTCTACTGAAAATCAAATCATTGCATGATAGCCAAATGATATCTCTGCCAGCATCTACTTTGGAAATCACCTGGTCAGAGATGTGTGCATGTCTCCTTTTGATCAAATCAAAAAAAAGGGGTTAGTCCTCACCGTGACACACGCCCTGGCCAGAGGACTAGGATGTCCCTGAGCCGGGCGCTTCTGCCTGCGTGGAGGGTCCGGTTTCAGCCCTGGTGGCCAGGGCCGCTCGCAGGTGTCCCTGCTTTGGGAAGTGACCGCCCACATCATCCTCATTATTCCGCCTGTTCAGGAACATTAAAGTGACACCGTGTGAAAGGCTTAGAGGGGAGGCCTCTCTGCAGAGGGTCTCTGGAGAGGGAAAATGTGGTATTACTCTCTAAATCTTTTCCCACTGTGTCAGGTTTCCATAGCTCTGCTTCCTTTTATTCACGTTGGAGCTGACTGCCTGATCCTAAAGGCTGAGAACAAGGACTTGGTTTCTGTAAGTTACATAAATGGCTTCCATTTTTCTAGTAGTAAAGATCACACGTTTTTTGTTTTTTGTCTTTTGGACACCTGTATTGATTAGAATTCTCCAGGAAAATAGAACTAATAGGACGTATATGTCTGCATGTATGTGTGTGTGTGCATGCATGTGTGTGTGCATGTATGTGCATATGTGTGTATACATGTTTTTATGTGTGCACGTATGCGTGCATGATGTGTATATGTGTGTACATGTTTGTGTGTGCATGTGTGCATGTGTGTGCACATGTGTGTGTATGTGCATGTAAATAAATGTATTCATAAGGAATTGGCTCACATGATTGTGGAGGCCAAGTCCAAGATCTGCAGTCGGCATGGTGGAGAGCCAGGAGAACTGATGTGTGGTTTCAATCTGAAGGCTGTCAGGCTTGAGACCCAAGAAGACCTGCTGTATCTGTTTGAATCCCAAAGCAGGAAACATCTGTTGCCCCAGTTCGAGGGCAGAGACAGAGAATTCTTTCCTATTCAGCCTGTTGTTCTAGTTAGACCTTCATCTGATTGGATGAGGATCACCCAGACTGGGAGGGCAATCACCTTACTCAGTCTACTGATTCAAATGTTAATTTCATTGCAAACGCCCTTAGGGACACACTCATATAATGTTTGACCAAATATCTGGGCACCCATGACCCAGACAAGTTGATGCGTACAATAGACTATCACAGCACCCATGCGCAAATCAATGAGCCAGACAGAGGCTGAGCTCTTTTTCCCATCTCCTTCTAGGACAAGAATTGTCGAAGCCGGGGTCAGGATGGGGGATGCTGAAGTGCCCATAAACTCTAAACCTAGCCTTCCTGAGAGCCTAGTGGGTGGCTGAGAAGACAGCCAGGTCACTAGGACTGCCAGGGCTGACAGTGCAGGAGGAGGTTCCAGGCAATGCACTCTGAAGACTTTCGGCCCATCTGCATTTTTGGAGGGACCTCTAACTTTTTTTTTACTGGGTCCAAACCCACTACTTCACCCCTGAATCCTGGTCCTCCCATTTCCATTCTCAGTCTCAGTGCTTGCACCCAGCACCACTGGCTTCAGTCCTATAAACGGTGTCTTCTGCTCTCAGTCGGGGCAGGTGGATGGATTAACTCACTCACTCCTGGGCTGACAAATGCTCTTTAAAAACCCCCTCTGTCCCAGAAGCATTGCAGCTGAAACGTTGATTTTTTAATGCCCAAAGTCTTCAAGTTTCAAAGGAGAAAAGTGTAATATTGACAGATACTTGCTAAATTTAGATTTGAAAGAAGGGGGCTGGGCTTGGGCTCCATTGTTTGAAATTCGATCTCAGTCTTTGAAGTGGTTAATTCAAATAAGAGAAGGGGTGTGTGTGTGTGTGTGTGTGTGTGTGTGTGTGTAAACATACTGGTGCGAACTCAAGTTTTCACTGATTCTTATGGTTTACTCAAGTCACTTGTCTTCATATTTATATATTCAACTGTCTGTCTCATTTATCTTATTTATTAAAACAGAATTCAGTGTGGCATTAAGGCCCACATCTGGAAATACAGATCTCATTCAGAAACTCTCCCTCTTGTCAATTCTAACTTTCTGTGTTGTGCCAAAATACAAACCACTCTAGCAGGTAGAAAGCTGCTATTAATCTTGCCAAGTTTGTCTTACATAATTCATAATAAAACCGAACATGGCTAAGTTTTAAAAATCATCTTCCTTTACTATTATTATTACTATACATTTGAAAACCATGCCTCCAGAACAGCCAGCCCTCGGAAGTGAAAAAAGTTAATGAAATTTCTCATTTCAAAAACGCACCTGAGGCTTAGCGTCTTGGAACGGCACTGAAAAGTGGGGAGAAATCAGAATGATGCATGTTCTCCTAATGCCTGGAATAACATGAAATCTGCCTGATGCCTATGCCTCGTGGAGATAAAGACCCAATTTTTTTTATATTATTAGACACAATTATGAGAAGCCACAGAAAGTAAAAAAAAATACACATTTCTGTATTCAAATGGAAATAAGTGCCTCATTAGTAATAAAGGCTCTAGGTTATGTTACCATGTAACCTTTTGTTCAAACATGATGTCTGAAATTTGCATAAGTAGTCAGCTGTGTATATCTCAGGGCTGTTGAAATGCTGTGACTCACCAATCTAAGCAGCCTCATAAACAGTGTTTTTCTCCTTTTCTGGTGCCCTTGTTTTCACAGAAACACAGCTGCACAGCGCTGACAGAGAAGTCGCAGAGTAAAAGGGAACCCACAATGAAAGAGCTGCATTGCACCATGTTCACAATTTCCTTGCAGAGTGGGAGCAGAGATGGTGCAAGTAAACCGACCCATTTGGAAGCCCACTTGGAAACTGGGGTCATTTAAAAAAAATTATTTCCATAGGTTTTGGGGGAACAGGTGGTATTTGGTTACGTGAGTAAGTTCTTTAGTTGTAATTTGTGAAATTTTGTGCACCCATCACCCGAGCAGTATACACTGAACCCTGTGTGTAGTCTTTTATCACTCACCCCCCCACACTTTCCCCCAAGTCCCCAAAGTTCATTATATCATTCTTAGGCCTTTTCATCCTCATAGCTTAGCTCCCACTTATGAGTGAGAACACATGATGTTTGGTTTTCCATTCCTGAGTGACTTCACTTAAAATAATAGTCTCCAGTTCCATCCAGGTTGCTGTGAATGCCATTAATGTGTTCTTTTTCATGGACTCATTCTTTAATGTAATCTTGGCAACCATTGAATTTCTTGTTTTAAAGAAGGAGAAGGAGGCATGAGGAAAGGTTCAGAAGACTGCCTGGACTTCAATGGAACTTACATAATAATTTTCTGTGTTACATATAAATCCATCAGAAACATATGGAATGCATTTTCATTAAAGTTCACATGTGGAATTATTAATGGAAATGCAGTGGGAAAGAACAGTTTTGGGAGTGTGGGGGTGTGGAGGGACAAGGGAAGAACATGTTTTATGGAACTCATGAAATGCAAATGTTTCCAAGAGGAAGTGTTTGGGTTTGCCCCTAGCTCACAAAGCCTCTGGGATTTCTGTTCTTCAGAGTCTAATGGCAAATGAAATCCTTCACCTGCAAGGAAGTGAGTGATCAGCTGCTGCAGGCAGACTCCAGAGGGGGTCTGGACGCTGCCCCCAAAGAGCCTGCAGTCTACTCGGGTAGAAGGACAACAGGTGGGTGACCAGGGAAGCACCAGAGACCCGTCTGACTTTGTGAGTCCCGAACATTTTCTAAAATGACGTAGTGAAATGGGAGAGTTCCCTGACCCCCATCGCAGGATGTGCGACAGGGGTGTGGCTCATCTGTTCGGCCACTGTGTGCACTCAAACCCCTTATGGGAAGGGGAGCATGCAGATGGGCAGGTGCAGGAACCGGGCAAGGGCTTTTGGGTTCCAACCCCGTGGTAGTGTCTAGTAGTGGGTGTCTTCAATTCTCAAAGCCCCAGTGGCTGTGCTATAGTGCTTTCTTTAGCTTTGCCCTCCAAAGATAGCTTAAGTGTTAACCAGCTCAATGCCCTCTTGTTACCCAGGTTCTTGTCTGGCATCCAGGAAGAATCAGGTCACACACACACACACTTGAAGGATGGTGAATGAGAGAATTTTACTGGGTGATGGAGGTGGCTCTCAGTGGGATGGATGGGGAGCTGGAAAGGGGATGGAGTGGGAAAATGATCTTCTCATCAAGGAAGGTCCAATGATTGGATGTGCCACAGCTGATCTCTCTGAGCACCCCCAGTCAAACTCCTCTCGAAGTTCAGGTACTCCTTCTTTTCTCTCCTTCTCTGCTGCACTGCTCGTTTGCTCCTCTGCTCTTCTGTTCGTCTGCTCATCTGCTTGTGGAGCCTGGGCTTTATATGGGTATAGGATAGGGAGTTCTGATGGCAAAAAGGCAACATTTGGGCCCAAAACCAGGAATGCCTGTTCCCATTTAGGGATGCTGCTTTCCAGAGTTGAGAGTGGGGCCTTTACCAGGGAACTTCCCTCTTCTACCCAGTGTTTTCCTGCCTCCTGTTTGTATCAGTAGGACTTGATGCAAGTCACTTAAGGTGGGCCTGATGTCACAGCCTCTCATTTTGAATTAGTGCAAAAAGTCCTGGGGACAAAAATGATTCAAAGTATTTGGATGGCTCCAGTACTTCTGTGTGGATTTTAAAAGAAATATCTGATGAGAAGAGGGCACACTCATGCTTCTCCTGTTTTGTCAGTAATGTGAGTGAAGATGGATAAGTCACTTCACTCCCTCTTGGGACTCTAGTCCCCTCAATTATGAAGTCAAAGGTTTGGAGTCTTTGGTCCTTTCTGGCACTAAAGACCTCAGATGATACATATACAGGTGACACTTAGACTTGGTCTCTGAGACCACCTGCCCATGTGGCCAGGTCTGCTTTGGATGGCAGAGGGGAGTTAGGAGTTTTCATAGAAGACTTGGAATTGCTGGGTAGGGAAACTCTGGCACCTCAGACTGCATTGTGTTGAGACTGGGACAAAAAGAACACAAAACAGAGGTTGTAGGTCTATGGGCAAAAGTTTCCTGTTTTCAGAGACCCATGGTGGCAGGGCCCGGGTAGTCCCACAGATTAGCGATGCCCTGTCCAACCTCACCTACTGCAGAGCAGCACTGGGACCCAGGGAGATAAAGCAATACTTTGTTCAGACACAGAGAAGGACAGAGCCACAGGCCAGGACCTGTCCCCTTCTTTCCCTCAAAGCATATTGCTCTTCTTTGTATCTGGTAGGTGACAGACATCAGGAGTTACAAATGTGCCAAGGTGCACCTAAGGGAAGCTGGACCATGGTACTACTTCTTCCCAATGTGACATATGGTTTAGGGAAATTCCCCAAACCCTTGTATCAAAAATGAAAATGGACAGTGAATACACCACCAAGAACATCTGGGTTCAGAACAATGATTTGTTCTAGGCTCAGAAGATTGATCAATTTTTCATAAGGAAGAATGAATTATTTTTAATCAGGATACTTAAACTTGGCTAGAATCTGTACTGGAAAGGAATTAATACCTCCCTACTCATGTGAGCATCGTTCCAGGACCAAGGGAGTTAGGCTTTCAGTCTGGCTCTTGCCATTTTCTGATTTTCTGATCTTGAGAATATCACAGAAGCATTATCTGCCCAATTGAATTAAATTACAGTTTGATTAATGGTAATATAATTATCATTAAAGTGTAATAAGAGCTCCCATTTGTTGAGCATTTTGTATTACTTTATGTTCCTTTACATTCATTTAATCCTCATAACAATCCTCAAAGTAGACGTGATGTTTTCTATTCAATGGACAGGAAATGGAGGCTCAGAGAATTTAAGTAACTTGCACAAGATCACACAGCTAGAAAGTGGCAAAGCTGGATTTTACATCCCTACCTCTTTAACTCCAAAGCACAAGTTCTCAACCACCATGCAGTATCATACTGCCATTGCCATGGACTCATTACATGAGCACTGTGTTACACACATCCTAGGCTTGCTGCGAGGTTAACTTATGTGTATCCATCCTCATACGTTGATGGCAGAAAGTCTGTGTTCTGGATACTGAACCCCCACCCTTTATCTTCAACTGTGGTCATCTTGACTTTTTTGATGAGACCTTAGAGAAGTGGTTGACCTATTTGGATCTCACTGCTGAGTTGTGAAATGGAGAAAGGTTACTCACTTTTCTTCAAGTTTGGAGCTGGGAGAGAGGACCTCTTGAGCCTCCCAACCTGAAGAGTCATCAGAGAGATTTGGCAGGGACTGTGTGGTAGTCTCCAAACCCATGTTCCTTTCTTCCTATGAACATACACCATATCCATAAGCTTCCCTTAGTTCCAACTTTCTGGTCAATTGCTCTTAATCCCTGTTTTCTATTTCCAGAGGAAACAAGGCCAGTGGGTATAGTGAAAAAAAATTAAGATAACAAAAACAGTGACTAACATTTACTGGGTATGTAGAATGTACAAGGGTCTGTGCTAGTCACTTTGCAATAAAAACAAAGTAGATCAAGACAACAATGAACCCTATCCTGCGGTCCAACCACAAAGTGGACCTTGCATCTGTTCCCTTCAAACCCCTACCTCTGACTCCTGATGTTCCGCAGCATGCACCATGGCATTGGGTTGACAGGCATTGAGCAGTTATATCCTTGTGCTCCGAATCACGTTGCTGTTTTTTCTTCTTTCTTTGAAACTCTCATCCTCCAAGTACCAGGATCTCAGTTACTAATCAATAGGAAAACTACAGGGTAAAATAACTCATACTATTGTTAATGGCTTATTAACAGCTTAATATTCTATCCTTCCTAGACATGTTTACTTTAAAAAGAGGACATTTGTTAATTGAAAGGAGTTAATATACTAATGTACTAATGCTGAGAGTGTAGCCCATGACGGAAGGCACATTACACATGATTATGATATCAGGGTTGGTTCCAGGCTATTTGGGGGATTGGAAATATTGAAGAAACAAGGATATTCCAAAATCCCAGGCCTATTCTTAATGCTGAACACTCCTGAGAGACAAGTCAGGATGGTGTGGCACAGTGCAGTGGAGGCACCATGAAAAGATGAATAAGGTGTTGAATGCTCTCAGCCAAGTCATGGCAGCAAGAGCAACTAGACTCTCTATGATACAAACAGGAGACAGGGCAGCACTGGAGAGAAGAGGATAGTTCCCCAACAAAGGTCCCACCCTCAGGCCTGGAGACTTGTGAACCTAAATGGGGACAGGCATTCCTGTTTTCATGTCCAGAAAGTTGCCTTTTGGCCAGTCATGTCTCCTATCCTGTACCCATATAAACCCTGAACCCCAGGCTCCAGAGGCAGATAAGCAGATGAGGAGACCAGGACATAAGCAGTCAAATGGCACAGCAGAGAAAGAGAGAAGAGATGGAATGTCTGAATGCTGAGAGGCATTCAGCTGGCCAAACTCCAAGGGAAAATCACCTTCCCACTTCATCCCCCTTCCAGCTCCCCATCCATCTCACTGAGAGCCTCCTCCAAGACTCAATAAAATCCCACTGTTGTGGGACGTCAAGGACCCCGATGCAGGGACCGGCTGGAGCCGTGGCAGAGGAACGTAAATTGTGAAGATTTTATGGACATTTATCAGTTCCCAAATAATACTTTTTTTTTTTTTTTTTCTGTTTTGAGATGGAGTCTCTCTCTGTCCCCCAGGCTGGAGTGCAGTGGCGCAATCTCAGCTCACTGCAAGCTCTACCTCCTGGGTTCATGCCATTTTCCTGCCTCAGCCTCCTGAGTAGCTGGGACTACAGGTGCCCGCCACCGCACCCGGCTAATTTTTTGTATTTTTAGTAGAGACGGGGTTTCACCGTGGTCTCGACCTCCTGACCTTGTGATCCGCCCGCCTTGGCCTCCCAAAGTGCTGGGATTACAGGCATGAGCCACTGCGCCTGGCCCCAAATAATACTTTTATAATTTCTTATGCCTGTCTTTACTTTAATCTCTTAATCCTATTATCTTCATAAGCTGAGGATGTATGTCACCTCAGGACCACTGGGATAATTGTGTTACTGTACAAATTGATTGTAAAACATGTGTGTTTGAACAATATGAATTCAGTGCACCTTGAAAAAGAACAGAATAATAGCGATTTGTAGGGAACAAGGGAAGATAACCATAAGGTCTGACTGCCTGCAGGGTCGGGCAAAAAGAGCCATATTTTTTCTTCTTGCAGAGAGCCTATAAATGGAGGTGCAAGTAGGAAAGATATTGCTAAATTATTTTCCTAGCAAGGACTATTAATATTAATACCCTGGGAAAGGAATGCACTCCTGGGGGGAGGTCTCTAAACAGCCACTTTGGGAATGTCTGTCTTACGTGGTTGAGATAAGGACTGAGATACGCCCTTGTCTCCTGCAGTACCCTTAGGCTTACTAGGGTGGGTAAAATGTCCGCCCTGGTAAATTTGTGGTTAGACCGGTTCTCTGCTCTGGAACCCTGTTTTCTGTTGTTTAAGATGTTTATCAAGACAATACGTGCACAGCTGAACATAGACCCTAATCAGTAGTTCTGCTTTTGCCCTCTGCCTTGTGATCTTTGTTGGATCCTTATCAGTAGTTCTGCTTTTGCCCTTTGTCCTGTTACCTCAGAAGCATGTGATCTTTGTTAGACCCTTATTAGTAGTTCTGCTTTTTGCCCTTTGAAGTGTGTGATCTTTGTACCTACTCCCTGTTCTTACACCCCTCCCCTTTTGAAACCCTTAATAAAAACTTGCTGGTCTGAGACTCAACCAATATGTGATGTCACTCCCGGCGGCCCAGCTGTAAAATTCCTCTCTTGTACTCTCTCTCTTTATTTCTCAGCTGGCCAACAATTATGGAAAATAGAAAGAACCTATGTTGAAATACTGGGAGTGGGTCCCCCCAATACCCCACATTCATCCTTTGAGTCCATGTGTGACCTGATTCTCCTGGAACACTGGACAAGAGCTCAGGATACAGAAAGCTGTTCCACTGGCCCTCTGCCCTTGCAGAAAGGCAGAGTGGGCACTGAGCTGGTTAACACTTAAGCTGTCTGTGCATGGCAGAGCTAAAAGAGCATTGTAACACTGGAGTTGCAGGCACCCACCCCTAGACACTACTGCAGAGTCAAAGCCCAAAGAGCTCGCCCCAGCTCCTGCACCTGCCTGTCTGCATGCTCCCGCTCCTGCAAGGGGTTTGAGCTCACGGTGGTCAAACAGAGAGCTGCACCCCTGTTGTATGCCCTGAGAAGGGGGCCTGGGAACTCTCCTGTTTCATCTGGACCTTGGTATCTGTCTTTGGCATTGGTGGATGGGGCCAGGTGATCTGTCACTTCTTTCAGTCGATATGTTCTGAGCTGTCATGCTCCCTTCTAACCTCTTTGGGCTAATAGGATGACACTCTCTCCTCTTACCCTGTTCAATTTTTCTCTGTTGTGCTTGCTACCCTATGACATTGATTACATCATATTTTGTTTACTGATTTGTTTACTGTGTCTTCCTCACTAACATGTTAGTTCTAGGAGAGTTCCCTTCTCTCCTCTAGCCCAAGTGAGCCATTCTAGTGGCCAGAAGAGTTTGGCCTTGGACATTACTGAGTAGTGTTATTCTCAAAGAAGTTCACACATCTATCAGCTTGTTATATCTTCCACTTACAGGTGAAAAATGTTACTTATAGTGGTGTCAAACCCAGAGAAAGAGCAAGTAAGCTGAGACAGTTCCCAGGAAATGGGTCTGAGACCCTACTGATTGCAGGATCTCTAGTAATAAATGTGGTGATGGGTCATTTTGCTAGTGTGGACTTAAAGTCTTAGAATGGTTAATGCCCTTTACCCTAGCAGATTCCCTTCTAGGAATGTATCTTCTGGAAATCATCAAGAATCTATTATCCCTAAGTATCTCTGTCTTAACTGATGACAAGTATGCTTGAAACAGGAGAAAATGGGGGAAAAAATCTCTAAAGGGAATTGATTAAATTAGTTATGGTCAAGCCATTTTGATGGATTATCATATAGACATTAAGTGAAAAAGACAGTAGTTACAAAACAGTATCATCTGAGTTTTGTAATAACAAATAGTAGATACAGGCTCAAGCAAAGTAAAACGTTAATGATTTTCTTTGGGTGGTAAAACTATGTAAAGCTTCAAAGGTTTTCCCCTCACCATTCCGAATTTCCTGACAATTTTTATTACAAATATATATGAATTCACAATCCAAAAGAAGACAAATGTTGTAAAGATAAAGGATGTTTGTTAAATGTAAGAGTTCCCGTCCTGGCTGTCTTGGCCCCAGATGTGTGACCTTGAACAAGCTGCCTGATGCCTCTGTCCTCTCTCTGTTGCCTCATCTGTAAAATGGGAACAAAGTCATGGATCCATTCATTATCATGGGGGTGTTGTTAGGCTCAAAGGAGAAAGTAAAGGCAAGGGGGTTTTATAAACATTAACCATATGGACATGATTATACACTTTATACATTTAAAATCATGCCTCTGTTACGAGAGAGGAGCACTGAAGTACTGCAATGGTAGATAGCACTGAGATTAATGGACCCAAATTATTTCCACTACATTATAGTATTATCCTGAGAGGATGTCCATGAAGGTATGGAATGTTTATTGCTATATAATGCCTCTTTTCTGTGATATGCTGTTAATTTGTTTTGTGTCTGAGGCAAAAACAAAACACTCTTTCTTTGAATGAGGTGGACTTTTACCCTTTAAAGCACAAACCTTCTCTCTGATACAAGCATTTTCTCTTCTACCGAGAAATGTGCATAAAAGCAGAATGCCACTTCTCTTTGTCTTCAATGGAATATTCAACCAATAGGATGAATGGAAACATTTTGAAATGCAGCAAGTTTTCTTTCTGGAGTCGCCAATGTTTAGTGGGTAATTTGGATCCAGTCGTAGAGCATAAGGAAGCATAAATTATAACCAAAATGAGACCACTGGAGACAATGAAGGAAACTGCTATTATGAAAAAAAAAAAAAAAAAAAAAAAAGCTGAGCGGGAGAAACATTTGGGGAATGGAAATTAGGGCAGGTTTTGAAATATTTTCAAACCCGTTTACTACCATCTGTTAGGAGTCTATGCTGCTCAAGATTGATCGTTTCTTATCTGTGAAATCCTCTGGCTTTGGAAAACAAATTTGGTGAAAGATGATTAAACTTCCCTTTTGATGGCAAAGAGGTAACGTAGGGACATGGTGTAGTAGGCTTGGAACCAGAATCGTGGTGAGGGTGATTTAAGAATGCCCCCACCTGCATTTCTAAAAAAGGTAGGAGGGCCTTTTGAAGTTCATTTTGGCTCTAAAACCTGTTTCACCACTGTGTTCCTTCACTGAGAAGCGGTACTTTTGCAGATGAAGCAGCTGTTTAGGAGGAAAATCAGACCCCAGGAAGCCAGTTCTGCTGTGAAGCCGTTTACGTAGGGCATCCCGCAAGGTCAGTTGGTTGCAGAATCTTTTGCATAATTCCTGAAAATTGAGGCAGTTTAGCATCTGGATCCATTTTTCAGATTGTGGAGTTAAGAAAAAAATCTGTAAACAGAGTGAACCAGATTGTGCTGCGAAAATGGAAATCAAACAGAAAACAAGGACTATCTGGCAGCAAAATGATGTCTTGACTTGGGTTTTTAGAGATGAATGAAGTCATAAAACAAACAATTTGTATTAGCAGAAGTTCCTCCTTGTCCCCCAAAGGGCCAGTTTAATTGAAATGGAGATGCTCCTGTGGATTCCCCAAGAGCTGCACTTCTCACCACTCCCAATTCACCTGCCCTCAACCCTCCATCGCTTCCCTCTGTCACCCGGAATAAGATTGTGTGTTTGCGTGTGTCAGTGTGTCCTGGCGTCCAGTCCTTTAAGACTCCATCTGAGCTTCGTCTTTCCCAGGCACACTTGATAGACTTAAGTGGGTTCCCACTGGGGCACTATCTTCCTGGCTATTGCCTCTGGCTAGAAAACACTTTCAACAAATGGCTAGCCCCCTCAATTCATTTGTATCTCATCGTAAGGAAGCTTTCCTGATCACCTATTAAGTTAGAGCCCCTTCCTCATTTCCTTTAGAGTGACTTCCACTGACAATATTTATTTATCTGCTGTCTGCTTCACCCTCCAAAATGTAAGGCCCACAAAGGCAGAGCTAATTCTGCTCACCCTGTATTCCCAGTACGAAGTAAAAAGGCACGGGTATGGTAAATAGGACTCTATTGTTCATTCCCTTCCACGTCCCCACAGTATGTCCCCTGCCATCTTGCTCTTCACTTGGCTGTGCCGTGCGCTTTGACCTCATTGTATACAGGGTGTATTTCCCTGCCCCTTGACTTTGGCTCTGACCACATCTTGCTTTGGCCAATGGAATTTTAGTGGATGTGGACACATGAAGACTCCAGTGCTGCTCACTCTTTTGCATGTCTGTCTTTGCCATGAGAAGAACATGACTTTGGAAGCTGCAGGCACTAGGAGATGAGAGACGGGTGAGCCCCCCGGACCCGGCCCAGCCAAGTTCATCCTGAACCAACTGGGTTCCAGTTGACTCAAAAACACACAAGCAGGAAATAATCACCCTTTGTTGTGTGTCACTAAGGCTTTATTGTTTTGTTTTTTTTTTATGCAGCAAAAGTTGACTGATAAAAGAGGTCCAGAATATTTATTCAATGAATGAACAGTTAAGGTTTTAGTATTCAAAAAATGACTAACCTATGAATGCAAATGAAAAACTTTATATATTTAAAAAATACCAAATTAAACAAAAAACCTAGGGATGCAGGATGTGGTACGTATAGTTCTAGACTTTTGCTCATGTGAAAGGGAGACGAAACAAGAAATGTCCATGGCCCTGGGGAAGGTTTGACAGAACAGACTCTTTTCAACGAAGCTGACCCGGTTTAAAGAAGGAGACAACACAGAACAGCTGGTCCTGGTGCCTCAGTGCCCGTGATTACAACACACAGCCAGCAGCCCTGGGTTTCTTTTAACACTGAATGTGTGTAGGTGTGTGTGTGTATCTCTGTGTGGGTGTCTGTGTGTGTGTCTTGTGCATCTGTATGTCTCTGTGTGGGTGTCTGTGTATGTGTATCTGTGTGTATGTGTGTTTGTGTATATGTCTCTGTGTGTGTATCTGTGTGTATGTGTGTTTGTGTATATGTCTGTCTGTGTGTCCGTGTGTGTTTGTGTATCTGTGTGTCTGTGTGTGCATTTGTGGGTATGCCTCTGTGTGTATGTGTGTGTGTCTCTGTGTGTGTGTCTGTGTGCGTGTGTCGGAGTGTATTTCTGTGTGTCTCTGTGTGTGTTTGTGTGTATGCCTCTGTGTGTGTGTCTATGTGTGTTTGTACCTCTGTGTGTGTATCTGTGTGTGTGTCTGTGTGTGTGTCTGTGTGTGTCTCTCTCTGTGTGTGTCTGTGTGTATATCTGTGTGTACACACATGGGTCTGTTTGTGTGTATTGGGATAAGGAAGACAGGAAGGCAGTCATAAATGGATTGAAGGAAAGAAAGAAATCCCCAAATTGAAAAACTGCTTTTTAGTAATATGTTGTACACCTAAATTGAATTACACTACTATTAATCTTGTCATTGATATGGGTAGAGACACATACATTGATATATTTTAAATACAGATGAATACTTTATTTAGAATTACATGTTTCCTTTTAAGTAGCAGCAATAGTACATTTTCAAAGCACTCGAATAGTAAAACTGTCTAACAGTCAATTAAGAACAGGTTTTTAATCAGAAAAAATGCATAATCTTTGCATTTTTAAAGAATTTTCAGAAAAAGAACTATTACAGCTTCTCTAGGAACACTGTCTACGTAGGTAGCTTTTGTAGATGGTCATGCTGTTCAGTATTTTTACTACCCTTAAAAAGAAAAAGAGAAGCCAGAAACAAGAAAATATTGTCCATTTTAAAGAATTCTTAACTCAATCTGTTGTCAAAGTGTCTCTGAGTTTTACTGCAATCCAGTTCCTGGGGGATTCAGAGGATTCGTGAAGTTTCAGTTTGTAGATTTTCCAGTTACTGACCTTTTTTGGAGGCACTTCTAAACTGCAGAGTTTTGCCAGTTGTGAAATACAGCCAGCCGTGATACGAACCCAGCACTATTGCATCGGTAGAAACGGGAATCAGACCGCGATCCAGAGCATGATGTACCACCAGTGCCAGTTTCTGAAAACCCATAAATCTTGGAGCATCCCTAGAATGTATTCAGTTTCTGGTGGAAGAATTGCTGCGTTGTTGCCAAACCTGCCTTCTGCTCTCTGGAACGTTCTTTGTCAGGAAGATATCATCAACGGAGGAAAAAATGCAAACGCGTTTGACTGCAATCATGGACATTTCTGTGAAGAGAACATTATTTTGTCATTATGATAATCGGATAAATGTGTTTTGTTTGGTTCAGAAAGATGTAAGAATTTTTGACCAAATTATAGAATTTACATTTTAAATGGGAAACATATGGGTATATATTCAGATATGACGTAACATCCTCAAGTGTATAAAAAGCAACAATCTGACAGATGTTCACAGAGGATTGTATACAGAAGAAATATCAGGTGCGATGTAAATGATAGCAGTTGCTAGAATTTGACTTTATTGCCAAGGAAGAGAGGAGAAAGCTTAACTTCTGCGTTGCCTCCGCTCGATCATTGTATTTTTCAAATTAACTTTCCCCCAAAGATAATTTTTTCCTGCCAAGGCAGGTCTTATGAGGAGTTGGAATAGGTTGGTTTCAGCACTCAATGTGTTTTTCTGGGATGCTGGGATAGACTTAGTGCCAATAAAACAAACTCTCTTTATTCTAAAGTGAGTGAGTAAAATCCTCTCATCATTTTTAAGGTCTTTGGTGCTTGTTATATTAAAATATCCCTAAAACAGTGACTTTTTAATGTTTTCTCTAACTTTTCAAACTTAATATAACTGAGGAAGCTTAGTGATCAAATCATTGTAGTATGAAATAATATAGTACCAGGAATGTTATTGCGGCGCTGGAGGTCACAGCAAAATACTAAGAACCCCCTAAATGTCTAGCAACAGGGCACTGGTTAAATAAATCAGGCTACTTCAATATAATGGCATGCTGTACAGCCATGGGAAAAAACATTAAAGAGGGATTTTTATATAACAAGAACATATTCACAACATGCAAAGTGAAAAGGCAAGTTATAAAACAATATAATCACTGCAAACAGGCAAAAAAGAAGTGTACCAACAGGTTGATAGTGGTTACCTTAGGTGTTGGAACTATAAATAACTTTTTTCTTTTTTTAAAGAGATAGGATCTCGCTCTGTTGCCCAGGCTGGAGTGCCGTGGTGTGATCATAGCTCACTGCAGCTTCAACCTCCTGGGCTCAAGCGATCCTCCTGCCTCAGCCCCCAGAGTAGTTTAGGATTATAGGTATGTGCCACCACGCCTGACTAATTTTTTAATTTCAAAACTTTTGTGTAGAGACGGGGTCTCACTATGCTGCCCATGCTCATCTTGAACTCCTGGGCTCAAGCAATCTTTCCCTTATCCTCCCAAAATGCTGAGATTACAGGCATGGGCCACCACATTTGGGCATAAATAATTTTAATGATCCTTATATATGATCCATATATACAGAGACAACATAAATTTTCTGCAAATGAAATGATACAAATCATAACATATAGTGTCTGCCCATGGTGAGTAGCCAATAAATGCCAGCATTTATGATTATGGTTATTATGAGAACAATAATACATTTAATACACTGTTTATAAATAAATTATTTATAACATTTATTTTTTATAAAATAAAAGAGTCATCATTTTTAAAAACTCCATCGAAATTCCTGAGGTGAGGTTTGTTTGGTGTATGTGCATGGTGGAAGAGGGAGGTGGGGTCAATTTAGAGGAAGTTTCTGTCCCTCTTAGATGGGTGGGTGGTAACTGAGGAGGGAACAGTGAATCAGAAAAACTGAAAGCGAACTTGGCATTCTTCTTGGTCTTCTCGGGTCCACTTTGGCTTGACATTCACAAACCCTGGAGAAGTAATATACTAGCTCAGAACGTAACAGTCTGTGGGTACTTTCTTCCTCGCATGGATTTCCCTTAAAAATTAAGCTTGTGTGGCCGGGCGTGGTGGCTCAAGTCTGTAATCCCAGCACTTTGGGAGGCTGAGGCGGGTGGATCACGAAGTCTGGAGATTAAGACCATCCTGGCGAACACAGTGAAACCCCGTCTCTACTAAAAAATACAAAAACTAGCCGGGCGAGGTGGCGGGCGCCTGTAGTCCCAGCTACTCGGGAGGCTGAGGCAGGAGAATGGCGTAAACCCGGGAGGCGGAGCTTGCAGTGAGCTGAGATCCGGCCACTGCACTCCAGCCTGGGCGACAGAGCGAGACTCCGCCTAAAAAAAAAAAAAAAAAAAAAAAAAAAAAAAAAAATTAAGCTTGTGAAGCTATCACAGAGCCATGGAAAAGATGACACCTCTACTTACTTTCTAAAAATACTTTTTCATCCTTTCTGCATCTTTCCCATAGACTAGTATTTCCATCATACAACAAAAGTTATAAGGTACTTTTTTCAATTGAAAAAATACATAAAAATAATTATATATTGGCTGATTTTAACCACAACCTTCTGGTATTCCAAGAAAAATAAAAAGGAATACCTAATTTACAAGTCAAATTAGTCTGATATTGTTTTTGTGGTTTTCCTCACCTAAATTTCTCTTTCAGTGTTGCAAAATGTTAGTTAATAACTTAACATATATTAATAAGGACCCAAACTAAGTTTATAAAATGTACGTAATTTCTGTAGTTGAAACTATGAAATCTTCTAGGAAAACAAAACCTTTATTTCAAAATAAACTCAAACATTTCAAAACAAAATCAATTTTTTATTTCAAAAACTAATTTAGAAAATACTACTTACACACAAGTGAGTTTCTAAAGAAATGACCATCTCAAAAGGTAGTTTATTCTCAGTCATAATTAACTTTACTGCTTTTGGGATGATGTACAAATGTGTTTTTGTATCTGTTTTTGGTGTGCTAAGAAATTTTTATTAAAATTTCTTGTAGCACATTTGGAAGCTGTTTTGCAAAGAAAATGTCAAATGTGTAGAAAATTTTGTAAAACTGTTAAAAAGTGTTAGAGAAAGAAGATTAAGCAATTCAATAGTGGTGATGTGATTTATGTGATCCCTTCAGATAGAAACTCATTTTGCTTAATTTGAAACATCCAACCTGTGAGTAAAAATTGGCTTGGTCAGAAATTTTTCCTGGCCGGGTGCAGTGACTCAAACCTGTAATCCCAGCACTTTGGGAGACCAAGGCGGGTGGATCACCTGAGGTCAGGAGTTCAAGACCAGCCTGGCCAACATGGTAAAACTCTGTCTCCACTAAAAACACAAAAATTAGCTGGGTGTGATGGCATGCTCCTGTAATCCCAGCTACTGGGGAGGCTGAAGCATGAGAATTGCTTGAACCTGGGAGGCAGAGATTGCAGTGAGCTGAGATCATGCCACTGCACTCCAGCCGGGGCCACAGAGTGAGACTCCGTCTCAAAAAAAGAAAAATAAAAAACAAACAAAAAAAAACCTGTTTGGTATGTGTTTTGAGATTTAAAGGGAAGCTTTAGGAAAATATTTTGTTTGTGAATCTGAAGAGGGGAATAATGTCCTTGCAGGAAACATGATTTTATGAATTTATTCTACCTGCAAACTCTACCACTTCCAGATGCCATATGCCTTAAAACTTCATTCAGGTACTGCAAGAAATTCTGAGCAAACAATTATTGTGTGGGCACAATTTCAGAAAAGCACAGTAGTCTCAATATTTGTCCATTCTACTCACTAAAAACAGAAGTTGTTCATGAGAGAAAAAAGGGAATTACTCAGAAAATCTAGTCATATGTTTTAAAGATGGCCATAATTTCTTTGACGCTCATCTCATTGAAAGATGGAGTCCAATTGTCCCCTCTCTGCCCATTGAATCCGGATGGGCTTAGTGACCCATTTGTAACCCATAGAATGTGGCAGAAGTGACACTGTGTGGCTTCCAAGGCTAGGTCAGAAAGGATGATGCAACATCCACCTTGTCCCCTTGTCCACTGGAGCATTTACTTTTTGAGCCCCAACCTGTGATGCAAGAAGTCTAACCAGCTGAAGGCCACCATGCTGTGAGGAAGTCCAAGCCACACGGAGAGAGACTACATGTAGACAGTCTTGCCTACAGTCCTAGCTTAGCCCAGCCCTGAACCATCCCAGCTCAGGCAACAGACACAGCAATGAAGATGCCGTCACCCCTGAGATGACTGTGGCCCCAGATGCTTGTGTCAGTGTTCCAGTCTTCCCACCTGGGCTCCAGGTGTCAAAGAACAGAAAGAATCAATCCCAGCTTTACCATTTTTGAATTCCTGTCCAACAGAATCCATGAGGCTGATACTGATGTTTTTCATCGCTAAGCATGGGTTTCGGTTTTGTTTCATTTTGCTTTGTTTTCACGCAGAAATAGATAACTGGTATATTGTGTAATTTGAACTTACAGGATAAATATTTGAGGAGATGATATGTTGTAAATACGTTACCCTGAAACTGCATTTTATT
Source organism: Macaca thibetana thibetana (assembly GCF_024542745.1). NCBI lineage: Eukaryota > Metazoa > Chordata > Mammalia > Primates > Cercopithecidae > Macaca > Macaca thibetana. Next base: position 6,713,082 of record NC_065586.1, read on the forward strand.
TCTGAGTCAGAAGCATTTAGATTATATATTCTTTGTGTTTTAATAAAATATAAAGTTATTAGTTGCTTTTAGTTTTCAGTATAACGGAATCACGGGGTATCCTTTAAGTCTTTATTTGGAATATTCAAACTGAACAAAAGAGTGTCTTCTGTGACTCGTCTAAGGAATATGATGTGCTGCTTTTCTGCTGGACTCTTACCCCAGTCCTTGGTCATTTCTGTGTTGAGTTCACCGATAAATGCTCATCCCTGTGCCCTGGCCCTGCTGCTGTAGTGACAGATGCTAATCACATCACAGACCGAACACTTCACTCAGGCAGTTTCACCCACTGCTCAGCTATGCCAGGCTGTCCTCGGGGCTACAGGTGGAGCTTGGTTAGTCAATGCTTGTGAGTCTTGTTTCATAGCAAGTGTTTGTTCCCAATTTAGTGACAAATACATTTAATTCTTACAGCACTAAGTAGAAAATGAATGTGAAAAAGTAAGTTTAAGCTCAAGCAGCTTTAATCTGGATAATTCTCTTTTATTGCAACAACACTTCAAATAAATAGGCTGACCTATCTATTTTTTACCTAATTAAATCTGAAAAGAGAAAGTCACTCTGTTTATAAGGACATTCAAAGTACCTTCTTTGGCTCTTGTATTCCGTTGTTATTTTGAAATTCAAAAAGATTTCTTTGTCTTTATAAACATAGTCTAAACCACCAAGTTATCAGCTTTTGAGGAAAGTTTTTTGAATCACTGCGATCTAGCATTTATAGATAGAAATGTTAACTCTGAGTGGAGAAAATGTTTATAGTTCTCCGGAATCCTTAGGGGATCTGTATTAGTCCTGTACTTTCATTGCCTTATAATCATTGCCATCTAGTAATGCCAACCATAAATTATGACATATTTCAAAGATACATACAAGACTCCGCTAAGTGGCAAATTCTGGTAACTGGGCTGCCCTGTAAACATGAGAACAGAGTCTGGGATTCAGAGCATAAGTTCTACCAAAACAAGTTCAAACGGGGGATGAGAGGGGTCAGGATTCACTGTAAAACAGCGATTTTTAAAACATCTTCATCACAGTTATGGACTGAATTGTGTCTGCCCCAAAATTCTCAAGGTGAAAGCCTAACTCCCAAGACTTCGTAACATGACCTCATGTGGAGATAGGGTCTTTGAAGGTCTAATTAGTTAAGATGAGATCGTATGTCATGGACAAGGTGGGCCCTAATATGGCTGGTGCCCTTATAGAAAGGGGAAATTTGCACACAGACACAGACACACACACACAGACACACACACACACACACACACACACACACACACACACCCCCCCAGCATGTGAAGATGAGGATGGGGAACGGGGTGAACCCAAGGGATACCAAGATGGCCAGCAAACCCCTGGAAGCCAGGGGAGAACCCTGGAACAGATTCTTCTTCTCAGCCTTAGAAGCAATCAATCCTGCCAACACCTGGATTCTGGACGCCCAGCCCCCAGGACCATAAGACAACACACTTCTGTTGTTCGTGCCACCCAGTCCACAGTACTTTGTTATGGCAGCCCTAGGAAGTGAATACACCTGTAATTGGCAGATTTTGATTTAACATGGAAGTTTCTAATGCTCTTTATTTATTTTTTAACTCCATAGTGTTGGGAGGTGAGATAACTACCCAGTGGATTTACAATCTGTCTAGACAAACTGAATTCACTCAGAGAGCTGTCTCACGGAATGAAAAACAGCTCTTCCCTCAGCTAACTTGCATATTATTTGAACATTTCCAAGGTCCACCAAAAGAACACAATCATAATGTTAACAGGAATCCTGACTATTGCAGCTCCTCACTAAAGCCAAACTCCGCTGGGCCTTGCCTGGTCCTCCGCATCAGGAGCCTGGGCTGTATGTTCTTGTGCCTCATTTCAGGGGTGTCAAACCTTTTGGCTTCACTGGGCCACATTGGAAGAATTGTTTTGGGCCACACCTAAAATACACTAACATTAATGATAGCTGATGAGCTAAAAAAATTGCAAAAAAATCTTAAAATATTTTAAGAAAGTTGATGAATTTGTATTGGGCTGCATTCAAAGCCATCCTGGGCCATGGGCAGCCTGCAGGTCACAGGTTGGACAAGCTTGCCATCCTTTCAGAGCCTTGGTTGCTGTGACAGTGCCCTGTTGTTTGACCATTCCTTCGTTTCAGACATCATCCCTAAAGAGATCACAAGCCTGGCCACATTAGGAAACACTTAAAGTGGAGCTTAGGATCTTTGGGACCTGGCCCCCATGGCTCCTGCACTCACTAAAGAAGAAATTGAGCCAGGCACCACTGCTGGGGCCCTTGGAAAATGTCAAAGCACATGAAATTGTTCGTAGGTGGCTCCCACTTCCTTCCTTCCTTCCTTCCTTCCTTCCTTCCTTCCTTCCTTCCTTCCTTCCTTCCTTTCCTTCCTTTCTTCCTTCTTTTTTCTCTTTATTTCTCTCTCTTTCTTTCTCTTTTTCTCTCTTCTTTCCTTTCTTTCCTTTTTCTTTTCTTTCCTTTCTTTCCTTCCTTTCCTTCCTTTCCTTTCTTTCCTTTCTTCTCTTTCTTCTCTTTTTCTCTTTCTCTCTCTTTCTTTCATGGAGTCTTGCTCTGTTGGCCAGGCTGCTGAAGTGCAGTGGCGTGATCTCAGCTCATTGCAACATACACCTCCTGAGTTCAAGTAACTCTCCTGTCTTAGCCTCCCTAGTAGCTGGGATTACAGTTGCCCGCCACCACGCCCAGCTAATTTTCGTATTTTTAGTAGAGATGGCGTTTCACCATATTGGTCAGGCTGGTCTCGAACTCTTGAACCTCAGGTGATCCCCCCATCTTGGCCTCCCAGAGTGCTGGGATTACAGGTGTGAGCCACTGCGCCTGGCCCTTGTACCCTTCTTTCAAGATGGCCTCCAAAGCCATCCAGAGTCCCTGCCCTGAATTCCCCTTCCACTCAAGGAGTCTGCCTCGGTCCTGGGGTGCAGGAAAGACTAAGAGTTGTGTGATGAAAGCTGTGGTGTGATGTCCGGGAGAGACAGGACTCCTCAATTCGAATGACCTACAATGGAGGCACAGCATGAGGCAGACGTTCCCCAACTATAGGATGTATTCTACAAGTAAAGAGCAGGGGAAGAATTTAATACTGTATTAATCCTGGATCACTGCTCTCCCCTCGCTTAGATACTGAATGGATAAACTGAGGTACCATTAAACAGATGATGAGGCAGTAGGTTTTCCATTCCAGGTGTTGACAGACAAAGTAGCACATTAAAAAACAAAAACAAAAAAAACCCCAAAAACCTAGTCCTCTTAATCGTATTGCCTAGAAGTGCTGTGACAGACAGAGATAAGCAGGTAGCAAGATAGATGTGTAGGTGTGAAGAAAGAGAAAAAGATAGATTGACAGAAAGCAAGACGGCCTGAAAGGTAGATTATCTGCAAGGAGGAGAGATAAATCAGATAAATAGAGCAATTACCTAACCACCTGCATTTTGTTTCCTCCCACATTCTTCTTAGCTTTAGATCAGTTACCAGAATTGTATCATTATGTCCAGCGCAGGAAGGTACTTAAGTGATCTCCATATTCATTCTATTATGTTCCTTCAAGAAATTTTAATTAAGTCATTTTCGTATTAAAAATCAAGTACTATGAAGTTCCATGTATTAAGTGCACATTCAATATTAAGATGCATAAGTTATAAACATCCAAAAGATACTCCCCCAACTGCCGAAGAAACTCACAGCTTATGGACCTGCAGATGGTTCTGATGTGGGCAATGGGAGCTGCAGCCTGGAAAATGAAGCTGTGACACTGTATGAAGTTCTGTGTCCTGGATTCTGTTTGCTGCTACCAGTGTTGCAGCTGACCACCCCTGCTGGCTGGTTATCAGGTCTTTCAAAAGATACAACATGGCTGGGTATGGTGCCTCACGCCTCTAATCCCAGCAATTTGGGAGGCTGAGGCGGGTGGATCACAAAGTCAGGAGTTCGAGACCAGCCTGGTCAACATGGTGAAACCCCATCTCTACTTAAAAAAATACAAAAATTAGCTGAACATGGTGGTGTGTGCCTGTAATCCTAGCTACTCAGGAGGCTGAGGCAGGAGAATTGCTTGAACCTGGGAGGCGGAGGTGGCAGTGAGCCAAGATCGTGCCACTGCACTTCAACTTGGGCAACAGAGCAAGACTCGTCTCAGCTGTACAAGAGGCCACGGTTCATTCCTTCCTTCATTCATCCAATCATTTAAATATTTCTTGATGTCTACTCAGTGTGAGGTTCTGAGCCAGGAAATATGGCAACGAACAAGTCCAACACATCTCCTTCCTCATCATGTTTACATTGTAGCAGGGAGAATCTTCAAGCACTCCTATTGATTTGAAATAGACACTGGAGGAGAAAATCATGAAAGAAATGGGCTCAGAACTCATCTAGTTCAACAGAAGCAGTAAACTCATCAAACTCCAGACAATACTGTCCCATCTGAATTTCTTAAGACTCATGGTCAGTGTTTGCCTCACGTCCGTGGTGATAGCCCTTTTCTGCGGGGTAACATTTCTGAACAGAGCCCTAGAGAAGACTTCTGATCTACCCATTATTTTCTCCTTCTCGTACGAACAATTTTATCACCCATGCCACCATTTAGCTGCAGAAGAGTTAGACTCCTCCAACGTGGTTGGTGATTTGCCTGTGTAACCCCTTTCCATGAAACCACATTCTGCTGGCCAGGCAGCCGAGGGTGGTTTTAAAGCCAGGAGTCTCCACAAAGGACATGAATAGCCCCACAGAGGTTGTCCACCTCACACCCACCACGTGCCCTGGTAAAAGTGCCATCTGTCTTCTCCTTATCCTTTGTCTATTAAGCAGATAAGGGGAGCTGACTCCTATGCTACGCTAAGGGACGTGACAAAGACAAGTGCCTCTCCCAGCCTGTGGCCACGACTTGGTGTCCCATCACTCTTCCTCGTCTTTAGTGGAAGTTATCGGGTTGAACAACAGACATGACATCATTCAAGTGCCTCAGGCTGGGTTGGGAGAAACAAGCCCATGTATTAACACAACATGTCATGTAGTCAACCCTTCTTCTCTCCCCTTTTTCTTTGTTGAAGGATGGCACAGATCTACACAGTTGTCTTCAGGTTAGTGTGAGTTCTGAGCCCTCGAGAGTTTTCCTGAGAAGGAAGCTGTTCTAGAGAGCGTCTGTCATTTCCTCTCAGCATCTTTTGAAATTGAGCATTGAGAGAGTGTAGGAAAATTCCTAGGTTCTAGTAAATAGGCTCACTCAAGAAGCTGAAGAGAAAATATGCAAACTAATTGCTGTAAAAACCTTTCATTTCCATAGTTTCCTAAAACAGTGATGTAACGATATTAAAGAACAGCCTGGGTTATATTTATAGTCTACCTATTAATAGGGCAGCCTCTTACTGACACCTGCATTTTTTCTGCTGCTCCCAAATGATAGCATGCACTTTGCTGTTTTAAAAAGTAAACCAAATTCATAAGCAAGTAGATAAGTCCCAGATTCTTCTTGCAGACGCTGAACATTGTGGTCCCATGAATGCAAGTTCCATCTCTGCAGTCATTATCACAATTATTATTATTTAACGATTACCATTTTTGCATTTCCCTCTCTTGTACTGGGCTATAATTTCCAAGGGACTGTGTTTCTCTTGATCATTCCCGTATCCCTAGCATTCAGTACAGATTCTGGCACAAAATTATCACTCAGTGAACATTTCTTGCGTAGATGAATGGGTTTGAATGTGGAGCTGTTGATTTGCTTAGAGAAGTACCTTTTGTGAAGATGTCCACATGTTGTAGGTAGAAACAGGAGGTGAAACATATGGAAATGATCACAGAGGAGCTAAGTATGATGCAGAGACATAGTCCTGTTCATGACAGTGCCACACAGAGGTGGCCAGCTGGGCACCGGAGGGGGTCAGGGGCTGCCTGATTGTCAGAACTGTCAGTGGCCTGATGACCATACACATTGCTGCTGGGAAAATTCTTACCTGAGAATTTCTTCCATTTCCTGGAAACACAATTCAAAATCTGTGTAAGTGTCTTGTTTTTCTGGCGTTGTCTAAGAACAAAGTGTCCCCTAGTTTGAAATTTTCCAGATTACTAGAGCCTACTCATTTAAATTAAACAACAAGGCATTTGGAATTTTACTCATTTTGGTGAATTACTTTTTATTTTCTTGAATAGTTAGGCTGAAGTTCACTTAACTCTTTCTGAAGACTCAGAGTCACCCTGTTGGCTAGCTCTTGAGAGCATCTACAGAATGGTTTTATGTATGCACATACTTTTTATGACTTGAAGAATACTTTTGCACATACCAGGTGTTTATAACTCTCCCTCTACCATTGTGGTGTGAGAATAGGAGTGGGCGGTGGGAAGCAGCAAGGAGCAATGGGGTAGTGGTGTGCAGAGCCTGTGGCTATCCGTTTTATAGACTGGTACTTCTTGGATGTTGTGTGAGCAAAGAATCCTGTTGTTTCATGTATACTACCATGCATTACTTTAATTAATCTTCAAAGTGATTTGCTCAGGCAAGTGGGGATTTATTGCTCTCTCCATTTTACAGGAACATAAACTGATTCAGTAAAGTTTATTTATTTTTTATTTATTTGTTTATTTGTTTTTTGAGACGGAGTTTTGCTCTGTCGCCTGGCTGGAGTGCAGTGGCACGATCTCAGCTCACTGCAACCTCTGCCTCCCCGGTTCAAGAGATTCTCCTGCCTCAGCCTCCTGAGTAGCTGGGATTACAGGTGCACACCACCACACCTGGCTAATTTTGTATTTTTAGTAGAGATGGGGTTTCACCATGTTGGTCAGTCTGGTCTCAAACTCCTGACCTCAGTTGATCCACCCACCTCAGCCTCCCAAAGTGCTGGGATTACAGGCATGAGCCACCATGCCCAGCAATTCAGTAAAGTTTAGATTTACATTGTGAGAAAACACATAGCTAAAGCAAACATTCCTGCAGTGCCTACTTTGTGCCAGGTGTGGTTTTAGGAACTTTATACCATGATTTTATTTCAACATTTTTAGCATCAGCAATCTCATTCTACTAGGTCATGGCAAAACTGGACTAAGAGCTGTGGCATTTTTCTCCAAGTCCCATGTTCTTTTCAGAGGGTTACATTACTTCTACAAAATAACAGTGCTTAGTCAATTTAGTGTTGCTATAACAGAGTATCTGAGACTGAGTTCGTTGACAAAGAAACGAGGTCTATTGAGCTCATGGTTTTGCAGGTGGGAAATTTCAAGGGCATGGCACCGGCTTCTGGCCAGGGCTTCCCTGCTGTGTCATAATATAACAGAAGGTCAAAGCTGGGGTAGGCATGTGAGAAAAGGAAGGGACCAAGGAAGGTGACATGTTTTATACCAACCTACTCTTGAGGGAACTAATCCATTTCTGCAAGAACTAATCCAGTCTTGCAAGAGTAAGAACTCACTCACTATCCCGAGAATGGCACCAGCTTATCATGAGGAATCCACCCCTATGACCCAAACACCTCCCACTGGGCCCCACCTCCCAACACTGTCTCTTGCAATTAAACTTCCACATGGGTTTTGTTGAGGAAAAGGCACATCTAAATGGTAGAAAATACCCATAAAAAGCTTGAGAAAGCACATGGATATACATGATTTTGTTTCACCATCTTTGCCCTTTTCTATTGATACAATGATGCCCTTGAGTCTAGAAAAAGTCCTTCAGGCTGAATGGGTTTCGGATGGTCATCCACTGGATTTCTGGTTTTACCTTTTATCTCTAATGGGCTCCTACCCATTTAGGGGCTTGTAGTCTCACCCCGTACTTACCTTAAGGCCAGGTTCAGCACTGCAAAACACAAATCCAATTCCAAAACACTGGTAAGCAATCAGATTGGACTGTTGTTTTCTTAGGAAAAGAAAGCAAAAACTTACCCCATAAGGCATCATTGCCTAAAACCACCTTTAAGCATTTCTGTCATTTCCTCGGATGCTTGAGACTCACCTGTGAGAGGGAAAGCATCTACCTCTCCCACAGACCCTTAGTTGCCCTAAACAATTCACTTCCGCATTCCACTTTTAGCAAAAGAAAAGCGCGGTGATTACCAGAATTCAGTGCAGAGCCATCCCTTAACAAACAATGGTTAAGAAACAAGGGAGGGAAGGAAGGAAGGAAGGAAGGAAAGAAGGAAAGAGGAAAGAGGGAGGGGGGAGGGAGAGAGAGAAGAGGGAAGAAAGGAAGGAGGGAAGGGAGGGAGGGAAGGAAAGAAGGAAATGGAAGGAAGGAAGGAGAGGAGGGAGGAAGGAAGGAAATGGAAGGAAGGATGGAGGGAGTGAGGGAGGAAGGAAGGAAGAAAGAAAGAGGTTGGGAGGGAGGGAGAGAGAGAAGGAAGAAAGGAAGGGAGAGAGGGAAGGAAGGAAGAAGAGAGGGAGGAAGGAAGGAAGGAAATGGAAGAAAGGAAGGAGAGAGGGAGGAAAGAAGGAAGGAAGGAAGGAAGGAAGGGAGGCAGGGAGGGAGGGAGGGAGGAATCAGAAATCATAGTCTGTGAAACCCAGGAAAACCATTAGGCAGGAATTAGGACAACACCTTACTCAGGTTTGCATTCCCAACATTTAGCACCATATGCATCAAAAATGTTGTTGGATGAATACTGAACAACAGTCAAACACTGAATAAACCTGGCAGGTTGACATCACAGGGAGGGCACACTGTTACTGGACTGTGACTGGGTTGCTGTTTTTCATGCCAAGTCATGACAGTAGGATTCAGTGTGTGGGGTAAACACAGTCCTATGAATCTCACTTTTAAAAAACTGCAAGTGCTATACATAAAAGCTTTCATAATTTTGAGATAATAATGGTAAAAACGATCATTTTTGCTTACTATTTGTGATGGTTAATATTGAGTGTCAACTTGATTGGATTGAAGGATGCAAAGTATTGTTCCTGGGTGTCTGTGAGGGTGTTGCCAATGGAGGTTAACACTTGAGTCACTGGACTAGGAGAGGCAGACCCACCCTCAATCTGGGTGGGCCCCCAGCTGCCAGCTCAGCTGCCAGCACAGCTAGAATAAAGCAGGCAGAGGAACGTGGAAGGACTAGACTGCCTGAGTTTTCCGACCTTCATCTCTCCCCTGTGTTGGATGCCTCCTGCCCTCACACATCAGACTCCAGCTTCTTCAGCTTTTGGATTCTTGGACCTACCCCTCCGCGTGGTTTGCCAGGGGCTCTCAGGCTTTCGGCTACAGAATGAAGGCTGCTCTATCAGCTTTCCTACTTTTGAGATTTTGGAACTTTACTGGCTTCCTTGCTCCTCAGCTTGCAGACGGCCTGTTGTGGAACCTCACCTTGTGATCGTGTGAGTCAATACTCCTTAAGAAACTCCCTTTCTTATACACATCTATCCTATTAGTCCTGTCCTTCTAGAGAATGCTAATACAATATTTTTAATGTTTATATCCCACAATAAAACTCAGAAGTAGTTAATCAGGCTTAAATGCAAGAGAAAGGTTTATATTAATTATTGGCCATAACCAACAAAAAATTCAGAAAAGTCAGAATCATCATGCTGCCTTTATTCAACGCTGACTTTGTTAAGCCTTTCAGAATCTGTCATGTATGAAATTCAACCTGAAACACATACATGCAACAGGTGCATCTCAGGGCTTTAAGGCCACCTGCAACTCATAGGTGCCTAGAACCACCGGCCCTGAGAAACAGCTGAAGAAGATTGGTTTAGTGTTTGGGTCCTTCTATGACCTTGAAGAAAGCACTGGGGAAGGCATAACTGTGTCTTCCCTGAGTAGCCCCACCAGCCATCACCACTTCATTTCTTACCCATCTTTGTAGTAGACTCATTCCCAATTAAGAAGGCTAAGGCAGAGCCAAAGGTTAACACAGGGCTGGTAACTTTCCTAGGCTTGCTGGTCATTTACACACAGAGAAGACCATAGGAAATTGAGAGAAGAACGGAGAGAGAGAATCTAGGTTTCCTGACAATGTAAATTACATCTTAATATGGGAAGTTAAACAATATCCATTGTTTTGAATTATTTTTTCCCTTAAATCCACAGTGGTAAATCCTTTCTCTTTTGAGGACTGTTGGTCACCACAGGAAACCGGGACCATCAGGTCAAGTCAGGGCATACCTGCTAATCTTTAAGTTTATAAACTGGTGCAAGAAATAAATAAAGAACCTGAGTTGGAGTTGCCAGTTGGTTTAGGCTTATCTTATTTGGAGAAGGTAATAAATTGACTATGCTTTAAGTGAACAGTGGGAAACGATTGATGATTCAATAACTTTAAATTAAAAGAAGATTTATTGGAAAATTGGCAGTGCTGCAGCAGATTTGAATCATCTGTTAAGTAACAGTTAGTGCTCACATGCCATGACAAATCCAGAAGCCGGTTTGTGAAAAAAAAAAAGGGAGCCTCTTCCCTATATTTTACTTTTGAGCCCATGAAGAAGATTTGAAGCCGATGGAGAAGATTCGAAGGCACTTTTCAGAAAGGGAAGTGAGTGAGGGCAACAGAGACCTCCACCATCTGCTGCCTCCAGGATACAAGGATAAAAAATACAGCATGGGGCCGGGTGTGGTGGCTCAAGCCTGTAATCCCAGCACTTTGGGAGGCCGAGACGGGTGGATCAAGAGGTCAGGAGATCAAGACCATCCTGGCTAACACGGTGAAACCCCGTCTCTACTAAAAAAATACAAAAAACTAGCCGGGCGAGGTGGCGGGCGCCTGTAGTCCCAGCTACTCGGGAGGCTGAGGCAGGAGAGTGGTGTGAACCTGGGAGGCGGAGCTTGCAGTGAGCTGAGATTCGGCCACTGCACTCCAGCCTGGGCGACAGAGCCAGACTCCGTCTCAAAAAAAAAAAAAAAAAAAAAAAATACAGCATGTTGTTTAGAAGTAAGAACATTGCTCTTTTTCTTTTCTTTTCCTTAATTTTGATGTGCATCATTATGATTTTGAAAAATGAAATATAAGTGGACTTTTAAGTTCTGTTTCCGGTCTGTTGAGGTTGACACGACTCACTGAAAGTTCCTATCTCTGGCAGGTGCATGAGGGAAATGCTCACGCCTCCCAGGGATGATGGAAGGTTAAGGTCCTAACACCTCCTGCACATCTGAGCAGCGGCACACTGAGCCAGATGGTCTTGGATGTGGGACAACAGAGGCAGACTCGAGAGTCTGGAACATTATTTTAGGATCACACAAAAAGATATATGATTTTCACAGGTAAGTGTTGTCTTTTCATTGTTGGAAAAAAGTTTCTCACTAATAACTGTCTAAAAGGGAAGTAATTAGAGTTTCAGGCATTCTACAAATAACTGTGAAGAGGGTTTTGTCTTGGTTTTGGTTCTTTCCGATGTGCCTTACAGCTTTCCCTAAGGCAACACACTTATTGACCTACTGCTGGGGCAAATAGGTGGGAAAAAACCCAAGCTTTCCTCTCTCTGGAGAAAGGAAGGATCAGGTGTAACACTAAAGCGACTCAAAAGTAGGGGAGCTTGTATCAGCTCTGTTCTGCACAATGGTTCCCCTGTTTATTACATAGAAAGAGAAGGAAGGAGGAGAAAGCTCACAGCAATGTCCTTGATTTAACCGTACAGAGGGCAGAAATGGCTGATCGTTATTTTGCGGTTTGGGTTATTGCTCATTTAAATTTCATGTGCCAATTCTCACTGATTAGCCGTGGCTGCTTGGAGCACTGTGTGAGGAAGAATTCTCAGGCACGTGGTGAGCACTCAGCACTTGTTGTATGCCGAATGAATGCCTGTCTTGGACACAGGGAAAGGAGTGGTACCACATGTGTTGCAGAGTTGCCTCGAGTTGACCCCAAGAAAGTCATTGTAAACAGGAGAAGGTTAGGGATGAGAGACAAAGATGCATGCTAAGGCTGATGAGCTGTTCTCCTAACAGATAAAGCCTGACCCGGCCTTGGACTTCAGTACACGTGAGTAAACTGTTCAATGATGCTACATTAATTGGCTGTGTACAGCTGAACTTTTAAAACAATGCATGCTCTTTGACCCTACCTCCACCCCACATGTCTGCTTCTAGCAATTTAACCTAAGGAAATAATGAGGATGTGAACAAAGCCTCAGCTACAGTGGTGTTTGACAGAAGCATTTCTTATTTATAAAAAAGAGAAACCCGTGCAAAGTAACTCAGGTTCAAAAAGAGGTTAACATAAAGCAGTATTTCTCAAATTTGGCCTGTTGACATTTGGAGACAGATAATTCTTCGTTGTAGGGGCTGTCCTGCACATTGTAGGATGCTTAGCGACATCTCTGGATTTTATCCACTAGATGCCAGTAGCAGCCCCTCACTAGCTGTGACAACACAAAATGCCTTCTGATATTGCCAAATGTCTCCTGGGAGGAGCGGGAAACCCAAACCACTCCCAAGTAAGAATCACTGGTATAAGGGTGCAGAACTCATGGCAATTCAAAAAAAGCTGAAAAACCAGGATTCAAAATCTGAAGAGCTGCAGCATCTTGAGTGCAATCATCTCTCTTACTCCCATTTCCCCCTCTGCTGACCTCGTTTGATCTATAGGACATAGATCTGCTCCATTCTCACTCTGAGTCTCTGCTCTTCATAATTGCAATGTGTACGTAGGGCGATAACGACACCCCACACATAACTTTATATGACCTTTCAGCTCAATTATCCACCACTGACTGCTAACTTCTTTCTGCTTCTCAGTTTAAGAAAAGGGGTAGCTGATCAGTTCTACCCATTGTGAAAAGTCAGGTGAGAGGCCTTAGGTAACCGGCTGCTGAAGGATGATCTCTAACCTGCTCTGGGGCAGGTGTCCTCCTCCTGCTAGGTCAGCTATGAGTGGACACATTGAATGATTCCCTCAAAATGTCAGTGATAATGTTGTTCATTGCAATATGTTTTTCTTGCTTCTTCACCTGCCCAACAATTTTTGATTAGATGTGAGACATTGCAACTTTACCTGATTTAGAACACTGGATATTTTTACACTCCTGTGAATATTCTTGAGCTTTCTTCTGGGATGCAGCTAAGTTTCTTGGACACAGTTTGATCTTTTAACCCTAGACTAAACACCTCTCTAGTTCCACCTGATAAGCTTGGTCTAGGGCTAATTGTTCCCTACTACCAGGGCAAGACCCTCCTAAACATTCTACCCAGCGTCCTATGAATTAGAAAGTTTTCCAATCTGGCTGGAGGAAACGGATACTATTCCCAGCCTCATGTGAGCTCCAGCTACATGTCCTCTAATCTTTTCATGTGGTTCTTTCTTCCAGAGAAAGAAAGACTCAGGTAGTTTCCTCACATGCATGCCCTGATCAGCGCTCGGTCAAACACCCGAGGAGGATGGCCTGCATTCGTCCATAATCTTTGATGCAGCTCTCTCCTTCCCAGTGCTCTGTGCTGTGAACTCTCACCACTCTGATCTCCCCAGACATCATCCTTAACAAGTCAGGGAGTCTGCCAGGTTCTGTCGGAGTTTTCCCTTCCTCACTGTGGTCTTGAATCCCTTTAAGACTACAGGCTGGGGCTTAGCTTTGTTTGTTCTCATCTCTTTCCTTTGATGACCGATGTCCAATGTCTTAAAAACCATTGATTCATATTTTGCCTAGTTTTTTAGTTTGGAGGGTAAGCCTGGCTTCTGTTATTTCACCTCATCTAGAAGCAAAATTTCACAATGGGTTTTTTCTAATTAAAAACTGAAAACAACCTAATAATTCTACCAAGACAATTGTGTGTCTATACGGCATTGTTAGAATGGAATTTCCATTCACATTATCAATGACACTGTAGGTGAATGTTTATTGATATGTCAATATGTTTATAAACCTATCATAAGTGAAAAAAATTAGTGTATGACCGGTTTATTTTATTTTGTGTATATATTCATAAATATATACAGATACACATAAATATTACATTATATACACCTACACATATACAAACATATACCCATATATTAGTATTTATCTTGCTATATCTGCTTCTATAAATAATATATATGTAAAAGTATACACATATCTATTATGTGCCATAATTCCAACAGAAATCCTCTTGAGTTGGTATTTTTCTCTCTGCTAATCTTTATTTTGTAATTTTCTACAGTAAATAGGTAATATTTCATGACAATAAAATACGTAAACATTATTTTAAATTTACTGTTGGTTGATATTCAGTAAAACTACATTACCATATATAATAAAAATAATGAATAAAGTTCTGATCTTAGTTTTATGCTTACTTAACATTTTTTATTTTTTTGAGAGAGTGTCTTGCTCTGTTGCCCAGGCTGGAGTGCAGTGGCACCATCTCGGCTCACTGCAACCTCTGCCTCCTGGGTTTATGCCTCAGCCTACCGAGTAGCTGGGATTACAGGCATGCACCACCACGCCCAGCTAATTTTTGTATTTTTGTAGAGATGGGGTTTTAGCATGTTGGTCAGGTTAGTTTCAAACTCCTGGCCTCGAGTGATCTGCCTGCTTTGGCCTCCTACAGTGCTGGGATTACAGGCAAGAGCTGCCGTGCCCAGCCTTACTTAACATTTGAATACATTTATAAAAACCCTTTCTGATTTGAAACACTTAAATTAAGCACTCTAATGTTTAAGAGAGCTTTGATAAACTATTACTGTATTTCTAACATTGTGAAAATAATGTTTCTTTTCTATAGGGCTATTCATTACCATTAACTAAAGACTCATTAAATATTTGCTTTTAAAGTACTTTTAGGTTTTCTTCGGCAGGCTTTCATTAAAATAAAATACATGAATGAAGAACAAAAGTAAAAGAAAATACGATCTTAATAAATAAGCTCAGGCCATCTAAGGCAGCAATTATGAAAGGGAAGACTGATAGAAGAAGTAGAATGGAAGAGTGGGAACGTGGCCATTCTGTGGGCTTTAGAGAGGAACACGTAACATTCTCTAGGGAATCGCCCCTCCAGTTCTCACCACTCAGCAGCCAGAGCTGATATTCTATCATCAAAAAACTAAACAACTCACTCATTTATTTCTATGATACTTTTAATCCCAGCAATTCTGTTTTTTCATCACTCCTCTTAGAACGGAAGAGAGATGTGTGCAGGTGTGTACATGCATGCTTGTGTGTACAAGTACACACCAGACACAGACACAATAACACATCACACATGCACACACGCACTCATAAATATACACATATGCACACACAAATCTGCAGGCACACACACACCTACATACACACATATGCACACAAAAATACACACACCACACATACACACATCACACATACATATGCACAGAAAAATACATGTACCACACATGCACATATACATAGAAACATCACACACACATGCACAGAAAAATATACCACAAATATACTACACACACACACCACATACACATTCATTGCCCACACACACATATGCACACAAAATACACACACCACATACACACACACATTATACATATAAATACCACACACACCACACACTGCACACACATATATGCACATATATGCCCAACACCACACATCACACAAATATACAGCACACACACAAGCATGTGCACACACACATATACATCACACACAAACAAGTACATGCACACACCACACAACATCTAAAGGCTAGAAGCCCCTGCCTGTGCTGTGACAATGAACACAATCAGAGCTAAGCTTCTATTTACATCCCACTGAGAGAACATTGAATGGGGATTTCACAGACGGTCCTCCAATAGCACGCTCTGGGGGCGCGAAGGGAAATATTTGAGGATACTCACAATGAAGCCAATTTCAGCCTGTGCTCTGAACTGGGAAGGAGAAGGCAAGTAACAGGAATTCCAAATCAGTGCATTTCCCTTCACCTGAGTAAGGGGCCCTGGAATCTCTGGATGGGGCATTGCATCCAGGCTCTGATTAGAGCAGTTCATCTTATCTCCAGGCCTTTGTTTCATCTTTCTACTGCATTAACAACTTCCCATGTCAATGGCCAAGACCTACTAAAAACAGTCATCAAAAACAAACTTGTCAAATATATCTTGATGTACAAAGTTTTGCTTTGAGAAATAATAAATATAAGACATCATGTCACCGAATAAGGAGATAAGCCTAATTCACAAGAAACAATAGGAATATTAAAACAGTCCAAAGGCAAGCCACACGATGGCAGTGTGTGAAACGCTTGCATTTGTGCGTGGGCACGCGCAAAAGCGGTTCAGAAAAGAGGCCTGGGGGCCCTGGGGGCGGAACTGAATTCTTTACGAAAGAGGGAAGACTTGAGCTGACCTTGAGATGCATTTTAAATCTTTCATTTTTTAAGAAAATATAATTGCGTGGCAGAAAACTTTAAAAGTTCAGGGAAAAAAATCCCTTCATTGCAGCAGTCATTCTCTACATTCTTGGCAGGTTTATTCATAATAACATAAAAGGAAAACAGCCCAAAGGTTCATGCGCAGCAGAAGGAATAAACAGATTAACAATACAGTCACACGATGGAATACTAACTCCTTAGCGCTAAAAAGGAATGAGCGGATACATACGGCAGCAGAGATTAATCTCAAAAACATTAGGCTGGGTAAAAAAAGCCAGACCCAAAAAGTACATTGATAAGAAGTTCAAGAACAGGCAAAACTAATCTATGGGGATAGGAAGCAAAGTCATAGTTGCTGCTTATATTGGAGGCCCCTTGATAGACAGGGGTGCAGGGAACTTCCTAGGGTTGATGCTGCATTTCATTTGGGGCATTGGGCAGGTAGTGTATACTGTCGTCAACACTCATACCATGTGCATGTATGAACTGAGCATTTTACAGTATGTAGTATAGAATTATACCACCCCAAATAATTGAATCTATTTTCCTAAAACCTATTACTCAGTGATACTAGTGTTTCACTTGGAATCTGTGTGTTTTTTCCTGTAATTGAAATGTTGATTATTCCAACCTGTACTGCAGACATGGGGGAGCCACAGATAAGCCTCTGCTTGGATCTTGCTTTCAAGGTCTCTGAATTGAGATCAGACCTTCACGATTCATTCTGTGTCTTCACACAAGGATAGGGAAAGAGTTCTAGATGGAAAGAGATATTCAAGTTCGTGTTACTCTGCAGAGCTCCTGAATCAACAACTTGAGACTAGGCAACAGAAAAAGAGTCAATAATCTAATAGGTTTACTTTTCTTCAATAAATAGAGGCTGCTCTTGATAATAATGACCTCAACTCTATCCTTGTTATCCAGGAATAAAGTGCATCAGCTACACTCTTGAGTAAACGAAACCAGTCTATTGAAAATAATGAAGAGAGGTTAGCATTTATTTACTTATTACTGAGCCAAGCAATTCACATGCGTTAATCATTTAATCCTCATAATGCTCTATGAGGCAGACAATATGAAGACTGTCAGAGCACAGGAAGGTTAAGTAACTTGCCTAAAGTTGCACAGCTAGTGAGAGGAGAAGCCAGAATCAATTCACTAATTGGAATGAGGACCAGGAAATTACAAGGGAATAGAGAGGGAAGTAGACAAATGGAAAATAAATAATTAAAACCTTATTGTAGAGGCAATTCAAAGAGACATTGGGTAGTATTAAGCAAATACTCATTTGCAGACAATGAAACTGAGGTCCATGAAGGTTACGTGACTTCCCAAGTCATTCATCTAATTAGGAGCGGAGCTGGGACAAGAAGCCATATTTTGAAAATCCCAGCTCAGGGTCTTTCTACTACATCAAAAAAAAATTAATTGATTTTTTTTTCACATAATGTCCAATTTTGAAATCTATCCCTGAGGGGATTGTTGGTTAGATATTCATAGTATTATAAAATTCAAGTCTTGGAACTGGCCTGGAAAGATCTTATGGCTGTTGGCTCCAAATTCAGGCAGCATCACACTTAAACCATCCCATCCAGATGTGAATCTTTCCCAGTTTTTAAAGCCTTCCAGATGTATCTTAACTGGATTTTAAAATCTGTTTTCCAGAGCAAAGCAGCAGAATCTGGAAAATAACCTAATATGCATAAAACATTAATGGTATCCCAGGAGAGACATGAGCCCAAACCCTGAGCGTCCAGAGCATTTTAATTCGGGATGTAGTGCATTAAAGCCCTAGGGATTATTTTCATCAGAATTAACTCTATGAATATGAATTATTTTTCATGTCAGCCTTTTTTTTAATTGAGAAGGAAATCTGACACAAGATTGAATAGGGGAACAAGTAGCAGAATTTAGGGCAATATAAAAGGGCCCTGGCAGGTAGGTGAACACATATTTCTTCCTTGCCCAGAAAAATGTCAACAGGCATCTCACAGCTTCTCCTTTTCTTTCCTTTGCATTCTGTCCTCACTGAAAATGCCCAGTTCACAGCCTGATATTCTTTGAGCGTTTTTCCATTCAAGTCCCACATAAGTGATCACTCGTGGGTCTCCAACTGGTTTCAGCTTCAAAGCTGTGTTTGCAGAGAAGGAAGGATGCTTGCTGAAGTCGCGATGTCCAAGGGCCACATAATTGAGGATCCAATTGCTGTGCTTTGTCCAGAAGCCACCATGTGGATCCTTCCACACCTTTGCAGAAATGCTGAAGATGTCATAGCAGAGTTAACACATTTCAAAAAGAGCCGCCTTACACTTAGGTGGGAACCCAACATAGGATTAGAAAGCCAGGACAAATAAAAACGGAAAGTGCAACAATATACAGAGTGACATGTTGCTGCCGGAGTGTAACCCCAAAAGCCCATGGCTGTGTAAATGCATGACATTCTTCTTTGGGTAGAAATATCCCAGCCACTTGCATATGTTTAATCAAGGAACAACCTTCCTTTAGTTGAAAAAAATGTCAAGGCTAGACACGATGTGCATGGTATTTTGAGAGAGGAAACTTGCCTGCCTACCACATCAGAAAAATTACTTCTAGCAATAACATAGTAACAGATGACGCTCATATTCACTTTTTCCAGATCTCTGGATCCTATTCCTGAGTTTAGATGCTGTGTCCCTACTAGGCAGGGACAATTCCATGAAGCCAGCACACTAGGTAACTTCCAGGGTGATGCACTCATCTGCCCAGTGATCTCTGTGTGCATCTTGAACAGACCACGGAGGTGGTGGAAAGTCTATTGAAGGGTTCTCCAATAGTTCAGATAAACTCAAGAAGTCTTGAGTTCATGATGTCTGTATTTCTTTATTACTTCCCAAAGCAAAACTTTGTACATCTAGACATATACAATAAGTTTGTTTTTTATGATTGTTTTAGTTGGTCTTGGCCATTGACGTGGGAAGTTGTTAATGTAGTAGGATGAAACAAAGACTTGGAGATGAGATGAACTTCTCCAATTGGAGCCCGGATGCAATGCCCTATTGCCCTCTCTTTCAGATCTATCCAAAGTTAACTTGACTCCATTGGCTGGCCCTTAATTTCTGCAATTCTCTCAGTTCTGGGAATAACCTTGTGATTGTTCTTCAGGTGGAGACCCTAGAAAACCTCCAGAGTGTGCTTTGATCCTCATATTCCATCTCCCAAGGAGGAATAAGTCTGGAAGTGTATAATCAATCAAAGATAAATTGGGAAGCATATATGAAAAACCTTTTATGGGACTTCTGCTTTTGAGTAAGATGGAGATATTGGTGACAGACTAATCCTGAAACTCAGAACAACTAGATAAAACAGATAAAATCCAAAAATTATCTGTTTTAAAGGCACCGAAGAGCTGTTGAAGCAATATAGGTAGAGAGGCTGAGAGACAGCAAAGGGGAGAATCTGCACCAGCCCTTTATCCTGGGGCACTGTGGGTTCTGGGTGAGAACGAGAAGTTCAGCATCTAAACTCTACCAGAACCCCTTCTCGGGGCGCAGGATGCAGAGGTTTCAGCAGAGCTCACAGAAGGTAGCCAGGTTATCTAACACAATAGGGCCTTCTACGCAGGACCAGCTTCCCCCTCAAGACAGTTGCTGAATTCTGAAGCTGCACAGGGAAGGGCATAGGAAAGCTAAGCTGACTACCTCCGAAACGTGGAGTTGAGTTTTCTACAGTGTGACGATGCCTTGGAGACCCAGGTTAGAGTTCAGTTCCCAGGAGACTCAGTGTTCCTGGGATGCACCACCCTCAGTCAAAGCCCTGGAAGCTCATGTTGCAGGAAGAGGATCAGCCCAGAGGAGGCTTAGTGAAACTGCAAATTAAAGGTAAAATAGTGGAAGCTTTCCCTCGAGTGGTGGAAAGAAATAAGGGTGCTTACTGTTTACCACTTCTAGCCTACATCGTCCTGGAAGTCCAGGCCAGGGCAGTAATGCAAA
Source organism: Macaca thibetana thibetana (assembly GCF_024542745.1). Classification (NCBI taxonomy): domain Eukaryota; kingdom Metazoa; phylum Chordata; class Mammalia; order Primates; family Cercopithecidae; genus Macaca; species Macaca thibetana. Next base: position 6,733,339 of record NC_065586.1, read on the forward strand.
TTAACATATAAAGGACAGAATCATTGGAAAGGAAGAAAAAAATTACTAGACACAGATGAACTGACTGTATATGAAGAAAAATCCAAAAGAATCTGCAAACAACCTAAATGTAATGTCTATTTACACAGTCTCTGCATATAAGGTCAGTATAAAAAAATCAACTCTATATCTGTAGACCTGCAACACAGAGAAAATAAAATCTTGCAATTACACGATTTGCAACAGCATCGAGGAACATTAAATACTTCAAAAGAAATTTTAAAGAGATATATGAGATTTGTATTCTAAAACCACAAGGCATCTCTGACAGGGATCTCAAAGGGAGATCTAAATAAGTAGATAGAGTAAATAAGTAGATCTAGGACATTTATCAATGAGAAGACTCACATTGTAAACGTGTCGGCTCTTCCTACATGTATCCCCAGCCTCATGCAATCCCAGGAGATTGCATGTGTGTGTATTTGAAAATTGACCCAGGTGATTACAAGATTTATATGAAAATGCAATGAGCCAAAAGTAGCCAAGGAAATCTTGAGGAATAAGAGCAGAGAACAGAGGAAGGCTTCATGGGTCGTGTAGGGGAGCGGAGGTTCTTGAGCTAAGTCTTTGGGTGCATGGGTGGTAAGTGGAATTCTGTTAGGGACTAGAACCATAACGAGTTTGTTGGGGTAACCCTAACACCTATCCTAATGCCTGCCTGATGCATAACAAATATTCAATAAATATTGGTTAAATGTACATATTAATGAATGGACAGATACTTGAGATAAGAGTATGGCAGGTTAAAGGACAGTAGAAGCAACAGTAAAGAAACATAAAACTATCTTACGGTGAGGCATCAAATGTGTCCTAAGTGTGTATGTGAGCTGCAGAAGGAAGGGAGGCTAGAATATTCAGACAGGGCTGTGTTGTGCAGAGGTCTGAAGTAGGCTTGTAGCATTTGGACTTTACTCTTTAGGCATCTAACATTTTGGAAGAATGTAAAATGATTGATAGGTTGGGAGATGATTTGGACCAGTGGCAGGAGAACCACATGACACCCGCCCAGTCACTTCCCTGAAGGACAACCTCTTTGCTTTCTATGTCCAGCACTAGCAATAAAATTGGAATTCTTTGCTAAGGTCATTGTTCATATATTTAATATAGAAATCTCCCCAAATGTTAAAAGCGGATAGACACTTAATTTAAAAGCCTAAGTACTCTCTGTCAGAGCCCTGACTATGCCAAAAGCAAAGCTTTTTGCGCTATCAAGAATTTGATGGGATTTCCTTCTTGCATTGTCTTTTCAAAAACCATTAGAACAGCCAGCACCATGTTCCTCTGGAGACCCTTACATTCTACCTTCATGAATTTTCTTGCTTAGGAACAGAGTGCATGAACTCTTTGGGTCTCTCTATTAGGATGGGTTTCAATAAAAGAACCCATAAAGTAAAATGAACGATGGTCTTGAATACACATTTCACAGAAGAATACAAATGGCTCCAAATTATGGTAAAATTGGATACCAATTAACTGTGCTTTTAAAAATCAAATTGGGAAATAATTAAATTATGATCATTAAATGTATGTATAAAGAGCCTTAATAAAATTTTTGTTATTAGATTCAGAAATTTAACATCTAAAGAAACTTACTGAGTATGTGATGTTTTCACGGATCATGAAATTGAAGGGTACAAAACAAGAACTTCTATTTTTCTATGACTAAATGTAGATTTCAAGTTCTCATACCTCCTGGAATTAAAAAATAAGATCCAGTCAATTTCAGTGAAAACCTGTCATTTCTGCTTTCCAGTGATTTGGGATTTACACTCACGGATCTCAGAGTCTCTCTTGCCCCCCTGGTGACACATTTCAGAGCTGGAGAAAGAAAGGGAGAGGATGGGGGCTTGGACATGCCCAGGCATAGCCTCCATGTCCATCTTTCCAGTATTGTGTGATAGTCAGCATCCTCCCTGATGACTTGGGCGGACATGCCTTGTCCAGTTGAGTCCTTACCCTTCGTGGTGGCATCAGCTGAGCTGGAACAGCATCCTCTCCTAGGCCTCAGACGAACAGTCCCTCACGCCTTGTGCTCTGGCCTCCTGCTGCCCCACGTGGAGCTGTCCTCTGCAACTGCCGGCTCAGTCTCTCTCAGCCACCCTGTGTCTCCTTGAGGCAGGGGGAGATTCAGATGCAGTCACAACCCTCTGACGTGCCAGGACTCCATGCTGCCATGTAAAATACACATTTCTTTATTTTGGGGGGCTCCCAAAGTAAAACTAAGGTTGGGATGGGGTAGTGTCTATACTAAGTTTCAAACACACACACACACACACGCACGGAGGAAGTTTCTCCCTCAAAGACCCATTACTGGTACCTGCCTATATGCTGGACTGATGCCTCCTGCAGCCCCAGTGACCTCTTGCTAGTTTTGAAGGGGATGCCATCTGCCCGTCACCAACCTGGGACAGTTAACCGTGTTTGTGTCACGGGCCCCTTTGGTGGCCTGATGAGTCCTGTGAGTTTCTTTTCAGAAAAATGTTTTAGACGCATAAAATCATATACATAGGAATATAACGGGAAACAAATTACATTGAAATTTTGTTCTGTTTACAAACACGAGGTTAAGAACCCTTGCTTCCAATCTTCTCTTTATAGCATGAAGTCTATGCCTCAATTCCTTAAAGCTTTAACTCTTTGAATGCAAAACAAAAACAAAAACTTTTCTGTTTTTTAAAAAAAGTCTGCTCCTGTCAACCAAAAACATAGGTTTTCAGGATTACGTCTCTGTTATGAGTTTTAAAACTCAAAAAGTAAAACTTTGGCGTGCTCTCTCCTCTCTCTTTCTTGCTCTCTCTCTCTCTCGTTTTGATCTTCCCCTGTGATGAAATCTTCTTTTTTTGATGTTGGCAAAAAAAAAGGGGAGGGACATTGGATAACTTGAAGGACAAGAAAATCTTTAAAAATATTTTATCCCATGTTATAAGTGCACAGGAATATTTAGGTACAAAAATATTCATGGCATCATTATTTTAAATTAATAAGAAATTAGAAAGAATATAACATAAGAGGATGGTTAAATAAATTAGAGCACACCATATGACAGAGTATTATTTAAGGCCATTTAAAATGATGCTGTCATGATTTTTTCTATCGCATAGGAAAATATTTTTGATCTAAAATTAAATGTTGAAAAGTACAGTTCAAAATGATAGATGTAATATGATCCAAAGAGAGCAAAGAAGAGAAAAGAAAGCAATAGGAAAAATGCTGAAGAAAATAATATCACAGCCGGGTGCAGTGGCTCACGCCTGTAATCCTAGCACTTTGGGAGGCCGAGGCGGGCGGATCATGAGGTCAGGAGATCGAGACCATCCTGGCTAACACGGTGAAACCCTGTCTCTACTAAAAAATGCAAAAAATTAGCCAGGCGTGGTGGCGGGTGCCTGTAATCCCAGCTACTCGGGAGGCTGAGGCAGGAGAATGGCATGAACCCGGGAGGCGGAGCTTGCAGTGAGCTGAGATCCGGCCACTGCACTCCAGCCTGGGGGACTGAGTGAGACTCCGTCTCAAAAAAAAAAAAAAAAGAAAATAATATTAATATCACATTACAGGGATTTTCTCTGAATGAGAAATATTGCTTTAAGCTTCTCTAAATGTTTTAATGTAGTGTAATTTTCTTCCAAATGATTTTTTTCTCATTATCGTATTCCTCTTATATTTAGAAAAAAATTTTTAAATAAAGAAAATTTGCTGGAAAGTTGACATTTTAAAACTTTAAAACTTCCAAAGGCAGTTTCTCACAGGCAGCTCTTGTGTTAAATACCCAACAAAAGTTGCCACGAATTGCCGTCTTAAAAAAAAAAAAAAAAAAAAAAAAGACGAAAATGGTGACTCTGATTGATTTCCATGCTCTAAGTCCAACCTTGCTCATGCGTGCTCTGTGGGGTTCTGGGGAGTGCATCTGGCCGTGGTACAGGAAGCCCCAGCACAGGTGCCCTCTGATGCCAGCCCAATTACCGCTTCTGAGTGTTGCAAACTACAGAAACTACACCTCGATCTTTTCCTTCACCTCAAAATAGGTACACACTACACATTATTATGCAGGTATTTCCTACCAGAAGCTCAGATCAGAATCAAATGTTAGCAGAAACTACTTTCAATACCAGATTTGGGTGCGTCCATCCCGGCAGTTCTGCACCTAGCACGGGAGTAAGAGTCACCCACGTGGGTGGGGGTTTGTCCACTCGTCCAAAACGTTCCATTCCCATTGGAATCCATCACAAATACAAGATAGATTTTCATAGCCGGAATTTGGTGAAGCCGGCGAGGGCACCGACATCTTTCCTTCAGTCGGAATGAAAAAACGTGTGTATTTTAGAAGGTCCTTTGAGGTTAAAATAAGTTTATGTCATCTTAAGAAGCCAATGTCACCCAAAGGAAAATGAACAGTGTTTACAGTTAAAACCATCAGAACAAGATCACGGCTTTTGCAGGAACATGGATGAAGCTGGAGGCCATTATCCTTAGCAAATGAATGCAAGAACAGAAAGTCAAATGCCGCATGTTCTCACTTATAAGTGGGAGTGAAATGATGAGAACTCCTGAACACAAAGAGGGAAATAACAAGCACTAGGGTCTGCTTGAGCAGGGAGGGTGGGGGGAGGGAGAGAAACAGAAAAGATAACTATTGGGTACTGGGCTTAATACCTGGGTGATGAAATAATCTGTACAACAAACTCTTGTGACATGAGTTTACCTATGTAACAAACCTGCACATGTACCCCTGAACCTAAACTAAAAGGTAAAAACACCCAACCAACCAAACGAGCAAACAAGAAAAAGCTATCGTCACCGTCACCCACGTTCTCCTAAGTATTGCCCAGGAGTTTCACAAAAGTTAAGAGAAAAAGTTTCTAGATTTAGTTTCCCCAAACCTTTTAGGAGACACAGTACAGAGCTGTCTGCCCTTTGCTGAAATACAGGCAGAGGAGGTGTTTTTGGCAAATTGACAACACTTCACAACGGCTTTCTTGTGGAGCCATGAGGCTTTATGCAAGTACACTGTGTGGTATGGAGAGCGGGGGCAGTTCATATCGTGTCGTTTTTCCAGTCTGCGTTAAGTTCATTTTTTCCTATTCAGTGGTTCCATGGCCTGAATGAGAGGTGGGGGGTGGATCTATATTTCCTCTTTTCCCTTGCACTCTGCCCATTCCACAACAAGGACGACATTTGTCTTCTCCTTTACGGATGCAAATAATTCTTTGTCACAGACAAATCTTCATGTTTTTGACAAGTTCAAATCTTCATGTTTTTAAATAAAATAAGTGTATTGATTATGCCTCTATTTTCTGTATTTCTGATGCCTTGACATCTGAGGCCTTTCCAACGCTGACAGGCCTGCCCCTCTTGGAGTTAGCCAATTCCTAGGAAGAGCAAATAACTCCCCTGTGAGTGCACCTTTTATATGCAAACCAACTGATCCAGAGCCATTTCCCCAGGCATCTCCTTATGGAACTCTCCCATTCAGGGCCACCTCCCCTGCCCTAATCATCCCAGGTCCAAGTAACAACTAGGGGCCACCCCCATGCCCCAGAGCCTGCTGAAATTATTCACACTAGCAGATCCTAAGCCTGCTCACCCTGGTTCCCCCATCCCTTCCACAGAAGCCACAATAGAGGCTGTGACCATACTTACTCTTCACTCCATTCACCTCCTGACTCCCCTTGTGGGCTCCCATGGTGTGACATGCCCCTCCTCCTGGGAACTGTGAGTGACAAACCATCTTTCCAATGGCAGTCATCTTCTGACCCGTGCCTCACCATACCTGGATAATAAAACCTACATGTTAAAACACTAGCCTATTAGAGTGACTGGTATAGTTCCCAGTCAGTAACAGGTGCCAAGTAAATGGTACTTACATCCTTCCTCCAGCAGTGTATGTAGGAGTACTGGTGACATTTCCCTTCTCTCCCCAAGCCCCACCCCTTGCATGAATTTTTTAGAATTGCATTCTCCAAGCTCTGTGACTCTGCCTTCCGTGCCCACGTTCACCGTACGAAGTAGGAAGGATGCAGCCTTCTTCTCAAAGCACTAATTTTCCCAACTGCAAAGCCACCAAAAGCTGTTTTCATCCTCCAAAAGTCCTCCTTGAAAGTTTAAAACCCTGGGACTGGCCAGATAGCCCTGAGTAATCTTCATCATAAATTAACACCCAATAAGATTTGGATGGCATCAAACTAACACTCACGTGGTTCAGAAAAAGGGACTCAGAGAGAAGAGCACTTGGGGAGAATGAGAGGCTGGGAGAGGAGAGAATTTTGCAATGGTGGCTTGGAACTGGCCAAGTATTCTTGGTTTAAAAACTGGGCCCAGTCACCCAGAATCCATTCTTTCAACAAGTGTTTGCATCCCACACAACTCGAGGAAATTGGGATACAGCAATGAACAAAAGAGACAGAGCTCTTTCCCTTAAGGTGTCAAATACTATGGAAAAATTAAATAGTGCAGCCCAGTATGGTGGATCAGAAGTAGGTGTGCGTTTGTGTGTGTGGGAAGGTGACTGAGGCTGGAGGACAGAGACTGCAATATTTGCAGAATGACTCAGGGCGGGCCCTTAGAAGAGTTGAGGTCTGAATTGAAGGAGTAGAAATTGGCAAGCCTGGAGAACGAAACCACCAACAGGAAGCCTCTGGGTTGCCAGTCATGTGCCATGCCTCCTCTCTCTACCCTACTCCCTCCTGCTTATTTAATCATTATTTATTCTTTGTCCACAAAGCAAATGCTATTTTAAAAAGACTATTCCATAAGACTTCCAGTACACAATAGTTTAGACTCTACCAACTTCTGGGATGGGTGAAGAACATCTGGTCTAAGCGTTTGCAAACATACCTTTTAAAGCTTAGAATCATTTGCTCAAATGAAAAAGAAACTCTAAAGCGAAATGTAAAAAAGGTAAATGGGACCACCCTGGGTGAAGCTCAGTCTCCCCACACACCACCATTCCCTGAAGGTGCTCCTGGGAGTGCACGGGAAAAGCTGGATTTATTCTATCTATCTATAAGAAAATTGACACCCAAACAGGGCAGACGACTTGTCCAAGGTCTCAGAAAACATAACCTCAGGTTTCTTGTCTGCTTTTTTCTCCTTCCACCAAGAAATGTCATCCCTCGCATTTAAAATGTATATGAATTTTGCAGATAGAAGCAACAGTCCTCATAGCAAGCAATTTATGCACTCATTTCAAAATATTGAAATTTTGCACTGTAGTTTTTTATTAGAGTTTTATGATTCTAATCATTCTTAGCTTTTAATCATTTATATGATAAATATTTCTATCTTTACATGTGAGAATTAATTATTTCCAATTTAGCCTCATGGAACTTCCTTCTGATATTAGCAAATGATTGAAAAAAGTTCTTGATGGTTTTAAACTCCCTAATTTTTAAAACTATATTCAGCGTTTAAATGATTGATCAGTAATGTGCAGAATAGAATTAGAGATGTGCAGAAAACTCTTAATAAAACAAACCTCTGATAACTTAGATTCACTTTACACGCTATTAGAACCTCATACCAGGTTAAGCTCTTTGGACAATTCCTTTAAGATTTATAATGATTGTATCCCATACACAGTGGAGTAGTTGGATACTCAATCAATGTCGCTATACAAATTGAGTAATTTAGGGACAAAGCAGATGAACTGGAAGTGTGGTGGACAGGGCTTAATTATCTGGTTTGGCGGACTAAGCTGATTAAATCAACTACATCATGGTCTCTTCTCCCTTTACATCTGAATACGAAGAAACCAGGCAAAGTTCTTTCCACTCCGAGAGCTGTACCTGCTGTGACTGTGGGAACCAGGATGACGTGATGAATACTGTTGCTTCATCCGCCATCACGGGAACTGCTTTATTAATTCAGGAAAGTAATCGCTCGTCTGGCTTTGACTACAGTTTTAATGGTATGTCTTCTAAGTCTTTATACTCAGCTCTGCTCCTTCCCTAAACGTCCAGCATTTCCAGCTTTCTGTTGAATTTCCCTACCTAGGTGTCCATCTGTCATCACCTCCACCTCAATCTGTCCAAACCTGAAATCCCACTGCTCTTCTTGATTTTATGTAATGGAACTAACGTTCTTTCAATCATCCAAGCTGTAAAAGCTGGTGTCATCTCTGACTATTCACCATTCTGATTTCCACATTCGATAAATGACTATGTTCTATAAACCAGGAACACATTCATCTTTTCAACGACTGCTGCCAACACAACAGTTTGGGCTGTTACCTCGTACCTGGACAAAGAGTGCAGCAGGCAGCACGAGTGACATGGACTTAAGGCTCGGTTAAAGTTGTCCTGCCTCAGGGCAAAACTAAAAATGGTGTGGAGAAAAGGGCCACGACCATGTTTTAAGTCTTTGTCCCACCACTCACACATTTCAGTTCAGTTTTGCTAAATCATGTCTACCATCTGAGCTATTCCCAGCCCCTCCTACTTCTTCTGAGTTCAGTTTCTTCATAATCCATGACCTCACTGCTGCCAGATTCATCTTTATGAAGAGCTCTGATGACTCAAACCTCTACTCAGGATAGACTCACCCTAGCCACCAAGGCTATTCAGAAGACAGTCTCTACCTACCGTGGTACAAATACGAGCCACCATGATCATTATCACAAGGGTGGGCTCCCACAAAATCCAAGCAAAACAGACTTGTTCTCCACATCTTTCCTTCCTGGTAATTCCCGCTACCATTTTCACCTTAGATACTAGAGGACATGTTGTTTCCCTGTAGACAAAGGCTTCCTGATACTCTTTCTGTTTTCTTATCACCAGCCTCTCAGCCCACTTACACATTATTTCCAGACTTTTTTTTTTTTTTTTTAAATACAACTCTGAATATCCCTGCCCTACTTGAAAACAAAGGTTCCACATGACCTAAGTAAGGACTGATTTCCTTTCCAATCTTTCCCTCATTCCTTTGATGTACTCTGCACTCCACCCAAAGTTCCCATATGTCCTCTCGTCCCGTCCCATGCCACCAGGATTCTCCCACTCACCACCTGTCACAGAAACATGGAACTCTGTCTTCTTAAGGGGTTCTTTTTTCCTCACCCACTGCAGCATTGGGAGTTGAACTCTGCTGCCCGTTTCATGTTTATTTGTACAGTTGTTAAATCCCTGAGGGCCTCAGTTCCTGCCCATGAGCTTATTCCTAGGGAGAGAAGAAACATTAAAAAGTACTTTTACACCCAGTATTTCTAAATGGTCTACTGGTCTACATGGTCTTATTGTCCTCATATGTCATTGAGGAAACAGACAAAGAAATAAGTGACTTGGTGGAATTCAAACCCAGGCATCTAATTTAATAATCAATTTTCTTTTTTTTTCTTTTCTTTTCTCTTCTCTTCTCCTCTCCTTCCCTTTTCTTTCTTTCCTTCCTTCCTCTTTCTTTCTTTCTTTCTTTCTTTCTTTCTTTCTTTCTTTCTTTCTTTCTTTCTTTCATTTCCTTCCCTCCTTCCTTCCCTCCTTCCTTCCTTCCTTCCTTCCTTCCTTCCTTCCTTCCTTCCTTCCTTCCTTCCTTCCTTCCTTCCTTCCCTCCTTCCTTTTTTCATTGAGACAGGATCTTGCTCTGTCTCCCAGGTTGTAGTGCAGTGGTATGATATTGACTCACTGCAGCCTCAACATTCTGGAATCAAGCAGTCCTCCCTCTTCAGCTTTCTGAGTAGCTGGGATTACAGGTGCGTACGACCATGCCTGGCATTTTTTTGGTATTTTTGGTAAAGACGGGGTTTCACCATGTTGCCAAGGCTGTTCTCAAACTTCTGGAATCAAGCAATCCTCCCACCTGGGCCTCCCAAAGTCCTGGGATTACAGGCATGAGCCAGTGGGCCTGGCCAATAATCAATTACTTTCTTCTATTATCTTACTGTAAGTTGTTTTTTAAATTCCCTTATACCTTTTTCTTTTTTTCCTTTTTTAAATTGTGCTTAACTTTTTTTTTTTTTATTATACTTTAAGTTCTAGGGTACTTGAAGCTGGACCCTTATGCCTTTTTCTAACTTTCCTTTCTAGGTCTACATTCTTTGAGGTCAAGGGTAATATATTAAATATCAGAGCCCCTGCTACAGTGCATTGGCACAAAGTATTTGCACAGTGAATGCTGTGTTAAATTGAATCATATTGATTTGATTTGAATTTTGGTGACTTTTGATTATATGTCTTCTAAACTCGTCATGCTCTCTTCTGATCTTCTGTTCACTGTATATTTGCCTGAAATGTTTCTTCTAAATATTCTTAACCCCTGATGTGAATTAGCCAAATATCTGTCTATATTTGATAGTTTGCCTAGCATCTCTGACTGTACTTACTCTTTGCAATTTTTCCTCTAAGTGGACTGCTTTTTGTGTGCTTAATTATTTTGTGCACTTTGCTATCCATCAAAGTCGTACTTTATGAAAGTGTTGGCTAAGTAAATCCTAATATGATATATGATGTAAATAATAGCACGAAAGCTACTATCACTCATTTCAGATTCTAAGAAACTTCTAGGGCTCTGGATTAAAGCTAAGATTGTCTGTGCAATCCACCTGTCTCAGCACAAGTTTTTAATAGAAACTACACAAGACACTAATCTGGGTTCAAAAGAAATACACAGTTTAGATATACATCTAGTAGAATAAATATTTCTTAACTCATCTCACGATTTCTAATTGGTTGACCCAGCCTCAGGTGGACTTGGATTTATGGTCTCCATAAAAATGCATACTAAGTCAAATCTACCTAGTTTCAAAAGTATTGTCAGAGATCACATCATTTTTAAATTCTCTTGAATTGGCCTTACTTTCAGAATGATAATTCGTAATGCAAGTGAGGGGTCACTGGACTGGGAGGTTATGTCATTGGCTAAATAGAGCCAGAATCGGGGTATTAGAGCCAGAATCTGGCCAAATAGAGCCAGAAGGGCCTTGTAGGAAACATGCCTTGTGGGAAACAGCTTTGTGTCTCATTCTGCACCAGCTTTTTTTCAAGTTTGTTTTTAAAATGTGATTGTTGTTAACAAATCATCAGCAAACACAATTACAAACAAACATCCTTCCTAAGGGCAAGGAATACTGCAGTATTGTAACTGTCGTCTAAGTAGTGAACGTTTGTGGTGAGCAAACTCTGACGGTTGTGTGACCAGGTAGGAAGAAAGAGACAGTGTCAGCAGTAGGAGAAGGCCAGAGAGAGAAGCAACTTAAAAGGGAGAATCATTGCTCTATGCCTCAACATTATAATCCCAAACAGAAAGTATTTCCGTGGAAATGAATGGGAAATGTGATCAATTACAGAGTGTGGAATTTAGCCTTTGATTTATGTTTCCTTTGATATATAATCATCATTGCCCACAGCAGGTATGAATTTTATTAACTTAATTTGCCATTAGTTCAAGAAGTCATACATTTCCCCAAAATAAACTCATTTTAAAAACTGAAAAAAACGTTTCAAGCCTTAAAGATGCAAATATGTCATAGTTTGGCTGCATTCAGCAAATGCCTAGAATCAATCAGCCGAGAACAGAGTAATTCTGTTACCGAAGAGGGAACCCAAAGCATACAAACTGAAACCAGGATAAAGAATAAAATATAAAAGAAGGCTTACAACATCTAAGGAAACACCCTACTTGTATTTTTATATTTTAATAAGGTAAATATATAAACATAAAGAACACTTCTATGTAATATAATACAATTTTTCCTTGACATGACATATGACATCTAAACTACTCCAGAGATAAACTCACTTTATTAAGCAATGCGTATTCTAAATCGAGTTAAGTCATATTATAATAATTTACATGCAATAACATTTTCCATTTACAAAATGCTTTACACACCTTATCTCATTTTGTGCACACACACACATACACGCCCCTGAAATCTTAGAGGCATAGATATAATTATTTTCATTTCCTAGATAAGGAAATGCAAATCTCAGATTAAAGAGGCAGGAAGAGGCTCCTGGAGAACTCAGAGATGCTCTTAGCATAATATTTTCCCCACCACCCTGTGGGAAGCTATGAAGCTCAGCACTGTTAGACAAGAAAACACAACTGCAGATTCTCTGGCTTTGTGGCCTCGGTCAGGCCTCACAGCTCTTGCGAGGCATGGTCTTTCTCAACGAAATCATAGGCCATCTAAATTTTGCAGGAGGCATTCAACGCTTCACCAATCAGAGAAGCTGAAGACTTTCCTAAGTTGGAGGGAAGCATGTGGAAGGAGAGCTGAGGGCTTAGGCACCATAAAATAAAAATGGGCTGGCAACCTGAGAATGTGCTTCACTGGTTGAGCATAGTGGCTAACAATTTGGACCCTGGAGTTAGAAAAGCATGAGTTGCAATCTCTGCTCTGCTTCCTTCGCTGGTTGAACTTGAATGAATTACATACCTTCTCTGAGCCTGTTTTCACCTATGAAACAGGGCTTATAGGACAAATGGAATGGTATAAGGCATCTAAACATGTCACAGTGTTGAACACCCAATGACAATTAGTTATTAGGAACTTTTTGTCCTTTGGATGATATGAGACAGGTCAAAGGCATATATCATCTTCAGGGGAAATTTGGGTGAATTGAGTGGTTCCTGGATACAGAGTGAAGCTTTGCAGGATGTGAGTCGTTGCATATTTCACTGTGGGTCAACTGCACGTGCAGACTCCTGAAGAGATGCTCGTGCTGGGGGAGCTCCGTTCCTGCCACAGGAGCTTTTGGGGGGCTTTTTTTGGGCTGAGTACGGGGGACTTTATTGATGGTAAGTGAGAGGGTGAGGCTCCCTAGTCCCCTTGTTCTTCAGGGGTTCTAGAGTGGAAACTGTGTTGAGGGAGGATTCTCAGTGTGGTGGGGACTGAGTGGGAGCAGGGATTCCACGGCAGCTGAGGGTCTCTTTTCCTCTTGTTGTCTCGCTGGAGCTGGTGGTCTGGGGTCTCTTCCTCCTTGAAGGCCATGTGGACCATAAGGCTCCCTGTTACTGTAGCCAAATTCATTGTCATACCAAAACATGAGCTTGACAAAGTGGTCATTGAGGACAATGTCTGTTCAGCATAGAAGGTGGGAGAGTGTGTGTCACTGTTCACCTCAGAGGAGGCAGCCTGGTGCTCAGTGTAGCCCATGGTGCCCTTGAGGGCCCTCTGATGCCTGCTTCACCACCTTCTTCAAGTCCTCATATTTAGCAGGTTTCCCCAGACAGATTAGTTCTGTGACCGACATGTTGGCAGTAGGAACACAGAAGGCCATGCCAGTGAGATTCTTGCTCAGAGATTACCTTGCCCACAGCCTTGGGAGTGCCATTAGAGGCAGGGATTATGTTCTGGAGAACCCTATAGCCTTCAAGCCACAGTTTCCCACAGGGGTCAACCACAGTTTTCTGGGTGGCAGTGATGGCATGAACTGTGGTCACGAGTCCCTCTATGATACTGAGGTTGTCATGGATGACCTCGATCTGGGGGACTAAGCAGTTGGTTGTGCAGGAAGCATTCCTGATCACCATGAGGTTATTTGCTTACCTTTCATGGTTTGTGTCCATTACAAACACGGAAGCATCAGCAGATCAGGTAGAGATGATGACCCTTTTGGCTCCCCCATCTTGGTGAGCCCCAGCCTTCGCCAAGGTGGTGAAGATGTCAGTGGATTCAATGACATAATCAACATCAGCATCAGCCCATTTGATTTTGGTGGGATTGCACTCCTGAGAGGTGATGATGTGATTTCCATTGATGATAAGCTTCCATTCTCAAGGCTGATGTAGCTGTGGAACTTGCCATGTGTGGACTCATACTGGAATATGTGTATCATGTAGTTGAGGTCGATGAAGGGGTCATTGAGAGTGGACAATATTCACTTGGTCGGAGTTAAAAGCAGCCATGGTGACCGGATGCCCAATATGGCCAAATCCGTTTACTGCAGCCTCCACTTTCACTACTGGTCTCAGAGACGGGGCTGGCACTGCACAAAAAGATGTGGCTGTCTCGAATGGGAGGAGTAGAGCACTGGTCGTGCTTTGAGAAAGCTGCAGGTGCCTTGGAGCAAATAGAGAAGATAAACAGGTTACTAAATGCACCACAAATCTAAGCACTAAAACAATCAACACAGAGAGTCAAGGGCATGATTCTGCTGGGGGAGATGATGTGGCAAGCTGGGCAGAGCTTCAGATAGGCCCTTTATGGTGCCATGGTGCCATCTGGTAGATGTGCTAAGAAAGACCCTCACATCACTTCCACAGTGTAAGATGTAAGATTTCTCACATCACTTCCACAGGTTGAATTCTAGCATTCCTTTACCACATTGACACAATGCTGGAGAAGTTCCTCCACCCTCCCCCACATCTGCCACCATGGATAAGATCATGGGTAACACAGTGTATACCAAATCTCCCTCGATTTATAAGTGGCGTAATCTTACAAGAGTATATATGATAGTCTTATCATTACCATTTAAAGCCCTTTTATGCAAACAAACAGGATTGCAATTAAGGGAGGGATTAAAACAGAATTGGGTATGTGGTGCTTGTCTAAATGTAATCTAACCACTACACTATTCATTTAGTGGAGTCTAATTACTAGCTTTATAATTACACTCCTCAAGAAAATTGTTTTAGTGATGGTTTTCTTAAACTGACTTGAGAAGATTTTTGCGCCAACATGAGCAGAACAAAAGGAATTTAATTTCAAAACAGGGGCAAAGGAAGGTTACTCAGGAGAAGAAAACCTCAGGAGCTGGGCTGCAGATTTTGAAATTCATGCAGAACAGAGCTCAGCTAGGAAAGGAACAGGCTGGCATCACAACACGAGAGGCGCAGGGAGCTATTCAATGACACTTCCAGATTCGGGTTATAAGGAAAGAACTTACAAGGGAAGCTTCTGGTCTCCAAATCTCTAACTTAAGGGGATCTGCAATGATTCTTACTTGTGTGTTGTACATGAAACCACCCTCCAGCTGTGGTCCCCGACCCACAGCATCAACATAAATCTAGAATCTCAGAATTTGCTGCAAAATTAATCAGAATCTGAATTTTCAACAAGTTCCCAGGTGAGCACACACCTATAACAATTTGAGGGAAACTAGTAAAAATGACTAGCTTGTGGTTCCAAATTGAAATTTTATGTTTTTTTTTCTTTTCTTAAATGTAACATATGCTCAATAAAGCAAAAAAGAACATGTGCATAGGAGTGTAAGGGGGAAAACTGTACCTGTAATTGCACTGCCCTGAGAGGACACCTGCTTGACTGTGGGTGGATTCTCTCCCAGTCTGTTGTTACACATATTGTTTTACATTTTAAGCTCAGGCTATAAATACAGTCTTGGGTTTTTCATATCGTGTTATAAATATTTTCTATATTCCAATCAAGTTTTGTTGACATTTGTCTGCATTCCACCATATGAGTGTATTTATTCATTGTTAAAAGTTTACAGTACCTTATTGTTGCTTTTGTAATTATAAATAATCCTCTCATGGAGGTGTTTATATTTTAACTTTTTTTCTATTAATTCATATGGTTAAATTTCTAGGATATGAAAATATTTAAATCTCTTGATAGAGATGATCTCTTCTAATTATAATATTCCTTGAAATAAGGTAAATTTTTTAAAAAGCATTTGAACTCTTTATTTCTCAGGGTCTTTTGAGTGGATGTTAATCTGTTTAATTATTGGGGTTCCTGAGAAAGTCTCTTTCTCCAAGGATGGTCAGTGGCTTGAACTCTGAATCAGTCTATTTTCTTTTTCTTTTTCTTTTTTTTTTTTTTTGAGACAGAATCTCGCTTTGTTGCCCAGGCTGGAGTGCAGTAGTGTGATCTCGGCTCACTGCAACCTCTGCCACCTGCGTTCAAGCAATTCTGCTGCCTCAGCCTCCTGAGTAGCTGCTGTTACAGGTGATTGCCACCATGCCCGGCTAATTTTTGTATTTTTAGTAGAGACGGGGTTTCACCATGTTGACCAGGCTGGTCTCAAACTCCTGACCTCAGGTGACCCACCCGCCTTGGCTTCCCAAAGTGCAGGGATTACAGGCATGAGCCGCCACACCTGGCCAAGAATCAGTCTACTTTCTAGCACTTTTAGACTGGCAGAGCAGAGGATACCCACGCGCTACTGTTAAGTGAAGAGCTGCCACCAACTCTACTTTGTAAATAATCACTCAGTTCCTCCCAGGATGAGTCTGTTACAGCAATGGGATGCCCAGGTTAAGTTTATGGAAAGACACTGACCTTGGAGCCAGACTGCACCAGAGTAAGTTCTGTCTCTGTCCCTGAGGCTGTGTGACATTGCCTAAGCTATTACTTATCTTAGTTCTGCCATAATCATCTTATCTATAATATTGTGTTAATAATGCCTCTTCCCCAGAATTGATGATTACATGATGTAAGAGATATTAAAGCGTCTAGCATGAGGCATAAGGTCTGCCCCTAAAATGGCTCCATACGTGGTAGGCGTTATTTTTCTTTCAATGTCAGGCGAGTGGATCCCGTATCCGCCATTCTTACACGGGGAGAAGTGGCAGATTGCTTTTTGTTGCAACCAGGATTATCTCTGAAGACTGTGTCTTTAATATATTTTTTGTGATGGAGTCTTGCTGTGTTGCCCAGGCTGGAGTACAGTAGTGCAATCTCAGCTCACTGTAACCTCCACCACCCAGGTTCAAGCGATTCTCCTGCCTCAGCTTTCCGAGTAGTTGGGACTGCAGGCACCCGCCACCACACCCAGCTAATTTTTGTATTTTTAGTAGAGACGAGGTTTCACCATATTGGCCAGGCTGGTCTTGAACTCCTGACCTCAGGTGATCCACTCGCCTTGGCCTCCTAAAGTGCTGGGATTACAGGCATGAGCCACTGTGCCCAGCTGAAGATCATGTCTTTAAATACACGCTGAACTTCATTTAGAGAAATTAAGCTTTGCTTAATTTTTTTCAGTTAATACAAAACACTTTTGTTAGCAAGAATGTAGATAACTCAGTCTTGAATTCTGCCCTCAGTTAATGGGATAAGCCTCTTTCAGCCATACCAGAATGGTCAATGTGGAACAGGCAACAGGGACAGGACCCTCTTCTGTGGACTAGTGGCTCCAGGCATGAACGATCTGCATTTTCAGGCATGGGTCCTTCCTCTCAAAAATGGGAATCACTGCTGTGAAGTAAGTTTTCTTTAACTTATAGCTGTGTGCTCTAGACTTAGCCGCATGCTTAAATTTCAAATGTATGTCTCTTATTTACAATTCATTGAGCAGATTATTTTCATATATAAATATGTATAGGTAATAGAGAGAAGTTCATGACACATTCAGTGAAAAATCATGTACATCCATACAGTTAAATGTCAATGGTGAATTTGTCTGGGCAGTGGTGTGTTAAGTAATTTACTATTGTTATTATTATTACTTATGTTTTACATTTTTCTAAAATGAATATGCCTTACATGTATAATTAAAACTAACGAGGAAAAGGACTTAAATTAATAAAAATAATCCCTTAGAGTGGAATTATAAAGAGAAACTCTATTCATTTGTTAGATCGTCCTGCCGGTTGTTTCTCTTTGGTCAAAGGGCAGAAAATTGATTCATTTGAATTTTTAGTAGAGACAGGATTTCACCGTGTTAGCCAGGATGGTCTCGATCTCCTGACCTCGTGATCCACCCGCCTCGGCCTCCCAAAGTGCTGGGATTACAGGCGTGAGCCACCGCGCCCGGCAGGAAGTTGATTCATTTGAAAAGAAATTTCAGCTTTACTAGTATCTTTTTGCCGTGTTCACCTATGCCAAGCCCCTGTTCATAGGTTGGTGCCCAGTAGGCTTCCCTGGTGATGTTGACATGCAGGGGAAAGGCACTTAAGTTACAAAAATGAGGAAATGATATTCTTGCTAAATTCTATCTCAGTTATGCATAGAGGCTGGAGGAAGCCAGCATCGCCTGCCAATGACAGGTATCTCTTTAACAAATTAGGTATCACCTGCGCGGTGACAATGCGTCTGGTCCGGGAGCTCCTGAGCCTATTCTTCCCACAGCTTGCAGGACACCTTAAGACAAGCGCCAGCACCCCAGCCCAGCGATGGGGCTTCTTCAGGAAAGACTGAGCCAGCTCAACAGGTTCCTCCTTCGGGCATTTACAGCACCCTTGTTTCATCTCATGTGACATTCATTAGAGGTGGACAACAGCAACAACAACAAACTGAAGCGGACCTCTGTCAGGAGTTCAGCTGAGCGGGAGAGAGAGCTGAGCTGCCCATGCTGGAGCTCACTGCATGCAAACCAGAATGAAAGAGGTGAGCCTTGGGCCATCCACTGTGATGGCACGAGCAGAGCAGGGGGTTGACCCAGGAAGGCGTCACCTCCCATCATTC
Organism: Macaca thibetana thibetana; assembly: GCF_024542745.1. NCBI lineage: Eukaryota > Metazoa > Chordata > Mammalia > Primates > Cercopithecidae > Macaca > Macaca thibetana. The sequence goes on from NC_065586.1 coordinate 6,751,676, forward strand.
TTTTCCTCCCTCCACGGGGTTGGGTCACTCGCCATCATGGCATGAGCAGGAGGCTGACCAGGGAAGGTGTCACCTCCCAACTTTCTGTTTTCCCTCCTGTGGGATTAGGTCACCCACTCTGATGGCACAAGCAGGGGCTGACCCAGGAAGGCATCACCTCCCATCATTCTGTTCCTCTCTCCTACGGGATTGGCTCACTCACTGTGATGGCACTAGCAGGAGGGTGACCCGGGAAGGTGTCACTTCCCATCATTTTGTTCCCCCCTTCATGGGATTGGCTCACTCATTGTCATGGCATGAGCAGGGGGCTGATCCAGGAAGGCGTCACCTCCCACCATTCTGTTCCTCCCTCCATGGGATTGGCTCACTCACTGTCACAGCATGAGCAGGAAGCTGACCCGGGAAGGTGTCACCTCCTAACTTTCTGTTCTCCCTCTTGTGGGGTTGGGTCACCCACCGTAATGGCACGAGCAGGGGGGCTGACCCAGGAAGGTGCCACCTCGCACTGTTCTGTTCCTCCCTCCTACAGGACTGGCTCACCCACTGGCACAATCCGGGAAGGCATTGCCTCCTAACTTTCTGTTCCTCCCTCCGTGGGACTGGCTCACTCACTGTGATGGCATGAGCAGGGGGCTGACCCAGGAAGGCGCCACCTCGCACTGTTCTCTTCCTCCCTCCTACGGGATTGGCTTACCCACTGTGATGGCACGATCCGGGAAGGCATTGCCTCCTAACTTTCTGTTCCTCCCTCTGTGGGACTGGCTCACTCACTGTGATGGCATGAGCAGGGGGCTGACCCGGGAAGGCGTCACCTCCCACCGTTCTGTTCGTCCCCACTGTGGGATGGTGCGCTGGTGGATCTGCACAGACATGGGGTCATCTCACTATTGAGGGAGTCCCCGAACAAAAGGCTCTGGCAGTTTAATAGACCCTGGGGCTGTGGAGACGAGGAGGGCAGGGGATAGGAGTGGAAGAGTCCTGAGCACTGAGTCAGAGTGGGGCAAAGGGTCTTCAGTCCCCAGCCCGCCACCCACTCCTCCTGATAAGGAGACTCTGCAGAGGCCCCCGAGGAAGACCTCAGCTGAAAGCCTCAGGTACATACCTAGGAATGAAGATTCCCGGGCTAGGAACGCAGCTGTGTGAGAGCCTGGCTGACCATCAGGGTCCCAGCTCCCTGAAGAGCTTGCCATGCCCTGGCTGGACATGAAGCCTGCTGCGGGGAGGGCTGGCCCTGTTCCCTATGAGGCTTGCTGGATAAAGCCTTTGTAATCACCTGTGGTCAGGCCTGAAAAGTCACGTCGAATTTCAACCTAGAACTGGACTCCTTAACTTCAGTTACCAGCCCTGTGATCTGGGGCAAGTGACTCGATCCCTCTGTGCCTCCGCTTTCTCATTCTGTGAATTACAGATCATATTTTCCACTTCATATGAAAATATCAAAGCAGTTAACACATGTGCAGTGATTTTTACAAGCGTTCATGGGGAATCTTCCATGGGCTTTGGCCATCAGCAGTAGTCGTCTTAGCAGTGCTATAATAATGACGTGCATTTCTTGCCTCCGTATTTCCTTATCTCTTTCTAGTTTTGATGAATAATGGCAGGTTCTCGGCTTGTTTATCTTTTTGTTTTTCCCTCTACTGTGAGTGTTCCTACTCCTGTGTACTTACCAGGTTTCAGGAATGTTCCTGGGCTCTGGGAGTTTGCTGATCAGAACGCCAGATCCACTCATGTAGCAAATATTCACGGAGACCCAAGTATGTGCCACACTCTCAGATATGCTGGTTCTTTGGCACAGCCACATTAACTGGTTTGCAAAAGGAGTTCGTGCTGATTTCTCTGTGTTTCTGTGTGTATATGAGCCCAAACACAATAGCCTAGTTGTAGTATTTTCTGGGTGAATACTTGAATTCTTTTGCTTTTCTTTTCCAAAAGAATACCGAAAAATTTTTAGAATATATATGGGAGATTTTAAGTCTGGCATAAGCCTTGTCTCTAACAGCCCCCCTTGGATATCTGAGAGAGTAAATGTTTTCAAAGTTATTTCATTTCTGAATGCTATGGTTTTTCTCTCTCAAGCCAGTTTCTTTTTTCTTTTTAACTGAAGCCTATTTTTTCCTCAGGTGGCCATTACCAAGGGATTACAATATGGGTTTATAGTAACAATAACGGAAAGAGTTTTTCTTCTGTTCACCACCCGTCTGCAGAATTGCAGGAAGCCGACTCTCAACTCTGCCCCCATGGTTCCTGGGGTTTGAGGTGGTGCCTGATGTGCACTCACAAATGCAGATTTCCGGGCCACTACGTGGGACTCTTCTCTTCTGTCACGTCCAGTGGTGGCTCTTTAGGTCCAATGCCTCTGCCAAGATGTTCCTGGAGTTCTCACGTGGGCCATTGTGTGTTGTGAATATGTCTGAGTCAGGACCAGGTACATAATTTTCAGGGTCTGGTACAAAATGAAAATGCAGACATCGTGTTAAACAAAACTCTTAAGGCCATGGCCAGCTGTGGTAGCTCACGCCTGTAATCCCAGCACTTTTGGAGGCTGAGGTGGGTGGATCACTTGAGGTTAGGAGTTTGAGCCCAGCCTGCCCAACATGGTGAAACATCGTCTCTACTAAAGATACAAAAATTAGCCAGGTGTGATGGTGGGTGCCTGTAATCCCAGCTACTCAGGAGGCTGAGGCAGGAGAATGGTTTGAACCAAGGAGGCAGAGGCTGCAGTGGTCTCAGATCATACCACTGCATGCCAGCCTGGGAGACAGAGCAAGACTCTACATCAAAAAAAAAAAAAAAAAAAAAAAAAAAAAAAAAGAAAAAAAGAAAAGAAAAGAAAAAAGAAAACTATTAAGGCCAGGAGTCTTGGCTCACCCCTATAATCCCAGTGCTTTGGGTGGCTGAGATGAAAAGATAGTTTGAGTCTCAGAGTTGGAGACCAGCCTGGGTAACATAGTGAGACCCCGTCTCTAGATAAAACTTAAAAAATATTAGCCGGGCATGGTGGCGGACACCAGATACTCTAGGGGCCTAGGTGGGAGGATCCCTCGAGTTCAGGTATTCAAGGCTGCAGTGAGCTATGACAACATTGCACTCCAGCCTGGGCAAGAGAGTAAGACCCTGTCTGAAAAAAAACAAAAAAAAACAAAAAAAAACCACAAAAAACTATTAAACTATTAAGAATTTCAAGATGGCAACAGAACAGCAGAGTGTTAAACCAAGTGTGAGTCCCTCCTGCACACACTGCACTCATCATACACCATGAAGCTGGCCCTGTCCCTGTCCCAGTTCATTCTCATTCTTGAGTTTGGGTTACATTGCTCTCCAGGCCATGGGCGAGACGTCCTCGGTCTCCTGCCTTGATGTGGATGGTCACTGCACTGAAGTACAAAAGAAAGTGTTCTGCCCCTGTTTGCACTGAATGCTAATACCAGACCACAGGCAGTGTTGCCTCCTGCCTTTGATTCCTTACAGTTTCACATCTTGGAACTGGCCACCACCTGAGCTTGTTTCCTCTCATTTTAGGTTATGTCTCTGGGAGGAAAGCAAAGGACGTTATGGAAAAAACAGGACACAGAAATATTATTATTCATCAAATAGAGTCTGTTTGAAAAATCTGGCATTCCCAGCACAACGTCAGGAGCTATCCTAATCGCAAAACAAAGCAGAAGACGCAATCGGCGCTGACCTGGATGTCCTAAGAATCTTTAGGTGAAATAGACACCCAGGAAAGCAAACACAAGGAGGAATGCAATCCATTGTTAGTTTTTGTAGTATGGAATATAAGATTAAGAAAATTTCTAGGCCGGGTGCAGTGGCTCACTCCTGTAATCCCAGCACTTTGGGAGGCCAAGGCGGGTGGATCATGAGGTCAGGAGATCGAGACCATCCTGGCTAACACAGTGAAACCCTGTCTCTACTAGGGATAAAAAAAAAAAAAAAAAAATTCTAGAAGTTAAAGGGGGGCAGTGGGGAGAGTCATGAAGCTATTACAAAAGAGAGAGGGTTTGAAGTGAGTCTGAAAGAATGTATAAACACCAGGTTGCCAGTAGGGAAATTATAGCTAACAATAACTTATTGTGTATTCCAGAGTAGCTAGGAGAGAAAATTTGTAATGATCCCAACAGGTACACAAAAACATACATGTTCGAGGTGACTGATAACTCAATTACCCTGAGTGGATCATGACACATTGTATAAAGGTATCAAAAGATCACCTGTACCCCAAAAATACGTGTAACCATTATATGTCATTAAAATAAATAAATAATTTTTAAGAGAAAAGAAAATTAGATTGTAAGAATGAAAGGAAGGTGTGATTATAATCAACCTAGAAAGTCAGTTTTAGCTCCCAAGTAGCATGGGGCTGTGGGTCTAGTTGTAAGGACTGTGGCTGCTGAAGAAACAGAGGCAGAGATGGAGTTGAGGTGGGACAGGAGAGGTCCTGGCTGCCTGAAGGGACTGTGCTGGGAGCCACATCACAGCAGGTCTTGAGTTCCAGGCACTTAACCCCTTCTTTTGCAAGAACCCCTGTAGGTGGCAACAGTGACATGGTGATGGAAGGGTAAATTTTGTCATGGTTTGGAGGAAAGAAAAATCCGAATCAGGGAAGCCAATACAACGGTATAGGTGACGCAGGAGAACATTGTTAGGATGAAAATTGTAAGTTTAGGCATTAGAAAATGCCAATGAGGCCTGGTGCGGCGGCTCACTCCCATAATCCCAGCACTTTGGGATGCCGAGGTGGGCAGATCACGAGGTCAGGCATTCAAGACCAGCCTGGCAAGCACCATGAAAGCCCATCCCTACTAAAAATACAAAAAATTAATTAAGCCAGGTGTCTATAATCCCATTTACTCAGGAGGCAGAGGCAGGAGAATCGCTTGAACCCAAGAGGCGGAGGTTGCAGTGAGCCGCGATTGCACCATTGCACTCTAGCCTGGGCGACAAGAGCGAAACTCCATCTCAAAAAAAAAAAAAAAGCCATTGAGCCTGGTGTGGTGGCTCACGTCTGTAATCCCAGCACTTTGGGAGGGAGGCTGAGGTGAGAGGATGGCCTAAGACCAGGAGTTCAAGACCAGCCTGGGCAACAGAGTGAGATGCCGTCTCTACTAAAAAATACTTTTTAAAAAAATGCCAGTAGAAATCATATTTTTGGGAAGTGAACTTCGAGCCCTTCAAACCAGGCTTTGTTGAGGATCCATGTACAGGTCTAAACCCCTTCCCAAGCCAGTCTGGGAGGCGTCTGAGGCTATTTTTGCTTTTAAGCCAAGGGCAAGGTAAAATTGGTAAATTTGTTTTCCTCACCTAGACAGAATTTAGTTTTGGTATTACGGTTTGAACAAACTGAAAGGGGCCCTATCCACAGTCTAGTCAACCCCCTCATTTAACAGATGGGGAAACTGAGGCCCAGAGAAATAAAAACCTGTCTGTAGCCACTTGCCAGTGCCCAATGCCCCTCCAAAGTCTTCATCTCTCTACTTTTTAAAATAGGCATCTACTAATTTGTCATTTTGAAAATAATCTGAGCTACTCAATTATAATCACATGTTCACAATTTAAAACAAAATTTTTTTTTATCTTTAAAAATGAAGCTCTTTAAAAATGAAGGGTTTTTTTTTAGGCAACTATCAACAGACCAAGAGAGGAGATATTGGGTGGTGTTCAGCGTGGGGTCTGAGCAGAACCTTCCTAGTTCCTCAAAGCCGTATCACACAACCAATGCCTTTGCCATTACAGCACCCAGAGAAAGTGGAAATCGATGTCCAGCACACTGGTATAAATAACAGAGGCTTCTTGCTGTGCCTACAGCAGTCTGGGGGCTCGGGCTGCCCCAGGTGTCATGTGGCTGCCCTGGGCGGAGGGATCCGTCTCTGTAGACACAGCCTTCCACGCAGAGCTCTCCCGCTGGGGAGACCAGACACAGCCCACGACCTGGTTTTCCTGCACAGCAGGCCAGCTGCATGGCTTAGCCCACTGTGATGGAGGATGGGGACACCACGCGTGGCCATCACTCCTGGAGGTATGAAATCCTCTGCTGTCTGTCTGGAACTAAACACTGAGTTATTTTGGGGTTAGGCAGTAATCCGATCATAGCCATCACCTGTCTGCTTGACCTCACTCAGGGCTGGATTTCTGAGCCGTCTTTCTAGGAAGGTGGGATTTTCTGAAACGGGACTCTGAAAGCACAGGAGTTCCACATTAACTAGGCCAGCTCCTTGTGGGTCCTGCGGAATTATCTGCTGTCATGTGTCTCCCCAGCTTGATATCTGGTTCAATTGTAAATTACTCAAGAGAGGGTGAAATGAATTTGTCATCACCGGGCTGCGGGTTCATTTACGCAGCCAAGCAGCAGGGTGGTTTGACCGGCCTACCTGGAAAGCAGATGAACAAAACTCTTAAGATGTTAGTCCAGATGGAACAGATGCCTGGAAAATTACAGTGAGTGCTCACGTAGCCATGAGGGACGGCTCGAGGAACTTAGATTGCAAATACCCAGGACTGTGCTCACTCTTTTAGCTCAGTACTTAAGATTCAATAGGAATTAATGGTCAGTTGCAAAGACTGGACCAACAAGTATTTATGGGACTCATTTTTATTTAACTAGTGTATTCTCATTGTACTAGTATATTGATTGTTTTTCAGGACAGACTGTGTTTCGTAGTGTACCTGTTGTACTTTCTGTACAACTGTGTTGTTTATTCTGCTCAGTGTCAGAAGATGTGAATTTTTTTCACAGGGAAAAATAGCCATGGGAAGTAATATCTTTATATCTTTAGAATTCGTCTCCTGCCTCTGCTATTAGCTTATTCTATTGTTTGTTCATGTGCCTCTCTATACCGTTAGATGATGAACTCCTTGGAGAAATCAAGAATGATATTTTATTCACCTCTGTGTTCTCCGAAGACTGTACAGTGCCTGCCCATAAGAGCACTCAAATATTGTTGGAATAAATTAACAAAAGAATAAGCACTCCCAAGAACTGTCTTTAAGAAAACACACACCATATTCGTGTGACTGCAAAAGCAATCAGTAGAGAAAAATTTTTAAATGCTTTATTTAAATTATGGAACCTTAGGAATTGGAAGGATAATTTCAAATTCCCCTCTTGAAGCAAAATCACACTTATAAGAAATGAAATCTATATTTGGTTCGCCTGTTTTAAATAATTAAAAGGTATCAAAACAAATATAAAATAAAAATTAAATTTGTAAAGCCAAGGTGTATGTGTAAAGATATATATCCATGTGTACATGTCAAAATTTTTAATTTTTTTATGTGTTTCGAACGTTTTTTTAAAATCAGACCTAGAAAGAGGGCCCACTTAAAGGTATTTTTGAGTTTACTTTTGGTGTGACTCAGACAGTGTAGGATAGATGTAAGAGCTTGAGTTGGAGTGAGGAAATCAGTTCTTACTATTGTTGACTTATTCTGTGACCTTTTATATGTGCAGCATAATTCAATCATATTTTCAAATATTTATGTAAAACACTGCCTAAAGCATTGTGTTCGATGATTCACTTAACCTTTTAGCATCTCAGTTTTCTAATCTGTGCAAAGGGAATAATAATACCTAACTCATCCCAGAAAACCATTTTGGAATGATATTGAAAGCATCTCAAAAATAAAATCACTAGTGTCTACAGGTAATGCATCAGCATTATTATTAAGCCTTCTTATTTGAAAGTCACTGCTTTGAACTGGATTGGATGACCCAGTGGCTTGGGTGGGAGCTGGGCTGGAGAAGGTTGATAGCAGGCCAGCTGGTTTTCTCCTGTTGTGATTTTGTTACCTCTCTGGAGTGCTTTTGATTTTTCTTTTTCTGTTTTTTTTTTTTGAGACGGAGTCTTGCTCTGTCACCCAGGCTGGAGTGCAGTGGCGCGATCTCGGCTCACTGCAAGCTCCACCTCCCAGGTTCACGCCATTCTCCTGCCTCAGCCTCCGGAGTAGCTGGGACTACAGGCGCCCGCCACCACGCCTGGCTATTTTTTTTTTTTTTTAATTTTTTAGTAGAGACGGGGTTTCACCATGTTAGCCAGGATGGTCTCGATCTCTTGACCTCGTGATCCGCCCGTCTCGGCCTCCCAAAGTGCTGGGATTACAGGCTTGAGCCACCGCGCCCGGCCGCTTTTGATTTTTCATATCAACTGCAGTGACTCAGATGGGTCGACAGTCTCTCCAAACAGAAAACCTAGTTTTCCTACCAATGAGTTTGGCCTGGTCCCAGAAATTCACTCTAGACATGTAGGACCACATAATAAGACAACTGGAAAAGAGCTCATCTATCTAGTCCAAAATTGTAATGAATTTGTGGGTCATGAAATCTATTTAGTGGGTTGTGGCCAACATTTAGAAAATATAGATTAGACCAGAAAATATCAGAGTTTTGGAATCTTTCATTTCAGCTACATGTGTGTATCACAGTGTGCAGTGTTTCTTGCTACCAAACATTTTTGCAAAATTCTAATAGTTCCATTCCCATATCTGACAAATGAAAGTAAGGAGCCCAGAAAAGTAATGTTAGGTCATCTATTTAGAGACAGCCGGGACATAAATTCAAATGTCCAGACTTCTGGTTTCGTGCTTTTTCCATTTTGAAGACCTGGAAAGACACAATAGAAGGAATAGTGAAGGACATAAGTTCAAGTCTGGTGCTTAAAAACTGTGTAAAGTGCAAGTTGCTTACTCCAGAGGCTTCATTATTCTTATTTCTAAAATAAAGTGAATGGGACTATCCACTTCCTTACTAGATTATTGGAAGAACTACCAAATACAGATGAAGCAAAAAAAATGCCAAATGAAAAAATCTGCAAACCTGCCGTGTGCGTTGTGTGTGTGTGTCTTAATATTACTCTTTTATATTCTTTCCCCTAGACAAAATTTTTTACTTTTTTCATTCTTAATTTCTCCTTCTGTTCTACCCTTTAATGTGTTTCTTTACTGAGTCATTCTTTAGCCTCTCTTTATTCTTTATCTTTGAGCATCATCTGGCAATAAACATTTTTTGGTATTTGCCAGAATGCCATAATTTCCAAAGCATTTTCTCACTTAAAAATATTTAAAAATGCATAACAGGTTGAGGAAAATCCAATATACCATAAATATATGTATATTTGGTATACTGGATTCATTTATATAAACATGTTATATAAATATACATATATTTATATAAATATATATAGATGGAATATTTTTATCAATCTATTTCAACAATTTCTTATTCAATTCAGTTTGTTTTCTAAGTAATTAATATTGATCAAATTGCTTTTGGCAAGATTATTTCTAGTCAGATCATTATAGTCAACTTGTCATACACCAAGGTCATGTACTCTAAACTCAGTGATTTTCAAAGTCTACACCTGCTCATTTGGTAAATCACCTCACCTCCTGATTCCAGTTATCTTCTTCGTCAGATCACTATGAGACTGGGCTGGAGCATTGCCTTCAGGTCTGTCGCTTTGCCTTTTGCAGAATGCCATCTGCCAGATGTGGGATCAACCTCTTAAATCCAACATAGCAAAGAAGATCCCCCACATCATTTTATTAAGGAAAAACAACAAACAGCAGTTGCTTCCTCCACACTGGGTCTTAGCACGTGCAGAGCTGTGGAGTCCTGTCTGTGCACAGAGACAGGCATTGACAGGTGGAGTCAGCTTCTCCACCACTGACATCTTTCCAAGTCAGTGCTGTGCTATGCCCGCAAATGAGAAAGCGGCAGCCTGGATGATGCTATAATTGGCAGTACCAACTCCATGGAAATATTCAGAGGCTTCAGCTGTCGTTTTAAAAACTGTCCTTCAGGTGGTGCCATGTCAAAGGGAAGGGACCCGAGTGACTGCCCAAGGTTCCAGATACCTTAAGAGGTAAGCAGAGATTGGATACTGGGGTTCATGTGTTCATTTGCCCCTTTATTCAACTGGTGCTTACTAAGTGCTTAATGCATCCCGAATTATGCAAGGACCTGGGAACATGTGTAAGACACTATTCCTGCTCTCAAGTTGCTTATAGTTTAGTCAAGGAGCCAGCTTTGCATCTAAAACCATGCAACCCCAATTTCTAACCACCAGTCAATCTCCAGTGAGCCTTTTTCATTGTAATGGCCTTTGGGATGGTGGGGCCATAAGGTAGGGGTTACTTGGGGAAAGCCAGCACCTTGCACATGTCCATCCTGCCCTGTCCCTGAAAGCCCCCAGATCCATCCACACATCACAAACCTGCTGCTCCATAAAGAAGAACCTGACGTGGACTTGTGGAGGAAGCAATTGATCAGAACTTCTCCCAGATGCTCTTGATCTAATTTTATCTGTTTTTCTGCCATTGCCTCTTTCCAAATTCTTGCCCGTGTGGTTTTCTCTTGGTCATGCATGTGGCCCTGGTCCGGCGCCTCCCTATCTCCTGTGACTTAAGTTTAGCTCACTCTCCCAATTTTCAGCATTTCTTGTCTTTTTCAGCTTTTGTTGAGATAACAGCAACTTGAATATCTCTAGACGTTAATACTTCCCAATGGGTACCTGTCTTTTGGCTTTATCGCTACTGTCTCTTACTCTACATAATTTTAATTGGGTCTAATTTATAAATAATTTCCTCTATATTTTTACTTTTTATTTTTTATGGCCTGTTGCTTTTTAAAATTTATGACTATGGCCTTTTAAAGAACTTCTTTACTTTATATATCATAGTAAACACATTTTCTCACATTTTCACCTCTTTTACAATTTTGCCTCAATTTCAACTGGAATTTATTTCGGCGAATGACAGGAATCAGGGTGGTAGAGTGCCTGTCACTTTTTTCCTTCTGCACAGATTGGCAGTTATCTCAGGATCATTTCTGGAATGAGCTATCCTTTCTTCAATGATCTAAAATGCGGCCTTTTTCATTTTCTTATTTCTTTTATACATGTGGGTCTTCCAGTTCCGTTTCATAGATTACTGCCCTGTGGCTACAGCAAAGCATAGTAACTTTATCATACATTTTCATATCTGTTAGGGCTATTTTCCCCCTCTTTGTGTTTCACATTTATTTTAGTTAGTCAAGTTTTCCCCCTGAAATACGTTGGGATTTTGAATAGCATTGCACTGAATTTATAGAGTGGTTGTAGGCAGGGTTGATACCTTTGTAATATTGGGTTTCTCTTTCTGTAAATGATTCAGATATTTTGATATGACTACATCACCCCCAGCCATATTAATTCCTTTTATGGCCTTATGTCCTTCATAGCTCTAGTCAGTCCTTTACATTATTGTGTTATGAGTTTGTTCACTTGTTTATTGTCTGTGTCTTCATGTAGAGTGAACGCAGAATTTCCAGATCCTAGATCAATGTGTAGAACATACGAGGTGCTCGGGAATTATCGGTTTATTGGTTGAATGAAATAACCTTGACTTCCTAAGGCCTCTAACCCTCCTGCTTTGGGTGTCCCAAAGCTGTCCCCGCTGGTTTCCTCCACCTCGCTGCGGTGTCTTTTCAGCCTCCCCGAAGGCTGTCCTGCTTCTATCCCGACCTCAAGTGCTGCATCCTGGGGAGAGGGTCCTCCTTGGCTCTGTCCTTGGTATCTCTCCCTCAGAATTGCATCATTTCAATTTCCACCAGATACTGATGACTCCAAATTTATTTTTTTGGGCTAAATCTCATGGGTTTTTTTTTCTCCCCAGACACATTGATATTACTACATGCTGGACATTTTCTTGCAGAAATCCGAAAGAAATCCCCATTTTCTTGCAGAAATCTAAAATAATCCCCTATATGTGCAAGTCAGACTGAGCACCACTCCCAAGACCATGACCTCCCCTGCACCCCTGCTCTTTCCCACTCACCTCTCCTCTTGAGAAAGCCACCTCCTGCTACCCAGTCTGCAGTGCCAGAAAACTGGAAACCAGCCCCTAAGCTGCTTTGGCCCATTTCTCACTAGCCAACCTCTCCCATGGCCTCCCCAGTTTCTTCAAATACACCCCCTCCCCTATCCCCCCTACTGCCACCGTGATTTACAGCTTTTTGTCCAGATTACCTCAGTAGCCTTCTAATTCTGGCTTTCCATGACCCATAACCACATTTCTCAAGTGTGCTCTATGCTGGCTTGAATATGTTAATGATCTTATTTCTACTTTTAGTGCAGTTTCCTTAGAGCTGGCATCACTTTCATCATGACTTGAGGACTTACTAGAGATAGCCAATGATGACTCACAGTCAAGCCACATGTCATATGCTGCAGACATCGGGACTGCTGCTTATTTGCAAATCCTTTTCTCCATATTTTTCTCATTTGTAGCAATGGATCAATTCCATATTAAAAGTTTAATAATGAATTAACTAATGATTTAAACAGGCTGATAAGACTAACACTGAACCAATGATTTTAAGGTAATCTAAATACATAAATTATTAATCTATGTTGTTTACTAAGAAGTGTATTAAAATAATATAGAAAAAGCTTGCTTTGTGAAAGAGCTAGAAGTTAGAATGTCTAGGTTCAAATCCTGCCTCTACTCTGTCCTTGACTAAGATGTTGGACCCATCACCTCAACTTTCCTTGGGTCATTTTTCCCAGACATCACCTGATGACACAGAGCTTACCTGGACTCCCACAGTAGTAAATAGAACAGGGTCAGCAAACTGAAATTTGTTGGGTCCTTTAGAATTAAGTAGCTTAGATAAATTTTCATCAAAATATTTTTATAGTAGGGAATAGAGGAAAGTCTAATTAAAAAAGTCAATTCTGTTTTATTTGAGGATGTATGAATATGTTATCATTTTCAGCCTCTGATTTACCTTCCAATTATTGTTTATTTGGGTCATTGTAAAATTAGTTATCATTTTTTTGAATACACATTCACTGCTGACAAAGTGGTGAAACCAGAAGTTATGCTTGACCACGCAAAGATTATAACCCTCAAAGGAGAAAAATCCACATGTGGGTAGTTGATTATTGGTGCAATAGAGTGAGAGTGAATTCCTTAAAAGTTTAAACGAAAGCAGAACTATATTCACATCATGGAGGGAACTTCGTTTCTGGTATGATGAGCTATTGCCCCAAGTCATGACAATATCTTGCTCTCTGGAAGAGAATGAGTTTGTCATCTGCCAAGATACACACTCTATATTTCCAACCATCACATCTGCCTTGTAGGCTGACTGAACCCAGAGCAAATCAATCACAAAAGTTAATCCAATAGACTTCCCTTCAGCTGCTAGAAATCACTCATCACATCTGTGAAGAGAGTCCTAGTTATAACAAATGAGATTACAAATTTGACCATTTTATTAGACACCCTCTACTAGTGTTAACAGACAAAGACGGAGGTTAAGTTGAAATTAAATTGAAATCTTCTTACCTCTGTACTGATTGCAATATCTGACAATACCCTCAACTTTCTTGGTGCAAGTCAGTTGCATGGTACTCAGAGCCCAGTGTTAATAGGCAATAACAGGTGTGATTCTAGAGAAGAGGACTAGGTGGCAGGAAAATAAATGAGATAGCAGTATTCAACTTGGAGTCATAGGCAAGAATTCTGCTCCAGCTGTCGACCAGGTTCTAAGAACAAGACTCGGAGCAGCTTTTGCTCCTGCTAGTGATGCAGGGCCAAGAGAGTCCTCACACTCTGCATTTGCAGGTGTCCAGAAGGGGAAGCCACTCCTGCATTTATCATGTGAGTGGAGAAGCTCAGAGGAATGAGGGCATTCTAATAAGGTATCAGAATTCTCTTTTGTTTATGCTAATTGACAGAGCAGGAGCATCGCCATCATGGACAAACACCACCATTTTAAGTTCCCCTTGATTAAAAAACTGCCTAAATTCAGCCCCAAAATATCAGCCTAATGGCTATTGTCAACATAATCAGAAACATTCCAACCCTAAGATAAACACCCCTCTGGCCACAAACATGCTGACCCCGAGACAGCCTCCCCTCTGACCAGAGACATTCCAACCCCACAGTAAACTTTCCCTCACATAGAAACATTCCGAACCTACCAAAAGCTTCCCCCTTCCTAAACCCTTAAATATCCTTAGTCTGTAAGAGAGAACACTCCTGATCGAAATCATCCAGAAGCCCCTCTCAGGTTCATTCTCCAAAATAAACCTGACTTTGACTGTTGAGCCACTTTTCGTGTTTCTTCTTTCTTTTACTCTTACACTCAGGTTAGAAGAAATTTACATAACATTGAGTACTTCATGCTTTCCAGAGAATAAGGAGAATGCACATGAACTAATGCAAAGTTATACAGGTAATGTGACTTCATTGTTAGCATATGGTGTTATACAAATAAAATTGCCCAAACTTTTGAAATTGATATCTTTATCAATGGTAAAGCTAATAAGAATTATCATTAACTGGAACCTTCCATGTGCAAAACACTACATGTCTTATGTCATAATCTTTGAAACCTGCAAACTATTATTATTTACATTTTATAGATAAGGAAACTAATGATCAGTGAGACTGAATCAACTGTTTTAAGTCATCTATGTAGTCAATGAGACTATATTGACCAGGTCAGTTTGATTCCAAATTATATGCTTTATACCATATTGTGATAATATATACTTATAGTTTCTACTTCTCTTGAGTTACACCATGACCACCATAAACTGAACCTGTCACTCAAAACAACAGCAATGACAACCCAAAGATTCTGTATTTGTGGGTTGAGGATCGAGTCAAATGGTTACCTAAGACCCAGACCATTGTAGAAAACATGGATCTCCTAAAATAGGATGTCAAGGCCAAGACCACCTTCGCCAGATGGAGGCAGCAGAGATCAGAGGATTTGTATACAGAATCGTGCAGTCCCAGCTAAGTGGGGGCAGCTTGTCAACAGTATAGGTATGGGAACACAAGAACATGAAGTTGATACACAGCTTTAGTCCTCACCTAAAATCAGATTGGAGATGCGGAGCAAGGTCAGTGAAGAGGCATTCAGCCAGAAATGAGGAGGAGGAGGTCAAGATGAACAGCAGGAATCAGGAGTTTGTGTATGAGCCAATGAAGCAGGAAGTCTCAGCCAGGTCTGCTGACCCCAAAGGGAAATCATCGGCATGGTCAATGTGCAACTGAGTTTGAGTTGCACGTTATTCATCTTTTTTTTCCGTAAGTGAGAAGCGTTTTAAGCTGGTAACTTTCTAGATACCCACTTTAATGTTAATAGATTTTTTTTTCCATCCCAAAAGGGATGAATGCAAAGGCCCTAGCAAGAACACAGCTATCATTTTCCACCTGAGTTATTATCCAGGGATGGGGGTGGTGAACTCATCCTGGCTCATAATGTGTTAAAAGGGAAACCAGTCCTTCTAATTAAAACTTAAACCTTTCATTTGTATTTCCAGGAGAACACATGCTGCCTAGTGAGCAGAGGTTACACAGGAATATGCTGGGAAATTGAGAGAAACCATCCTCATCACCCACTCTCCAACACCCTCTGTTTTAAGAGCAGGATATCCGCTTCAAGGAAACAAGAAGTCACAGGGGTAGAAAGGAGGCCAGAGATCATGTAGCTCAACTGTGTACTTTATGAATGTGAAAATAAGATACTGAGAAGGTGTTTCATGCCATTAGTTCACTGTCTTGCCTGTTTTGCAACATCAGCCTTCTGTTTCCCTGTTGAGTTCTTTACTACCTGCTTAAAGCAACATCAGACACTTAGGGGAGGCTGCACAGAAAGCAAAAGGCCAGTGAAGAAGGTTTACACAATTCTCCAGAAAACATTAAAGAGAAAAGGATTGAAACTGACTCTTAAGTTCAGAGAGATAAAATATAAACAAGAAAAATTGGAAATTTAACCCCAGAAGACAGATAAGATCCTATTCGTTTAATCAAAAAGTTGGTAATACAAACACATGACTAATGATAAAGGGGCATAAAATGTAAGATTATGGTAAAAATATAGTTTCCTATTTTTTTATTCTAGTATATTTCTGTATTTATTTATTTTTTGTGGGGGATGGAGTTTCACTCTTGTTTCCCAGGCTGGAGTGCAATGGTGCGATCTCGGCTCATCACAACCTCCGCCTCCTGGGTTCAAGCGATTCTCCTGCCTCAGCCTCCTGAATAGCTGGGATTACAGGCATGCGCCACCACACCTGGCTAATTTTGTATTTTTAATGGAGATGGCATTTCTCCATGTTGGTCAGGCTGGTTTTGAACTCCTGACCTCAGGTGATCCACCTGCCTCAGCCTCCCAAAGTGCTGGGATTACAGGCGTGAGCCACTGGGCCTGGCTATTTCTGTATTTTTATGTGCCACTTTTTATGACAAATTAATTCAGAAAATTCAGAACAATAACACTGTATTTCAATTGCTCGCACATTTGAAATCTTTCTGTAGAAACATTCATTCATTTTCCCGTTTAAAGGAAAGGATGCCATTGATGGCATAATACTGACTCTTAATTCTTCAGTAAGGTTCCTAGTAATTTTCTTTATTTTACATGAAGTAACCACTTCACTAGATGATTTGTTGATGGTGCAAAGGGGAAACTTGAACACAAGCCCTTTGAGATAAATTAACCTGGCTGAACCTGTTGTCACTAACAACCTCTCCAGAGTCAGGTGAGATGTCCAGCTTATTAACTAAGATGCAATTTAGTTTCTTTTTTTTCTCTTTTCTTTTTTTAATTTGAGATGGGGTTTTACTCTGTTGCCCAGGCTGGATTACAGTGGCATGATCACAGCTCACTGCGGCCTCAACCTCCTAGGCTCAAATGGTCCTCCACCTCAGCCTCCTGAATAGCTGGGACTACAAGTGCACACCACCATGCCTGGCTAATTTTGTATTTAGAGATGGGGTTTGTCATGTTGCCTAGGCTGGTCTCATATTCTTTGGCCCAAGAGATCCTCCCACCTTGACCTCCCAAAGTGCTGGGATTATAGGTGTGAGCCACTGCACTGGGCCCTGAGTTTCTAAAGAATTGTTAATACTGCCTTAACATATTTTTGAGATAACACACACACAAAATCATGGATTGCAAATTGATGATGGCAGAGCATCCAGCCTATAGAGTGTGAAATTAACGGAATCCAAGAGCATAGAAATAATCTAATCAGTTGACCAAATGAATAATTCTTACTTTGACTCTCTGGGTTACTGAGACAGAATATTAAGAAAGGTGGTAATGAACTACAGAGACTCTAGCAAAGTATGGGATAAATTGTCAGATTAAAAATAGTAACTTTATATACAAAATTGATTATATTTCTCTATGCGAGCAATGAACAATTGGTCATTGAAATTTTAAAATATTACTATTTGAAAGAGCAGCAAAAACTTAGGGGTGAGTCTAACAAAAGATGTGGAAGATTTGTATGATGAAAGCTGTGAAACATTGGTGATAAAAATGAAAGAAGTCCTATAAATGTAGAGGATGAATGCTATCCATGAGTGGAAAGCCCTAAGGTTGTTAATACATATACATCAGTGCTCCCCCAAAAGATCCATATACTCACACAATACCAATAAAATTCTTAGAAGGGCTTTTTTGGGTTAAAATTTATGAGTTGATCCTAAAGTTTATACAACAAAGCAGAGAACTTAAAATACCCAAAACAGTTTTGAAAAAGGCAAAATCAGAGAACTCATGATACCTAATTTCAAGACTTACAGAAAAGCACAGAAATCAAGGCGGGTATTGGTAAAAGAAGCTCAATGGATCTGAATGGAGAGTCTAGAAATAGACCTACACATACATGGTCAGTTATTTTTTGACAATGGTGCCATTCAATGGGCAAAGGATAGCCATTTCAACAAATTATACCAGAAAAATTGTTCATCCATATGCCAAAAATAAAATGTATATGAAAAAGTGAAATTTACACTATATAAAATTAACTTGAAACAGATCACCTAAGTATAAGACTTACAACTATAACACCTTCAGAAGAAAATATAGAAGAAAATTATAGAGACCTTGGCAAAGATATCTTAAGACACAAAATAAAAATTCTGCTGATCATTTTTAAAAACATTTAGAGTGTCATCTGACTTCTCAACAGCAGCACTGAAAGTTGGAAGGCAATGGCATAATATGCTGAAAGAACATGATAACTGTCAAGCAGATTTATATGCTCAGTGAGAATATTTTTAGGAATGAGAGCTATACATATTTCCAGACAAAATAAAACAGAAATTTGCCACCAAAAAAAGAAAAAATCATAAAAGAAGCTATTGATTAATTGGACTTCATCAAAATTAAAAACTTCTGTTCTTTGAAACAAACTGTTATAAAAAAAAAAGTAAGCTGCAGGCTGGGAGAAAATCTTTATAAAAATAAATGATAAAGGACCTCTTTCCAGAATATTATTATAAATAACTTATAAAATTTAATAATAAAGCAAACAAGCCATTAAAAAATGAGCAAAAAATTTAAATAGACACTTCACTAAAGAAGAGATATGGATAGCAAATGAGATGGTTAACATCATTAACTGTTAAGGAAGTGCAAACTCAAGCCACAATTAAATACAACTACATATGTATTAGAATGGCTAAAATTAAAAAACCTGACAATACCAAGGCTGCTGAAGATGTAGAGAAACAAACATTCTCTTACATTGTTGGCCAGAATGCAAAATGGTGTAGCCACATTGGAAAATATTTTGGCAGTGTCTTGTAAAGTTAGTCATATAACCCAGCAATCCCATTTCTAGGTATTTACCCAAGTTACAGACAACATATGTCCACCTAAAGACCTGTTTGAGAATATTTCCAATAACTCTATTGATACTAGCCCAAACCAGAAAATAACCCAAATGCCCATCAACAAATGAATGGATAAGCAATTGTGATCCATCAACATAATGAAACACAATTAGCAATGAATTTTGATACATGCAACAACCTGGACAAATCTCAAAAGCATAATACTACATGAAAGATGCCAGATGAAAAATGCTACTTGTTGCGTGATTCCATTCATATGTTATTCTGAAATGGCAAAGCCACAGGGAACAAAACTCATATCAGTGATTACTAAGAACTAGGACTGGGGGAGAGAACTGAATACAATGGGGACAAGAGGGACATTTTATAGTGCTGAAAATCTCCTATATTTTTATTGTGTTGGTGGTTACATAATCATAT
Organism: Macaca thibetana thibetana; assembly: GCF_024542745.1. NCBI lineage: Eukaryota > Metazoa > Chordata > Mammalia > Primates > Cercopithecidae > Macaca > Macaca thibetana. Next base: position 6,770,738 of record NC_065586.1, read on the forward strand.
ATATCTACCCAAACTCATAGATTTGTACAATAATTCAAAGGTTGAACTTTATTGTATGTAAATTATTCCCTTAAACAATGTAACATTAGGTATATTTGGGCCAGAGTTGAAAAAGTATTGGAACAAGTGATACCTACTGTGGTCACCCTGTGACTACAGTAGTTAAATAAGTAAATCATAGTCAAAGTCCTTTCCTTGTTTGATTAACTGGAATGATACACTCAGCATGTCCTCTGGCAGTCTGGATAACTGTATTGCACCCAAAGCCTTAGAAGTGGATATGTAATGCTTCGAATTGGTGAAGAATTTATCCAGCTCTTGGCAAAAGCACATTTTAAAACTAACAACCTAATTTTCAGAGAAATTGAGTATGAGAACAGCTGAGGAGCCACCATTGATTTATGTTTCCAGAAATACCCATGAAAACATGAAAAGATACAGCCTCTCAATGTCTAAATAGCGCTAGAAATTCAATACATAAAATACTTGCTAATCATTTGAAAGAAGTATCTTTAACCACGGGGCAGATGAACTCATTTGAGAAAACAGAAAGTCAGCTTACAAGGCACACATTATGTCCGGAACAATCAGCACCAGACAGGAAGTTGGTTCCAGAAGTTTCTAGAAACTCTAGGCATGGTCCCTACTTTAGAGACACTAGGCCTCCATAACTTACTAGAAGCTCTTGCTAAATGCCTAATCCCATTGACACTTCACTTTCTACATATTCAAGACTACAATTTTTAATGCTGTAGAATATTGTTTTGAGATATTAAAATTTTACCCTTGTGTTTTCTCCTTTCCCATCCCTAGCCAAGTAGAAATTTATACTCTAATATTTTGGGGTTCATTGTGAACTGGTAGTAGATGGTTGTAGAGCCTTTCTAAGACCTCTATGATTCCTCACCAGTGACCCCTTTGCTCCCTAGGGAAGAGGTAGTGGTGGGATTTTTCAAGCATTAAAGAGTTGATTATTCCACTTATCCAGTGGGATGGTGGTTTAGAGTCAAAATTTAGCCTAATTTTTAATGAAAAATCTATCTATTACAGATCTGAGCTTGTGGCCCAAGATTCCTAACCATCATATCAATATTGCTACATCCCACCCTGGTATGTCAAATCAATACAATATAAGGATGGAAAGAGGAAACATACACTATAGACTGTCTTCTGGGAATTATAGTTCTTCACTCACCACTTCTAGCAAAATGAGTAACAGAACCACATTATATTCTGGTTGAAATTAGCATTTAGCTTCAGAACCTACTGCAGCCTAAGTCCCCTGTAAAATCCCTTCGGTTATATAGGAAATGATAAAAATGCCCACCACTTCTAAAACAAAGACTTGAGGACGGTCAAATATTACAGTCTTACATTGATATAAATTATAAGGTATAGAAAGGTATGGAAATAAATTTGTCCAGCTCGTGAGCCAGCGATTACCTAAAAAAATGATAGTGAGAACACCTAACTCTGCTGGACCTGTCCCCTGATTAGAGACCCAGGCCCCATGGAAACATTAAAACTGGGTAGTTGTCACTCTACAATTTGTGGTGCCGAATAGAGAGTATTATTCTCCCTCATCCTTCCCTTACCACCATGCTATATTCAGGTAGAAACTAAACATCCCGGAAAACCAATAGATATGAAAGATAATCAACAGAAGTCCAATATTCACTAATTACTGTCATGCATCGCATAATGATGTTTTGGTCAACAATGGACCACATATATCACAGTGGTCTCATAAGATTATAATATTGTATTTTTACTGTACCTTTTCTTTCTTTCCTCTTTCTTTCCGCTTTCTTTGTTTCTCTCTTTCTTTCTTTCTTTCTTTCTTTCTTTCTTTCTTTCTTTCTTTCTTTCTTTCTTTCTTTCTCTCTTTCATCTTTCTTTCAAGACAGGGCTTGCTCTGTCATTCAGGTTGGAATGCAGTGGTGCAATCACGGGCTTCTTGGCTTAAGTGATCCTCCTGCCTCAGCCTCCTGAGTAGCTAGAAATAAAGGCCCAAGCCACTGCACCTGGTTAATATTTTTAAAAAAAAATTTATAGAGACAGGGTCTTGCTATCTTGCCCAGCCTGGTCTCAAACACTTGGTTTCAAGCTATTCTCTCACTTTGGTCTCCCACAGTGCTGGCATTACAGGCATGAGCCACCACAGTGGGCCTCTGCTCTACTTTTTCGATGTTTAGATATGTTCAGATACATAAATATCTACCATTGTGTTAACAATTGCCTGTATATTCAGTAGAGTCACATGCTGTAGAGGTTTGTAGCCTATGAAAAAAGTATGGCACACTGTTCAGTAAAAATTTGCAGTGTGAAATAAGTGAAGAAAATCCCACTTTGTTGTTATTTTCTATTATCTAAAAGAATAGCTCCAGAAAACATATTTCTTATTCCGAACAAATGCATCTTCATTTCTAAAGTAAACAAACTAAAATACTAACTCAGAAAAAAAATCAAATGTTTAATTAAATGTTTAAAATCAAATGTTTAATTGGCCCCAGGCTTGGGACCAATTCAGACCTTTCCTTTAATTAAACAAAAACAGAAACAAACGAAACAAAAAAAGTTTGTCCCTGAAGCAAGCTTCCTTTCATGCTGCTACTGTTAGGTGAAGATGGAGCAGCCTCTTTGAAAAAATCTCATAAATCAGCTGCTCTTAGATTTGATGGCATCATGTTGATATTGCTTCTTGACTCTCTATGGCTTAGCATTTGTTGATCACCTTTTCTTCTAAGAAAGAATCTCAGCTTTTTGATAATAAGCTGAGAGTTAAACTTCTGACTGACAACTACTTAACTCATGTCCAAAAATGTTGAGATAAATGGTAGTTGAGACAGTCCAAGGAACAAGCTGAAATCCTTAATAGATACTTGGGTCAAGCAGAGCATTAGAATGTAAACTCCTTGGTTTAAAATGATTTGGTCCTCATAGAAACACTTTCCCTGAACCAAGATTCACGACCATGCTCTCAGCTTTTACCAAAGGTTGGTATAAGAAAAACCTTCGTGAAGTGCATTTATTTATTATTTTAAAGCAAAGTTTATTTTTTCCTTATATGAGTAATTCATACTCATTATAGACAAATTGGAAAAATACAGAAAAGCAAAAGGAAGAAAAATTTTATAAATAGTCCCATTCCCCAAAACAATATGGTTTATTTCCATTCTCTCTTTGTTCTATGAAATTATTTTTTAAAATGTTATTGTAAGAATAATAAACGTAATTTACAAAGCATATTGTTTTCTGGGAAAATTGTTCTGAGGACATGGTTTATGTTATGTCCTTAATAAGAGTGTACAGGATTTCTTGATAGAATATAAAATTAGGGGAAAATGGTCTCTTATAAGAAGTCAAGATGGTTTCTTTTATCACACAAAGTATATAGAGTATCATCTTATTTCTCTATTATACTGGATGACAAGAAATTCAGACAATTTTGTGCTCATTTTTGGTAATGTTCTCCCCTAATCTTCCTCTTCCCCCTCTCTTTCCATGTGAGTTTTGTTTTCTCTTTTATCTTTATTTTATCTCCCATGCATACGAAATATAAATGAGCCCCTTTTTGTAAAAATCATTTACCAACTCCCTTTTGAAGAAAGTAAGATGCAAATAAATAGATTGGCAGATTGGGAGAAGCACAGTAACCCTTTTACTTTTATTCTGGTGAAAATGCAAAGAATAAAACCTAATATTCACCAGAGGAGAAGGGACACCCAGGGTGAGACAGAAACACATATAGGGGCTGCAGACGGTGGTTCACGCTGTAATCCGAGCACTTTGGGGGCCAAAGTGGGCAGATCACTTAATGTCAGGAGTTTGAGACCAGCCTGGCCAACATGGTGAAACCCTGTCTCTACTAAAAATACAAAATTTGTCGGGTGTGGTGGTGTGTTCCTGTAGTCCCAGCTACTCAGGAGGCTGAGGCAGGAGAATTCCTTGATCCCGGGAGGCAGAGGTTGCAGTGAGCCGAGACAGCCTCACTGCACTCCAGCCTGGCCACAGAGCAAGACTCCATTTCAAAAAAAAAAAAAAAAAAAAAAAAAATATATATATATATATATATATATAAAACATGGAGTGTCTACAAACTACAAAATTCAACCATAACAGTAAGATCTGGCTGGGTACAAAAATGTACACACAAAAAAATAAAATAATAAATGTGAAGCACGGAAGATAAGCTGACTAAAGTTTGTTGAGATAGTTTCACTTACTAACCTTGCTATACCCTGTTATCTCTCACCTCAAACTCTACTGTCATCGAAAAGGGGAATCCCTACCTTGTAGGTGAAAAGGGATTCTCCTTTTAGATGACAGTAGGGTTTGAATGCATTCTTGGTTATTCTGAATGCACTCAAAATATCAAACTGTAGCTATTTTGTTGCTCGTGAGTATCTCATGCTATTATTGACCTGAAAAGTCCATGCAGCATGGAGATGCTGGAGGGAACTCAGGCCACCTCGATAGGTCAGTTATATGGTAAGGTGGGAATGGACAGGGAATGTAGATGGGGTGGAAAATAATATAAATTTTAAAGGCTCTACGGGTAAAATTATTAAAAAGAGAAAATTCATACGTTCGAAAAACAAAAAGGGAAATGGAGTTTAATGCAAGTCATGGAATCTACTGGACTATCCTCTGTGAGAAGATTTAGGACGTTAGCTCATGGTTGTTGAGCTGGGACTGGCTGTGCAGAGAAGAGAGGAAGAAGCTTGGGATCCAGTTTGAAGATTGGGGAGATCCTAGGAAGGCCAAGTGTGTTTTGATAAATGCAGTTTCAGCCTCACACATTGAAAGATCTGAGAAAATACAATAAATTGATAATATAATAGTAAGGGTAATAGTCATAAAAATGATGCTGTTTTGCAGTTAATGTACTGCCTTTGTGTTTGCTAACATTATTAAACCTTCAAAATCCTGATTGAGTAGGTTGAGCATATTATTATTATCCCCATTTTCACTATCAGAAAGTGAAGCTCATCGTTGGCCAAATGGCTTACCTGAAGTCATACAGTAAGTGATGGTATACCTCTCAGAAAGTGTCCCAGCAGTGAGGGAAAAAGCATGGCACACTGTTCAGTAGATATTTGTAGGATGAAATGAATGAATAAAATCCTGCTTTGTTGTTGTTGTTTTCTATTTCCATTATCCAAGAGAACTTTGAAATAGCTCCAGAGACCAGGCACGGTGGCTCACGCCTGTAATTCCAGCACTTTGGAAGGCCGAGGTAGGCGGATGACCTGAGGTCAGGCGTTCAAGACCAGCCTGGCCAACATGGTGAAACCCCATCTCTACTAAAAATACAAAAATTAGCCGGGAGAGGTGGCATACGTCTGTAATCCCAGCTACTCAGGAGGCTGAGGCAGGAGAATCGCTTGAACCCGGGAGGTAGAGGTTGCAGTGAGCGGACATTGCACCATTGCACTCCAGCTTGGGAAAAAGAGTGAAACTCCATCTCAGAAAAAAAAAAAGACGACGAAGAAATAGCTTCAGAAAATATATTCCTTATTCCGAGCAAATGCATCTTTATTTCTAAAGTAAACAAACTAAAATACTAACTCACAAAAAAAATCAAATGTTTAACTTTGGAAAGTATAAAAATTCAAAAAAAGAAAATGAATATTGCTCATACCCCAGAGATAAGCACAAGTAACAGTCTGGTGTTATCCCTACAGTTTATTTTCTATGCATTTTTCTGCATATATTTTTTTAAGTTACATATATCATGCATAAATTTGTTTTTCAAAATTTACAAATATATTTGTAAACATTTTACCATCAATAAATGCTATAGCATGATTTTGTCTCTGTTGTGGTGAAAAACATGCCACATAAGCTCTACCCTCAACAAATATTTAAGTGTACAACCTAGTACTGTTAACCATGTGTGCACTGTTCTACAGCAGATCTCTAGAACTTTTTCATCATGCATGACCAAAACTCTATACCATTGAACGGCAACTCCGCATTCTGCCTACCCCCAGTCCTTGGCAACCACCATGCTACTTTCTGCTTCTATGAGTTTGATTACTTTAAATACTTCATATAAGTAAAATCATGTAGTATTTGTCCTCTGACTGGCTTATTTCACTTAATATAATGTCCTCAAGGTTCATCCTTATTGTAGCTATATGACAGAATTTCCTTTTTTCTTAAGGCTGAATAACATTACACACACACACACACACACACACACACACAAAATAAGTGTATTTCCATTATTTTGAATAAATTCCCAGAAGTGGGGTTGCTGGGTCATATGGTAGTTCTATTTTTAAGTTTTTGAGGAGCCTCCATATCTTTTTTTCATAATGGCTGTACCAATTTACATTCCCACCAAGAGCGTACCAGCCTTTCAATTTCTCCACTTCCTTGCTAATGTTTGTTATTTTCTTTGTGTTTGGTTTGTTTAAATAATGGTTATCCTGACAGTTGTGAGATAACATCCCACTGTACTTTTGATTTGTCTTCCCCTGCTGATTAGCGATGCTGAGCACCTTTTCAAAGACTGGTGGCCACTTGTATGTCTTTTTTGGAGAAATGTTTGTCCAAGTCCTTTGCCTATTCTTTAGTTGGCTTATTTGGCTTTTTGCTATTAAGTTGTAGGGGTTCCTTCTATATTTTGGATATTAGTCTCTTATCATATATATGACTTGCAAATATTCTCTTCAATTCCATAGGTTGCCTTTGCTCTGCTGAATGTTTCCTTTGCTGCACAGAAGCTTTTTGGTTTCATATAGTCCCACTTGTCTGTTTTTGCTCTTTAACCTCTGATTTTGGTGTCATATTCAAGAAATCATTGCCAAGACCAGTCTTGTAAGGCACCTCCCCTACATTGCTTTTCTAAGAGTTTTATAGTTATAGCACAATTTTTAAAGACTGGCTAATAACCCATTGGTTGGATCTACCAGAATTTATTTAACTAACATTCAGGTACTAAACATATACGTTGTTTCTAAGTTCTGGCTAATTTAAACTTTGCTACAATAAACAACTTTGCATCTAAATTTCTTTGCACCTGTCCATGAATACTTCCCTAAGATTAAATTCCTATAAATACATGTGGTAAGCCAAAAGCATTAAATATTCAAAGCCTTTGGATATTTATGTAGTTGTACCACAATGTACCCCTTGGCTCGTGTTAGAGCACGAAATACTTAGAATAAATGGCAATGGGCAAGTAGAATAGACTCCACATTCCATGCCTTATCATATGTACACCACACTTAGAATCCAGATAATTTCAATGGGGAAGAACTGAGGGAGTTACAAAGGAAGCTTATTGGGTTTCATGAAAGCCCACTGGTAAGTGACAGAGAACATGAAAGGCCACATATCTAATCAGAGACTTTTATTAAAGAATAGGATAAAACAAAAAGCATGTCAAAAAATAGATTTTTGTGAAAAACTCCAAAGGCAACAATAATCACAAAAACATTCACAGGTCTAATCTATGTGGGAGGGAGCTCAAGGCCAGGACATGCCACTCGTTGGCAACTATCATAAAATACTTGCATGCAACAGAGAAAAAAGCAAAATTCTTCCTGTGTCTTTCTTTTTCTTTTTTTTCCTGTTATGACAAATGACCTACAAATGAAAAAGGGTAAGAATATTGCAAGAAGACATCCAGCTATTTCAGAGGAGTTTTAGTCTTTAGTTTCAGACGGTCTTTCCCAGGGTGGTAGGAAAGGTTATGCAGATGGGTATGAATACATGCTGTTGCCATCCTTTGGGAAATAACATAGGTATTATCACTATATTGAGAATAGTGTAGGGAGAAGAAACACCAGATATCTTGATGTGGATATATTCTGAGTAGATAAAAAAAAAAAAAAAAAAGGTGGTAGGGGTGAAGGGTGGCAACCATGATGACCATAGACTGGTAACCTTGTCATTTCTCCGGGGAAAATAGGCAGAGCATTAAAAGGAGGATTCTGGAGCAATCTTTAGCAAAATAAGTGATTGCTAAGATCATGACAAATGGATCAGGCCAATGGGGCCACCGCCTCCCTGGCGCATGCCCCGTGTGCACCAGACACAGCTTCCCCTCCTGAGCTAACACAGCCCTGCAGTCCATGCCGGAGTGGACAACGTCCGTCAGAAAGAGGCTTCCTGGTGCCTTTGGGCAGAAATAATCCTCCACCACAGTGGGATTTCAGCTCCCACTGACTGCCTTGGCCAGATGCCCTTGTTTAGAGCTGAGATTCCATCGTGCCAAACTAGAATGGTATAGCATCTGTGGTTAAGAGCTTGGCTATCTGATGGGCTTGGATTAACTTCAGACCTACCTGTTACTAGCTTAGTGACCTCTTTGAGACATCTTCTGTCCTCCAAAGTTGATGTCTTAATGATGTCTTCCTTGCTGTGCTTGTTCGAGAAGAAAAAGCTAGACCAGCAGGATAAAAGCTCCCATAAATAACATTATGTTTCAATGCAAGAAGAATGTTCTTTAAAAATTCACCTGACAAAAGCAGAATGGGCTGCCCCATGAGACGGGTCACAGTCAGGGTGCGATGAGGCGGAGTCGGGATGGCTCTTGTCTCTTCTCCTCTAGAATGTGTGTCCTGATTCTAGGAGCTTCAGAAAATACTACATGCATTTTAAAAAGCTGTATGAACATGTGGTGCTGTTGTGAGCAGTGGATGGATTGTGCTGTTTACAGGACAACCCCTAGGAGGAAGTAGAATGTTAAAAAAAACAAGCAAACAACAGACCAGGAAACCTTCTGGTAGACCTGTCCTGTGTCACATTTTGCTTCAAACACTCAAGTCAAAAGGAATTGTTTAATGGTTTAATGGCTACAATGATGAAAGATCCTTTCCAGAGGGAAGAAGTGATTTAAAAATTTATGTCCATGAAATATGTCAGTTATCTTATATGAAATGACCCTCTGACCATCCAGGGTTGTTTTTTGTGTGTGGTGTGTGTGTGTGTGTGTGTGTGTCCCAGGGAATTCATTTAGATTATTATTTCCCAAATGAGTTGAGATCATGGATTTTTACCAACACATGTAATTAAAGGACCCAATTAATACCATTTCCACAGTAATTCCTTTTTTTCTAAGTCATATAACTTAGACTGCAGATTTAGCAGAGACGTGACATTTCACTAAAAAGTAGAAATCATGGACAAGTGTAGGGATTTTCGTGAGCCTAAAACAAAAGATCAGTTATTAAAAATAAAGGCCTTTCCTCAATAAAAATGTCTATTTGTTTGAAGTTTTAATGCAGTCTTAAAACATTATAAATAACTAACTTTACTTTAAATAACAAATAGTTAAAAAATAAAATAGAGTTGAAAGCCCAACTCTAGAAACAACTTACTAGAGCAATCTTCTGGGCATAAATTACTTGTAAAAAGTAGTTGTGTCTGGAAAAATGGGTAAATAATTTACTATTCCAATACAGAAACTTGCTATTAAAGGAAGATGAATGAATCCTTTTATTTAAAGAAGAAAAACCAAAAAAGCATTTAAGAGGAAAAGTAACATTTCCCTACTTATGTGTATTATAATTTTGCACATCAGTTTTTCTTGAGGTATAAAATACTAGCAATAATAAATAAGTTATGTTATAAAAATCTAAAAGTTATTTAACGTGATTTATCTTATTTGTTCTATGTTACAGAGTTTCGGAGAGCAGCTACCTAGGGTACCATTGAAGCATATGCACAATTATGAAATAATGAAAGTGTGAGCTTGGCCAAGGTCTCAATCTTTACAGGTGCCATTTTTCTTATCTTCACAAATAAGGAAGTTGGGTTAGATTAAATGTTTAATGCTAACATCCTTCTCTCTCTCTCTTTTAAAAACCAGAGCATTTATTATATGACTAATTATTGAAATCCTTAGCATCCTTCTTCTGTAAATAAACTTTGGAACATTTTAGAATAGTTTTAGATTTCTAGCAAATTTGCAAAGTTAGCACAGAGAATTGACATATACTCCTCGTCCCCTTTCCTCTATTGATAACATCTTACATTATTATGGTACATTATTATAACTCAGAATCCAACATTGGTACATTGCTACTAACGAGACTCCACATTTTCCTTGAATTTCAGCAGTTCTTCCCCAGTGTCATTCTTTGGTTCCAGGGTTCCATTCAGGATACCACATTTCATGTAGTTGTAGTTGTCCTATCTCCTTCATCCCCTCTGGTCAGAAACAGGTTGTAAGGCTTTCCTTGCTTCTTCTGACCTCAACAATATTGCACAGTAGTAGTCAGTTGTTTCATAGAGTGTCCCTCATTTTGGATTTGTCTACTTTTTTCATAGTTAGAAAGGGGTTTGGGTTTGGGGGAGGAGTCTCACCGAGGTACTGTGGCAACTTCATGGCCTCCTATCAAGGGTACATGCTATTAAAATGACTTACCGCCAATCATGTTGACCTTGGTCACCTGGCCAAGGTAGTGTCTGGTTTCTCCACTACAAAGTTACATTTTTCCCCTTTCCATTCTTTACTCTTTGAAAATGAGTCACCCAAAATAAATCCCACTCTCAAGTAGGAAAGAAGAGATTCAATGTCACCTCTATTTTGGAATTCTTCTGGAAAGAGGATTTGTCTCTGATCCCCTTTATTTATTTATTCAATTATATATTTGTCTCAGTATGAACCTTCATGTGTTATACTTTGAGTTTTAATCCAATGTTACTTTATTTATTTTGTTACTCAAATTGTTTCTGCTTTGACCATTAGGAGCTTTTGAGTGTTGGCTCCCATGTTCCTTTGAAATGCCCCAATCATATTGTTCTTTGAGCACTTTTAACTTTCAGGCCCTACGAGATGCATTTTTTAAAGTCACTTGCCCACAATTACTTAGTGAGCCTATAAGTGTTGCTGTTTTATAGGATATGCCCAAAATAATGACCATTTTCATGCCTGCTCCTAGTCTCATCTAGATCCCACTGGAGTATAAACGATTTGAAGAAGAGACTTCTTTTTTCATCTTTAGGTCCTTGTGCAACTGTGAACATATTATACATAAAAGACCATTTAGTCCTGGTGATGCAGGTGGGCAGGTGAGCCCCAAAACTGAAGCTTCGCCCAGGAAATAATTTAAGGGTGAGCCAGTGGCGTTAAGCAACAATCTTTTACAGAACAGGAGCTGTATCCGGAGCTGCACTTGTGGACTCTTGGCAACTGTATTTTATATCCACTTGTATCCACTATTACATACATGCAAATTAAGGGCTTAGTTAATGCAAACTGAGAGTTGGATTAATCAGAACTTTCTAGGAAAGGGGTAGTAATTTCTGGGTCATTGTCGTGGAAAGGGGTGGTAAATTCTAGGTGGTTGCCATAGCATTTGGAAACTGTCATGGCACTGGTGGGAGTGTCTTCTGCTAATGAGCAATGAGGACAGCTAGGAACCACTTTCAGTGCCGTCTGCTGGGTTTGACCTGTTTCTTCACTTCATTCTGTCTGGACCAGATCTGGTTTTGGTCAGAAGGGTTGTCTGCTGGGTTTGACCTGTCTCTTCACTTCATTCTGTCTGGCCCAGATCTGGTTTTGGTCAGAACGAGTCCTGCTGGTCTCCTACCTCACTGGCAATTGAGAGAGAGAAGTTGCTGAGACCCTGCCCTAGGGTGTTTTGCCTCTTTAATAGGACAGCCTGGAGCTGTTCTGCTGCACCCTAGATGTTCTCCCTGTGTTTGTTCAGTAGAACTGCAGTGTGCTATTGGTCACAGATTTCAATGAGATAGAAACCAAACATAGTTCAATCCAATGAAGATTTGCCCAGCCAATGCCTTCGTAAGGAGGGGAAGGTGAAGGAAGAGTTGAAATGTAAACCACACTGGAAATGGAACAGGAGGAGCAGTAGGGTCAAATGTATATATTACAAGTACTGTATGATACATTATCCCCATATACTCATAAACATACCTAAGTTGGTTCCTAGGATGAGTAGATTGGGAACAGCAGGAGATGCACCTGAATGGATGAAACGATGTAAAGAGATGACCACTGGCATGCTCTACGCCAGAGCTTTTCGAACTCTCATGCTCCGTCTTGTAGTTTGTTACACATTTCAAATTCAGTAGGTCTGGAGTGAGACCTCACAACAGGTATTTCTAACATGTCCTAGGCAACGCTGATGCTGCGGGTCTGGAGACCACACTTTGAGAAGCACTGCTGTCAATTGTTGAATGAGTCAGAGGCACCGTTGAGGCGCTAACCCTACTGTCCCAATGTGGGTCACCAGAACACTCCTTATGTGAAAACTCAAACCCAGAGCTCCATCATCAACTTGCTTTCTGACAATCAAACTAAAAGTTTGTGACTATTAGCTAGCACCAAACTGAGGTGGATGTGATTTGGAATCGATTCTACTTGGTGGGGAAGGGATGCAGGGGACACTGAGGGGAGTTTTCCAACCTCCCATATCTACAGGTAGGTCATTTTCACTTAAAGTTATTGGACAGAGACATATAATTGAGAAAATGAAGACACTGTGGGCAAAAATATAAGTGAACCTTGACAAGACCTGGTTGAGTAGATATATACCTACATCCTACCAGCAAGTACCTCTCTAGACCACAGTACTCTCAGAAGGTCAGCCTCGGTGGCTGGAGAGGTATTTCTAGCCAGTACATAGTGATTCAATTTTTTCAATTATTCAGTAGACATTTCTAGAGGACCCATTTTGGGCCAGTGTCTATACGGGCCCTGGAAATAAAGCTGCGAATAAGACCCACATCAAGTTGTTCAGTCTAGTGACAAAAAAGAATAAAACAAATAATTACAACACATTTGGCTGAGTGTTTTAATGAGGGAAGCACAGAGAAGTGTGACTTTTGTCAGGAAAATGAGATTACAGCCCTAGCATCACCTTCCAATAACTGGTCTCCAATATCCCTCCTGCCTCTCTTTCACCTGCAACAAAATGTACATTACAACAACTTTCTTTTTCTTTCTTTCTTTCTTTTTTTTTTTTTTTTTGAGACAGAGTCTTGCTCTTGTCACCCAAGCTAGAGTACAGTGGCGCGATCTTGGCTCACTGCAACCTCCACCTCCCAGGTTCAAGCAACTCTCCTGCCTTAGCCTCCTAAGTAGCTGGGATTACAGGTGCCTGCCACCATGCCCAGCTAATTTTTGTATTTTTAGTGGAGACGGGGTATTATCATGTTGACCAGGCTGGTCTTGAACTCCTGACCTCAGGTGATCTGCTTGCCTCGGTCTCCCAAAGTGCTAGGATTACAGGCATGAACCAACACGTCCAGCCACATTACAACAATTTTCTAATGACCCCATCTACCCATTTGAGTCATTGCAAGGATGCGACAAGATCACCAAAAACACAAGTTACATATGTAGAAAGAATTAAAATACACTTTTCTCTTTCCCCAAAATAAAAGAAGCAGAATCAATTATTTCCTATTCTAACAGAACCAGCTCTTCCACTGCCTTTTTTCTACCTAACATGTTTTTGTTTTTCCTGAAAGAATCCACCCTAATTAGAAAAGCAAGCAACAACAGCCTAAAATAATCTATTAACACTATAGCCCAGAACCCAGAAATGTCATTTGTATTAAACTGTATTAAGAATAGTGCATAGTTTCATATACCTAATCAACTGACAATGTTTGAGGCCATGACTTTAATTATCATCATTTATAAAGACAACAGCTCCACTAAAAAAAAAATATTTTAGTAAGTTTTTTTTTTTTTTTTTTTTTTTTTTTTTGAGACGGAGTAGCCCGGGCTGGAGTGCAGTGGCCGGATCTCAGCTCACTGCAAGCTCCGCCTCCCGGGTTTACGCCATTCTCCTGCCTCAGCCTCCCGAATAGCTGGGACTACAGGTGCCCGCCACCTCGCCCGGCTAGTTTTTTTTTGTATTTTTTTAGTAGAGACGGGGTTTCACCGTGTTAGCCAGGATGTCTCGATCTCTTCTTAGCCAGGATCTCGATCCTGACCTCGTGATCCGCCCGCCTCGGCCTACCAAAGTGCTGGGATTACAGGCTTGAGCCACCGCGCCCGGCCTTTAGTAAGTTACTTACACCCAGTATGAACTGTCTGCTACAATTTCTCTTTTCATTTAGAGACTATATCATTTATTTTGGTTTTGTCTGTTTCATGAATGCATCCTTGACACAGTATCTCTACAAGAAGACCACGTTCTCCTTAGTAAAAGCAGTAGTGTTGTTGTAAATCTAAGGTTAACTTTTGTGGTGAAAGTAGATAGAGTAGGATTGTAGGGACTTATTCCTTTGAAGTAAAATAATCCTGAATTTTTTGCTCTGAAGATTAAATTTAACTGTGCTCATGAAAGTGCTTTGTAAATAGCAAAGAACGATATCAATGTTAAGCATTATAAGTACCCATGCTAAAGCTAGGTGTTCAATGAGTAGACGTAAATTGCCTATAAAGGGAATGTTTTTCTTTTCTGATAGTCCAAATCAATGGCCTATTTTTTTTAACGTGTATCTGTTAATGATACACATAAAAATAAAATAATGACATCGTAATTCTTTTCCAACTTTGGGAAATGAAACTCTTGAGTCAAGGAATCTCAGATAAAAGTTGTTATTGCTTATGTTTTTAGATTTTTGTACTTCTTTGCAATTTTCAAATATCATAGAAATAATTTGCACCACAAGTAAAACAAACAGGGGTTTATAAATAAATCATTAACTCTTCTCCCTCTTCATATTCTGTCTCCAGAAGAATGTTAACCTTTACTTGACATACTTCCGTGTATTTTTCTATGCTTGTGTAGACATATAGATCACCCTTCCATCTCCACCTTCCTCCTTCTATTCCTTTCTTCTCCCTTCCTTTCCCCTCTCTGCTTTTTACAAATTTTTTATACATTTTCAACAAAAATGGGATATACCATATATCACTTACTATGTACTATTTTTAACTTAATATAATATGCATCTTTTTCTATGGAAACATGCAGCTCTTATTCTTTTAAAATCATTCTTTTTACTAGGTATGCTCCAGCCTAAAGTACAAACATGCTACCATTTATTTAACCTATACGCTACTGGTAAACATTTGAGTTTTCTTTTTTCCTTCCTTCCTTCCTTCCTTCCTTCCTTCCTTCCTTCCTTCCTTCCTTTTATTCCTTCCTTTCTTCCCTCCCTCCCTCTCTTCCTTCCTTCCTTCCTCCCTCCCTCCCTCTCTCTCCATTCCTTCCTTCCTTCCTTCTTCCCTCCCTCCCTTCCTTCCTCCCTCCTTCTCTTCCTTCCTTCCTTCTTCCCTCCCTCCCTCCCTTCCTTCCTCCCTCCCTCTCTCTCCATTCCTTCCCTTCCTTCCTCCCTCCCTCCCTCCCTCCCTCCCCCTCCCTCCCTCCCTCTCTTCCTTCCTTCCTCCCTCTCTCCCTCTCTTCCTTCCTTCCTCCCTCCCTCCCTCCCTTCCTTCATTCCTTTCTTCCTTCCTCCCTCCCTCCTTCTCTCTCTCTTTCTTTTTTTCTTTTCTTCCTTCTTTCTTCTTTTTTTGGAGGGAAGGACTATCACAACAATTTGTTGCAGTAAATGCCCTTGTATACAGAGCTATATGTACTAGGCTCCCAACATGTGTTTTCATTACTATTTTGAAAACAGGAGAATGCCTTCCGAATTTCAGTAGTAGAAGACAGGGCTTGCACCTTCATATTAGATTATCTCTAGATTAGAGAAAACGGTGTACTATAAGTTAATGTACTATAAGTTAGTATGCATATTGCTGGCTATTATTAGAACAGCAGGATATCTACTTTATGGTATAATGAGATCCTTCAAGACAAGCTTTTACTATGTCATTATCATTATTACTTGCCTCTTGAAATCAAATCTTATCATATTTTACATTAGATATAAATGTGAAGCGGGCAGTGATAAAACCAATTTAGCAATAACTATAATTATTAATGGCAACTATTATTCACTATTAGTCATAATCACTCACTCTTTTATCATCCAGATAAATTTACTATCAAGCAGATTTTAGGGATGTTCATAGTATGTTGAGATTAAAAATGGGCTCTTTTAACTTCCAGGTAACTAAGTGCCCTGCTTTGTGAATCATCACTGGACTCTGACAGATGGTCAGTTTCATTACGGGGACTACACGCATTCTGTGGATTTTTAACATTTAGCTTGTGAATTAGGGTTTGCAAATCAAATTCTATACTGAAAGCACCAGCTATGGAAAAGCAGCTGAACCCTGAGTATTTCTGTAAAGAAAGCTTTTAAAGCATGGATGCCCATTTAGAAAATGACGTGCTTTAAGAACTTGGAGTGTTTTAAAATCACATTTTCTTAAAGGACTCCACACAGAGTTGGAAACTTTAAACCTGCTTAAACTGGAAGCTACATATCTGGTTAGAAGAGAGCACAGCAGCTCCTTGCAAGCAGACACTTGCCTCTTTCCATTTGCCACGCAAGTAGATGCATAACCTTATCACTGGCCTTCCTCTTATTTTCTGGACAAGGGCTTTCTGCTCTATTGATTTCTTTTTAGATGTATGCCCAGGTCAGGCAAACTATGAACTGGTATGAACTGGATGGTTCTAACTCAGCTCCTGGCAAGACAAAAGAACAGAGGTCACTCACAGGCAAACACACTCAGAGTTGAAGGAAGCTGGGATTCCACTTTGGTCCAGGCGGCTGCTCCGCGCTGAGTCCTATCAGAATTGCAAATGGCTCTGTTGGCTCGGCTAAGTGTGTTTAATGATGGGGTGAAATCCTGGAGTTCAAACAGTGCACGGATAAAATTTGTATTTTCGTGTGATTATATTATTTGCAACAGGCCCCGCATGATGGAATTCGGTAATTGTCAGTGCTGTCAAAAAGGCATTTCCTTTCCCTTTGACCATGACCGCTGCATCTATGTAATTTGTCATACTAGCTATCAAGCAGAGCATCAGAGAAGTAGAAAAACCAACAAAAGCATATTCACTCTTCATGCCCACATCTCTATCACCTGTTATTAAATCAATTACTAAGGCTCAGTGCAGAGTAGGTGTCTCTGGGTAGAACAGCTCTTTTATCACTGGAAACTATTGTCTGGGGCTTCTTTAACTCTTTCCTGGTTAAGTCTTTTAGCTCCTGTAAGCGTGAATAAGTGTATTCAGCAATGAATTAAAGACAAATAGAACAAAATAGGCAAAAGTCTGATATCTAGCACAGAGGAAATGTTTTGTGATTCGTTTTCAAGTAAATAGAATAAATATGCAAGCCTTGGGGAAACGGACTCACTGGGTAGATCCACACATAGTGTGAGAAAAAAGGTTCAGAAAATGTTAACCAATATTATTACAAGCCAGAAACAGGGGTGAAGGTAGAATAAAGATCCCACAGGACTGTAACTTCTCCATTTTTAAGAAACCCAGAATATAGCAAAATATGACACACATAAATAACAGAAGATAGAGTAGACTCAATCAGAAAAGAGGAACAAAATTCTGTGACGATGGACACCGTTTAAAGAATCTTGTTGTGATCTTCTTGCCTTGACATAATGAGGATTGCTGGGGACCATCTTGGGAACTTTCTACCACACCATGTTAACAAATGGTCAATTTGCTTTCTTATCACCTTCTTTCAGTGGCTGGGTCCTAAGACTTGTTATACAATGACATGTTAATTCTGTCCTCTTAAATATGTCCATGTTTCCCACCATGGGCTCTTGTTTAAACTCCAAAGCTCTCTTGACGATCCAGCACCTGCCTCTCTCTCTGACTTCATCTCTTATCATTTTTCCCACTGGATCAAAATGCTCCCGGCATTTCAGGAACTTCCCACCCGAAGTTCCTGCAAAGTGCTACAGTTGATCACACTTCCCTGGAATGCCCTTCTTCACCTTATAATACTTGTGGAAATCTCCTTATCCTTTAAGGATCGGTTAAAAAATCAGCCTCACGTGAACAGAATCTCTCTCTTTAGATTGTGAGCTTCTTGAGGGAGCAAGTGTATGTTTCGCTTTGAGTCCCAGGTGTCTGGCACAATGTCTGTCACTATTTGTTGATTCACTGTGTGTACCTCATGTCTCAGCAGATAAATGGATCAACAAAATGTGGTGCATCCATATAATAGACTATTATTCAGCTTACAAAGGAAGTTCTGACACAGGCTACAACGTGTGTTTGAAGACTTTATGCTAAGTGAAATAGGCCAGTCACAAAATGACGCACAGTATATGGTTCCACTTTATGAGGTACCTATAGTAGTCAGAAAGTAGAACGGTGTTTACCAGGAGCTGGAGAATGGGGGGATGGGGACTCATCATTTATGGGTATAGAGTATCAGATGAAGAAAATGAAGAGTTATGGCGATGGGTGGTGGTGATGGTTGCCCAACAATGTGAATGTACTTAATGCTGCTGAAGTATATACTTAAAAGTGGTTGGGCCAGGCGCGGTGGCTCATGCCTGTAATCCCAGCACTGTGGGAGGCCGAGTCGGGTGGATCACCTGAGGTCAGGAGTTCGAGACCAGCCTGGCCAACATGGTGAAACCCTATCTCTACTAAAAATACAAAAATTACCCGGGCATGGTGACATGTGCCTGTAATCCCAGCTACTCAGGAGGCTGAGGCAAGAGAATTGCTTGAACCCAGGAGGCAGAGGTTGCAGTGAGCCAAGTTCATGCCATTGCACTCCGGCCTGGCTGACAAGGGCGAAACTCCATCTCAAAAAAAAAAAAAAAAAAAAATGGTTAAGATGGTAAATCTAATGCATATTTACCACAAAAGGTCAGCTCCTACCCTTGTTAAACCTTTCCTGGTCACCCCTACCCTCACTGACTAAGGTGTCTTCTGAGGCCTCTTTCTGACGGGGGGCATGCCTATGGAACAGAAGTTCTCACAAACCTCACTTGTAATGGCAGACTTGTCTTTTTTTTCTGTAGACTGTGAGCTTCTTAAGGGAGTATTTGTATGTTTTGCTTTGAGTCCCAGGTGTTTAGCACAATGACTGTCACTATTTGCTGACTGACTAATTGACTGAACAAATGAACCTTAATTTCATGACTTTTTCTATGTTCTGTATACTACACAAGGACTTATTGTTTTATGTTTTAAGTGCCTCTGATTATTTTAGACTGTAAGGTTCTCAAAGTACATCGGCCACAACTGTATTTTCATAACCCAGAAACTATTACAGTATTCTAGTGAGTCCACTGAGTGTGCTCCATACTGATGAGATAGCTGTCTTTTGTAGGTGGGGAGATACAGGAAAGTTTACTATTAGTCTCAGTTGGTAGCAGGAGAAAAACAAAGCTTGTTTGGACATAGTCAGCATTTAACAAGGAGCTTTAGGTTTCGCTGCAACTATTTGGGAAACTTAGTCAATGGATACTTAAAACAGGAAGTAATTGGTTCTCCACTAATTTATTCCAACAATCAATTATTAGTCAACAAATGTTTCCTGAATGCCTACTGTGCACCACTGTTGGGCATCAAATGGTGAATCCAGTCCGATGGAGTCTTTTCCCTCATGGTTAGACATTTAGAACGATGCCATGTCTCTCTCCAAGATGCCAAGGATACATTTATTTTTATTCTAATTACTTTTAACAAAGTTTAAAAAATGGGATTTAGAATTTCTCTAATACTGAGGCTCAGAAACATCATCTTGTTTGAGATCACATCATCCACGATCTTGATGTCTGTTTACGATCACATCGTCCATGAACTTGACATCATCAGTGCAGCCGTGAGCGCTGCTCTCCTGGGTGACACCGGCTCATCTTCAGTAGCTCATTAACAAGGAGCAGCCTCACAGAGTGCCTGCCAAACAATCTTAAGGTGCTTTTATAGTTTAAAAATGCATTTCAGCCGGGCGCGGTGGCTCAAGCCTGTAATCCCAGCACTTTGGGAGGCCGAGGCGGGCGGATCAAGAGGTCAGGAGATCAAGACCATCCTGGCTAACACAGTGAAACCCCGTCTCTACTAAAAAATACAAAAAACTAACCAGGCGAGGTGGCAGCGCCTGTAGTCCCAGCTACTCGGGAGGCTGAGGCAGGAGAAAGGCGTGAACCCGGGGGGCGGAGCTTGCAGTGAGCCGAGATCTGGCCACTGCACTCCAGCCTGGGCGGCAGAGCGAGACTCCATCTCAAAAAAAAAAAAAAAAAAAAAAAAAGCATTTCAATCATTTTTATTGGCCAGTTTGTGTAACACCCTGACTGGTCTTTGGCAACATTAGCATGGATTTTTTTTGCTTGTTTGTTTTTCCTTTCGGTTTTTGAGATGGAGTCTTGCTCTGTCACCCAGGCTGGAGTGCAGTGACGTGATCTCAGCTCACTGCAACCTCCGTCTTCTGGGTTCCCGCCATTCTCCCACCTCAGCCTCCCGAGTAGCTGGGACTACAGGCGCCCGCCACCGCGCCCGGCTATTTTTTTTGTATTTTTAGTAAAGATGGGGCTTCCCCATGTTGGCCAGGCTGGTCTCAAACTCCTGACCTCAGGTGATCCAGCCGCCTTGGCCTCCCAAATTATCATCATTTTAAGGCGATGCAGAAACAAGTGTTTGTGCAAAACTGGGACAAGGTGGGAGAGAAATAAGAGAAGGTTTTTCAGTGATCTGAGGTACTCTAGAGCACCCCTGACAGGGTTGAGGTCAGAAATCATAATCAGCAGGCAGCTTCTTGAGCGCTTCTCTTTCCCATGCTTGGCCTCATGATGGACAGGGTCTCCCTCTCCAGGATCCACTTGATTACAGCTCAATAACACCAGAGACTCTAGCTTGGAGTTCTTGCTGTTTTAAAGATATCCTACTTTTCATCATCAGTAGAAAGGAGTACTATATTTTAGCATAGTGAGGATTTTGTACACAAACAGTTAAATCATTTATTTATTCACATTTCATTAATATTAGACGTTTTGGTGTATTCTTGCATTGCTATAAAGAAATGCCTGAGATGGAGTAATTTACAAAGAAAAGAGGTTGAATTGGCTCATGGTTCTGCAGGCTGTACAGGAAGCATAGCGGCTTCTATTTCTGGGGAGGCCTCAGGGAGCTTTTACTCATGGCGGAAGGCAAAGTGGGAAGAGGCACCTCACATGGTGGGAGCAGGACGGACCGAGAGAGAGAGGAAGGAGGTGCCACACACTTTTAAACAACCAGATCTCATGAGAACGTACTCGCTGGACAGAACCGAGGGGGGATGGTGCTAAACCATTCATGAGAATTTCACCCTCATAATCCAGTCACCTCCCACCAGGCCCCACTTCCAACACTGGGGATTACAATTTGACATGAGATTTGTTGAGGACACAGAACCAAACCATATCCTTAGGATACACAACACGGCGTTTTCACATGGGAACTGGTGGCATTTGGGCAACATTCTGTAAGGATTGCTACTTACCGGCCCTCTCAGTCTGCACTCCTGACTCCATCTTGCCGTAGGTACCTAACCTTAACAATACGGACAGGGGTCTCCTACCTGGAACTTCATAAAGGAAACAAAAAATACAATGTGTCCACGCATGACATCAATTATAGGCACACAACAAACACCCAAATTAGATGACACTCTGTTACGGCTCTTATGGCTGGAATCACAAAAAAAGTCATCAACTCGCCTAAGTCAAAAAAGAGCATTTATTGGTGTTGATAACTACAAAGTCCAGAAGCAGTCTAAGCATTGAGCAAGGCTGGATTCCAGAGCTGAAATTATCCTCTGGTTCTTGCAAAGACTGACATCAATCACTTTGGCTTACTTGGTCCTTGCCTTTAGCCAAAGGAGAGAAATAGCTTCCTGAGTAGCTCTGGTTGGTCCAGCTCGGACCTTGCCTTTCCTTCCTTGAGCCAGTTGCTGGACCCAAAGGAATAGGGCACTCTGACTGGACAGGCTGCATCTGATAGAGACAAAACAAGGCCACCTAGGGAAGAGGCAGTTCCAGACTGGGGAAGATTCTGGGGGGGGGGGGGAGAAGATGTCTACAATACTGTGTATATAAACACACCCACAAAAATCTTAGTAGCACTAACACTGCCTTAATTTCTCCATCAGGAATCAGAAAAACCTTTAATGAAGAGTGATGGACAGAATGGCCTGTGATTGGATCATGAGACTGTTTCCCCAGCAGGCCGCCCATCTGCAGGCATCTCCCTCCCTCCTGACCCATGGTCTGTGTGAGTGCAAGTTAAAACGGTCACTTCCTTGCCTCAGAGCTGATCCCAGCCTTAGATACTTTCCAGTTTCTCTGCTACCTGTCATTCAGTCTTTTGAAGTACGGCATTAACTTTAACTGTGATTTCACTGCAAAAACAAATTTGAATGATATTTGTGTCATTTATTTCCCCAGATCTTCCTGTGAGCTCCTCTCTCTCATTCAATTATCTCTACTCCAATGTCACTTCCTTAGCTGAAGGAAAAATAAGCGCTCATTCCACACACTGCAACCTTGCCTTAGTTGCTTTACGGTACACATCGTATCATAACCTGACCACAAATACCTCTTGCTTAACTGTTTATTTTTTTGCTCTCCTCCCAGAATATATCCGAAGACAAAGAATTGCATATTGGCGTCATACTTCCCAATCTAAGTACATGCTCAAGGGAACTCAGGTTAGTTGAGCTAACATTTTCTTCCCCTATAAACTAGTGTTCCTTAAGGAGTGATTTTTTAGAATACTGGTTTCCATGATCAAAATATGTATGGGAAATGCCCCACGGAATATATGCTTCATGAGGACAGGCTATCTTTTCATGGTGATATATCTAGTATATAAAAGTGTATCTTAGTACACAGGAGGTACTCTCTAAATGTTTGTTGAATGAATGAATCTAGGCAACTTAAGCTTCGCTTTTTTTCTTCTTTGTTTTTGACAGAGTCTTGCTCTGTCACTTAGGCTGGACTGAGTAGCACGATCTCGGCTCACTGCACTCTGCTTCTTCAGGTTCTGGGGATTCTCCGCCTCAGCCTCCCGAGTAGCTGGGATTACAGGCACGTGCCACCATGGCTGGCTACTTTTTTAGTGTGTTTAGTAGAGACAGGGTTTCACCATATTGGCCAGGCTGGTCTAGAACTCCTGACTTCAAGGGATCCACCTGCCTCAGCCTCCCAAAGTGCTGGGATTAGAGGCACGAGCCACCATGTCTGGCCCCTTTGCTTTTCTTGAATTTAAAGTCTTGAGATATCAATGAAGAGACTTGTTCAACTTTGTTTAACTCAGTCTTCACTCTGCAGTTTTCATGGGAGACACTTAGGCGGCTTTTCTGTAAGATACCGTCTTGTCTTACTCCTGTGAAAAGAGCCTAACTTTTATCATTTAAAATGTTACAGTGGAGGAGGAGGTGATCACAGTAGTACAGTATTGACAGAGGGTTTTGCTGGGCAGAGCGCAGCATCCTGTTTTAAAGATACTAGAAAGCATAGAACAGTGTGGGGAGGGGCACTGGGGAATTCTTCCTGGACAGCAAACGGCTCTTATAAAACAACAATTTGATGAGCTCAGTGCGAATGAATCAGAAACATATGGATTCAATTTCCCTTGAAACACACATGGCTTTAACAATTAAACACCACAGCGATTAGCAGGGAAAAGAACACACAACAGGGATTTGCTGGAGGCCATTGGAAAACATGTCTGAGGTCTTTCCTGAGCCCAACCTGGGTCATTCCCATAGGACGCATGGAGTTCTAGCTGTGGGACACGAAGCATCCTTTTCCAAATGCAATCTGTTGGGAGCATTAGTAGTAACTTAGTAGTAACGTTCACAGCAGCTCTGTGGAGGAGAAATGGCTTTTATGTTAAGGAAAATGGGTGGAGTAGAATTACATTTTTTGGGGGTTACAGTTTCTGTCTTTGTTATACTGATAACGTGCAGAGACACACGCACATACACACAGAGTGTGTATTATGGTAATTCTCTTCAAGGAACACAAATCCCTCCAAAGACATTATCTCATTTGTTGTTATTATGTGTGCCCAAGAGATATATGTGATTATTTCAGCTCCACATTCAGGGAAGGAACTTAAAAGAACAGAGAGGTTAAGGGGGTGACACCAATCGCACAGCTGGCCTGTGGACTGGCCAGGCAAGAGCCAACATCTCCAGCCTGCAGTCGGCCAGTTCCTCCCTCCTCACCTGCCCTGGCTCTGGATTAATAAAGTCATGCACAGCATTACTGTATATTAACTTGAAACTGGGTTTCCTGAGGGGAATTCTGGTTTTTCCAATGATACTGTAGCACTCAGCAACTGGTGAGGAAGATGCAATTAATTTTTCCCTCATGAGTATGATCATTATATAAACTAGCTCAGCAGCCTCCGGGGCCAGATACAAGACACTGAATTATATATCACAAAGCTGTTCCTTCCATCAAACAGCTCAGGGCCAAAAGGAAAACCCAGAAGGCCACATGATCACGTGTCACCATTCTTACTTACTGGGCACAACAGTTTTCTAACCAGCTTAAATGTGGGGGAACACCTTGCCCCCCCCACTTCATTTTAAAAGATGGTAAATGTATTTTTTTTTTTTTTTAGATCAAGAAGGAGTAGCCTATGCCATCTAATATTTTGGATCTTTCTATATCTAATTCATCTACCTCAAATATCTTTGGCCCACAAAATGGTCCCCCAGGGTTTATTTAGTATCATAATATTTTAAAGCTAGAGAAAACTTCACAGGTGATTCATTCCAACAGTTCTCAGTTTGGCTGAGCGTTAAACCCTTGCGGCATGGCAGGAGCGGGTGGTGGCGATTAAAGAAATCCTACACCAACAAGAGCTGCCCTGCCTGCCCGGAGGAGAAGCTCAGGCACCTGGCACCTGCTGGCGATTCCAAGGGGTGGTTTATCCAGTAAGCCTCAGCTGCACCCACTCCAACCGTGCCACCCTGAGATGGAGCAGCCTCACCAAACACACAGGCCATTGCCTTTTCTGATCCATGGATTTGTTCATTCCAGAAATGCTCTATTCATATGAGTATCTGTCTTAAAATTTTACCTGGGGCAAGTCATGGTTGCTCACGCCTATAATCCCAGCACTTTGGGAGGCTGAGGTGGGAGGATCGCTTGAGCCCAAGAGTTCAAGACCAGCCTGGGCAACACAGGGAGACTCCATCTCTACAAGAAATAAATTACCCAGGCATGGGTGTGAGTGCCTATGGTCCCAGCTACTTGGGAGGCTGAGGCGGGAGGATTACTTGAGCCCAGGAGATGGAGGCTGCAATTTGCCATGATGACATCACTGCACTCCAGCCTGGGCAACAGAGCAAGATTCTGTCTCTAAAAAAATTACACACACACACACACACACACACACCCTGGGATTTGTTTCAATCGGGTATAAGACCTGCAGAGACACAGGAATGACTGTTAAGACAGGAAGTGTTTAAACTCTCACACCATCCCTGGAAACAGGGGCAGGGCACACCACGCAGGGCCACATGGGGAAGCAGCAGGGCCAGCCGGGAGCCAGGGGGAAGGAGGGAAGAGCCAAGGGGAAGCCTTTACTGGGTGTCACAGGGGGCAAGGTGAGGGAGCTGAGCAGACCTGGGGTTGGGTAGTTCAAGTCATTTCTGCAGGCTTGAGGGTGCTGGGGTGGTCTCCCCTTGTCAGATGCCTAGTCCTGGGGTGATGGAGGGCAGGGGAATAGTATCGCAGACTGCAAGAGCTGGATAAAAGGAGGACGGTGGGGCATGGACAGGATTGTTTGGTTTGCATGTCATGGATGCACTCACCTACAAGCCTTACTATCGCTGGAAATTAGCTAACCTCAGGGGGCCATTCCTTCCCATGTTCACAAGGCCCTGAGATGTCAAAGCATCATAAAATACAAAAAACGTTAATAAATAACATGATTAGTACGGTACCTCCTTAACCACCAGAGTGCTAAGTGAGGATCACAGAAATAAAATAATAATAAAAGTTTTTAACTGCATGCTTTCAGTTTATACATGGTTTTCAGATATAATTTATCTTTTATTCTTCTTAGAAAATCTGTTACCTCCATAATAATATCGTCATCCCTGGATATGGAAAGCAAGGCTGAAAGAGAGAAGAGAGGTGGTTTCCTGATAGCGGAGTTCAGGGTGGAAACCAGATCTTTCCACTCCAGATCTAGCTTTCTGCCTGTGCCGATTCCGGTGAATATGAGCCTTGGGTGCTGCCTCTGACACCTGCTGTCACAGCAGCCGGAGATCGCGTCCAGAACGCAGGCAGTTTGTCTCCCACATAGTGACAAGTGGTGCCGGCCTAAGCTATGATCCGCTAAAAAAATAAGGCTGCGAGCCCTCTGCTTTTCAGAGCAGGCGGGGAACATTCCCGCAATGTTATGGGTTGGGTGTGTGACTTTTTTCTTGAAGAACGTAATTAGAAAGGGGGGTCTATGTGCCACGTCTAAAATATCGATGGGCCAGCCACAGAGAACGCTGTAGGCTTTGCCAGACAAGACAGGATGTCTTTACCAGCAAATGGACACCATGCCACATCATCCTTAATGAAATACGTGCACTTTAGTGAGACAAAAATGTATCCGTAGCTCTGCCTGCTTCCTCATGGTCCTTCTCCAGCTATAAGGACATCATATAAACCATTTAGACAGAGCGCCCTTTGACCAGTTTCTCAGCGGCAGTGAATCAAGTCAGAAAGGTAATCCAACCCTCACTCCCAAGGTACAAGCGAAGGCAAGAAAAACTGTTTCTTTAGATTCCATTCTCTCCACGGAACCATTCATCAATTTCCTCCACGAGACTGAATCAATCCCAGCAGGACCGCTTGCCAAAATGAACGCTCTGTGGAAACACAAGCTGGGGCTTGTGTCTGCTCTCTGGGCCTCTTCCCTCCTCTTTCTTCCTCCGGGTGGCAGGAGGGGACCGTGGCAGCACAGGAAGCATGACCTAGGACAGGCCCCCGAGCTCCTGGGGCCCCTGTGTGCCCTGTCGTAGGTTTCTGACTACGACATGGACTGCTTGCTTGTTAGCTGATGTCACTTAAATAACTGCTTTGCCAGAGCTGGCTTGTGTAGGACTCATCTGAGGTCCTTACCCACAGAAGGAATAAGGAATTCACATGGAAAGTTGGCCTCACCCTGCTCCTCCCACATCAATGGAATAATCTGAAATATGTGCAGATTACCAGTGCTTCCGGAGGCACCAAACTCAATGGTTTGGCTTGGCTGTGTGCTTCAGTCCACATAGATGGCAGAAGCAACTTGGAGGCGGGAGAAGTACTTAGAGAGCAGCGACTCAAATATTTTCATTTGATTGCTTCTAACAAAATGAGGCTTTGAGAGTTGAAGTATTAACCTCTTGCCCACCGTCATACCCCTGCGGAGAAAAATCAATTCACCTGAAGTCAGGACTCTGTCCAAAAGAGGACCCACGGTTTCTGAGTCCCTCACCGGTTTGAGCATGTGTCTTTTACCACGTGGAGATTTTTAGACATTGTGTGCTTTGTAGGGTTTACTCATTTTAATTAAAAAAAAAAAACAAAAAAAAAAAAACACAAACGCTTTCATGTTGTGCAGCTAATCGTCAAAATGCTAGGCAACACCGAACGTCTGATTACAAACCAGTATTCCCTGCAGAAAAGTCTTATTTTGATTAATCTTCAGCACTTACAGCTCCTTCCTGCCAATCAAAGTTTCCATCACCCACAGGGTGCTGCTGTAGAGACCGGGTTTACGTGTTGAGGCAGCCCAGAACAACTTTAGAGAGGAGAGGCAGGACTTTTCCTGTCTTTTTTGATAAGGGGAATAGTATGTTTTGAAGACACCTTTGTGGCATCCTTCTTCCCTTACAGTAGATTGAAAGACTCTCACTTTAAAATAGCCACCAGTGGAGTAAACAAGATGCTGAGTTCTCGTTCTCATGAATATACTGCTGATTAAAAGAACAAGATGTTGACAAAACCAGCCCAGATAGGTCTATAAAGCTTGAAAGAATTTACTGAATAGGCTGGGTGTGGTGGCTCAAGCCTGTAATCCCAGCACTTTGGGAGGCTGAGGCAGGTGGATCACGAGGCCAGGAGTTTGAGACCAACCTGACCAACATGGTGAAACCCCATCTGTACTAAAAACACAAAAATTAGCCGGACCTGGTGGTGTACACCTGTAATCCCAGCTACTTGGAAGGCTGAGGCAGGAGAATTGCTTGAACCTGGGAAGCGGAGCTTGCAGTGAGCCAAGATCATGACATTGCATTCCAGTCTGGGCAACAAAGTGACTCTGTCTTGGAAAAATGAATAAATAAAATAAAATAAATGAAACACAATATTTATCCATTAGCATCTGTTTGTAGGTGTGTAGTAAAATATCAGTTAACATTAATTTCATATTGAAATTTCAGAAGCCTTTTGAGATTGCTTTTAAATCATTTAAAGCAACCTCTCTTTTCTTGGTAAAACCCTTTCATTTGAAGTGTCTGCTATTACATTATTGGACCTAGATTTCGTTACTATAAAAGGTCTTTAATTTGGGTACATTTGTAAGCTGTACATATTATTGATTTATATCTCATAATCATTTTCCAGTGATTATTACCAAAATATCATTTCATGTAAAGCTATTTGCAGTTTTTGCAAACCTTGGAAGAATTACAAGCAAACTGTTGAGATGCAGTCATTTGCATCTAGGATAGGCTTTCCACCAGTTACCGAGGTTCTTCTTCTAACATTGAAATTAGTGTGTACACAGTGGTCTCCCCAAGTGGGCTTCTCTAACGTTCTCAGCACTTATCCTGCTCTTGAAGTTAGCAGTTGTTTGATCATCCAAGTAGCAAAAATGCATATTGATACTGAAGCTGGTTTGTGTTCCTGCTATCTTTTCTCCTAAAATTATAGGTTACGATGTTAGACTTTGTCACTTCTCTTTTTTTCTTATTTCTTCATTTATTCAACAAACAATCACTGAGCACCTTCTTTGTGCCAAACACCAATCTCAACTCCAGGGATATTGCACTGAACCATCCAGATCTCAGTTGTGAATTGCTCTCAGGAACATTGTGCTTTGAGAATGAATTCATTACATTACTAGCAGAGTTCATCACCACATGCATCATTACAGCAGAGCTTAATTATCATTAATGTGATATTAGCATTTGTATATTTACTCATTACACACACAATTAGCAATATTATCTTTCCCAGATAAAATACTTTAACAAGTCCAATTACTAAGCTGCCAAAAGGACATATATAAATGTTTGTAAATAAATAGAGCTTTGGAAGATACAAGATGATTGTGACAAATGTCTGTCCCTGAAACATGATAATCATTGAAAAACATTACATTTATTTTGAGGAAACTGGTTTTTTTGAACAGGAAAAAACATATTTGTAGCAGCTGGAATAACGGGTATGCATAGTATGAGAATTATACCTAATTTCATAGCAAGTCAGTTTTATTTCTTATGATTTGCTGTTCCATTGTGATTACAGTTTGTTGACTACTGGCACCTGCAACCTTTTTATGATTTGTTCTTACAACTAGTCATTCTTCTCTTTCTGCTACAGTGTTGGTTCCTCTTCCTCACTGTAGCATCTCATTTTGATCTAGTTATCTGTTTGAGCTTTGCTCTACTATTTTCTTAGCATTTTCTCTTATCATTTCTTTGTTCTTACATCAGCTGTTTTGCACACATCTTAAATGTGGTTAGGTTAATAAATGCACAGAGACCTCTCAGTTTTTTACCACCAGTCAGGCACCTGTTCATGTCAGCAATTGTCACCTAATGTATTGTATTTTTTTTTTTTTTTTTGAGACAGGGTCTCGCTTTGTTGCTGCAATGCAGTCGTATGATCATGGCTCACTGCAGCCTTGACCTCTTGGTCTTAAGTCATCCTCCTGCCTCAGCCTCCTGAGTAGCTGGGACTACAGGTGCCTGCCTGTCACACCCTGGCTAAATTTTTGTGTTTTGTAGAGATAAGATCTCATTATGTTTCCCAGGTTGGTCTCAAACTCCTGGGCTCAAGTGATCCTCCCGCTTCAGCCTTCCAAAGTGCTGGGATTACAGGAATGAGCCACTGCACCCAGCCCACTGTAATTTTCATATACTCACCAGCCACTGCACCCAGCCCACTGTAATCTGCATATCCTCACCAACGCTGGCTCTCATTGATCATATGAAATTATGAAATCACATGAAAACAATGCCTAGTTCAGTCCAAGGGAAGCAGATACGACTGCTTTATAGAAAGGGATATTAGTAAACCCATAATCATGTCCAAGGAATTAATGTATACAGTATTAGCTAGATGAGTGTTTTCTGTTACAGGTACCATTTCTGGATTTGAAGGGTATATTAGTCACGCGAAATACTCTTTGCTCCAGATATAAAGGAAAGAAGAGAAGGCAACAAAGTGCGGTAGAAAATAATGAGCTATAGAAACAGATAGGTGTGGATTTAAATTTCTGCTTTACTTTTTCCTACTATTAAGATTGGACCCACTGAACTTCAATTTTTTACCTGTAATATGAAGATAATGAAACAAATGTCATAGAATGTTACATACTAGTTTCTAACTTTTTTCTTCCTTTGAATCCAAAAAGAAACCACATGTGTTTAAAATATGCACCACTCAACACTCTAAGATGGAAATAGCTTAAAGTACCAAATTTGAGATTGATGTATATTGGGGAATGGAGATTATTAAATTTCCTTGTTCAGATGAAACATAATTAACATAATCAGTTTGGAACTTTTTTCATGCCTAATTCACTTTCTAGTCCGAAAATAACGTTGTGCAAATTATTGGCACACTGTTTCATTTTCATGCCTGATTTAAAAAAAATATTTTCTTTGTGTTTAAATGCCTATTTAGTTCCATTTGGGCCATTTTCTTTGAACTAAATGCAAATGAGGGAGGTTGCGTCTATTTCATAATCTCCCTTTAATCAAGATCACTACGAAGCATCAGCCCCCTGGGTGACAGGTGACATAAATCATATTAACTTAATTCTGTGTGTTTCATTAAAGGATTTGGTATTTTTATGAACCAGAGTATCTGGGTCACTGCCATAGAAGCTTCAATCAAGCTGCAGATCTTATGGAGTCAATGATGTGTTGCTTATTTGATGAGATGAAGATGAAGTGCCTACGCCCATCTCATACTGGCCTCATTAATACATGGTTGCTTTAAGAGTTCACGAGTTTTGGCCGGGTGCAGTGGCTCACGCCTGTAATCCCAGCACTTTGGGAAGCCGAGGCAGGCGGATCACGAGGTCAGGAGATTGAGACCATCCTGGCTAACGCAGTGAAACCCCGTCTCTACCAAAAATACAAAAAAAAAAATATTAGCCAGGCATGGTGGCAGGCGCCTATAGTCCCAGCTACTTGGGAAGCTGAGGCAGGAGAATGGCGTGAACCCGGGAGGCAGAGGTTGCAATGAACCGAGATGGCACCACTGCACTCCAGCCTGGGTGACAGAGCGAGACTCCGTCTCAAAAAAAAAGAAAAGGTCACAAGTTTATAAGAGACAGTTGAGTCCCTGGCCCCAGGAAACAAAAAAGAAGTCCAGATGTTATACAACGTGCTGGACATATACATATAACAAGTTTTGCATTCACTTTCCCCTCACCATTGAAATCTATGATTTCTATATACAACCGTTTTCTCAACAATCCAAAAAGGCAAGGTTGGCAGCAAGCAATTTGCTGAAGAATCCTGCCTAAATACCCTTTTCCACTTCACACTGTCTACCATGGAGTCATTTTGTTTCTTTTTTATTCCTGGATGAATAAACTATGACACCCCAAACCTGATAATTTATCTACACTTCAGTCAGGCACTTCTGCACAATACCTAAATATTTATGTTTCTTTGTCAAATGACAGGACCAACAACGTTTCTGTAATATTCATGAGAACACAGGAGTTGTTAAGAGAAGAATCTTTGTCTCCTAAAGAAGGGAAATGAGAAAAGTTGGGAAGAAAGATTGAGCCCACAGTTTACAAAGGTTTTAAACATCTAGGTGACTATCATCACATGATAAGAGCTTTTGACTGGATTGCACGCAGTTAAAATTGACTACCCAGCATCACATAAATGCAGTGTTAGAAGAATTTCATAAATTAAGAAATCTGGAAGCATCTGGGAGAGTGAGTGGTTTGCCTTGGGTGGCAAGGATGGTAGATATAAGTTTTTCACTGGAAAATAAGCCTATTACACGTATGATTTCCTTTTCTGAAAATCTCCAGGGTCGTTGCTGGACACAGAACTTGGGAATGGGAAGAAACTGCCAGAGCTCTGTCCTCTCCCAGATGATCAGAATACAGGTACACACAGTGCGCAGTTTCTTAGGGTTGTTGGTGATACCAGCCCACTTTTGCTATAGAACTGATGTTTGTGGGTTTTTTTGAATAAACATAGAAATTGACCCCCTTGGACTTAAACAGAGTCTCACTCTGTCACTCAGGTTGGAGTACAGTAGTACCATCTTGGCTCACTGCAACCTCTGCCTCCTAGGTTCAAGTGATCCTCCTGCCTCAGCCTCCCAAGTAGCTGGGGTTACAAGCGTGTGCCACCACACCCAGCTAATTTTTGTATTTTTAGTAGAGACAAGGTTTCACCATGTTGGCCAGGCTGGTCTCGAACTCCTGACCTCAGATGATCCGCCAGCCTCAGCCTCCCAAAGTGCTGGGATTACAGGCATGAGCCACCATGCCTGACCCTTATCTGAGTTCTTTCAGGCCTCCCAGATAGTATTAAGGAACTGAAACTTAGGAAATAACCACATCTAGACAATGAATTGCCATATCCTTCATCCACCATAACTGCCTAACTGACCACCTGCTTCCCGCTGGCCAACTCCTCCTTCTTATCCTCCCTGAATCCTGTTTTCCCATGCATAGCTACATTCCTTCATCACTATATAAACCTTGGTTTTGGTTGGTTGGGAAGATGGATTTGCAACTTATCTCCTATCTCCTTAGTGATGTCACCCGAATAAAGCCTTTCTTTCCTGGCAATATTCGTCTCAGTGATTCCCTTTCTGTGCAGCGAGCAACAGGCCCAAGACGGAACCCCTGGTGTTTGGTATCATTGGCAGTCAGAATTCACTTCTCCCCAAGAGGAACAACTCCTCCCTTCTGAAGAAGCCAAAGAAACAGTCATCAGCAAGTCACTCGGAAATGTCCCCCCTCATCTGGGTTAGGATTCGGATTCTTCTGACAGGGTTTGCAAAGAGCACATTTATCCAGAGGATTTGGCTTCTTGATTTGCATCATGAACCCCTTTGAGAGTCTTATAAAAAATTTTAGATCTTCTCCCAGAAATTGCATATACATGCAAATATTATTGTTTGCAATAAGCCTCTTACTGCAAGTTAAGACCTTATGACCTAGACATTGAACAGCTTTATGTTTTAATGGAAGCTTTGACATTAACAGCAATAAATAGAGGATTGTTGCCCAAAGAAAGCCACTTCTTTGAAGTTAAATGCTGTTATTGTCCTGGCACTGAAATAGCAACATTAGGGATACATCGGAAAGCTCAGGTCCTTCCGTGAGTTCAGAGTCAGTTCCAGAAATAAATAATGCCTATTCTGAGTCTTCTGGGGCCAGTGGTTCTCACCCCTTGGCTATGCATAAGAATTCTAGTGAAGCTTTTCCAAATTATACACGCCCAAGAAGACACACACATTTCCCAATGTCAAAACTTACGACAAACTACACTAATCAGTATTGTTCTGGCATAAGGATAGACATGTAGACAATGAAATAATATTGAAAGTCCAGAAGTAATCTCTTATATTTATGGTCAATTGATTTTTGATAAAGGTACAAGAATCAAGTTTTTAACAAATAGTGCTGGGACAACTGGATATTCTCCTTGAAGATAAAGAGAGAATGTCTGCATTCCGGGGAGAGTCTCAGGCGTGTGCACTTTCACTTTTGCTTCCGTTTTAAGGAAGTTCCACGGGGATTCTTATATCCAGCTTTGGTTGAGATCCATGCTACAAGGTCAGTTACTGTATGTCACCTGGAGGAAATGATTTAAACTCTTCAAACTGCAACTTATTTATCTGCAAAACACATCTGCTGGTGTTTTGCAAGGTCTCCATGAGATAAATGTTTTGTTTGTTTGTTGTTGTTTTTGTTGTTGTTGTTTTTGAGACAAGGTCTCTCTCTGTCACCCAGGCTGGAGTACAGTGGTGAGATCTCAGCTCACTGCAACCTCCACCTCCCAGGTTCAAGTGATTCTCCTGCCTCAGCCTCCCAAGTAGCTAAGATTACAGGTGCGTTGCACCACGCCTGGCTAATTTTTGTATTTTTAGTGGTGACAGGGCTTCACCATGTCGGCCAGGCTGGTCTTGAACTCCTGACCTCAGATGATCCACCTGCTTTGGCCTGCCAAAGTGCTGGGATTACGGGAACGAGCCACTGCGCCCAGCCGAGATAAATGTTCAACAGTTCCTTGCATATTGTTGCATACAGTTAGTGCTCAATGTATGTCAGCTGCTATTATTGTCATTCGTTGTTATTCTCATTATTACTACTAAACCAAACCACTGAGGTGAGAGATCTTATGAGAGATGTGGATTCAGTACAAGGCAAATTAATTAATTTGCCATAATTATAATAGGTCTCCTGATGCTTACCACTTTCTCTTCAACTGTTTTCGGTATCCAATTCTTCAGGTCTCCTCTAACACCTTCCAGTTTGCCTTTTACCTTTGAAGGAAATTTGTTTGGCCTTAGAACTGAGTCCACCCAGGCCCTCACCAGTGTCAGAATCTTAGGCATGCTCTGTGACCTGTGTGTCAAACCTCTCCTCTGAAAGGTGGAAACGACTCCTTAGTGCCAGCCTCGTAAAGATGCTTATACAGGAGGAATGCAGTAAAACAGGGGTCCCCGATCCCCGTGTCATGGGCTGGTACAGGTCCGTGGCCTGTTAGGAACAGGGTCACACAGTAGGAGGTGAGCGGCTGGTGAGCGAGCATGACCGCCTGAGCTCCACCTCCTGTCAGATCAGCGGTGGCATTAGATTGTCATAGGAGCGCGAACCCTACTGTGAACTGTGCGTGCCAGGGATCTGAGTTCCACGCTCCTTGTAAGAATCTAATGCCTGGTGATCTGAGGTGAAACAGCTTCATCCCAAAACCATCCCCCCATCCCAATCCGTGGAAATAGTATCTTTTATGAAACTGGTCCCTGGTGCCAAAAAGGTTGGGGACTGCTGTCTTAAAAGATATAAACCACTCAGAGCTGGGCCTGACACGCAGTGATTTGTGGCTGTTGTTTTCATTATTTTTGTCTATTGGAGATTTGGAAACAATTGATCTTTTCTGTCATGAATTTCCACTTTCTAGTTTTTCATGAAATTTACTGTATTCAATTATAAAACCATATAGCACCAGAACAAGCTTGTCCGACCCGCAGCCTGCAGGACACTTTGAATGCAGCCCGATTCAAATTCCGAAACTTTCTTAAAACAGTCTGAGATTTTTTGGTGGTTTTGCTTTTTAGCTCATCAGCTATTATTAGTGTCAGTGTATTTTACATGTGACCCAAGACACTTCTTCTTCCAATGTGGCCCAGGGAAGCCAAATGTAGGGACACCCTTGCTGTACAACATTAAGCTCTAGGGACCTTAGCGAGAATTTAGTTCAACTCCTCACTTTGTAGTGGAAAAATCAAAGCCCAGGATGGTGAGAAATTCCCTGGGGCCGCACTGCAGAGCCAGTAAAGTGAATGCAACATTGTGAACAGGTTCCCTCAAGAGAGCCTGCCCATCCCCCATCAGCCCACACATTCAGGTCCTGCCTGATTTTTCCCTTCTTTTTGGCCTGAGTATTAATATACATATCTTTTTAAATGTTAAGTTAAAAACAAGGACAACACCCATTTTTGCTTTGCTTTGTCCTTGGTTCTATTTAATGTCTCCAGATCTCTAATAGTTTTTTTTTTTTTTATGTTTTCATCTTTGTTTGTCGTAAAGATTTTTTTAAAGGAAATTTTTATAATGTATGTAATTGTTCACTGTTTTACTCTTTTCTCCTTTCTTTAGAACCTGTCAAAGCCAAAATATCATTTGGGGCTATGCCAGATGTTTTCCCACCAGGTCAGAAAGGTAAATGAATTTTTTTGTTCAACTGGATTAACTGGAAAGAAGATAATTAAAACACATATATAATATATAGTATTTAATGATACATAGTAATCTTACACAATAATATATAATATTTTAATAATATTATTTAGCCTTAAAATATTATTAAGTCTTTACCTAACCTTGATAATAATAGTTTGTATGATTTATTGCTGGTCAGAGTTACTAGCCAAGTCATTTAGAATCCAACGTTTATACTTAATAAACCAATTCAATTCTTAGTAAAAGCTCAAATCAGTGGTTGGCATTTTTGAGTTGAAAAACCTACGTTTAAGTTTTAACTCTAGTAGCTATCTAACTTTTAGAGAAAGTCAATAAAATCTGAGTTTCATCTTCCTCAAATATGAAATAACAACAATAATAACACTAATAATCGTACCTATCTCTAGAGTTCCAATATCATAACCACGGCTTTGTGTACATACAGACCGATTGTTCTCCGAAACACTCCCCATCCACCCTCATCACCCCAGCCTCCAAAATACACAGCAGTGAACTCAAACAACAACAAAAAGACCCCTAGGGTCTACATAAGTCATACGCAGGTTTGAATGAAAACATTCTTGCCACTTTTTTCATACAATGGCTTATATTTCTGTTTTGAAGAAACATATGAACTTTTGGAGGGAAAGGTGACAAGATATCAGTAGCCTTTCTGAGACTTAATGGGGTGTAATTGTTGGAGAAGCAGAACCTCTTGCGAAGGAGACAGTTATTCTGCCCTAGGCCTCTCGTGGCAGAAAAACTTCATATCAACTCAACCACAAAAATGATAAAGAATGAGATAGAGGGAGAACAGTCTGACCTGAAAAGATAATCAACCTAGAAATCCAGAAACAGAAAGGCCCAGGAGAGGGATTAAGACTGCAGCCAAATCTCTTCTTAATTTTGTTAATCAGACATTTGTCAGCACAGGGCACTTTGCAAGTGTTGAAAAATCGAAGCTGGTGAATAGGGCCCGGGCCCCATCTTATTACTTTCTTTATCACTGGGGAACATTTCTCAAGTTGGCTTCCTAAAAGGCATTTGGGTTTCTGTCTCGTGTATGAAGATAATTATTTCCGTCATGA
Organism: Macaca thibetana thibetana; assembly: GCF_024542745.1. Lineage (NCBI taxonomy): Eukaryota > Metazoa > Chordata > Mammalia > Primates > Cercopithecidae > Macaca > Macaca thibetana. The sequence goes on from NC_065586.1 coordinate 6,807,807, forward strand.
TGAATAATTTAAGCTGTCATTCCCAACTCCACCCTCAGACCACTCTTAGCTTTCAATACAAGGAGATACACTGCTCTGTAATATAACAGCTTCTCTGTTTTATGGACCTGGGAGGAAGCGTAATGAAAGCAAAAATGTTTCCCCAAACTTCCATGCCAAAATTATTGGTTGGTGATCGCTGATTTTTCTCAGTGTAGAATCATAGAACATTAGCACTGAATGTGTCCTTAGATGACTACAGACGAGAAAGACGAAGCGTGGATTAATTCAGTACTATGGTCAAGGCATAAAGCTACCCAATGGAGTGGAGTTTTAGACATAGGTTTGTTTGTCTCTTGATAAAATTACTTACTTTCTTTGCACCACTCTAATATTGTGACAAGGTTGTGTTATAAAAGTTAATGAGATCAGGCACCGTGTCTCATGGTTGGAATCCCAGCATTTTGGGAGGCTGAGGAGGGCGGATCACATGAACCCAGGAGTTCGAGGCTGTAGTGAGCTGTGATCGCACTGCAGCACTCCAGCCTGTGCAACAGAGTCAGACCCTGTCTCTAATTAATTAATTAATTAATTTTAAAAGTCTGTTAAACAAGAAACTTGGCCTGGCTGTCTCACATACTGGCTGGTTAATTAAGCACCTTGGTACCCTGTAAAATGGGTTTGATAACTCAAAATTTGTTTCATTCTGAAACAATCTCAAACTTACAGAAAAGTTGCAACTCCAGTACAAAGAGCTTTTCTTGAACCGCTGAGAGAGTTTCCAACATGATGTAAATCTAGTGCTTCATCCCCTGAAAACTTCAGTGTGTATTTCCTACAAACAAGGACAAAATCAACAACACAGCCACCAAAGTCAAGAAGTTAGTGTTTGTGCATTCGGGTTTCACCAGCTCTTTCATTAGGGTCCTTTTCAGTAAAAGGAGCTTATTCCAGATCACAGATTGCCTTTGGTTGTCATGTCATTAAATGGTCATGTCATGTATTCCCTGCAATCTGGGACAGTTACTAGGTCTTCTCTCGACTTTCCTGATCTCAGAACCTTTGCGGATCAAAGGGCTGTTATTTCACAGAATAGCTCTCAGGCTGTTTTTGCTGGTGTAGCCTTGTGAGTAGATAGGCAGCAACATCACACACAGGTGGTGTGCAGTTTGGATGGACTTATTACAGATGTTAATTTTGGTCACATGGCCAAGGTGATTTCTCCCTTGATCCTTCAATCTAATGACATTTTTCCTTTATAATTAATAGGTATTTAGTGGGAAGATATTTTGAGACTATGTAAATAGCCTTTACCTTATCATCCTTCTAAGTTATTCATTTACCTATACCACTGTAAACTCATAGTTTCTCACTTTACTCAATGGGATACAATTCTTTAAAATATTTATTTTAATATTCTCATTGGCCAAGATTTAGTCATGTGGAAGCCCTGTGGAGATAGCCACCGTGTCCTTTTGACATGTCCCCATCATTCCGTGAATTCTTATTACTTTTTGCACAAGAAGGAAGATATTCCAGACTCATGTTGTGCTTTTTTAGCCCCAGAGCAGGAATCAGCCACTTGTCAAAGAAACTTGGGCCCTGTTAGTAGATAACAAAATTTAGAAACAGTATCAGGGCACCGGGTGGCTCTTTGCACACGCATATTCACACTGGCACCCATATTTCTTTCTACAGCTGCCTCCATACAGTACATTGAAAACCGTATGTTCACACCAAAGCCTCCAAATCCAACCTGCACCACAGGGTTCATCTTTCTAGTCTTCTCCTTCCCTCCCTCCCTCTCTCCCTTCCCTCCCTCCCTCTCTCTTCTCCCTTCCTTCCTTCCCTCCTTTGTTCGTTTCTTTCTTCCTCCCTCCCTCCTTCCTTTTTTCATTCCTTCTTTTCTCTCCCTTCTTTCTTTCTTCCTTCCTTCCTTCCCTTTCCTTTCCTTCCTCCCTTCTTCCTTCCTCTTTCCCCTTCCTCCCTCCCTCCCTCTCTCTTTCTTTCTTTCTCTCTCTTTCTTTCTTCCTTTTCTTTCTCTCTCTTTCTTTCTTCCTTTTCTTCTCTTTCATTCCTTCCTTCCTTCCTTTTTCTTTCCCTCCCTTCCTTCCTTCCTTCCTGCCTTCCTTCCTTTTCCCATATTTGTAATTCTCTTCTTTGGTAAGAAGAAAACCTGGCTTCTATCATCCTTAACATGTTTACCCATTTTGTCACTGCCCCCATCTGTAGCAGGTTTCCTGAGCTGAAGCTATGGGCACCTGTCTGGCCTGGGTGTCCTTCACCCTCTGGAGCACCCGCACCCTGCCCTGGGCCTCCTCCTACACAAATCCCCTCTTTGCTCTGACTCTGACACTTGCAGACCCCTTCTTCCTCTGCCCAGGTGCCGATACCCCACATGGACTGTACCATCCGGACCCCTTCAGGCCCCACACAGGCTCCAGTGCTCTGCTCCAGCCATGCACCTTTCCTGCCCCTGTGCAGGCTCCTTGCTCAGCCCCCATCAAAGGCCTCTGGACTGAATTTGATAACTTCCTCATTTTGCCTGTCTCTCAGGGTAGCTCTAAACTTTTGATGAAACAATGGGTGTAAATGAACATTTTGCAAACGATGAAGAGTTTAAGGTCCTGGCCCAAGCATTTCTTCTCAGCAATGAAGCTTGTGGAGCCCAGGCTGGTATTCTGAAAGGGGCGCCAGCCGTGCTCTGTGCTGTTGACCTCGGGGGTCCCTCACGTCCCTGTCCCTCCCTGGCCCCTCCTGCCTGCCCTCACACTGGACTCCACACCACACCCTCCTTTTCACACCAACCTTCAGGAAAATCCCAACAGGACAGGCCAAAGGACTTTGGCTTCTTGGGGAAGACTGGGACGTAAACAAGTATATGATGTGGATGGTGATATTTAGCATTCTCTCCCCACCTCTTAGGTGAGATAAAACTGGTTTCTGTGACAAACAAACAGAAAATGTATAATGGATCACACAAAGTAGAATACTTATTTCTCAGTTCTGTGAATTCCACAATAGGAGTTCCTGTTCCCTGGCAGCTTATTCATTTGCCAGGGCTGCCCGTCACAAAGCATCACACACTGGGTGGCTTAAACAAGAGAGAATTATGGTCTCCCGGTTCTGCAGGCTGAAAGTTTAAGGTGGAGGTGTTGGCAGGGCTGGTTCCTTCCAAGGCTGTGGGGTAGAGTCCGCCCCAGGCCTCGGCCCTTTTTCTGCAGATGGCTGTCTTCTTCCCACGTCCTCACCTGGCCTTCTCCCTACATCTGTGCCTGTGTGCCTAACTTCACCTTGAAACTGACCCAATAGCCCAAGAGACAGGTTTTTTTTTTTTTGATAAACATAGAAATTACCCCATTTGGTCTTAAAGCTTGAGACTTACATTGTTTAGGCCCATGGCAGACAGGATTCGGGGTTAGATTCCAGCTGCCATGCAGACAGAGCAATGTGTGAAGACTCGCATCGTGAACTGTTGCTCCAGAACTACCATAGGAAAAAGCTAGGAAAGTGGAGAGAATCCACAGGCCTCTGAAGGCAGCAGATTCCTCCTGTAGGACCCGAGAGACACCCCCAAATACTGTGCTGGTATCCACAGCTGAGAGACCTGCAGACCGTTCACATCACAGGACTCTGTGCAGACAACCCCTAGCACCAGCCGGGAGCCTGGCAGACCTGCGGGTGGCTAGGCCCAGAAGAGAGATAACAATCACTACAGCTCAGCTCTCAGGAAGCCACATCCCTGGGAAAAGGGGGAGAGTATTACATCAAGGGAACCCTCTATAGGACAAAAGAATCTGAAGGGCAGCCTTGAGCCCTAGACTTTCCCTATGGCATAGCCTACCCAAATGAGAGGGAACCAGAAAAACAATTCCGGTAATATGACAAAGCAAGGTTCTTTAACACCCCACAAAACATCACACTAGCTCATCAGCAATGGATCCAAAACAAGAAGAAATCCCCAAGAAACATACTGTAGACAGGAAATGAAAAGCAGAGTATTGGTTGCAAGATCTTCAAGAGGAAAAAAAAAGATACTATTTCTGTGCACTTTTTAGAATATTCTCAATATTTTAATGACCAATGTGTCATCTGCCAAAGAAAATGATATTAAAGGAAAAAGAGGTCAGTTGTAGCCCAGCGTAGCCCGGGCACTTCAGAGATTCTGCTCAGGTTCTACCCCGACACATTTAAGTTGCTGCTTCCTTTTGTTTGCGCAGTTGGGTAATTCAAATCTGGATTAGAATCTCTAACATTCTCTTGGGAGGTCATTCTTTCCCTAGGGCTCCTGTTATCTTTACTCTATAATATTAATGATAACTGTAACCACCGGCAGGGTAGTGCTGAAACAAGCATTATCTTACAAAACTGAAATTCACTGCTGGGAATTTTTCTTAAACACCGTTATGCATAACAATATTTTTAATGGGGTGATTCCTACCAACTGGTTCACAAAACTCTTGTCATTTTTTAAAGCAGAATTAAATAATGCCAGACAGTAGAGTGTGTTAGGCATAAATTACAGATGGCAGGAGGGCAAAGACATTTGGTGGTGGATAAATTAAAGCCTTAGATTATGAGGTCAGTGTGCTAGGTACAGGGAAGGAAGGCTGAGGCTGTAAGAGAGGAATGTTTTCAGACCACATTGAAATTAGGTCTCCGGTCCATGAGGACTAAGCACCTAGGAGAGATCATTACTGCAGAAGGGAAGGATTTTCTCGGCTACAAAATATTACTGGAAAAATATAAGCTTTTTTTTTTTTTTTAATCTTTCATGAGATTGTAAAGTCCTAAAAGGTCAGGTGTGGATCTGGTTATGTTTCTAAGCTCGACAGACTTTGGAACTCATTATATATTTCACAGGCAAGAAGGAAATATAGTGCTGGCCAAAGAAGGAAATATAAGGTCCTCGTGGATTGAAAGGCTCAGTGTTATTAAAATATCAATTATCTCTAAATTGATCTATATATTCAAAGCCATCTTAATGAATTTCTTACAGGCTTCCCTTAAAAATGACAAACTAATTCTAAAATGCAAACGAAAAGAATGTAGAATACCCAAAATAATTTTGAAAAAGGAGAATGAAGTTGGAGGACTCACATTACCTGACTTCAAGAATTACCAAAAAATACAGTAATTAAGAAAATGTGATATTAACTTAATAATGGGCATATTATGATGGAACTAAAAACAGAGTCCAGAAATAGAACCATACAAATGTAGGGTGCTGGCTTTTCTGTCTAAGGAACCAAGCTAATGTAATAGGGGAAGGATAACCTTTAATAAGTGGTGCTAAAGCAAAACAAAACGAAAATGAATTTCAACTCATACTTCACACCATTCACAAAATTATTTCAAAATGAATTGCAGTTGTAAATGTATTGGCTAATACTAGAAAACTTCAAAGAGAAAATGTAAGTGATCATCTTTACAACCTTGTAATAGGCAAAGATTTCTCAAATAAAACACAAAAAAAGCATGAACCATAATAGAAAAAATTAATACCTTGAACTCCACCAAAATTAAAACCTTCTGGTCCTTGGAAGTTACCATAGATACCATTAAGAAAATGACAAGGCAAGCCACAGACTAGGAGAAAATATTAGCAATATACATCTGACAAGGGATTTGCATCCACTGTGTATAAAGGGTTCTACTAACTCAATGATAATCCAATTAAAAACTGGGTAGGATTAGAACTGACACTTCATGAAAGAAGACATATGAATGACCAATAAGTGCATGGAAAGATGCCCAATATCACTAGCCATCAGCAAATGCAAATCTGAAACACATGGACATGCTACTACACACCCACTGGAAGGTCTAGAACTTAACAGGCTGATGATAGCAAGTGTTGGCAAAGATATGGAACAACTGGACCACTCATAGATTGTTTTGGTTGTATAAACTGTTACAACTTTGGCGTCTTCTTGTGAAGTTAAACATGCATTTACTACACAATTCAATAATTCCTCTCTTAGGCATTTATCTAAGGGAAATAAAAACATATGTCCACAAAAAACCACTTTTATACAGATGTTCATTGCAACTTACTTTTAAGGCTAAAACTCAAAACAACCTAAATGTCCATTTGCAAATGAGTGGTAAGCAAATTGTGTATATCTATGCAATGCAATATTACCCAGTAATAAAAAGGAACAAACTACTAATGCCCTCAACATGGATGTGTCTCAAAAATGTTATGCAGAGTAAATGAATACAGACTCCAAAGAGTACATGTTGTATGACTCTGCGTATATGAAAGTATAGAATTATCAAAAGGCCTCTATAGTGACAGCAAACAAATTAGTGATTGTCTGGGACGAGGACAAAAGGACATGGGGTAACTTTTTAGAAGAACAAAAATATTCTGCATCTTTGTTGGCTTGTGGTTACATTGTGTGTACGTTTGTTAACTCTGTGGAACATAACTGTAAAGTGAGTGTATTTTTTATACAGTATGTAAATAATACTTTCATCAAATTGATTTTAAAAAACAAAAATAGTATATCATTTTGAAAGTATGAACCTGGCAAAAAATTTAAGACATGAGGACGTGAGGACAGGTTGCTTTCATACACAGCGGGTAGGAAAATGAATGAATGAAAACCTTCTATGAGAGAATGGTGTAGCACTTACCCAAATCCTTAACAATGGATGTATTCTGTTTAATAATTTTTTTTCATTCCTTCCTAGGACTAAATTCTAAGTAAACAATTAAAATGTACAAAGGCTTAGCTATGAGAGTGCTTGTCTAAATGTTGTTTATCATTGAAAGTATTGAAAATAAACTATCCCAAAATAGGAGCTTGGTTAAGTAAATTATATTCATGCAATAAAGTGCCATGCAGTCACTAAAAAGGATGGGAAATTATATTTGTTGATATCAAAATACATTCATGATATCTGATAAAATGTTTAAAAGACACATTTATAAAACTGTGTCATACAATCTTACTTTTGTACAAGCACAGTAAAAAGGCAAGGAAATGCTAGGAGTCATTATTGGTAGTTTTACCTAGATGATAGGACTGTGATGAGGTTTTCCTTCTCTTTTTCTGGTTTATGTGCATGTTTCTCTCTATTTCAAATGCACACATAATGTTTTTCTAAAGACAAAAATAGAAGTGTATTTTGTTATAGCAAGTATTGTTCTTAAAAGGTAAAATAAAGGGTATCCTGAGGGACGAGGTGCTGTGTGGAACATTATTAACGTAAGCACTGGGGTGTGACAGAGGCTTAGCCTTTTAGTCTCTGTCGTGGACAGACACTAGACTCAGGCGGGGAGCCCTTTTTGGGTTCTTTCATTGCCATCTGACTTCCTACTACTTCAGGCTCTCCTGATATGAATTATTTTGTACCTTTTCTCAACCTGTGGACTCTTGTTGATAAATCAACTTTGAAAGAAAGCTGCTGTAGGGACAGCAACCAACATTAATGAAGACAGTCAAGTGAATTTGGGCTGAAATGATTTCATTTCCTGGGGACATACACTCCTCTACAATACTTTAGACTCCATGAAGGGAAGAACTGTCTACCACAAAATATAAGGGCCTGACAACTTCAACGGGTATAAGGTGGTCCTTGGCAGAGCTCAGCACCCGGTGGATAATAGGATTTATAAATTCATTGCAATAGAATACTCTTGTTGGAATTCCTTAAGACCTTTTCAAATGCCTCATGGCCAAATACCCAGCAAGTATCCTTGAAATAATTTGAGCACTAGAACTGAGAATTGTTATGTAAATGGCGCATGGCTGCTAATAGCCACGTGAGGTCTTAGAAGGAAAGGTTAAAAGAATTGGGTTAATTAGCTTGGTGGGAAGAAAGTTGAAGAGAAATTTAACAGCTATCATTAAGAATCTGAAATATTATTATAAATAGACTGTTTCCCAACCATTCTCAATATCCGCAGAGAGCAAAGTTTTTGCTGCATCAAGAAGTCAAATAACACATTGGTAAAGAACTTTCTGATTCAACACTGAAACAGGCTACCAAGAGATGAAGTATTCATTCCTGGAAACCTTTCAGAATAGCATAGACAACTCACTGTTCAATTAACCTGAATCTAGCCCTGAATCAAAGAATTAAACAAATGCCCTTTGTGCTTCCTTCCCATATTAGGGAGGTGTACTTTTATCTTAACTAGAAAGTCACTCCATCAAAAGAATGCCAGAGAACTCACTGAAGTGGCCACAAAGTGCTGAGTGTTAATTTTTTAAATGACATGTGTAAGAATGATATTCATTAAATTTAGAGAGCTTTATACACTGTGGAAGTGACACAGGATTTTTCTCAGCCCCTTTGCTGGACTTGCAGCAGGGGCATCCCGTCTACTTGGCCTGCTGTGCTTAGCCCCTTGCAGGAGGGAGCACGTGAGCAAGCGAGTTTGGGATCTGGCCGGCCACTCCAAGCAGCAACACAGGAGCAAGCTTCATGAGGGACCGTGACCAGACCAGGCATGTCACCTTGAGAGGGCACGTGTGACCCTGAAGCCCCCGAGGGGGTGTTTTTGTGCTAATTAGCTCTTTTAGTTCCACTATCCACAGCCTGATGGACAGCATCATGTTAGCAGCTCAGCCAGTCCCTGGCCCCATTGTTTGGGGTGGCTGCCCTCTGCCAGTGAGGGCAAAAGGTCAGTGTGACAGCCTTTCTGTGTACCTGCAGTTGGTGGGTCCAAAGCTCGTGTCCAGCATCCAAGAAGAATGAGGGTACACGACAACTGAAGAGTGAGCAAGGCAGGGAGTTTTACTGAGTGATGAAACAGCCTTCCATGGAGAAGAGACATGGGGATGGTCCCCCTACCTGAAGGCAGGAAAGTCCCCCCAGTGTAGCTGAGTCTGGGGCTTTTATGGGCTCAGAATAGGGGAGGGGGCAGGCCACAGGTAGTATTGGAAAAGGCAACATTTGATTGGTTAAAAGGCATTATTCAGAAAGAATCAACCAGGAAAGTGGGGGCAAACAGGAACAGAAGTTCTCACACTGGGTCATGGGTTTCATCCAGGACCAGTAGTCTGGTCTTCCAGCCTTCAGGCTGTTTTTTGGCTTGAAGGTGGGGTTTCACTGGGGACCCACCCCTGCCTGCCTGGGCATTTGGCTGCCTCCTGTTGCTATCAGAAGTTGTGCATGTTTAGCCTTAAAAAATTGCAGCCAATGTAAACACTGCCTATTGCAATGAAATATAAAACAAATTATATAAACTTTGCACCCTGGAAAAATGTTTCAAGGCATTCTACCATCTACCATCAACCATGCAAATATCTAAACTTATGTGAACTGTGAAGCAAAAAACTGGAAGGATCTGTGTGCTTTTTCATACAGATGTAGTCTTCCTTGGCCCTACCCACAAACAATATAAAAGTTAAGGAAATTAATGTATTTTCCGAAATTACTTGAAAATGTCACTCTTTGTTCAGAACTGCTAAGTCCTGAGGTCCAGTTAGGTCCTAGTAGTCAAAATGTTAAATTATAACAAAGCCAGTTAATGGGGTATTAACCACACCTTGTTGAAATTCCACATTGAAACAGGCTGGTAGTGCATTCAATTTAAATGACCTCAGTTGATTTAGGACTCAGTTTGCAAAAATGGTCCCCAAAGCTTCAGCTATGAATGATTATCTTGTGGGGTTTTCCTGCAGCTTTCCAAACCTTACCCTCAGGGCTGCAGATTTTAGGCATAAAGCACAGGCTTAGAAGTGAGACTCGAGGGTCTGGAGGTTTGTTTTTTTTCCCTCCTCCATGGACTTCAGCAAGTTGCTAGGAAACTTTTGTTTCTCAGTCAAATTCCAGCTCCCAGAGCAATAATTAACAATTAGCATTGGCTCCAAAATAAAACACCAGTGTCTTTTGGCCAAGAGGCAAAGACAACACACGAGGCATTTAGCATTAGTTAATGAATAATTATTAATTAATCAAGTCTCAAATAAATAGCCATCTTTAGTTTTGCCAGAGACTATTTACTTTCAAATTATTCCCTCATTACCAGTAACAACCAATTTGAGGGGCTGTATTATGGCATCAATTTTATTAATGTCACGTTAGAAAGACAATCATAACAATAAAACAGCAGACAGCTGTTAGAGGAGTTTTTCTATATGTGTTAATCATGTATTCGTAATAGATTTTAATATTCTACGTCATAAGCTGCAGTGTTTTAAATATAGGATGAGCAAAAAGATGACGCAGTAATGAATTTTTCACACTCACCTATTCTCATAATAAAGTCTTAAAGAACATCTCCCTATATTTTGCAAAGATGTCTGTGTGTTGCGTAAACCACTGTTACCAAAAATTATTGTTAGATAATATTATTAATTATAATTTACAAAACTGCTAGATAAGAAACTTAGCAATATGTTTCTTCATAATTTATGGATCTCCTTGAAAAGGAAATGCTTTTCCCAATTTGGTTCTGGGTAAAGCTGAGCAGTAAGCAGTTTCAACAGTAGCTATCTCAGCTAATTACAGATTATATTGGGCAAACTCTTAATATTTTTGTTTTAGTGTTGAAAAGAGAAGACTCTAGGATATAGGGCTCAGCTACAAGAAAATCAGAACAGAGAAAGCAGCAAAGAGATTGGTTGCACATTTGTAAAATCAACATGTTAAAATCTTGATAGATGTAAAAAATAAATGTAAAAGAACAGTGTTTTTGGCCAGGTGCAATGCCTCATGCCTATAATCCCAGCACTTTGGGAGGCAGAGTGGGGTGGATCACTTGAGGTCAGGAGTTCAAGACCAGCCTGGCCAACATGGTGAAACCTTATCTCTACTAAAAATACAAAAATTACCCAGGCATGGTGGTGGGTGCCTGTAATCCAGGCTACTTGGGAGGCTGAGGCAGGAGAAACTCTGAAACCCAGGAGGTGGATGTTGCAGTGAGCTGAGATCACGCCATTGCACTCCAGCCTGGGTGACAGAGCAAGACTCTTGTCAAAAAAAAAAATAAAACAAAACAAAAAACAAAAAGAACAGTGCTTTTACAAAGAACTCCACTGGAAATCCTAAAAATAATCAACTCTCCTCGTGTCCGTGGCTATATGCTCAAATGTTGATATAGAATTAACTAGCAGGAAAACACATCTTACCCAAGAACATGACAGGAGGGTATATTGGAAAGAGGGCAAACTTTGTAATTCAACTGGACCGAAGTTCAAATTCCAGTTCTATGAATGTGGGAAATTCACTCCGTAAACCTCATTGCTCATCTGTAAAATGGGTCAATAAGGTATATTTGCAAGATTATAGTGAGGAATAATTTACACAAATTATGTAAAATGGAAGGTTTACAGTAGGTACTCAATGAATATTGCAAATATATCTAAAAAATATGCTCTAGGTAGTGATAGTAAGGATGAAACCTAACAAGGAAATCTCTCATTCAAGCTTCCTATTTAGCAAAGTCCAATTCAGTGAGAATCTTGCACAGGCCACACATTACTCGAAATCTCTCCTTTTCTCACAAATGATTATACAGGACTCTATTGGGTAAGAACTTGTGTTTGTCTTGTGGATTACAATGAGGAAAGCAGAAAGGAAAGGATATTCCAAAGGAAAAAAAAAATAAAGTTATTTCAAGCTAATAAGAAAACAGGACAGGACAAAATCTGCAAGGCCCTGCATTACAATTTTTTCCAACAAGCATGCCCCTGGCCCCTGGGGAAAAACGTCATATTTGTGGAAATTAAGTGAATATTTATAAATATAAAAACCCAAGCTTCCCCGAGGTGATTTTTGTGTTTTCAAAGCAATACCAGAAAAATTTGGAAAAGAAGGATTTTCTCACTGAAGAAATGAATAAGGGCATGGTAACGATATGAATTGTACAAAGAAAGACAGGTTGATGTCAGTTCCCCTCCCTGCCTCTGATTCCAACTCTGAGTTTTCCCTCCTGATCTCACATCTATTTTTTGCAGTTTACTTGTATGTTACATACTTATTATTGTGGGGGGGAATCTTTTTCTCTATCCTCTTAAGTTTAGTAACTGGGGTCCTAAAAAGTAAACTTGCAAAAGACAGATTAACAGGAGGAAAAGAGTTATTTTATGTGCATATGGAAGGCCTCACAGAAATCAAGTGAAACCCCAAAGAGGCAGTGAGACCTGGAGGCTTATATACCACGCTAACAAAGGGCTGTAAATTTGTGCAGACATGACAATTACCAAGGAACAGGAGTTTTGAGCTTCCAGGGTAATTTGTGGGAAGGTAAATATATAGGGAAAACTAATGGAAGATAAAAATTGTTTATTAAGGTTTTGTTTATGTATACTTATCTCAGTGCTCTCTCCAGTAATAAGATTCACTCTCCTCTTCCTGATATGGGAAAGAGGAGTAGGGACACCATCTCAAAGGGAAATTTATGTACTGCTTTCAGGCAAATAGGGACAAGGCAGACAGCTTTTTTGGTGTCTGCTTGTTCTCACTGTCTGCATCTTAAAATAATCTTTATGCCAAAGTGGAGGCAGATAGTAAATATTTTAGGTCTTGCAGACCATAAAATCTCTGTTCAACTCTGCCATTGTTGTGGAAAGCAGCCATAGACAATATGTAAATAAATGGGCGTATCTGCTTTCCCATAGTCTTATTCACAAAATCAGGTGCTAGGCTAGATTTGACCCTGTTCAAGGGGTTTGTTAATTTCAATCATCCTGACAGATCCACTAGTTTCAGATACCTTAATGTATTATAATTTTCTGTTGCTCATATTAAATATTTCAAAAATTAGTTACTACTGCTTTCATGTTTCATTTTGAAATATTATATTATTTTGAATAATTTTTGGAAATATGAAAAATACAAAATTGGTTAAAAACAGACAAATTGACAGAATATTTTCATAATTATTTATTCCTTCCCCCTGCATATTCCATTGTTCTTTTTAATTTTCATTAACTTTTGTATGTGCTCAAGAACTTTTGATCTTAAAATAAACATTTTTAATGTCTCATCCTTTTCAGCTACCTCTATACTTTTCTCCAACTTTGAAAACATTTTTATTATCATCTCATCACTTCCAAATTCAGTCCAGTCTTTCCTTTGAGCTCCAGATTTGCATACCCAGTGGTCAAGTTAACTACTTTTTGCATCTCAAAAGTAACTCAAATGTCCCCACCAACACCCAATCTATCTGGTCACAACTAGGAGTCACAGTTGATACCACTCTCTTTTTCAACCCCTTCCTCTACTAATTCATAAATATATCCTCTTGATTTTTTTTCCCAAATTACTTCTCTAGTATGTCCAGCTGTTTCCATTTTCTCCACCCCAACCGTACTCCCAGCTAGTACATTTCTTGCTTAGATGGCTACAATAATCTTCCTACTCATCTATCACCTTCCTTTACTCTAGTTCCATCTGCTCTATACTTAAGATTAAGAGGAGTCTTTTCAGGCTGGACGGGGTGGCTCGCACCTATAATCCCAGCACTTTGGGAGGCCAAGGTGGGTGGATCACTTGAAGATAGGCGTTAGCAGACCAGGCTGGGCAACATGGTAAAACCCTGTCTCCACAAAAAATATGAAAATTTGCCAGGCACAGTGGCAAACACCTGTGGTCCCAGCTACTTGGGAGGCTGAGGTGGGAAGATGACTTGGGAGGTGGAGGTTGTAGTGAGCCAGACTGCACCACTGCACACCAGCCTGGATGACAGATCAAAAGTCTGTCTCAAAAAAAAAGAATAGTCTTTTCAAAATACAAATTTGGTCTTAAAATTTGTTTGCTTAAAACTCTCTGTTGGCTTTCTTGCTCTTAGAGTAAAAACCAAAGTAAGTAACATGACTAAGAGTTCAGCCTGGTCCTGCCCTGCCTGTCTCTCCAGGTTTACAGCTCACCCCTGACTCTACCCACTTCAACCTCCTCACTCCTCCATCCTTTAAGCATTGCAGACTCTCTCTTATTAGGAGGCCTTGACTAGTCCTCAAGGAATGCTCCCAGATAGGCTCTCATCAGGTAGTGAGGAGTCACAGTGGTTGACAGATTCTTTGATGTGCAAGTTCCTGCCTTGCCAGGAGTGTTTGCCAAGTTCTTCCTGTCCTCTCCTTCTTTCATTCTCACCCCTTCCTCCATGCTAAGGCTCTTCATTAAGTATTTTCCTTGTGAAAGGCACTGGTGGTTGGGCATTTTGCAATGTAGGCACTGGTAACTGGTCTGACTTGAATCCCACAGAGCGCATGCTGTTAATAGCAATAGTAAGAAGCAATAATACTACTGATAGAGCTAATATTTGTCTAGTATTTATTCTATCACAGGCCCTGTGCTGAGTCCATTGGCTAATATAACCCTTAAATACTAGTATGTTAAAATTGTTATTCCCGGTTTGCAGATAAGAAAACCAAGGCTTAAACATTTTCTCAAAGACTCACAACTATTGAAGGGGTTCAGGACATGTTACCCCAAAATATGGCTCCTTCCTCACTAAGTCTCCCCAGTTTGTTACCATTAGATCACACCCCCCCTTGTTCAAGCGTGTTTCCCCGTAACTATTCACTTCTTCATCAGACTTAGCATAAAATGTACATGGCTCTCCTGCTTCTTTGCATCTTCATTAACGAAGGCTGTTATGTTACATGAAACTTATATTACATACATTTGCATGCTTTTCCCTCATTAATCTGTCTTTTGTTATAGGGGTCTGTATTAGTCCATTTTGTGTTGCTGTGAAAGAATACCTGTGACTGAATAATTTATAAAGAAAAGAGGTTTATTTGGCTCATAGTTCTGCAGGATATACAAGAAGCATGGTGCCAGCATCTGCTTCTGGTGAGGCCTCAGTTAGCTTCCAATCATGGCAGAAGGCCAAGGGGGAGCCAGCACATCACATGGCAAGAGAGGGTGCAAGAGAGAGGACAAGGTGCCAGACTCTTTTAAACAACCAGCTCTGTGTAAACTAATAGAATAAGAGCTCACTCATTACCATGAGGAGGGCACCAAGCTGTACATGAAGGATCTGCCCCCATGACCCAAACACCTCCCACCAGGCCCCACCTCTAACATTGAGGATCACATTTCAATATGATATTTGGATGGGATAAACCTCCAAATGATATCAGAGTGTCAGCCGCGAACCTTGTGGTGGGTGAAAAGTCTTTTCTCTCCAACACCAGTAAGTGTGGGATATGACACAGACCCTTCAGTCTGGTCACAGTCTTCACATTCTTAGCCGTAGCACTATATTGCTTCTGAAACATCACCATATACATCTTGGAAGAAAATTAAGAGTAAACAAAATCCATGGGGAAGGGCCAGAGAAAGAGAGGATTTCTTTTTGGAGATTTCAGCCCAGGAAGACCTCAATTTGTGTTGTAGTTTTCTAACTCTAGGGAGAGACACAGACTTCTTCTGTGGGTTAAGGAAGTTCCAAGAGAGTCAGACAGAAGCTGTAGAATCACTTTGTGACAAATGGCGCAACAAGAATGTCTCCTCTCCCCTCAAACAAAACAAAACAAAGGAATACTCTGCAGTGATGGTGTGTCTGTAGCCAATATGGTCCTTAGCGTATTCAGGGCAACACAGTCTTTAGCATGACATGACAATTACACTGCACCTGAGTACGGTGATAGCTGAACCACTGGGTTCCTGGACACTGTCCTTCAAGTGGTGCAGTGGGAACTGCAGGTTTCCCTCCTCTGGACAGAGAGCAACCCAACCTTTTGTCCTACGTCTCCATTCTCCTATGAGTCCACATGCAATGGGGAAGAACCCACGTGATTTATTCCTGAAAGGAGGAATGGACAATCGTAAGCGACCTCCTCTTGTCAAAGGGGTCTTTGAAATCACCAGGCAGTAAGGTCACTGCCTGTGTTAGAGACAGCAGTAATTCTTTGCAGAAAGGAGGTGAAATGATTAAAAAGACAGGTCAAGGGATAAAATGGATTAAGTAGATGAGTGGAGGTTTGTGGGTAAAACATCAATGCCAATGTTTCCATTTTCCCATCACTGCTGTCAGAAAGCAATTGCTCCTTTGTTCATGTAAATGACAGGCTTTTAAGAGGTGACCTCAACCATTAATTTTAAATAAAAGTCTCTCTTTGGTCCCTCCCTGGTGGATCAGGCTGCTTCCGTGAAATAGCAATAAGGTGAACCGGTTTTCCTTGGATTCCAGGGGTGTCTCTTTCCTCTCGCCAGGACTGGGAGGTTAGGTTTTGCCCCTTTATTTATTTATTTATTTATTTATTTATTTATTTAAAGAGAAAGAGAAATTGATGAATCTCACTTCTGTAGTCTTCAAAAAGTTGAATAAGTAATGATATGGAATCTTAAATATTTATTTTCAGTTCCTTATTTTGATCTTTTCTCCAGATTCCATCAACCTCTCCAGCTCCGCCAGACTCCCCCATATGCAAACTGACAGCTTTGTTTCAATCCTTATCACAGTTGCATTTCTGCTTAGCGGTCCAGTCAATATCATTTGCAAAGACAGCCTGAGTTCCTGGGGGATCAGTTCCTGAGGTCATTCTCTCTCCTTGGTCCCCAAGAAGACAAATCCAGGCTGATTTTAATGCTTTCCACCCAGGAGTCCCTCTCTTCTGGCTGACAGTGGGGTTCAGGACACGCTACCCCAAATTATGCAGCTTGGGAAAATTGCAAAAGCTGACCATAAAAATTGGAAAGAATTTCCTTCATGCCATGTCCCCTGAAGCAGGCCTAATAACCTAGCTGACCTTCCCTGAAATAGGCCTGGAATGAGTCCTCATTCCAGAGGTGGCCTGTGGGACACAGGGAAACAGGACAGAATCTGAACAAGTGGGCCTTGCTAAGGTCCCTCCAGTTTATTCCCATGAGATCCCATCGCCTTGGTCCAATCATTGTCCCCACAAGGATCCACTTCGTCATCAGACTTAGCATAACATTTACACAGTTGTGTTTCTCTGTGTCCTCATTCCTGAAAGCTCCATATAAAGTGTCACGTAAAACTTGAATTCAATAAATATGTCTGCTTTCCCTTGTTAATCTGTCTTTTGTTATAGGAGTCTCAGCCATGATTCTTGCAATGGGTGAGGAAATCATTCTTTTCTCCCCTACCCTGATAGTCTCCATGGCTACATTTAATCTCTCTTCCCTCCCTCCCTCCCTCCCTCCCTCCCTCCCTCCCTCCCTCCCTCCCTTCCCTCCTTCCTTCCTTCCTTCCTTCCTTCCTTCCTTCCTTCCTTCCTTCCTTCCTTCCTTCCTTCCTTCCTTCTTTCCTTCCCTCCCTCCCTCCCTCCCTCCCTCCC
The DNA here is from genome assembly GCF_024542745.1 of Macaca thibetana thibetana. Taxonomy (NCBI): domain Eukaryota; kingdom Metazoa; phylum Chordata; class Mammalia; order Primates; family Cercopithecidae; genus Macaca; species Macaca thibetana. Next base: position 6,824,999 of record NC_065586.1, read on the forward strand.
TCCCTCCCTCCTCCTTCCTTCCTTCCTTCCTTCCTTCCTTCCTTCCTTCCTTCCTTCCTTTCTTCCTTCCTTCCTTCCTTCTTTCGAGATGGAATTGTGCTCTTGTCGCCAGGTTGGAGTGCAGTGGTGCGATCTTGGCTCACTGCAACCTCTGCCTCCCAGGTTCAGGAGCCAGCCTCCTGAGTAGCTGGGATTACAGGTGCATGCCACCATGCCTGGCTAAGTTTTGTATTTTTAGTATAGACGGGGTTTCACCTTGTTGGCTAGGCTAGTCTCAAACTCCTGACCTCAGGTGACCCATCCACCTCGGTCTCCCAAAGTGCTGGGATTACAGGCATGAGCCACCGCACCCAGCTCATGTCTTTCTTTATGGCGTGCCCAGTTCTGGGGTTATGCTCCAGAGTGGAGAACTAGGTGAACTAGTAGAGTTGAGTTTGATTTTGTCCCTGTAGCAAGAGGTGAGGCATATCCCACATCAGGCACCGGGAGAGGCCTTCAGTACCAACAGCTACATGGAGCAAACCATGCCCAGCAGCAAGTGTGTTGCAGTCCCACAGAGAGCAGTGCTTCCCAGAAGTGGCTCTGAAATCTTCAAGTAGCCTAAAAAACTCAATTCTTTTTTAAGTGTGTAAGTTATGGATGATCTGATAAAGCCTACTTAGAAAGCCAGCATTCTGGAAAGAGGCTCACACCTGTAATTTTCAGAAAATCTAATGAATGATGATACAGAGCTCTTAAATATTTATATAAGAAGGCAGGAGAGAACCTGCCAGCTTCCTCAGCTAGAGGCAACATCTTTTATGCCAAATATGAATCATCATATAGTATTCTTTCTCAAAGAGACATAGTACTAGTCATAAATCAGCGTACTCGAGTGATCCAGACACTTTTATCAGTTTATAATCTCTTTTTCCTGCGGTTGTTGCAAAACTGTTTTCATTTTACTTGCAAGAGGTTCTGCCTGACGCAGCACAGCTGTGCACCCCTCTCCCCCTTTCAGCCACCCTTGCGTTTTTAGTCAAAAAGGATTAGGCTCATCAGACCAACACCATAGAAGGAAATTATAATGAAACTAGTACAGTGCATTAAAGACCAACACAGCACAATAGTTAGGAGCCAGACTCAGTGGTTGAACTGACCTACATTTCAGGTCCAGCTCCATCAATTACTAAATGTGCCAGTTGACCGTGAGTCTCTAAGTAAATCACTCTCTGCATCAGCTTCCTCCACTGGAAAATGAAGATAATAATAAGAAAGTGCATGGAAATAGTGAGTGTTCTCTAAACGTTAGCAATTATTATCACATCTAGAAACCCATCCATTTGTGAAACCAGCTCTACAGACTCAAGGGCCTTAGAAAGAATGTTTATGTCAAACAAGAAGACAAATACCAGGCTACTCTTGGCTTAAACTCAGCAGCATAAAAACAAAACTGAACTACATTCATACTGCTTTTGACCTAGTTAAGCTTTGAGGATCTTGAAAGAGAGAGAGGAATAGAAAGGGAACTGGTTTCACTTTGAACGGTTTGCTTAGCCGATTTAGATCAAATTAGAGTTGACATCTAGCAGGTTTTACATGCAGGTAGGTCAGGGTTTCTCAGTCTTGGCACCACTGGCATTTGGGGCCAAATACTTGGCAGATGGTTATCAGTGGGTAGAGTGCTCATCTTCTTGAATGCTCTACCATGCATCCATAATTATCTATCTAAAACACAAGTCTGATGGCATTGCTTGGCTGCTTTAAAGCCTTTACTTAGCTCCCTCTGCCTACCAAATTGTTTAAAGTATTTAATATTAAACACAATGTTGTCCACAACTTGACCCCTTCTCATTTCAGATCCAGTTCCCCATTTTCCCCACTATATTGTTCTTCACCCAAACCTTCCACATGCACAGACACATGCACACACTACACACATACAGACAGACACACACAGACACACACATCATGCATACATACCCATATGTACAGACACACTGGTTTTCTGACAGTTTTACAAACACATCATGTGCTTTTGCACCTTCATTTTTGTTCTGTGTCTGTCTCATCCATCCCTGCTCCTCTACGTCTCAGCCTAGAGAACACCTGTCCCATTTTTAAGGCAAGCCCAAATGTGACCTCTGGAAAACCTTCCTGGATGCCACCTCATGGGCGGATTTAATCCTCGTCACCTGCAGTACCTGATCCTCTGTACCTATGGCCCTCCCAGCCCTCTTCATCATAGTTCACAGAGTCTCTATTTGTCTCCTCTGTAATTAAAGACTGCATTCTTTTCACGGCTGTAGTAACATGGTCCCCGCTGGCTCATAGCAGGCACTTGATGGGGGTTTGCTGAATTGAGCATGTACGCTTCTCCAGCTTTAAACTTTAAAGTGCCACTCCTTCCTGGAGATTCCACAAATACTGACCGAGCTCCTGCAGTGGACACAATACCACATGGGTGCAGGCAAAGACTATGCAGCTCACGGGGAATAAGACAAATACGAGAGTAGAAAGTGTAACGTGATAGATGTAGAACCGGTGCTCTAGGGGGCTGGAAATATAGTGCCGTGGAGTCGAGGGAGTGGAGAGCACACCTGCTTCATGAGAAAGTGGAGTGGGAATAACAGGTAGATCTATAGAGTTGGGAATGATAGAAAACAGGCTACCAAGCCTCAGATGGGGAAATTTCCAGAGGTAATTAGGGCATAGTAAATAGACCATTTTGGCTGAAAGTGCAGTTTGGTATACAGGAAAAGTAGGAGAAAAACCAGAATACTAGGGAGGGGGTGTCTAGTTGAAGGGTCTTTTCTCCAAAGTGCTAATGGTTGCAAGAAAGAGAAACTCTCTTGAGCTATTTAAGCAAGTGTGGAGATGGGAAAGGGAGGCAGAGTGTAGGAGTATTGAATGTATTCAGACACTGAGGGGAAAAGGACATGCAAAGATATGGAACACTGAAAATCTCTTGGGGCTAAGTAGCTAACCTCTTGGTCAATCTAGATGTGTCTATCAGTCAATTTGTCCACCATATGTCTGTCTAAGACCATATAGTCTCCATCCTCTGTAGATTTTGCTCCATCGTCCTCTCTACAGTCCAGCCACAGAGTAAATAGCTGTGAGATTACACTGCCTGGGCTTTTATTCTAGTATTTTAGCTGCATGACCTTGTACAAGTTTTAAAACTTTTAAAACTCTAAGTTCCTCATCTGTTGGGTGGTCACAGTAATTTTCTTTCTTTCTTTAGATGATAGATAGATAGATGGATAGCTAGATAGATAGATAGACACATATCTTGATGGGGTTATAAAAATTAAAAAACATATGTTAAACACTTCACATAGCACCTACCATGATGAATACTCAATAAATAGTAGTCATTATTGTTATTACTGCTCAGGATTTCTCTGCTCCCATGTAACTTAAGTGTGCATATGGCTTCAACTTGCCAAGGTACCAGTCCTGATAAAGGATCTTTCAGCTCAATCTCCTGGCCTGTTTCTGTATCCTTTGCTCAATTTCTTGAGGGAAGTGAGATAAAGAGAAGAGAGAGGAGAGAGAGATGAGAGAGATGAGAGAGAGAGAGAGAGAGAGAGAGAGAGAATCTGATTGGTCACAGGCTACATGGGTGGGTTGAGTGCCCTCTAATGGGCTGTGGCCAGGAATGATGAATCTTGTGGCATGCAGGGCTTCAGGGGTTGAGGCAGGTGATGGATTTAGATGAGATTGGATATGTATGGCAGGCCATGGTATTTGTCTAGACAAGGCCCTGAATGCAAGGTGAAGAGAACGAAGGCAAGTTGAGAGGAGTCTGGAAGGCCAGTGAGAGTTGAAAGAGGTACACTCAGCAGGGAAGGGCCCCCAGCTCTGCCTGAATGGAAAAATGACAGCTCACCACTTTACCAGCTGCAGACATCAACAGTAGAACCATCAGGATACCCTAGAATGGAACTTGGGCCAACTTGGAAGACAAAACCCAGCACACACCCAAAGACCACACGAGGGCAAGGGCTTTCTTCCTCACTCCACCTTCTTCCAAGTCCTAGACAATATCTCAGGGCCAAATAGGAGGGATAGAATAGAAAGAATGAGAAAGTATCCCCAAATGGCTGAGTTATACCTGTAGACTTAAATCCTTGAATCATGCCAAATGAGAGAAATCACGTTGTATATTCATTTTCTCTCCTCTCTAGTAGGCAGAAACTCATAAAGCAGCTTCATAGGAGGAAGAAACTATAAGAAACTACATTTTCTTGGTACATCCAAAGGTTGTGACTTTGTAACCTTGTTCCTTTACAGGAGGTGTATCTGCCAAATTTTAAGAGCTGTCTTAGGAGATTCCCATCTTAAGGACAGAGACCATGTCACGAATCTATCCATCAAAGTTGAAAGAATACAAGTTTTGCTAAGTCCAAAATCACTGGGACCAAACTTGGATGCCCATTTACTAGATCTGTGAAACTGGGCAGCTCCTTTAATTTCTCTTACCTTCCACTTCTCTTTGTGTAAAGTGGGCCTGGCAATCTTGGTCCTACCTTCCACTGAAGGCATTTCAGAAAGTCACATGAGATAATGTAAAGTAAATCTGCTTTTGAAGTCACATAGAATAAAAGCTTGAATTATTGTAAGAGTGCCTGGCAGATGGTGGGTGCTAAAAAATATGCAATAGTAAGTATGAAATTACTGAGCGATTTAATTCTATGCAATTTAATGGGATGTCATTTTTCCTACAGATAAAGTGTATAGAGATTTGAAAAAGAAAGAAGACACTGTTTCCTCATTTTAATACCTGAAGCCCTATTTATAATGGCAAAGTTTTACACGTTAGAGTTTTCTAGACATGCAGGATGATTTCATCTAGTTCATTTTCAAGGTCAAGACCCTGTGTCTCAGTGTAGTTTCAAGACCAACGTCAGGAATAAGGTGTCCGTTTCCTGGTCCAGTGACCTTGCAACCATACCACGATGTCATTTTTTAAATGTCTTACTATACGTAAAATTACAACAATAAGCAATTGACATATGACTTCACAGATTCCAAAATGCATTTCCATGTGTGATTTCACTTGATCCTTTAAAATACAGGGGGAAGATGTTATGATCCATCTACACTTTGTCACCGAAGAGGAAACCAAAGTTTGGGTACATAAGATAACATGTTCAGGAAATGACAAGTTGCATTTTAAGTCTGTTTTTTCAGTGCTCATATGAGATCAAAAAGATCTACAATTTCCACAAATGGAGGAGAAGACAATAGTCACTTCACAGTGCACACTAACGACACACATCAAAACCAGGAGATGAAGTAAGATTTCTGGATCAGAAAAAAAAAAAAAAAAGTGCGACATTATGGTTTTAGAGGAACAAAGCTGAAGGCAATGGAAGCCGCAAGTGCATGCTGATTTCATTTAGAGGCTCTGATGCTTTCACAAGTTCATTTTACAAATGAACATGACTTGGGTCACCAAGAAACTACACCAGCCATGTGATCCAGTTTGGTATATATTGTCCCTTGGAGTGAAATGCTGCTACACGGACAGTGTTTAACCCTAATTTAACTGGAAAGGAGAATTTGTACTGTTTAAAGGCAAATTTCTTTCTTTAATCATGGGACAAACCTTAAGGCCAACACAGTGGCAACGCCAGGGACAAAGCAGGAGGTTCCTAAAAAAAATGGAAGACTGAAGGAGAGCTCGGTGAGAGGCAGAGTTCATTGGGGACATAGCACTAGATCCTGCTTCTTTTGCTATCTGCCTCTGGGGACACCGAAAAGTAGTGTTTTAGTGTTTCCCAATACCTTTTGAGATGGATTCATTTGTTACCCATTCAGTGAACATTACTGAGCATCTATTGGTTTTATAAAATCATTGAGAACAGGATGAACTTACATTCTAGTGTGTGTGTGGGCAGGCGGCGGGGGGGGCAGAGATACAAGTAGATAAAAGCAGAAACCCATTTCAGAAGGTGAAAAGGGCTAGGCAGGAAATAAACATCAATGACAGTGACAGGGACATGCTCAGGGAGGGATTCTATGGAATAAGAGCAGAACCGAGGCCTGAACGATGAGAAGTCAGCCATGAAAGGAGGTAGTACAAGACGGTTCTAAGTAGAGGGAACAGACGGGCAGGAATGAGCTAAGCCAATGTGGATGAAGTGTAGGGGATGTAAACCTGAAATGTCTGGGACAGGTCTCAATCAATTTAGGAAGTTTATTTTGCCAAGGTTAAGGGCACGCCCACGACACAGACTCAGGAGGGCCTGACGTCACGTGCCCAAGGTCGTCGAGCACAGCTTGGGGATAAACGGAGAAAATCAAGAGCTCTGTTTGGAATGTGTTAAATGTAAGTCACTCAGTCAATATCTACACAGTAGACAGTTGAATATGCAAATCTGGAGCATTGAGGTAAGTTTAGGGTCAGAAATGTAAGTCTGGGACTCAACATATGAGTTGAGAGACAGGATGAGTGCACCTAACGGGAAGGTACAGGTAGAGAAGAGAAGGTGGCCAGACTGGAGCCTGTTACCCTGTGACGTTTATGTCATGTACCTGAGCAAGACCCAGCAAAGAGAACTGATGAAGAGGACCCTTGATGAAGTAGGAGGAAAACCAGCAGGGGATGCTGTTGGGGAAGGCAGGCACGACTGTATTGTGTGCTGCTGAAATGCTGAGTGTGATTGCGTTTCTAGGCAAGGAGGTCATTGCAAAATATTTATAAACAAACTGTAAAGTAGCCCAATTGTTAGCTCTAGGTAACAAATGCTTGCTGAATGAAGGGAGGAGTAGAAGGATGGAGGGGTGAATACAGGGAAGGCCATGAGAAGACGAAATTTCTGAGTCCAGCTCTTGGCTCTCTTATGGGCTGCTATCTGTTTGGTCTTGGCTTCGCTTAGCACATGAATTCCTTATCGCTGAAAATGCTTTAACACAGCATATTAGCTCGGTTCTCCAGAGAACAGAGCCTATAGGATGTGTGTGTATACACGAAGAGATTTAATTCTAAGGAATTGGCTCACATGATTAGAAAGTCTGGGAAATCCCAAGATCACTAGGGAGAGTGTGCAGGTTGGAGACACAGGAGAGCTGAGGGTTTAGTTATTTCCAGCCCAAAGGCCAGCAGGCTTGAGACTCAGGAAGAGCCAGTGTTTCAGTTTGAGTCTGAAGGCAAGAAAAAAACCCATATCCCAGTCGGAAGGCTATCAAGCAGGAGGAACCCCTTTAATAGGGGAAAGGTAAACCTTTTTGTTCTATTGAGGCCTTCAGTGAACTAGATGAGGTTCACCCATATTAGGAAGGGCAATTGGCTTTACTCTGTCTATTGATTTAAATCCCAAAACAGACACACCTAGAATAATGTTTGACTAGCTATCTGGGCAACCCATGGCCCAGTTAAGTTGACACATCAGTTAGCCATTACACACAGGCTGAAGGGCTCCTTGTCCAGGATATCTTAAAATAGGTTCTTGGGGTTAAAGTGTGGGCTTATTTACTTTATAAAGTCCCCAACACTTAATAGAGTTTGTGATTCTAGGATTTATAGGATACAAGCAAGTGAAACAAATACTTTTTAAGAACTAATTCAGGCTGGGCACAGTGGCTCATGCCTGTAATCCCAGCACTTTGGGAGGCCAAGGTGGGCAGATCACTTGAGGCCAGGAGTTTGAGACCAGCCTGGCCAACATGGCGAAACCCTGTCACTACTAAAAATACAAAAATTATCTGGACATGGACGTGCACCTGTAATCCCAGCTACTCGGGAGACTGAGGCACGAGAATTGCTTGAACCCAGGAGGCAGAGGTTGCAGCGAGCCGAGATCATGCTACTACACTCCAGCCTGGGTGACAGAGTGAGTCTCTGTCTGAATTAAAAAACAAAAAACAAAAACCAAAAAAAAAAAAAAAAAAACCAAAAGAAAAGAAAAGAAAAGAAAAAAAAGAACTAATTTAAAAATTATATATTATTTGTTGCAATATTATCATGGAATATACTTACAAACAAACAGGACCTATGCTGGCAAGTACAAGGTGGTGTTTAAATGTTCCCATTCGAATAGTCAGTATGGCTAGAGCCCTAGGAGTCTAACTGATATGCAGGGTTGTGATTTTTTTCTCTGGAGTTTCTCCTTTCCCCACCATGGGTCTATTGAAGCGGATCATCTTATTTCACCCGAAGGTTCGTTGAAAAGAGCTGGATCGCAGGCTTAGAGGATGGCTCTCATATTGTTTGTCCCCTGACCTCCATACGGTCGGTCCCCTTCTGTGCCCTGTATTCTCCCTGTTTGTTAGGGCTTCCTCTGTCCCCACTTGGAGACATCGCACCTGCGCAGATGCTGACAGACACCCATAGGTGGCAGCAGCCTTCTGAAGCAACAGCAGAGGTAACATGGGCGTCTGCCTTAGGAGCCAGGGCAGGGTGCGGAGTCAGAGTAGTGGGTGAATGTTCACACTAGTTGTGCACTTTTCTTTCCAAAGCAAAATAGCGAATCTGTCCTGGCACATGTTAGAATATTTGTTATTTTAAATAGAACTGATACTCAAGATGGGAGGGAAGAAAGGCAGCAACTCCCAGCCTCTTAAACTTCGGGTTTACATACCTTCAAAAACAAGTTGTACTCTGTCTGCGATTGTTGCTTCTAACATATGTTGGGCTCTTATCATTTCCCAGCAGCTGCAGGCACAAGGACGAAACTTGCTCACTCTGCCTACAATCAGTTAAGAACAGATGTCCAAATAGATGTATCTCCCCCTAAACCTTAAGTAAAGATAATGTATGCAGAGTAAACAGAAAAGTGGGCATATTTGCCCAAATACAGATGGCTTTGCTGGATAGAGGTGTGTTGCAGCAGTCATTAAACATGAAGGTTCAATAACGTCACATCCAAATACTGTATTTTACAAGAAAAATAGCTAATACCAGTGCTATTGGGTTTGTCTTTCCACATTCAATGTTGCTGTCTCTGAACGTCTCTGCAGGCAGCAAGAACTAATGGGACGTCTTGAAAAACTCAGCCTGTTCTATGGGGATTCCCGGCAACTGTCCAGGACATTTGTTGAAGCATTCTGCTGACTGGAGCAAGCCAGAAAATTAAAGCAAGTGTTTTTCACCTAAAGCCAGGTTCCAGGGGAAAAAAAAAAAAAAAAAAAGGCAGGCACAGTGGCTCAGGCCTGTAATCCCAGCACTTTGGGAGGCCGAAGTGGGCAGATCACGAGGTCAGTAGATCGAGACCATCCTGGCTAACACGGTGAAACCTGGTCTCTACTAAAAATACAAAAAAATTAGCTGGGCATGGTGGCACGTGCCTATAGTCCCAGCTACGCAGGAGGCTGAGGCAGGAGAATCGCTTGAACCTGGGAGGCAGAGGCTGCAGTGAGCCAAGATCGCTCCACTGCACTCCAGCCTGAGCGACAGAGGGGGACTCTGTCTCAGAAAACAAAACAAAACAAAACAAAAAAACCTTTGCACAGGATCTTGGGTCAAAGATCAGCAGTATTCTAAATGTCTTCACCCTGTAATATGCATTGATCAATTTTAAAAACTATAAGAGAATATACTAAAGTAATAAGGTATAAAGGTGTAATTGGTCTGCCTCCCAATTCTGAGTTAAAAAATAATGTTTTTTTGTGTTTTTTTTTTTTTTTTAAAAACCTAGGTTAGGCTGCCATGCACCATTCTCTAAACTCTTTGTGCATTTCTTCTAAATATTTTATATTTATTTTTGAATAGGTAATTCACACATATAGTTTAAAAATTAAAAATGTATTTAAAGGAATACAGTGAAAAGGCTCTTTCAAATGCCTGCTACTCATCTACACATTACCATTGTCATGAATTTTTTATGTGTCCTTTCAGAGTAGGAAGGCATGCAAATAAAAGTAAATACATATCATTATGTTTTTCCTTTTTAACACAAAAAAGGGAAACTCTGTTCACACTATTCCACCTCTTGCTTTTTTAAATAACACTATCAGTTGGAGAGCTTTCCATATCAACCTATAGAAAGTTCTCTTATTCTGGTTTACAGCTGTGTGATAGCCCATTACTTGGGTAAATCATATACCAAATTTTATGAACTAGTTCTTTATTAATAGATACTTAAATTATTTCCTGTCTGCAATTACAGACAGTGCTGTACTAATAATCTCAAAATATATCTTTTCAATATGTGCCCAGACATCTACATGATAAATGGCCAGAAGTGTAACTGTTGGGTCTGAGAGCAGATGTTGGTGCATGTTTTAATGCTTTTCATCCGAATCTTGCACATGTTGTGTTGCATTTATTCCTATGTATTTTATCTCTGCGTTGCTATTGTAAATGGGGTCTTTGCTTCCATTATATCTTCTAATGGGCTACTGTTAATATATATGAAAGCTATGGATTTCTGTGTAATAATTTTATACCTTATTACTTTAGTATATTCTCTTATAATTTTTAAAATTGATCAGTGAATTCACTTCAGTTTTCCAAATATTCAGTTTTATTGTCATCTGCAGATAGCATGGTTTTACATTTTCTGTTCCATTTTTAAATCTCAATTTTTCATCAAATTTTACATTTAATTCTACAGTGAAATATTAAATAATAATGACATTAGCGGGCACCCCAATTTCATCCTGATATTTAATAGAAATGTCTCTAGTACTGGCTTTCGAATTGAGATACCAATTTTTATTATATTAAACAAGTGTTATATTTATTATATTAAAGAAGTATTATATTAAAGAAGTGTTCATGTATTTCTACTTTATTATTTTCATCAAGAAGGATTACTGAAATTTTTTAAATGCCTTTTGAAAGACTATGTAGATAATGATGTGATTTTTCTATTAAGATGACAAATTATGTAGTAGATTTCCTAACACTGAATCAGCTTTGAAATTCTAGCCTTAGCCCTACTTGATTATAGTTCTTTTAATGTGTTGCTAAATTCTGTTTGTTAACATTTACTTAGGGGTTTGGAATCACTATTCATAAGTGAGATTTGTTGATAGGTTGGCTTTCTTAAATTTCATAACATTTGAGTATTAATATCATTACTTTAAAATTTTTCCTGCAATATTATTTGTTTCCTCGAGGTTTTCTTTTCTTTTTTTTTTTTTTTTTTTGAGACAGAGTCTCACTCTGTCACCCAGGCTGGAGTGCAGTGGCCGGATCTCAGCTCACTGCAAGCTCCGTCTCCCGGGTTTACGCCATTCTCCTGCCTCAGCCTCCCCAGTAGCTGGGACTACAGGCACCCGCCACCACGCCCGGCTAGTTTTTTTGGTATTGTTTTAGTAGAGACGGGGTTTCCCTGTGTTAGCCAGGATGGTCTCGATCTCCTGACCTCGTGATCCGCCCGCCTCGGCCTCCCAAAGTGCTGGGATTACAGGCTTGAGCCACCCCGCCCGGCCTTCCTCCAGGTTTTCAAACCATTTCCAGAGATTTGAGGGAAGTAGTCTCATTCATTTAATTATCTCTGTTATTTTGGTTATATTCCCTTTTCCATTTCTTTTTTTATTTCATATTGTATATTTACCCTTTGCAAAAAGTAGGTTTTTCAGTTTATATGTTTTTCTCATAAACAGTTTATAGATTTATGTATTAGGGCTACTGTTTCTCTGTTTTCTAACTCGTTAAATTCTGCTTTTATCTTCATTCAAGGCTTGTGTTATAGTTCTTTTTCTAACATTTTGGGTAAGATAGAAATGTGTTTTCCCTCATTTTTTGGTGTATGTTGTTGTTACTGTTATGAGGAGGTTATTGTGCATGGCTTTAGCTGTGCTGGATACATTCTCCCCTGTCGTGTTGCTATTTTAATTATGTTCTAGATCAGTGCTATCCAATAGAACTTTCTGGGATACTGGATATGTCATTGGCCATCTATGGGTATTGAGAATTTGAAATGCGGCTGGTATTTGTGAGTTGAGAAACTTAATTTTTAATTTAACTTTATATAATTTTAAAATTTAATTTTAAATAGCCACACATGGGCCAGGCACAGTGGCTCATGCCTGTAATCCCAGCACTTTGGGAGGCCAAGGCAGGCAGATCACAAAGTCAAGAGATCGAGACCATCCTGACCAACACGGTGAAACCCCGTCTCTACAAAAAGTATGAAAATTAGCTGGGCGTGGTGGCGGGCGCCTGTAGTCCCAGCTACTTGGGAGGCTGAGGCAGGAGAATCGCTTGAACCCGGGAGGCAGAGGTTGCCGTGAGCTGAGATCGTGCCACTGCCCTCCAGTCTGGGCTACAGAGTGAGACTCCATCTAAAAAAACATAAAAAATAAAAAAAAAACACACACACACACGGCTCCTGGCAACCACATTAGGTAGTGTGTAGCTAGACATTTTCCAATTTTCATTTGTATTTCTCCTTTTATCCAGGAATTACCCAAGAGATGGGGCTTTTTTTTTTTTTTTTTTTTTTTTTTTTTTTTTTTTTTTTGCATGTCACTGATTAGGAGATAGAGTTTATATATGAAAGGCTGAAAGAACTTTTAGTTATCCAATTTCATTAACCACTAGAGAACGCTGCCTGTACTCTTTTGCTTTGTTTATTTGTTTGTTTTTTTGTTTTTTTTGAGGTAGAATCTCGCTCTGTCGCCCAGGCTGGAGTGCAGTGGCCGGATCTCAGCTCACTGCAAGCTCCGCCTCCCGGGTTCCCACCATTCTCCTGCCTCAGCCTCCCGAGTAGCTGGGACTACAGGCGCCGCCACCTCGCCCGGCTAGTTTTTTGTATTTTTTTTAGTAGAGACGGGGTTTCACCGTGTTAGCCAGGGTGGTCTCGATCTCCTGACCTCGTGATCCGCCCGCCTCGGCCTCCCAAAGTGCTGGGATTACAGGCGTGAGCCACTGCGCCCGGCTGCCTGTACTCTTTGTGGGTTGGGGGCATTATTTAGGATATCTCTGTGACCCAATGTATACTGTATGTGGGTATACAATGTGAGAGAGCTGGGGCCACTTTGAAAAGGCTTATTCAGTATCTTCAGGATAGAATGTTAGATACAGATCCATCAATCATGTAATGTTATTTAGAACTACTGTATCCATATTTTTTTTGTACTTGATCTGTCATGACTGAAAGAGATAAATTAAGATTTCCTGCTACCAGTTCACTTCGATTTCTTGTGTCTCCTTTAATCCCTGCTTCATGACTGTGGCTGTTATTTTATATTTAGCGCAGAGCTAATGTGTTTTCATTATGACTCACACAAGTTGGCATTACAAAGAGCCCTTGTCCGTCTTGTTCTGGCCTGAACTCCACGTTATCTGATATTAAAGTTTGTGATCGTTTCCTTTTCAATTGCATTTGACTAGCATATCTCTATCTGTTATTTTATATTTATATACTTGTATTTCCATGATTTTTGAAGCTCTGTTTTAGGACTGCTGTTTTCATTTAGCATCGAGTTGTGTTTGGTTTTGATTCAATCTGAAGTCTGTTTGTATTAATAGATAAGTTAAACTCATTTAACTTGTTAGTGTGATAGATATGTCAAGCTTCAGTTCTACCTATTGTTTTATGTTTATGTGTTCATGATATCTTAAAGGTCTTTTACTATGCACTCCATGAATACTACTTTCATCACAGAGTTAAAAAATATTTTTGTTTAATGGTTGATTACCCTTATAATTGCAAATTTATGCATTATCACCAGCACTCTCTTTAGTTCATAGCTATTATCTCCTCCTCCCTACTCTCCGTGACCCATTTTCATTTAATAATATTACCTTTCTTGGTACCTAACTATGTAGTATTAAATATACTACTGCTTCTATTTACTGGTTTGTGAGTTTAAAATTATACCTTTGATATCTAACTTTATAGATGAAGCAATTAGCAAACCTATCTACTAACACACTTTCCCTCTTCCTCTCCCACTTTTATCACTCATAGCATTTATATCTTGTTTGGGCATATACCATTTATATTTTATCCTGTCCCACTGATCCCCCACCATTTCAATCTTATTTGTACAATTGAACATATTCATGCACTACTATTAGTCCTTTTGCTATACTTTTCTCAGTCATCTCTTGGTTGAATAAAGCCCATTCTTTAGCAATTACCCCAACACAGGCTTATAGGAACAATATAATTTGAGTTTTGCAGGATCAAAACTGTTTTTCTGCATTGTGCCTATGGAGAGCTTGGCCTCATGAAAATCCTTGGGCCACAATTTATTTCCGTCTATGTCTTATAAGCATTGTTTATCTTCGTGTTGCTCTGGAAACATCTAAAGCCAGCCCTATTTGTTCCCTTATTTTAGTGACAGTGTTTTTACCTGGCTTCCCAAAGACGTCTCCTTTCATTTTTCTAGTTCAACAATTTCACAAAATTATATTTTGATACTGACAATTTGTGGTGAGTATTTTCTGGCTCACAGTGTGCCCATTCAGCATGCACATTTGTTTCATTTTATTTAATTTATGCCTTTGCCTATTTGTTCTATTTCACTCATCTTTGAAAATTCTGACCAGGGGCAGTGGCTCACACTTGTAATCTCAGCAGTTTGGGAGGCCAAGGAGGGCAGATCACTTGAGGTCGGGCGTTTCAGACCAGCCTGGCCAACATGTTGAAACCTCATCTCTACTAAAAATATAAAAATTAGCTGGGTGTGGTGGCACGCACCTGTAATCCCAGCTACTTAGGAGGCTGAGTCAGCAGAAATCACTTGAACCCAGGGGGCGGAGGTTGCAGTGAGCTGAGATGGCGCCACTGTACTCCAGCCTGGGTGACAGACCAAGACTCTGTGCCAAAAAAAAAAAAAAAAGAAAGAAAGAAAATTCCAGCGGCATTTATTTTACATCTATCATTTTCTTTCTGGGGCTTTTTCACTATGTGTTACTATATTACTTTATTTTTCTCATTTCTATCCTTCAGGACCCTTCATCTTTTAATCACACCATCGATTCTCTCTTGTGACCACTGGATTTCCTTTCTGTTTCTATGATGGTTTTGCTTTTTCTTCCATTTATTTTCTGAGTTCTCCTCACTCCTATCTTATAACCTGCGGTTGTCTCTCGGCATTCTCCTGGAATTATTACATTTCCACTTTGTGGCATTCTTTCTTAGAAGCAATTGCTCCATTACACTCCTTAAAATCATGGCAAACTGTTTGGTCACAGTTCATCTTTTCTCAGTGACACTGTTTTTAGGAGAATAATCTGTATCAGTTGGAAAGCTTTGCAGATCTTTTCCACATATTTATTCACAATAAAGTTTCTTACTGTTTATCATTGAAAACGTGGTTTTTCATGACCCAGCTGTTAGCAGACAAGTCCTATAGGCAGAGACGAAGGAGGGCAGCCCTGGCTTCACAGCAAAGGGCTTGTCCCTTCCCTGCCACAGAACCAGAATGCTCACTGTGAATCTGCTCTTCTGTGTGAGACTAGATTTTCATTTCTGGGGCCGTCGTAACTTCTGCCACCAGCTTTCCTTGTCCTGGCACAAGACATCCACTGTTGCAAACAAGAAGTACAGCTCTTGTACTGCCCGACCATCAATACTTGCATGTTTATGGATCTTCCTGAATTTTCCTTCTTATGATTCCACTCATTACTCTCTGAGCTTCTGATTTTTCCTACTCTTTCCTACTGCTCTTCCTCCCATCTGCTTCTGCCTTATCTGGGGTTTTCGAACGTCCCTACAGGTATTTTGAAGTCAGCATATCATCTGATTTCTAAATTTCATGGACAGTTGAATTTGCAGGACTTAGCAAATTCTTCTAGTTTTTTGTTTGTTTGTCTGCTTGTCTGCTTGCTTCTTCAGGAGAAGAAGAAGAAAGCACTGATGGATACAGTCATGTTCATAAGAAGATCTCTTCCAAGTGTTTGATGGAACCTCTGCTTCCACCATCCCATCTTCTCCTTCTGAAAGCCACTGTCACTTGTGCACACCAATTTCATTATCAAACTTGAAAATGCATCCCTCTTATCCATCTCCTTACTTTACCAAAAACTCTGGAAATGCATAACATAATGGAATGTACATTAACTTAGTTACCATCAGTTTAGTTATCCATTACCAGTACCTAATCATGATGGTTAGTTCAGGGATGAATTTTCAACAGATACTCATGCAGCAATGCTAGGGGTGTCAGTGATAGTTCCTTGACATAAAGGAAGCATATGATCTGCTTAAATCACCTGCCTTTTTCTATCATCAACTAATTTAAATTAAAAAATGAAATAAAAAATAATAGCAGGGAGCCTTGAAGGTAGGTTGAAAACTGTCTACCAAGTGAGTAGCTATTTTTAATCCAAACAGACAAGAAGACAGCAAGCCCCTCGACTTGTGATTTCCGTTCTCTCGTTTCCTGTGTGCACCCACATGAACCATCTGCCCTCCCTGACTCCCTGCCTCCACGTCTAGAGAAGGAGGGGTGGATCTTCTCTAATTCCCCTGGTGTGCTTGACTTGTTCCCCACCACCAAGAGCTAAGGCTTAGGCACTGCGTTGAAAACTTCAGCACAGCAGGGAACCTCAGCCACTCTGTCTTCTATCCGTCCTCCCTCATGTCTTCTCTGCACTCCTGTCTCTATCCGTTGGCACCTGGGCCTCTGCCTGCCTTCACCTGCTTGTGTCCATCCTTGCAATGAATGCCATAGTAAGGCCACCCCTCCTTCTCCAGTGTAACTTCACTCTGGCACTATTTTCTGAAATTTGTGGACCCTCCATGCTGCAGCTACCCTAAACCCACTCTCCTGAGAAGCCCCAGTTCCCAGAACTGAAGTCCAGGGCAGCCCTCGGCCCCACACTTCTCTACTTAAACAGCAGCTGCCTAAGAGTCTGTGAACCTGCACAATTTTCACTAGCAGTGTCTCAACAATTAGCCAGTGCCTCACAAATGGGGCAGATGGTATAGCCAGGAATGAGAATTTCATGTTTCTTCTGATTCAAATGCATTCCTATCTAAAGGCTGTTTCCTTTTAGAGACGAACTAATTTTTTCTCTTTCGTCCTTTGCCTGGGTTTTATGTTTACTTCTACAGGCTGGCACTTCCGATGGTTTCTAGAGAACTCATTGGTGCGCTCTCTCTCTCTCTCTCTCTCTCTCACACACACACACACACACACACACACTTACTATGTACACACCTCACAGGAAATGGAAACTTGTTTCCACTATGGGTCCTGAAACAAAGCTCTGTGGATATGCATGTGCTACTCAGATTTTCTATCCCAGGAAATGAGTGTAAATATCTACCTCCCCAAGAAATTTTTTTTTCAGAGACGACAGACCTTGGAAGACAAGTGGAAGTCAAAACCCTCCTTGAATGTGGTTCTTGGGAGTTGGAAATCTCCATTGCTGTTGCTTCCCCATGGAAGGCTTTGCAGTGCTAAGTGGCTTATCTCCATGACAACCAGAAGAGCTGGGTTTTTTTTTTTTTTCTTTTCTGCTGGACATTTTTTTTTCTAGATTTTACTTCATATTTAAAATAATTAAAAGTGTTTATCTCAGTACACCACAACCAGTCATTTACTGGGCCAATGTCAGGAGGCAGCTCACATCTGTTTAGGGTCCACTCAAACCACCTCCATGCTGTCGGCCCTCAAAGTTTCCAAGAGGTTTGGCTTTTCTTTGAAATCTGGCTTCTCACTTGCTCACTATATAACTTTTAAACAGATTAATTTTTTTAGTTCCTTATATATGTTTTTCGCATGTAAAAATTTGAGATAATTTTATGTCAAGAAGAGCAGAGAAGATGTATTAGATAATGTGTGAGAGACTGCCTGATAGAGCTGAACACATGGGAAGCATACAAAATATTCATCTCTCTGCTTATTCTTTTCCTTAGCAGAATATCTGCTAAGCAAGCTGTAGCCATTCCGTCATCAGTTCCCAAATGGGAGGAACGTCATGGTCTCTTGACAGAGGCGCTCTTGCATTGTTGGTGGCAAGGGTCTGCTGTCCTGTCAAGTTGGCCCATTTATCCAGTTACTCGTGAAATATCTTGTTCTCTCAGAGAATCAACCGGCGGCTGTGTGCTGACTTCACAAAGAAAAATCCATTCTTTCATCAAGTAGTTGTCAAGCATAATAAAGAAAAACTGGCAGAATAATTGGGGTGGTTGCTGAGTCTAACTCAACATCGTGTGAAATAAAATATATGGAACAATAGTCTTTAAAGAGAACTGCACACCTCTGTTTGCACGACAGGCTCAAACACAGCCTATCAGACGTATGTAGAGTCAAAGTGAGGAAGTGGAGGTCATTCAGATTACTGGTAGACCCAGAATTCGAGCCAAAACAGTAGTAGAAAACAGAAACAGATGCTTGAGGATCTGCCTCTCTGCCAAGCCAACCCAGCAATTCTCATTAGAAACCTCAACAAACAATTGGAACAGAAACAGGTAGAAATTGTGGTTCAATTTTAAGGTATCGTTGTGTTTTTTTCAAAACACTTTTTTCTTCAAAATGGAAATCATTTTATTGTCTTATTTATAAACATGATGAATGCTTGTTGCAAAAACAATCAGAGGAAACAGTTTTATTGTTTCATTTAGTTAAAATATGATGCAAAAACAGGCTACAAAAAATAGAAAAAAGAAAAGAGAAAAAAGATGAAAGAAGGGAAGAAAGAAAGGAAGAAAAAGATGAGAAGAAAACACGTGAAAGGGATCAGAGTATGCCACCCCAAAATATATTATTTTGAGATATTGACTATTTTGAGCTGAAGACAATTGAGAAAGAGCAGATCCAGGAAGATTATTTTGAGCTCAAGATGATTGAGAAACAGCAGATCCAGGAAGAGCTGTCTTCCCACTTTCTATGTATATAAAAGCAGGGCATACATTTTCTGTGAGAAAAGTACCCTCCAGGTAACAGGAAGAGGAGAGAATTTTTGTTGTCAGAGATGGGGAGTCGAAGCTGAGATGAATCCATACAAACAAGCCTACTAAAATTATAGTTGCCTTCCATGAATTTTCCCTATGTATTTCTTAGTCACTGTCCCATGATTTGCCTTCCCAAACCCAAATCCCTTTCTCCCTTGACTATCCATGTCTCCATAACTTATTATTTTCTGTTAAAATGATATATAGGTTCTTGGGCCTTTTCACCTCTTTGAATTCTCATTTCTTACATATGAAAGGCCCCATATACACATAAACACATTAGTATCAAATAATATTCGTATGCTTTTCCTCCTATTAACCTGTCTTTTGTCTATTTAATTCTCAGGACCAGCCACAGAACCTAACAGGATAGAGAAAAAGTCTTTCCTTCCCTATGGAAGGAAGCAAGGAGAATAAAAATAAAGCATGATTGGTAATACAGCCACCCAAGATAAACACTGTCCATTGGCTTTTGATTACTGACCACAGTAATTTATATTCTCAAAAAAAAAAAAAAAAAAAAACTAGTGAATTTGTTCAGCAATTAGCATATTGGTGAGGGCACGGAGAGTCATGAGAGCTTGCTGTTTGCATGGAACAGTCTTTAAGTAGAACTATTGCATAGCGTACAAGAGGAAAGTTGTTCCTAGAAGTTAGGTCAGAAGATAGAAGTGAAGGGACAAGATAATAAAGGAATTTATCATCCTAAAGCTTTTTATTTTCTTTCCTCATCTGCTGGATGACACATAATGCAGAATTGGAATGTTCTGGAATGTTCAGAATTTAGAATGGTTCCAAGTTGTCAACCCAATTCTATAAAGACATGTGAGATACATAAGGGTACAGGAATAGATACCTATTTTCACTGGCATTGTAATGTGTTAAAGTGTGGAAGAAGCTCCAGTTTTTGCACTTGAGTCACTGTTCAGATAGACCTGTCCATTGATATTTTAAGGAAAATGTGACCAATGTGGGAGAATGGGCTCTGCTATAACAGAAGGAGACAACATGGCATGATGGTTAAGAATTGGACTCTGGGTGGGGCGTGGTAGTTCACACCTGTAATCCCAGCACCTTGGGGGCCAAGGGGGACAGATCACCTAAGGCCGGGAGTTTGAGACCAGCCTGGCCAATATGGTGAAAAGTCGTCTCTACTAAAAACACAAAAAATTAGCCGAGCGTGGTGGCGGGTGCCTATAGTCCCAGCTACTTGGGAAGCTGAGCCGTGAGAATCACTTGAACCTGGGAGGTAGAGGTTGCAGTGAGCCAAGATCATGCCACGGCACCCCAGCCTAGGCAACAAGAGCGAGACTCCATCTCAACAACAACAACAACAACAGCAGCAGCAGAGAATTAAACTCTGGAACCAGATTGCTCAGGTTTATCCTAGCTCTGCCACTAGGCTCTGTGACCTTGAGGAAAAGATAGCCTTCTAATTTATCAGTTTGGGCAAACGTAAAATAGGGAAAATCGCAATCCATCCCTTTTAATATTAGAAGGTGGTGGCTGTGCAGTGGCTCACACCTGTAATCCCAGCACTTTAGGAGGCTGAGATGGGAGGACTGCTTGAGCCCAGGAGTTCAAGACCAGCCTGGATGACAAAGTGAGACCTTGTCTCTACAAAAAAATTTAAAAATTAACCAGGTGTGGTGGTACATGCCTATGGTCCCAGCTACATGGGAGGCTGAGCCAGGAGGATTGCTTGAGCCCTAAAGGTCAAGCCTGCAGTGAGCCATGATCAAGCCATTGCACTCTAGCCTGGGCAACAGAGTGAGACCCTGTCCTTAAAAAAAAAAGAATATGGTGTAAGTAAATTAACATAAAACACTCAAAACCATGCCTGGCACATGTTAAGTCCCATATAAATGTTAGTTATTCTTAACTCTCTCCTCACCATCTTTGCATCAAGGTTGGAAGAATTCTTAACCACTTTCTGTCTCGCTAAGCACATTTTACATGCTGGCATGCAAGGATATGGTAAATACTCATTCGTCTGGAATAATTTAGAACTAGATACAACTTTGCTTATAAAATCAAATTGGGTTGGGCATGGTGGCTCACGCCTGTAATGTTAGCACTTTGGAGGCCGAGGTGGGTGGGTCACCTGAGGTGAGGAGTTCAACACCAGCCTTTCCAACATGGTGAAACCCCATCTCTACTAAAAATACAACAACAACAACAATTCGCTGGGTGTGGTGGTGTATGCCTGTAATCCCAGCTACTCTGAAGGCTGAGGCAGGTGAATTGCTTGAACCCGGGAAGCGGAGGTTGCAGTGAGGCGAGATTGCGCCATTGCACCCCAGCCTGGGCGACAGAGCAAGACTCTGTCTCAAAAAAAAAAAAAAAAAAATCAGAAATTGGTCAAATATCCTCAAGAGTTCCTAAAATTGAATGATGCCATTGCATTTATTCCTACAGATGCTTACACTCTAAACTCAATATTTTTCTCTTTGCTAATGTTTAGAAACAATAGTTATCTCTCAGGCATTCCTCAGCCATCCAAGTGCTTTCTCCATTTTGAATTCTTTTTTTTTTTTTTCAGATGGAGTCTGGCTCTGTCGCCAGGCTGTCACAATCTCGGCTCACTGCAACCTCCACCTCCCGGGTTCAAGTGATTCTCCTGCCTCAGCCTCCCGAGTAGCTGGGGACTACAGACGCGTGCCACCACACCCGGCTAATTTTTGTATTTTTAGCACAGACGAGGTTTCACCGTGTTGGCCAGGATGGTCTTGATCTCTTGACCTCGTGATCCACCCACCTCGGCTTCTCAAAGTGTTGGGATTATAGGCATGAGCCACCGCGCCCAGCCGTGAAGCACTTTTACAGAAGATAGCTCCATGGCTCCAGGACCCCTTTTATAAACTCTGACTGTATCCCCTTTCATCCATGAAGTGCTTGCTCCATTTTTCCTCTTGTCCACTCCCTTGCAACCATAGTATGCAAGGTAGAAACTGTCAACATTAAATCTCACCTGCCATGTGTCAACCTACTTAGATTAAATTGCTGATCCGAATCTTTGTTCACTTGTGTCTGAGCAACCAGCATATTTTTCTCTTTTTCTTATTATTTTTCTTTTTTAAAAAATGCAGAATCTATGGACATTAAAATAGATTTGTAATAGCCATAGCCATGCACTGACCATTGCTACAAAAGTGTACTTTGCACCCTCAGGCTCTTCACACTGAAGAGTCTTTCTCGTGACTCTTATGCTGGGTCTTCCTAGTGCTCTTCCCTACCCCAGCCCCTGTAGTGTTCAGATCAAATCATGCTTTATTAGGTGAAACTCTATTGAATTGTGAAACTTTCAAGCCCGTTTAGTATCCTTTACCACATCTCGTCTGTGTCTGAGGTTACCGAGAGAAAATTGTCTTTTCCTTTCTCATGTCTATGTTGCTTTTTCTTAAGTGTTTTTTTCCCAAAATTTGAGAGCCACACTATATCCTAAATTTGTATCAACAAAGAAACTACGGCTGAACTAACAATTAAAGTTAATAAAAACAGCCATGCAATTAAAAAAAAAATCAAAATTGCCAATAACATTTCTATTTTAATACCCCTTTCAGGTAAAAATGTGGCAATCTCTTTATTTGAATTCCATAGCAAGTCTCAGTTCAGAAGCTCCTCCACTCACCATGGGACTTCGAGATGGTTTGGAAGTTTGTCCTGTCCAAATCTCATGCTGAAATGTGACTCCCAGCATTGGAGGTGGGACCTGTTAAGAAAGGTTTCTGTCATGGAGGTGGATCCCTCTTGGTGCCATCCTCATGCTAATGAGTAAGTTCTTACTGTGTTAGTTAATGTGAGAGCTGATTGTTACAAAGAGCCTGGCACCTCCTCTTCCCTCTCTGGCTCCCTCTCTAACCACGTGATAGGCTGGCTCCCTGTTTACCTTCTGCTATGATTGGAAGCTTCCTGAGGCTTCACCAGGAGCAGATGCTGGTGCCATGCTTCCTGTACATCCTGCAGAGCCATGAGCCAAAATAAACTTCTATTCTTTATAAATTGCCCAGCATCAGATATTACTTTATAGCAATACAAATGGACAAAGAAAGGCTATGTCCCAATAAACCCATCTGAAGTTGAAAATATCATCACTTGAAAATGCACTTAATACGTCTACCCTATCAAATATCGTAGCTTAACCTAACTTACCTTAAATGTGCTTGGAACATTTACATTAGCCTACAGTTCAGCAAAATCATCCAACATAATGCCTATTTTTATAATAAAGTATTGAATATTTCATGTTATTTATTAAACACTGTAGCAAAACTGAAAAACAAAATGATCACCTGGGTACTCACCATTAACATACACAGCTGAAAGCACACTTGGCCTGAAGAATGTTTGAAGCATTGAACTAAGATGCAGGGTGATGGGATACTGCAGCTACAGGGTTGTCAATCTCTCTCTTCTAATGAGGCTTGAGAATGGCTCGTGGAAGGCACTGGGGCATCCACACTGGATGGTTTAGCAGGCATGATGTTCTTTAAGAAGATGTCAAGTATCAGTATTTTACCCTCATGATCCAGTGGTTGACTGGGAGCTGCAGCTCAGCATTGAGAGAACGCACAGTGCTACAGCTACATATCACTACCCTGGAAAAAGACCAAAATACAAAGTTTTAAATATGTTTTCTACTGAATGGTCTTTTTCATACCATCATAAAGTCAAAAAGTCTAAGTTGAACCATTATTAGTCAGGGGTCATCTGTGTGTTCAGCTGACCCTCAGTGTCCATGGGTTCCACATTCATGGATTCAACCAACTGTGGATGGAAAATATTCAAAAACTCCAAAACAGTAAAAACAACAATAAAACAATAATACAAACAAAATACAGTATAACAACATATCTATAGTATTTACATTGTATCAGATACTATAAGTAACCTAGAGATGATTTAAAACGTGCAGGAGGATGTGCATGGATTATATGCATTTTCTACACAAAATTTTATTTCAGGGATTTGAGCAACCACAGATTTTAGTGTTCACAGGAGTCCTGGAACCAATTCTCCACTGATACTGAAGGATGACTATATCTGTTCAGTGGGTAAATATTACTCAACTCAATTCTTTTCTTCTGGCTTTGCAGAATGACAAATATAATAAAAGGCGTTCTTTGTCCCTTCTGTAGTGGGCATGCTTAAATTTTTGTACTATTATGCACAACATACATTTTTATCCATCAGCTAGAGAATCAAGCTTCATAATTTTTAGAAGACCAAAATCAATGCCAGCTTCCACTCATCTTTTAAATTTCAGCTTACTATGTCACTTTTTCAGCAAAACTTCCCTAACCCAAGGTTAGGTTATGTCGCTTAATTGCAATCCTACAAAACCCCACCTTTCTTCTTTGTGCATAATTAAATTATTAATTAAATACTTCAAGTCTTTACTTGTCTAGCTCTCTTCTAGATGGTAAGCTCCATGAATGCAGTCTCACTCATCAGTGCTTAGTAGAGGGCAAAGTCTTTTTAGGTCATCTTTAAGCCTTGGTTGAATAGACACAGGCATTCATGAATGAATGGATGGATGGATGAATGGTAACAACAGATCTGCAGTAGAATTTTCAGAATCATCCCTGGATCATTAGTTGGAAAGCATAATGGCTACAGTTTGAATGCTTGTCCCCTCTGAAACTTAATGCCCAATGTAATAGTATTAAGAGGTAGGGCCCTTAAGAGGTAGTTAATAGATTAATCTATTCATGGATTATTGGGTTATCACAGGACTGGGTTAGTTGTCACCAGAGTGAGTCTGTTGTCTGTTATAAAAGCCAGTTTTGCTCCCTCTCCTGCATGCCCTAGTGCCCTGTGATGCCTTCTGCCATGTTATGATGCAGCCTGAAACCCTCACCAGAATGTGCTGCCTGACCTTGGACTTCCCAGCCTTCAGAACTGAAAGAAATACATTTATTTTCTTTATAAATTACCCAGTCTGTGACATTCTGTTATAGCAACAGTAATGGGCAAATACAATAACTGATTATCTTCTCAGAGAGATGCAAGCATTATCAATCTTTAAACTCTTCTAGTTTTCAGAGTTCCTAATTAGGATGAAGAATTTTGAACTTGTAGCTCAATTATTTAAACAGTTCCACATACCCTTCTCTCTCTTCCCAGAGAAGGATTAAAGGGGAACACACAAATGGCGCCTGAGGAATTCTCTTCTAGTATCACATTCCCAAAACGGTATCCTTCCCACTAAGCCAGCAGAAGTCTTGTAGAATGTAACATACTTTTGAAAATGCTGTAAGCCTCCTGAGAATTGACTTTATTGGCTTAATTGGCTCCACTGACTTAGAATGACAAACTCAGAAGTCTCACGTCAATCAGATCCTAACCGACTCCCAGGAAGCCTAGGTTCTTATTCTTCAGAATACAAATGATAATGACAGCAATGACACTGCTCTCTCAGGCCCTGGTAAACACAGCTATTCATACTCCAGGCACTTTCTATTTAAACAGAGAGAGAGAGAGAGACAGAGAGAGAGAGAGAGAGAGAGTGTGTGTGTGTGTGTGTGTGAGAGAGAGAGAGAGAGAGAGAAATATGCCACATGGTAACAAATGTGATGGAGATATATGAGGGTGACCAGGGAGGTTGTATTGATAAGTGACACATAGGTAGAGACTTGAAGAACCTGGAAGAAGGAACCATGGAGATACCCAACTAAAAGAATTATGTAAACAGGCCAAGCCTGGTCTCCTTGAAACAGCAATAGGGGGAACAGCATGGCTGTTCCCAAATAGTGCTGGAGGTATCCCGCTAAACTCTGCCTTATCTCCCAGAAGACCAAAAAGGTTAATTCCATTTCTCCATCTTTTGGGTTTATACTCTAGGGACTGTAGAGAGAGGCCCATCTTCTTGGCTCTAGGGAAGGGAAGGGCAGTGCAGATCTGTACATTTGCTGCACACTGGAATATTCTGCAAGCCTTTAAAACTCTGATGCCCAGGTTGCACCCCATACTAATTAAGGCAGTTAATCACCCTCTGAGGGTGAGACCCAGAAATCAGTGTTTTTGAAACGTTACCAGGAGAATCCAAAGTCAAGTGGACATGCTGGAGCCAACTTACACCAGCTCCCGAGGGCAAATAATGTGCACTCTTTCAGGAGTAGAATAAAGACACCTGGTTCCTGACACAGCTTCAAAAACACTTGGAATTTCCTGAGTGACAGGCATGTCTTTTGTTATTCATAAGAAGCCCCTTTAGACCATACCTGAGTTTATGCTCATGAGGCAACCCCTGGTGGGCTCTTACATGGTTCAGAGGCAAGAGGGCGGTTGGGGGTAGGGGAGTTGTGGGGGGCAAACCAGAAAGACCTCAACTGTGATTGGAGGGTTGGAACTTTCAGCCAAACCTATGACTCCTGGTGAGGGGAGAGGAACTGGAAATTGCATTTAATCAAATGGCTAATGATGTAATCAGTCATGCCGATGTAATGACACCCCATATAAAAACTCTGGGTACCAAAGACCACGGGGGCTTTCTGACGGGTGGACATATATTTAGGGAGAGCAGCACACTTCGACTGCATGGGAGCAGAAGCTTCTGCGCTTGGGATCTTCCTCGACTTTGGGCTCTGTACCTGTTTACCTGGCTGTTCATTTGTGCTCTCCATAATAAAATAGCTGTCATCGGTACAGAGATTTCCTCAGTTCTACAGGACATTCTCATAAATTATCACACCTGGGAAGGAATGAAAAGTTCCACATTGGTAGTCAGCTGAGCAGAAGTGCAGGTGGTTTGGAGACGGCTGAAATGTATGTCTGCCTTCTGAAGTGGGGACAGCCTTGTGAAGAACTTTGCCCTTAACATGTGGGGTTTGCATGAACTCCAGGAAGTCCGTGTCAGAACCGAATCAAATTTCAAGACACTCAGTACTAGAGAGTTGGCTCTGGAATATGCTTCCCAGCTCTGTGTTCAGTGATCTCATGTTAGCAGTTGAAGTCAGCCAGGGTGAGAATATCTACACCATGGAAATTGGCAAATGCTACAAATCAAGGCTTCTTGTCCTTCTGCCCCCAAGAACTGGTTATTAAACGTTTAGCAACACACTGCTATTTTAGAACCAATGGCCTATGCCATTAGGGGCTGATTAGGAAAGGCTAGAAAGATCTCAGGAGGGACAGAGTCTGAACACACTGAGAACTCCTTCCATTGCACACCCACGCAGAGTAGGCTGAGCCCATTCTGTGAGTGAGTGGAACTCCTTCCCTTCTGAAATCCCTCCACACATTCCCACTTCCACATAAGCCATGTCCAACCTATATATCGCACTAACCTGTCACTAGGTAAAATTCTTAAGGAAGAAGACAACCTGGTCGCTTAACGAATCAGGGGGAAGCCACGCCTACTTCTTTACGTTAATTCCTTGTGTTCATTTTTCATGGGCCTCTCTTGTTCCTTTTGAATTGTTCAATTTATTGCATATTTTTAGTAATAGATGGGTCCTCTTCACATATTAGCCTCAGGTTGAGTCAAATCCCTTTCTGGGAACTCACAGAGAAGTTCCTGTTTTTTTCAGTCTTCAGGAAATTCACTTAAATGTTATGAGTTTTCTGAGATAATTAATCCACCAGCACAATTCCCACCTGAAACTCTCTCCTTCCCCTCTATCCCCTCTTCAAATTTAGTTCTAATTTGGTTAATATTTCTGCCTCCTGACCCATAATTCACGTAAGAGTGTGAACACACACGCGTTATCCCAGGAAACCACTGTGTGGGAATTTACTGACCCTTTCAAATCCATGTTTTCACTCTTCATTTAAAATGGAGGTTCAGCTGTTCCCCTGCTGTTAGAATTTAGGATTTAGTTGCGTGCTTAAGGGATGTAGTTGAAATCCTTGCAATATATTTGCAGGAATTGACTCGTCTGAAATAATGAATCACACTAAGCATTTAATTAGGACCTTGAGGATGGAGAATCAGGAACAGGAGCTGAGAGACAAAGAGGCTTAGAAAGTCAGTTCTGGCCGGGCGCGGTGGCTCACGCCTGTAATCTCAGCACTTTGGGAGGCCGAGGCGGGTGGATCACAAGGTCAGGAGATCGAGACCATCCTGGCTAACATGGTGAAACCCTGTCTCTACTAAAATACAAAAAATTAGCCGGGCGAGGTGGCGGGCGCCTGTAATCCCAGCTACTCGGGAGACTGAGGCAGGAGAATGGCATGAACCTGGGAGGCGGAGGTTGCAGTGAGCTAAGATCGTGCCACTGCACTCCAGCCTGGGCGACAGAGCGAGACTCCGTCTCAAAAAAAAAAAAAAAAAAAAAAAAAGTCAGTTCAAATCAGGCACCGTGGCACATGCCTGTGGTCCCTGTGACTCGGGCAGCTGAGGTGGGAGGATCACTTGAGCCCAAGAGTTCAAGGCTGCAGGGAGCTCTGACTGCGCCACTGAACTCTGGCCTGGGTGACAGAGCAAGACCCTGTTTCTAAAAAACAATTTTAAAAAGTTTATTTGAAGGTAACATGTGACAAAGGAATAGCCTCCTTATACACATACACACACAGAGACACACATACATGCACATATTCTCTTTCTCTCTCTCTCCCCTCTTCTTGCAATTCATTGTGGGAGTAAGCTAAACTATACCTAGCACATTACCCTCCTAGTCCATGTCTTAAAATTTTACTCCATATTCAATTTGGTTCTAGCCTCTGCATCTCCTTCCTTTTTTGAGTTTCACTGTGAGAGTAAATCAAATCTAACCTTAAGTGACATCATCCAATAGTACTTTCTGTGAAGACGTGAATGTTCTAAATCTGTGCCGTCCGGTGGAGTAGCCACTAGCCACATGGGGCTACTGAGTCTATTCCATATAACTAGTGCAACTGAATTTCTAATTTTACTTAATGCTAATTAACTTAAATTTACATAGTGCAATTGATGGCTACTGTATTGGACAGCTCAGCTGCAGATTAACAAACATGAATAAGGATTCAAGGGAAAAAAGCTGAGAATTGGCACCTGTATTAGTTGGCCAAGGCTGCCCTAACAAACTGCCACAGACTGGGTGGCTTAAACAGCTGACGTTTATAGTCTCACAATTGTGGAGGTTGGAAGTCCAAGATGAAGGTGTCAGCAGGGTGGGTTCCTTCAGAAGCATCTCTCATTGGCTTGTGGATGGCTGTCTTCTCCCTGTATCTTCCTGCTGTCTTCCCTCTGGAGGTGTCTGTGCCCACACGTCCTGTTCTCGTAAGGACACCAGTCATTTTGGATTAGAGTCCACCCTAATAATCTCATTTTAATGTAATTACCTCTGTAAATACACTATTTCCAAATAGTCACATCTTAGGGTACTGGAGGTTAGGGCTTCAATGTGTGACCGTAGATGAGTCAGGTGACACATCTCATTCCATAACAGCTCTTTCACTGACCTCCAGCAGGACTGCTTTCCGATTACACACTGAGACGAGCCGTACCCGCATGATTCTCTCTTTCAGAGATTAAAATGAAATTGAAAGACAAGGACAATTTCGTATCTTTAAAACTCCTCAATGAAGACAAGCTAGTCATGTTGTTACTGTTATATTATGTTCCTTCCTGATTCCTCCTCTCTGAATGTAACAGGAGATCCACCTAAAGGTCTCTCTCACACAAGTCCCAAGCCTCTTGCAGACATTGGTGATTCTGACCCCTTTCGTTTCCTTTTCCAGGAACCTGTTCTGAGAGCCTCCTTTCCCTTTCTCAACCTTTCATCAGCCAGGGGTAAAATGACACGTTTACAGCTATGGCTAAATTTAAAGACTCCATTCTGGGAGCCAGTGCAGGAGGTGCCTGGTGAGACCGTCATGTTTCATCCTTTTTTTTTTCTGAGACGGAGTCTCACTCTACTGCCCAGGCTGGAGTGCAGTGGTGTTATCTCGGCTCACTGCAACCTCCGCCTCCTGGGTTCAAGCGATTCTCGTGTCTCAGCCTCCCAAGTAGCTGGGATTACAGGCACATGCCACCACACCTGGCTAATTTTTGTATTTTTAGTAGAGACAGGGTTTTGCCATGTTGGCCAGGCTGGTCTCAAACTACTGACCTCAGGTCATCTGCCCACCTCAGCCTCCCAAAGTGCTGTGATTACAGGCACGAGCCACCGTGCCCAGCCCCATCCTTTTTATTGGTGAATTTGGAACCAACCTTTCGGGCTCAGTTGTTTTATAACCCTACTGAGCTTGATTCCTATGTTGCCCCCTCTCTGTTAAATTCCCATCACGTTTGTTGAAATTGTTTAACAGAAAAACGAAAATTAAATTAATTAGATGAGAGAACACATCAGGTAGTCATGTGACTCAGACTCTGGAATCAGACATATGCCCACCTATCACTTCCCTACGGGTGTGAAACTCTGTGCAACTGATACTTTATCTACAACACAAAGATAAAAGAGACTTCTTGTGCATATTTGCTAAGATAAGGCATGTAAGGTGCTCAGCCCAGTGCCTGGCACATAAAGCACTATTTACATGTTAGCTACAGTTATTATTTGTATTAGAAATCTTATTGTCAAGCACAGGTTGTGGAGGGAAACAGCATAGCAGAGTTGGATGCACCCAGAGAGAAATGGAAACAGATCATTTCTGAGATCTCTTCCCATTGTGAAGTTCTATAAGACATGATGTCTTTTTTTAAAAAAGAACAAAATTGTTTCACCTCACCGTTGGCTGGGTTATGATAGAACAACGGCACTGAACTACTTTGCCCTTTGAAGTACGGGAACTCCTAAACACATTTAATTTCTAAGTAGGCATGTTTTTAAGGAGAACTCTCAAAGCACCTGTAGTATCAAGCACTTCTCTTTCAGGAGAGTAGCATGGCACATCCTTCGGCATCACGCATTGCCATGGTGATTTCTCCCTGATCCCAACATGTGTTCTTACATCGTGTTTAATTTAGGAAGATTAGAACCGGTGATCCACCCCAGCTCCCACCTGGATTCCTTCTCATCTGCATTTTTGCATCAACCTTTTGATGCTTTTGTACTTTAGATTTTTAAAAGTATTTCTGAATACCATGTATGGTTCACAGAGGTCGAGGATCACTCACTTTCAAAATCTTCCTCTTATCCTAAATTGTACCTAACCTCCCATGAAATTACTTTTAACGTCTATTTTCCTAATAGACATAAGCTATGCAAAGTCAAATTCTGAGTTTGTGTTGTTTGCCACTGTTCCCCCAGCAGCCAACATAAGCCCACCTAGCTCAGACTAGGCACTTGCTGTTTGTTAAATGGTTTGTTGTTTTCCTACGCCATTGACTAAAACCTGAGTTAAAAATCACAGGGCCTGGGCGCTGTGGCTCACACCTGTAATCCCAGCACTTTCTGGAGCTGACACGGGCAGATCACTTGAGGTCAGGAGTTCGAGACCAGCCAGGCCAACATGATGAAACCCCATCTCTACTAAAAATACAAAAATCAGCTTGGCGTGGTGGCATATGCCTGTAATTCCATCTACTTGGGAGGCTGAGGTAGGAGAATTGCTTGAACCTGAGTGGCAGATGTTGCTGTGAGCCGACATTGCACCACTGCACCCCAGCCTGGGCGACAGAGCGAGACTCTTTCAAAAATAAAAATAAAAAAAGTCACAGAGGCCAGACGCAGTGGCTCACACCTGTAATCCCAACACTTTGGGATGTTGACATGGGCAGACCACTTGTGGTCAGGAGATCGAGACCAGCGTGGCCAACATGGTGAAACCCCATCTCTACTAAAAATACAAAAATTAGCCGGATGTGGTGGCAGATGCCTGTAATTCCAGCTACTCGGGAGACTGAGGCAGGAGAATTACTTGAACCCGAGAGGTGGAGGTTGCAGTGAACCAGGATTGCATCACTGCACTCTACCCTGAGCAACAGAGCAAGACCCAGTCTCAAAAAAAATAAAAAGAAAAGTCACAGTGTAAGAGCCAATAAAGAAAGACAAAGAACATCCCTGTTCTGCCACATGCAGTATTTTGCAGCCTAGAAGATGTTACTTGTAAACACCATTGCTTCTGCCCACAACGACCTGCAATCACTATAGGAAAGGCTTTAAACATCTTCAAAGAAAGCGGAAATGTCTTGTTTCTTAGGCTGAGAATAGAGTTTGAAGAATTAGAATGATTCTCTTCTTCATTAAGAGCCTGCTCTCAATCACCTCTTCCCTGGCCCATCTCACGAGAATGGAGAGGAACAAAGAAAGAAGCAAGCTCAAAAAGATTCCTACAGGACTGAAAACCTTTCACCCACTTAAAAATGAAAGGCAATAAAAGCCCTCGTAGAAAGAGAAAGATCACTTCTTCAACCTAACATCCCACCTTAAGCTCTAACCTGCATATACAGGTGCAAGCTGATGGATGAGACTATCAGCAATGAGAACTTATTCATTGTTCATGTTGTTCACCCTGCGGGAGGAGCAAGGAGCAAAAGGTGACAGTAGAAAGGGCTTATTACCTCCCCTTGGTAATTAAGCATCACACAGAAAGAAAACTGCCCTCACCCTAATCTTACCTTTTCAGGGGCAGTATTTAAATTTTTATTTTTAATTGAAGAGAATGCTTGGGTTTCTCCTAAAGGGAAAGTTACAGAGACTTATGAGTTTTGATATACGCAAATGTACTGGAGTTTCAGAAAAAATTCAAGATCCCAGTAGAATTCTGAGAGTTGCCAGTAATCATTTTGTCTTGAAGAATGACCATGACTGAGCAAATCAAGACGGGCAAAACTAATGGGAAAATGAACTCTTTCCAGAAGGATTAACAAACCCCCGATTCCCATGGAAGAAAGAACCCTGAAGCGGAGCCATCAAATGAAGGCATCAAATCTTGGATCCCCAGCCAAAGACATAATGGCAGAGGCATTTGAACCAGAGCGAATCCCTTTTGAGTGGGGCTGGAAAATGAGGGTGGGACTTGCTTCTTGGACTGCATTATCAGAAAGTACGGCCTTCCTAGCTTCTACGGATGTTTACGGTCAAGGGAACAAATTAAGATTGCTTACTAAACAGACCCAGACTTGGGAGTGTCCAGATATTCCACTATCTTGAGAACAAAGGCATTCCTAATTTTGCTTTAAAGATAATAATATTGATTCTTACAAAATATAGTAATTAAGAAAATCAGTCCTTCATCACAAACCCTTGTAGCAGAACACATCTCCCCATATATACCAGCATTGTACCTATGGTGGATGCGCTCCTCCTCTTACTTTCAGGAACGTCCTACTCTGTCTATGGAGTAGCTGTCCTTTCACCTCTTTGCTCTCGTAATAAACTTGCTTTTGCTTTGTACTGTGGTCTCACCCTGAATTCTTCCGTGAATGAGACCCAAGAACCTTCTCTTGGGGTCTGGATCGGGACCCCTTTCCTGTAACAATAAGATCTGAGAGGCTGATAAGTTGCATGTTGAGAAATTCAGACCCCATGTCATCTCTCGGATTTCACACTGCAGCATCAGAGAACTTGATTCTGCCCAATTACAGCCATGACACCAGGAGTTACGAAAATGTATTTTCCATGGCTTCTCTTCCTTTTTCTGCTTCTGCCTCCCTTGTTCCCACCCTCCCACCCTCCTTCTCTCTCTTAAATGTGCACAATAACAATTATTAAGTCCAAAATATTTTCTTCTAAACTTAAAAAAGAAACCTCTAAGAAAATGTAATGCCTTCTCTGTTTATTACAAAAATTTGCAGTTGTGTGAAAACAGATTATATGGGTAAATAGAGTTTTTACTTTATAAACATCAATTAGTAGTCCAGTGGGTAGCATTTTCCTTTATTTAGGGTTTCAACAAAGGCAAAGATAACTTTGTCTTAGAAACATATGTGGGAGAAGGGTGCTTAAGTTACTGGGTTAGGGAGAATCTTTGGAAATGTGTGTTCTAGATCAAGTTTGCCCAAGATATTTTGGCAGCCTTGGAAAAATGACACCCATCCCCAAGCCCATCCCCCCTTGCCTACCAAGAGCCTCAGCTCCCTCATTGCCCACTGAAGATATTGAGCCATGGGTTTCCAACTGCTCCCTAGGGATTTGCAGATCTCCCTTCAGGGGCCGTGATAGAGAAGTGGGCAAGGAAGAGTACAAATGCCCTGTTTCATTCTGAGTGATTTATGTTTGGTATTTCTGTTTACATTTTTGTTTGAACAAAAGATATCTCCATCACAAAGAAGTTTGAAAACTACTAGCTTAACTGATCATGAAATCAGTATCCTCCACCCCTAAAACTCTGAGATCAATGTGTCATTAAAAAAAGGCTATGGCCAAAACCAAGACATCCAGGTTTAAATCCTTGCCCATTATTTTCTAGTTGTGTGACTTCAGGACAGTTGTCCACCTATAAAATGGATAACAATGTTATGTAAACCACATAAGGATGGAGGCTGAACAAATTCTTGACATTCCATCCCAACTTTATTCCTTGATGATTCTGTGGTACTTGGTGCTTTTATTACAGCCAATATTTCTGGTCTCTCTTTAGGCTCCTGCCATTGGAATGCAGACAAATATAAAGTTTGTTCCCAGCAACTAAAATGTGCCCAGATGCCCCACAGACAAATGCATCTGCAATGCTGCAGTCTTTGGTTTAACAGAGTATTTAAAATACTGGTTTATTGGTAAAGAGAAAGTCAAACTGTCACTATTTGCTGACGATATGATCATTTACATTGACATCCCTAAGGACTCCGCTAGAAAGTTCCTAGAACTGATGAAAGAATTCAGCAAAGTTTCTAGATACAAGATTAGTAACCCTTAGTTAGTACACAAATTAGTAACTCTTCTATACACCAACAATGACCAAGCAGAGAATCAAATGAAGAACTCAAACCCTTTTACAATGGCTGCAAAAATAGATAGATAAATAAATAAATAAGACATTTAGGAATATACCTAACACAGGAGTCAAAATACCTCTACAAGGAAAGCTATAAAACACTGCTGAAAGAAATCATAGATGACACAAACAAACGGAAACACATTCCATGCTCATGGATGAGTAGAATATTGTGAAAATGAACATACTGCCAAAAGCAATCTACAAATTCAATGCAATGCCCATCAGAATACCACAATCATTCCTCACAGAATTAGAAAAAAACAATTCTAAAATTCATGTGGAACCAAAAAAGAACCTGTATAGCCAAAGTGACACTAGGCAAAAAGAACAAATCTGGAGGTATCACACTGCCTGATTCCAAACTATACTGTAAGGCCATAGTCACCAAAACAGCATGGTATTGCTTTAAAAATAGGCACATAGACCAATGGAACAGAATAGAGAACCCAGAAATAAACCCAAATACAGCCAACTGATCTTCAACAAAACAAACAAAAACATAAAGTGGTGAAAGGACACCCTTTTCAACAAATAGTGCTGAGATAATTGGTTAGCCATATGCAGGAGAATGAAACTGGATCCTCATCTTTCATCTTATACAAAAATCAACTCAAGATGGATTAAGGACTTAAACCTAAGGCCTGACACTATAAAAATTCTAGAAGATGACACTGGAAAAACCCTTCTAGACATTGACCTAGGCAAGGATTTCAAGACCAACAACCCAAAAGCAAATGCAACAAAAACAAAGATAGATAGCTGGGACCTAATTAAGCTAAAGAGCTTTTGCACGGCAAAAGGAACAGTCAGCAGAGTAAACAGACAACCCACAGCATGGGAGAAAATCTTCACAATCTATACATCTGACAAAGGACTTAGATCCAGAATCTACAACAAACTCAAACAAATTAACAAGAAAAAAAACAAACAATTCCATCAAAAAGTGGGCTAAGGACATGAATAGACAATTCTAAAAAGAAGATATACAAATGGTCAAAAACATGGAAAAAAAATGCTCAACTTCACTAATGATCAGGGAAGTGCAAATGAAAACCACACTGAGATACCACCTTACTCCTGCAAGGATGGCCATAATAAAAAAATTCAAAAAACAGCAGATGTTGGTGTGGATGCAGTGAACAGGGAACACTTCTACATTGCTGGTGGGAATGTAAACTAGTACAGCCACTATGGAAGACAGTGGGGAGATTCCTTAAATAACTAAAAGTAAAACTACCTTTCGATCCAGGAACCCCGCTACTGGGTATCTACCCAGAGGAAAATAAGTCATTATTCGAAAAAGATACTTGCATATGCATGTTTATAGCAGCACAATTCACAATTGCAAGATCGTGTAACCAACCCAAATGCCCATCTGCTATTGACAACTGCAAGATCGTGGAACCAACCTAAATGCCCATCAATCAATCAGTGGATAAAGAAACTGTGGCCTGGATAAGATTGGAGACTAATGTTCTAAGTGATGTAACTCAGGAATGGAAAACCAAACATCATATGTTCTCACTGATATGTGGGAGTTAAGCTATGCAGATGAAAAGGCCTAAGAATGATACAATGGACTTTGGGGACTTGGGGGGAAGAGTGAGGGGATGAGGGATAAAAGACTATAAATATGGTGCAGTGTATACTGCTCCAGTGATGGGTGCACCAAAATCTCACAAATCACCACTAAAGAACTTACTCATGTAACCAAATACCACCTGTACCCCAACAACTTATGGAAAAATAAAAATACAACACTAGTTGCTACTCAAAAATTAAAACTAGAATTGCCATACGATCCAACAATTTTATTTCTGGGTTTATTCTCAAAAGAATTGAAAACAGAGTCTCAAAGAGATATTTATGAACCCATGTCCATAGCACTATTATTCACAATAGCCAAAAGGGAGAAGCAACCCAGTGTCCATTGATAGATGAGTGGATAAACAAAATGTAGCCTCTCTATACAATGCAATATTATTCAGCCTGAGAAAGGAAGGAAATTCTGATACATGCTATTAATACAACTTGGATAAACTCTGAAGACAGGATGCTGAGTGAGATAAGTCCATTAGAAAAAGATGTACTGTGTGGTTCCAATCACACGAGGTCCCCAAATTCACAGAGACAGAAAATAGAATGGTGGCTGCCAGGGGCTGATGGGAGAGGAAATGGGGAGTAATTGTTTAATAGGCATAGAGTTTCTGTTCAACAAGATGAAAACAGTAATGAAGATGGATGGTTGCGTAACATTGTGAATATGTTTAGTATCACTGAATTGTACACCTAAAAATGATTACAATGGTAAATTCTATGTTCCAAATATTTTACTACCATTTTTGAAAATGCTATTTTCAGTTGTTCTTATTTATAAGGTACATTAGCATTTCTGTTATACATAATTACATCTTAATTATCAAGCATTACCAATCATTTTGCCAATGTTCCTCAATTCACTGAGAGTATTATCTCTTGTACCCTTGGGGAAGTCTGTTTAGAACCAAGGTAATGGATATGTTGGCTATGGTAGTCAGCTCAGGCTGCTATAATAGAATGCCACAGACTGGGTGGTTTAAACAACAGACATTTATTTCTCACAGTTCTGGAAGCTGGAAGTCCAAGGTCAAGCTGTTAGCTGCCTCAGTTCCTGATGAGGGCTTCTTCCTGGTTTGCAGATGGCCACCTACTTGCTGTGTCCTCACACAGTTGAGAGACAGAGCGAGAGCTCTGGTGTCCCCTCCCTGCCTTCTTCTCCTCTTCCTTCTCCTCTTCCTGCTTCTTCTTTTCCTCTCTTGTTCTTTATTTTCTAAGGACATTTATCCCATCTTGGGAGCCCCATCTTTATGACCTCATCTAAACTTAATCACCTCCCAAAGGCCCTATCTCTAAATACATCACATTGCAGGTTAGGGCATCCACATAAGAATTTTGGGGAAACACAAAATTCAGTCCATAATATTGGCTAAATTTGCAATTTAGGTTATAGAGGCAGTAAAAGTCTGCAAATCTTGGAAAGAAAATATGTCAAAGCACCCCAATATCTAAAGCCAAGATTGTTCTTTACTTCCAAAGTCAACCTCACTATAGTTCCAGGGACCCGCATTACATTAGTAAACATGACTAGTGGTCTCAACAAAAATATACCTGGATTATTAAAAGAAATCAATCAGATAACCCTTGGTCATTATCCAAATTTCCACAAAGAATCCTTTATTTCTCAAGTTTAAGTTTTAGGCCCCAATAAATTAGAACTATAGAAATGAGGGGAGTGGTGCTTTAAATGCTCATTAGTAATTCTGACATTTCTTCATAACCAGGTCCCATCGACCAATGCGTGGGTAAAGAAAATGTGGTACATATACACCATGGAATACTACTCATTCATAAAAAGGAATGAAATAATGTCTCTTGTAGCAACTTGGATGGAGCTGGAGGCGATTATTCTAAGTAAAGTAACTCAAGAATGAAAAACCAAATGTCATATCTTCTCACTTATAAGTAGGAGCTAAGCTATGAGGACATGTATTAATCTGTTCTCATGCTGCTGGTAAAGACATACCTGAGACTGGGTAATTTATACAGGAAACAGGCTTTATTGACTCACACTTCCACATGGCTGGGGAGGTTTCACAATCATGGTGGAAGGTAAAGGAGGAGCAAAGTCACATCTTACATGGTGGCAGGCAAGAGAGAGCTTGTGCAGAGGAACTGCCCTTTTTAAAACCAGACTTCATGAGACTTACTCATTATCAGGAGAACAGCACAGGAAAGACCTGTCCCCATGATTCAATTACCTCCCACCGGGTCCCTCCCATGACATGTGGGAATTATGGGAACTACAATTCAAGATGAGATTTGGGTGGGGACACAGTCAAGCCATACAAGGACACAAAGGCACAACAATAACATAATGGACTCTGTGGACTCAGTGGGGGAAGAGAGGGATAGAGGTGAGGGATAAAAGTGTACACTGCTTAGGTGACGGGTACACCAAAATCTAAGAAACTACCACGAAAGAACGTATCCATTTAATCAAAACTCACCTGCATCCCAAAAACTACTGAAATAAAACTTTTAATGAGAAAAAAAATCAGACCCTCTCTCCTTGCTTCTTCGGGGAGGTGTTGAGAGGGTTCAACAGGAAGAAAAAGTAAAGAGAACACTGGTGCCTGAGAGGCAAGGAGGAAGGAGAGCGGCCCTGTGGGCAGGGAGGGAGCTGGGACAGAGAAGTGTGTTGGGAGGCTACAGACTCACGACTAAATTCACACTTTATGCCAGGGTTGGCCTAATAGTAATTCGTTGTAGATGTACCTTCCAACAATAAAATGATCTCTGAATCAAGACCGCAGAAGTTTATTTCACTAAGCATTGGAGAGTTTCTTTCCATCTTGAAGCTTAAAATGAGTTCTGAAGAGTAGTCCAGATGCATCCAGAATTTCAACTCCTTTTCCATGACATTTGGTTACTGTTTGGTGCCTTTAAACACACACACATGCACACACACATGTTTGCACACGCCAGTGCATATACATGCACCGGCTCACACACAGATAGACAGCCAAGTCTGTTGTTAGAGGGTTGCTTGCTGAGTTCTCTGGATTTTCACAGCATCACATCATGTTATTCACGAACATAATAAAACAAAGATTAAGTGGGAATTTTAAGCTTTGTAGGGTGAATGTGTTTCCATGAGGACAGGCAAATCTTGTAACAAAAAGTAACCAGAGCGTGGGAAGAACTTGACTTCTGGAATCCAAGCAAATCCTCCTTTTATCCTCAGCCTAAGATGCCGGAAGTCAAGGCATCATCATAAAGTTACGTTTTAGTAAAGTTGCATTATCAGCAATAACAGTTTTCAATTACAAGCGGCTATTTCCAGAGTTCTAATGTGTTGCATTTGCCTTTTAGAGAGATTCTCTGGACCTTCAGACCAGTAAAAATCTAATCATCATCCATCGTTCCATGTTGGGGCCAGGACAATGGCTCTCATGATGCCCAGGCTTAGAGACTTTGGGATGGTGTTACCTTGATTGCTTATGGGAACCTTACTGCAGAAGTATAATTTCATTTATTAGAAGCAGACAGCTTATAAAGTCCTGTGAAACAACAGATGCCACAAGGAAAGCCAGACGCTCTAATGAGCACTGGGAACTGGCTCTGGAGAAAGCAGAGATGCAATTGATGCCATTTGCATTTATCTTTAGACACAAATCAATCGAAGCCTTCCAACCAGATTATCTCAGCATGCTACTGCAAACAGTTTTCATCTACAGTTATTGATGGTTTTGTTCCTAACCAAGAAAAAAAAAATGGAATGCAGAAAAATCATGGATAGTGCAAAGTCTTAGAACAGGTGCGTATATACGGAGTAGTTTAAAGGAAAAATAAATAATCAGAATACACTTGGTGACACTTCATTTGGTTTCTTGGAAAATAAAATGTTACATATAATGAAATTTTCCATATAAGAGAAGGTCATTGATTCAAACTTACAACCCTAAAAATTGTATAGAAGTTGTGTGCTTGAGGAAAACTACAAAATCATCTATGCTAAGGGAGATAACCTCTAAAAAATTAGAAGTACATTTGAAATCATATTCAGCATGTCCTACACCCTATAATGATAAGGGTGTTTAATATTAAAAGAGGCAATACTTAGTAAACAGTTAACAAGCTTAATTAAATAATTCATGGAATGTACCAATACATTGAAAATTTTATTGGATACTACTTTAATTACCATATTATTGCATTTCATTCATACCCATGGACATGGTATTTCTATTTCTAGGCAAGTGGAAGTAGTACTTTTAATTCCCATGAATAAAAATTACTATATTTTAAAAAATTATATAGAAGGGCAAGTAATAAGCATAAGAAAATATATGTACATTCTTATAGAAGGATAAACACAATGAACTTAATATACACTTCTTGCTCTACTCTTGAAGAGAAAGCATCTTCCAGTACAGGAAACATGGCAAAACCCCATCTCTACAAAAACAAAACTACCAAAATTAGCCAGGCGTGGTGGCAGGACCCTGTGGGTCCAGCTACTCAGGAGGCTGAGGTGTGAGGAGCACTTGAGCCCAGGAGGTCAAGGCTGTGGTGAGCTGAGATCGTATCTCTGCACTCCAGCCACGGCAACAGAGTAAGCTCCTGTCTCAAAAAAAAAAAAAAAAAAAGAAAAAGAAAAGAAAAGAAAAAGAAAGCATCTTAAAAACAACTTTCTTAATTACATACATACACATTACATAATATGTCATTATTACAAAAATTCATTTGTATTTCCCACAGTTTGTGTCTGCACAGTTTGTGTTTCCTCTTTCTAGAGGGGACAGAATGCTCTATTCCTTTCTAGGATCCACTGGTAATCTCTTATGGGTAGAAGATCT
Source organism: Macaca thibetana thibetana (assembly GCF_024542745.1). NCBI lineage: Eukaryota > Metazoa > Chordata > Mammalia > Primates > Cercopithecidae > Macaca > Macaca thibetana. Next base: position 6,865,995 of record NC_065586.1, read on the forward strand.
AGTTTGTTAAGAATTTGTTGTAAATTAGAGGTGACATCCCTGTGTGAGACACTAATGGACAAAGTATAATGAGTTCACTGTAGGAGCTTTATTTCTTGAATTTAGGTTTGGGACCATGTTTTAGAAAGTTAAAATTTGGGGAAATTTGACTTGTAGTTCACTAGACTGTTACTTAATGCATTTTTTTTTAAATTGGAAATATCTTTGTGCCACTGAACTATACCTATGAGATCACAAACATCTTTTCTGTCTTGTGACCCTTGACTGGAATCAGACAACCTGCTGAGATTGGACAATTGCTAAGAACAGCGGGGAAAGGAAAACAGATCTGTGTCCCATCAACTTCACAGTTAAGGCCAAGCATTCTGGGACTTTTCTGGTGTGGCTTGCTGAACTCTGACCAGAATAAAGTCCCGTGGGATTGTGCCAGACATAATCAGGACCAACAGTCACTTCGACCTCTGTACGCACCAGTGTTTGGGGGCAGCTGAGGCCTGGGGGCATGGACGTCACTATTATGATACTATCCAAGTGCTTTTGGTTTTAGGAATGCTGGGATAGTGGATGTGTGGCTCTGGGATCATCTTACCCAAACAGAGATGTCATCACTGTGTCTTCTAAACAATCCTATCCCTGGAGCCTTTGGGATCTGTGCCAAAGCAGTTCTAACAGTCATAACCGCCAACACCAGCCACAGAGCAGCCAAGCTGGACCTCAGTCCAGAGGAATAATTTACTGTAAGTATACATCGGGAACTTCCAGCAACAGTCATGGTGAAGGCAGAGGTTGGAGTGATGCTTCCACAAGCCAAAGTATACCAAAGATTTTCAGGACAGATTCTCCTCCACAGCCTCCAAAGGAGCCAACTCTGCCAACACCAGATCTAGGACTTCTGGTTTTCAGAACTGTGAGTTAAGATATTTTCATTCATAAACCACCTCGTCTGTGATATTTTGCTCCAGTAGCCCGAGCAAACTAACACAGCAACTAGTTGGTTTAAAAAAAAAAAAAAAAAGAGTCAGAATTATATCCCAGGTTGTATACTAGAATTACTGGGGGAAATGTGAAGCTTGTTGAAAAAATGGGAACACCAAGAGACTGAGCCAGTCTGGAGAGAGATGATGAAGTCAGTCTTGACATGCTGAGTTCAGCAGTGAAAATAAATCCATGGCAATGTCCAGGCAAAACCTGAAGATATAAAGTTTCAGTTCTAAAAAAGATTTTTTCTTCCTGGATACTCAGATAGCAAAGATGTGTAGTCTTCGTTTGTAGTTGAAACCAAGGCAGTAGGTAAAATCTCCAAGGAAGAGTAGAGCAAGAAAACGAAAGGACCACACGCTGCCCTTCTTGGTATCTCATCTATGAACAGACTTGGGAGAAAGACGGTGGCTTCTCAGTGCTATTTCCCGCTCCCTGTCCTCAAAGCAGCTGCTGAGCCACTCCTTCCACGGCACCATGAGTATCCATGCAGGGACAGGAAGCAGACAGGCCACTGGGGGTGACTCTGTCCTTGGAGTTCACACCTGAGCTCCTTCTCCTCTAGCAAGTGATGAAAATGTCCAGGACTGAGTCAGGCATGGACACAAGAGAACACCCCTGAGAATTCTCAGAAGATCTGGGGAGAGGAACGTGAAACTCTGCTGAATTTCCTACCAGTAGAGCCGTGGAAGGTCAGAGCAGCAGGATTTTAATCTTAACCTAGGTGGAATCTCACTTGTACTCAAAGGAGGAGCTAGCCTGGGGCATTGCAGTCACCATGTCCAGTATTAATATAAATATGGGATGAGAACACAAAGCAATGAAGAAGGTCACATAATGAAACAATTTCTAATCAACTCAAGCACTGTGAAAATACCCCAGACCCACAAGCCCGAAGGCCTGGATTCTGGCAAGATGAGACCCCCTCAGCAGTGTGGCATTGACAAATCATCTCAAAGCAACAGATCAACTCCACTAGCAATGGAAGGGCTAACCGAGGCCAGGAGTGCCAAGCCTAAAGCCTGCAGCAGAACCAGCCCACAGACCCGAGCTCTGCAGCTGGCATGGTGGTCAACATGCTTTTCAATTTGAAGGCCCTTCAGCAGACTTCTGACAGGTCACTGCAGTCCCTACAACTACTGCATTCCCATCCTGCATGGCTTATTACCGGTCCCTACTGACAGGCAGAATTCTAAAAGGGAACCTCCCCTTGCCCTGGTTATTTAATCAAAGGCTACTCTACTACCACTGTGAAAGGGTTTTGCAGACGAAATTAAAGTCCCAAGTCAACTGACTGAAGATGATCAGATAGATGGACCCGATATGATCACATGAACCTTTTATGGTGAAAAGGACTCCAAGCATCACTGTTAGTTAATGGAGGAGCTCCGTGGGAAGGGATGTGGGCGGCGGATAGGAGCACAGAGCAGCCCCAGGTTGACAGCCCGCAGGGAGACAGGGACCTCAGTCTCACAGCCACAGGTAACTGAATCCTGCTGCAACCACATAAGCTTGGAAGAGGACCGCACACCTCCAGAGGAGAGCCGTGCCTGGTTGCCGTCTTGATCCAACTGGAGGCCTGAAGCAGGAGCCCAGCTGAGCCCTGCCAAAGACCACCCTGGGGAACTGCGTGCTCAGACATCATGTTGCTGGACGCTGCCACAATGATGATCCTCTACTGTGCAGAACAGAAAACTAACCCCTCCCTTCAGCGTTTCTCATCTGAAATACTTGGATCTTTGAATCTTGAGATCGTAAGAAAACACCACCAAACAAACCTACAAAGCCCAGATCTCCCAGGTGCCAAGACTTATTCATTTTCACCTTGTTTCCTCACACATTCATTCACTCAACAAATATTTTTTGCAAACAGGCCATGTGCGGATCCCTGTTACGCGAGGACTGCGAGGATGGGCATAGCAAGGTCAAGGTCACATGGCACCATCAGCTCTATCACACAGACTGCGGTGAGTTTAAGGTCTTTATCTTCAGCCCATCCATCCGAGCCCTGAATTCTCATATTTACTGTTGTTCTCATAAAATCCAAGTACTGCGAGGCTAAAAGAAGCCACCATAAAGTTTTAAATGATCACACACGCCATGTTTTGATTAAAATCAGTGTTTTTTTTTGTGGGAAGAAGAGTACATGTTTCTGAAATAATAAAGTCCCCAAATGTGTATCATTCCCAGGATCATACTCAAGCTACATTCTGTATCCTCTTCTTATCTATGAGACACCGGAATAACCAACAGTGTCTTATATTTACTTAAGTGACCCAGATATGAAGCATGTTGTTTAATTCCTCTTTACTATTCGACTGTAGACATGTCTACACTGATTTCACATCTACGTTTTTTAAAGGAGCCAGGGAACAGGGAAGCAATTCCATATTAACAGCACTTGGAGTGGTGTCATCCCCACCAAAGCTCTTATTCTATTAAATTACACCAAAAAGATAAAAAATATTTATTCTGTTTTGCTGACACCCATATCAGATGTGATCAGCTTTCAAGTCAAAACATTATGTTTCTAATTATACTACAAATGGCCTGAGCTGGGAGAATCAACATGTTTCCTTTTCACTCTGCACCTCCTTCTCCTAAAACAAAGTGGCCGCAGCCAGGATTCAGCTGGCAGATGGGAGAATGATTCATAAGGTAGAGTGGGATTCAACTTGGCTTTTCCACGGACTGTCTGCACAGAGCCAAAAGGAGCCAAAATGGGTTTGTTTCCACAGTACAAGCAGTTTTCACAAAATGGCACACGGGGAACAGATACAAGGAGGAAGATGGCCTGATACTTTCTCTGCAACATGGCCTGTTTCTTCAATAGATAGATGCGATCTATAGTCAATAACCATTCCACACAAGATCAAGAAAGTTCCACACCCGAGCCTGGAAAAGCTGCCAGAGTCATCATTGGTGCTTAAGAGCCCAGAATTCAGAGCAAGGCCCTTCAGAGTCCGGTTGAGAGAATCCTGCGATTGAACTCATCTGCAGTCACTGAATCTGTTTTTAGAAAAGAAGTATTCAGTTTTGCCCATGGTTTTGATAAAAATTCCTCCAAGACCATGCTTACATTACACAAAAATGACCAGCTATGTTCCTCCTACAGGACGGAGTGAACAGAATCACAGGAACCTGTGGGCGTCTTGCAGACAGGCTGGTGACAGGGACTCCCCGCTGCCTGGAGTTGAACATGCCCATCTGCCCTAGATATGGGGGTAACTGCCTCATTTTTAGAGACTTCCCCTAAGGTCTATGCCAGGTCCTAATCATATTCACAGCATTAAAAAAAAAAAAAAAATGTTTCCTTGTGATTAATAGCCATTTCTCTGAAGGAGGTTTATTTCTTTAATTGCCACGAGTAACAGCTGGCCTTTTCATATCACACCTGGCAATTAAAAACTTCCTCTTCAGGGCCAAGTGTGGTGGCTCATACCTGTCATCCCAGCACTTTGGGAAGCCAAGATGGGGGGAATATCATGAGGCCCGGAGTTCGAGACCAGCCTGGGCCACGTAATGAGACCCCCATCTCAACAAAAAATTTAAAACTTATCCAGGTGTGGTGGTGCACACCTGCAGTCCCAGCAACTCAGGAGGCTGGAGGGGATCACTTGAGCCCAGACCCCCGTCTCTAAATAATAAATTAAAAATCTTCCTTGAACTTTCATGTTTTCAGGTTAGGTATTTCTAGTGAAATAAAATCCTCCTTTTCAGGATAACGTTGTCTTCCTATCTAGCTCACAAGTTTCAAGACAGCTGGGATGGTGCGGGTCTTAGTCACTGCAATAATTCTATGTTCAGCACAGGGTCTGCCATGCAACAAATGTTTACTGAATTTAATATTTTGAATTCTCCAATTATTGGCATTGTTCATTTCTGGACATGTTCTTTTTACCCATTGCATCATCAAGACTGCCTATCAGTACAGCTGTGATGGCGGTTACAGTATTAAAACACTTCCCAACCCCATGGTCCCTCTCCCAGATACCCTGGTCACCTGACAGGATGATCCCAACTATCATCCTCTGGACCTTCCAGAACTTTCCACCATCCAGCAACTAAAGGGTTAACACCCACTGCAGCTGAGAGTTTCCAGGACCCTGCTGATTGGCCAATGCCTGGTGGCCTGCCTTGAAACAGCTTTGAAGTATTGTAAATATAGTCCTGACTCCAGTGTTATTAATATATGAACGAGAATAACAGTTTAAGGGAGATCAATTTAAATAATAAACCACAAGTGTTATCAAACACTTCTCCCTTTCATCTGTAATATCTAAATCGACAGTTGCTGTGTTATGGCCAGAGGTGGCACTTCAGGACAAAGGTGTAAGATACCTCAGAGAACAGGCAGAGGAAGCAGCCACAGTCCTGGGATGGGGAGGTGATAAAGGAGCCATCAACGCTAAACGTCAGCCTGTTCTGCTAAGGAGACTGCAAGAATAGTATCACACTCTTAAAATCTCCCTTATGTACCAAGTTTATAGAAATGAAATCAGACAACCCCCTTAAAACTTTGGGTAGATACTCACTTGCTGAATAATTCAGGAAGCTTTTTAGAGCTGATTTTGTTTGGGCGTCTTTATCGTTGTATTCCGTTTTGTTGTATTTTTAGTTTATGTTCTGGGATAGCAGGAAAGGCCCTGGAAAAGGAACTGGAGACGGAACAAGAAAATATCTTCCTATCATTGCCTCCTTTCTTTCCTCTCCATAGAAGAGCATAGAAAATAAGTCCTTTGCACATTATGGGCACCTGAAGAGGCGTTTGTTTTGTGGTTTGCAAAGGAAATGTTCTGAACTGTTGCTTGAGAAACAAAATTTCTAGCAGTAACCCTCAAAGTTATAGGTGTTAGGCAAGTCTTTTTTGGCAAGAGATAATGGTAGGAGACATGTATATTTTCCATTACCTGACTTAGCAAATTTAAATAAAGGATAAGAAACAACAAAAGGGATCTTTCTATTTTAGTGCATACACTTTGCTGCTTGATAATCCATTTTATGTATATCATAATTAATTAGCCTGATCTGCAGTTGAACATTTGGGTGGTTTCAAGTCTTTTGCTCTTTGAGTCAATGAATTGGACAATGGATTTTTTGCATATATATCTGCATATGTTTAATTGATGAGTCAAAGGTTATGTGTATGTTTTTAATGAGAAAGACAAGTTGTAGAACACGATCTGTCATAGAAGTCTGTGTTCTATTTTCAATGTGTGTTTATATGTTCATCAATGTATAAGTGTATAAAGAAATCATCTATTTCTGGAAGGTAAGGTAAGAAATTGCTAAATTTCCTAGAGGTGATTGCCTCTAGGAAACAAGGTTGAGAATGAAGGTAATGTATCACTTTTATATCTGTTAGACATTTTTATCAAGATTCTCATTACTTTTATAATAATTATTAATAAAATGATGCAGGAGTTAGACCAAGAGAAAAGCTGAGTTATGAGCCAATAAGGACGTTTTGTATACGATTAGCACATTTCAAAGCAGTTTGTATTTCCTGGAAAAAAAATCCAGAAATCCAGATAAAAAGTCAGAGTTACCTTGAATTGGGATTGAAATAAGCATAGGCAGCACTCCTCCCTTCAATTAGGCTTGAAAAGTTTAGGTTTACAGGGAAGTAGAGCCCAGGAATTAGGCACTGAGGAGTCAGAATCCAATTTTCTAGACTGAAATCTCTCATGCTATTAACAAGCCTTGAAACAAGCTGAGTAAGTTACTTTCTCTTTCTTGGTCTCAGTTTCCCCACTGAAATATGAGCAAAAAAGAGTACTTTTTACCTTATCGAGTAATTGTGAGGGTTAAAGAGATAATTCATGCAGCACTAAGCACTGAGTCTGAAGTAAGTCCTCAATAAATATTCATTATGTTTACTATTATTAGAAAAAGCAGCACATCTGAAAACAATAATTTATCAATTCATGTTTATTGCAGTAAGATAAACACAATATTCAAATAAAATTTCCCCAATCTAAGAAAAAAATCAATATTAGCAGATGTACAAATATTCAGGCTTCCCTAAGATGATGACTTCCATCAAAGCAGGCTGAGGTACGTTGTTTTCAATTATTTATCACAGCAAGTTACCATCGCAAATCAATCGTGTCAAGAAGCTATATTTAGGTTCTGTGGGTCAGCATCTCCCAAATTCAGCATGATTTTGCATTCAAAGAGAAAAAGATATCTGTGTAATGTTTTGGCTACTCTAAGAAAACATCAGCATCTGCTGTGAATGAGAAGGCCCTGTGCCCGCAACCCTCTGTCTCTTCTGTCTCTTGTTTCATCTGCCAGCATGTTGGATGCTCTTGGATCTGTCTCTGCTCCTGGGACCGAGCCAGTCCCCAGAGAAGGCGGCAGCACTGACCCCATCTGGCAAGACCCAGTACCAGCCACCCTCAAGGGCTCATGAACGAGTAGGGTGGGGAGCATGGGGCCAACGACTTCTTTCCTGTTCTGCCCCTTTTGTCTCCACTGGTTGCCTGGAGTCACTCCTTCTGGGGATTTCCTCTTCGGTTGTGGTACAGTGTCCTGCTCCTGCTGTCTCCTTCCCAGCACAGGCATCTTACACCAACTTAGGGTTAACATCTTGTACCCAAAAATACCAAGAGTGTATGTCCAAAGAAACAACCCCCAGCCCCCGACCCACCGCAAATTGTACACAAGTGCCATTCATATTTCAGCAAGACTTGCCATCATCATTTTCTATTTCCCAGTGGACACCCCAATGCCCCTGGGGAGTCAGAGATGGGAAACCCAAGGTGAAGGGCACCAACTGGTCAGGACTCGCATGGACGCATCAAATACTGCCCACTTGCATATAATTTCGTCACGTTTAACAACTAACGCACGCTTTTTCTCTGAATTACAGAAGTCACATATTCTTGTTGCAGATTAAGCAATATAGGGGTATATCAAGTAAAAAGCTAAAGATGCTCCCTTTCCAAGTTAACCACTGTGAACATTTAGAGTGCCTCCTACCCGTTGTTCTCATTTATTCATTGACTTTATGGCCATTTGCTAAGCACCTGCCTTGTGCCGGGCTCCGGGCTTCATGCTGGGGGTGCAGCAGTCCGCAAAACAATGAGGTCTCTGCTTTCATGCTGCTGATTAAGATGTGCCCAAGACTGGGTAATTTTAAGGAAAAAGAAGTTTAATAGACTCACAGTTCCACGCGGCTAGGGAGGCTTCACAATCATGGTGGAACTTCCGTTTGGAAGGAGGGTGGAGACAGACGATAAGGAAGAATGCCATTCCTGATAGAGGGTGGTGGTCCCAGAGGGCCTCTCAGAAGAGGTGTGATTTAAGTTATTATGGATGGCAGCTCAGCCAGCAAAGGACTCAGGAAGGGCACCCAGGAGAGGGCTCAGGCAAAGGTGGGGAAATTGTGTGGTACTCAAGCATCAGAAGAGCCATCCGTGTGCCTGGAAGCTCGGTAGGGAAGGGAACAAGGTAACAACAGATAACAATGGAAGGAAGCAGTGTCCAGACCGTTTGGTGCCTGGGAGACCCCATTCAGGAGTCACTTGGGGTGTAATTCCAGAACAACAGGAAACTGCTAGAGAATTTGCACAGTTAGACTCCTGTTTTTAGGAGCTCACGTTGGCTGCTCCTGCTGAGAATGAACTTTAGGGAGACAAAGTGGACTTAAGCAGCCCACTTAATAAGTTGCCCTAGTCCAGGAAGAAAAGGATGAAACCCTGAGGGGAAGGGGCAGGCGGCCCCTGATGGGAGACTCTAACGCTGGTATTGAGGGGCGGATGACTGGCTTGGGGTTTTAAACAAACTGTTAAAAGGGATCCTTTGATTTGGAGGCTGGAGAATCTTCTGCAATATTCACAGTGTGTGTTTCTTCTTGGATGATGTGATGACCTTTGGGTTGAAGCATTTACCTTGCCTTGGCTATGAAAATCTGCAGCCACTGTTATAACCAATCACTTGCTTTCTGCAGCCCTGGGGTGTGCATTTGTCACTAAGTAATAAGGCTTTGGTGAACACTCAAAAGCCCCTATAATGCATATCAGGGCAGTGCCCCAAGTAGATCTATAAGAACAGATCCAAGAAAGGATCCCAACAGCTTCCCCTACAGCCAGGTGGGAACTGACTCAGGGTTTTAGACACTCCCTGGTGCAAAGCACCCCCAGCAGAAGCACTCCTGCGCTGCCCTTGCCCTATCCATCCTACCTTGCCCAACCACAGTGACTGCATTCCTTGGGCACCTGGCCCTGTATTGTGGTGAATCCTTGCTGAAAGGACCTGGCTGCTAGAGGGAGACCTATAAACCTGCCAGCTTCGGATTACGGTCACAGCACACCCCAAGTATCAGGAGATGGAGAGAAGTGGATGGATGGATGGATGGAGTCAACATTCACAGATTTTGGAGTCAGACTTGCCCCTGCCCCAGTATTGAAACACCCAGTATTGGACTGTATTGAAACACAGTCCATTCTACTATACTTAGTTTTGAAAATGCAAATTTGTTCTAATGGGATTGAGATATTAAGGGAACAATCTAAATGTAACATGAATTTTCTGTTTTCTTATGTGTGATTTCATCTGAAAAGCACTAGCCAAACGCAGCTGCACAGAACAGCCTAGGAATCCGCAAAATGCACCCACAACCACCTCAAAGGACAGCTGGCTACCTCCGTGCACCATGTCGGCCACACCCGTCCACACCAGGCGTCCATCCTTCCCTCCATCTCACATAACCCCCTTCACGGTCTCACAGTAAGGCAGGAGCTACAATCCTTCCACAGGCAAACCTCAGGGCTTTTCCAAGAGCTAGTGCCTATGTATTGCAGTATTTATGTGTCTCTTACCCATGTACTGTACGTAAAACCGTGCTGCCCTTTGTACTACGTTCCTGTCTTTGTTTTCAATGTGTCCCTGATGCAAGGTTAGACTGCTTGCCCCAACCTCATTATCCTCATGAGCCCCATGGTTTGGGTGCTGTTGCATAGTAAGGAAGAAATAAGTCACCTTACAGCAACATCTACATCCACACCCACATAGGTAACTTTGTCCAACCCACATGAAGTACCTTTGTCAGGCAAGGTGTGGTGGCTCATGCCTATAATCCCTATAAATTCTAGTAGAGGCAGGTAGATCACTTGAGGCCAAGAGTTCAAGATCAGCCTGGCCAACATGTCAAAACCCCGGTTCTACTGAAAAAAAAAAAAAAAAACAAAAATTAGCTAGGCATGGTGGCACACACCTTTAATCCCAACTACTTGAGAGGCTAAGGCACGAGAATCACTTGAATCCGGGAGGTGGAGGTTGCAGTGAGCCAAGATGGCAACGCTGCACTCCAGCCTGGGCCACAGAGCGAGACTCTTTCAAAAAAAAAAAAAAGAAGAAAGGAAGGAAGGAAGGAAGGAAGGAAGGAAGGAAGGAGAGAGAGAGAAAGAAAGAAAGAAGAAACGCACCTGTTTAGCAACTTGCTTCACTTGCTTTCCTCACTTAACAGGTTGTGAATGTCACATTATGTTACTATACAGAAATCTAAACACACATTTATGTATCATATATAGGTCTCCATACAAATAAGATCTACACAGATTTTAAGAAACACACCTTCCTCTGTGTGCACGTGGTATGAAGGACATTTAGGTGGCTGATGGGTTTTGTTGCTGTTGTTATAAATGTTGCCAAAGAGACCACTCCTATAAGAATGTCTTTGTGCACTTGGATGGTGTGGTTGTAAGAAAAATCCCTACAAGTGGAATTGCTGTGTTAAAGACACGCATGCTTATGTTTTCGTAGATTCTGTCAAACTGCTCTCCAAGGAAGTTGTATCAATGAATAACCATATAACCAACTATATATAGCCATTCCTATTCTGCTGTCATTGGAGATTGCCATTTTTTTGAAGTTCATGAATCATAGAAATACATATTCTAAATACACAATAGACTGAAACTAATAAATTATTGCTAGAGTCTGAATGTCTGTGTCGCCCTCAAATTAATATGTTGATATTCTCACCCCCAAGTGGATGGTGTTAGGAGTTGGGGCCTGTGGGATGTGGTTAGGTCATGGGGGCAGAGCCCTCATTTATATGGTTCGGCTGTGTCCCTCTCAAATCTCATCTTGAATTGTATGTAGCTCCCACAGTTCCCACATGTCATGGGATGGAACCTGAGGGAAGTAACTGAATCAGCGGGGTGGGTCTTTCTCATGCTGTTCTCATGATAGTGAATAAGTTTCATGAGATCTGATGGTTTTATAAGGAGGAGTTTCCCTGCACAAGTTCTCTCTTGTCTGCCACCATGTAAGAGGTACCTTTCACCTTCCGCCATGATTGTGAGGCCTCCCCAGCCATGTGGAACTGTGAGTGCATAAAATTTCTTTTTCCTTACAAATTACCCAGTCTTGGGCATGTCTTTATCAACAGCATGAAAACAGACTAGTACACTCATAAATGGAATTAGTGCCCTTATGAAAGTGACTCCAGTGAGCCTCCCTGCCCCTTTCATCATGTGAGGATGCAGCAAGAAGGCTCCATCTGTGACTAAGGAAGTGAACCCTCAGCAGACATTGAATTATCAGAGCCATTCCCCTGGACCCCAGCCTCCAGAGCTGTGAAAAATAAATAGTTGCTGTTTATAAGACACTCAGGGTGTAGTATTTTATTACAGCAGCCTGAGCAGACTAAGGTAATGGAGCATCAATATCAGTCCACTAGTCTGATGTAATATGTTAATCACAGAGCAGCCTGGGCATGGGAAGTGTGAGAACTACACTATCTTCTCTATTGTCCTATAAATTAAAACTGTTACTAAAAAGTCTGTTAAAAATATATATATTGTCTTACGTTAGTTGTGTCTATTCATGAAATTTAACATCTTTTCACAAGCTTATAAGTCATTTGTATTTTAATTTTTGTTAATTCCTTGTTTATGTTCTATCTCCAGCTTTCTATTAGATTATCTTTTTTTCCCAGAATTTAAAAACTTCCTAAAAAGTTGCATGTTTTGAAATAATATTATTTCTCTTTTGCTGTATATGAAATTTGGCCAAATCTGTCAAATTTTATAACCCTTGGGGCTTCATGGCTTTTTTAGAAAATACCAACTTAACCTACCATTGCATTTAGAATAACTTTATCCACAATAAAATAAACCTAAAATATTTACTTATCAGTTCATTAGTAAACCAACTGCATTAGTCTCTTTAAGCTGCTGTAACAAATACCACACACTGGGTGGCTTAAGCAACAGGCATTTATTTTCTCACAGTTCTGGAGGCTGGAAAGTCCAAGATCAAGTTGGCAGATGGTTGATTTCTGATGAGGCCTCTTTCCTTGGTTTGTAGAAGGCCACTTTCTCAATGTATCTTTATATGGCCTCCTCTGTGTGTGTGGAGAGAGAGAGAGATTTTGTGTCTGTTTCTATTGGGACACTAATCCTATCAGATTACACATCATTATGACTTCATCTAACCTTAGTTACCTCCCTAAAGTCCATTTCTCTGAATATAGGCACGCTGGGGAGTAGTGCTTCCACATGTGTTTGACGGGGGGACACAAGGGGACACAATTCAGTCCTTAACATCATTCAACCAATAGTTATTGATAGTGGATGAAATACTCTACACTGTGCTTGCTAATCGAGAGAATACAAAGGCATGGCCCCTGACATCCACAAGTTTACAATCTAATCTTATAGGCATGAAATAATATTTACAATAATTATAATTTGGCAGATTTAAGTGCTTCCCCTGAGGGGGGTGGGGGAAAACACACAGTGTAATGTCTAGACTGTAAAAGTGGCTGCAGACTTGTCTTCCAGCACCTCTCAGAACAGAGAGGTGCATCATAAAATTAAACAAATCACTGCCATCCTCCATCTCTAGTCAAAAGTGACTTGTGACGTGGATGTGAAGGTGAAGTTATAGAATGTGGCAGAGAAAGAGGAAGAAATACAGCAAGATACTGAAAGAAGTGTACAAATAAGAAACAAAGTGTATAAACAAGAAACCAAACCACAGGGATCTGAGGCTACTGCAAAGTACACACTCTGGAGTGGTAGGAATAACAGCTTAAAGTATATGATGCATTTTTTTCCTCTGAAATCCTCAAAACTCTTCTCAAATATTTATTATCCTCTCATAATCACACTAAGGTAGAAAATAAATATATTTGCTAGGCTTTTTAAATTTTAATTTCACATAGTTATAGATAAATACAGGGATCTCACTATCATGAATCTGATTATTAAATATTTTGCTGAAAACCTATTTTGCATAAGGTTGCTTTAGACCCTGTGGGTGTGTAATAAGGGCTAGGACATAGTACCTGTGTGGGAAAACACTGAAGTCTTAGAGTTAGAAGGAAATAAGAGTTCCTCAATTTAGGAAAAGATTCATCCCCTGCCCCCGCTTTGGCAACCATGGAGGGCATCATTATTTGACCCCTGACTCACTGCAACTAATAGCCTCAGAAGTACCCTCAGGATATTTCCCAGAGCTCTGCAAGAAGCCACTCACCACCAGCAGAACCAGGTGGGCACAGGAGTCAACATCTGTCCCTTGCACTATTCTGTGCTGCCACCTTTAATAGTTTAACAACCTAAAAACCCATGCTGTGCCACTTTGATCCCATGCTTTATTTCTGTTGGATTCTCCATAGAATTCAAGAACGAGATGGCAGACCAATTGCTAAACTCAAGAAAACTAACACTTTTTACCTGACTTGTTGAGCCTAATTCCAATATCTGCCTTCATTTGACAGTGACTATTCAGAAAAGGATTTAAAAAAATACAAAACAAACAAACAAAATCCAGTCGATGTGGAAAACACACATGCCTACTTTTACTTTCCTGGGTCAGAAATGGAAGTGAAAGCAGGCACTTCTCCAACTACCATTCTGCAGGAAAAGATGAGTGCAACAAAGAAACCCCAAATGGCGTTCACGATGGCTATAGAACCAAACTGAATAATGTAAGATGAGACAGCTGCCAGTGATCTTTGCTGCATATAAATACTGTATCTTAGTGCCTAAGAATGGCAGACAATGCCTGCTGGCATTGGTGAAGATGAGGATTCTGAAGAGAAGTGAAGGAAGGAGGGTCAGGAGGCCCCGGGAATATTTTTTCATAGAGAATCCCCCAATACCAACATTTTCCCCTTTCTTTGGGGCTGCAGGGTAATAATGAAACACATTCTATGTTAGGGTTTCTTTGACACAGTGGCTACAGTTTGGTAATGATGACTATCCTTGCCATTATTATTATGGCATTTATTTTATTGTGATTATTTAATCCATTCAACACTATGCTGTGAACTTTTAACAGCGTATTTCAGGTAATGATCTTAACAGCTCTGCTAAGTTAATATTATTGTTCCCATTTTTTAAATGAGGAAATTCAAAATTCTAAAGGATTCAGAAAATTCTCCAGGGAGTGACAAAGCCAGGCAGGAATCAAACCCATGTCTGCTCCAAGAGAAAGAAATAAAGGGCATCCAAATTGGCAAAGAGGAAGTCAAACTGTTGCTGTTCACTGATGATATGATCGTATACCAAGGAAACCCTAAAAACTCATCCAAAAGCATTTAAAACTGGTAAATGAATTCAGCAAAGTTTCAGGATACAAAATTAATGTACACAAATCAGTAGCACAGCTATTGCAACCCCTTTCACAATAGCTTTGAAAACACACACACACACACACACACACACTCAGGAATATACCTAACCAAGGAGGTGAAAGACCTCTACAGAGAAAACTACAAAACACTGGTGAAAGAAGTCATACATGACACAAACAAATGGAAACACATCCCACGAACATGTATGGATAGAATCTATATTGTGAAAATGAACATATTGCCAAGAGCAATCTATTATTCAACGCAATTCACATCAAAATACCCCATCATTCTTCACAAAAGTAGAAAAAACAATCCTAAAATTCATATAGAACCAAAAAAGAGCCCGAATAGCCAAAGCAAGACTAAGCAAAAAGAACAAATCTGGAGGCATCACATTACCTGATTTCAAACTACAGTATAAGGCCATAGTCACCGAAACAGCGTGGTACTGGTATAAAAATAGGCACATAGGCCAATGGAACAGAATAGAGAACCCAGAAATAAAGTCAAATACTTACAGACAACTGATCCATAACAAAGCAAACAAAAACATAAAGTGGGGAAAGGACACCCTATTCAACAAATGGTGCTGGGATAATTGGCAAGTCACACATGGAAGAATAAAACTGGATCCTCATCTCTCAACTCATATAAAATTCAACTCAAGATTGTTCAAAGACCTAAATCTGAGACCTGAAACCATAGCGATTCTAGAAGATAACATTGGAAATAACCTTCTAGACACTGGCTTAGGCAAAGACTTCATGATGAAAACCCAAAAGCAAATGAAACAAATACTAAGATAAATAGATTGGACTTAATTAACTAAAAAGCTTCTGCACAGCAAAAGAAATCAGCAGAGTAAACAGACAACCCACAGAGGTGGAGAAAATCTCTGCAAACTATGCATCCAACAAAAGATTAATAACTAGAAGCTACAAAGAACTCAAATAAATCAGCAAGACAAAAACAATCCCATCAAAAAGTGGGCTAAGGATGTGAAAAGACAATTCTCAAAAGAAGATATACAAATGGCCAACAAATATATGAAAAAAAAATGCTCAACATCACTGATTATTAGGGAAATGCAAATCAAAACCACAATGTGTTACCACTTTACTCCTCCAAGAATGTCCAAAAAATAATAATAATAATAGATGTTGGTGTGGATGTGGTGAAAAGGGAACACTTTTACACTGCTGGTGCAAACGTAAACTAGTACAACCACTGTGGAAAACAGTGTGGAGATTTCTTTAAAAACTAAAAGTAGAACTATCATTCAATTCAGCAATCCCACTACTGGGTATCTACCCAGAGAAAAAGAAGTCATTATACAAAAAAGATACTTGCACACACATGTTTGTAGCAGCACAATTCACAATTGCAAAAATTTGAAACCAGCCCAAATGCCCATCAATCAATGAGTAGATAAAGAGAACATTATATATATGTGTGTGTGTATATATACATATACATACATATACACACACATATATACAGAACAAAATAATGCACTTGTAGCAACCTGGATGGAATTGGAGACCATTATTCTAAGTGAAGTAACTCAGGAATGGAAGGTATGTTCTCATTCATAAGTGGGGACTAAGCTATGAGGATGCAAAGGCATAAGAATGATACAATGGACTTTGGGGCCTCAGGGGATAGGGTGGGAGGGGGTGAGGGATAAAAGACTACATATTGGGTGCAATGTACGCTGCTCAGGTGATAGGCACACCAAAATCTCAGAAATAACCACTAAATAACTTATGCATGTAACCAAACACCACCTGTTCCCCCAAAACTATTGAAATAAAGATACATAAATTGATCAATAAAAACCCCCACAAAATCATGCCTGCTCAACACGGTTACTCCTTCCCCTCTGACACCCTAATGTTCTCTCTTCGTTCTAACTCTGTGGTAAGTATAGAAGACTAGGGGCATAAATCTGCACTAGAGCTCACAACTTTTTTTCCTATTAAGAGCCAGAGAGTAAATTTCAGGCTTTGTGGGTCAGATGATCATAGCTGTTACTCAGCCATTGTAGCAAAAAAAGCAGCCTGAAACAATACACAAACTAATGAGCGTGACTGTGTTCCAATACAACTTTATTTATAAAAACAGGTGGCGGGCCATATGTGGCCCTCAGGCTGTGGTTAGTCTACCTCAGTCTGCAAGAATGAGAGGTAGGAGACGTGGTTGCAGGAGTTGGAAGAACATTGCAATGACAAATGAAAGACACCATCTTTAACCTCAGATACTTTAAAATCTAGCAATAAATGCCACAAAAAAACCCATTTTTTAAAAAAGAGTAGATTCAGAGAAAGAAAACACATTGAAAAACATAGAACAAATGTAGTACAAATTATGAAAGCAATTTCTAGGAACAAAAAGGAGTGACTGGTCAGGTGTAGCTAAATCAGCTAAAATGTCTTAGACATAGGAGATTTAAAGCTGGGTTTGAGAGGCAGGATAGAGACAGAATGGGAACAGAGAAGAGAATACATCCCTCTCCACTTAGGCATCTGAAATTTACATGACATAGAAGCGATAAAGGAACTTGGGAAGCACCAGACAGCAATGGATAACCAACCGAAGGCATTTGTGTGCTTCAAAAAAAAAGTAGTAAAATTTCATGCCCTCCACCCAAGGAGTGCCCATTAAAATAAATATCATCTGCCCAGAATAACAAACTGATAAGACTGAATTATTGATTACCCTATGAAAGTTTTCATTTGAAGTGTTCTGCGGATTAATGCAATAATCAAATCCATTTCCCCAGTCTGTCCCCTGCTCTTCTCTCTCAGCTTCAATTTCAGCTCTGAATTGTAAAACAGAATGAGGTTTTACTGGAAGCCTCTCTCCCTCTACCTTCCGAGTGCTCTCTGCAGTCATCCTAAGTCAGGGCCTGAAAGCTGAGGGAATCAACTGGTCAAAAGGAGAGCAGGCTCCATGCCACTTTCTGCAAAGCAATTTTCCAATGGAAATTGGATGCACTTGCATCATGGGGCTTAATTCCTCTGCTTGAAGCACAGGACTTAGCAGGCTGCAAATCCGCAGCTCCTACGCGACACGAACTCCTGTCCAGGTGGCCAGGTTTGTTTCTCATGATGAACTTCCTCTTGCAGGAATATTGTGAGTTGGAGCCAGAGGAATATTGTGAGTTGCAGAGGTATGGAAGCATCCAATGACCTTGGCCCCCAGCTCACAGACGACCTAGACTTATATCCTAGCAAGGTCAGGGCACAATCTCCCCCGAAAGAAAATATGATTCATTCAGTTCTGAAGTCAATGAGGCAGAAATGGTCTCCCTCTCTGGATTGACCGTTTCTCCTCTTGCGTTCACACCCATCCTGGGTTTCCTCACTTCACCCCTAAGTTGTAACTGAAGCATTCCCATCTGGCAGCATTCTGCTCTCAAATCACATCGTCCTCCTCGATCAAATTTTACCTTAGAATCTTAACTTGCTCCGCTATAAAGCTCCAGGTCTAACCGTAGCAATGCTGAGCTCCCAGAATATTGCTTTAGAATCCCAGTCCCCATTTCTCCCTGTCTGGGAGCCACAGCAACGGCTCTGGTTTTCCTTGGATCCTTTAGACAAGACACTGAACACAGAAGAACACAGCCCATTACAGCAGTCACTGGCCACCCTCCAGGAGCACACCTGTGGTTTACCAAATTGCGTTGACTACTCATTGCAATGAGGGAGCACTCACACCATGGGAACCATGGGACATCTTCATAAGGGGATGTTAGAACCTATTATAGGATGAGGGCCTTGATTGGGTGATTTGGGGGAGAGTCTAAGGAAGCAGACGTTTGCCCTAGGGTAGGTATCATCAGAAAATAGGGCAATTCTCTGAGTGGGTGTCTCAATCAATCCCATCTAGAGGAAGGCCAGACTAGAGTGAGGAAAAGGCTGGAACTGATAATCATGTAGCAGTTACTCAGTGAACAAGAGAAGGGGACATCTGGGGCTTTGTTGGTTGCACAGTGACCTGGTCTGCATCCATATCCTGCGAGATTGTTTATGTCTAGCAGGAGAAAACGAGGATTAGCTGTGCCAGATCAGTTTGCAATAACGTTGAGACCAAGCTCTGAACATCGAATTCAGTTCCCAGGCATCAGGATTGCATTTATTTTCTTTTTCACACTGTTCTGTTAAGGAAAAAAAAAATACCAAGGTGTGTTAGTTATGAAATTGTGTGATTATGGTGATTCTGCATTCGAGTTAAATGATATTTGCATTTAAAATTGGCATTGCACAGTATAAAGACAAACATTAA
This sequence comes from Macaca thibetana thibetana, assembly GCF_024542745.1. NCBI lineage: Eukaryota > Metazoa > Chordata > Mammalia > Primates > Cercopithecidae > Macaca > Macaca thibetana. Next base: position 6,884,857 of record NC_065586.1, read on the forward strand.
AATCCATGATAATCATTTTAATTTTTAATTTTTCTTTACTTCAATCAACAAGGCAAATTTTAAAATGGCATGAATAGTTGAGAGAGAGAGGCTGTGAAAGAAGAGAAAAAGCTTTACATTTTAGTCCCACTAATGACCTTTTCTTCTGCTTTTTGAACAAGGAGGCCCTCATTTTCATTTTGTGCTGTGTCCTCCACATGACATAGCTATTTCTGTTCCCTGGTCTTTATTTCTTTTAACCTTTGACAGTATCCTAAAGAGATATTCTTAAATGTCCTAATTTTCCTTTGTTTTTCAGAGATTGCTAGCTGCCCTGCGTGCCCTAAGTCAGCGAATGCCATAGGGGTCAACTCCCTATGGATGCTTTCAGAGATGACACTTAGGTTAGACGGGGAGGAGTCGACCCAGCCTCCTGTTCTCTTGCCGGATCCTGGTCCTTCTTTTCACTGCGTAGAAGCAGGAAGAGAACAGAAGCTGTCACAGATCAGTCCCCACTGAGAATTCAAAGCCATGTGTCTGGACTCCCATCGGTAAGACACATTCTCCAGGCATTACAGTGTTTTTCTGGTTATTTTTGTTTGTTTGCTTTCTTTCATTTTTCCTGGGTCAAAAATATTCAAGTGTCCATTCACTCCTCTGATCAATATCTTATTTGTAAATAATTTTCCAGTTCTTATCGCAAGTTGCCCTAATGATCCCCTGGCAGCAACCTCAGCTCAGATTTGTCTCTGATATAAATGTGCAGTGAATCTGTTTCCTAGAAAGGTCTTTCTCTATCCTTTACACAGCAAATCACTTTTCAGTGTAATTTAGAGAAAGGGGTTTGAGAAGAGGTTTAAAGTGACTTCGTGGCAAACCAGATAAGACCAAAGAGATGAACTGCATTTGAAAAATTCAGAATTTTTGACACATTCTCGCTTTTTTTTCTTAACAGAAAGGTCTGCTACGCTTACATTCAGATACCTGAAGGCCTCTGCCCTGAGGCACAGAATGTCAATAGAAGATTCCAGGAGTCCTTGCCCAATTTTTTGATACCATATCTGCAAACAGCCCTGACCCATCCTTTTGGGTCAATACAGTTAGCAGGCTGAATAGGAGGCTCTGAATCAAAAGACAGCAGCCTATTTGGATGAAGTGGACATAGGAGGAAATAATGGCATCCATCACCACCACCCACTCCCCGCAATCTCCATCGCAATCCTGGGGCTAGATTCTCCTGCCATCTGGACATCCTCTCCGAGTGATGTGTCTGGTAGCATAGGTGGTCTTGGTGGCTCTTCTTGGCTGCTGCTATTCACAAGGAGGAAACTGGTTTTACTGAATCTCAACAAAACCTGCCTGCCCCTCAACAAACCACATCATTCTCATCTCTTATTCTTTTTTTTTTTTTTTTTTTTTTTTGAGATGGAGTCTCGCTCTGTCGCCCAGGCTGGAGAGCAGTGGCGCAATCTCGGCTCACTGCAAACTCTCTGCCATTTTCCTGCCTCAGCCTCCTGAGTAGCTGGGACTACAGGTGCCTGCCACTGCGCCTGGCTAATTTTTTGTATTTTTAGTAGAGACAGGGTTTCATCGTGTTAGCCAGGATGGTCTCGATCTCCTGACCTCGTGATCCGCCAGTCTCGGCCTCCCAAAGTGCTGGGATTACAGGCGTGAGCCACCGCGCCCGGCCTCATCTCTTATTCTTAAGCCTCAAACTTAAGCTTAAGCCTCAAGCACTGAAACCGATGAATTGGGCCTTGTTCTGTCAACTGCATTAACTTACATAGTGAGAAGAAGTTTAGTAACAGCAGAAACTAAACCTTTGCTTGGTTTCTTAACATAGCACTTGCAGAATATAAAAACTGACCCTAATTTCTTACAGATTATTATTATTATCACATTTAAATATATTGAGTGCTTAGGAAGTATTCTTTAAAAGCATCGTCTCATTGAATCCTTACAAACACTGAAATAAGTATTGTTATTATATATGTTTAACAGATAAAGAAACAGGTTTAGGAAAATTGAGAAAATAACCAAGGTAAAACAGCTAGCAAGTGGTTTGAACAGAATTCAAAACCAGGATGTCCAGCCCCAGTGAATTTGCTCTCAGCTATTACGGTATAAAGTATTTACACACAATACACATTTACTTCATATACCCAAACATGTTCATCACAAAACTATAGAACGTGTTCACTGCCCTGGAAATACTGCAGTTTGCATTTGGAATTTTGATTATTTACAACAAACCCCAAAGTTCATGATACATAGTAGTTCGTCATTTTGCTGAGGCATGATCTCAAGCTCGCTCATAAGATTTCAATCTTTTCCCGCCACAGCATAAGCCCTTGAACCTCAGCCATAAAAATGAAAGCCATCTACAGTTGAAGGAGTGAAGAACCTGACTGCACCTGGGGTGGAAAGCCTCGAGACAGTAACATAACAATGTACTTCTGCTCACCACTTCCTAAAGGACTGCAGACAGCACAGCGAGAATGCAGGCTCCACAGTTTGTTCAGAACAAATTCCTGTCTCTCCCTGAGGACTCGACCTCAGCAGCAAGTCAGATCTTGATAGCAGCTACCATCTTTCCGTTCTGCAGAAATGTCAACAACATCCACTCTGCCCATCCACTAAAGAACCTCTTGGGCTGTTTTCAAGATTCCAAGGAGTCACCCATCTGAAGGACGCGAGTCCTGGCGGGCCACATCTACTTGGGCAAAAAGGGGGGAAGCAGTGTGCTTTTGAGTGGAAATACGGTCTTTGTCAATTTCTCCTTCACTAGCCTGGCTAACTTTCCAATGGACAGTGGGGGTTTTTGTTTTTATTAGTGAGTGAGGTAGAATTCTTGAGAGAGTGAGAGACAGAGACATAGAGACATGGACCAGGAGAAAATCGGCCTTAGAAATAACTGAATTCTAGCAGAAAGTGGCAGTCAGTGATACCTATGGCAGTGGAGTCGTGTATGGGATTCCCTTTCTCTCTATCTGCCCTTTTCCACTATAGAGGAACCCATCGATCTAACTCCTTCATGACATCTTCTTCACTGATAAAACCTGCAGGAGAAGAAACAATTGTTCTTGTGTGAGAGTTAGCCTTTTTCATAGAACATACCACAAACGTTAGTTAAAAGGAGATTTGGATTTCAGCACTAGATCTATTTATTACAGGTCAGTTGTGTGATCTTGCACAGGAGCCATTTTTCCTCACTTAGCCTCAGTTTCCCCACCTGTATAATAAGAAAGTCAGAGAATTCCCTGAGGCTTCTTGCAGCTCTTCCCTTCTAAACTGTTTTGCAGAAACACAGTCACATAGCTGATTGCAGCTTATGTTTTCCAAACTAATTCTTTATTTTGGCCCCTGGATTCATCTACCCATGGTCTGTTTGCCAGTGAATTATCCTTTGATTAATGGACAAGTTCTGTGTATCTCTAAGCCTCAGTTTCCCCTTCGGTCACTATGCTAAACCCTGAGAGACAGCGAAGAAGGCACAGCCATGTCCTCAAGGAGCATGCTGTCCAGGAAGGCAGTGGGTCTGCCTAGACAATCTCTAAGGCTTGTTTCAGCTCTGCTGTCCTAGGATTCTACGATTGCAAGCATTTCGGGGGCCACCATCTTCCACAACGAAGGTTGGTAATAAAGAAAATGATTTGTATTTCAGAAGCTCCCTTCAAAGACGCCAAACACCACAGCGACAACATCTGCCATCTTGTCCGGCGGAAGACTGAAACACCCAGCTGTGAACAGTCTTTTAAACCTCCTTTAGAAGAGAGGTAGCAGAGAAGCAAGCTCAGGTGTCAGCTGCAAATGGCCTTTTTCTTCAGAGAGTTGTTTAGACTCGAGTTCTTTTCTGAAATTGGAGTGCAAAAGTTCAGAGTTCTACTACGATTCTCCAATCGTTCATCAGTATTCCTGGCCTGTCCTATAATTAGGAGTCTTTGACTTTTCAGCTGTAATAACGCATTGTCCTGGGGACATGGACGCCCTCACACACTTACTTCCTTCGATCAACACACGTATATGTGACAGAGGTCAGTAGAAAAAGGACTGGGCCAATGTAATGATCTCAAACAGGTTGAAACCTGCCCCCAAGGCTGTGTCAGCACCAAGCTCTAGCTTAACGAGCAAAATTAGGTCATAAGCTAAGACAAAGAGCATAAAATAGACAGGGACTCTCTGACTTCGCAATTCAGGATAGAAAATCAAAAGAGGCTGCCTTTTCTCACAACTTCCCCAAACACACACGCGTGCATGCACCCACACACACACAAACCTGTGAGTTCCAAAGTGCAAAGGAATCCATCCAGAATAGCCTAAGGAAGAATGCTCATTCCACTCCTCTTCCTGGCATAACTACTGCCCAGCAGGGAAAGTAGCCCTGCCCAGTGATCAGGCCTCAGGCTCTGTGGCCAGGCAGGATACAGGCATCCCAACTCTAGCACCCACTCACTCATAGGGTAACTGGGTTGGGATCTCTGAACCTTGACTTCCTCATCTAGACAATGGACACAAGAGTGTACTAGCTCAGAGGGCTGGTGGTGAGATCAAATAAGACAAGATGATTCCAGGGAGCACCCCAGAGCAATGGTTTAGGGTGTGATATGGTTTGAATCTGTGCCCCAACCCAAATCTCCTGTTCAAGTGTAATCCCCAGTGTTGGAGGTGGGGCCTGGTGGGAGGTGATTGGATCATGAGGGTTGTTTCTCATGAATGATTTAGCACCATCCCCTTGAAGCTGTCCTCACAATAGTGAGAGTTCTCATGATGAGATCTGGTTGTTTAAGAGTGCAGCACCTCTGCCCTGCCTCTCTTGCTCCTGCTTCTGCCATGTGAGACTCTCCTTCCACCATGACTGGAAGCTTCCTGAGGCCTCCCCAGAACCTGAGCAGATGCCAGCATCATGCTTCCTGTTAGAGCCTGTGGAACCATGAGCCGATTAAACCTCACTTCTTTATAAATGACCCAGTCTCTGGCATTCCTTAATAGCAATTCAAGAACAGACTAATACAGAGTATCAGCAGTTTCTTGTCCTCATGACTCAGACCCTGCCTGCATGGGATCAGGTCTTCCAGAAAGCTTTGTCCTGGTGGTTATTTATTTTATAACTAACAAGGGCAAGCTTTTTCTAAAAATTTGCTTGGGAACTCTACCCTCTCTTGTTTATATTCATTTTTAATTATGCATAAATATGTGGTTAGTGTAGAAAATTCAAACACATAGAGGTCCCTCTTTGAGACCTGTCTTTTCAAACTCTTTAGAATGTATGCACACGAACATACTCACTGGAGAAAGTACACACACACACACAGACATCATTTTTAACAAAAGTTGTACAGATACTGTATTGGCTCCTTTAGCTGCTTTTTCCAAGAGATGAGAGAACACAAATTAAAGGGAGACTTGCATATATCCAAATACAGGTTGTGCTGCTATTACTGGTGTCTTCTTCCCAAGAGTTCTAGAAGATGTTTTTAGGAGCAAATATTAGTGTGCTATCTCTCCACAATTGATTACATTTCCATTAGTAACGATAATGTTATATAATACAATATCCAGGAAGAGAAAAATGATAATTGCTGAATCAAGGGCAAATATTCTGGAGCAAGGATAGATAAGAGGACCAAGCAGAAGGGCTTACACTCTAACTCAGTAAATCTGTCATTATCCAGAAAAAAGTCTAGATGGTTTGTTTGGTTTCATCTCACTTATTGAGTCATATTAATGATTGCTACACATTCAGCTGGGGACCTTTTTCTGGAACCCGGTGTCCCCCACCAAAAAAAATCAAAAGTCACCTGAGGTGAGAGACTGTCAAACCCCACAGGATGCCAGTCTTGTCCAGAAACTCTCACTCCAGTGGCTTCTTTCTAAGCAGAGCTATACCCAGCCTAAAGTCTCCCCATGGACTGGAAGACCATCTAACAAAAACAATTGCTTCTTTCTGTCGCTTCAAACAAGAGGGAAAGACTTTGGTGTCATCAAAAATGAAATAATACCATGCTGAAGGGAAGGAACCCCTTTTAAAGGCCATTAAATAAAAATTGCCCTCCTTGTTGCTAATGGTTTCAATTAACACCAAAATGTGCCACCAGCCTAGCTGCAGCCTCTCCCTGAATCGACTGAATCATTGTTTGACTGTTTATTCAAACACAGAGCTAGACAGTACAAATTGGTTAGCATAATCCCATTTAATATGGTGACTACACATTCTTGCTAGCGGGAGCAAAGTGCATTTGTCAGAGCGATTACATTGCCGGCATGAAACTCCGCAATTCCAGCTCTTCTTAGCGATTCTAACTTCACATCTACTCAATGGCTCCGATCTCAGATCATCTTTTTCTAGGAAAACCTTCTTGGACCCTGCTTGTGTGGGTTAAGAAGACCAAACAGCACAGCAGCATCCCCCAGATTCCTTGGCTCTGTCCTAAGTTCTTTGTGATTCTGGGAGCAGGAGAGCAGGAGGAGACATCAGTGTGAACCATGGGATTTCTTTGCTTGAAGTGGGGGCTAATTTCTGTTAAAAGCAAGATTCAGATCTGAAAGAGCTCTGTGCTCTGCTTCAGGTCCCCAGAAAAATAATCTTAATAAAATCTACTGCTGCCCCCTCTCAGTTCTGAGAGGGCAGGGATGGCACCATCCCATGCACCTGACTTTTCTCATCCTCATTGCCTGGCACATGCTGGACACACGTCGAAGGAATGAATGAACAAATGAACGAACGAACGAACGAATGAACGAATGAATGAATGAATGAGTTTCTGGGTGTGAAAGTAGGCAGTACAGGCAGACGGCAAAAGGAGAAGTGGGATGTGGTTGTTTCTCCCAAATAAAACATTTTTAAAGTTGTGTCTGTCCATCCTTAATTTTCACTTCATTGATTCCATTTCATCTTTTCCTTGCCTCAAACTATGACTCAGATAGGTCCTTAGAAACCATTTCTTTCACTCTATAATTTTAGATACAAGGAATGTGATGCCTGAAGAGGTAAAGTTACTTATTCAGGGAAACATGCTAGTTCATTTTTACGGTATTTTACAACATTGTGAATTTTTTACAGATTGGTCTTCTGTGAAAGCATGAAGTCCTCCTGTGTCCTCCTGGTTGTCTCCAGTAACCAGAACATTAGAGCTTACATAAAACAACCCTCCTTCCACTTCCAATATGTTAAAATGTGAAAAGAAATAGCTGGTAGAGCATTCATATACTAGGGTTTCATGAAATCTTACATCCCGATTAATTGTAAGGTGCACAATTATTTTACACACTGCTAAGAAAAAAAATACCGCAAGCACATTACTACTATTTAGAAGTTCTGTGTCATACCTATCAAAAGAGCTCTTTTAGACTGATTTATGCAATTTTAATTTATCTGTCTTGTTCATACCTTAAAAAGAAAATAGCAAAATGAAATTGTTGTAGCATTTCTATAACTGCTTCGCATTCAGGGAATGATGCTTTTATATTTCTTTTTGGCTCCATTATTGATGGATAGCCTTTTTCACTGTTCCGTCATTTGTGCTATCAAAAGACCTGATGAGACAGCTTTCCTTTAAACAAAAAAAGTCTCTCCCTATTGTCTCAGCTTCCTTTCCAAGCCACTGTTCGCCTCTCGGTGAGTTCTGCAGTTGGTGCTTACCTGCGTGGCTGGTGTGAAAGGTGTGATAGGCGATCTTTTTGCATTGTCTCAGAAGGCAGAGGCAGGCATCCAGCTCTCCCTGCAGAAGCATCCTTTTAGATTCCATGAAACACTTGGTTGCTGCTTTGCAAGAACATAAGGAATTGCTGTCATTCCTTTAATGACAAGTCATTGTTTCCCTAACACCAAATGTGTGCCCCACTTCTCTGCTTCCATGTCTTTCTTTGTATACAATAACTTTCCGTGTTAAAGCCAAATCATTGTGCAATCTTCCCAAAGACATTTTAAGCGTCTGCTAAACTCCACACATATGGTTGCAGCAATGCACAGAACGCATTTGCATAGGACCAGATAGAGAGGGTGACAAACAAGTTTGCGTGTGCGCAGGGTAGCCTCATTAGGCTAGCCTTATTAGGGTAATTATTAGCCTAATAAGGGTAGCCTTATTAGGACAGCTACCTGGCCCACAGTGATGAAACAATGATATTACTATAAGATGCACGCTGACTTCTAATATGTTAAAATGTGAAAAAAAAAAATGCACACCAAAGTAATGAGGAAATAGAAGCAGTTTAAGCCTGTGTCAGAGTTTCTCCTGGGGAATCCTTTTGTTCCAGCTTATTATGGTAGATTTTGATGTTTTCATTAACATTTCAAAAGTGCCTAAAATACCTCACAAAGAAAAGGTAACAAACGCTTTTTTTTCCCCCAGAGACAGGGTTTCACTTTGTAACCCAGGCTAGAGTACAGTGGCGCCACCATACCTTACTGCAGACTCAAACTCCAGTGATCCTCTCACTTCAGCCTCCCAAATCCCTGAGATTACAGGACTGAGCCACTGCACCTGGGCAATGCAAAATTTTAAAAGATATCTGCAAGTCAATGCAAGCAGCATTTCTCAACACTGGCTGTGCATTAGATGCAACTGAGAAATTAAACTAACAAACCAAAAACCAATGTTGGCCCCAGATTGAATCTCTAGGAGGGGGGCCCAGGAACCAGGTAATTTTGGAAAACTCTCTAGGAGGTTCTAGTGCACAGCCTAGTCTGAGAACCTGTGACTAATATATACGGAATCTTCTGGATTTCTAGAAAGCAAACTCCTAGTGCTTTCTGTGTGGAATGAAGAGAGTTCACCTTCCTTGGGAACATCTGCATGAAGCAGCAGGTGGCTCCAGGCTTCTTTCATGTGGGCGGTACATGGTGCCAGCACCTCTTCCCCCCTCCTTTTTCTTGCCTCTTTTTTCCCCCTCTCCCTGTTTCATGCTGGCTTGGCGACCTTGCTGCACAGATCTATTTTTAGCGCAGCTCTTCACTGGGCTTTTAAGTCTTGTAAACTGTGTAATTCAAAACCATACGTGCCCTATCATGCATGGAGAACTGACTTTCCAGGATTCTCTGAACTCAGGTGCTGGCTGCAGTGTTTTCGGCATCCTCACTGTTCCTTTTGTCTGTGGGGCTGGCCGGTCCCACCTCTGCCTCCCCTAGGTCCTTGTGAAGTGGTCCCACCTTGTCTGACTCTGTGCTGCTTGGGAAAGGAACGAGCAGAAGCTCCAGAGGTTGCGCTGGATTCCGGCATCTGCTTTAGTCTTATCTCTTGTTAGCTGCAGGCAACATGCACAGATGAAAACAGAGGGTGCCAGGGTCCAGGGTCCGAGAAAACCCTTCTGCAGTTTTTCTCAGTCTCATGTGGGCGGTACATGGTGCCAGTACCTCTTCCCCCCTCCTTTTTCTTCCCTCTTTTTTTCCCCCTCTCCCTGTTTCATACTGGCTTGGTGATGTTGCTCATGTACCTTAGCTCATGTTGTTTAAATACTGACATTTGTGTACCACATGTTTGGGGGTTCCAATCACAAAATGAAAACACTTCTTTTTAGAAATTGAGATGTAATAGTTGTACATACTTTGGAGATACATGTGATACTTTGATACCCGTATACAATGCGTCATGCTCAAATCAGGGTAATTTGGATGTCTATCACTTCAAACATTTATCTTTTCTTTGTGTTGGCAAAGTTACAGTTTCTCTTTTAGTTATTTTTCAATATCCAATGAATTACTGTTAGCTGTAATTCTCCACTACGCTATTGACTACTAGACCTTCTTCTTTCTATCTAACTATATTTTTTTGCCCCTTAACCAACTAAAACATCTCATGTTCCTATTCATATGTGGGAGCTTACAAAGTGGATTCTGCGGGCGCAGTGGCTCACGCCTGTAATCCCAGCACTTTGGGAGGCTGAGATGGGCAGATCACTTGAGGCCAGGAGTTTGAGACCAGCCTGGCCAACATGGTGAAATCCCATCTCTACTGAAAATACAAAAATTAGCTGGGTGTGGTGGCGGTTGCCTGTAATCCCAGCTACTTGGGAGACTGAGGCACGAGAATCGCTTGAACCCAGGAGGCAGAGGTTGCAGTCAACCGAGATTGCACCACTGTACTCCAGCCTGGGTGACAGAGCAAGACTCTGTCTAAAAAAAAGAAAAAGAAGAAATTGGATTTCATAGAGGTGGAGAGGATGGTAGTTTCCAGAGGCTGGGAAGAGAAGCAGGGAGTAGGAAAAAGAACGGCTTATTAAAAATTCCACAGCCTCCTCATCATACCTTTTACACTGCCATTTTGTCTCTGCTTTTGTTTGTTTTTTAAGCTTAAAACCCTGCCTAATTAGGCAAGAGGAAACAATCCCACTGGGAGGCATTTTGCAATGGGAGCTCAAGCCTTGATGTCGGCAGAATTATTTCAAATTCATTTTCCAAGTGCTATGCAGGTATTACAAAGAAAACAGATTACAGTGTGCCCTGTTCTTCACCCCTTTTCCCATTTAGGAAAAAAATAAGTACAGCTCACTGCCAGTGCTCATTTAATTCCACATAAACACACTCTTCAAGGCCGAAGCAAACCTAAATGATTTTCAATGTGAAAATAAAATATAAAAACTGTTCTTGGAGTTGTTTCTAAACAGAACTTGTCTCTAACCCTAATGGAACATCATGATGTTCCAAAAGTATTCTCAGGGCAAACGGGAAATGAGTTAGACTCCTACTGGGATTGCTATGGAAGAGATGCTTCTGACTTCTTTGGGTATTTAACTCAGTTTGGACAGTGTCATAGCCAAGTGATAAGCCAAGAAGGTTAAATAATTACATCCATCGAAGGTGACCCATTTCTGAATCTTTCCACGCGATCACAGTGAGTTTTCTTTTAGGACATATTTTTTTGTGTACTTATTTTTCATATGACAAATAAACCAGACATCGTAGTATCTACCACAAACAAACAAACAAACAAAGAACAATCTATTAATTGAAATCTCTTCTCCTTACCCTTCTCTGCATTTGTAGGAATTTTCCTAACAATGCATGGCTTCCCTTGGAGACCACAGTTCATGTGAGTGAAACATCGTGAGAGGTATTTTGTAATGAATTCTAAGCAATCTGTGGAGCTCTGCACAATGTTCTTTAGGTTAAAAAAGCCCTTTTAGGACATACGTTGCTACCACTCATTGTATGAGATTGAGGACATTGCTTGCCTTCTTTAGGGCTCAGTTTTCTCACTTAAGAAAAGAAGGTATTTATAATATCTACCCCATAGGGTTTTTGTGAACATTAAAATAAATGAAAAGGATGTGGCTAATTGCTGGGCACATAGTTAAATGCACAATAAATGGTAGGTAGATATTGTTATTATTACATTTCTTTTTGTTAGCCAACAGTTTCTTTGTCTCCATCCATTTTTATCTGGACATGCTATATATAGCTAAAATGAAAGTTCAAAGAGTAGATTTTTTCCACCACTTGAAATTTACCTTCTCAACCTTTACGTGGTCTCCTAAACAGAGAGACAGAATTTATAAGGCACAATTAACCTGTCTTTGAAGACGAATCTTTCCTTGTGTACAAACTATCTGATTTGCTACAATACACCAAAGAATTCTGAAGGGTTTGGAGGTTTTCTCCCTGGTAAGATCAATAGAGTCCTCTCGCAAATCCTATTCTTCATAATTCCTTAGTAGTGATTCTGCTTTACATTCTCATAGCAATTTGTGATTTTCAAGCCTTATTACAGTATATGTGAACTCTACAACAGTTCAGCCAACAATGTATCAGAAATCTTACTGTCATGGGGATTGGGGATGAAACTCTCCCACCACCCCGGCAGGTATTCCCCACTTATGACTGCAACGTGGACTTGTCATGGAAGAAAGTTAAGAAACAGAGAGTTTAGGTAACTTGACCACTGACCCTCAGTTAGCGAGAAATTTAGGGAAGGTGCTAACTTTATCTGCCATGTTTTTGTTGACATAAGCTATTACTCCCATCATTAGTGAGTTCAAAATAGCTCTGTTCATATTAAGAAGGACCTGGGCTGGTGGCTCAGGCCTGTAATCTCAACATTTTGGAAGCCCGAGTTGGGAGGCTCCCTTGAGCCCAGAGTTTAAGATCAGCCTGGCCAACGTCTCTACAAAAAGTAAAAAAAAAAAATTAGCTGGGTGTGTTGGCGAGTGCCTGCAGTCCCAGCTACTTGAGACTGAGGTGGGAGCATCACTTGAGCCCAGGAGGTGAAGGCTGCAGTGATCGCACCACTGCACTCCAGCCTGGGTGACAGAGTGAGACCTGCCTGAAAACACATGAGCAAAACCAAAAACAAATTTAAAAAATATTAAGAAGGAAGCACACAGCTGAGAAAGAATCACTAGATTTTCTTTTTCTTTCTCTTTCTTTCTTCCTTTCTTCCTTTCTCTCTTTCTCTCTTTCTCTCTTTTTCTTTTTCCTTCCTTCCTTCCTTCTTTCTTAATATTTAATTTTATTTCATTTTAAGTTCTGGGATACATGTGCAGGACCTGCAGAGTTGTTACATAGGTAAATGTGTGCCATGGTGGTTTGCTGCACCCATCAACCCACCACCTTGGTATTAAGCCCCATATGCATTAGCTATTTATCCTGATACTCTCCCTCCCCCAGCCCCCCAACAGACCCCAGTGTGTGATGCTCCCCTCCCTGTGTCCATGTGGTCTTATTGTTCAGCTCCCACTTACGAGTGAAAACATGCAGTGTTTGGTTTTCTGTTCCTGTGTTAGTTTGCTGAGGATAATGGCTTCCAGCTCCATCCATGTCCCTGCAAAGGACATGATCTCATTCCTCTGGATGGCTGCATAGTATTCCATGGTGCATATGTACTACATTTTCTTTACCCACTCTATTGCTGTTGGGCATCTGGGCTCATTCCGTGTCTTTGCTATTACGAATAGTGCTGCAACAAATGTACACATGCATGTATCTTTATACTAGAATGATTTCTATTCCTTTGGGTATAAACTCAGTAAAGGGATTGCTGGGTCAAATGGTATTTCTGGTTCTTCACTAGGTGATTTTTCTTATCTTGAGTATACTGCCTGTTTTTGCAGGGAGACAGCTGCCTTGCTACATCCTTTGCTGCTTAGGATATTTAAAAAAATTAAATCCAAGGAGCATTTCAGTATCTGATTTAGTTCTTTTGTTTACCCATTTCCCATTTAGAAAAAAAAAAAAAAAATGCATAGCTGGCTGCCAGCACTCATCTCCTGGGGCAAATGGGGAGTGGATGAAACTTCTCCCAGCCACACCGGCAGGTATTCACCCACTTATGACTAGCAACGTGGACTTGCTTTTCTGCTTTGCCCTCCTTTCCTACTTGGCATTTCTTGAAACTGACAAAAAGCCAGGGGTAGCAAAAGGCAAGAGAATAAAAGGTGTGAGTGGAGGAGTTAAAAAGAGACCTGGCCCATTCACTCAAGCGATAACAGCTTCCTCATGACTAAGATCTTATATCTGATGGCAAGTCAGCTTTATGGTCTCCTGAACAGTTCACGGTGTGCCAAGCTTCGGGCAGAGCACCCTTTCTGTGGATGAAATAAATGTGGCTTCCAGTGGCCTGGTGACATCTGTTGTTCCTATTTAAAACCCAAGGGTATACCACCTTTTTCTGTCTGAGCTGTTAGCTTTTAAAAATACTTAAAAACCAATCAGCAACTAAATTGCATCTGAAGAGCTATTTCAATTATAGAATGGAGGCAGTTCCTCAGCAACCGAAGTATTTAAGAGCTGCGAAAATTAATGTGCATTTGAATGCTGATTTTCAGAGTATAATACACTTTGTAATTCATTTAAATGTATTCTGTGGGTTTTATTCTAGCTTAAGGCACAGCAGCAGTCCTTGACTCATCATAAAACTACATTTTGAAGGATTTTTTTATAGAAAAGTATTTAAAACCTAAGAAGATAAACTGAGTGAAGCATAATTGGTCAGAATCAGAATATAGATGGGTTCTTCTCCTTGAATAACATAACTTAAAAGCACTCCTGTGGGTGATCCTTGGTCCTTAAAGAGATAACCTGGAGTTTGGGTTTTATCGAATGAAAATCCCATCTAAAATTGCCTTTTCCTCGGTTGCCCGGCCACAGATGCAGCCTTCGTGCTTTCTAACTAGGAGCCATGCTATTTTTCGAAAGCTACTGACGTGACAGATAAATCCAGCAGAATTAGTGCCTCTGTGGTTGGGGTGTTTTAAATCTGAGTTAATCAAACATAAGCATTTTGCCCCAAAGCCATTGCAAGCAGTACGTATGTTGACAGCCCAAAGAAGGTAGAGTCAGCAAAGGAAACAGCTGCTTTTCCTCAGCAGTTGCTGAAACTAAGATTAAATGGATGTGCGAGGGAAAAAAGAGCAAGCAGGAGGAGGTGCTCCGGGGGGACGCTCCAGGCCCTGGGTCACCTTTCCGCAGCCTTTAGCAAGAAACCAGGGAAGGGCGGATTTGAACCAGAGCCCACGGATGCTTGGAGAAACCTGTGCCCTCGCCTCATTCAAGCCCTCCCTCCTGTCGAATAGCAGATGAGAGACTGACTCCTGGACATGGAATGACAGTAGTCCCCCACAGTCTGAAAGTATTACATGGAAATTTCCAGAAATAGCCAGTTCATAAGTTTTGTGTTTTGGTGGGGTTTTTTTGTTTGTTTGTTGTCTTGTTTTTTGTTTTTTTGTTTTTTTTTTTGTTTTGTTTTGTTTTTTTTGAGATGCAGTCTCGCTCAGTTGCCCAGAGTGCAGTGGCGAGATCTCGGCTCACTGCAAGCTCCGCCTCCCGGGTTCCCGCCATTCTCCTGCCTCAGCCTCCCGAGTAGCTGGGACTCCAGGCACCCGCCACCTCGCCCGGCTAGTTTTTTGTATTTTTAGTAGAGACGGGGTTTCACCGGGTTAGCCAGGATGGTCTCGATCTCCTGACCTCGTGATCCGCCCGCCTCGGCCTCCCAAAGTGCTGGGAATACAGGCGTGAGCCACTGCGCCGGCCGGCCAATTCACAAGTTTTTAATGGCACCCTGTGCTGAGTAGAGTAATAAATTCCTACACTGTCCCACTCTGACCTGCCTGGGATGTGAACTCCCTTCATCCAGCTGTCTACACCACGCACCCACTGGTCACTTAGTAGCCACCTTGGTTATCAGATGGAGAAAACACTGTATATGAAGGGCCCGGTACTACCCTCAGTTCCAGACATCTGCTAGGAGTCTTGGAACAGGCGCCTTTGGACCAGGGGCTGGTAGGCTGCAGCCTCACACAAGGAGCCAGGCCTGGAACCTGCGTTTCCGGTCTCCCTAACCAGCCCCTAGAAGGATCCATTCTCTTTCTCCACCTCTTCCGGCAGTCATGTGAAAAAAAAAAGAAGAAAAGAAAACACACACACACATATATGCTTCTGTACAACTTCAAGCATTGTCTGGGATTATTTCTGACTTTGATCAGTCCTAGGTTCAATATTATTTGTGTTTGATTTGCTTGAATTGCATTTTAATCAATGAGTGGCCCAGAGCAATGCACAGAGGACATTCTCTGGTTTTCACGAAGAACACCTCTTTCCTGAAGCTAATTCTTCTCTCTGCTTGAAGTCAACGTGGCTGTAAGTGGAGTCCCTTAATGCCCTTGAAGACAGAAGGAAGCTCCTTTCACAATCTGCCCCGGAATTTCCACTGCACTCTTATGGAACAGAGGTTCAAAGGCACCTCCCTGGGCCCCACGCAGACCAGTGAAGTGGCTGCTCCTCCGTTTAACAGGCAGGAAACCGGCACCTATGTGGAGTGCATTTCGTTAGCATTACAGGGAAATGAAGGAGAGAACCACAGTCTCCGTGATCAGAGACGGCCAGGTCCGATGGATCAGAAATATCTGGGGACTCTGTATTGCCCACATAAAATAAAGAGCCCCTGGGGCTTAGCAGAACGTTTATGGGATTTGGTTGAACTCAGTAGTCACAGGCGAAACGTAGTTTGGAAGATGCTAGGGGCACCTAGCTGGGACTGTCCACCCAGCTGGGACTGTGCACCCCAACCCTCCAAACTCAGGGAACCAACAGTTCAGGGATCTAAAGAAGGCTCAGGCTAATGCACAGGCTGGGCTGAGAGTGTGGCTTCCCTGAGCTCTGGGTCAACTTTCCTGACCTCTGCTGGGCAACTAAAATCTAGAGGATTTGCCCGCTGAGCCATGACAGCCCGAGGCCTCTGCCCTCTGGTCCCAAAGGGCCCCCACTCCCCAGGCAAACCTAATATCACAGCCGCGACGGAGTCCCAGGTACCTCCTGCCCATGAGGCCTCCATTTCTAGGCCAGGGAGCCAGGCCTCTCACAAGGAAGCCATTGAGTCTGCTTCTGAGCTGTAGACAGGGGTGGCTTTCATCGAAATACCCACTGCTCCCCCTGACAGAACTGGGAACAGAGAGCGCTATTTATAAGCATTCTGGTGGCAATTTCCACAGCAAGGAGGTGAGGCTGGTTTCTGATTTACGCCTTTCCAGCCAGCTGTCCCCCGTCAGACTGCACATGCCGGCGTGACATTTCCCTCCAGCCAATTTCATCCTGAAAAGTTGTGTTTCTTTCACACTTGAATGAAAAGTAAGGCTCTGACTTGAATCATCCCTCACCTCCCCCCTCCCATAAAAGTGCACTTTCCCAGGTTCTGTCAGATTTGTACTCATGTCCTAAGCTTTGGGGACAACACACGTTATCAGGGCTTCTGTGGTGCGCCGTGTGGACTTTCCTTTGTAAATTCACTTGGGGAATTTAATTAAGAATTTGGGGAATAAACTGGGATCTGACTGATTTTTTAAAAAAATATATGTTCTTCTTCTCCTTTTTTTTTTTTTTTTTTTTTTTTTTGCTTTTCTCTATTTTAAAAGCAAAGAATATCCAGCCTGGGCAACATGGTGAAACCTCGTCTCTACAAAAAATAGAAAAACTTAGCCAGGAATGGTGGCATGTATCTGTAATCCCAGCTACTTGGGAGGCTGAGACAGGAGGATTGCTTGAGCCCGGGATGTTCAGGCTGCAGTGAGCCAAGATCATACCACTGCACTCCAGCCTGGGCAACAGAGTAAGACCCTGTCTCAAAAGAAACAGAGAGAGAGGGAGAGAGAGAAGAAAGAAAAGAAAGAGAAAGAGAGAGAAAGAGAGAGAAAGAGAGAGAAAGAGAGAAAGAGAGAAAGAGAGAAAGAGAGAAAGAAAGAAAGAAAGAAAGAAAGAAAGAAAGAAAGAAAGAAAGAAAGAAAGAAAGAAAGAAAAGGAGGAGGAGGAAGAGGAGGAGAAGGAGGAGGAGGAGGAGGAGGAGAAGCAGGAGGAGGAGGAGGAGGTGAAGGAGAAAGAGAAGAAGAACGAAGAAGAAGAAGGAAGAAGAAGAAGGAGAAGGAGAAGAAGAAAAGGAAGGAAGGAAGGAAGGAAGGAAGGAAGGAAGGAAGGAAGGAAGGAAGGAAGAAGGAAGGAAGGAAGGAGGGAAGGAAGGAAGGAATCAAACGTAGGTATCAGCAGGTAATTAAAAGTCAAGCGAACTTTGACAAAAAAGACAGGAGAAGAGAAACACCCAGTAATTCTAGTCTCTTAAGTCAATCGGATGGCACCAAGTCCCCAACAATGTGAAACAGAAAGTTGCTGTTAAGTGAAGAGATGACTAGTGGAAAGGACAAATGCCAGGACTACAGGAGGGGCAGACATGATCTGGGACCTCAAGAAACAGGAACTGTAATACATCATGACACATCCCTGGGTCCATTACTTTGGGAGGGCAAGACAGGAGGATTGCCTGAGGCCAGGAGTTGGAGACCAGCCTGGGCAACCTAGCAAGACCGCATCTCCACAACAAATTAAAATATAAGGCGGGCCTGGTGGCTCACACCTGTAGTCCCAGCTACTCAGAAGGCTGAGGCAGGAGGCTCACTTGAGCCCAGGAGATTCATGCTATTGTGAGCTATGATTGCAACACTGCACTCCAGCCTGGGTGACAGAGTGAGAAAAAAGATAAACAATTAAATGACACATCTCTAAGGCTCTCTGGATATTCAGTAGAGCCCCAGAGCTTTGGCCTTAGAGAAGGAATTATAAGGTCCCACCAGCTGGCTCCAAGACCATCCATTCTTACGGAACTTCACACAAGCCTTGCGTTTTCCATTCAGATTGTTCTGTTAGTGACACATGGGGAACTTTCAGGAACCTAAATCACATCTTATGAAGTGGGTGAGAATCTAAAAGTGAATAATATACTAGCTGTGAAATTCTTCGAGTTATCTAAAATACATGTGCCATAAACACAACAAAAATGTACTTGAAGTTAAGATCTGAAGGCAGACTGAGGAACAGGGTAAGAGAAGGTATATTCAGAATAAAATTCTACCCACGCCTCCACTTTAGAAGTGGGTTTGGGCCAGGCATGGTGGCTTGTGCCTGTAATCCCAGAGCTTTGGGAGGCCAAGGTGGACAGATCACTTGAGCTCAGGAGTTCAGGATCAGCCTGGGCAACATAGTAAGCCCTCTGCTCTACAAAAATTACAAAAATTAGCTGGGTGTGGTGGTGCATGCCTGTAGTGTCAGCTACGTGGGAGAATGACCTGGACCTAGGAGGTTGAGACTACAGTGATACAGTGGGCTGTGATCACACTGCTGCACTACAGCCTGGGTGACAGAGCAAGACTCTGTCAAAAAAAAAAAAAAAAAAAGTGTGTTCAGAAATACTAATTGAATTAGTAAGCAATGAACTAATGGATGAGTCATGAGCATAGGGATAAGAACCATAGTTTAGACTTTTCTGAGAAAGAGAAATTTAAGTAGGATTCAATAGCATCCAAAGGGCAGGAGCAAAATTTCCTTATTAAAGTGTGACAAGAACCCAGATGGCTCTCAGGTTTTCTCTACATTCTCAGATATTAAAAAAGAAGTAAAAGTGAGTTAAGACAATAAATGCTACAAAACATGGGAAAAGACCAGATGATTGACAAAAATCATCCTTAACTTTTTAACCCTATTGATAATACCTCAAGAAACGTGGTGTAAATTTATCAACTATTTTTGTTACAAAATATTTCAAGGACACAGAAAAGTGGAAAGAATAAGCTCTGTTAAACCCAACACGTTCCCACGTTCACTTTAGATCTTTCTTGTTTTTTTTAAGAAACAAAGCAAAGAGGTAAAGTAGCTGTGTTTGGTTTTTTTGTTTGGCTTTTTTGTTTGTTTGTGTGTTTTCCCCTAATCCTTGTACATCTCCCTTTCCAGAAGTAACCACTTTCCTGAAATTGGTGTTTGTCATTCCAAAACTTTTTTAAAAATTAAATTTTCTTACAGATGTACATACTCATACATCATGAAGTTTTACATCTTTTTCGTTTTTTTATAAATAGTGCTATGCCATACATATCTTTCTATAACTTGCTTTTCTTACTCGATGTACTTGGAGGATTTATCCATGCTGATTTATGTAGCTCTAAGTAATTTATTTTAAATGATGTATAGTATGTATTGTACTTTATGAATATACCACACTTTACATCTCCATTTTCCTGATGCTATATATTTCCGTCATTTTAAACTTTTTTTTTATTGTTGCAAACAAGGCTTCCCTGAATATTTCCGTTTCTTTTATTGAGTATATCACTAAGTGCAAATCCAGGGCGGGGGTTCTCAAGCCCGGGTGCACGTTACAGAGTATTTTAAGTGATTTAAGAAAAATACTGCTGCCAAGCCCTACATCGGATTCTGATTTAATTGGTTGAGGGTCTACAGCCTAGAGATAGAAGACAGAATATACAGAGTTGCAGATTTGGAAATAGCTGGAAATGATACAAGATACAAGAAAAATAAGCCAAGGAAGTGCTACAGGGCCTGGGTCATCAGGGAAGAGCCTCCCACAGAGGTGACGTTGAAGCTGAGACTCAGTGACCAAGGTAGGGGCCATCAGAAGATCTCAGAGAAAAAGCATCATCCTAGAAGAGAGGGTAGGAGGTGGTTTATCCGTTTGAGAAACAGGAAGGAAGGAAGCGTGTCTGCCACCTGTCCCTAAATTTGTGGGGCTTGGGCAGGAAGATCAAGGCAGACCCATAAACCATACATCTAAACATTTAAAAGTCATAAATTAGGCCAGGCATGGTGGCTCACACCTGTAATTCCAGAGCTTCGGGAGGCCAAGGTGGGAGGATTGCTTGAAGCCAGGAGTTTGAGACCAGCTCGACAACAAAGTGAGACCTCATTTCTACAAAAATAAAAATATTAGCCGAACATGCTTGTGGGCCCAGCTATCTGGGAGGCTGAGGCAGAAGCATTGCTTGAGTCCAGCAGTTAGAGACTGCAGTGAACTCTGTTCACATCTCTGCACTCCAGCCGGGTGACAGAGGGAGATCCCACCTCTTAAAAAAATGTCATAAGTCAATCAAACTATTAAAGAGCGTGTGTTGTATCTTCCTATTTTAACAAATATGCCAGCATAATGTCAAAATTTTTAAATATGGATAAAGTTATAGTTATCTGACAGCAAATCATCAAAATACCAATGACAACTGAATTTATTATTATTGCACATGTCTGGGCATGTTGTGGGTAGACCAATGATGCTTAAATAAGTAATGAAATATGGGTAAATAATTCATAAATTATTTTCTATTTATTTCTCTAAACTTGTTTTGCTGGATTGATTTCAATAAAATCACTAATTATGTTGTCATAATCAATATTCGCACAATTTGTTTTATTAATAGCAATGATCTAAAAGATTAAAAATACAGTTTTACTTAATATATACACAATTTATATCTTCATTAAAAACATGAATTAAGGCCGGGCGCGGTGGCTCAAGCCTGTAATCCCAGCACTTTGGGAGGCCGAGACGGGCGGATCACGAGGTTAGGAGATGGAGACCATCCTGGCGAACACGGTGAAACCCCGTCTCTACTAAAAAAAATACAAAAAACTAGCCGGGCGTGGTGGCAGCGCCTGTAGTCCCAGCTACTCGGGAGGCTGAGTCAGAAGAATGGCGGGAACCCGGGGGGCGGAGCTTGCAGTGAGCTGAGATCCGGCCACTGCACTCCATGGAGCCCGGGCGACAGAGCCAGACTCCGTCTCAAAAAAAAAAAAAAAAAAAAAAAAAACATGAATTAAAGTTAAAAAAATTTAACTACCATTTGTTTCATGTTTTCCATAAGGTTATTTTTCTTCTAAAATACAAATCGTGATTAATATCAAAATATTTATTTAAAATCACTTAAGCAATGTTAAAGTTTAAACTTTAGAAAGTTTAAATAAATCTCATTAAACATTTTTATGAATATAAAATAATTTACAATTCAAGTGTTGGATCTATGTCTGGTTGCTAATGTAAGAATTTGTACCACTTTTCGTGTTACAGCTAGTCCCTTATTATTTCAAAACTGAAGTTTTAGTATTATTTAGGTATGGTGGGGGCGACAGTTCAGGAGACAGCTGCCATTGAAAAGAGAGTTTGTTACTCACAGATCTCAAAAGAAGGAGTATGACACGCTATGGGTATAACATGGAGACACCTGGGTCAGTTAGGAGGCAGAGAGAGTGGGTAAAAATGTGGACAAGAACCTGTATCATGGTCTTCATGGGAAGGAATGGTGGAGGCAAGGTGAGCAGGTTAGGATCGGCTAGTTGACATAATGTCAGCAGGCTCTGGGGACGTCTCATAGGAGTCCCCTGTCCACAGCTCCCTGGCACCTGGCACCAGGGTGATTAGGGCAGGGGATAGTGGCTCAGAGTATGAGAATCAGGCACAGGAGGTGCTTAGAAATAATTGGCTGGGGCCAGGCACGGTGGCTCACACCTGTAATCCTAGCACTTTGGGAGGCCAAGGTGGGTGCATCACGAGGTCAGGAGTTCAAGACCAGCCTGACCAACATGGTGAAACCCTGTCTCTACTAAAAATACACACACACACACACACACACAATAGTTGGGTGTGGTGGTGGGCACCTATGGTCCCAGCTACTCAGGAGGCTGAGGCAGAAGAATCGCTTGAACCCAGGAGTTGGAGGTTGCAGTGAGCCGAGATTGCGCCACTGCACTCGAGCCTGGGCAACAGAGTGAGACTCCATCTCAAAAAGAAAAAAAAAAAAGAAAGAAAGAAGAAATAATTGGCTAGTTTGCATACAAAAGGTGTGCTCATAGGTGAGTTTTTTGCCTTCTCTAGGAATTGGCTAACCCTGGGTGGGGGAGAGAAGAGTTCCTCCAAAGTCAACAAGACCCCAAGATGTCAAAGCATGAAAATATAGAAAACAAAAGCATGGATAAAATATGGAGTGAAAAGCATGCATAATCAACACATATACACAAATTTAAGAGTAAGATGAACTGTTTATATTGCAAAATGTTCCTAGATGACCTCTGTAACTATTGCAAACACCAGTAGTTCATGTGCAGGACCTAAGCCTACATGTCCACGGCCACAGCTGGCTGGGGCTGAACAGCGGCTACAGCCCCCAGATGGGCACCATCACCCCAGTATTCCAGCCTCTGCCACTCCCTACCACTGCCAAGGTTGAGGTCTCGTGTTTTTGCCTTTTGCCACCATGGCTTTCCTATTGATTTTCTTAAAGTAAGGAAGACAATGATAGGTGTCTTGCATTCACGTTTCTGAGAGTTGATAAAAGAAGCTCCACCAAGAGGCCAAAGCTGTTAATCAGAATGAGAAAAAACTCACTTCTTTGCTAGATGAAAGAATAGTTCTGTATGTTTAGTATTAAAAAAAAGCGTTTGGTACGAAAAAAGTCTGTCAAAAGAATATAATTTAGGAAATCAATATAAAGCAATTCACAGTAACTTTCACCTGAATCAAGTATGACAAAAAAAACTAATGAAATGGAAAACAAAATAAAATTTCAAGGGGTTTATTTATAGTGTGAGTAAAATAAACAATGCTGCTGGCGAACACAGTTACATATTAAGTGAAAACTTGACCCAGGCATTAAAACCTTTTCGGTTGGTGAGTTTAGAATTAGCATCCACAGAGGTGGCTGGGTATGGGAGAGAAAGAAGCATTTACAAATCTAACCACAGTTGCTTTTGTTCTGAATTCTGACAATGAAGCTGATAATTTTAAGGGCAAGTTGCTTAAAAATAGATAAATTGTATGATATTTTCTATTATAGTTGAGGCAAGTACAGATGATAGCTGCCAGTCAGTTGTATTTCTTTGTCTTTTCCATTGAGTTTTGACATGACCAAACGTCTGGACATGGTGCCAGTGACAGCTACACACATCAGGACATGACATGTTGTGTTGTGTTGAGAAAAGTTTTGGAAAATTTAATGTGAACTTGTCCCAATTAGTAAATTGAACTACACATAAGGTATGGTCAAGGTCAAAGTTGGACTTGCTACTGTACTTAACTCCAATACATTAATAGTATGCAAAGGCATTGTATTTAGCTATCTGTTAAATCATTCACTCAGGAATAATAGTTTATTATAAAACTTTAAGAAGGGCAACATGTTGAACACTCTCTGCCCCTAGATGTAAAATCAGAGACAGTTTATGCCTATTGGACTCAAAGTGTGGCATGGGGTTATCACATGGAGGTCAGATGATCTGGTTGTGCCAGGTGACAAAGAGATTTGTATCAATTTTTGGCTACAATAGGCATGTTACTTCAATACAAAGAAGAAAATCTCATCACCTTTCACCAGCAAAGCGTGAACACAGGTTTAGCCTTTTGGGTTGACATTAACACGTCCCATGAAATTTTAACTTCCTACAAAGTTGTTCACATGCCATTTTAAAAGAAGTCATACAACTCAGTTTCCCTCTCAAACCAGTTTTCTGAAATGCAAGTGAGACACTTCCAAAACTGTAGATCTGAAGACTGAATGGCAAAAGAAAAAAAATTCCAGATTTCAAACTTTATGGAATGCACTTACAGGGTTCAATTCACACTCTGATTTAACGTGATTTGAATAAAAACTACAAATGGAAGTTACTGTACTACACTTCACTGAAAAGTAAATTTTACAATGATGTTAGAAAACCAGAATTTTACAAATAGCTTGAGCGTAGTTACTTTAACAATGAAAACCACTGTGCAAGAATGTATCCACATTTAGAATACCTATATTTGTGAACAGCTGGTTTTCATTATGAAACCGCATAAAACTAAATGTCACTGCCTGTTAAAGGTTTAAGGATGAATTCTGGTTTACACAGAACACAAAACCTGACATTGTCATGTTCAGACAAAAAAATAAAAAGGAGCCATCACGTTTCTATATCCTAGTCAAAAGCGTGATGAATGATAAAACTAAAAATCACGAAGCATAAATCAAAATTGTAATGAAATGCATATTAAACTGTATTACAATATATTTATTATAAGACATATTAAGTACATTTATTTTAATTTTAACTTTTAATTTCAAATTGATAACATATTCTCTACTATTACATATATTTTTTATGACCTTATAATAATACATCTTTAAAAATAGAGAAAGATTGCCTATATTTCCGGCAGCTTGTTTTTCTTCTACTCAGTTCATTTCACTCACTCATTTCTACATTCCTGGCCCTATAGACACATCACTATGTGATCCCTGCTGTAGACTGTAAGTTCCTCATGGACAGAGACACAGGCAGTAGATGATTCCACCAGCTTCCCCATTTGCTCTTCAAAAATTCATCAATGACATAACAAATATTTGTTGGTGTCCTACTATCTATCTGGCACTGTAGCTAGTGCTGCAGTGGCAAAATCATGTAAGACAATTCCTGCACCAGGAGCTCAGATTCCAGGTGGAAACAGAGCAAGTATTCCGTAGTCCAAATTGAACTGATTATCTGTCTTGTACCACAGTGCAAAAACAAAACAATTCTAAGTTACAAAATGTATGGATCCAGAAGAGGTTCATTGCAATGTAGAAGGTAATATAACAGCTTATAAAATTCATCCCCAAGAGAAAAATTATTCCTGTCCGCAGGGTTTGATTTGTGAAAGCATCTGGCACAATGGGAAGCATCACATTTTGCATTCATGATGAGTAAAATTTAAGTCCCTGAAGCTAATTAGTAAATTAGCATATAGGCTCATTCACGTGAGACCCCTCCAAGCCCTTTCCTATGGCTGCAGCATGAAGTAAGTTTTCCCCAGGAGACACCATTGAAACATATGTCTAAATAAACATGCCTTTGTCTTCACTGACATCTGAATCTATTTCTCTTTGTCATCACACTTGGAATCCAGAGGACCGCACTTCTAAGCCTGGTACATTCAGCTCAACACAGCCAGTGAACAGCATTTACATTCCCGCCCCGTACCCTACATCAACTTTTATTTAGGTTGTCTCTTAACATACAGCTGGGCTGCTATCATATGATATAGGATGGTACCTCTTTCATGACCTAAGGAGTTGCACAAAATTTAAAGACATAGATGAAAATAAAAGATGACGTGGAGGCTTCTGAGGTCAAAATGGAAATACAGAAATTAATTGCATGCTTTTTTTCTATTTCAGTTTAAGAAATATTTAAATTCTCATCATTTATTAGCCCAGAAAATACAGTTGTTCTTTGACCTCCTATACTTTTTAGTTATTTGCTAGCATTGTCCTTCTTCCATCATGTTAATCCACATGACCCAGCTGAATTCTAGTATAATTCATGTTATTTTATCAAGTGCCTGTCCTATACACGGCCCTGTAGGCAGGAGAGCAGCTAAAAAGGTTTTCCATCAAAGACAGAACGAAGGATGAATGTAATTGATCAAGTGAAAAAGACAATGTATGAAATCCAGGCAGTTCACAAAAGTATGAAACATCATGGTGGACAAAAGGAAAATATAAATTGTTTGGATGGCTGGGGTGACAGTAAAAGAGCAGATTCCCCATCTGCCTGCGACCTGGGGCTGGATCCAGCAGCCCAGGGGCCCATCACTGCTCAAGGGAAGGTTTGCTTCAGAGTCATCAGGGGATTTAAAACACATGTGTGCGCACGCGCGCACACACACACACACACATACACATACTTTTTCTTTTTATCTGGTCAGCACACAAAGTAATTTATATTCAGTAGGTATGGGGTTGGTACCCAAAAATATTTATTTTTCTAAATGCTTTCCAGGTTTCAGTTCAAGATGGCAGACTGAGAACAGGCATGTGCCTCCCTGAAACTTTACTGAAATTGTAGTAAAGAAGGACTAAATGATTCACCCACAACCATGAAGAGAACAGAAAAATTGCAAGGGGGCCAGAGTCCATAACCTATCACTTAAGGGAAAGGCTGCAGCAGTTGTAAAAACCACAATTTCTGGCAGAGCTACAGAAAGACTTCAAAATTGGTGTTAGCAGGAGTGGGTAATGAGTAATGTGACAAGAAAAATAGGTGATTGGAAGACTGTCTAGGGAACCGTTGAATCCTTCCCTTCCAACTCATGAAGAATAACTGGTAACCCAGCTTCTTCTTTTTAGGCTTTCTTTTTACAGCAGATTTAGGTTCACAGCAAAATTAAGCAGAAGGTACAGAGAGTTCCCTGTATCCCCTACCTCCACACGTGCACAGCCTCATCCAGTATTAACATCCCCCACCAAAGGGTACTTTAGTTGCGACTGATGAACCATCATTATTACCCCAAATCTAGAGTTTATATCATGGTTTACTCTTAGTGTGAACGTCGTACGGGTTGAACAAATGTATAATGGCACGAAGAAGCCACCACTGTAGTATCACAAAGAGTGTTTTCAATGCCCTAAAATTCCCCCATGCTCCTCCTAGTCATTCTTCCCCCACCCTAAGCACCACTGCAGCCGAGCTTTTAACCATATAGTAAAGATGTTCGTTGTTTGTTTGTTTTTTCTTTTTTTAAATACTTTGATGTTCTTTGAATGAGGTTTTCCAGAAATCTGCGAGATGCGATTTCTAACCTGATTAACTTCTCCCTGGCTGAGGGCACAGGAAGACAAGCCCTCCCTGCAGTTTTCCCGGAAGTGGGGAAGGAGAATACCCCCACCCTGCTACAAGTACTCCTGATGCTTAGACCTCACCAGAGACCCAGAGGAATGTGGAGGAAGATGAGAGCTGAAGTTAATTTCACTCCTGTTGCATCGCAGCCTTGGGACAACTAATGATATATGGTCTTTACGGTGATTACTATCAATCTTATTAGGGTGGCAATAAGAATTTTAATATAGGCCGGGCGCGGTGGCTCAAGCCTGTAATCCCAGCACTTTGGGAGGCTGAGACGGGCGGATCACGAGGACAGGAGATCGAGACCATCCTGGCTAACATGGTGAAACCCTGTCTCTACTAAAAAATACCAAAAAAAAAAAAAAACAAAAAAACAAAAAAAAACTAGCTGGGCGTGGTGGCGGGCGCCTGTAGTCCCAGCTACTCGGGAGGCTGAGGCAGGAGAATGGTATAAACCTGGGAGGCGGAGCTTGCAGTGAGTTGAGATCCGGCCACTGCACTCCAGCCTGGGTGACAGAGCGAGACTCCATCTCAAAAAAAAAAAAAAAAAAAAAAAAAAGAATTTTAATATAGAGCTTCAAAACAACCCAGCCAGGGCTGAGGTTGTCCCTTCTCTCCTGTTACTGCAAGCACTGGCAATGGGAATCAAACTTTCCCTTTGAATTATATCTCAGAGAAGAAGGTATTCTCTGATAGGTAGAGGGGCAAAAATAAGCCAAAGCTCCCATTTGAAACTTTCACTGACTACCCTTGTTTGTTCCCTGGAGAAGAAAAGAAACCAGCAGAAACATGTGG
The DNA here is from genome assembly GCF_024542745.1 of Macaca thibetana thibetana. NCBI lineage: Eukaryota > Metazoa > Chordata > Mammalia > Primates > Cercopithecidae > Macaca > Macaca thibetana. The sequence goes on from NC_065586.1 coordinate 6,912,515, forward strand.
TTGGTGCTGGCGGAACCCAGAACTAGATTTGGCTGGAAAGGGGATGGGGGTCAGGAGTCTTAAACCCAGTGCTCTTGGGAATCCAACCCATCGTGTGAAACATAACATCAAGAGACTCCAGACCAAGGCGAGTTTTGGAAACTGGTGTGAATCAGTCCTCAGCCACTTGCTGAAAAAGGTCACCTTCTTCAGGAGAGGACACTGCCAAGGACCAGGAATGTTTTCAGAGCTGCATCCAAATGAGCTGAGATACTCCCATTCCACCGTGAGGACCTGGATGATGCAGAAGCTCAGTCCTTGGAACTGGACAAATGTAGCATGCACAATGCCAATCTATCAGGCAGCAAAGCCACAGGTCCATCTGTACATGGCTTCTCAGTATCCCCCCAGTCTAAGGCCCACAGTCCTATATTGGACCCCACTAGATTGTGGGCCCAAATCTGGGAAACTGCCCTGCTTTGAACAGAATGAGTTAGAAAAAAACACCCTTAAAATTCTTTTGCAATCTCATACGGCAGGAGTGAAGAAAGAAAAGAACTCTCATTTCGTAGTATTGAGAAATTAGCTTTTGTGGTGCGGGGGAGATTCCCTAATTTTTTATTGAAAAAAAAAAAAAAAAAGGTTTAATGCACTTGTTTTTAATGTCTCTTGCTCTACAATGAGGCTTTGTGACTGATTTTCACACAGTGGGTCACTGCAACCTTTAGGTCTTTTCTTTTCCGTACTCACACTCGATCAGCCAGTGCTCAAGCTATATCAATGTTACAAACATCTGAGTGTGTGTATGGGAAGGTGGGGCTGGGGGTTAAATACACCCCTTTGCATGTGTCTCTAGAGAGTTTAGTTCTGGTAGGTTCTGACCTCTCCTCTGGCCTTTTGAATGGAATCAGTCTGCTGCTCACAAACTTGGCTTTGTTTGACAATGAATAAACCACTCTTCATCCCACAGTCCATTTAGGAAACCAAAACAGCCCCAGACCAAGGTAGACTGGTACAGCACAGCTTTGGCACAGTCTCCACCCACTCCTTCTCTCCAAAAGGGACCACTGAAAAAGCCTCCTGGATTCCCAGCTCCAAGCCATCTTGAGCCATGCAACAAAGAGAAATGGTCGTTTTAAAGATTCCTTTCTCCATGTGGAACTGTAATAACATTCCACGTGGACAGGATTTTTGTTTTTGCATTTGCATATTCATTTTCTTTCTCTGGTGTGACTCCCCACGAGCTCTGCACAAATCCTGCCTCAATACACCTTTTGCTTTCAAAGCACCAGGCACACAGCTATTAGTTTTAATGTCTGTTTGTAAAAGTCGGCCCTAAAATTTAAAATTCAATGAAATCTCTCCACATGGTGAGATCACAGTTGTAAAGTAGCCCTTTTATGAATACCAGGGAAATAATAGAATCTTCACTTGCTTTCTGAGGCTGCGGCCGAAGCCGCCGCCGCTGCCTTGGTTACAGCCATGTGGGTTCTCAACAAGCTCTTAATTTGAATGGGCTGTTTATGTTCTGCTTACAGGAGGCAAGCCTAGGTATGAAGTCCACTAACCACAGGAGAGCTGGACTCGGTGAGTTACTTTCTTTGCACTGAATATGCTTTATGTGACTAGCTCTCAGCCCACTTACAGCAACAATGCAAGTGGTGAGTGCTTGTGTTGGTTCTCATTCAAAGGCGGGAATTGAACAATGAGAACACTGGGACACAGGATGGGGAACGTCACACACTGGGGCCTGTTGTGGCGTGGGGGAACGGGGGAGGGATAGCATTAAGAGAAATACCTAATGTAAGTGACAAGCTAATGGGTGCAGCAAACCACCATGGCACATGTATACATATGTAACAAACCTCCATGTTGTGCACACGTACCCTAGAACTTAAAGTATAATATGTGTGTGTGTGTGTGTGTATATATATAGAAATAAATTGGATCTCCGATACCCCCACCGCCTCAAGCAGAGACTGATGAGTCAGTTCTACAGACAGATGCCGTCTCCTCTAAGCACAGGAAGGGGGTCTGTCTGGAGGGAGTATCTGTCCCTGTGGTGCTGAGGGTGCTAGGAGATCACCTGTACACCTGTTTCGGTCAAGCTGTACCCCTGGGTCATTTGCCCAGGGCCCATATCTGTGGGGTCAGGAGCTTCTGGGTAATTTCAGAGCCTTTTGTGGGATCACCCCTCATATTCATCCCCATTCAATCGTTCACCTGTTGAGAGCTGGGAGGAGAGGAAATGTCGCAAGATGGTATTCCTTCTGCTGATTGACACCACAGTCAAAAATTATCCTTCTCACCCAGAGAGAGAGATGGTACAGCCAAACAAGACAGCGATAGCTGCACAATGTCAAACCAGAAATGAAGAAAAGCCAGAAACCGGGGGCCAGCCGGTGGGTTGGAAGCAAGAGGACCACATCCATTGACACCCAGACATGGGAGGCGATAAGAAGCAGAAGATACAAAAGAGGTGGGATGGTTGTTAAATTGTCTGCAAGTCCTTTGGCACTCTTCCCACAGAAAGTAGAGTCTAATTTCCCTCTCCCTGAATAGGGATCAATCTAGCGACTTGCTTGTGAGGGATGAGATGCATCAGAAGTGGCCCCTGTGACTTCCGTGGCTGGCTTTCTGCCTGGCTCTCTCTTGGGACAGGTACCTCTGGAGCCCTGAGCTACCGTGGAGGATGCTGACCACCCAGAAGCTGCCCTGATACAGAGACCCCCTAGAGGTAGCTATGCCTGAGGGGCCCGAGGGGTTCCAGACCCCAGTGTCTCGATCTTCTTAGCCAGATCCCAGGCATGGGGTGTGCAGAACTTCAGATGATTCTAATCCCCAGATTCAAGAGGCTGAGGCAGGTGGGACAGAAACAAACCATCCCCACAGGGCAGTATCCTGAGAAGCATCAATTAGATCTGTTGTTCTAACAAATCCAGGGAACTGAAACTAGGTAAGATATAGAAGCCGCAGGGATGCAGATTTCAGCTTTCTGTAAAAACAAAATAATACAGCAGAAAGAAAACAAATTATATAAAATCAGAGGGGCCAGGTGCAGTAGCTCACGTCTATAATCAACAGCACTCTGGGAAGCTCAGGTGGGAGGATCGCCTGAGCCCAGGAGTTGGAGACCAGTCTGGGAAACATAGCAAGACCCCATATCTACAAAATGAATTTAAACAACTTAGCCAGGCAAGGTGGTGCACGCTTGTAGGTGTTACTCTGGAGGCTGAGGCAGGCGGCTCACTTGAGCCCAGGAGGTCAAGACTCCAGTGAGCTATGATTGCACTACTGCACTCCAGCCTGGGTGACACAGTAAGACCTAGTGTGAAAAAAACAAAAATGAAGATAAAAATAAAATCATAGGAACAAAACACAGAGCCCCACCTTAGCCCCTGGCAAACTGATTGAGTGGTTTGACTTATTTGACCTTCAGTTTCTTATTTATAAAATGATGTTACTAATGATTCTTGCCTCACGGCATTCCGATGATTAAATAAGATAACATACGCTTTGGAAACTTATAAAACTGTAAATTCCTAAAATGTGCAACAATTGCTAATCTTGCTGTAAGAAATTAAAGATCGATGTTCAGAAATTGAGCATTCTTGAGAGAGGGCTTCTCATCGTGAAATCCCACCAACACAGTGTCTGCTGCTTAACGAGTGTGTGTCCAGTAAATAAATGAATGAGTGTATCACCTGGCATGGGTCCATTCTCCCGACAACAGCCGGGATACAAAGCAACCAAATACATCTAGGTGAATGAACAGGCACTGGTCAAGAATAACTGAATTCTCAGCATTCCTCCATGACAACCTCTCCCCCAACCCTTGCATCTATAGCCATACTCGATCCATGGACAATATGTGGCTTCTTCAGTCATGGTGGAAACGTGTTGCCCAGATCCCCCTTCAAGGAGGGACTTGCTGTGGAGTGTGATCGGTAGACAGCCTCAGACATCAGCTCCTTTAAGGTTCACCTCAGCTGCAAAGGGTGCCCCAACCCGAAGGCATTCCCTTCCAGGGACAGCCTGCATCTGATGACCGGGTGTGAAAAGCTGCCCGGTTCTGCTGAGCACCCTGAATGGCACCACTCACTCCAGAGCTCCCTGAGCCTTTGTTGGGCTGCACGGCGCCTAACATCCTCTGTCCCATTCTGCTTCCTCCCTCCTGTCACAGCTATTGATCCCTAGCCAGCATCTTGCATCCCAAACTTGGTCTTAACGTTAGCTTCCAAAAAGCAACATTAGTTATTTCAATATTCACCAGCACTGAAGAAAGAGCAGATGAGATTTCCTCATCATCTCCCAACTCCAACTGGACAGGGTGAAGACAGAAAAGCATTCTCTTTCTCTCTGCAACAGTGGGGCTTGACATTTTTGTTGAGACATTTTTCTGGATACCCTTTGAATGCTGGAGTTTTGGGCGGCATGCTTGGAGGAACAAAATTGTGTTGGTAGTCAGCGTGCTATTCACTCCATTGTCTTTCAGCAATGGAGCGTTCTCTGAGTAGAATTGTCCATTGCCCTGAATAGTCTCTGACAGTGTCTCTAAAAGTTACATGACTAGTTAAGGAACATATATTATGTCATATCCCAGCCCTCTCGTACATGTAGGTTCATCAGTGTGCATGACAGAAGCAAGTCTTATGATACAGCAGTTATATAAAAGTGCTCTGATACTTGCTATTGTATTTTGTGCCTTTGCCTTTAATAATGCCTGTTGTGACCTACTAAATTGATTTTATGACCCACCAGGGTCATGTGGTTTTTTAAAATGCGTGTGTGGACAAATAATAGCTCTATTTTATACCTTTAAGGCAAAATGTGTTGCATATATGTAAACGTGATTGGTCCTCTACCTAGTGTTTCTCGTTTTTTTCTTTGATGACTTATAACAAAGAATAAATTTTACACCAAGACCCACTGTACACAGAGAAAAGTTTCATGAAACAATACCTCCCTTGTATACACAAAACAGTCTCCTATTTGCATTTTCGTTGATTTTATTTTGGAAACGGATAGAGCTCAGTAAGTTGATTTCATGATCCATGGTTAGAAAGCATTACTCTAATGTAAATGAAAGAGTCCATCAGGTCAACGTTCTACTCAAGACATATTCAAATCACTTGTACTCTCAGTTGTAATTAAAACTTCTTTTACACATTGATCAAAAAGTGGCATCCTGACTAGGAACAGCAAACCAGGGCTCTCATGGCGGTGACAGGAAAAGGATGGACGCACACGATAGAAACCCTGACATGATCAACCACAGTGACATGTGCACACACAGAGCTGGAGGCTGGCACTGGAGTGAGTGTGTGCATTGCATGTGGGCATTGTATTTGCAGTCTCTCATCTCTGCCTGGCATATGCACACACAGCTGGAGACTGGCACTGAGGTGAGTGTGTGCATTGCATGTGGGCACTGAATTTGCAGTCTCTCATCTCTGCTTCCTACAGACTCCTCAGTTCCCCGAGAATGTTTCACAGGAACCGTTTAAACCATGTTTTTAAAAATACATTTCCCTGAGTTAGTTAGTTCCTACCTCAGCAGTGCCGCAAGACATGATAATTTCCTATCAATTTCTTCCATTCCTTCACCCGTATGTTACCACTAGTTGTCTTGCCCAGCAGTTTTAAAAATGTAATGTTTTAGCATGGTACTGGCATGAAAACAGACATATAGATCAGTGAAACAGAACAGTGACCTCAAAAATAACACCACACATCTACAACCAGCTGATCTTTGACAAACCAGACAAAAACAAGCAATGGGAAAAGGATTCCCTATTTAATAGTTTAGAACCAGTTGGGAAAACTGGCTAGCCATATGCAGAAAACTGAAATTGGACCCCTTCCTTACACCTTATACAAAAATATATACATCTTAACTCAAGATGGATTAAAGACTTAAATATAAAACCCGAAACCATAAAAATCCTAGAAGAAAACCCAGGCAATACCATTCAGGACATAGGCATGGGCAAAGATTTCATGATGACAACACCAAAAGCAATTGCAACAAAAGCTAAAACTGACAAATGGGATCTAATTAAACTAAAGAGCTTCTGCACACCAAAAGAAACTACCATCAGAGTGAACAGGCAACCTACAGAATGGGAGAAAATATTTGCAATCTACTCATCTGACAGAGGTTTAAAATCCAGAATCTACAAGAACTTAAATTTACAAGAAAAAAAAAACATCAAAAAGTGGGCAAAGGATATGAACAGACACCTCTCAAAAGAAGACATTTATGTCATCAACAAACATATGAAGAAAAGCTCTGCATCACTGATCATTAGAGAAATGCAAACAAAACCACAATGAGATACCATCTCATGTCAGAATGGTGATTATTAAAAAATCAGGAAACAACAGATGCTTGTGAGGCTGTGGAGAAATAGGGACTCTCTTACACTGTTGGTGGGAGTGTAAATTAGTTCAACCACTGTGGAAGACAGTATGGCGATTCCTCAAGGATCTAGAACCAGAAATACAAAGTAACACGGGAACAGAAAACCAAACACTGCATGTTTTGAACAATGAGAACACATGGACACAGGGATGGGAACAACACACACCAGAGCCTATTGGTGGGTGGGTGCCAAGGGAAGGGAGAGCACTAGGACAAATACCTAATGCATGTGGGGCTTAAAACCTAGATGACAGGTTGATATGTGCAGCAAACCACCATGGCACATGTATATCTATGTAACAAACCTGCACGTTCTGTACATGTATCCCAGAACTTGAAGTAAAATGAAAAATAATAATAATAATAATGTTTTGCCTCTGTTTTCTCATTGCAAGAAACTTCGATACTCTGTTTCCATGGCTGATTTTCTCAAAAACGTACGGTTTTCATCTAAACCCATTGGCCATATTTCTCTAACTTCCCTATTGTTCCCCTGTGTGGCAATGGTGGAGCAGGACTCTCACGTAAGTTCAATGACAAAGGCTTACCACTAAATAAGAGCCTTCCAAAATATGGCACATGTATATCTATGTAACAAACCTGCACATTCTGCACATGTATCCCAGAACTTGAAGTAAAAAAAAAAAAAAAAAAAAAAAAAAAATGTTTTGCCTCTGTTTTCTCATTGCAAGAAACTTCGATACTCTGTTTCCATGGCTGATTTTCTCAAAAACGTATGGTTTTCATCTAAACCCATTGGTCATATTTCTCTAACTTCCCTATTGCTCCCCTGTGTGACAATGGTGGAGCAGGACTCTGACGTAAGTTCAATGACAAAGGCTTACCACTAAATAAGAGCCTTTCAAAATGATCTCGTGTGTCAGTATCCTATGCACACATACAAACTGATGATTTTCAGACCCTTTGCCGTCTACGGTGGATTCACCCCAAGTAACGTTCATTGTTGACTAAGAGAGGCGGAAAGCATGAGGTTGCAAATGGAGAAGAAGACAGAACTAAGTTTTTCTACTAAGAAGAGGACCATGGGAGAGGAGTAGAGTATGAGCTGGAAGGGAGGGAAAGCTAAAGCCGCCACTGAAAAGGTTGCTCAGAAGAGGATTCATGGGAGAAAATAATCCAACAGAAGAAAAAGCAGAGAATGTATTCAGATGATTTTTATGAGGTTTTTTTTTCCCCCCTGTGGAATGCAAATATATAGTTTTACTCTAATTTCTCTTGAAAGCATCAGTAAGCCCAACATTGCTTGCCAGAGCTTGGGTGGTGCCTGGGAAGGAACCGAGTCTGGTCTCAAGATAGCAGAGAGTGAAGGAAGCCCCCTCACATTTGAGTCTCCAAGAAGACAGTTTCTCTTCTGGTCTTCAGGGGTTAATGGAAAACAGTCAAAAGAATGAAATAAGACAGACTCCAGCCCATCCAGGACATGGAAAGAGGAAACTGGAGCCACACAATGGGTCTATAGATATGTTCTTTCTCCTTTGTTTCTTAAGAGATCACCTTTGAGATAGGTTTGAACACATGCTCAGCTAGCAGCACCCCTGTCCGGAAGAGACTCTTTCAGAAGTCCATTGATCCACAGTCCAGCAAGCTGATCACTTTAGAAGAGGTTAAAAAAAAAAAAAAGTAACAGGAAAGGAGGGAGAAAAAACACATTGGAGGGAGAAAGGGGAAGAAGGGATAGAAAATCTGTCCGCTAAATTTATTATTTTAGCTTGCATTTTGGTGAGAATATGTACATTAATGGCCCATCTGCTGAGAAAATCCACCAGAGATTTTCAGTGATTCAAAGTGATGATAGGATTCACATTTCCACTTCCTTCCAGCTGCAGAGAAGAAGCCCACTTCTAAGAGAAAATCGACCCGCCTTGGTTGCCTGGTGAACCAACTCTCATTTTCTAAGAGCTGAGGATAAAAATCGCACCTCCAGGCATTAAGCCTTGGAGCACACACCTGTGCACGAAACTCCTTCTGGACAAGGCCTCAGATCAGCTCCCACAGCTACTCTTCAGTGACCAAAGGGCCTCGACAGAATCACTTCCTTTCCTCCTGCCACGCTTTCCCCAACTTTAACACCAAGATCATCTTTTACCCTCCATTCTCAGAGGGAAACTGTTCAGTCCTCTGCTTTACATTTAACCCTTTCTTGTCTTCTTTTTAACCAAATACCTTCACTTTATCTTGATAAAACTCATGGCCCACATAGTTCCTCGGTTCTTGTTTTCCCAAAACACTCATCATTGCTTAACACACGTACACACTCATGCTGCCTTGACTTCCATCTATCAAACCACCCGGCCCTGACTTTTCTCCTGCCTGTTTCAGTACTCAGTTCCATTTTCTATTTCTTTTCTTTGTCCTGACCCCAAACCCTGGGGATCCCCAAAAGCTTTGTCTTTGACTTCTCATTCCCTTTCTTTAAACTCTTGCCCTGTGTCTTACCATTGCTGTAACCGTCACCTGTGACTAGAAAGTCATCAAATTCTTAACTCCAGGCCTCGGATGTCATCACCAGACACACAACTCACTGTAAAGGCATTTATTTCTGTTTGCCTGTTCCATGGTTACCCTGCATGTAGCATGTGTTATAGACAACCTGTGAACACCCCCAAATGCAAATAAATCATTCCTCCCTCCTTCTTTATCCCTACTAATGACATCACCTGTCCTCTTTGAATCACAAGTAGCCAGACGAATCACCAAACCCTGCACATTTTTAGTTTATCCTGTCTCCCCCACCACCCACAGGGATCCATCCTTTTCCTTCCCATGCTATCTCCTTAGGCCACACCATCATCTCACATCCCTCCATGCTAATGCAACTGCCATTTGGAATGATTCCCAGCCTTCAGCCATCTTTCTATCTGACAAATCTTCTTAAAACTCTCTTCTTTTACACAGAAGGCCTAATGAAAAAAGAACCTCTGGATTAAACAGATATGCTCGTGCTGCTGGTGGTAGTGGTGAACAGCATCTTCAAAGAAGAGAAGGACATGGTCTGAGTCCTAAGGCCTATAGCTTGGAAGACAAAAAGCACAAGGACAATCACTGGGACCACAAACCAGCCCACGTAGAGCAGAGCTCACCTCCGTGCCCCACGCTAGCCCTTTCCTATTTCAACTCTCCCGTATTCAGAACCTTCCTCCTTTGCCCTTCTCCCTCATGGAGTCTTTCTCCATCACTTTAGTGCTTTCTCTGAAATCCTTCAGCATTTATTTCCTTCAGGTAATCAAATATTGTTCCACATATCTGGACATTTAATTCTTTCTGTTGAGTATATCTTTGAGCACTTTCCCTCCAGTCATAGAGGAATAATTTTCTCTGCATTCTTCCAGAAAAAATGTTAGTTGAGACAATCAAATAAAAAATAATTGAAGGGCAAGAATCATATGTCACAACGCTCTTGTAGTCCCAACATCCCGGTAAAGAACCATGCATACAGAAGTCAATTGGAGACATTTATTCAACATTTATTGAACAACTACTTTGTTCTAGGCTCTATTCTAGGTAATAGAATACAATAAACAAATTAAACCAAATTCCTGCCTCCCTACGCTTGATTTTCCAGTGGGGCAGAAGAAATGGAATGAAACAGAGATAGCTGAAATAGATAATAATATGTTGCAAAATAACACATTATTATTATTTTGTATGTTTTAATGAATATTTCTAATTATTATAAGTTATTGTAAAATAATACCAAATAAGAAAAGAATGAACACAAAAGTAGTTAATTCTATGATATATTAGAAATTGATAAAGCAGTAGAGAAACACGAAGCACGGCAGGGTGATAGAGAATACAAGTTGCAGAGTGAGGAGCAATTATAAATTAGGTAGTTAGGGAAGGTCTCTGCAAAAGTATTAGGTTGGTGCAAAAGTAATTGCGGTTTTTGCATTGTTGGAATTTGCTGTTTGATATTGGAATACATTCTTAAATGTGGTTATGTTATACATAATTTTAGTGGACATTTCTTGCTTTATTATTATTAGTATTATTTTTTGCTAATGACTTATTACTTGCTGTTTATTTTATGTTTATTTTAGACTACGGAAATGACGGTAGCAAAAAGCAAATTCGAGCAACTTTCTTGAGTTCAAAATGGGTTGTAAAGCAGTGGAGACAACTCCCAGCATCAACAACACATTTAGCCTGGCCCAGGACCTGCTAACAAATGTACAGTGCAGTGATGGTTCAAGAAGTCTTGCAAAGGAGATGAGATCCTTGAAGATGAGAAGCATAGTGCCAGGGCATCAGAAGTTGACAAAGACCAGTTGAGAGCAACCATCGAAGCTGATCCTCTTACAACTATACAAGAAGTTCCCAAAGAACTCAAGATCAACTATTCTATGGTTATTCAGCATTTGAAGCAAACTGGAAAGGTGAAAAAGCTCGATAAGTGGATGCCTCATGAGCTGACTGAAAAAAAAAAAAAAATCTTTGTTTTGAAGTGTCTTCTCTTATTCTATGCAAAAACAGTGAACCATGTCTTGATTGTATTGTGACATGCAACGAAAAGTGGACTTCATATGACTACCAGTGACAACCAGCTCAGTGGTTGAACCAAGAAGTTCCAAAGCACTTCCCAAAGACAAACTTGCATCAAAAAAAGGTCATGGTCACTGTTTGGTGGTCTGCTGCTGGACTAATTCACTACAGTTTTCTGAACCCTGGAGGAACGATTACATCTGAGAAGTATGCTCAGCAAACCTATGAGAGGCACTGAAAACTGCAACACCTATAACTGGCATTGCTGAGCCAGCATTGGTCAACAGAAAGGGCCCAGTTCTCGACAATGATGCCCTATCACACGTCACAAAACCATGGCTTCAAATGTTGAATGAATTGGGCTACAAAGTTTTGCCTCATCCGCCATATTCTCCTGACCTCTTGCCAACTGACTACCACTTCCTCAACCATCTGGACAACTTTTTGCAGGGAAAACGCTCCTACAACCAGCAGGACGCAGAAAAAGAGTTTCCAAGAGTTCATTGAATCCCAAAGCACAGATTTTTTTTTTTTTTTTTTTGAGGCGGAGTCTCGCTCTGTCACCCAGGCTGGAGTGCAGTGGCGCGATCTCGGCTCACTGCAAGCTCCACCTCCCGGGTTCCCGCCATTCTCCTGCCTCAGCCTCCCGAGTAGCTGGGACCACAGGCGCCGCCACCTCGCCCGGCTAGTTTTTTGTATTTTTAGTAGAGACGGGGTTTCACCACCAAAGCACAGATTTTTACTTTACAGGGATAAACAAACTTACCGCGTTGGCAAAAACGTGTTGATTATAATGGTTCCTATTTTGATTAATAAAGATGTGTTTGAACCTAGTTATAATGATTTAAAATTCATGGTCTGAAACCACAGTTTCTTTTGCACCAACCTAATAACATCTGAGCCATTTCTGGAAGGAGGTGAGGGAATGAGGCATGTTGCTCTTTGGGTAAGGAACACGCTGCATAGTGGGAACAACATGTGCAAAGACCCTGCGACAGGACCAAGTCTAGAATATTCTAGAAAGTGCAAAGAAGCTACTTTAGGAACATTGGCTTTTATTCCAAATGAGATTATGAATCACTGGAGTTTTCACTGGAGTAGTAAATAATTTTGATCACCCCAGCTGCTATGAGATTAGATAATGTGCAGGCAAGTGCAGAGGCAGGGGGACTAGTTAGAAGAACTTGTAATCCAATGCAAAGGTGACCACAGCTCAGACCAAGGAGGAGGTGGTAGAGAGGAGAAGGGGTCAGACTCTGGTTACATTCTGAAGGTAAAGCCAGTGGGATTTGCTGGTGGATTGATTGTGGAGTGGGAGGAAAGGGACAGAGTCAAGGATGACTCCAAGATTTCTGACCTGGGCAAAAGAACAGAACTGAGAACTGTTCTTAACTGGGTCAAAGAAAAGTAGAGCATGCACAAATTTAAGGTAGAAGATTGACATATTATTTAACGTTCTCCAGAGTGATAGAAACAATTGTGTCTGTGTGTGTGTATGTGTGTGTGTGTGTGTGTGTACACAGAAAGCTCTTTATTTTGAAGGAAGTGGCTTGATTATGGAGACTGGCAAGTCCAAAATCTTCAGGGTGAGCCTGCAGGCTGGAAACCCTGGAAGAGGCACCCTGCAGGTCAAGTCTGAAGGCCATCTGCTGCAGAATTCCTTCTTTCTCAGGGAAGGTCGGGTTTTGTTCTAGTCAGGCCTTCACCTGATTGGATGAGGCTCTCCCACAGGAAAGGAGGGTAACCCACTTTTCTCAGTCTGCCCATTTACATGTTAATCACATTCAAAAACATTTGCAGAAATATCCAGGATAATGTTTGACCACATATCTGGGCACTGGCCAGCCAAGATGACACACAATAAACCATTGCAACTGGGGATTTAGTTTGGGAAATGTTAAGTGTGAGATGAATATTGACTATAAGTGGCGATGTTAGATAGAAAGTTGGATATAAGAGTATAGAAGGCAACAGAGTGAATCAGGCTATAAGTTTGTGAATCATCAGTAAATGACTTTAAAGCCAGGCCTGGAAGACACCATCAAAGGAGTGAGTGATAGAGGAACACTCCGAGGACTGAGTGGGGCATTTCAACACTGAGATGACTGAGAGAAGAGCAGCAGCCAAGCGAAGAAGATGAAGAAAAAGCAGCCCATGAGGCAAACAGAAGAAACACATATGATAATTACATACACTGTATCATATTGAGTGACTATACACAAATCAAATACATAATGAGTGAGTAAATAAGCACACAGCAATAAATTAGAATTCATTCATATACTTAATAGATAGTATCACATTTAATCATGAAAAAGAGAAGTTCATTGCAAAAAACAAACAGTAATGGTTTTATCTGAAACACAATGACCTAAAGGGAATTGTACACATTTAATAACTCATGAAGAGAAGTATCACCTGCCCTCTAAAAAAGAAAGAAAATAAAATCAAAAAAGAGTTTCAGCTATTTGCCTGGAGAAGCAAGGAAAAGTAACTCATTTGAATAAACTTGATTTTCTTAGTGGAATCTACTTGTTTCTTAAAGGACCTAAATGTCATTTTTCTGTCTCAGACAAACGTGTCTTTAAATCCCCATTTTCGCTGCTGCCCGAGTCTTTTCCGTGATAAAGTAACTACACTGAAACACTCTGTTCTAAATGTAACACCTCCTTGCAAAGCTTCTGTCCTTTCTTTGGCACCAATAAAGGGTAACAAAACTCTGGAAATACGCTGTTGAGAGCAAGCTGCTGTTTTGCTCCTTCCTTTATGGGTGATAAGGAAATACCTTCTTATGTCAGTAATTTTGATAGCATAGACCAGATCTCAGCCAACATTTTCTGTAAAGGTAAATATTTTAAGTTTTACAGGCCATACAGCCTCTTCTTCAACTGCCCAACTCTGCTCTTAAAGTATGAAAACAGTATACATGAACAAGTGAGCATGTCAGTGTTCCAATAAAACTTTATTTACAAAAGCAAGCCACAGACCAGAGTTGGGTCTGGTCCTTATAGTTTGCTGACCCCTTGCATCGACCATAGACCAGTCTTTCTAATCATTAGTCACCTATTTGCCCTGGAGGAACAATTCCAATACCATAAAAACTCTTTGATATAATAAGCATCACACAATGGAGGAGAAGCAGAATAAATATATCTGTTGCTTCATGGCTATTGTTGTGGATATTTGATTTTTCTTAATGAAGAATAGCCATATTTAAATGTGATACATAAGGTAGCAACATTGAGAAAAATTTGTGGAACTCATAAATCGCTCAACTCCCCAAGGGTTTCTCTGGGTATGCTATAGACAGGACTATCAAATAGCAAAATGGGAAATTACATTACCTGTTACGTAATATTAGAACGTCTTGTCCAATGACATGGGTGTCTCTTCTGCATATATTTTCTTGGCATTAATCTGAAAAGGCTGGGAGGAAAAAGAAACTTGAATTTGAATTTGACAACCTCTTGCGTTTGTCATTAAATTTCTAGGTAAAGTCTGACTTCTCAAAAGTGTAACTCCATTTAACTTAGTCACAGTTTCATAAAACCTTCTCTTTAATAGTAGCTAGGATTTCACAGGTTTCTATGTCTCTTTCAAGACGAAGATTCAAAGAAAGATTTTCTGTGTATGGTAGTTTTGATGTAAAGAACCCATTAGTAAACTTGAAATGTGTAAATTACATGGAAGGCTCTAAGATGTGCCTTAAATTATAAGGGCAGATTACCTTCTCCCGGGAGGTTAATGGAGAAAGGAGGTGCTTGTTTCAACAAAGAGTTGAAAGTAATATCCTGAAAATCACCTTTGTAATCAAAAGATGGACTGCTTTTAATTGCAGATGTGTGTTATGATATGAGTGGCTAGAAAACAGTTTTATTCTTCCTTTATGGCATTTCCCTTGGCAAACAGAATTAAAATGAAGCCCCGAATATATCCAGCATAATATTCCTCAGTGCTCACTAACTCATCTGCTTCAATTCAGGATGGATATGGTAATAGTCATTTTCATAATGCCTGTGGGTGCTTTATTAATATTTTATAATAAAATTATCATCATCTTATACAAACTTCACTCTATAATGTGTTAAAAATGGGATCAGAGACTTGCAAATTAAATGAAAGCAATGGTAAAATTTAAAATATCATTTTGGACTGCAGTTTTTCTATTTTTTCCTCCGTAAAAATTTTTTGAGTCACAGTTTTACCAATGCTATAGACATTATTATCCTGAAATCTCCACTATCTAGTTTATTAATACTTATCAGTGGTCTATATTAATCTCAGCTAAACATTTTTTTCCTAGGGAGCGCAACGTACCTCTATTTTTATTTTGCCAGAGTAGTTCCACTAAATTATAACATGTAATGTATGTCATAAACTTTTGTCTGTTGTTAGAAAATCAACACATGAAATTTACAAGGTTATTTCTCCATTTTGAGGTAAAAGGGAAGGACAAAAGAGGTGCTCTTATCGATTAGAGCACCCAGGGCTTCATATATGCATCTCATTTAATCCTCAATCAGTTGAGGTAGATGCTATTACCCCATTTTACAGAGGGGAACAGCTGGGTTTCACAAAGACTAACTTGCCCACAGTTACACCTTTTGTAACTGGAGGACTGAGCCCACATTTCTTTGATTTCAAATGATGTGGGATAAGTTAGACACATAAGGTGAATTTTTTTAAAAAAATTAAGTTTGACACCATTAAACTGTAAGGAATAAGTCTTTGAGATTTTAAAAAGAAAGTACATACACACAAGAAATCTTTACATAGACATAACCATTTGACCAAAATATAGAATCCTCCTTAAGCATCTTCCTGTCTCAAGGTGAATCAGCTAGAAAGGTACATTTCTCTCTCTTCTTGAGGAGGTTGGACTGTTGATTACCTATTGCCCCGGGCTGAATTAGGAGGAAAGTTGAAAGACGACTTTTTAGCAAGGACCTGAGGCTCTAGAACTGTCCAACTTGCCTCCTAATTTCCCATTGAAATTTGGCATTTAAGAGATGTTGACCTTGGCAATAATGTAATATTCTCCAACTCATTAGCTGTAGCCCCACAGAATAAGACAGTGGTTGTTACTGTTCTAGTCATGGAATTTATTAACCTTAATTAAGACTTCAAGTGTAGTTTGCAATATTTAGAAATGATTAGGCCTTCACTAAACAAGCAGCCATGGTGACGAGTTGTGCTACCATTGGTCTTCTCCAAAGCCACTATGCAACGTACAATACACAATAATTTTCCCACTAGCTGACTTGTATTGGGAACTTGCCATAAATGAGGTGCTGTGCTAAGGTTTTCCATGCAGCACCCCATGAAATCTCACCACAGCCTATTACCATCCCAGTTTACGGATGGGGAAGCTGAGGCCTACAGAGTTTGTAAAACCCTATCCTAGACTACCTAACCAGGAAGTCATTGATCAGGATTTGAACTTGGGTCTCTCTGTCTCCTGCTCTCATAACACTCACATTTTCCTTTGGGTGATAATGAGGTTGAGGGGACACTTATTTCCCATACTTCATGTTTTATTTTATAGAAAGGGACCGTCTGCTAAAGTAACCCTCTCCTTGTCCTTTACTTCTAAGAAAAGATTAATGGTGCATCTAATTAGAGCTAAGGAAAAGGCTCTGGGCCTGCTGGCTCAGTTCATTCCACTTGGGGACTCAGTGATCTGCAGAAACAACAACTCTTTTCTGCTTCCATGCTTGGCAGGAGGCCCAAGTTGTTTCAGCACAGCAGGTACCTGAGCAGGTGAGCTCAAATCAGTTAGCAGAATTGGCCAATATTCTCCCACCTCCCCTTTCTATTAGTCATGACAGAGACATTTGAACCTCCATCTGCACTGGGACCTTGTCTAGTACCTTCTAGGTGAGACTGAGGCACAATGGCTTATTGATCAAGCCTCTTTTAAATCAAAACCATTGGGAGTCTGTAATTTACACGATGAACCTATAAGTCGCCCCCAGCTCTGTGACTCTCACTGGATTTCAGTGCCCACAAAGGGCAAAAATTCAAAAACCTTCCCAGATACATTTTTTCTCAGTTTCTAACTTTCATATCTGCACCTTTATATTTTACTGGCTAGCATTATTTTCCCAAATAAGATTTGCCCTTGTGGTTTTGTTGTTTTGTTTCAGATTAGATTAATACACCATGAAGAACTCAAAAACTGAAAATAAGATTTTTTTTCAAAATTCATTTTCGGGAGTATATACTTTTAAAAAAGTCATTTCTAAATCATAACACATGAAAAGTGCCAAGCTACTTATAAAAAGAAAGTGTGTGCATGCTGTCTCTCTCTCACACACACACACACACACTCACACTCACTCATTCCTACCTGCCTAAGATGATTTATGTAGGAAGCATCCCTAGTGGCACGAGGGAGGAAAGCCCTACTCTGTAGCATTTGCCAGTTTCTGTGGTGTAAACTCTCCCATCATGACTGATTTCGCATTAACATGATGTCACTGAACACCAGCTGGAGAAGAGACAGGCACAGTCACTTCTCACAAGCCAGTGTAAGCTGACTGTATCACACCATTGGACCAGACCCTTTCCTATGACAACAGGTAGCCAAATGGTATCTTAGTATCACTAGTTCCATTAACCAGGCAAACACTATTCTTTTTATAAAGCTTAACTGATGGCAGTTGTCCCTGAAACTGTAGTTCCCCAGAAATTGTAGTTTCGGCGACAACCCACTACTTTGATATAAAATAAATTGAAATATGTTTTTTCCTCCTGCATCCTTCAGAGACTCTTTGCAACAATGAAGTCATAAGCGCTGGCTTTACGGAATTCAACTTAAACTTCTCTCTTGAGGTTGTCTCTTTGTATCAGCAAGAGATGCTTTATCTCTTTCTATATCCAAGATTCCCCTGAGGAAATCATTAAACTGTGTTATTTAATATCTTTGGGACTTTTCTGCCTAGTTCTCTAACTCATGAGGTGGAAGTCTTTAAGAAAAGTTCTCTAGGCATGATACAAGTTTGAGAAAAAACATTTCCCATTCATGGCCCCCCCTATATTTTGTAGTACTCATTGGAATCAAGAGAGATTACCACTGTTTGAGAAGATTAGTTAATTATATCATATCCTTAGGCTGAATTTATTTTCCTGACTAGAGGCAATAATCAATCTTTTATTGATATTTAGGAAATCTGGGTAATGTTTCTGATTTTACCACTAACTGACTGTGTGGACTTGGGCAAGCTGCTGAAATCCTCTGGGTTTCAATTATACTGAAGAGTGAAGAGTGAGGATAGACAGTAATACTGATGGTTATTATTTCTGAGTCCTTAGAATGTACCAAGTAATGAGTGATATACTTTATCTCTACTAACTCATGTAATTATCACCATAACCCAAAAAATGTAGATACTAGTTAGTAGTCTCATTTTTACATAGGAAAACTGAGGCTTAGAGTGTAAGTAACATTCTCTAGGCCACATAGTAGTATTCAGCAGAGATGGGACTTGAAACCAGACCATCTTGACTCAAAGCACATTTCTTCAACCATTATTATCTCCTGTCTTCCCATGTAGATAGCCAAAGAGGTCCCATCTGTGTCTCAAATCCCATTGCATCGGGGTGTTTCCAGAAATTGATAGCATGTAAGAACATTGGTACTTGTATACACAAAGAGCTAGAATGGACACATCTGATTTTTAAAATGAATATTGTGAACATTTGAAGTCAGGAAACATTACTTAGTGTCTGTCTGCATTTAAGTTTTCCTACTTAGGAAATAAAAAGATTACCAGATGCTGGGTCTATTCAGGGCAGATATTTTGGAAAGATATTTTCTTAGTTATACAATACCCTCTGCAAATTCCAACTTCAAAAAAATAGCTCTTCCAGTCACCATGTTAGGTATATATAAAACCATTGAAAACTTACAATACTCATTTTATATACAAATGCAGGAAGGGTAAAGATTTTAAGTTGCCCTAAGCCACAGAACCCCATTTTTAGCCATGGTACACTGTATCACACCATCCAACAGAGTTACTTACATGTATAAAAGTTTGTGCATTCTTTTAAAATTTTAAAGTAAAAATAAATAAATATGCTGTAGAAAGAGGCAACCTCATGGAATGGACTGCAAGGCAGAGATTTCAATTCTGTCTCTTGGTTTTTTTCACTGATTTACTGTATGATCTAGGAAAGGTAATCTGCTCCACAGGTCTCAGCCTCACATCCACAAAGTAACTGACCACTGAAATATATTCTGACTTTAAATTTGTCTCTACTCTGGGTTTTAGTTTCTGACTGGGATAGCCTGATCCCCTTGAAAGACAGATTATCAAAGCATAACAATTAGATGACCTATGATATTATTTTGCTAAGATTTTTCACAAAACCCCATCATCATCAGAGATATGGTAGCTCCTGGAGAGACAGCACATTCTTTGCAGGTTTGGAAAGCCCAGTTCCCATCCTTGCTCCATTCCATACTGCAGGAGACACAAAGGGAGGAGGTAGGAAATTTCTGCAAAAACCCCATGAAGGGATAATAGATCACTTGTACTTCTGCTTAATGTTCTTCACAGGATACAGTCAAACAATGGGAATCAGTGACAGAAGTCATGATTTTGATTTGTTTCCTAATCTAATGTATTCTGCAAACTATAATTTCTCTTTTTAATTCTGCAGAGTATACTATATAACGCACATAAACAGTATACATTCAAAGACCCTAATGCACACGTCACATTATTGTGTTTCTACATCAGCATCTTCAATGTGACCCTGCAGTTCTTCAACTGCTTGTGGCAGACCTAAGTTGTATGGATGACAAATAGGAACAAGAAATGTTGGATGAATGAACAAATTAAGAAAGAAACAGATTAAGGGCAATAGAGCTGCAAATCAAAATGCTAAACACACAAATAATATCTCTATTTTTTAAATGACAATATTAGTATCATCATTATTATTGTAGGAGAACTAGGAGTGATCACACATCATGGGAGTTAATGACTTGTGACAAGAAGGAAATTGCTCAGTAGTTGTGTGAATTGACCCCAAACACAGGTTAGCTAGATATGACACTTAGAATGTACAATATGGATGATGGTCTATCAGGTTCTGGGTAATACACACTCTTTATTCTTGGTATTTGCATTCTTCTGAGAACATTTTTTTGGAAATGTCCCTAGGGACAAGAGTATCCATGACCCTACACATCAGGGGGAAATCTGCAGGTGACAATGCAGAGTAAAGTTGCTAATAAAGGTACGTAGATGTACAAAATATCAACAAATCCCTGATATCATTAAGTTATGTAATATAGCTTTTTACACAAAATCACATTACAGTCTTTTTCACAATAATCAAAGCTGCGGACTCAAAACCAAACGTGTGAGGTGTTCTGTTGAAGAGGTCACTGTGAGTATCAATTTTCTTACTTGCTTGGGATATTTACCCAATTTTAAATACAAGAAAAAAATTGAAATTGATGATGTCAGCCAGTTGATGGAATAGTAGAAACCAGCATTCATTCCCTTACAGACACATCAACATGAACAACCATCTACACATGAAAGGACGTTCACAAAAGCTAAGTCATTCAGATGAGAAATCATAGCACCTGAGTGTAGAACAGAAATAAGAAAAAATAGATTGAACATGGTAGGAAGGACAGTTTCACATTACCCATGTCATCTCTTTCCCAAGCTAAAGTGCAGACAGAGGTGCCATTCACATGGAAGAAGGAGGATAAACTGAGTACACAAATTCACCATGAATCACAGTATCAGGCCTTCTCCACTGAATCCTGGCACCAGGCCAATCCCCATGACCCTAGGCTCTAGGCTTGGCCTCATGGCCTCAGGCACCAAGCTAGCACCTGCAGATTCAGGCTCCAGACTCTTTCACCTACTGACCCAGATACCAGGTCAGCCCATCTGAGGACTCCAGTGGCAAGCCTACCTGTAGACACTGGCAGCCAGCCTGTCCAAAATCCCTGGACAGGCTTACTGCTATAAGGCTGCCTCTGCTGAAGCTGGGGTATGAAGACTGGAAGAGGTACCTACTTTTTCAAAAGTTCAGATACTTCTTCAAAATTACAAGGATCATGAATAATCAGGGAGCCATGGCACCAGCAAAATAAATAAATAAATAAATAAATAAATAAATAAATAAATAAAGCAACAGTAGCTGATCCTAAATAAATTAAGCTCTATTAATGGTCTGACAAAGAATTCAATATAACCAACTTAAAGAAACTCAGTGAGCTATAAAAGAAACAGATAACTAAGCAAAATCAGGAAAACACTATGTTAATAAAATTAGTAGGTTAACAAGCAGATACCATAAAAAAAGAACCAAACAGAAATTCTGGAAATAGTGAAAACAAAGTCTGAGCTGAAAAATTTCATAAAGAATTTCAACAGCAGACTCAATCAAGCAGAAAAAACAATCAGTGAGTTCAAAGACAATTCATGTGCAATTACCTGGTCAGGGAAACAAAAAGAAAAAAGATGAAAAGAGCAAATAAAGCCTATAAGTCTTGTGGAACATCATCAAATGAGCCAGTATATACATAATTGGAATCCTATAAGAAGCAGAGAAAGAGAAAGCGAAATAAAGCTCATAGAAAGAAAAAATGACAGAAAACTACTCAGACCTGGAGAGGGAAACAAAAATCAGATTGATGAAACACAAAGAAAACCTTTCTACATCATAGTAGTCCATTTTCATACTGCTATGAAGAAATACCTAAGACTGGGTAATTTATAAGGAAAAAAGAGGTTTAATGGACTCACAGTTGCACATGGCTGGGAAGGCCTCACAATCATGACAGAAGGCAAAGGAAGAGCAAAGGCACATCTTACATGGTGGCAGCCAAGAGAGCATGTGCAGGGGAACTGCCATTTGTAAAACCATCAGATCTTGTGAGATGTATTCACTATCATTAGAACAGTATAGGAAAAATCAACCCCCATGATTCAATTACCTCCCACCAGGTCCCTTCCACCATACCTGAGGAATATGGAAGCTACAATTCAAGATGAGATTTGGGTGGGGACAAAACCAAACTGTATTATACATTAAATGTGAAAAGATCTTCACCAAGATGAATTATAATCAAGGTCTCAAAAGTAAAAGTCAAAGAAAGAATTTTTAAAACAGCAAGAGAAAAGTGGCTTTTCTTATACAAGTGAACCATTATAAGACTATCAACATAATTCTTAGCACAAATCTTGCAGGCCAGGAAAAAGTGGTATGACATTCAAAGTGCTGAAAGATACTATACCCAGAAATGCTGCCCTTCAGAAATAAAAAAGATAAAGACTATCCCAGAAAAACAAAAGCTAAGAGAGTTCATCACCACTACACCTGCCTTATGAAAATGCTAAACGTAATTCTTCAAGTTGAAACAACAGGACACTAACAAACATTGTGAAAATAAAACTCACTGTAAAAGTAAGAATATAGTCAAATTCAGAATATTCTAATACTGTAATTGTGGTGCACAAATCACTTTTACCTCTAGCAAAAAAAGTCTTAAAAATAACTAGAGCTGCAGTAACTTGTTAATAAATACAAATTACAAAAAGATGTAAATTGAGACATCAATAATATAAAATGTGGAGGAAGGAGAATTAAAGTGTACGATTTTTATGAAAATTTATCCTCTTAAAGTAGAATTTTTGTGTTATTGTTGTTACTGTTTTTGAGATGGAGTCTCACTTTGTCACCCAGGCTGGAGTGCAATGGCACGATCACAGCTCACTGCAGCTTCCACCTCCCAGATTCAAGCAATTATCCTGCCTCAGCCTCCTGAGTAGCTGGGACTACAGGTGCATGCCGCCATGCCCAGCTAATTTTGTATTTTTAATAGAGACAGGGTTTCACCATGTTGGCCAGGATGGTCTTGATCTCCTGACCTCATGGTCCACCTCCCTCAGCCTCCCAAAGTGCTGGGATTACAGGCGTGAGCCACTGCACTCAGCCAAAGTAGAATGTTATAACTAAAGACTGTTTTCTGTTACATAAGCCTTATTATAACCACTAAGAAAAAGTCTCTAGCAGAAAGAGAAAGATAACAGAATCAAAACATATCACTACAAAAATCATCAAACCACAAAGGAAGCTGGCAAGAGAGAAAGAAAGAAACAAAGGAACTAAAAAATAGTCAGAAGAACAGTAAGTTCTAAGCTAGCAATAATTATTTTAAACATTAGTGAATTAAATTATCCAATCAGAAGACATAAAATGGCTAAATGAATTTAAAAAAAAAACAAAAAACATAATTCAACTATATGCTGCCTACAAGAGACTCACTTTAGCTTTAAAGATCTACATAACCTGAAAGAGAAGGGACAAAAGAAAAGATACCCCATGCAAATAAGAAAGCAAAAGTAGCTATATGTATATCAGACAAAATAAAACTTAAGATAAAAAATATCACAAGAGACAAAGAAGATAATAATATAATGATAAAATGACAATCCATCAAGAGGATATAATAACTGTAAATATATATGCAGAGAGCACTGAAGCACCTAAATACATCAAATATTAACAGAACTGAAAGGACAAGTAGACAATAATACAATAATAGTAGGGGACTTCAATACCCCACTTTCAATGATACATGGATCATCCAGACAGAAAATGAATAAAGAAACAACAGAGTTGGCTGGGGACAGTGGCTCATGCCTGTAATCCCAGTACTTTAGGACGTGAGGTGGGTGGATCACCTGAGATCAGGAGTTCGAGACCAGTCTGACCAACATGGAGAAACCACATCTCTACTAAAAATACAAAACTTAGCCAGGCTTGGTGACGCATGCTTGTAATCCCACCTACTCGGGAGGCTGAGGCAGGAGAAGGGCCTGAATCCAGTAGGCAAAGGTTGCGGTGAGCCGATATCATGCCATTGCACTCCAGCCTGAGCAACAGAGTGAAACTCTGTCCAAAAAATAAACAAAAACAAAAACAAAAGCAAGCAAGCAAGAAAGAAAAAGAAACAGCAGACTTGAACAACAATATAGACCAAATGGACCTAACAGACATACAGAAAATTCCAGTCATCAGCAGGAGACTACACGTTCTTTTCAAGTACCCAAGGAACATACTCTAGGATAGATGATATAGATCATATGTTAAGCCACAAAACTAGGCCTAACAAATTTAAAAAGGCTGAAATTACAATAAGTATCTTTTTCCAACCACAAGGGTATAAAACCAGAAATCAATAATAGAGGAAAACTGGAAAATTCAAAAACACGTGGAAATTAACACACTTCTGATCAATAGGTTAAAGAATAAATCAAAAAATAAATGTGAGAAGTCTTGAGACAAATAAAAATGGAAACACAACATTCCAAAACTTACAAGATACAGCAAAAAAAACTTGTAAGCAGAAAATTTATAGTGAGAAATGCCTATATTAAGAAAAAAAAAGACATCATAAAACACAAAAAGGTGTAAAACTCCTAAGTCTTATAAACAATTATACAAAAGGGGAAGAAAAAGACCTCAAATGGCAATACAACATAACTCCAAGAAGCCACAAAGACAGAGAAAAAAGAAAGAATCTACAAAACAACTAGATAACAATTGACATTATGACAAGAATAAAACATCACATATCAATATTAACCTTGAATGTAAATGGATTAAATGCTCTACTTGTAAGATATAAATGGCTAGATGGGTTTTTTTAAACATGAACTAATTATATGTGCTTACAAGAAACTCACCTTACTGGTAAAGACACACAGACTGAAGGTAAAGGGTTAAAAAAAGTTACTTCATGGAAACAGAAACCAAAAGTAAGCAGGAGTACCTATACCTATATGAGATAAAACAAATATTAAACCAAAAACAGTAAGAAAAGACAAAGAATGCCAATACATACTGATAAAGGGATAAATTCAACAAGAGTATATAACAACCCTAAATATATATGCACCCAGTACTGGAGCACCCAAATTCATAACACAAATGTTACTAGAGCCAAAGAAAGAAATAGACAGCAATGCAATAAAAATGAAGGACTTCAATATCTCACATACACTAGACAGATAATTGAGACAAAAATTAACAAAGACAAATTAACTAAACAAATTGGACTTTAGACTAAGTGGAACTAACAAACCTTCAGACTAAGTGGAATTAACAACCTAACATTGCACCTCAAGGATCTAGAAACACAAGAACAAACAAACCCAAAGTTAGCAAAAGAAAACAAATAACTGAGATCAGAGAGGAACCAAATGAAATTGAGAAAAAAATAAATACAAAGGATCAATGAAATGAAAAATTTGTTCTTTGAAAAGATAATATTGATAAATCACTAGCTAGGCTAACTAAAAAAAGAATAAAAGATCCAAATAAGCATAATTAGAAATAAAAAAGAGACATTACAATTGATAACACAGAAAGGCAAAAGAACATCAGAGACTGCAGTGAAAAACTACGTGCTCACAAACTAGAAAACCTAGGAAATGGATAAATTATTGGAAACATACAATCTCTCAAGATTGATCCAGGAAGAAACAGAAATCCTGAAGAGGCCAATAACAAGCAGTGAGATTGAATTAGTAATAAATTCCTGCCAGCTACAGCACCCGATCACAGACACCAGCCAACCTCCTAACTCACTTGCAAAGCTGGACTGGTGACCTTTAGAAGCATGGTGGGCAGTTTAACTTAGCTTGAGTCCTTACACTGCTAGTCTTCACACCCAGCCTCAGAACCCACCTGAGCAACCCCCACGTAGGCAAGGAGACTCCCACCTCCATGCATTTAGGAGAAGAGTAAAGGCTAGACCTCCTTACCTAAAAAATCAAGCAGCAGCTCCACTTAGCCAAAAAGCTCCCATAATGACTCCACCAAGGCAAGGAAACTTCTACCTCCATACATTTTTGAGAATAGAGGCCAGACTAGCTTGATCTGGGAGGTCAAAGAGCCACTCCTTCAGCCAAAAGCCCACCCAATAGCTCCACCCTGACAGTGAGACAATCTTCAATCATGCATTTCTAAGGAGCATGACCTCTAATTTTGCCCATCCCAAGCAGTAAATTCACCCAACCTCAGGCCTAGCCTATAGCCCTGACCATCAATTGTGTTTCTACATATTGACAATAAGCTAACTGAAGAAGAAATTAAGGACACAACTCTATTTAAAAGAACGTTAGCCGGGCGCGGTGGCTGACGCCTGTAATCCCAGCACTTTGGGAGGCCGAGGCGGGCGGATCACAAGGTCAGGAGATCGAGACCACGGTGAAACCCCGTCTCTACTAAAAATACAAAAAAAAATTAGCTGGGCGCGGTTGTGGGCGCCTGTAGTCCCAGCTACTCGGGAGGCTGAGGCAGGAGAATGGCGTGAACCCGGGAGGTGGAGCTTGCAGTGAGCCGAGATCGCGCCACTGCACTCCAGCCTGGGCGACAGAGCGAGACTCCGTCTCAAAAAAAAAAAAAAAATGTAAAAGAACGTTAAAAATACGAATTTAACAAAGAGATGAAAAATCTATACACTGAAAACTTACATAAAACACTGATGAAAAAAATTGAAGAAAACACAAATGAATGGAAAAATACCCCATGTTCATGGACTGGAAGAATTATTATTATTAAAATATCCATACTACCCAAAGCTATCTACAGATTTAAATGCAATCCCTATCAAAATTCCAACGGCTTTTTCATATAAAAAGAAAACAATTCTAAAATTTATATGGAACCATAAAAGACCCTGAATGGACAAAGCAATCTTGAGCAAGAAGAATAAAGCTGGAGGGATCACATAGTCTGATTTCAAATTATATTACAAAGCTATAATAATAAAAAGGGTAGAGTACTTGCATAAAAACAGACATACAGACCAATGGAGATGAATAGAAAGCCCCCAAATGAATCCACACATTTATGGTTGACTGATCTTCAACAAAGGCGCCAAGAACACAAGAACACACAATAGGCAAAGAATAAATGGTGTTGATAAAACTGGATATCCACATGCAGGAGAATAAGACTTAATCTTTATCTCACTTTATATTCAAAATCCAACTCAATAGGAATTAAAGACTTCGCTGTAAGACCTGAAACTAAACAGATAGCAGAAAACATATGGGAAAGACTTCTGTAAATAAGCTTTTGGCTATAACCTCAAAAACCTAACAGGCAAAAATTGGCAAATTGAATTTGATATGGCTCAGATATTTTTTCACTCCAAATTTCATGTTGAAATACAATCCTCAATGTTGGAGGTGAGGCCTACTGAGAGGTGTTTGGGCCATGGAAGCAGATCGCTCATGAGTAGCTTGGTGCTGTCCTCACGATAATAAGTGAGTTCTGGTTCTGAGTTCACACAAGTTCTGCTATTTTAAAGTGTGTGGCACCCCTCCCTTGTTACCACTCTCACCATGTGACATACCTGTTCCTACCTTGCTCTCTGCCATGATTGGAAGCTTTTTGAGGTCTCCCCAGAAACTGAGCAGACGTTAATGCCATGCTTGTACAGCCTATACAACCATGAGCCAATTAAATCTGTTTTCCTTATAAATTATGGAGCCTCAGGTATTTCTTTACAGCAAGGCAAAAACAGCCTAATACAGATTTGTATCAAACTAAAATCTTTCTGCACAGCCAAGGAAACAATCAATAGAATGAAAAGTCAACCTATGTTATGGGAGAAGATATTTGTATACCATTTATCTAATAAGGGTTAATATTCAAATATATAAAATACTCAAACAGTTCAATAGTAAAAAAACAAATAATGCAACCTAAAAATAGACAAAAGACCTGGGCCAGGCATGGTGGCTCACACCTGTAATCCCAGCACTTTGGGAGGCTGAGGTGGACATATCACGAGGTCAGGGGTTCGAGACCAGCCTGACTGACATGGTGAAACCCCGTCTCTCTAAAAAAAAAATATATATATATATATACAAAAATTAGCTAGGCATCGTGATGTGTTCCTGTAACGCCAGCTACTCAGGAGGCTAAGACAGGAGAACTGCATAAACCCATGAGGTGGAGGTTGCAGTGAGCCAAGATTGCGGAGCAAGACTTCATCTCAAAAAAAAAAAAAGAAAAAAAAAGACCTAATAGACATTTCTCCAAGGAAGACACACAAACGCAGGTACAGGAAAAGATGTTCAACATCACTAATCACCAGAGAAATACAAATGAAAACCATAAGATATTACCTCATATATGTTAGAACAGCTATTACCAACAGGACAAAAAATTACAAGTATTAGTAAAGATATAGAGAATCTTTGTACACTGTTATTCAGAATGTAAATTTGTAGTCAGTATGCAAAACAGTGTAAAGTTTTGTCAAAAAGAAAAAAAGGAAAATAGAACTATCTATGATCCAGCAATCCCACTTCGAGGTATATATCCAAAGAAAGTCAGTATGTCAAAGAAATATCTGCTCTCTCATATTTATTACAGCATTATTCACAATAGCCAAGATATGGCATATTTCTAAGTATCCTGTGATTTTCCTTTGGCCTAAAACAAAGTTCTTTCTATTGCAATGGGTGAATGGGAAAAAAGTGTGGTACACATACAATGCAATATTATTCTATCTTTAAAAAGAAGGAAATCTTGTCATTTGCTACAACATAGATTAAACGAAGTGAACATTATGTTAAGTTAAATGAAAGACAAATACTGCATGATCTCAGTTAGATGTGGACTCTGAAATAGTGAAACTCACAGAAGCAGAGAGCAGAATGGAGATTTCCAGGAATGGGGATGGGGAAGTAGGGAAATGCTGATCAAAGGGTACAATGTTTCAGGATACAGGGTACAAAGTTATGCAGGATAAATAAGTTTTGTAGATCTAATGTACAGTACGGTGACCATAGTTAATAATTCTGTGCTACAATTCACAATTGCAAAGATATGAAACCAACCTAAGTCCCCACCAACCAGTGAGTGAATAAACAAAATGTGACACATATATATAATAGAATAGTACTCAGCCACAACAAAGAACAAAATAATGTCTTTTGCAGCAACTTGGATGGAGCTGGAGGACATTATTCTAAGTGAAGTAACACAGGAGTGGAAAACCAAAAACTCTATGTTCTCACTTATGAGTGAGAGCTGAGCTATGGGTACACAAAGGCATACAGAGTGATATCATGGACTCTAGAGACTCAGGATGGGAAGAATGGGTGGGGAGCTACGAATAAAAAAAACTACACTTGGCCGGGCATAGTGGCTCATGCCTGTAATCCCAGCACTTTGGGAGGCCGAGGTGGTCAGATCACCTGAGGTCAGGAGTTCAAGACCAGCCTGGCCAACAGTGAAACCCCATCTCTACTAAAAATACAAAAATTAGCAGGGCTTGGTCAGGGGAGCGCCTGTAGTCCCAGCTACTCAGGAGGCTGATGCAGGAGAATTGCTTGAACCCAGGAGGTGGAGGTTGCCGTGAGCCGAGATCACGCCATTGCACTCTAGCCTGGGCAACAGAGGAAGACTCCAGTTCAAAAAAAAAAAAAAAAAAACTGCACTTTAGGTACAATGTACACTACAGTGATGGGCGCCCTAAAATTTAAGAATTCACCACTATATAATTCATCCATGTAACAAAAAAAAACACTTGTATCCCAAAAGCTACTGAAATAAAAATTTTAAAAAATACAAAAACATACTGTGCTGTATCCTTGAAATTTGCTAAGAAAGTAGATCGCAAATGTTCTCACCAGAAAAAAAATACAGTAACTATATGAGGTAATAGATATGTTAATTAGCTTGGTTAGGATAATCATTTTATAATGTATATGTATATTAAAATGTCATGTTGTACACCTTACATATAGACAATTTTACTTGTCAATTATGCCTTTTAAAAAGCTGGGAGAAGAAGACTAATTCGCCGTAGGAATAAAAATCAAAAGAGAAACATACTGTGAATGTTGTCATTGTTCTTCCTCACCACGAACATGTATTGGACCTTAGAATCCTCCCTGGATTCACATGCTTTAATGATCATTACTTTGTAGGTAATGCGTAGGAGGAAAGAATACATTTCATTGTCATAACCAGGTATGGGTATGGCAAATTCTGTCCCTGCCTTCCTATGGAACAGAGTAGTTTTCAACTCTGTTCAACAGCTAATGATCGTAACAGGATAGAGTACTTACGTCAGGGAAAGATCTAAGCGTTTGGCGTATATTTACTAATTGACTCTTTAAAACACCTCCACAGAGTACGTAATTTTTGTTTCCACTTTACAGGTGAAGAAACTGAGGCACAGAGGAGTTTTGGGTCTTCCTCTGGACCACAAGACAAGCAAGTGGCAGCTGGAGTCTGAACCCAGGCAGCCGGGCTCCCCACTCCTCACTTCGGTGCAGCACCCGCTGGTGCTAACGAGCTCAGTGATGCTGGTGATTTTCTTTTTAGCTTTCCCAGTGACTTACTGTGGTGTATCTATGGGCCTTTTTTTATCCTTTCTAGTTTTTAAAGCAACCTTAGCTTGAAAGAATTCTCTTGGGGGAGAAAAACATGTTCTGAGTGAGAAAAGTAGAGAAGGCTGTTGGAAATCTTAAGTCCACACACAAATCCCTTTGGACTATCAAAGTGGGTTTTTTCCTCAATCAACAGGCCTTTGATCATTCACCACCAGGCAAAATTAAAACACCAGAAAACCATGTGATATACAAACCATGTGACCAGGACTACATGACCCAACACTCTAGTATGTGGCCAAATTCATGTTCAGTTTTCTGTAAGTATTTTGCAGTTTGGAGTTTGGAAAATCACACGAAATTGCTCTATGTCCTGAGTGCATTACTGACAATTCATTACTTAAATAACTAATTTTATTCCAGAGACTGAACTCCATCTAGGCTCTGCATTCTATATAATAACGTATCTTGATTTCATCTAACATACATGTCAGCATCAGGGCTCAAAGAGATAGAGCTACAGGCAGAAAGGAAGGGGAATTTGACGCTTGGTAGCTAAAAATGGACAGACTAGCCATGGCAAAGGAAAGTCAGTCTTTCTGATTGTACCAATGGGAGCTTTTTATTTGTGTTACTGATATGGCTCTCTGAGGGTCCTTGGAGAATGAGAATATTTACTTGCAAAATGCGTATCACTGCATGAATAGCTAGGTTCTTTGAAAAGTATACTGTTTCTTGTTAGGCACATTAGAACAAGCATTCAACTCTCTAAGGACATTAGATCCAAGAATTGCAGCAATGCTAAATGCACTTGTGAATGCTTAAGATGGAAATGAGAGAAAATAATGGAATGGAGATTTGGTGCTAGAATTATGTCCGAGCTAAAGCTTAAGCCCAAATCTAACTCAGTATCCCTCACTGGGCCTAGCAACATAGTTGACACATAATGGAGAATGATAGCTTCACCCAGAGGAAAATTATTTCCTCAGAAATACTAGTAACTAATGGAATTAACTACAAAACTCACTCATTTATTTGTGAATCAGCATACACCCCCACACACCTGTTACACACACTTACAGACACTGAAACACGTTTTATACTTTTACTGTGACGGGGGCTTTTTTCATACTTTTCTATTTCATTGCTTAAAGTTCTGGGTGGGACCTGCTAAACTGATGCAATGACTCACTAATGAGTCATAACCCATAATTTAGAAACCACTGAGAGCGAGAGAGAGTGGGAGAGGTGGGAGAGAGAGCAGTTTGTGCTGTGTGAAGTCAGGTAGAGGATCATTGAGGATATGAGCTGTGTTTTGCAAAGTGCGAGATGTTCACAAGAAAGTCAAGAAGGGAAGTGTATTAGTCCATTCTCACATTGCTATAAAGAACTGCCTGAGACTGAGTAGATTATAAAAAACAAAGAGGTTTAATTGACTCACAGTTCCACAGGTTGTACCAGAGGCATGGGTAGGGAGGGCTTGGGAAACTTACAATCATGATGGAAGGACAAAGGGGAAGCAAGCACATATCCACATGGCGGCAGGAGACAAAGAGTGAAGGGAAAAGTGCTACACACTTCTAAACAACCAGATCTCATGCGAACTCAGTATGAGAGGAACAGCAAGGTGGAAATCTGTTGCCACAATCCAATCACCTCTCACCAGGTCCTTCCCTCCAACATTGGGAATTGCAGTTCAACATGAGATCTGGGTGGATACACAGAGCTAAACCATATCAGAAGGAGCTTTCCAGACCAGGGGAGTAGAATGAAAAAAGGATGGAGACACCCTGGTGTCTCCAGAGCATGTGGAGTGTGAACAACAAGGGAGTTGAGAGCAACAGAGATGAAGCTATGGAGAGAGAACGGAGCCGGTTGTGGAAACTCTCTATTCCATCAGCAATGAGTTTAAAAGGATCCTCTAAGGGTATGAGTAATAAAGTGATATTTTTGTGCTTTAGAAAATCACTCAATTGGTTCTTTTCTTGCATTCATTAATTCACCGAGGATTTGTGAACATATACAATGAGCTTTGCCCAGCACAGCAGCGTGTGGAATGGACAAGAGAGGGACACAGTTCGCATTTGTGGCAGTAACTTAATCCCAAGTCCTTAGGAGCCAAGCTAGAGAGCAGCAGGAGGAATGCATCCCAGTAATGCATTGGAGCTTGAATCAAGAACACTCTTCATGATGGGGATGTGGGAGGAAAGGCCTGACTGAGTCTTAAAGGATGGAGAGAAAGTTAGCCACTGGGGAAGAAAAGCAGATGATATTGCAAAGGTGTGAAAGTGTGAACGAGTCCAGAAGGTTAGGGAACAAAAGAAAAGTTTGGAGTGGCAGCACATGGAAGGAGGTTCAGAGTTGTGCTTGGAGAAGTGGGTTGACTTAGGGAGATTTGCTCGGGCCTTTGGACTCTGTTCTGGAGAACATGAAGGATACTGAAGCTGCAGGTGGGTGGGACAGTGATATCGTTTGGCTGTAACCCCACCCATATCTCATCTTGAATTGTAACTCCCACAATTCCCATGTGTTGTGGGAGGGACCCAGTAAGAGGTAATTGAATCATGAGGGCAGGCCTTTCCTATGCTGTTCTTGTGATAGTGAATAAGTTTCACAAGATCTGATGGTTTTAATAAAACGGGAGTTTCCCTGCACAAGCTCTCTCTTTGTCTGCTGCTATCCATATAAGATGTGCTTTGCTCCTCCTTGCCTTCTGCTGTGATTGTGAGGCCTCCCCAGCCATGTGGAACTGGAAGTCCATTAAACCTCTTTTTTTCCCCAGCCTCGGGCATGTCTCTATCAGCAGTATGAGAAAAGACTACTACAGATGGGCAGGGACAACACCACTGGGTTCCTATATCCAAATATAGAAAAACCAAAATAATCTAGAGTAGTGGATAGGAAATGGAAGAAATTACTAAGAAATTGACATATAGAAAACCAATATTTTAGATCTGAGAGGGTTTTTACTTACTGCATTGTTGTTGCTTAAGTTATTGCAGTGAATGACTTGATTGGGCCCCTCTTCCAGGCCCTCTGTTCCCCTAGAATTGTTTCCAAAACCCACACTCAGGAAGCCAATTATGAAAAGCAGAGCCTGTTCATTTTGTTAGTAACCAAAATAGAAACGATTATTTACTAGTACATGTAACAGTCATTTTCAGCCACAAAAGATCATTTTAGCAAGTGCATGTCTTTGGTTTACACCTCGCATTACAAGCTAGAGAAGCAATGAAGTTAAACGGAAATGAGTTAGTTTCTTAACAGTTACTCCTCTTCTTGAAGGTAAAAGTATTTTTCAGACACAGGCTGTATTAGTCCATTTCACACTGCTATAAAGATACTACCTGAGACTGGGTAATTTATAAAGAAAAGAGGTTTAATTGACTCACAGTTCTGCATGACTCGGGGAGGCCTCAGGAAACTTACAATCATGGCAGAAGGTGAAGGGGAAGCAAAGCACATCTTACATGGCAGCAGACAAGAGAGAGAGAAAGGGGATGTGCCAGACATTTATCAAACAACCAGATCTTCTGAGAACCCACCCATTATCATGAGAACAGCATGGAGAAAACCACCCCCAAGATTCAATTACCTCCCACCAGGTCCTTCCCTCGATACATGGGAATTACAACTTGGATTACAATTCGAAATGAGATTTGGTTAGGGACACAGCCAAACCATGTCAGAGGCTAAAATTTTACCCTGCAGGTTGGAGACGGAGTCAACCTAGATAAATGTTTAGCAGACTAGCCCCCATAGGGAAGAGATTTGCCACTCTCTATTCTGGAAGAGG
Source organism: Macaca thibetana thibetana (assembly GCF_024542745.1). Classification (NCBI taxonomy): domain Eukaryota; kingdom Metazoa; phylum Chordata; class Mammalia; order Primates; family Cercopithecidae; genus Macaca; species Macaca thibetana. Next base: position 6,946,617 of record NC_065586.1, read on the forward strand.
CACCAAACTCCATGGCTCTAGAACTGCAGTCCACCAGGGGGTGAGGAGAGACCAACAGGCCTACCAGGCTCTTTCCTGGAACTAGGAAAGTAAACCCCTTGCACTGATTGCTTTCTATCCCAACTACAGAAGATTCCCATTACAAATCACTGACCCAGAGAATCTGATGGACGCAGGTGGATTTAGATAGTATGCTGCCTGCTAGACAGTGGAAGCCTGGTTTAAGGAATAAATTCAACTTCAAAAATCTTTGGGAAGCACCTGCTACACATATCAGTGCAGAATATTTTCTTCTTCTTGATGCATAAGAGAACACATTGAGAAGTTACGGGCACAGGAGGAAAAAGAGCAAATGACATGAGCCTCAGTCTCAATTCTGTCACTTACAAACAGTGACCACAGGCAACGTGTTTTGCCTCTGTGTGCCTCAGTTTGCTCACCTGTGAACAGTTTGAGCTAAGAGTACCTCGAGTGTTTACATTCTGCAAGTCTGTGGCTGACAATCATGCAGCAAGAAAAGGAAATTCAAGCTGATAATGTGAGATTTTCTTCGGTGCATTCCTAGAAAGTAAGAATAAAACATGTTTTGTTTGGGAAAAGGAATGAAATTGCTTTCTATCACTTAAGAATACAATTGTAGGCCGCGTGCAGGGGTTCACACCTGTAATCCCAGGACTTTGGGAGGCAGAGGCAGGCAGATCACGAGGTCAGGAGATCAAGACCATCCTGGCTAACACGGTGAAACCCCGTCTCTACTAAAAATACAAAAATTAGCTGGGCATGGCGGTGGGCGCCTGTAGTCCCAGCTACTCAGGAGGCTGAGGCAGGAGAAGGGCATGAACCCAGGAGGTGGAGCTTGCAGTAAGCCAAGATTGCGCCACTGCACTCCAGCCTGGGTGACAGAGCGAGACTCCATCTCAAAAAAAAAAAAAAAAAAAAAAAAAAAAAAAAAAAGCACAATTGTAGATCGACGTAGTGGTGTGTCACATTTTAACTGCTGTCATTTGAATATGAAAAGAGTCTTCTAGTTGAATGATAAGAAAACTGGACTTCAGCTGGGCACAGTGGCTCATGCTTACAATCCCAGCACTTTGGGAGACCGAGGTAGGCATATCACTTTGGGACAAGAGTTCAAGACTAGCCTGGCCAACATGGTGAAACCTTGCCTGTACTGAAAATACAAAAAATTAGCTGGGCGTTGTGGCACACACCTGTAATCCCAGCTATTCGGGAGGCTAAGGCACAAGAATCACTTGAACGCAGGAGACTGTGGAGGATGCAGTGAGCCAAGATTGCACCACTGCACTCCAGCCTGGGTGACAGAACAAGACTCTGTCTCAAAAAAAAAAAAAAAAAAAAAAAATCTGGACTTGATTCAAAGCTCCAACCTAGTGATTTTCAGGAAGAAAAAAGTACTAAATATATAATTAGGATAAAACTCAGTTTAATTAGCACCTGAAAGTGTGTTTGACTTCAATAGTCTTTAGAGAAATGCAAATCAAAACTACAGTGTGGTACCACCTTACATCCACTAGGATGGCTACTATTAAAAAAGTAACAATAACCATTGGCAAGGATGTGAAGACACTGGAACCCTGTGCACCACTGATAGGAAAGTAAAGTGGTGCAGCCTCTGGGGAAAACAGCGTGGCAGCTCCTCAAACAATTCAACATAGAATTAACATGTGATCCAACAATTATTCTTCTGGGAATACACCCCGATGAATTGAAAGCAGCGTTTCAAGGACATAGTTGTACACCCATGTTCATAGTAGCAGTATTCACCATAGCCAGACTGTAGAAGCAACCCAAGTGTCCATCAACAGATGAATGGATTAGCAAAAGTGATATGTATATACAGTAGAATAGAATTTAGTCTGAAAAATGAATAACATTCTGACACATGCTACAATATAGATGAGCCCTGAGGACATTATGCTAAGTGAAATAAGCCAATCACAAAAAGACAAATACTGTATAATTTCATCTATTTGAAATACCAAGAAGAGTCAAGTTCATGGAGACAGAAAGCAGAATGGTGGATGTTAGGGGCTAAGGGAGGGGGAAAAGGGTAGTTGTTTAATGGGTACAGAGTTTCAGTTTTTTAAGATGAGAAAGTTCTGGAGATGGAAGGTGGTGATGGCTGCATACAATGTGAATGTACTTAATATCACCGAATGGTACACTTACAAATGGTTAAGACAGTAAATTTTATGTTCTGCATATTTCATTGCAGTTTTTTAAAAAGAAGACTCAGTCCAATTCAATAATTTCATAGTTTCTTTAGGTAGTATCCATAATGTTCAGATACTTCAGATAGCCACCCACTATTCTTGCTTCTTCTCCTAAAATCTAATCTGGAAATATGGTGGGAAGAGAGAGTCACCTATGGGAAAAAGTCAGTCTCTTTCAGAATAACATCATCTCCTTCCTCTGGTCTCTGAAATGGAGTCTTATTTTGACAAAGATATTGCTCTTCCTCTTGCAGGATGTGGCAGCCAGTATGATCTGATCTGAGCTTGCTACACTTAGTACTGTGGCCACGTTGTACTTACTGGTACAGATCTCTGACCTGCCATATTTTGTCTGCAGCCTGTTGGCCTGGTCTTGCCATGCTACAGTGAGCCCTACAGCAAGCCTGTTGGCTCCTAACTCAGAATCCATGTGATGTAAGAACTAAGGAGACTCCAAAAAGCGAAGCCTGGGGACCTCCCTTCACCTGATTGCTGTAATAACCTGGCATACTTTGATGAAGCTGCAACTGGGTTAATGCGGGGGAATCTTGCCCTACTTGTTGTCCTTGTTCATGAAGGCCTAGATAGGTGATAACTGGAAATAAAGCATGAAACATTTTGCGACAAAGAGGGGGCAAATCTAACTTAATAAAGAAGAAGATATTACAAATTGGGGATGCACCAGAGATAACAATAGTCAGATCAGAAGCTACCATCTATTGAGAACCAACTGTGGCAGGCACTCTATACACACAGTCTCCTCCAGTTCGCCCTCGAATCCCTCCAGATGGGTGTTATTACCTCCATTTTAAACATAGTACTTTGGAAGGTACAAATAACATAGGGAAGTGGAAGAGGCTGGCTTTAAGCTTAGGTTTGTTTGACTTAAAATCCTGGTATCTGTCTATTGAGCCATGGCCAAAATCAGCCACCTATTTTTACTTAACAGTGATTAATTATGTTAGTCATTCAACCATATTCTTTGGCAGTGGTCTCTAAACTTTATTGACTGTGCACTCATTATTTAAAGTAATTTGAGTACACACTGCCCAAAATGTGTGTTTTAAAATTTATGTATAGGGTATATGTGCATACATGAAATACTGTACTATATCTATTACAGAACTGATCCAAAAATAGAAATTTTTAAACTATGAGATAACAAAGAATAGAATTTTACTAACTTATTCCTGAAACCCTAGGCATGATTATGTGAGCTTCATGAAATGGTACACACTGCACCTTGGAGTGTGGTTATCTGAATAAATAGACATAACCATTGAACATGTTGAAAAATCCAAGTGACAGATTGATTCTCACATGACGCAGAAGTTGGACTTTTGAAAACTGAAACAAAAACATTAAAATGAATCTCTGTCCCTTCCACATACCTCAAATACAGTTTAGTCTGGCAACGTAGGCTCCCCCACCTACTGTGCCTCTCTAAAGAAAAGGACCTAATTCAGAAGAGTAGGAAGGTAGGCATTTTTCTGAAATTTAATAAAAGCATAAAGTTAACTATACCCAGTTGCACTTTATGAGGTAAGACTTTTCATTCATAAATGGTAACATAAGCCAAGAATAACTACACGGAGTGTAGGAAAAAGAAACCTGTGACCCACATATCTCATTCTCGAAGGGAAGATGATGCTTGTGCCAAGAATGGCCAAGAAGGCGTTTGCATAACATAACCCAGGACCATCAGATAATTCACAACAGAAATCAGAAGATAGGGTAAGAGACCTTCATTTCTGATCATGACTCTGCCATTGACTAGGTATGCGGTGTTTTACCTCACTTGGTTTTACTTTTTATTTTGTCTGAAAAACATAATGTCTACCAAAATACTTTAAAAATCCAATGCAATGAAAACACAGTTCAAATGTCAGACTGGGCTACCTTAACTTAGGGATGGTGCCCGATTATTGAATCTCCTGAAGTACCTTCACACCGTGATTACTTGATAATGTTTTGTTGGGCTGACTGTATTTAACAGAATACCAATAGTTATCAAGACTGATAGGGCCATGGGGGACACCAACATGCAAGTATTGTTCTGCTGGTTGTGACTGAAGCACGGAGGAGTTGGTGGCTCACAGAAGTCCCTTCTGTGGCAGGGTTGTGTGTGTGTAGGAAGGATGTATTAGTTTGTTCTCACATTGGTAATAAGACATACCTGAGACTATGTAATTTATAACGGAAAGAGGTTTAACTGACTCACAGTTCTGCAGTAATGGGGAGGCCTCAGGAAACTTACAATCACGGTGGAAGGAACCTCTTCAGAAGGCAGCAGGAGAGAGAATGAGTGCCTAGCTGAGGGGAAACCCCTTATAAAACCATCAGATCTCGTGAGAACTCACTCACTATCACGAGAACTGGATGGGGAAACCACGCCCATGATTCAATTATCTCCACCTGGTCCCTCCCACGGCACGGGGGAAATTTGGGAACTACAATTCAAGATGAGATTTGGGTGTGAACACAGCCAAATCTTTGTCCCCACAGATATGGTGGGGACAAATCACATCAGATGTGTCCAGAATGAAGAGGAAATTAGACTGCACAAGGAGGAAAGAGAATGAAAGACAGCTAACAAGGCTCAGACAAATTGAATGCCAACCAGAGTCAGCTCTAGCTGCTTGATTTGGTGAAATGGTCCCTCAGCCACACTGTGGTTCTCTCTTGAGTCAGTCTGTGCACAGAGACCTAGGTGTGCAGGTTGGTAGACAGGTGTTCACGCAAGCAGACATCAAGGCTGAAGAGGCCACTTCCTTACCCTCATCCCATAACCCCCCATTCCCATTCCAAGTTTGAACTATTTTCATTTTGCCTTCTAGGCAACTTTGATGTCCATTTTAATTTTTTTCACCTTGCAAAACGTTAATGGTTTTTAAAAAGGCACAGGCCCCGTTTGATTTCCCTCTGGAGCTGCTTTCCTGTGATCTGTGCTGTTGCAGCCTTAACTGCAGCCAAGTGATGCTTATTTTCATTTCTACCTCATGGTGTCTGCTTGGCTATACACTTACCCCTGGTAAAAAAAAAAACTGGTTGCGTATGTAATCAAGATTTTGGAGAAAGAATGTTCCCATGTGTCCAGGGTAGTGGATTGGAGGGGAAATAATGAGAAGGAGATTAATTGTTCTTTATTATAACACTAAAGATAAATCAAAGATGGATACATTTGACTGCACTGGAACTATGAAAGTCTGTAAATCAAAAGTCAGTGAGACTGTTACAATGAAAGCCACAAAGTGGGGAAAGATAGTTGCAACATATGCATCTAACCAAAGGTTTGTCTCCAGAATATAAAAAGTCATTCCTACAAATAAATCCATAAGAAAGCCATCTCGATCTTTAAAAATGGGCAAAAGACTTGAATAGCTGTTTAACCAAGAAGATATCCAAGTGACCAATACGTGCATTTAAAGGACCCTTGACATAATTAGCCAGGAGGGAAATGCAAATGAAAACCACAAAGAGATACACAGTCGGAATGGCTACACTTGAAATGGCAAACAGTAAAATCTTCTGGTGCAAACATGAAGTAGCTAGAGCTCTCACACACAGTTGATGGGAGTGTAAACTGGTGCAATAAGTTTGCAAATCCGTTTGGCATTTCTAATAAAGCTGAATATACCTTACGATGTGCCTTATGATCCAGCAACGCCACTCCTGGGGATAGAAATGTATATTTGTGCCTCAGGAGGCATACATACATAAAAACGTTCCTACAAATATTCACAGTAGGCCAACTCTGGAAACATCTAATGTTCATTAACAGGAGTATGAGTGAATAAGTTGTAGGATACTCATAAAAGGGACTAATAAGATTTTCAAAAATGCACCAACTCAGACCCATGCAACCGCTTGGAAGAGTTTCACAAATATAAAGTTGGATGAAAAAAGTCAGACAAAGAAGCACATATTTTTTATAATTTCATGTATATGAAGTATAAAATTAGGGAAAACTACTTGATGGTGATAAAAGTCAGGAGACTTTTAAAAATGGGATTCCATTTATGTAATGTACAAAAATAGGCCCAACTAAGCTGTGCTGTTAGGAGCAGGGATGCTGGTTACCCTGGTAGGGGTTAGAAACAGAGAAGCAGTACAGGGGCTTTCGGAAGTGCTGGTAATGTTTTGTTGGAGATTTTTAAAAATAGGAAGCAGGAAGTGGCCATGACTTAGGAGAGGATCGAGAGGAACTCTAGATGTTGTTAGTTCTGTTTTCTTATCTGAGCAGAAGTTACCTTGGTGTTTTTACTTTGTGAAAGTTCATGGAGCTGTTTGTGGGCAATGTTTTAGCATTTTTCTGTATGTATGTCATATTGCAATGAAGAGTTTACTTGTTTTGAACTTTGATGGAAAGCTAATTTGATAAAGCACTTTGATAAGTGCCCCAGAGTGATTGCTCTGTGATATCTGGAAACTAATCGCTGTCTTCCTAAAGAGTGATCAGAAATCATTAGAAATTCTCAGAAGTTTGATTCAAAGATTCTGAAATGTTCTATGACCTGGGAAACTTACACTGAAAATGATCTGCAACCCTACAGATGAAAAGGGAGGATGCCTCGGTGACACGAGAGCAAAGGCAAAGATAGAGAGGCGTCGGATCAGTCAATGCCACGGGAGGATCATTAATTGATTCCATGCTGGAAAAATCACCTTTATCTTCAGTTCACACGGACAGACCTTAGGAGACAACCATTCAATACACCAACCTGTGCCTTTTTAGATCCTGAAAAAATTTTCTGAATATAATGAGTCCCAAAGGGCTTGTCACCTGTGTTTCCAGTGCTATACCCTGTATTAGATATTTTATCACCACATCCAACTTTTCATCGGCATTCAGAGCTCAAAATACATGTGCACACCCACACAAAGAAAAAACATTTATTATACCAAAGCCTTTATCTTTATTGTAGTCATTTCATGTGGTCCATTTCCTCTGTGAAACTTCAAATCAATTTCCTTGGGATGCCATTTAAGATGATTCATCCCCATTTTCATCCATTTTCCCCATTTCTTATTAAAGACCTTTAGCTTTCTGGAACAGAAGGCCTGGTATCCTTGTGCACCCCCTCCCTCTCATTTTCCCTTTTGTTTGATATATTTTCTTTTCACGTTTTCTGAGGAGGACCAAATTGTCTGAAATCTGTTGATGAATCATTTGTTCTCATTGTATCCTTCCCCACAAAGCCACAGCACACAGAACATTTCCAGAAAATCCACTTCCTTCATCCCAGCCCATGTGCTGCACTGATTTGAAGAGACTCTCCCTCTTCTGAAACTCAAGTAGGTGGCTACAGAAAAGGAATTCTGGGTTTGGTGCCAGTACCAAGAGGCAACTAAGGGGGGCTTCTCCTATCTCTATCAGATTCCTCATATTTTTGATGTATTTGGAAATTACTCCCCTGTATTGCATTGCGATGGAATAATCTCCAAATTATAATAGAATAATTTCCAAATTATCATATAAGAATTTTCAGGTGCCCATGCTGCCATCGATTCCTTTAAGACATCCTTTGTATAGAAATTCTGTATTCTTCACTCTATCCAGGTCGACTATAAATGCCTCATGGTCTGTTTGACACACCTATAAAATAACACTCACATGATAGGAGTAGTAGAGAAATTCTAAACAAAATGTAGGAATAAGTGGGCTTCTCCAGCATTCCTCAGCTCCCCAGTTCGCAATCCTTTTACCCTTCCTACCATCTGTCCCACTGCATGTCCTTGAGAGCTCAGGTCCCTGATAATTCCTCTGTTATGAACTGAATGTTGTGTTCCCCCTCAAAATTCACATGACGAAATCCTAACACCCCCCAATGGGATGATATTAGGTGATGGGACTTTTGGGAGATGATTAGGTCATGGAGGTGAAGCCTCTAAGAATAGGATTAGCACACTTAGAAGAAGAGATGTGAGAGCTTGCCCTCACTCTCTCCCTCTCCCCACGTGAGGACACAGCAAGAAGGCAGCTATCTGCAAACCAGGAAGAGAGCCCTCACCAGATGTCAGATCTTCCAGCATCTTGATCTTGGACTTTCAGCCTCCAGAACTGTGAGAACTCAATTCCCACTGTTTGACCCCTAGTCTGTGGTTCCTGTGATAGCAGCCCAAGCAGACTAAGATATCCTCTCTCTAAGGTGTTTATCATCTCAGGATTTTAGGTTCAGAAAAGACTCCTTTTACTGGTTCATTGCTTGATTCATTCATTTTACAAATACTTATGACCTATCAGTTGTGTGCATGTCCTAAGATAGATGCTGGGAATACAATTGTGGGCAATACAAACACTGTCCCTGCTCATAATGTAGAGGGAGAGAAAGCCCCTCTCACATCTTCATCAAGGCATGTGCAATTCCAATGATTTCAAGTGATATGAAGTAGCAGATAGATGACACCACCAAAGCATATTTTTATTTTATTAGCTAATGCCCACAGGGTACATACAACATGCCAAGCACTGTTTCAAGCGCTTTTCAAATATTAACTAATTTAATACTCCTAACGACCCTAGGAGGGAAGCATTGCATTGATCCCATTTTACAGATGAGAAGTCTGAGGCACAGGAAATTAAATTGTTTATGGGCACACAGTTGGGGTATGGCAAAGGCAGATTTGGAGCCCACACAATCTAGCCCTGGGGTCTATATTTTACTGAACCCCTCAGCTTGCTGCAAAATAATAAGGATATTTACCTAACTATGAGAATCAAAGGAAGGCTTCCTGAGGAAATGTGAATGGAGCTGAGATAAAAAAGAAGAGTAGATGTTAAAAGTGCATGAGGGTGGGGGTTGGAGGTGTAAGTGTCCTGAGAAAGAAAGAAGAACCCCGTAACTGAGCACCAGAGTGCATTTCTAGCAGCTCAAATGCCAAAAATGTGCCTTACCCTCTATAAACCAACTGCGGTTCTATGTGAATGTTTCTGACCTTTGAAATAATTAGTCAGAAAAGTGGGAACCTGAGAGTAGCAGCCGTCACCCCTCTGCCTGCCTTCTCCTTGGACTAGCTTGTGTTTGCTTTGTCTCCTTGCCAGCCTTGCTGGCTGCAAACCTCAGAAAGGATGACTTCGATGAGGGTGGCTTACATTTGGGGATTTTTTTTTTCCTTACAAAAGTAAACACTTATTGCAACAGTAAGAAAACCATCTCAAGGGGCCAGAATAGAAGAGTCTGAGGAACTGATTGCAGAAAATCTGCTTATTTCACAGATGGTTCATGGCTCTTTTGGTCATTGGTAGGGTCATCATAATCACTAATATTTTAACTCAAAAGAGGTTCTGTTCCTCAAGTCGGGCTAAGTGGCACAGCGGCTGCGCTGGCACACAGTCACAGGTGGGAGGTGGTGAGGCAGTGAAGTGGTCTGTATGGTGGGTGGTCCCCTGGGGGAGGTCATGCTTGTCACTCAAACTCATCCAGCCCTGATGGATGGAACTGGGGTGACGTGGTGGAGCTGCAATGGCACCCGGGCATCCTGTCTCTGGAAGAGCAAGTGGAAGAGTCGAATAATACAAACAGACTTTTCTTTCGTGAAAAGTCATCACGAAAGAATGCATCTGTTACAAAAATGCCGAGCTTGCCCATGTTGCGTTCACAGAGGAGCTCCAGAGTCAGAATGCCTGACTGGAGTCCTAGTCCTGCCAATCACGGGCCCTGGGACCGTGGAAAAGTTGCTTAACCTCTTTGTGATTCATCTGCAAAATGAAGGAGACAGCAGTACTTACCTCACAGGGGAGCGAAGGATTCAATGAGTAACCGGCCTGAAGCTCCCACTCACTGTAAGCACCACGTGAATGGCTATGACCATCATTGTTGTCAATGCACCTGGCATGAGACCTGGGGAGGGCTTTTCCCCCTCTTCCTTGAGACACCTACCCTTACAAATCCCATTCTACACGCTCGGGCTTTTGTCCTTCCTCTCCTCTATTTTCCCATTTTCATCCTGACTCCTCTGCATCCCAAGCCTACCCTTTCTTCCTGAGCCTAATCCCATTGCATGCCTGAGAGCTAAAGCATTCTCTCTGCGTTAGAGTCTGCAGGTGACTGTTACAACCATGAGCACACCCACCTTTCTCTTCGGTTGCTGTGTTCATTTTCTAGGGCCATCGTGACAGAGTCCTATGAATTAAGCGGCTTAAAACAATAAGAATTTTGTTTTCTCACAGTTCTGGAGGCCAGAAATCCAAAAATCAAGGTGTTGGCAGGGTTGGTTCCTTCTGAGAGCTGTGAGGGACAATCTGCCCTGTCCTCTGTCCAGCTTCGGGTGGTCACCAGCCAGCCCTGGCATTTCCTGGTATTGAGTGCATCACTCTCATCTCCATCTCTGTCTTCACACGACATGCATTTCTGTGTCTCTTCTGGTCTTATAAGGACAGCAGTCATTGTGAGGTGGGGGGCAGGGCTTGACTCCAGAGGCAGGGGTCAGACACTGCACCAAATTGAGGACTAGCTGAAACAGGGACCGGGTAGAGGCAGCTTTCCCTAAAACACTGGCGTGCACGCCAGTTTACCATTGCCATGGCAACACCCGGGATTTACCACCCCTTTCCATGGCAATGACCTGATAACCCAAAAGTTACCACCTTTTTTTCTAGCAATTTTTGCATAAACTGCCCCTTAATCTAAATATAATTACAACTAGGTATAAATATGACTGCAAAACTGCCCTGAGCCGCTACTCTCAGCACACTGCCTGTCATGGAGCTATAACACTGCTGCCTCAGTAAAGCTGTTCTCTTCCACCCTACCACGGGCTTGCCCTTGAATTCTTTCCTGGCTGAAGCCAAGGGCCCTGATGTGTTAAGCTCCACTTTGGGGCTTGCCTGCCCTGCATCAGTTGGATTAGGGTCCACCCTCCTCCATTGTGACCTCATCTTAACCAATTACATCTGCAAAGACCCTGTTTCCAAATAAGCTCACATTCTGGTGTTCTGGGTGAACATGAGTTTAAGGGCCCACTATTCAACCCAGTACAGTTGCCAGAAAGAATATCCTTTTTAGGTGTGCTGACCAGACAATCACAGGTGTGGAAGGAGGTGAGAAATCCATGTGCTTTAAGAAATTGCTGCAAAGGAACCTTAGCTGAGGCTGCACTGCCTGGCCCATCTTTCCAATTTGCTTCGCATTCTGAATATGCATCCAGGACTATAAATACATTTGATCATGTGCACATTTTTGGTCTTTTTCACTGTAAGTGGATGAAATCCCCAATCCCGGCAGAAGCTAGAGACAGAGACAGTAGACCCCTGAATAATCACCACTGTTAGGGCTCTGCCTGCTGAGGAGTGACAAGCTTGTGCCCTGTGCAGCAAAAGGCAGTGGACAGAGAAGGCGCAGGGACGTCAGATATAGAGCATTTCCCCCTCTCGGACACATGCACAGTTGGATGCTTCGATGCCCTACATTGGCCTTATCTTTTGAACTCAGATAGTGAGGTTCTCCCAGAGAAAATGGCATTCATGAGAATTTTAAAGTGTGACAAAAGAAGCATCAGAAGTACAGATGATCTAATCTTGGTGGTCTTCTCAGTGAACTTCAGTGACCTTTTACAGAGACTGCTCTGGGAGGATTTTAAGCCATCAGAGAATCCAGGAATCAGCTATGACCAGCAGATACTAGAAACACTGCAGTGGGTGCCAAGCAAGCACAGAGATGGGCTAGAGGGAGGTGGCAGGAGGTAACCCTAGAGAGATGAAGGCCCTTCAATGGACCAGCCCTGTTCTCTAGAGTCCACACCCACTGGGCGAGGGCCAACCTTGGTGTCAGGAGCCTGTGTCCAGGGGCCTGCCTGCCCTCCTTCCTGTCTTCTACTTCAAAAATTGTGGTTAACACATCCCCAAATGTCTCCACAAGGCCTTGTGAGTGTGCCTGTGTGTGTGCCTCTGTGTGTGCAAGTGTGCACCCATTAGCATGTGTGAGTGTATATGTGTTCATGTGTGTGAGTGTGCACGTAAGTGTGCCTTTGAGTGTGCAAATGTGCACACATGAGCATGTGAGTGTGTATGAGTGTGTATGTGTGTTTGAGTGTGCCTGTGTGTGCCTCTGTGTGTGCAAGTGTGCACCCATTACCATGTGTGAGTGTGTATGTGTGTGTGCACGTGTGTGAGTGTGCACATAAGTGTGCCTTTGTGTGTGCAAGTGTTCACACATGAGCATGTGTGTGTATGAGTGTGTGTATGTGTTTGAGTGTGCCTATGTGTGTGCAAGTGTGCATGCATGAGCATGTGTGCATGTGTATGAGTGTGTGCATGTGTGTTTGTGTGTGCATGTGTGGGTGCGTTTGTGTGTGCAAGTGTGTATGCATGAGCATGTGCGAGTGTGTGTGTTCATGTGTGTGTTTGTAAGTGTGCATGCAGTCAGACAGTTTAGGACTATGCTGTCTTCTATGTCATAGCAAAGATTCTCAAGCAACAATGACACTGGTCATTTGGAAGGCTCCCAGCTGGGTCCTGCCCATTTTCATCCTAATGAGATTGTCATCCAAGCAGCTTTGGCACAGGTGAGCACAGAGGTCAAGGGGTGCCTGCTCAGAAGCGAACTTTCCTAGAGAGCTGGTCGTCTGAAACATTTTTTAAAAAATTTAAACGTAGTCCACTGGGAAGCACATAGGTTCAAAGAGAGTCCAACCTGGGTTTGTAAACCTTCTTCACCATTTATTAGCAGCGTGAACTTGGACCAGCCAGTTAACCTCTGACTCTCCCAGTTTCCCTGTCTATAAAATGGCATTCACATTGCCTACCTAATGGGGTTATTGTGAAAATTAACAGTGTATGTACAAAGTACCCAGCTGAGTAACTCCATGGAGATGACTCTCCCTAAATAGTGGCATTATTATTCGTGTAGTGTCTGCTTGACTGCCACTTATGCTCTCTGGCAGAATCAGCAGCCTTGTGCACCAGCAGCCAGCTTCATGGCTCAGCAAGTGATGAGGCATCTGCTCGGACCCCGGAGGGCAACCCATTGAACACTGCCCTGGGGTCATCGTCATCCCCGCCAATGTCCCCAGGCATAGGACATCACAGCCCCAGCAGGCAGAGCTCACAGGAAGCCTGCTGCTCCCAGGGCTTTGGTGTTTCCCCAAAAGAAAAAGGAGGAGGAGATGAAATGGCCTTTCCTCATTTGCTGTGCACCCCTTTATCCAAGTGCAAATCAAACTCCTCCAACACACACCTGCGCAACAGCTTGTAAACCATGGGAGGGCAGGGAGTTTGTCTGTCTTGTTCTTCAGTGTGTCCTCGGTGCCTAGGACAGTGCCTGGCATGGAATAGTGGTCTGAATAGTAATTATGATAATGACAAAGCTTACTGGGTAGGTACTGCTTACTATGTGCCACACCCTACCCTTATCGCTACGTTAATATGGTCACATTGAGCAGTGCTCCCCACAGCCTATCAGGGAGGTACTGAGATTATCCTATTTTCCAGACTAGGAAACAGGCCTAAGGAGGGGAAGGGACTTGCCTACAGTGAGACTCCTGCTTACTTGCTTCCTGTGTGATTCCCTGCTGTTGGCATCACCCCTGAAACTCCAAGCCCCCTCACTTTGCCCGAGAAGGGGAGGAGAGCAGAGAGGAATCTAGACAAGAAGACTCAAAACTGCACCTTCTGGGTGACAGAGGGGAGAAGGACAGCCAGAGAAAGAGAGAAAAAGGGGAGAGTGAGAAAGAGAAGGGGAAGAAATAACTGTGTTCAGCATCACCAGGGAAGCGTTGCCTTGGCTCTCCACTGGCAGCCACTGGATAAGGAGTGACGATGGCATCAGGATGCATGGGAGCATCCTTGGGGAACTGCCCCCAGGCAATCACTGAAGCAAGGGATTGTGACATTGCAGTGTCTTTCCAGTGAGCTTCAGACTCCTGTCCTCCAGCCATATTTATTGTTAACAGCAGGGGCCGCCATATATATCCCAGAAGGGTACAACTTTGGCTTCAGAATAACTATAATAATTAGAATCATAAACAAAATAGAGATAAAAAATTAACTTGAGATTCCTAGAGCAAGTGGAAAAATCAGGCACCAGAATCTCACATTGAAGAGATGCATGCGTACAACCTGTCCGGCACAGGATGAATGTATACCTAAAAGTCATCAGAAGTCTTTGAGAAATAGTCCTCTAGATTTAAAATACAGTTTCCAGAATACTCTGGGGTTCATCATTTGCCTTTGTCTGGAACATCCTTCGTGGCAGGCACCCCCCATCCCCTCATTCTCACTGGAACCTCTTCTCTTCCCACTGGTGTTCCTATCTGCATATACACTTGAGGTCACTTCATCAGATGAAAGCAACAAGCATTTCTTCCTCCAAAAAATTACCCACAAAATTTATCAAATACTTTCATGAAATTCATAGATCCCCTAAACTTCATTCATATATTCTTCTGTGGTTATGGACCCCCTCCCCCCAAAAAAAACACAATTCTATAAATCGCCTTGTGTAAATAAAATATCAGCAACAAACATAAATGCAACCTCCAAGAAGTACTTTGGGTTACTCTGCCAACATCACACAAATCTCTTCTATAACTTGGCCTAAAGACACCCATGTACTGACATTCTTGAGTTTGACAATTAAAATAATCTAGTACAATCTAGTTGCTCCTTAAGGAAGAGACGTATTACTTGCTGGGATCTCAGAAATCCCAATCCTGATCTAAGGGAACTTTCTGTTGAATGCTGATTCCAACTGTCTATTGGAAAATGGCTCAAATGAGCATCAGATAGAGGCAGAGCCCTCTGAAATGCCACACAGTCTGTGCCTTCCAGAGATCCAGCCCCTGCATCCTGAGGCTAAGCCACCTACCCAAGCAGACCCCGGTTACACTATACACTGGACAGTCCTCTAATTCAGGAACAGGTTTTGTGGAAGCCTGTAATTCCCCTCTTTTTCTAATCCCCGTAAAATTAATTCAGACATTTCCACACTTCCCTATAGTTCTACCTACCCTCTCAAGTGTAGCTCTACAGGGAAGCTCTTGTAGGCTTTTGTTTGCTCAATATACTTAAGCCACTTCACCACTGCTTTGCAAAACTCATCAACCGAGGGTTTGGTCTGCAACTTGTTCTACTTGTATTTTGGTTCTTAGGTGTGAAGAGCTTTTGCAACTTGCTAGGCCTCCTGACCTTCCCTTCCTCTTTCCTGGCCTACTTTGCAACTGTGGTGAGTCCTTCCTACCTCCCCACATGCTCTATGGTTTCCTGAAACCTTCACCACACTTCAGCTAAGCAGCCATTCTTAATTCCACTTCCCCTTACACCTCCATACTTAAATACATATACATATGATATTAAATATATAAGATGAACTTGTTAACAAATGAAAAGCAATAAACTAGTGCATTGTCCCATCTCCATTCTCTAGTAATTCTCTAATTCTTGAGATCCATGCCGATCTTCACGTATCTAATGCACGCGTTTGACTGCATGGAGTATGTGGTTGATTCTGTCAATAGGCAGTCTTTCTGGATGTCTGTCCTTCACTTAAGTGTCATGTTTTTGTGCTTTGGTTTCGGAACGATGCCTCTTGTGGTGATTATCATCTGAGATGACTCTGCCAGTGGCAGAAAATAGAAGAGTTTTGGTCGATTGGTAGGTTGGTTTGTCGGTTGGCTGACGTTAGCTACGGAACCAAGAAAAACATCTTGGGGAATCTACGGATTCTGCTACACATCAGCGTTGTTCATTGTGAAGCCCCTGGCTTGGGGAGGGGTCACACACGGAGGTGCTCAGGTCTGTGGGACCTTAGCACAGTTTTCCCAAATGAAGGCCACCAGGGACTGATTTGCACTGGTGTCTGCTCTCCTTGCTGTTTTCACTGGAGTTAAAAGTTGTAAAATATTTCTCTAGTTGCTAAATTAAAATTGTGGCTGTGTCCAAAACCCCATATAAACCCAGACTTGTCACTTTCCTCAGTGCTAGAATAAAAGCAAGCAAAAAAGAAAAAGAAGCAAGAAAGAAATATTATCTCCAATATCCCCAGCC
This sequence comes from Macaca thibetana thibetana, assembly GCF_024542745.1. NCBI lineage: Eukaryota > Metazoa > Chordata > Mammalia > Primates > Cercopithecidae > Macaca > Macaca thibetana. The sequence goes on from NC_065586.1 coordinate 6,962,832, forward strand.
ATGAACTGAATTTATGTGGCAACCAGCAATAGCAATTAAAAGGGAGAAAATGACAAGAAAGCCATTTTTCTTACTCACAGCTTGAATTCTAAAGCCAGTATTTCCTCTGGTTCTTGATCTACTGTTTCTAGATGAAGTCTTTTTCTTCAAACTCAGCTGCAGAGGTTGAGGACAATAGCCTTTTGGAGCTCAATTGCATCCTAAGACTAGCGTATTCTACACTTGTGCTTTGGATAAAAGCAACTGCTGTTCTTTGTACTCCTTGTACCTATTACATAACCCTGAACAAAGCATTGGTTCCTATGGTCTTCCACAATTTGTCCCTCTGAACACTGGGTCAAATGAAATATTTCTTATTTTCAGGGGCTTCAGGGGCCACCAGAAGGATGGTGTATTAGTCTGTTTTCACACTGCTGATAAAGATATACCAGAGACTGCAAAGAAAAAGAGGTTTAATGAACTCAAAGTTCCATGTGGCTGCACAATCATGGCAGAAGGTGAAAGGCACTTCTTATTTGGTAGTGGCAAGGGAGAAGAATGAGAGCAAAACAAAAGCAGAGACCCCTTAAAACCATCAGATCTTGTGAGACTTATTCACTACCACAAGAACAGTATGGGGGAAACTGCCCCCAGGATTCCATTATCTCCCACTGGGTCCCTCCCACGACATGTGGGAATTCTGGGAGCTACAATTCAAGATGAGATTTGGGTGGGGACACAGAGCCAAACCATATCAGATGGTGAGTAAATGAAGATATATTAGTACCATTAAATGAAGTGTTTGTATTTCCTCTCCTTCTTCAAGACTACCAAATCAGTAATGCCATCCTGAGAAGGATTAATCTGCCCTTTCTTTTACCACTCGAAGATGAAAAGAGCAAAATTAAGTACAACATTAAAATTGTAATCTTCTATTTAGAGAAGCTGCAGGTACTTCCACGAGCCAGGCTGTTAAGTATACGGCACGGAGCTGCTTCCTGATGATAACAGCAGGATGAAGCCAGCAGGAGGCCGTGGGTGAAGGATGGTACTTAGGTGTCTGTTTGGGTCTGTAGTAATCTCAGGTAGAGTGTATTGTAAGACAAAACATTTAATGTATTATTTCCTATGACCAAAGATGAGTTTTTCCAGCAATGATTGCATCCCTGGAAGCTGAAGTCATTGTAGTCTAAACGTAAAAATGGCACAAACGAATCAGTTTCTGGGCTATAAAGAAATGGCATAAGTCTTGTCAGCACAACAGTTTGTTTGGAAAATAAAGATACATGTGTTTCCCAGGTTTTACGAAGCCCTGTAGCCAATTTACAGAGCCATTGATGTCCAGTCATGTGTCATTTAATGGCGGGAACACATTCTGAGAAATGCATCATTAGGTGATTTTGTTATGCAAACCATAGGGTGAATTTACAAAAACCTAGATAATAGAGCCTACCGCGCACCGGGGCTGAGCCTACCGCACACTGGGGCTGTACAGCAGGGCCTACCGCGCACGCGGGGCCTATGGTAGATATGGCAGAGCCTACTGCGCACCGGGGCTGTAGGGCAGAGCCCGTTGCTCCCAGGCTACAAAAAAGTACAGCATGCAACTGCTCTGAAAGCTGTAGGAAATGGTAACACAATGGCAAGTATCTGTGTATCAAAACCTGTGTAAACATAGAAAATGCACAGTAAGAACATGGTATAGAAGATAAAAAGGCCAGGCATGGTGGCTCACGCCTGTAATCCCAACACTTTGGAGGCTAAGGTGGGCAGATCGCTTGAGCCCAGGAGTTGGAAACCAGCCTAGGTGGGCAATATGGTGAAACCCCATCTCTACTAAAAAAAATACAAAAATTGACTGGGCACGGTGGCTCATGCCTGTAATCCCGGCAACTTTGAGAGGCCAAGGTGGGTGGATCATTAGGTCAGGAGATTGAGACCATCGTGGCTAACACAGTGAAACCCTCTCTCTACTAAAAATACAAAAAGTGAGCTGGCTGTGGTGGCAGGTACCTGTAGTCCCAGTTACTCAGAAGGCTGAAGCAGGAGAATCACTTGAACCTGGGAGGTGGAGCTTGCAGTGAGCTGAGATCATGCCAGTGCACTCCAGCCGGGGCAACAGTGCAAGACTCTGTCTCAAAACAAAAAGCAAAAAACAAAAAAACCCACAAATATTAGCCAGGTGTGGTGGTGCATGCCTGTAGTCCCAGCTACTCAGGAGGTTTGAGGTGAGAGGATCACCTGAGCCCTGGAGGTCAAGGCTGCAGAGGTAATCATGCCACTGCACTCCAGCCTGGATGACAGAGTGAGACTGTCTCAAAAAAAAAAAAAAAAAAGGATAAAAAATGGTACAGTTGTATAGGGGACTTCCCATGAATGGGGTTGGCAGGACTGGAAACTGTGGAAGTTGATCTAGATGAACCAATGAGTGGTAAGTAAATGTGAAGGCCTAGGATATTACTGTACACTTTTGTACGATTGGCAGTGCAGTAGGTTTGTTTATACCAGCATCCCCACAAACTCATTATGCTATGACACTAGACAATAGGAATTTTACAGCCCCATTCTAATCTTATGGGACCCCATCGTATACACCATCGTCACTGACTGAAACATCCTGATTCACCACATGACTATTAACTTTAAGTGATTGAATCCAAACCTGGGATTTTTCATCTTCTGTCTATTACCTTGAGCAAACAGACTTTTGTTCCTAAACAATATCAGCTCTTGCAAGGTTGGGAAAACTTACAATGTCTTTGAAAATCCTCATAACACACATGTAGGGTGACATTCCATAGCCAGAAGGATCGGGTGAGCTGGTGGACTGACGCTCCAAGGACAAACTTACTCTGCAGCTTATTTTAGAACTCACCTGGTGATATGATTTGGCTTCATCCCCACCCAAATCTCATCTTGAATTCCCATGTGTTGTGGAAGGGATCCAGTGGGAGGTAATCGAATCATAGGGGCTTCTCTTGCTGTTCTCATGATAGTAAGTCTCACGAGATCTGATGGTTATTATAAGAAGGAGTTTTCCTGCACAAGCTCTCTCTTTTTGCTTGCTGCTGTCCATGTAAGACATGACTAGCTCCTCCTTGCCATCCACCATGATTGTGAGGCGTCCCTAGCCATGTGGAACTCTAAATCTACCTAAACCTCTTCCTTTCGTAAACTGCCCAGTCTTGGGTATGTCTTTACCAGCAATGGACTAATACACCTGGAATCTCAGCTTTGTTTTTTGCACTTTAAAAGAATTATACCACCTGAACTCTCATTTTTCTTAATTAGGACAAGTTCAGCCATTTCAAAGAACACTGACCTACCACATTTCACTGAATAAAATACAAAGATTATTACCTGTATGTTTAAGTTTTAATCTAGGCTTTCTGGCATCAAGGTGGATTAAACCCAGTTTACTAAGGACCCACTCCCCCCAAAAAAAATCCAGAATTCCCTGGGCAATAATAATCTTCAATAATATTGACATTTGCCTAAACAATGACATTAACTATAAATTCCATATTTGAAAGTACATTTTGCCATTGGATTTATTTCATTCTCTTTTCAAATGTCTTAAGGATTTTTTCTGCACATATTTCAGGATTTTTTTTTTTACACATTCAGAACAGAAGAACAGACAAAATTGTCACCCTGAAATAAGTTCCTGCTGTTTCATAAATATCGCAGTGAATATGAACAACTTGTCAAAAAGATATTAATGAAAATTTGAGAAATTTTTTTATGAATGCAGTTGAGTTTCACAACCCTTTCATAGTGAAAATGAGTCTGAAGAAAAATGAACTATTCTTTAACCATTATTTCTATTTGTCTTCACATAATTTTGGGGTGTTATAATTGGCTTCTGAATTTATTGTTCATGTCATACGTAGATGAAGAGATGGATGAAAGAAGCTGAAAATATTCTACATTGTGAAAGGCTAAGAGTTTAGACCCACAGGCAAAAGGCTGAGAAGTCTCAGTACTCGTAAACAGGAAAAGATCTTGGATCCCTAAACTGTACTGAAGACATCTCAGAAAGCATAGACCCCATTGATTCTCATCCTTGGCCGCATGTTAGAATAATCTGGAGAGCTTTCAAAATGCTGATGTCCAGTATTAATACCCAGACTAGTTAAATCCAATCTTCTCATTGGCAAGACAGCCTGCAGTAGCCATTTGGGACAATCGTGGGATCAATGCTCCGGGTCTTTCTCATCACCCGTCATCTCCCATTTGTAATTGCAGTGGATTGAATAGCATCCCCCCAAAATGTATGTCTACCCAGAACCCTAGAATATGGCCCTATTTGGAAATATAATTAGTTGAGGATGAAGACAGGCTCATACTGGATTAGGGTGGGTCCTAAATTCAATGATGAACATCCTTATAAGAAAAAGGGAGGACACAGAGAGACACAGACACCCACACGAAAGAAAGCTGTGTGAAAAGGATGACAGAGATAAGGGTTATACTGTCACAAGCTGGATTAGTCAGAGTTCTCTAGAGGGGCAGAATGAATAAAATATGTGTATATATGAAAGGGAGTTTATTAGGGGAATTGGCTCACCCAATTACAAGGCGAAGTCCCATGATAGGCCGTCTGCAAGCTGGGGAAAGAGAGAGAAGCTGGTAGTGGCTCAGTACAAGTCCAAAAGCCTTAAAACCAGAGAAGCCAATATTGCAGCCTTTACTCTGCAGCCAAAGGCCCAAGAGCCCCCTTGAAAGCCGCAGGTGCAAGTCCCAGAGTGCAGAGGCCAAATAACCTGGAGTCTGAAGTCCAAGGCCAGGAGGAGCAGAAGCAAGCATCCAGCAAGGGAAGAAGAAAAGGAGCCAGAAGACTCAGCAAGCAAACAGATCCCCCTTCTTCTACCTGCCTTGTTCCAGCCATGCTGGCAGCAGATTGGGTGGTGCCCATCCACATGGAGAGTGGGTCTTCCTCTCCAGTCCACCCACTCAAACATCAATCTCTTCTGGCAACACCCTCCCAGACACACCCAGAAATAACACTTCACCGGCCATCTAGGCATCCCTCAATCCAATCAAGTTGACACCTACTATTAACCATCACACAAGCCTTGGAGGGCCCCGGGCCACCAGGATCTGGAAGAGGCAAGGAAGGTGTCTTCCCTAGAGACTTTGGTGAGAGATCGGCCCTGCAGACACCTTGATGTCTGACTCATAGAACTGTCGAAAACTTAATGTCCACCGTGTTAAGCCACCCAGCTAAGATATTTTGTTATGGCAGCCCTAGTAAGCTGATACAGTGACCTTCCCCTCATTTTTGGATTACAGAATAAACTACCAGGCAAGGCAATTTCTTATTATCATAGATATTTAAGTCTCATTGTAAATATGGGTTGGACGCCATCTGGGTACAGAACTATTCTGAGATCTTACCACGGTGAGAATACATATATAGAGTGGGCATTGAAGCCCTGATCCAAATCTTTCACCTTCCGTATTATCCTTAATACCACATCTGAAACTGTAAGCTCAAACGGCTACGCTCCAGGCTTCTTCCAACACGATTTTAGATTTTCCAGGTGGATGAAAAAGAAGAGAATAGCTTGGTAACGGATATGAAGTATACTGTGATTGTGACTACTTGATTCATACTCTTTACCACTTTGTCAATTATTAATAGAATGAAACAATAACTAATTTGCTTTTAGAAAACCCAGTAACAAATAATACTTAGGGTAAAGATTGGTCTCATTTTGTCATACTAACAGACTAAATTTAAGTATTAGTTGTGGAGACAGGATGCAGAAAAGTAAGGACAGAAGGATTAGCGTGAAATTTCCCTAAACTGTGTTTCTCAAACCCAGTACACTTATCTATAAGGGAGACAGTATTTTGCAAAAAGTGTTCTTACTATTTCTGATGCACTCTGATCTTTTAAACTCTTTTTTGATCTTGATATTGATGTACAAAATTCATTTCATGCCCTAAAAATGAGTCTCAACTCTGAGTTTAAACAACCTCTAATTGGGGAAATTTGATTATGGATTGAGAATGACGTGATATCAAAGACGCTATCTTTGTGTTAGGTGTAATAATGGCACTGTGGTTCTCTGAGAAAATGTCCTTATCTCTTAGAGATTCAATGAGACGCAAATCTGGATGCTCTTAGAGGCATGTTTCCTTCCTGGTGTTAGTGGCTTAATCGCCCTGGTTCAGCTAGCCTGGGCCCATGTGCAGAAGGCAGAGAGGCCTAAGTCTAATGTTCACATTCCTGACAAGCAAGGCTGGTCCCAGGCTCCTGCAGGCAGACCTTGGCCCTCGGTAAGCCTCAAGTTATTCCTAGGCCTTGAAATTCCTTGATATATTTCTTGTTATCTGAAGAAAGTAGGTGTGTGCGTCCACCTCCCCTTATGCTCACTCACATAATCCTAGGTAACACAAAGAGGGGGCAGGGCTCTCTCTCCTGACTGCCCTCTCTCCTGCAACTTGGGCCATCCGTGCCTGGCTTATAGCATGAAACTTTGAGAGGAGGGAATTTGTCAGGCACTGTGCTACTTCTCTACTTGTAAGTTTCCCCCATTAAAGCCCATGATACATTCGCATCACGTGGCAGTAGTGACGGCTTGCATGACAAGATACACCCTGAATACATAAGAATGAAATGACAGGTGCCTGGGGGGATCTGTTTTAAGTACTTCATTAAGAGGGAGAAAAAGGATGGATGGGGCAAAAGTGATGCAACCTTGATAATGGCTGGATCTGTGTAGCGGGCATGTGGAGGTTCATTTTACTATTCTATTTTGCATATATTTGAACATTTTCATAAGAAAGAATTTTAAAAAGACATGCACACACAATACGGCCCCAGAATGTCTCTTGCCCTGGAACTTGAACATTATATGATAACTGAGATTTTTGGAGAAAGCTGTGTATAGATCCTCAAATGATCATTTCATGGAAAAACAGAAAGAAGAAAGGAGAAATCCGTACAGTAAAACATTTCTATCCAGAAAAGTTTAACACTTCTGCATTTATATGGTAATACAGAGACAATGAGGCCAGCAATTTAGCCCTCTTCCTAGTTACTGTGACATTGTTTTTTATCTTTGTCTATATGGCTAATCTCTCCAACTAAATGGGAAACTGGGTAAGGGCAGGGATATTGACTAATGTCCTTTTGCCTTTTCTGGGAAAAGATGACTTGCATATTGCAGGCATTTTATCAATATTTTTTAGTTGATTGAGCTATGTAAATATACTTGTAGTTATAGTTTTAAGATTGGGCACACTTGTTTGCATTCTTCTACTTCCTTTAAAATATGCACTTTGGGAGGCCGAGGTAGGCGGATCATCTGAGGTCGGGAGTTCAAGACCAGCATGACCAACATGGAGAAACCCCATCTCTACTAAAAATACAAAAAATTAGCTGGGCATGGTGGCACATGCCTGTAATCCTAGCTACTCAGGAGGCTGAGGCAGAAGAATTGCTTGAACTCAGGAGGCGGAGGTTGCAGTGAGCTGAGATCGCGCCATTGCACTCCAACCTGGGCAACAAAACGAAACTCCGTCTCAAAAAAAGAAAAAAAAAAATTACTTGCATATGGTAAAAACAAAAACTTACTATTAGAGTTTTCAACTGGAGAGCCATCACCAAGCTTATTAGAGAATAGTTTAAAATATATATTAAGCATTTACTCTGTGTCCGTCACTCTGCAAAATGCTTTATGTAAAATATCCCATTTAATCTTCATAGTAATCCTAGAACAGTTACTGTGAGAACCTTCTGATAGGGAAACTGAGGCACGGAGATTAAGCCTTGTGACTTTCTTAGTGTCACAAAGCTACTTAGCAATAGAGCCAGATTTTAAACCTCAGAAGAATGACTGATGCTAGAATCCTTTCTTTCAAAGGCCCTCTCTCCTGCAATTCAGATGAGGCCCATGAGGTGGTGCTCTTGAGCACCATATCCAAGAGGACTCAGATTCTGCTTGGCCCGTGTGATCCTGAAAGCTACATTCTATCTTTCATTTAGATCCTGAAAGCTACTAAAAAATGACATAAAGGACTCATATCTATTGGGCATCGAATGTACCAGACACTATGCTAGCTGCTTTACAAATATTGTTTAATTTAATCTTCCCATAAGGAAGAGACATGATTAATTACTATTATAGTAATTCAACATTATATCAAGATATATCAATATAATACCAAGATACATCAAGAAATCAAATATCTTTCTAAATATGGGAAACAGGATACAGCCTGGTGTTTGCTGATGGCTTGGTGGCTGAGTTTACTCCAGCATAAAGCGGGGCAAATCAAGAATGCTAACAGGTGCCTTAGCATGACCAGGTGACTGTCATCAATGAATAAATGCAGGAGGCAAACTTCTGAAACATTACTAGAGCGACAGGGAGAAGGACAGAGTCTCTGTGAAAAGTGTAGAGTTTGGTAAACTGAAGATAAGTGCTGAGCAAAGAAAAAACAGCCAAGAGGGGACAATCAAGTGCACGGGAGGAGAGGAGAGGAGAGGTAGTGACTTTGTAAGAAAGAGGAGTGTAGACAAGACGGTGGCAGGAAGGAAATCCTCAGTGAATTGGGAATTTGAGTGTCACTTCCATCTATTTTAGATCTAAGTCACACAATAGAATAAGCATCTATCAGAACAAATTAAGAAAAATAATCCCTCAAGGAAAGAAAAGAAATTCCCACTTCAGATAAAAAATCAAATTATGTGATCAAATAAGTGAGCAAAGAGGTCTATATATATTTGCTTTTACCAATTGAATGAGTATAGTCACTGGAGAAAACATGATGTTAGTTCCTCAAAAACTTAAACATAAAATTACCATCTGCAAAGCACAGAATGTTTGTGTCTCCCCAAAATTTACATCTTCAAAGCCTAACCTCCAATGTGACAGTATTAGGAAGTGGGGTTCTTAGGTCATGAGGACAGAGCCCTCAGGAGGGGGACTAGTACCCTTATAAAGGGATTCCAGAGAGCTCTCTCACCATTTTTTCCTGCGGTGAAAATATAACAAGAAGTCGGTAGTCTGCAAACCAGAAGAGAGCCCTCACCAAAACTCTACCTTGCTGACACCCTGATCTCAGATGTCCAGCCTCCTCAACTGTGAGAAATAAACTTCTGTTGTTTGTAGGCCACTCGATCTATGGTGTCTTGTTATAGTAGCCTGAACGGACCAAGACACCCTATGACACAACAATTCCTCTTCTCAGTATATGCACAAAAGAATTGAAAGCAGAATTTCAAAGAGAAATCTGTACACTCATGCATCATAACAGCATTGTTCACAGTAGCTAAAACATGGCTGCAACCCAGAAGTCCATCAATGGATGAATGGATAGCACAATGACAATGTAGTATATACAGAAAATGGAATATTATGCAGTCTTAAAAAAGGAAGGAAATGCTGATACAGGTTATAACATGGATGAACCTTGAGGACATTATGCTGAGTGAAATAAGCCAATCACAAAATGACAAATATGATATGATTCCACTTATATTATATACCTAAGGTAATCAAAATTATATAGATCACCTGAGGCCAGGAGTTTGAGACCAGCCTGGCCAACAGGGTGAAACCCCATCTCTACTCAAAATACAAATATATATATATATTAGCCAGGCATGGTGGCAGGCACTTGTAATCCCAGCTACTTGGGAGGCTGAGGCAGAAGAATTGCTTGAACCCAGGATGCAGAGGTTGCAGTGAGCAGAGATCACACCATTATACTACAGCCTGAACAAAACTTCATCTCAAAAAAAAAAAAAAAAAAAGTTATGTTGTGTATTCTATCACAATAAAAATTGAAAATCAATGAATACATTGATAAAGAGACAAATAAACAAATCTAAGGCCCCTGAATTTAAAACCAAACAGACTTTGGGAAACCATTTTTATATGTTTTTTGCTGGGCAGAAGAAACACATGGCACAATATGTCTAGTTACTTTCCTGCCAGCTTGAGAGGCAAAACTGCATCGTTAGGCATCATGCCCCCAGCACCCAGCACGATGCATGGTGCACATTAGATTCCAAAAGCAGTTTCTGCACAATTAGAACAGGTTAAAGCAAAAATAAGAGAGGGCTCAAAGATGTCTCATAGAGAGAAAACAGTGGTCAACCAGTTTTATCACTAAAGAATCAGCAGCTCATTGAATAGTAGGTTGGATATTTCTTGAGGGAGGGGGATGCAGAATCCTTCTCGTGCTGGAGTAGATGCTGCTGACATCATCTCTTTACCTTCTTTCTTGTTTGTTTGTTTGTTTGTTTGTTTGTTTGAGATGGAGTCTCACTTTGTTGCCCAGGCTGGAGTGCAGTGGCACAGTCTTGGCTCACTGCAACCTCCACCTCCCAGGTTTGAGCGATTCTCTTGCCTCAGCCTCCTGAGTAGCTGGAATTACAGATGTGCACCACCATGCCTGGCCAATTTTTTTGTATTTTTAATAGAGACGGGGTTTTGTCATGTTGGCCAGGCTGGTCTTGAACTCCTGGCCTCAGGTAATCCACCCGCCTTGACCTCCCAAAGTGCTGAACCTCACATCTGTAATGCCAGGACTTTGGGAGACCGAGGCAAGTGGATCACCTGAGGTCAGGAGTTCGAGATCTCTACCTTCTTTCTACAAGAAACTCTCATGTCAGTGTCGGCCTACTCCTATCTGTATGACAAAGGCATTTCAAATACTAAACACACACATCCCATAAAGTGGGTGTTATTATTCACACTTACAGACAGGAACATTAGTACTATGGCTTAAGTAGCTTGACCAGGGAGTGCTGGTGAGTCACTATTAGCAGCCCACATTTGCAGCCCAGTTGGAAGCAGCTCTCACTGCCTCATCATGGTGTCTCTGGAAATCCCACACGCCTATTATCATCAGCCAACACCATGTCCTCTTCATTCCTGACCTTCACACCCACCTTGCTTTCTTGAGCTTCCTACCCTGGTTGTCAGCATTTCTATCTATAATACAAACAGTCCTAAGATGAATATTTTGTAGACAGTCTTTCTTTTTACAGGAGTCTAAGAAAAAGCTTAGATTTTGTTTTCTTGTCTTGGTTTACTGGAGAACCATCAATTCAGTATCATTTTGAAAGGAAGGACTTTGGCTCATGAGTCAGACTTAGCCTTGGACGGTGTGTGGGGAGTGTGGGGATATTGTAATACGAGGTGGGGATCTGGCTGCTTCTTCTTGGTGCATAACAATCACAATCACTTTAGAAGACTGAGCCTCTTCGGATCGATGCACTCCGTCTTCTCTTCTGGGAACCTTTCGGAGCATTTACCTTGTAGGTCTCATGACATTTCTGGTGAGCTGTAGCCTCAGAGAGAAGAAATATGGAGCTGACAAAAAGAATGTAGATGTGCAGAGAGTATCAGTGAGTTCTCTCAAGGGTATCACACATAGAAGGGAATGGGAAACATGGCGAAACCCCATCTCTACAAAAAGTAAAAAAATTAGCCAGGCATGGTGGAGCACACCTGTAGTTCCAGCTCCTAAAGAAGCTGAGGTGGGAGGATCGCCCGAGCCGGGGAGGCAGAGGTTGCAGTGAGCTGAGCTGAGATCGCACCATTGTATTGCAGCCTGGGCAACAGAGAAACACCCTGTCTCAAAAAAAAAAAAAAAAAAAAAAAAAATCTTCAGGACTCTAAATTTGCAACTATCCTTGACATCCTCGATGCTATGTTAGTGTTAACCGTGCTAAATTTTTCATTGGTCCTTCCCTTTAATAGCAAGTTGCTTTAGAAACAAATATTTCCTCCCAAACCGTCTATACATCTCTAAATTCTGTTTGCAATTGCTATGTTTATTTTATTCTTGCAAATATTTGAACACTTCTGCATAAACACCCATTTAGAAATCAACCACTTGAACTTTAAGAAACTTTTGACATTAACAAAATTAAATGACGTTTTTCCTAACTCTCACTGTTCTTCCAGCAATTTTTTTGAGCAACCCCTATTTGGAACAGAAATAATGTCACTTCAGGAAAGAGGCATTGACATTTTCTGACCAAGCCACCTTTAATAATTCATTATCACCAACTATTCCAATGTTGTTGAACTTAAAAATCAGAAAATGCAATGCTATGCTTATAGTTAACTTCTCAGTGACATGAATTATTTATTTTGTGCCATTTCTGGAAGAAAAAATATGGCCCACAGTCATAGCACGAGTGTATGTATATTTAATATTTTTACTGCACATGCATTAAAAATCAGTATTTATTCCCTAGAAAAATAGGATAGGGTAAGGGTTGACTGGCTGCTACAAAGGAAAACACTGTCCCTTTTGGGGTTGCAAAGCAACCAGACACAGCAAAGTGTTATGTAAGCTGGAAAGGTGGTGAATGAGGGTTTCTTGGGCTTGTTTGTCTCTGCCACTGAGGTCACGCAGCCTGCTGCTTCCTTCTAAGTTTTATTGCAGGGGTCCCCAACCCCAGGGCCATGGATGGGTACTGGTCTGTGGCCTGTTAGGAATCAGGCTACACAGCAGGTGAGCGGTGGGGAAGCGAAGCTTCATCTGTATTTACAGCCACTCCCCATCGCTGGCATTACTACCTGAGCTCAGCCTCCTGTCAGATCAGCCGCAGCATTAGATTCTCACAGGAGTGTGAGCCCTATTGTGAACTGCGCATTTAAGGGATCTAGGTTGTGTATTCCTTATGAGAATCTAATGCCTGATGACCTGACACTGTCTCCCATCACACCCAGATGGGACTGTCTAGTTGCAGGGAAACAAGCTCGGGCTCCCACTGATTCTACCTGAGTTATATCAGTTATTACAACAGATACTGTTGTAATATATTGTTATTACATTGTAATATATAATGAAATAATTATACCACCCATGTAGATAGCTGTATAATAATAATAATAATAATAGAAATAAAGTGACCAGGCCATGTGCGGTGGCTCACGCCTGTAATCCCAGCACTTTGGGAGGCCGAGGTGGGCAGATCACAAGGTCAGGAGATTGAGACCATCCTGGCTAACACGGTGAAACACCGTCTCTACTAAAAATACAAAAAACTAGCCGGGCGCAGTGGCGGGCGCCTGTAGTCCCAGCTACTCGGGAGGCTGAGGCAAGAGAATGGCGGGAACCCGGGAGGCGGAGCTTGCAGTGAGCCGAGATCCGGCCACTGCACTCCAGCCTGGGCGACAGAGCGAGACTCCGTCTCAAAAAACAAAACAAACAAACAAAAAAAAAACAAAACAAAACATAGAAATAAAGTGGCCAGGCGTGGTGGCTCATGCCTGTAATCCCAGCACTTTGGGATGCTGAGGCGGGTAGATCACCTGAGGTCAGGAGTTCGAGACAAGCCTGGCCAACATGTAGTGAAACCCTGCTCCTACTAAAAATACAAAAAATTAGCCAGGCGCAGTTGTGCATGCCTATAATCCTAGCTACTTGGGAGGCTGAGGCAGGAGAATCGCTTGAACCCGGGAGGTTGAGGTTGCAGTGAGCCGATTGTGCCATTGCACTCAGCTTGGGCAGCAAGAGTGAAACTCCCTCTCAAAAAGAAAAAAAAAAGTGCACAATAAATATAATGCACTTGAATCATCTCAAAACCATCGCCCTTCCCCGGTCCATGGAAAAATTATCTTCCATGTATCCAGTCCCTGGTGCCAAAAAGGTTGAGGACAGCTGACATAAAGGATGGGAACCTTGGTTTGATAACATAACCACCATTGGATAATGGTAGAAAATACTCCACCTGCAAGCCAGAAATCTGGTGAACACAAGCAGATAAAATGTTTCAATATTTATCTCATTATCAATGAACTGACTTTCTGATTTATATTTTTATGTACGATGAGTTAGGTTAGTATGTATCAACCCTAGAGGACATTGTTTTTTTGTTGTTGTTGTTGCTTTGTGTGGCCTTAAGGTTTCATTTTATTTTACTATTATTATTTTTGAGATGCAGTCTCGCTCTGTTGCCCAGGCTATAGCGCAGTGGCACAATCTCGGCTCACTGCAAGCTCCACCTCCCTGGTTCACGCCATTCTCCTGCCTCAGCCTCCCAAGTAGCTGGGACTACAGGTGCCTGCCACTACACCTGGCTAATTTTTTGTATTTTTTTTTAGTGGAGACGGGGTTTCACCGTGTTAGCCAGGATGGTCTCGATCTCCTGACCTCGTGATCCACCCACCTCAGCCTCCCAAAGTGCTGGGATTACAGGCATGAGCCACTGTGCCCGGCCAACATTTTTTCTTAATTGTGGTAAAAAGTAGACAACATACAATGTACCCTCTCAATCACTTTGAAATGCATCATACAGGAGTGTCAAGTATATGTACCTTGTTATATAACAGATCTCCAGAACTTTTTCATCTTGCAAAACTGAAACTCTGTACCCATTAAGAACCACTCTCATTTTCCCTACTCCCAGCCCCTGCCCATCATTTTACTTTCTGTCTCTATGATTTTGACTATTCTAGGGATCTCATGTAAGCGGAATCACGTAGTATTTGTTCTTTTGTGTCTGGCTTAATCCCCTTAGCATAATGTCCTCAAGCTTCATTCATATTGTAGCATATAATGGGATTTCCTTCTTTTTAAGGCAAAATAATATTCCGTTGTATGTACAGAACACATTTCTTTATTTATTCATCCTCCAATGAACACTTAGCCTGCTTCCACATCTTGGCTACTGCAAATACTGCTACAATAAACATAGGTTTCCAAATATTTGAATTCTTTTAGATATATACTCAGAAATGGGATTGCTGAATGATTGGCGAGTTTTATGTTTAATTTTTTTTAGGAACTTTAAAACGGAAGAAAATATTTGACAAGGTGACTTCTGTATTCAGAAGGGTTCGTGTTGGTCAAGGCAGTGTGTCGGCCAGTGAGGAGCCTGGCCTGAGTGACCAGACCAGAGGATTCTGAAAGTGGGAAATAAGGTGGGCAGGTAAGAAGAGGCTTGCTCACAAAGCCCCAGAGAGCAGGCAGACCCATGAAGCTATGGAGCAAGACTTTGATGAGCTGCAGCAGCTCTTATCTGGGATGTGGCATCGAAAAAGCAACATACTGAAAAGATCAGTTCATTAATTCATTTATCAAACATATATGCTTACTATGTGTGCAGAGCTAGTCTAGATGCTGGGGACATTGTAGTAAACATTACCGATAAACTGCTGCTCCATGCAAGCTTAAATTTTGGTGAGAGGAGACAAAGGATATGCAAGTAAATTGTGTGTGTGTGTGTATGTGTAAAATAAGTCAGAATAATAAGTGCTATGGAAAAAAGTAAAGCAGAGTAAGGGAAGAGGGAGGAAGACTGTTTTAAATAGGGGAAGGGCATGGAGAGATTCTCTGAGCAGATCCTAGCATGAAGAGAAGGAGCAAGACCAATGGCCATCTAAAATGAAAATATTCCAGGCTGTGGGAATGGTGACTGCAGAGGCCCTGAGGTGGGGACACGCAGGTGTGCCGGAGGAGCTGAAGGTTGGACTGTTGTGGCCAGAGCCAAGGCCAGTGGGAGATGGGGGCACAGAATGTGAAGGACTGAAGGATTATGTGACCATTATAAGGACTTTGGCATTTACTCTGAGTGAGATGGAAAAATCACTGGAGGTTTTTGAGCACCACAGTGACATCTTAGAAGGACCTTTCTAGCGGCTGTAAGAAGTATAGTCAGCAAGTAGCAAGAGGGGAATGAGATCACCCAGTGAGGATCCTGTAACAGACCAGATATGAGAAGGTTGGCTTAGACTAAAGTGATATTGGTGGAGGAGGTGAGAAGGGGTTAGATTCTGGCTATATTTATGAAGAGAATTAACAAGATTTGCTGATGAATTAGATATGGAGAGAAAGAGGAATCATCTTACATGACTCCCAGGTTTTCAACCCTAGCAACCAAAAGTTTGACATTGCTATTTACCGAAGAATGGAAAATAGGAGAGAAGTTAGGCATTTTGTGAAGTATCAGGCATTCTGAAGAAAAATTAGATTTGTAGAAGTATGCAGTGTAGACTGGTTCCTGGACATTGAGATTATTCCACTGATTCATTTAAGAAGCAATGACAGACCAATGAGGTGAAGGGTACAGTAATGGGGGATGAATAAGGGGCTCTAGGAGGTTTTGTTAAGGTAAAATAACAGTGCATGTTGAGAGATCAAAAATAGTCAATCCATGAAATATCAGAGACTCCAGAGTAGACGTGGGAAGAAGTACAGAATGGTATAATTTGTGTCTTGTTAACATGCAAAAGAATAGAGTGGGGGATAGCCATACCTTTTATAATATGAATCTAGGATATCTATTTCTATAACACAAACCTATGCAACTTCTCTGATAAGGTTTCCATACATTAGCAAGACTCAATGACAAGATTTTGCTCTACGTTGTTAGAAAGGAGGACGAGTTCTTTTTAAGCTTGCGTTTTCCAGGAGTCCTCAATAGATACTGATTACAGATTCATAGATGCAGCTTCTCAATCACTAGTTCATGAATTTTCACTTTTGCACTTTCCTACTTGGGCTTGCCCAACTGCACAAAATTTTAACTGTCTAGATTCAAGTCTCAAGGTTGAGAGGACTTTAAGTGCATTAAACAGATAAAGTGTATGTGTAATAATATCCACCTCTTCCATCTGCTTCTGAAATTTAAAAAAAAAAAAAATCTAGGAGAATGAGAAGTGTGTCTTACAAACCAGTGATGACCAAATAGGATGAGGTTGTGAGTGTAAGGTGCATGACACATTCAGCCAGCTGTCTCACTTCAGGTTTCAACTCCCCCATCAACACCTGCGTATCACAAAACTGTAGGCAGGGCATTCCATGGCCCTCTGCTGGGGTTCAATCTCTGTTCATGAAATTGTAGAGAATAAAACTAAAATGCTATAAAAAATAATATCCATGCAATGACAGACAAAATTATGGAAAAAAGTGGAAGGAGAGTAATCCATAAAATATCAGAATAATAAACATTACAAACACAGATACATGTTTGGTACATATTCAGAGGGAAAAGAAAAGAATTTATCTTTGTCTCATTTTTTTTTTTTTACTTTTCTTATGTTTAACTCAATACAACAAAATATACATTTAAATTGCTTTCGAGCATCAGGAGTCTATTTTTTCCATTATGACAGTTTCACAGAACGTTATCATTGTCTTTGTTTGAATAACTGATGGAAGCACTGCGGTTTTTTTCACCCAATAACTTAGGTAGTATCAAACGTAACTCCCACCCAGTCCCCAGACAGCAAGGGTTAGAACCACCAATGCTTCTCCAACCACCCTATTCTCAAAATGTCATGGGATTTCCTCTCAGCAGAAGGCGAGAGAAGCCCACAAAATGGTCAAGATCACCGTCCTTGATAAAAGCAAAGGGAGGAGACATCCAGATTTATCTATGTTTGAAGAATAGGTGTAGGACTTACCCTCCTACTGTAAATAACTATACAATGTAGAAATAAAATTATTTACAGGGACTGGACCACTGACTTCATAGGCTGTCATTCTGAGAAGAGGAGAACCTACCAGTGACTTCCAAATTCACCCCAGCTTCATGCCTCTAGGCACTTTCCAAACCATAGTGCACGCACACACACACACACACACACACACACACACACACACACACACACAAAGGAGCAACATTCTTACCGGGTAAAGGAAACAAAGATTGGAGTTTGAGTCTTTAAAGGCAGGTGGAATATATGGGGCAGAGTGTCAGAAGGGAGCTGTGTAGAAAGGGAGTTCTGGAAATCTGCATAACATTTCTCCTTGTGTCTTTGGCCAGATATAAAGCTGTGTATGTGCTGGAGAAAATTCTGTAAGACCTATTAGGAAACAGCTACTAGGAAAGGGGTTGTGAACTGAATGGAATTTCCAAAAATGACACAGTGCTGGGAGATGTTGCAGCTCCAACCTCTCATAATGGAGACACCACACTGAACATCCAAGGAACAAAATCACATCTCAGGAATAGATATGTTTTAGCCCTAGACTACCATCAGTTCTAGACCCAACCTAACAAAGCATAAAACAAATGTTTGACAGAATCAACTGTCAGAAGAAAACTCAATATCTTTCAAAGAAACAAAGTAAAATCCACACTCTACAATGTGTGATCTACAATGTACAGCGTCTAATAGTTTTTTAAATGACTAAGACATGCAGAGAATCAGGAAAATTTGATCTACTCCAAAAGAAAATACAGTCAACGGAAACAGACCCAGAGATTATATTAATGTTGGAATTAGCAAGCAAAAAAATTTAAAATAGCTGTTTTATATCAAAATTTAAAACTTTTGCTCAAAAAAAAATGCACCATTAAGAAAATAAACAGGCAAGCCATAAACTGGGAGAAAATATTTGCCATGCATAAATCTGGCAAAGCCTTGTATCCTGAGTATATAAGAACGTCTAGAAGTCAATGATAAAAAGAAAAAGGAACCTAATCAAAACCTGGCAAAATCTTGGACATACAATTTAAAAAGAAAGATATAAAAATGGCCAAAATCATTAAGAAAATGCAAGTTAAAATGACAACAAGATGATACCACACTGTCACTGGAACATCTAAAATTAAAAAGATGGACAATCCAACCCAATGTTGGCAAGGGTGTGAAGCACCAGGATTCTCATATGTTGCTGGTAGAAATGTAGAATTGTACAATTATTTCCAAAGAAAAGGTCTTTTTCTTTAGAGTTTATCAAGAACCTACCGTAAAAGCCACGATTTCCATTCCTAGATTTTTATGCAATAGAAATGAAAACCTATGTCCACAAACCCCATATGTATATGGTATTTATCGGTATTTATTGACAAGACCCCAAAATGGCAACAATGGAAATGCCATCAAAAAGTGAATAGATATTTTAAATTGTGGCAGTGGAATCTCCTTGGTTAAAAAAGAAAGAAAATGAATCATTCTTATGCATACATAACACCATAGTTGATTCTCACAGACATTGTGATGAGTAAAAGAAGACAAACATGAAAGAAGATACTACGCATGCTTCTAATTCACATGAAGTTCTAGGACACACAAAACTAAACTGTGGAGAAAAAAACCAGAAGAGTGGTTTCCTAGGTGAGAACAGAGTGTAGTGCCTGGGAAGGATCATAAGAAATATGCTTGGATATTTCTTGTAACTTGGAAGCATCAGTTACATGGGTGTGAACACTGCTGAAACACTGAACTGTACACTTGAGATCTGTACATTTCACTGTACTTAAGTTATATCTCACTTTAGGCAAAGGAATACACCGGAGGGCAGGTGGCATGAGAGAAACAAAGACAATGCTGTGATTTCTGGTAGCGAGAATGCCAGCAAGCAGGTACCAGATTGCAACCCTGCTACTCCCAGTTCAGTCCAGTCCAGTCCAGTCCAGTCCTAAGTCATTGCAAAGAACCACTGCGAATCCAGCTTAGGAAAAGTTGAAGAAAAAAGTGTAGCTCAGAAGAAGTACAGAGCAGCAATTGTGAGTATGATGCACCAGATCAAACCAGAAAAACCTGCCAAAAAAAAAAAAGCAAGGTAAAATTGGGTCAGGTGTGAACCTCCATGAAATAAAGCTTGCAAGATATAAGGTAAAAGGAAGCCCAAGCCAAAACACATCCAACCACCAACACGATGTCGCCCAAGAATAGCAGGTATAAGGTAGATCAGACAAGCCCTCTGGCCTTCTTCTAGAACACTGGGCAGAACTGCTGTGTAGTGGCCTAAAGGGTTTCCCCTCATCCCCTGCAGGGAGAAGCAGCTCTGTTTTTCCCCTGGGCAGTGCTCCAAATGTGCTGTCCTGCCGACCTCCTAACAATCCCAGGCAAGGTATGGGGCATATTGTGCCCAGCTGAACCCACAATCAAATGACATTAGCTTTATCTTATTAGCTTGGTGCAAAAGTAATCGTGGTTTTTCCATTACTTTTAATTACTTCATTCTAGATAACTCTTGATGCACCATCTACTATTATGGTCCCAACCAAACACAGAACAATGATCTCGTATCCAGACATTTCAGAAGTATGTGAAAAGTCCGTGTGGACATACAGGAATGGTTACGTGTGCTCTGCTCTTGGCCCAACCGCTCCACCGGAATGGAAGGAAAGAAACAATAATGCTATTAATTCCTGGGTAAAAGGAGAGCATTAACAGGTATAACTGGGAATGAGAAAGGTCCGTGTGTTTTTGGAAGACAGAGTGGATGGAGGAACAGTGGGGGTGTGGCAATACAGAGAGATTCCGGCAATGAGGACTTCCTTATGAGAGGTAACACATTTTTCCTTACAGAACTGATGAGGGGGTAGTTCTAAGAGGGAAGATTGAAGTTAAGCACATGGCTGAAAACAGTAAGACTTGGTTCTCATCTGCACGTAGGACCGTTGGACACTCCTCGCGTTGCTCATCTCAACCCTTGCAGCCAGGCAGCCACACAGCCCCTCTCACCAGCGGGAGACAAGAGTTACTCTCTGAATACACTGAAACTAAGATCCTCTGGACTCAGGGGCATGAAGCAGAGAAGGCAGCATGAGATACAAGGCTGAAAACAGAAGGATTAAATGAAATCTCCACCTTGAACTTTAGGACTGCAGCCTGGGTCCCTCCCATTGCTCCCAGATACCTGCAGTCAGGCAGAAGGACATCTCTGTGGAGACACTGCCTGGCTCCTGGGTGCACATCTGCGTTGCAGGCTCTCTCAAGAAAGCTGCATTCCTCCTCAACTGCCTCAACTGGGGACTAAACCCAGAAGAGAAAAGTGTGGGATGGAGGGAACTAGACCCCAGAAAGGCAGTACAGGGAAGCCACAGGCACTCAGCTTCATGCCAGGCTTAGATAACAAACTGGGACAGAGGAAGGGGAAGCTTGGAGGACATTCCTCTGAGGAGGTGTGGAGCAGGTGGAGAACTGGACAGCAGAACCGACCTGATGGACTGCTTGGCATTGCGTTCGAGCTCTTGGCAAGATTATTAGTAGATGTATGCCAAATGTGTTAAAACATCTGGAAAGAGTTACTGATAAGTACATATAAAACTAAGCAAATGGAAGAAAATGAGGCAATTATTAATTCCAAGAATAACAAAAACATAGTGTGACACAGAAAATGGAATCAATTTCTATGACTTGACCCATTAGTAAAAATCATTACATAGCATTATCTAATTGGTGGATGTGGCCCAAATTTGATGTATGACACTACTGAGAAGACAAGGGAAGAAGAAAGAAAGAGGGGCTGGTGGAGATGTAAAAGAGGTAAATCCCCAAATTTTAAAACATGTAAAGTTGATAGATATTATCTAAGATTGATCAATTAATACATAGCAGTACAAGTATATGATTTGGAAACACAAAGGCGAATAGCAGAAAAACAAAAACCTTGGAACTGGCTTTCTCTGGGAAAACAGGGATGAGAAGGAAGAAGGCAGGTGCAGCCGTGTCTCGGATGCTGCCAGTGTCCACCCACGTCCCCTTAGCCTCACCTGTCCTGTACATGCTGGTCACTTGCTTCTGCAAGTCCCTGCGACCCTTCCCCTGAGTGCTGTCTCTAGCTGGGCTCAGCCTGCACATGGGCAGAATGAGTGATTCCCACTCTCAATAACCCTCAGACAAGCCATGGACAGGAACTGGAAATAGACAGTCCAACTCACTCATCCCTTGGGTAGGTCAACTCTGAGGTTCATCCTACACCATCTCCCAGTGCTGTCTGGTACTATCTGCTCATTAATGCTCCCCACATTGACTCCCTTCCTTCCTTTCTCCCTTTCCCACCTCCATATCCGTGCTTCCTGGAATCACTTCCCAAAGAAAGAAGCCATTTGCACTCTAAATCTTGTTTGAGGGTCTGCTTCCGGGGAAGCCCAACCTAAGACCGGTTGTTACTCAATAGGAAACTTTCAGAACAGCAAGAATTGATGCCTTCACTATGTGCATATAACCACTATGAAAATAAAATAAAATAGTGTAAGAGTGATTCTCTTCTGAAATGATGCCATGCTATAGCTATTATATTAATCATTAGTTTATTTATTACTCAAGTGAATTTGCAATAGATTCGTTATAACATGATAGGCTCAATTAATAAGTGAAGTATGATCATTTAGTATTGGAATTAAAAATGATCTCCTAATACATATCACCTGGTGGTGCTGCCATCTGAATAATAATCTGGAAGAAGTGCCTCTTCTTCCCAGCACATCAAGCTAGCGTTTCTGTGCAGTCATTGTGTCAAAGAGTAAGTTTTTCTATGATTTCTCTGTTTCCACATTTGTTCCTCCGCTAGAGCTAATAGTTGTTTGCTTGCTTTTTTTTTTCTCTCCATAGATTTTTGGTTAAGCGTCAACTAAGTTTGGCAGCAATATTGACTTCTCTGCTTATACCAGTGTTACTGCTCCGGGAGTTTCACTGACAGTCAAGTGACCATTCATTGATTAGGATTTATTATCCTCTATGACTCCTGTCTTTCTACATAATAGCACTGTGATTACTTTCTAAAATACTCTAAGGTGTACAGTCTGATTTTGTAATGCTTCACCCGTTCACATATGAACACTAATTACTGCATTGCGTTATCATCTTACCATCAGATTTCTCGATTCCCAGTCAAGGACTTCACGGACCAGTGCAGTGACCAAGCCAAAGTCACAACTCAGCAGATCTGGTTAAGTTTGTTGCTGGGACTGTTCGCTTAGGCGGCTGGAGAACACAGATGCTCTCCAAATCCAGACTCAAAAACTAGCACAGAGATACTCCTCAGTAGTGACAGGATGACCTCACTCATCAGAACATCATTCTACATTGACTTTACTATTCAGAGTTTATAACTCTCGATCTACTTTGCTAACAGCTTCCTTGCTCAGAACTTCAACGAGTGTGATACTAGCTCACTCATAACCACTCCACTAAGAATACACAGCATAGCATCAACTTCTAAGTGCAGTGCCCAAGAGGCTATGGGCCAGAAAGAAATTGTTTCATGAAAAATGCCAAGAACAAAGAAAAAAAAGTCATATTTTAAGAAAATAAATGTTGAGGAATAAAACTGACCAGCAATAAATAGGCCCATTGCTAAAGAATTAAGGCAATGTAAACAAGTGATTAAAAGATGGTAGAACTCCTTGCCTTCTAACTTCTTGGTTTTCACTCAGGAAAATGCACAAGCATTATTCCAAAGGAGAGAAGCTTCATTGTAGGAAGAAATATACATGCTATTCTTTCACAGAATTCAAATCACAAAGCACCTTTCATGAAGAGCTCAAGTTTGGAAATATAAGCTCACGGATTTGGTCTCAAAAGTATTGCCATAATGAGGGAAATAACTGGAGGAGAACAGAAGACATGGCAGACAAACGTTGTCCCAGCCTTGAGGAAAGAAGCAAAGGGGAGCTTTAGGGAAGGTAAACTGCTCAGTGTGCTGTGCTCTAAAGGAATTCTAGAACAGAGCTTCCAACAGGTGACTTGGAATATTACTAATTATTACAAGATTGTTGGGAATCAGTCATGCCAGGGATATGTCAGAAGCCTGCTGTATTTTATTTCCTGAGGCACTCAATGAAGCCTCTTTTTTCTGTCTTCGAACATTTCTCAAGTGTTCATTTGGGAAATGAACATGGGCTGAGAGCAGGATAGATGGCCTTGGAGTTGTTGAACAAGCAGGCATGCCCAAGGAGTTTGATTAATCGAAGTTAACCTTTCAAGGGGCAGTTAATGGTGCAGTAAATAATCATGATGAAAACTTGGGTTTGGGATGTGGGCCTGTAGTCACCAGCTGGGTGGCAAGTTACTTGACCTCACTTGCTGGGTCTTAATTTCCTGATCTGTCTCTAAATGGTCATGATGATCATGCTGAAATCCTGAAGTTGGGGGTCAAATGAGGCAGTGCCTATATGAGGGTTTACACGGGCCAAGTACACTCAATAGTAAGGGTCCACCAAAGCTCACCTCACAAGGCTTCTATCCTGTGGGTTTAAAAACAATTGGCCCATTCATCTCACAATTTCATTTCTGTATCTGGGAAGCATGTGCAGCCAAGAAAGCTTATTGGCTTTCTAAGTTTTACCCCATCCTGACCTCTGCAATATAGAAGCCACTCCATAAACGTACTTTTCCTGCCTCCTGTGTGCTTCTCCCTCCAGTGCTGAGTATTTTGATAGCATTTTCTTTTCTTAATGAGAAGTGAATTTGCAATTTAATTTTTATTTATTTATTTTATTATGAATATTTTTTGAGACGGAGTCTCACTCTGTCACCCAGGCTGGAGCGCGGTGGTGCAATCTCGGCTCACTGCAAGCTCCGCCTCCAGGGTTCACGCCATTGTCCTGCCTCAGCCTCCCAAGAAGCTGGGACTATAGGCGCCCGCCGCCACGCCCGGCTAACTTTTTGTATTTTTAGTAGAGATGGGGTTTCACCGTGTTAGCCAGGATGGTCTCGATCTCCTGATCTCATGATCCGCCCGCCTCAGCCTCCCAAAGTGCTGGGATTACAGGCGTGAGCCACCACGCCTGGCCTAATATTTTTTATTGTAGTAAAAAATGCATAACACAATTTACAGTCATAACCACTTTTAAATACATAGTTGAGGAGTCATGAGTATATGCACATTGTTGTGAAACAGATCACCAGAACCTTTTCATCTTCCCACACTGAAACTCTCTACCTGTTAAACAAAAACTCTTCATTCTCTTTCCCCACAGCACCTGACACACAGCAGCTCACCTTCTGCCCCTAGGATTTTGACTGCTCGAGGAACTGCGTATGACTGGAATCAGTTTGCGTTTGTACCTTTGTAACAGGCTTATTTCACTTAGCATAACATCCTCAAAGTGCATCCCTTTTGTGTACGTGACAAAATTTCTTTGTTATTAAGGTTGAATAATATTCCATGGTGTATAATAAAAAAGAAGTCAACATCACCCTAATACCAAAACTAGGAAAGAATATAACAAAAAAATAAAACTATAGACTAATATCCCTGATGGACACAGATGTAAAAATCATCAGTAAAATACTAGCAAACCAAATCCAACAGCATATCAAAAAGATAATTCACCATGATCTAGTGGGTTTCATACCAGGGATGCAGGGATGGTTTAACATATGCAAGTCAATAAATATGATACACCACAAAAACAGAATTTTAAAAATCATATGATCATCTCAATAGATGCAGAAAAAGCATTTGACAAAATCCAGCACCCCTTTATGATTAAAACCCTCAGCAAAGTCAGCATACAAGGGACATGCCTCAATGTAATAAAAGCCATCTATGACAAGCCCACAGCCAACACTATATGGAACAGGGATAATTTGAAAGCATTCCCTACGAAAACTGGAACAAGAAAAGGATACCCCCTCACCACTCACCACTTCTATTCAACATAGTACTGGAAGTCCTAGCCAGAGCAACTAGACAGGAGAAAGAAATAAAGGGCACCCAAATCATTAAAGAAGAAGTCAAGCTGTCACTGTTTGCTGATGATATGATCGTATACCTAGAAAATCCTAAAGACTCCTCCAAAATACTCCTAGAACTGATAAATGAATTCAGCAAAGTTTCAGGATACAAAATTAATATACACAAATCAGTAGCTTTGCTATACACCAACAGTGACCAAACTGAAAATCAAATCAAGAACTCAAACCCTTTTATGTTAGCTGCAATAAAATAAAAATAAAAATACTTAGGAATATACCTAACCAAGGAGGTGAAAGACCTCTACAAGGAAAGCTACCAAATTTCCTTTATCCATTTATCTGTCAATAGCCACTGGGGTTGCTTCCGCTTATTGGCTATTACGAATGCTGCTATGAACATGGGTCAACAAATCTCTCTTCAAGCCCCTACCTCCAGTTCTTTTGCGTAAATATTCCGAAGTGGAATGGCAGAACAATACGGTAATTCGATTTCTAATTTTTTGAGGAACCACTACACTGTATATACCACATTTTGTTTATTTATTCATCTGTTGATGGATATTTGGGTTGCAACTTACTTTTTAAGGTTCTATGTCTATTTTCATTTTAGTCACGAAGCAAGTGTGACATGTGCTTAGCATGTCAGCAAACCAGCATCACAAGTGTCCTGGGAACACAAAATAAAAGGAAAAAAATCCCTGCACTGAAAGTCCTAGTAAATGCCTTTAAATTCTCCCCAGTCCTCAAACAGAGCTCGGGACATTATAACCGTGTCCAGGAGTTGCACACTACAGGTTTCTTAACATAGAATTTTCCTCTGAGACAATCTCCATCTGTAGCAGCCTTGTAAACAGGGGAGCAAAACACTCAGTGGCACTCTCATGGCACTAAGGACATTTCCATTCTGCATCTGAAAGTCTAAGCTTACGGTCTTCCCTTTGGTACCCAGTAAATTGACAGAAGGCACTGGGATTATCCTTGCTTTGCTCTTATAAGTCATTACGGAAGGATGGGGCCAGCTTCTCCCCTGCAAAGGTACGTGGAGGGGACTCTTACTCAGCAGGGGAAGCTAAATACCACTTGAGAGGAATGGGCATGGAGAGGAAATCTCATAAGACCTCTTCTGGAAGTAGAAATTGGAATTGAGCTGTGCATAGAGTTTTCTTGCATGTTGAATTGGTCCTGTTTAATTGCTACATCCACATTCTTCTTCCCACGCTTGTCACAAAGCAATACCAGATTGACATGTCCCACCACAGAGCTTCCCAAACCCAGCAGGCAAGGGAATCTCGGGCGCAGTAGAGTTTCCTGGTAGGTAGGATACCAGGGCCCTGACTCAGCCCTAAGCATCTCCCTGCAGCTTTTGCCTACCCGGGATACATCCAAAGCACTCCAAGCTTGAAAGAGAGTATCAGGCTGCACTCCATTCTGAAATGAACAAAAACCAAGAGAGAAGCGGTCTAAATTCCTTCACCAACACACCAGATTTAAAGCATGAGGGTTAGCCTTGGGGGAAAGACAAGAAGGAAAAGAAGAAAGAAAATGACGCCTATTGGGCTCCAACCCTATTCACAGCCTGGAATCACACCAGCAGATGGCCTAGGTTGAATCCCACCTCCCCACTCAGCCTTCCTACATTGAACAGGTTATCCCTCCTCTGCCTGCATTCCCCAATCTGTGAAGTGGACACGATAACCCATGCTATGTTCTTAAACAGTGGCAGATGCAGAATAATTCCTCAAACCAAGTGGGGCGCACATGGCAGTTCTAGCACTGTCATTCCTGTACCTTTCTCTCCACCACACATTCCTCCCCAGTTTCCCTGCAGGTGGGTGATGAGGGGACCCACTTTATCTCTTCACCAAAACCTGTGCTCAGGAGAGAGATAAAGTGCCCATCATTTCTACTGAAAATGAATTTGTGGCCAGTGGAGTTTGCTTTTTAAAGCTTCATCAGTGATTGTGAAATATGATGTTACAGGACCATCAGTGAGCACCAAGGGAATCATTTTAGGGAAGAAGCATTTGCTTCCCAGAAAGTCTGCAAACCCACTCTGTGGGCAATGTGGGCAGCTGGCCACCCCCTCTGCCCAGGACCAAGGAGCAGAAACGTGGCTATTGTCTTTTGCAGCTCTTGTCTGCTGGATCCGTGTCCCTAGCCCTTAAATAGCCCTGAGCAGAGCTGCGTCACAAAACAGCAACTGTGGCCACCTTGGAGCTGAAGCCCATGGAGGAGTCAACGCATTGCTTTCTAAAACGGAGCGACAACATTCCATTTATATGAAACAGTGGCCTAGTGGGGAAGGTTTCTTTTAACAAACTATCTGATATTGCTTTCTATTCAATGGCTTAATAATTAATTAGTGGAAGGAAAGCTACATTTAAAGGAAGTGGATGGAAAATCAATAAGTAAATGCACATCACTGCTTGTGAGAATAAAATAGGCTTTGGCAGCTGAAGCAATGAAAAGCTCTGTTGCAAACATGAATCCATCCCTTGCTCTTCCCTCCTGCTTCCCGTGTGTGCAGCAATTGAGGGGCCAAAGAGCGGCAGCATCTTCCCCATTTGTCACATAGATGGGGAAAGTCCCAGCCCACGAATGTTTTTTAAGGTTTTTCAAAAACAACGATTAAAAGACAGATGTGTTTTGGATGGGAAGCTGTATCTTTGTCTTTTCAAAAACAAACAAACAAAAAGTAGCAATGCAATTTCTCCAACCTCTCAATCCCTCTACTCTTTAAAATACGAACAGAAATGGAAAACTGCAAAGCTTGAGACACCTACGCTCATTAGAGAAATATTTCCAGCTACTTCTGGTGAGCACATTTAGGATGCATTTGACACCACCCTCAAAATATTGACTTTATGTTTCAGTGAATATGAGGATTTATCGTCCCTTGAGGTAAATATTGACCTCCGCACTGCCACAGTCAATATTTACTGTGCTTTTCACTTCGATAAATCTTGCTATTCACCCAAATGAGAATTCAGTGCTGCTGTGGCTAAACTAGCTGGAAAGAAAGAAGGCAGAGGAAGGAGAGTGCATAGAAGCTGCATAACTCCACCCTGCATTTTCTGAAAAGTGGTCCCTGGCTAGCAGACAAATCCCAGAGCAATTGTTAAATGGATGTGATTTGCATTAGGCATTGCCCCCTCCCTTTTCAAGTTCTAACTTCTCCTATGTACTATTTAACCCAGTTTCCCAGGTCCAGCGTAACTCAGTCAGCGAGAACTATCCCGGTAGCTCTCTTCACTTTGGTGTACTGAAAAGGACTGGATTTGCTTGGTGCCAGTAGTGGCTTGGCTTTGTGGAAGTCTCCCTGCCATACCTTGCTGTCAAAGGAATGCATTTCTAACTGTGGAATTCCGCAAACACGGGCACATCCCTACGGAAGCTGTTTTAAGAAAGACACATCTGCCACATTCCATTCTTTGGACTGAATTCCAAAGAACCAAGATATTTCTTCAAACTCTGGCTAATCCTCTACACTCTGCTAAGGAGAGATGAACTTTGGCATTCCTGAATAAGTCCTTAAGACCCTACATGCATCCTCTCTTAGGAAGCTAAGACATCTGTGAGTTGGTCTTCAACTCTCATGTTCAGAATTGGAAAATGAGTACAGCAGAGTGGGGTTAAAGGGAGAGGAGTGGTGATTAGACTCACCCCAGAGAGTATCATGTCTGGCACATGGAACGTGCAGCACACCTTTTAAATGCTGGTGGCGTGGACAAAATATATCAACATCCATTGGTTTCAGGACTATTCATACTCATCTAGATGGAGGTTGGTGCGATGTTGGTATAGTGACCTTCTAAATATTCCCAGTAGGAAGAATAGAATTTTCTCAGCCCATTCTGAATAGTCCCCCAATCCTGACTACAAAAATTAATTCATTGTCCCAGAAGTTTGGCTTAGAAGATTTTCTCAACTTCAGTTCATTTGAAGTTTGGTTTTTAGTCTGAATATTTATAGTGGTCTGTCAAAGAAGTCTCTAGACCACATTACTTCTTAATTATTTTTTTCTATACTGATTTCACTTGCCTAAACCTCCACATACATTATGAAAATTTTTAAGAGTTCAGTGATTTGCTGAATCATGGGTTGTGAGAGAAAAAAATACTAGAAATTATCTGTTTCACTTTGGCCGTTTTACAGATGAAATTGAGACTTCTAATGCAGGTAAATATGAATACATTTATGTTCTACAACCCACGCATTAAGCTGGATAGAAAGGGGGAATGTCATAAAGTGCAGGAATTTCAAAGATACTTTCCTAGAACAACATCACAAATGCCTGGCGCTGGTGGGAACAGCTGAAGGAGGGATCAATTTTTTAATTTGGTTTAATTTGACACTTCCAACTATCTAAGTACACATTAAAGTTTTTGTCCTCTCTGCACATTTCTCTCCATTCTTAATTTTAAAAATTACTCAATTTGTAGATAAGAGAGTCAAATAAGTGATTTTAGAAGGCCCATAGTATTATCTACTGTGCATTCATTTCAATGTGCTTTAACAGGAAATACGTAGTTGTTTATAAATCTGTCTTGGATGCTAAGTCCCTGAAGAAGGAAATATATCAGTCTCTGTCCAGCATCCCACACCTTGTACATAGTGTTGGAAACTTATATCTCTTGAAAGTATATTTAAAAATAGGGTTGCTGGGCCTCCAATATGGTAGGTAAAGGAAATCCGCGACTGGGCATTGGGATCCTGTTGTAAAATACCTCGCAACGAATCCAGTGAGAGGCAGTGATATTCCTGCAGCTGCACGGAGTAAGGACCAGACGCTTGTGTCTGTGGTTATAAAAGACAAACAAGCAAACGTGCGTTATTTCTCCAATCACCTACTGCAATTTAAAGGAGCTGGAAAACATATTTTTTAACCTACAAAGTTACTAGGAAATACAAAGACCTTGGCAAAATAGAGTAGCCGGCTGACTTTCTTTGAAAACCTGACAAAATGCATTTATCTGACTCATCTTGATGTCTTCAATGGACTCACAGGTTGATAAACAAACAGGAGAGAACATCAATTCATCCTTTTATTTTCAGCTGTGCTTTCTGCATACTCGACTGTCCATTACATAAAGCTGAGAAGCGGCTCTTTGATTGTGTTCACATTTGATTAAGAAACTCAGTGTTTGGCAGACCAAAATATACCAAACTGTTAATTGCTTTTTAAAGGAGAATTATGACACTTTTAACAAGCCACATATCCTACTAAGCCTTGTTAGAGTGGATACTCTCATTCTGCTGAACTGTCTTATTTTGAGATTTGGGTCCCTAATTGCTTATAAACCATACTGTTTATTGAGTATTAACTGTGGCATGGCTGTTTATTATGGGAGCTTATTGCTTAATGCCTATAAAAAGCAGTCTAAATGAGCTACTCTGTGCCTGTAGTGTCTCTGCTCCCCAAAACACACACACACGCACACACACACTCACAAGCTCACGGGGCTACACTTAAGTTCATCAACTGAAAGAAGTATTGGCAGAATTATGCAGAGGCAAAGCTTAGGTAGCACGTTGCTTGGTAACCAGGAAGTCCTCTGTCGATTCTCCAGGGCGTCAGCCATACATTTTCCTCTGCACATTACCTACAATGAAAAGGTCGGTGACCCAATGAAATATCAGATTAAGTCAAACTATTAACTGGACAAATGCATTTAAAGTGCTCTTGTCCCCTGGTTGGGTCTGATTAGTATACATTATGTTCTTCCGAGGCAAGCATGAATCATTAATAGATTCAGACTCCGCTGCTCCCTGCAATGAAACCTCATAACTCAATGTGGAGCAATGCAGTGTGTTGTGTTTATAAGATGTGGGTTCTTCACTTAGTGTAATCTACGGGGTTGATATTTTGTGGTAAGGACACAGCTCCCTTTTTTTTTTTTTTTTTTTAACTTTAGTAAATAGTGTTTGTCATTGCCTTAAAAAAGAAAGAAAAATCTTTCCCCAGAAAAATTGTTCCCCGTCTGCCTGTGCCTGCATGGGGGAGGGAGAGTAGCTTAGCCCATAAATAGATGCATTGTTTTTTTGCTCACTCTATGAAACTTTTTATTTATTTATTTTTTTTTTTTTTTTTTTTTTTTTTTTTTTTTTTTTTTGAGACGGAGTCTCGCTGTGTCGCCCAGGCTGGAGTGCTGCGGCCTGATCTCAGCTCACTGCAAGCTCCGCCTCCCGGGTTCCCGCCATTCTCCTGCCTCAGCCTCCCGAGTAGCTGGGACTACAGGCGCCCGCCACCTCGCCCGGCTAGTTTTTTTTTTTTTGTATTTTTTAGTAGAGACAGGGTTTCACTGTGTTAGCCAGGATGGTCTCGATCTCCTGACCTCGTGATCCACCCGTCTCGGCCTCCCAAAGTGCTGGGATTACAGGCTTGAGCCACCGCGCCCGGCCGAAACTTTTTTTTTAAATCTCCTCCAGTTTAAAGTCAATTGTAATAGACCCAGGCAGGAAGAATCTCAATTCTGAAAATTAAAGAAAGGCAAACAATCTCAAGACAAAATTCCCGGAATTGAGTTTGAACTCTGACGTCTCCTTGTCCTCTTCCCTTGTCTGTGATTGTGCTGTGGCAGCCAGCTGGGTTTTGTATGAGAACCTATAAACTGGGAATGTGTCCAGCTCTGCTTTCTCCTGCTGTAGCTAGAAACTGAAGCTTCTGTGAGTTCAGCCATTTGTAATTTGACCTCTATGTGTCTCCATGAAGCTCACCAGGCAAAAGTGACTGTATGGTAGAACTTGGGTTTGATTATCGCCACTACCCCTATTTAATCCACCTAAAAACATTTTGTGCTGGGAAGAGGCAATACAGAACAGTGCTGCAGGCAACAACGCTGAAACATTAAGACTTGCCCTGGAATTTACTCCCAGCTCCAGCTGATAGCCAGCTATTCTGACACTCATGACTATTGGGTGAAAAGAAACACGATCTGACACGTCAGTCTAGCAGGCATGTGCTGAACACCTACTGTGTGCTAAGCAGGGTGCTAAGATCTAAGACGCGATGCTCTCAGCCTGCACATCCAACCACAGCGGCAGATGTGGGAGGAGCTTAGTCCTGCAGCTGCCTGAGTTCCTTTACTTGGTTGAATGTCAGGAATCTAGCCAAGAGGATGCTCATATCAATTTCTAAAGAGTTTATTCCACCCACAGTTCAAAAAAAAAATGATGTATTTATTTTTCCATGGGAGCTAAGGAAGAAAACACCCCAAACAAATGGAACTGGATAATTTGTAAAGAAAGCTGATGGCTAACCTCGTGAAATGTTGGGCGACGTTTCATTCTGTTCTGTAATGCAGACATCTGCAGTTTCCATTCTTTGCTTTCCTTTCTTTTTTTGCCTTTGCTTTGTGTGCTTGCCTCTAGTCTATTTCACAGAGTCCACAGAGTTAGGGACCCGGACACTGCCTGCCTCTCAGGGAAATCGTTAGCAAGTCCCTGGTGCTTAAAGTTCCTATCACACAGTAGCAGCTCCTACGTTTGTCTTCCTTCTCATTTTCTCTAGATTGGCAGTGTATAGCCGCTGCTCTTCAGAGCTGCTACTGGTTGGAGCTGCCATTTAAGAAAGTATGTACACGAGAGGTCCCAAATCTCTGAAATCCTGAAACTCTGGCTATGTAAATCTATCACATTTCAGCCGTTTACAACTCCATGTCAGATTTATCTTTATTAAAGCTACCTTTATTTCCAAGAATGTGGCAGCTGTGGGCATTGACTTTGAAGGCATAGCAAAGTTTCTCAGCAGCCGACTGTGCCACATAGCTCATGTAGTCCACCTGTCCTTTCAGAAGTGTCCCCAGCTTGTTGTCGTCTGGGTAAACCACCAACTTCATTGTTATGGACTGAATCACATCCCCCTAAAATTCACATGTTATACTCCTGATCCCCATTCACTCTGAATGTACAGAATTAATTACATGACAGTGAGGTCATTAGGCTGGGCCTTCATCCGATCTGACTCGTGTCTTTATAAGAAGAGGAGATTGGGACACAGGCACACACCAAGGAAAGACAACGTGAAGACACAAAGAGAAGACACCATTTGCAAGCCAAGGAGAGAGGCCTCAGAAGGAACCAGCCCTGCTGACACCTTGATCTCGGTCTACCAAGCCTCCAGAATGGTGAGAAAATACATTCTTGTTGTTTAAACCTCCCAGTCTATGGTACTTTGTTATGGTGGCCCTAGCACACCAGTATATTCATGCTTACAACAATATCAGATTGCAGAGAAAGAAACATCGAAACATGAAATCAAGTGTTAGACTAAACTTCACTGTTCTTCAGGACAAATATCACCCATGGACAAATACATGTGCTTATATGTTTACCTGGATTAGTGTCCAGATGAAGCCAATAGGCTTTAGTTTCTGTCTTGGTTACAAAGCAGTGTGGGCAAAGGGCCATGCCAGGCTATTTTGTCTGTTTCTCTTAGGATAATATCAAGGACATCCACTTGGAGGTTGCTGGTTTGCCAACTCAAAGCATATCCATGTGAACATGAGATTCATTCTGAATACAGAAAGAAATTGGGAATGCCAAAGGAAGGACTTGGGCCGAGAACGGAAGGTAAAACTGGCTTTCGTCCAGTTAGAAGACCTACGCAATGATAGGAAAATGCAATCTCCAGCAAGTCCCTCATTCCATTACATCTCCGTGTAATGGGAGCCATAATACCTCCTTTCCTATATTAACAGTCAGAGGAGAGGTCATAAAACAACAGTGTATGTATTAGGCCAAAAGCTGGAACGGAAGCTGATGAATATACCAGGAAAGGACCATTAGCAAAATGATGGATTAAAGTTCTGTGTACATTTCTATTGGGATGGATCCTCGCTTGTTAGTTTAAGTAATCCTGTGCTTTGATTATAGCCATCAGCATATAAAAACAGGCTCTGTTAACCTTGAAGGTGTAAAATTCTAATGTGCTCATAGAAACTCGAGAACACTATCATTCACTGAAGTACTGGAGACTCCAAAAGAATGAAGGAGCTCTTAGTTAAAAAAAATAGAGTTGTCAAGAAAGGCAAAAATAGGTCCATGGTCTATGAATAGCTCATTTTGCATTCTTTATGTACATGGATCTGCTTCTTCCATTAGGTCTGTAAGACTGAGGAATATCTATTTCAGTCTGGTCATTTTACAGATGAAATTGAGGATTCTAATGCTGACAGGTATAAATACATTTATTTTCCACCCACACATAAAGCTGGATATGTCCTAGCTTGTGACAAATATTTTTCATTGCCTACTCTGTAGCTATACACACACCCCACTTCCAGCTTTCTTTCTTGTAGAACTCACCTCCTCCCAGAAGAGCTGAAAACACTAGACACTTTCCAAGGCTCCATCCATGCTTCTGTTGCAGCTAGAGCATGGGCATGTGATGCAACCCTAATCCTAGCCAATGAACCAGGGAGGAAGTCTGCTGAGAGTCTGGGGGGTGAATTAGCCCATTCTTGCACTGCTATAAAAAATACTTGAAACCGGGTAATTTATAGAGGAAAGAGGTTTAATTGGCTCACAGTTCCACAGGCTATATAGGAAGCATTGCTGAGGAGGCCTCAGGAAATTTACAATCATGGCAGAAGGTGAAGGGGAAGCTTGCATGTCTCACGTGGCTGGAACAGGAGTAAGAAAGATGGGGGAGGTCCTCCACACTTTCAAACAACCACATATCATGAGAACTCTATCATGAGGACAGCACCAAAGGGGGAAATCCACTCCCATGATCCCATTGCCTCCCACCCGGCCTCTCCTCCAACATTGGGGATTACAATTAACATAAGATTTGGGTGGGGACACAGATTCAATCCATATCAGCAGGACTTCTAGGAAAGGTTGAATTCCTTAATAAAAAGAGTAATAGATGAAACGCTCTGTTTCTTCTTGGATGGATAAAAGTCATATCTATATGTGAGGTCAGGAGTAGTCAACTGCAAATATGAGGGCATGAGCCTAAGGTCCAAGCCACAACACCAACAAAGTTTGAGCCACGACACCAAGAAAGTCTGAGCCATAACACCAGAGATGATAGCCCGGAAAGATGGGACGAGCCTCAGTCCTTGAATACATCCAGAAGCCACTGAACCAACCTGAGAACTGTCTGCCTGGACTTCAAGTCATGTTGGAAAATAAATGTCCTCATTGTTTAAGCCACTTTTGGATGGTTTTCTTTACTTCCATCTGAAAACATTCTAAAATACATGTGGCTTTTACAAGAGTCGGGATTATTGCAGATCATAGTAAGTTGTGTAGTAGTTTCTCTAGAGTCAAACATGACAAAATAACCAGAGCGTGAAAGTGTAGAGCCAAATGAACCTTAGAACTCATTTTATACATAAGGAAACTAAGGACGTAAGGTTAAATGATTGATTCATTCTAGCTCTTGCATCTTGTCTCTCCCACCCAGGCCCTGGGAATTTTATTGGCTGAAGTTCACACTTCAAGCTGCGCAATGCTTCCCAAGGCAGACCACAACTTCTGAACCAAAAGAGACCAGGCAAATCCCCAGGACTTGCTAAATATCATTGAATGGAATTCCATAGATGGTCATTCAATGATGTTCTCTCCTGAACACACACACACATTTTCTAGAAAAATCTTCATCTATGATTCAGGACATTCCTCAAGCTGCTGGGGAATTGGGGAAATAGAATTTAAAAAGTAGCAACTGTCCTTTTTCATACTGTCCAAGAGTGAACATATGAAATGTTATTCAGTCTAATTCTTTGCTGCATGAGCTGAAAGGAATCATGGGCTAGGAACTCCAGGAATAATGACAGTCATCACAATATTGATGCTCATTTTACAGATTAGAAACTACGCACACACACGTACACACACATACATTTTTTTTTTATCTTCTACTCAGCATTGCCTTGTAATACAGGCAAGAAATATTACTTTTGCTAATGTAGAGAGAAAAAAATAACTGAGGCTCAAATTGTTAAGGACCAACGTGATCCAGTAAGCCTGGTTTTTCACTTTGATTAGTGGCTTCCTGTTTCCTTTCTAACAAAAGTATAGCTATTTTATTTTAGAAAGAGCCTAATAACATTCCTTGACTGGAACTTAAAAAAAATTGCTAGCAACAATTTCAGCCTCCTCTCTAAAAACAAATCAAGGGAAACTCAATGTTCCTTTTTATGCCTGGAAGAAGATGCTGTTTAGTTAAACTCAGCTCTCAACCGCAGACAAGGGTGAGCAATGGGCTGGCCATGATTCAATATAATCTGTCTTCCTCTAACCTAAGTGCTCTTATAAACAATACAAATTAATGTTCTACTTCATAAGCTAGATGCCTGTAAAGTGCTTGTTATTATGGAAACGTTTCATGCGTGACAATCAGCAATGTCAAGACATGAGAGATTATGTTCCCAAGAAGGCGTTATTAGTTTGAGTTTAATTTTGTTTATTGGGCAGTACACGTAAAGCACAGGAGAAATGTTTATTGCCAGTAACAATAAAAACAATGATGATAGCTGGCATGTTTCTGCCCCTTAGGCAATAACTCTGGTATGAAACCTGGTTCTTCTTGATTTCTTCATTGCCCAAGCACTTAGGGCTCACATAGGCCAGGAACAATTTTATTGAGTACCTACTACAATCAAGGCACTGTGCTAGGCACTGTTGGCATTTATTGAGTGCCTTCTGTGACCAAGAATCTTTATTGTCATTATTTCTAAATTCCCAACAATCTGTCATGGTGCCTATTATTATCCTCCTTTTGCAAATG
The DNA here is from genome assembly GCF_024542745.1 of Macaca thibetana thibetana. Lineage (NCBI taxonomy): Eukaryota > Metazoa > Chordata > Mammalia > Primates > Cercopithecidae > Macaca > Macaca thibetana. Next base: position 6,999,918 of record NC_065586.1, read on the forward strand.
GTGAAAGAAACTAAAAGAAGTTAGGAGCCTGACCTCCTAGAACATACACTTTTAAACTCACATGCCTCAAAAGGCATAAGACTATCAACAAATAAAATTGGAAAACTTGCTTTAACGTCATAACATTACCAGGTGAACAGCCCTACTTTGAAAAAAAAAATTAATCAACATATTAATCTGTTGCTTTCTGTAACAGGGTTTTATTTTAACATGCCTTTAAAACTGATCCTGTGTAATCTCAGCACTTTGGAAGGTCAAAGAAAGAGGATCACATGAGCCCAGGAGTTTAAGGCCAGCCTGGGAAACATGGAGAGACCCCATCTCTACAAATCTTTTTTTTTTTTTTGAGACAGATTTTCGCTTTTGTTGTACATACTGGAGTGCAATGGCATGATCCCAGCTCACTGGAACCTCCACTTCCCGGTTCAAGTGATTCTCCTGCCTCAGCCTCTTAAGTAGCTGGAATTACAGGTGTGTGCTACCTTGCCGAGCCAGTTTTTGTTGTTGTTGTTGTTGATGTTGTTGTTTTTGTGGGTTTTTTTTTTTTTTCTGTATTTTTAGTAGAGACAGGATTTCACCATGTTGGCCAGGCTGGTCTCCAACTCCTGACCTCAAGTGATCTGCCCACCTTATTCCAAAGTGCTGGGATTGCAGGTGTGAGCCACCGCGCCCAGCTGCCACACACTTTTAAACAACCAGATCTTGCACAAGCTAACAGAGTAAGAACTCACTCATTACTGCAAGAACATCACCATGCCATTCCTGAGGGATCCGGCCCTAGGACCCAAACATCTCCACCAGGCCCCACCTCCAACACTGGGAATTATATTTCAATATGAGATTTGGAAGGGACGAACATCTAAACTATATCAGGCCCCTATGACCTTTGAATTTTAAATGATCTTGGCTCTCCTAACACTTCCAGAAGAGTGAAAGGCACGGCTCTTACAATTCTCTCTTTGAAGCCACGTGTTTCCCTGAAATGCTTCATGGACATTCATCTGGCCCTGTGTAATACCATGTATCATGTTAAATCGTTCTATTTCTATTTGTGTGACTATTTAAAGTATGCATTTCATCTACATGGTCAGCTCCCTGTGGGCAAGAATTCCAGTGTTTTGCTTCCCAGTGAGTTCCCAGAGCTGACGAGGGCCTCACCATTGAGGATTGTGTGGATGAAGGAATGGCGGAACCAACGGCTTTTTGCATATTACAGTTTGTGAAAATTCTTTCAACATCTTGTTTTCAAAGCTCCCTTATAATAAATATAGAAGGTATGGAGAGTTATGGTCATTTTATAGGGCAAGAAACTGTGGCACAGAGTAATTGGTAAAAAAAAAAAAAAAAAATCCTAGAGCTGGTAAAGGGTGGATTTAAGACTCAAATCCAGAGTCTCTCTCTGTCTCTGTCTCTGTCTCTGTCTCTGTCTCTCTCTCCCTCCACCCCCACCCACCATGCTGTCCTTTTAATATTTTCCCTACTTTAGACCTTATACACTGAAGTAGGCACTTTTCCTGTACCCAAACTATCTAACCAAAGAAGCAAGCTTCCAGTTGGTCATTTCTTGAATGATCACAGAACAGGCCCAAATGGTATGCAGGGCCTTGATTCAAGTGGCCCTGAACTCGGCTGGGAGAGGGGCAGTTCTCATCAGGGATGACACAGAGTGCAGAGCTGAGAGTGCAGAGCTGAACACATCCCATTCAGCCCTCAAGATCTGTGTAGCAAGAACCCATCAGGGGAAACAGCACACACTGGGGCCTGTCGGGGGTTGGGGGAGGGAGAGCATCAGAAAGAAGAGCTGATAGATGTGGGGCTTAATACCTAGGTGGTCGGTTGATCTGTGCAGCAAACCACCATGGCACACGTTTACTTAGGTAACAAACCTGCACACCCTGTACATGTACCCAGGAACTTAAAATAAAATTTGAAGAAAAAAATAAAATAAAATAAAATAAAAAGGTCTGTGTAGCATAGGCTTGGTGAGCCTTGCATTTGCAGAGTAGCTGAAATGAGTCAGGGTCCTTAAGTTTACTCTTGGGGAACCTGAGCAGGAGCATGTTGCAAAAAAAAAAAAAAAAAAATCCCAGCGTTGTTTGTTTGTTTGTTTGTTTTTTTAATGTCCCAGGTATATGACCCAAACTGTTAGAGGCTAACTAATAGAATCTAATAGCATGTATTAATTGCACCAAGATCTGTCATCTCAAGCTGCCCCACAATGCTAAGATGGAGCTGGAACATGGGCTCTTTCTAAAGTATCTATACAGTATCACATGCCAGCCAGATGCCTTATTCACACTGGCCTCTTATTTTCTCATCTTGATTTCTCACGTCTCAGGGTCTGCCCTGTAATCTATGCCATCTACTCTGGGTATCTACCCCTGAGCCTTGGGGCTGCTCACCCCTCAGTACTGCACCAAACTCCATGTAATGATTTCAGAGATGCAATTTAAAAATGCAAAATAAACTTATTTCTCCTCCCATGAGAATATGAACTCAGCCCTCTGTTCCTTCACTTTTGCTATCTGTTATGTCCCCGAGAATGGCCACATTCTCTTGCTGTCCTCTTCTCCCAATTCCCTGACTGCCCCAGCCTCGCTGAGAGCCTCCTTCCCTAAGACTCTATGGGCATCACTCATCTGGTAGAAGGGGAGTGTGGTGCCCTTAGAGCACACTGGCTTTAGAGTCCAAGGACCTGAGTTTGAACTCTGTCTCAGTCATTGTTAAACTGTGTGACCACAGGCAGGCTGTGGGCCCCTGCTTTCTTGTGGATATTTGTCACCAAACCTCCTGCTGAAATTTCATCCCCAAGGTTGGAGGTGGGGCCTAGTGGGAGGTGGTTGGGTCATGGAGGTGGATCCCTCATGAATAGATGAATGCCCTCCCTTAGGAGTGATTGAGTTCTGGCTCTATTCATTCCTGCATGAGCTTGTTGTTAAAAGAGGCTGGCCACTCCCCGCCACTCTTGCTTCCTCTCTCACCACACGATTTTTGCATACACAGGCTCCCCTTCGCTTTCCACCATGAGTGGAAGATTCCTGAGACCCTCATCAGAAGCAAATGTTGACACCATGCTTCTTGTCTGCAGAATGAACCAAGTTTCTTTGCTTTATAAATGATCCGGCCTCAGGTATTCCTTTAGAACAACACAAATTGACTAAGACAATCCCTTTGGGCCTCAGTTTCCCCATCTTATGCATATTAACAAGACTTATTTATGTTTGAGTAGTAGTAGAAATAATGTATGCAAAAGGACCACTAAACAAGTAGTGACAGTCGTTACTAATTAGTAACTGTCTTCAATGATACATGAGTTATTTCCATCCTCTTGCAACCTCCCTGAGAGAATGCAGGTTCTAGTGGGTGGGGTCCCTGTCTTGTACTTCAAGCAATATGTGCTTCAGCAAACAACTCCCTGGCTGCAATTTCCAAGATCTAGACTGTTTTCCCAAAATTATTCTTCTTGTCTTTTTTTAGATACGACTTTTTTTTTCTTTCTTGAAATGCTGTTTGGCATTCTACAAAGCATTCAAATGAGGAATTCTGAGCACATCTCCAAGATCCACCTGCACTTCCTCACTCAGCCCCTTTATAACTAACGTTTGTGCCAGAGGCCATCTCAAGTCTGTGGCCATAGGTATGTGGCATTCAGTGACCTTGAGGAGCTCAAAACAATGATCTAAGGACAGACAAGATGTTAAAAGACAACCCACAGAATGGGAGAAAATATTTGCAAATCATATATCTGATAAGTGTCCCGTCTCCGGAATACATAAAGAACAACTCAGGGATAAAGACAAGCAATCCAATTGTAAACTGGGCAAAGGATTTAAAGAAACATTTCCCCAAAGAAGATGTACAGATTCCAATGAGCATGTGAAAAGATGCTTAGCATCATTAGTCACTAGGGAAATGGAAATCAAAATCACAGCGAGCTTCCACTTCACATCACTAGGATGGCTATAATTTAAAAAAAGAAAAATTAACCAGTGATGGCAAGAAAGGTATCAGAATCCCCATACATCGCTGGTATGAATGTAAAATAGTGCAATCATTGTGAGAAAAATCTTGGCAGTTTCTCAAAAAGCTAAACATAGAGTTACCATATGACCCAGCAATTCTACTCCTAGGTATATACCCAAGAGAACTGAAAACATATCTTCACACAGGAACTCATACATGGATGTCCACAGCAGCATTATTCATCATAGGCAAAAAGTGGAAACCACCCAGATGTCCACTGACTGCTGAACGAATAAATAAAATGTAGTGTATACATACAACGGAATAAAAAGAAATGAAGTACTCCTCCATGCTGAGACACAGAAAAACCTTGAAAACATTATTCTAAGTGAAAGCAGCCAGACATAAAAGGCCATCTATTATATGATTACATTTATATAAAGTGGCAAGAATAGGCCAATCCATAGAAGTACATTAGTGGTGGCCAGAGGCTAGGAGGAGGAAGATTGGGAGTGACTGCCAATGGTATGGAGTTTCTTTGGGGAAAGATAGAAACCTTCAAGAATGAGATAGTGTGAGGGTTGCACAGCACTGTGAATACACTAAAACCACCTTGATGCACACTTATAAATGTGAAAAGTATAAAACCATGTACTGTGGAGTTTACGTTATATACATTTTATATCAATAAAAGTAATTGTGGCAGGGCACAGTGGCTCATGCCTGTAATTCCAGCACTTTGGGAGACCAAGGCAGGTGGATCACTTGAGGTCAGGAGTTTGAGACCAGCCTGGCCCACATGGTGAAACCCTGTCTCTACTAAAAATACAAAAATTAGTTGGGCATAGTGGTGCACGCCTGTAGTCCCAGCTACTTGGGTGACTGAGGCACGGGAATCGCTTGAACTCAGGAGGCAGAAGATCACACCATTGCACTCCAGCCTGGGTGACAGAGCAAGACTCCATTTCAACAAAAAGAAAAAAAAAGTAATTACAAAATACAAACAAAGAAGGCTTAGCACCATTATCACCAAGTACCATCTAAACTAACCATCTTAACAACTAACTTAACCACAACAGAACCCAACTCTATGGAGACAGCTGTTCAGATAAGGCAGAATATTAGCCTCTTTCCTTTGTGAAATAAGAATGAGCTCACAGGAGGCCAGGCTCTTCCCATGTATTGACTACCTTTCTCCAGTGCTGTACCATGTATGGCTGGAAAATAAAAATGCCACTAACCTCTCGTCTATATTTTTTCCAGGGATAATTCTGATTTAAAAAAAAAAAAAAAAAAAAAAAAAAAAAAAAAGCATTGTCGGTAGCATGCATTGGGTGTTCAATAAATGTCACCAGTCAAGGATAATCATGAAGGAAAGACAAGAAAGTGGATGCCTTGAGGAGGCTCTGGAAAAGAGATAAGGTGAGACATTTGCTTCTTTGTAGCTTGTGTTAGTTCCTTTCCAAGATGCGAATCCTCCCCGTCATATGCTCTCGCTAAAAGCCCTGTTCCGTGTTAGAAACAGCCCTCAAAGTTTACCTGAGCCCAAGGCCACATGGGTGGAGTTGGCGCTGGTTGCCCTGGCCAACTCCAGGGCTTCTTGGAAAGGGGAGAGCCTCCTCATCCCACATCGCCCAAGGCCCTGAGATGGCCTCCTCTAGTGAGGGCTGTTCTCCTGGGAGGAAAAAACTGCTTGGCGAGAGAGAAGGAAGTGAGGAGTGGATTTGTCAGCGGAGGGAGCTTGACGACACCGTATTCCAAGAGAAGGCAGTGGCATTAAAGGCACTGGAGGTGTTGCACGGGAGTTTAAGACTTCTGAGGGCAGCCTTCTCCTACCCCGCAATTGTGCCTCAGCCTGGCCCTGCCCATCATCTCCGAAGGGGAGGTGGCCTCGGGCTCCAGAAATAAATAGCACGGTCCCGGCACTCTCCACTTTAAACTCCCCATTCCGGCCACGGTGAGCGGCTCCTCACCCCCCACCCGTGACTCTTTCCTCACCTCCATTCCTGTGTGACCTCAAGCAAGTCCTCAGCGTCTTACCCTCGGTTTCTTCTTCTCCCCAGCGGGGCTAATAGTACTGGCCCAGAGGCCATGTCGCCGAAAACTTCCGGTCTCCCAGCACAGCCCCTGGGGAATGGCGCCTCCTCCCGGAAAGTGAACCACACACACGGCTCCGCGGGAAACAGGTGACTTCCGCCAAACAGGAGACAATGGACCTGGAATGTTCCAGCTGCGTCCCATTAGGTGCTCTGCTAACATCCTACTTTCTCTTCTGAGCCCTCAGTACGCTGGTAAGTGCTCACTTACAGCCTATGCTCCCCAGTGGACTACAAAATCCAGCAGGTGCCACGGAACTCACGGTCACTGCTCCTTTCCCGGCCCCAGCACAGGTGGAAGACGCCTCCTACACATTTCAAGCCGACTAATCACAGGGGAAGAAAAACGGCGTGTTTTAACCACTTTCTTCAGGCTTCTTATGCCTTCAGTCCGCGCGTTCCTGCCGAGTCACCTCTGAAGGGGGAACCAGATCATCCAAAGCTTCTGGCTCTAATACCAGGTGGCCTTACACAAACTGTCTCAGGGTCCTCATTTGCAAATGAAGGAGTTAAACTAGGTGGTCTCTGAAGGCTCCTTCAGTTCCCCCATGGAATGCCACAGGCTAGGTTTTCAAAGTCACTCACTGCTCCTTAATTAATTTGAAGCAATTGCATCCAACATTAGGGCTGGACTATGGATAAACCCACAAGACAATAGAGCAGAGATATAGGAAAGGAAGGATGATTTAGATATTCCCATGGTGGGAAAAATAGAAACTGAGCATATAAGGAGACTAAAGTTTTCTACTGACAAGAAAAGATGAAATATGGGTGATTTCCCACATTCCCAAATAAGAGGCGAGCAAACATGGAGGTCTGTTGCCAGTGCCTCTGGGAGCCCAGCTCCTTCAGTGGGGTTCTCTCCGGATCCTTGCAGACCCCAAACAGAGAGATGATGCGGCCTGCAGACCTTGCCTGGCTGTCAGGAATTTCCCACCCGCTGAAGAGGTGGCTGGCAGCGCTCTACACTCTGCATGTGGCCTTCCTAAATTAATGAACACACTCACACATTCACACACACACTGACACACACCACTCACACATTCACCTAGACACACACACACCCACACTCATATACATTCACACACAGCCCACTCACATCCAATTCACATACTCACACACTCACATACAATCACACACTCACATACACACCACTCAGACTCAGTCTCACACTCACATACACACACCACTCACACTCAGACATAAAAACACACTCATACACTCACAATCACACTAGCATACACGCACACCACTCACAGTCATACATACTCACACACTCATACACTCACAATCGCACTAGCATACACACACACCACTCACATAGTCACACATACAAACACACTCATACACTCAAAATCACACTTGCATACAGGTACACCACTCACACTCATACACTCAAATATACTCACACATGCCACTTACACATTCACACCACTCACACATAGACACACTCATACAATCACATGCACACCACTCAGTCATACAGTCACACACAATCATTCACACTCACACGCTAACATTCACACAATCACACACCTCTCACGCTCACATACACACAATCACACACATTCACAACACTCACCCACACTCACAAACACACACTCACACTCAGACACTCTCACACTCTGATGTTTGTAGACTTCTCAAACATGCTGTTGGTTTTTGAAGGGAAATAAGTTGTAGACTTTTTCATTGTTTTGTATTAAAAACCCAGTGCTCTCATCGTCTTATTTAATAGTCACCAGCAGGCTATGTCTCAAATGGAATGAGGGCAGGTACTTTAGGCACCCTCCACAAGGGACTGTCTTCTTCATCTCAGCCTTGCCAAACACAGAGGAAATGAAGGCAGGTCCGTGGTTAGTGAGTTGCAAATCGAGACATCGTACCCCGTGCCAGGCTTTGCACAACCTGTTAGTTCATGGGGAATGGTGGAAAGTCACACAATATTCTTCACAAGTACATATGAAATATTTTCTGAAAACCTATTAGTTCATAGGGAATGGTGGACAGTCATACAATATTCTTCACAAGGACTTATGAAATGTCTTCTGAAGAGTTAAGGATGAAGTTACGAGTATGAGTTCCAAGCCAAATGCAAAAAGCAAAGGTTTTAAAGGAAAAACATGAAAAAGAAAACATGAGAGGCCGGGCACAGTGGCTCATGCATGGGCATGGTGGCTCACAGCTGTAATCCCAGCACTTTGGGAGGCCAAGGCGGGTGGACTACCTGAGGTCAAGAGTTCAAGACCAGCCAGGCCAACATGGTAAAACCCAGTCTCTACTAAAAACACAAAAATTAGCCAGGCATGATGGTCCATGCCTGTAATCCCAGGTACTCGGGAAGCTGAGGCAGGAGATCGCTTGAACTGGGAGGCAGAGGTTGCAGTGAGCTGAGATCATGCCATTGCACTACAGCCTGGGTGACAGAGAAGGCTCCATCTCAAATAAATAAGTAAATAAATAAATGAGGACAAAGTAGCATCTAGGTTAGAGAATGAGCATGGACAAAACTGTGAGATGATCACATTTTCTTTCAGGCTTCCCCCCTCCCTTGAAGTTCCATCTCTCCCCATCTCTGACTTCACTCTGGTTCTTCCCAACGTTTCTGGGTTCTCCAGTGCACTTTCCAGCTGGCCTGCACCCTCCACCAGGTCAGGGGCTCACCCTCTCTATTCTTTCTTTTTTTAACTTCTTGCTAGGTGGCTTGGACACTGGCTCAGGAACTAAACACCATCCATGTATCCCACCCAGCCTGGGAGATGGTCCTTTCCAGGCAAGGCCATTGCTGGCGTGTGAAGGGCAGGAACCACGCTGGTCTCAGCCATCATCCAGTCTTTAACACCCAAGTATTTCACATATAATCATCACTCAATGTACATTTGTATTTAAAATTATTTAAAAGTTCTCCAAAATTTGTGAACTTTTTGGGATATACATCTTTGCCTACTGGTTTTGGAGTTAAATTTCTATCCTCCAAAATTCCCGAGTCAAGGGTATGCATGTGTGAAATTTTGAAGCATATTGTTCATACACCTCCAAATTGTTTGTACTAATTTACACTCCCACCCAGCATCTGTGGAAGCCTCTCTCCTTCTTGCCTAAACTCTTCGGGAAACACAGCTATTCTTTCTTTTGTCAACTCACTCTTTTTGGCTCTCTCTGACCAAACAAAATAAAAGGTATATTCCACAGAGCTTTCCATCAAAACTTTTGGCAATTACTAACTATTGCAATAATTAAAATTCTTCTTTGATAGAAATCTCTCTTTGCTCCTGGGAGAGGATACAAAAAGAGTCAAAGAAAATAGATTTTTGGTTGTTGTTCTCAGAGGGCTTTCTAATGCATTCTCATAAATAATTAGTGGCATCATCTTGTTGGGTTACTCATCGCTTCTAGCATGGTGATGCTGGGTGATCCGTAGTCCTAATTCACTACCCATAGCCAGCATGGAAAGCATCGAGAGGAACAGGACACTGGCATGATTATTTCCATAGCTCTCTAAACTGAACAGTGGCTGGACACAGCGGCTCACACCTGTAATCCCAGCACTTTGGGAGGCTGAGGTAGGCTGATCATTTGAGGTCAGGAGTTCAAGACCAGCCTGGCCAACATGCTGAAACCCCGTCTCTACTAAAAAACATAAAGATTAGCAAGGCGTGGTGATGGGCATCAGGAGTCCCAGCTACTCGAGAGTCTGAGGCAGGGAGAGTTGCTTGAACCCGGGAGGCAGAGGTTGCAGTGAACCGAGATTGTGTCACTGCACTCCAGTCTGGGCAACAGAGTAAGATTCCGCCTCAAAAACAAACAAACAAACAAAAGTTTCATAATTTAAAATGTAAGAGACTGAGAACAAAATGGGCTTTGAAGTAACTGAGTTCCTATGGGCCAGAGGTTTTATTATAAACCGGACAGCACTCAGCTGACCAGGGAAAGCCAGTTTTCTCAAGCAATGACTGTGATGATGCTCAGTGATGTTTTGTTTTTTTGTTTGTTTTTTGTCATTGTTGTTTTTGGAGACGGAATCTCTCTGTTCCCCAGGCTGGAGTGCAGTGGTTCCATCGCAGCTCACTGCAAACTCCATCTCCCAGGTTCAAGTAATTCTCCTGCCTCAGCCTCCCGAGTAGCTGGGACTACAGGCACGCACCACCACGCCTGGCTAATTTTTTGTATTTTTAGTAGAGATGAGGTTTCACCATGTTAGCCAGAATGGTCTCGATCTCCCGACCTCAGGTGATCTGCCCACCTCGACCTCCCAAAGTGCTAGGATTACAGGCGTGAGCCACCACGCCTGGCCAATGATGTTTTTATTTCCAAGATATTTTTAGTCACCTATGTTGAGGATGATGTTTTAAAAGACACTCCACAGCTCATAAGGAAATGCACATGGAATAATTATTATGAAGGGACATGCAGATGACATAAACTCACCATTCCGCAATTCAACAGGAGCTGAATAAAATAACAAATATCGTGTCTGATTCTACCCACACAACTTGATCTTAGGCAGATCCTTCTACAAGGCTGAAGAACTGCTGCACAAGAGGAAAAGAAAAACCCTGTGCATTTGGGCTTTACTAACAAGTAATAACATCTGGACTTTGCAAGCATCAGTGGAACAAATTGAATTAGGCCAGCAATTTATGGATAGTTTAGTCTCTGAATTTGGAAACAGTGACTGTTTCAGCGTAAAAGTAGCTATCTTCATTAAATTGTATTTCAGCTTAAAAGTAACATTTTCACTATCATGTCAGATACTCTAGAACACAATATGCCCAAGTCTACCTTTATCTCCATAAAGAGAACCTGGGAACTCCTAAAGGGTTGTTGAATGAACAAGTAATGGCTTGTTGTGTTAGCATGACAGTATGTGATGGGCTGTGGCTTCGACTGTCTCAGCTCTTCTTTGAAAAGGTCTCGTGGGTTTTTCCCCGAGGATACAACCAAGTGAGTCAACTTTTTATTAATCTTTGGAAAAAACAAAGATCTGACTCATGTAGCTTATGGCTTCAATCCAAAGTTAGGACGATTCTTGGTGGAAGAGCCTTGGGATGACCAGAGTTTTGGGAAGAGTCAGGAAGAAAAGGAACTCTCTACGAGAGAGTCTGTTTAGCTCTGAGGTTTAAACTAATAATCTGCTACTGTGCACTACAGCCATAAATGAAGAAATGAAAAACATGGTCCTAGAGCCAATATGACATCTGCTGCCAAATATTGGGAAAGGCTTCTTGATGAAGAGGAAATACATCTGTGCAAGCTGAAAAGGCAAACAGTAGCCTATGGATTGGAGTCACTCCTGGAAAGGCAGCTTTCAGCTCAATGTGAGTAAGGTTTTCCGTAACAGAACTGGGACAATAAAGACTCCATCAAAGAAAAGATTCAATAAAGTTGAGTTAATGCTACTGCTTTAATAAGTAACCCCTTATGTTATTCCGTTCTCACACTGCTAATAAAGACATACCCAAGACTGGGTAATTTATCAAGGAAAGAGGTTTAACTGACTCACAGTTCAGCATGGCTAGGGAGGCCTCAGGAAACTTACAATCAAGGTGAAGAGGAAGCAAACACATCCTTCACATGGCAGCAGCAAGGAGAAGTGCTGAGCAAAGGGGGAAAGCTTCTTATAAAACCATCAGATCTCGTGAGAACTCATTCATTATCACAAGAACAGCATGGAGGTAACTGCCCTCATGATTCAATTACTTCCACCTGGTCCCACCCTTGTCACGTGGGGATTGTTACAACTCAAGATGAGATTTTGGGTGGAGACACAGAGCCAAACCATATCACCTATACATTTCAATGGCTTCGCACAATGGAAGTTTCTCTCTTGCTCACATAATGGCCTGATGCTGGCATTCCTGGTCAGCTCATATCTTTCTTCCATGTGGTGATTCAAGATCCCAGGCTTTTGCATTTTGCAGCACTGGCCACTCGTTCTGGAGTCCTCTGCTTCTAACTGGTGGAAAAGAAATAAGTGGAGATTCCCAGGCCCATTCACAATAATCACTCTGCCTCTGTGCATTTCCTTATGAGCTGCAGAGTGCTTTTTTAGTCATCATCATCATCGATATAGGTGACTAAAAATCCCTTGGAAATGCAAACATCATTGAGCATCATCATAGTCATTGTTCAAAACAGCTGTCTTTCTCTGGTCAAGTGAGTGCTCTCTTGTTTTTAATAAAACCTCTTGTTAATATGAACTCAGTTACTTCAAAGCCCATTTGTTCCCAGCCTCTTGTATTTTAAATTATGAGGATTTACTGTATGCTTTGTAGAGATCCTGGCCATGAGTTCTGCGCATATCCACTAGCAAGAGCTAATCATGTGGCAACATCTGGATCTACAGGGGTCGGGACATGTGCGAGGTGTATTCCCAGCTGGGCTACATGAAATCTATGGTGCCTTCCAACTTTGAGAGTTAACTAATTCAACAGACATAGAATGAGCACCTGCTTCATGCATGACTCATTGTGTCAGGGAATACAAACAAAACAAAAAATGCATAGAAACTATCACCTGAAAGCTTACATCTTAGAAGGGAAAGCAGGACAAACTCAATGATATTACGCAACAAAATATAAGAGTTGTAAAATGCTATGGGAATTTAGCAGAGAATTGAGTCACCTGAAAAGAATTCATTGAAGTTAATGTCCTCAGGATGGGCCTTGAAGGAAGGGGTAGGATTTCAATGTGTGGAGATGGGGGAAGGTCTAGAAAGCAAATAACTGGCATAGATAAAAGATGATTGGATTCCTGATAATCCAAGGAATTCCTCCAGGAATTGCTGTTAGTGCTGACCCTCCATATCCATGGGTCTCACATCCATGGATTCAACCAACCATGGATCAAAAATATTTGGAAAAAAATTGCATCTGTACTGAACACATAGATTTTTTTGTTGTTATTCCCTAAACAATACAGTATAACAACTATTTACATAGCACTTGCATTGTATTAGGTATTATAAGTAATCTAGAGATGATTTAAAGTATATGAGAGGGTGTACATAGGTTATATGCCAATACTATGGCATTTTATAGCAGACACTTGAGCATCTATAGATTTTGATATATGGGGGGACCTGGAACTCATCCCCCAAATACGAAGGGACCACTGTAGTTTTCTTTAACTTTTATTTCAACTTTGGGGGCACAAGTGCAGGTATGTTACATAGGTAAACTCGTGTCATGGGGGATTGTTGTACATATTAGTCACCCAGCTACTAAGCCCAGTACCCAATAGTTACCTTTTCTGCTCCTCTCCCACCTCCCACCCTCCCCCATCAAGTAGACCTCAGTGTCTGTTGTTCCCTTCTTTTTGTTCATGAGTTTTCATCATTTAGCTCCCACTTATAAATGAGAACATGTGGTATTTGGTTTTCTGTTCCCACATTAGTTTGCTAAGGATAATGGCCTCCAGCTCCATCCATGTTCATGCAAAAGACATGATCCTGTTCTTTTTTATGGTTGCGTAGTATTCCATGGTGTATATGTACCATATTTTCTTTATCCAATCTGTCATTGATGAGCATTTAGGTTGTTTCCAAGTCTTTGCTATTGTGAATAGTACTGCAATGAACATATGTGTGCATGTGTCTCTATGGTAGAATGATTTATATTCCTCTGTGTATATAGCCAGTAATGGGATTTCTGGTCGAATGGTATTTCTGTTTTCAATTATTTGAGGAATTGCCACACTTCTTTTCAAAATGGTTGAACTAATTTACACTCCCACCAACAGTGTATAAGTGTTCATTTTTCTCCACAACCTCACCAATATCTGTTATTTTTTGACTTTTTAAAATAGCCATTCTGACTGCTGTGAGATGGTATCTCATTGTGGTTTTGATTTACATTTCTCTAATGATCAGGGTGATATTCAGACTTTTTACATATGGTTGTTGGCCACATTTGTCTGTTCATGTCTTTTACCTACTTTTTAAAGGGGTTGTTTCTGTCTTGTAATTTTTTTTTTAGTTCCTTTTAGATGCTGGATATTAGACCTTTGTCAGAGGCGTAGTTTGCAAACATTTTCTCCCATTCTGTAGGTTATCTTAAGTTTACTCTGTTGATAGCTTCTTTTGCTGTGCTCTTTGTTTTTTATAAGCCTATCTTAATATACTTTCTTAGTAAAATGAGTAAATGCCTTAATCAATATTAGCATAGAGAACACTCAATAAACGGTAGCCACTAGTAGCTTTAGGTGTAGAAGTAATTAAAATTAACGATTTGCTTGTTGATTTCACATGTACATAATGTAATCATACCTGGGGACAATTAAGCTCTCTTAAATTCTCTTGATATCCAGGAAAAAGACATTTATATACCCACACTAACTCAGTGTAGATGTGTTAACAAAAAAAAGAAAAAGAAAAAGAAAAAAATGAATTTCCCTCCAAATACTATAAATGGAGCCATTGCTTCCCCTGAATTACTGGGAGAGTGAGCCTGATTCTTGGCCTGGTTGTGTTACTAGAGACCAGATGCCAGAGTCCCAGAATAGGTCACTTGGCCTTGATATACCTTGTTCATTCCCTTGATAAATGGAAATCACAGCCAGCATCACCTGCAACAGGATGAGATAATGTCTGTAAGGCATACTCTACTCCCTGCTAGACCCAGCCCAGCCCCGTGCCCGCAGACAATGATAAACAAAGACTTCAAACCTATCTGAGTTCACTGGTACAGGTTAAATCTGAAAGGAAGCTTCATAGGTATTTTTCTTATTTAATTCATCTGGTGTCAGCTCCAGGTTCCACACAGTCCTTTATAGATGGATTCACCCTATAGATTTGGGGGACCGCTGAGCTTGCTCTGTGCTTTCTGGTCTTCCCATAATCTCTCAGTGGCTTTAAATCATTAGCTGATCTTAACCATTAAGGATAAGGGAAAAATTTCAAAGCCTCACAAACACCCACCCAAGAAGAAACCACAGGAAGTTAGAATGAAATGTTCATTTTCAGGCTAACCAGGAATTTTCAGTGCCAGGCAGAGAATTAACAAGCAATCAATCAGCCAGAGTTGGAACACATTATTTGCAAACCAATTTGAATTTGATGAGGCTGGGTGGATAATTTCAAATGAAATTGGACCTGAATATTTCTAGAACTTAAATGTTTCAGTGAGTGTGGCTGCTCAGATGTTTATGAAAAAAAAAATGGGACATGGGTCTTCCTGTTACAATCCATGACTATATGAAATATGCAATGGGCTAAAGAGTGAAGGAGAAAAGTGTCAGAAGGGAGAAATAGGTTTTTATTTCATAATAACGTAGAACAAAATGAAGGTTGGTAGACCTATGGCCAAAATTAGGAGACTGAGATAATCACTCACAAAATGTGTGTGAAGCCTTCAGTTAATGCCAGTTTTTAGTAATAGTACCAAGCTCCAGGAAAAAGGGCTCATTTATTTTTCTCCCTACTCATAAAACCTCACAGGTGGAAGAAGTGAGAGGAAAGAGCAGAGCCTATTGGAAAAATAAATTAAATTTTAATTATGTATTTTATATATAGCAAATGCATGCAAAAATATACCTGCATGTTTGTTGCTATATAAACACACAATCTAAAAATAATATATATATAAAACTATAAATATAATCTATACATATATCTATGTATATTATCTGTGTTTGATAAATTTAATTTAAATATGTATTCTATATATAAAATATTTATATATATCTCTGTGTGTTTGTATTTTTAAGGAACATAAATGAATCACAAGAGGAGTTTGAAGCCTAATTTAGCCATTTGTTTGCAAAAATGTTGCATGATCAATGTCAAGCATCTTCTAGTAGGGACCAACGCTGCTTTGCAAAATCGTAACTCATTCCATCTGAGCTCCCTTTGGATTCCCCGCTGAGAGGACAGAGGCTGGCCCTTAGTGCCTCTTCTCTAGTGATTCCAGTCAAGGCTGCGGGATGGTGGGAAGGTCTTCCCAAGCCCTAAAGCAAGGAACAGACGTGGAGAACAGATTATCTGTGTATTGATTTGTAATACATAAGGTTTCTGAAGTTAGAATAAAACAGTCAATGCAGATTCTTTTTTTTTTTTTTTTTTTTTTTGAGACTGAGTCTGGCTCTGTCGCCCAGGCTGGAGTGCAGTGGCCAGATCCCAGCTCACTGCAAGCTCCGCCTCCCGGGTTCCCGCCATTCTCCTGCCTCAGCCTCCCGAGTAGCTGGGACTACAGGTGCCCGCCACCTCGCCCGGCTAGTTTTTTTGTAGTTTTTGGTAGAGACGGGGTTTCACCGTGTTAGCCAGGATGGTCTCTATCTCCTGACCTCGTGATCCACCCGCCTCGGCCTCCCAAAGTGCTGGGATTACAGGCGTGAGCCACCGCACCCGGTCGCAGATTCTTAACGGAATCCCCATAATACATTATGAAGGGCATTTCCTGAAGGCAGCGCAAATCAGAGTTCACGTAGCTTCCACGTCCATGAATTCTTTCTGTTCATGTTTGCGGCAGAAAGAGTGGCTTGGGTTTTTCCAAAGCGGCATGATGCCGGTTCACGTTCCGAGCAATGTGAAAGACTAGTTTTAAGGAGGGAGATAAATGGCTCAGGCTTGGGAGGCCTGGTCTCCTTCACTCCCTTAAGATCTTCTCACCCAGCACATTTTCCACTTCCTGAGGGTGATTTCAGTGTTCCAGGAAAGCTCCACCCAGCCAAATACTGAACCACCAAGTCCCATCCCACACACGGCATAAAACCACATGCATACATTACAAAGAAGTAGCCTAACCAAATACATAACCCAAGTGAATAAAAATCCCCCAGTCATCAAGCCTCCTGTGACTGTTAATTTTATATGTCAGCCTGCCTGGGCCACGGTGACCAGATACGTGGATGTTTCCATGAGGGCTTTTTGGGGCGAGATTAACAGTTACGTCAATGGACCTTGAGTTAAGCAGATTGGCCTCATAATGTAGGTGGGCCTCACCCAATCAGTTGAAGGCTTGGGTAGAACACAAAGACGGACCTCCCATGAGCAGGGGGGATCCTGTAGCAGTCAGCTTAGGACTGGGACAGCAACACAGGCTTTTCTCTGGGTTTCTAGTCTGCCAGCCCAGCCTGCAGATTTTAAATTTGCCAGTCCCTATAGTCACATGGGGCCAATTCCTTAAAATAAATATTTCCTTTTCTCTTTCTCTCTTTACATATATTTCTATGTAACAAGAATGGGTGCATAGGCACAAGGAAAAGTTATACAATGATGCCTGCTACAACACTGTAAGAGCAAAACCATAAACAACACAAACATGCTTCAGTAGGTAATTTGTTAATACATTTGGTTCATCAATAGAATGGATTAATTGCAGCCATTAGAAAGGACAATGGCCATTGATATGGTTGGGCTGTGTCCCTGACCAAATCTCATGTTGAACTGTAATAATCCCCATCTGTCAATAGCAGGGCCAGGCAGAGAAAACTGAATCATTTGGGCAGTTTCTCCCATACAGTTCTCGTGGTGGTGAATAAGTCTCTTGAGATCTAATGATTTTATAAATAGCAGTTCCCTTCGCAAGCTCTCTTGCCTGCTGCCATGTAAGACATGCTTTTGCTCCTCCTCTTCCTTCTGCCATGATTGTGAGGCCTCCCCAGTCATGTGAAACTGAGTCCATTAAACCTCTTTTTCTTTATAAATTGCCCAGTTTTGGGTATGTCTTCATCAGCAGCACGAAAACGAACACGGCCATCTCTATATATTGACATGGAAAAGCAGTCATCATATATCGTTAAGTGAAAAAATTAGGAGTCAGATGCCTCTATATGTGTGAAATGTATTCATATGTCATTTTTTGTCTCTAAGTAGGTGAGAGTTGTGATTTTTTTAATGTTTCTCTTTTTGTTTATCTACGCTTTCTAACTTTTTGTTAATAAATATGCATCACTCTCATAATAAAAAAAAGTCAATAAACTTCCTTTATATTAAATGTTAAATAAAAACAAACAAAATCAGCATGGGTTTAATGGAAACAAGGATCCAGCTAGGCTGGGAACTCCACCTGCCAAGCCTCTGCCGGGGACGTGAAGTCGGCAGCTGAGGCACGTTGGGACAGGTTGAGGCTCCTCACCCTATTTTTGTATCTTCTTCTCTCTCTTCCTATACTTATTCCCTTTTCAGGTGCCAGGAGCTCCCCTGTCTCAAGGTTTCCACTGATTCGGAGAAAAGTACCTTCATTCACACCGAATGGTCTTTGAAGCAACTTGGATGGAGCTGGAGACCGTTATTGTAAGTGAAATAACTCAGGTATGGAAAACTAAATATTGTATGTTCTCACTCATAAGTGGGAGCTAAGCCATGAGGATGCAAAGGCGTAAGAATGATATAATGGACTTTGGAGACTGAGGGGGACAGGTGGGAGGGGGATGAGGGATAAAAGACTACATATTGGGTACAATGTATACTGCTCAGGTGACGGGTGCACCAAAATCTCAGAAATCACCACTAAAAACACTTATCCATGGCCTGGTGTAGTGTCTCATACCTGAAATCCCAGCACTTTGGGAGGCTGAGGTGCGGGGATTGCTTGAGGCCAGGAGTTCAAAACCAGCCTGAGCAACATAGCAAGATCCTGTCTCTACTAAAAAAAATTTTTTTTAAATAGCCCAGCATAGTGGCGCACACCTGTAGTCCCAGATGCTCAGGAGGCTGAAGTGTGAGGATCACTTGAGCCCAGGAATTACAGGCTGCACTGAGCTATGATTGCACCACTGCACTCCACTCTGGGTGACAGAGTAAGACCCTGTCTCTACATAATAATAATAGAATTTATCCATGTAGCCAAAAACCACTCATACCCCAAAAACTATTGAAATAAAGAAGAAAAAAAGTAACATAAATGGAAATAAAATAATATTAAAACAAAACAGATATAAAAATAAAGCTATGTGAAATCAAAAAAATAAATTACAAAGTAAAACAATGCATACTTGTTAAACTTATTCTGCAGTAAAGTCATTTCAATGACAACTAATTGTTTGAATCACAAATAGTGTCAATATACACTTCCTGTGCTATCACAGTTAAAATAAAGTAAGTGAGATCTTCATCCCCCACTCTCTGCCGAAAAAAAAGAATCCCTAGGGCAGAGCAACTGGGGAAAGAGCACCCCACTCTGCAGGCCCCACTGGGATAAGCCTCTGTTCCTTAATGTGTTAGGTGGCTCTAGGATCCACCATTAATTCACTCTACGTGATGTCTTAGTTCCCTCGGGCTTCTGTAATGAAACACCGTAACTGAGCAGCTTATAAACAACAGACATCTAATTCTCATGGTAATGGAAGCTGGAAGTTCAAGATCCAGGTGTCAGCAGATTCAGTGATTGGTGAGGACCTGGTTCCTGGTTCATAAATAGCCATCTTCTCGCTGTGTCCTCACATGGCAGAAGAGGTAACAGAGTTCTCTGGGGTCTCTTTTATGAGGGCACTAATTCCATTCGTGGGGGCTCCATCCTCATGATGCAATTACCACCCAAAGACCTCACCTCCTAATATGATCACCTTTGGGGTGAGAAGTTATAGGAATTTGGAGGGAGACACAAACATTCAGACTAGAGTCCAGGAACTTCTGAGAGCACACACAGAACCACATTGGAAAGGGCCACTACCCAGCTACTTGGACATCCAAAGAAATCTCACCATGATGTCTCAGTAGGAACATCAGGTTTTATGGCATTCATTTCTTTCAGAATCATTGATCTTTCATCTTTTCATGATACCAGAGGTCTATAATTAAATCCCAATAAACTTTATTTTCAAGTGAAAGTTTCAATATTGCCACCTCTCAAAATCCAAATTAAGTTTTTACCAGTTTTTATTTCCTAACAAGGAGCAGACCCATTCCTGGCAAGTGACACCATGTGGAATATCAAGGTGTATATATCTTCTTATGGTGCAAATTCCTAAGACCCTCAGTGTTTGCTTGCCCAGGGAAATGCAGCCTTTTAAGAATTAACTCCTGCCTGTGACTCTTCCAGAGAATTCTAAAGCATCCTTGACCACGTGCAGTAGCTCACACCTGTAATCCCAGCACTTTGGGAGGCAGAAGCAGGCAGATCACTTGAGGTCAGGAGTTCAAGACCAGACTAGCCAACATGACAAAACTCCATCTCTACTAAAAATACAAAAATTAGCCAGGCGTGGTGGTGGATGCCTGTAATCTCAGCTACTCGGGAGGTTGAGGTAGGAGAATCGCTTGAACCCAGGAGGTGAGGTTGCAGTGAGCCAAGATCGGGTAACAGAGCAAGACAAGAAAGAAAGAAAGAGAGAAAGAGAGAAAGAGAGAGAGAGAGAGAGAGAGAGAGGGAGAGAGAGAGAGAGAGGAGGAGAGGGAAGGAAGGAAGGAAGGAAGGAAGGAAGGAAGGAAGGAAGGAAGGAAGGAAGGAAGGAAGGAAGGAAGGAAGGAAGGAAGAGAAAGAAAAAAAGAAATTTTAAAACATCCAGGGAACAAACAGATTCCCCTTACAGGTTAAATCCCAGATTGTCTTTCACCACGTCTTGGGCTTTGTGGTGCAGAGGTAGAACATAAAGTCATCAGGGAGAAATCGCAAAGTCAGCAAGTGGTATCAACCCCACCTTTCTCCCTTTCTAAACTTCATGGCAGCCCCTCCCAATGTAGCATTTTCCTACCTTTTCTCTATCTTTCATTGTCAATACCTGTGCTCAGAGCAAAAACAGATTAATCAGTCATTTATAGCATGATAGGAATAAATGCGAAGTATTACCTCCATCAGAGCATCTGCCTGCTGCATTTCATCACGGATGGTGATGTGGAGCCCTTTGTCACTTCTGAAGACCTCACCCCATGTTCTTCTGGAAGGATGGGAGCCTCACACCGCTATTCTCTCGTCTCTAAAGAAGGACCTCAGTTTACGTTCAAGAGGTAAGAGAGGAAAAACATGGATTTCAATATGAAACTTGTGACTAATGGTTCTTGTAACCACAGTTTTCCTGATATTAGTCACGGTGTCTGAATCATATTTCCATGGGAATCCAAGTCAGCTGATTCTTGTAGGCTATGTTTTTATTTTATAGATAGTTGTTATAATAGCATTGCATAAGCAAAAAGAAATAACCAGAGAAGGTGGATCATGAACGTGAAGAAAAATCCCATTTTATGCTCTAAAACATCAGCAGAAGCTCTGATTCTCCCTTGAATTTCCCATTTTTAAAACAAATGTTCTTTTGAATGTGAAGCCTGATGTGCAGAGAGAGATTACACCGTATACTGAATAACACTTTAAGGAGTCATTATGTATTAGCTGAGAGTTGGAGCTTGGGAAGGGCAGGCATTATGGCTTCTATGTGCGCCCTTGCCAGCAAGGTGGCAGCACCAGGTGGACTGGAGGAAATGTGGCACTAAAGGCTTTCCCATTTCCACATGGGAAGCTGAGAAACACAAAGCCATCATAATCCATCAGGACCCTAAGAAGCAATCAGGACTCTTCAAGCTTCAGGGAGATCCCGGGGAAACTGTAGTTGGCACTGATATCGTTTGGCTATGTGTCCCCACCCAAATCTCATCTTAAATTGTAACCCCCACATGTGGAGGGAGAGGCCTGGTGGGAGGTGATCAGATCATAGGCATGGTTTCCCCCATGCTGTTCTCATGATAATGAGGGAGTTCTCAGGAGATCTAATGGTTTAAAAGTAGCAGTTTCCCCTAAACTCTCTCTCTCCTGATGCCTTGTGAAGAAGGTGCCTGCCTCCCCTTCACCTTCTGCCATGATTGTAAGTTTCCTGAGGCCTCCCCAGTCATGCAGAACGGTGGGTCAATTAAACCTCTATTCCTTATAAATTACCCAGTCTTGGGCATTTCTTTATAGCAGTGTGAGAATGGACTAATGCAGGCACCACTATCTAAAGAGCAAGAAATGCTTTGGAAACAAGGTCACCTCTTCTATGATATTAGCACATATGGTTGACCTTCTGTGTGTATTGAAATTGAATTTAATTAAGTTGCCCATTTTCAAGAGTTTTCTGGGCTGACTTGGCCACCTATATTTCAAAAGGAGGTAGAAAATGAACCAGACTTTGGATGGATTTTTCAGGGTGCAAGGAAATTTCATTCAAGCACTAAGTACTATTATCCACAGAGGCACTTTGAGGCTGCCTTGAAGTGGGAGAGACTGAGCAGGTGAAGCTCTGGCCACGGTCTCTTTCCTTGGAGCCCACACCCAGCATCAACCAGAAGCACCCTGTTGTTAGACATACTGGAATTGCAGTACATTTTTTGTTTGAATCAGAACTGCTGAAAGTTTGAAAGCCACCAGCCTATAGCATCCCTAGATATTTCCTTTGCAGTTCTATGTTTATCCATTTTCATGTGCTGTTCACCTCCCAGCTTCTCCTGATGCCATTGTAAGGAATGAACATGGGGAAAGAAAGGAAAGCATCATTGGGAGATGTTTTGGTTGAATTGTGTCCTCTCCCCAAAAAAAGTTATGTTGGAGTCATGACCCATTCAAAAGTAGAACTTATTTGGAGACGGAGTCTTTACATAGACAATCAGGTTTACGTGAGGTCACTGGTGGGCCCTAATCCAGTGTGACTGATGCCCTTATGAAAAGGAGAAACCTGGCCAGGCACAGTGGCTCATGCCTGTAATCCCAGCACTGTGGGAGGCCGAGGTGGGTGGATCACAAGGTCAGGAGTTCGAGATCAGCCTGGTCAACATGGTGAAACCCCGTCTTTACTAAAAATACAAAAAATTAGCTGGGCATGTTGGCACATGCCTGTAATCCCAGCTACTCAGGAGGCTGAGGCAAAACAATTGCTTGAACCTGGGAGGCGGAGGTTGCAGTGAGCCGAGATCGTGCCACTGCACTTCAGCCTGGTGACAGAGCTAGACTCCGTCTCAAAAAAAAAAAAAAAAAAAAAAAAAAAGGTGGGAGGTTTGTGGAAATCTGGTCACTGATGCACACACAGGGAGAATATCATGTGAACAAGAAGGCAGAGAATGAAGTGATGCGTCTGCAAGCCAAGGACCTTCCAGGGTGCTGGCAGCCACCGTGATCTGTTCCTGGAATAGATCCTGGTGGCCGCTGACAATGGTAGCCATGGAAGAGAGATCTGAAACGGATCCTCCCTCAGAGCCCAGGAAAGGAACCACCTTGATCTTAGACTTCTGGCCTCTAGAACGATAAGACGATGAAGTTCTGTTGCTGAAACCCTCAGTCCGTGGTACTCTGTTACAGCAACCTGAGCAAACTACTATAAGGCCAAAGGCAGGAAAGACATTGGTGTCTGTTTACTACAGTGTTATCTCTCGAGCTGGGCCATGTAAAAAATGATGCTAACCAAAAAGTGAAGTTTCAGTTTTTCTTTAATATAAAAACAATTCCCCAAGTAGGCTAAGTGAACCTGTCTACTGGGGTCCACCGGGATCGCACAGTGGAGCACACCCACGAGCAACAAACAAGGCGGGCATGTTCCCATGAGGCCAAACCCCTGCTGCCCTCACCAGCCTGCTTGGCTTGGACATTGCTGGGCAGTAATGACGCATGCTCTCAATGGCCGCTAGGCCGGCACTGTCCCCACCGTCCCCACCAGAATCTCCAGGAGCTCTGGTTTTGACATCAGCACCTGTCTTAGAAGAGGACTGAATTCTTCCCTGCAGAGGAATCTGGGAAGACTCAGCCCCTCCGTAATGGACAGCCTTAAAAACCCTTTGCGGTGGTAACTCCACCTCCTTTTCCGGCACTTTTCTCACCTCTTCCGGGTCACATTCCACGTTTCCCCTGCGGTGCCTGCTGCATCTCTCCTACTTCCTGACCTTTTGGCTGGTGGCTTCTCTCTCCTGGCACCCCCTTTTTCCCTCCTCCCTGCCACCCATCTTGCTAAGTGCTGCTTGTCATCTGCATCTCAGATGTCTCCTCGAGGAAGCTCCTCTGACCATCCAAGATGCGCTGAGGTCTCCCTTCCATGAGCCCCCCTGGCACCCTGTGCTGGCTGCCCAAAAGAGCACTTGTCCTACAGTATGGAAAGTGCCTGTCTGCCCTCTGGACCCCATGCATCTTGGCATAGGGCCCATGTCTGGCTCACTGTGGGTCCCCAGTGATTGGTGCTTATGTAGTACAGAATCACCTCTGGAAGCACTTTATTGCATAACTAACTGGGGCAAACGTCATTGTTAGAATAGGTTATTAAAAGTCTGGTTAGAAGGTAATCAGAGTCTCAAACAAGATCATGGCAGGGATGATAGGCAGCAATCAATCCGTAGGGAGAGAGGTTTAGGAAACGGAACTGTCAATATTTAGCCACAGGTCATGTGGGGTGATGGAGAACGAAGACTCAAAGTTTTCTAGATTGCGTGATTTGGGTCAGTCCATGGATTATAAAACAAATGAGTGAGTGAATGAATGAATACATGAAGAGATGAATCCTCCCAGTAATGCTCAATTCTCTGGTGGTGAGTGGGGAGGTGAGAGTTGCTATTGGCCTAGGAGGTAGATTATCTGGACTCCAGACCTCTCTGTGCCCTAGATGTGTTTTTGAGCTATAGGCAAGTCATTTCTCATATCTGAGCTCAGTTTCTTTATTTGGAAAATGCAAGGGTTGGGTGAGTTATTGCCTGAGGTTCCTTTGAGCCCCATCATCCTTTCTCTTTCTCCCCTGCTTGCAGAGCGATTTGGGTTCTCATTTAACTTAAGTGAAATGGACATAGCTCCTCTCTAAGGGTATTTGGGAATCTTTTAGGATACAAGCATTTTCAAGCAGAATTGGAGCGTCCCATAGATGCACAATGTGATATCCATTCTTGCAATTAGATACTTCGGGAAACTTGGCTCTGAGGGGCAAAGCTGATCTAAAACCCAGCACTCAGCAACAGTCTCAACCTTGGGCTTACAAAGAAGAGAATCTGCAACTAATAACAATAATTAAAACAAAACAAAACAAACAAAAACACTGTGGACTGGGCGCCATGGCTCACGCCTGTAATCCCAGCACTTTGGGAGGCCGAGGTGGGCGGATCACAAGGTCAGGGGTTCGAGACCAGCCTGACCAACATGGTGAAACCCCGTCTCTACTAAAAATACAAAAATTAGCCATGGTGGTGCATTCCTATAATCCCAGCTACTCAGGAGGCTGAGGCAGGAGGATCGCTTGAACCTGGGAGGCGGAGGTTGCAGTGAGCCGAGATGGTACCACTGCACTTCAGTCTAGGCAACAGAGCAAGACTCTGTCAAAAAACAACAACAACAACAACAAAACACTCTGGATAGATTTGTGTACATGTCTGCTTTCCCTGAAGGGACCTGAGATGTGTCCTCAGAGAATGACACCCGCACCTAGCCAGCACAACTCACTCCTAAGAACGTCACAGCAGCAACAGATAGTGGGAGAAAAGTCTGCTGTGGGTTTGCAGTGTCTTTTTCAGACCATCCCACAGAAACTTCCGCTCCTAAGAGCTAGCAGGGGAGCATGTGTTTGCAAATCCATCATTCTCTTTTCTCTTATAGGAAGGCTGAATTGAAACCTGCAGAGCAGTGGGGCACAATGGCTCATGCCTGTATTCCCAGCATTTTGTGAGACCGAGGAGGCAGGATCTCTTGAGCCCAGGAGTTCGAGATCAGCCTGGGCAACATAGCAAGACCCTGTCTCTATGAATGTGTTTATAAAAATTAACTAGGCATGGTGGCACACACCTGTGGTCCCATTTGCTTGGGAGGCTGAGGCAGGAGGATCACTTGAGCCCAGGAGACCAGCCTGTCTCTACAAAAAATAAAAAAATAAAAATAAATAGCTGGGCATGGTGGTGCATGCCTGTCATCCCAGCTACTTAGGGCACTTGAGGTGGGAAGGTTACTTGCGCCTGAGTTTGAGGCTGTGATTGCATTCACTCTAGTCTGGGCAACAGAGCAAGACCTTGTCTAATAAAAGTTTTTTTAAAAGAAAGAAACCTGCACAGTGAGGTGCTCAATCAGAGCCACACAACTCTGTCAATGCAAACCAGCCTACTTAAGTCTCTTATTCTCCATATGTCAGACCCAGCATGGAAAGACACCCCTAGGTGGGAGGAAATGGAACCAAACGTGGAGCCACACAGATGGGTAAGAGACTGCAGGGTTGCAAGGCAAGGTGTTTGCCACATTGGCCAGATGGTAGTTTCCAGGAGGAGGAAGATCTGATTTGCAGACGAGAAGGAGAAAATAACCTCTTAAATTTGGGAACTGAAGACAACAAAAGAGATGTTAAATTATCTGCATTCTTGTAGAAATGCAGTTCAGTGAAGCAGTTAAGATCAAGCGTTATACCAACTATGGTGGCTCACACCTATAATCCCAGCAACTCTGGAGGCTGAGATAGATTTGCTTAAGTCTAGGGACTCAAGGCTGCAGTGAACTATGACCACGTCTCTGCACTCAGCCTGGGTGACAGGGCAAGACCCCCAATTCAAAACAAAACAAAAAAAGGATCAAGGGCTCTGAAATTCATATCAAGGTTCAACCACTATTGACCTCTATAACCTTGCACAAGAGGCTCAACATCTCCAAGCTGCATGTTCTCATCTGCAAAGCATGAGAAACAATAGGAACAATCTCCTAGGGATGTTATAAGAATCAAAAAAGCTAAGGATGGTCAAAGTGCTTACAACTATTGACTCCCTTAAATCCTCAATCAGGGTAAGGAATGATACCTTACATCAACAGTCAAGGGGCATACACAAGTAAGAACGGAATCGTCTTTAACCTGAAATTCCTCTTTTTAAATGGGAAATGGTATATACTTTTCTTGATTATTGATTATGATTTCTGTATTTTCAGACCCCAAAATCAGAGCAAGTGCTTTCTGAAGTTCAAACTACTTCTGAAACAATGGAACAAAGCATTTTAAATAAACACGACTCAGACAATTCAGAACATATGGTCGTCATAATGTGTGTCCGTGTTGAACTATCCCTGAAAAGAACATGGAGCACTAAGGATTTAACAGTAAATGAATTACTCACAATCACATGAAAATATATAGACCGAGAAACAGTCTTGCATTGAACACCATCAGTGCCTTAAATTTAACTACTGGGGCCAACCTCTTGTGAACAGACAGATTTGCATCTTGTTTGTCTTACCTGCCCAATACAAGGCAACAGGGTATAAGTCAAGCCAGTGATTTGTTTTGAATAAAACAATAATGAAAACTTGCTATCATAATTGTTCCAGAAGGGGTGGCCCACCCCAACAGAATTCCCAGCTTTCTAGGTCACCCATTGTGCTTGGAGATGTGGTGACCCTTACTGCATTTTGGAAGGAACAAGAAGTGTCCTCAATGCCAATTCTTAGACATGACAAAAACACTAGAAATAGTTTGTCAAGGGGAAAACACACCATGACATACAAATTTGTAGACCAAGTTTTCGCTAAGGTTTAATATTTTTCTAAAAATATTTCAAGGGTTTCTTTTTAAATGTATGTTTTGGGGGGATTTCTTTTCACTGATGTGTGGGGAGGCTGGGCTCCGTGCTCACCTACAAGGGAAGAGAAGGAAAAGTACATTCTTCAACTTTCAGAACACAATCATAAAGTGTCGAGCGCTGAATAAATATTGAAACTAATTTTCACACTGGGAAATCTACTCACAATAAGTAAGCAGGATGGAGAAGGAAATGAAAGAGCCCCATTTTTCAGCTTCAACACAATGCGTACAAATCCTCAGGCTCACCAGATGAACCTCTGTGCAGACTGTGTCGCTTGGGTGTTAGCACGGAGATGACAGAGAGTGATTTTCAAAGAACATGTAGAGCCTCTGCAGCCTAAATGGAGTGGAATAAGATCCGAGTGAAAAGCATGCGCAGTCAATAATAGCCATGGCCAGCCATCGAAGGCGTCTTGGAGGAGAACCCAGCGGTGAGTAAGAAGTAGAGAACATTCTTACCTCGCTTAATCCCCCAGACCGCCTTCCAGCCATCGGCTGTGGAATTACATTCAAAACTAAAGCAGGTCATAGAATTGTTAATGAGAACATAGGAAAATCAGGGTTCTAGAGATCTATCCTCCAGTTTCCTCTTTTGGAAAATGAGAGGGCTCCTAAGTGCTCAGCTCGGAGGATTTTTGCAGGGATTGAATGAGTCAGTCTGTACAAAGCATTGGGAATAGGGCCCGGCACAGAGCAGGAGGCTCTCCAGGGTGAGCACTCCGTTTGCACTCATGGCTTTCGTTGCTGCCCTGGTTGCTGTTCTTTACCTCTCCCAGTCTCCTGTCTGCAGAGGGCTCGGTGAGACCACAGCCAGAGGTTCCTAGACTTCATGTCACCCAAGTGTAATAATTTGGAGTATTCTCGTAGGATTGACTACTTTATATTTTGGTCAAGAAAAGGCATTGAAAATGAAAATCTTACCATCTAATAGGGCAGAAGAGCATATCTGAGAATAAAGAACAATTCTTTAAATGGATTTAGCTTCTTGAAAAACTCATATGTTAGTTTTCTTGTCTTGTAACAGACCAGTGAAAATCTGCTGTGAGCTGCCAGAGACCCACAGGCCCGAGTTAGGAAGGACTTTCTGTTCTATAGAACAGAGCTCCACACAGGCAGGCTCTGAAGTGGCTTCTCTGGTGTCATCTCGGAGCCTGTCTTTGTGGAATTCTATGGATGTGCTTACACCTTGATCACGGTGATGACTTCACTGGTGTGTGCGCACGTCCAAACTCATCAAACTGTACATGTTAAGTATGTGCAGTTTTTAAAAATAAGAATTATACCTCAATAAAACTGTGAAGAACAAGAGGCATAACAAACAATGAAATCATTAATGCCGGGATGCTCAATATTTGATGAAATTGAGAAACCAGGCCCAAAATAATTCAGAAAGATAAGAAAGAGATAACAACTAGGAGTTAATCATCACACACTTTAAACAATCTCCAGTCTTTGTTTATCCCTTACTGTCTGTTTGGATTGCTTTGGTTTTTTGATTTTCTTTTTTTCTTCTTTTTTTTTTTTTTTTTTTTTTTTTTTTTTTTTTAAGAAACGGAGTCTCATTCTATTGCCCAAGCTAGAGTACAGTGACGTGATCTCAGCTCACTGCAACCTCCGCCTCTCAAGTTCAAGCAATTCTCCTGGTTCAGCCTCCAGAGTAGCTAGGACTATAGGCTCCCACCACCACACCCGGCTAATTTCTTTTGTATTGTGGTAGAGACGGGGTTTCACCGTGTTTCCCAGGCTGGTCTCAAACTCCTGAGCTCAGGCAATCTTCCTGCCTCGGCCTTCCAAAGTGCTGGTATTATAGGCATGAGCCACCACACCCTGCTTGTTTTTGATTTTCTTAAGTCAGTAAAGTCTTATAAGGCTTCATAAAAACTACCCGGGGCTACCTTATCAATGCAGCTGCTATTGCCTCTGCCCTACTTAAGGCATCGGCAGTCTGTGAAGTTCCTCTGCCGAGAATGGAGCGATCTCTATGAAGGCAAAGGAAAATTCGCATGGGGTGGGGATTGGGTGAGCATGAAAGGAAAGAGACCATATGTTGGAACTAGCAGTGACTTTTGTCTGTGTTTCCCCGCTAAGTTTAATTTTTTTCCAATGCACATTTCAGTATATGTGTGCAGAAGAAGGTACGTGGGTTTTGTAGCACAGTAGGCTGAGTTTGCCACTTCTCTCTCTCCAACCTTGAAGAGGTAAATTAGCCCTTCTGAACCTCAGTTTCCTAGTGTGGCAAATTGAGGATAATAATCATACCTGTGTTGGAAAATGAGTGGGCTGGTAAGTACTCAGCTCAGAGGATTTGCAAAGGGTCTGCAAAGTGCATAGCCCATCACTTAGCCTGGTGGTTGTTCAATAATTATACCTCTCATAGAAAACATAAATTCACTTTTCTTTTTTATTATTATTTATTTATTTATTTATTTATTGAGATGGAGTTTTGCTCTTGTTGCCCAGGCTGGAGTGCAATGGCAAGATCTCGGCTCACTGCAACCTCTGCCTCCCAGGTTCAAGCAATTCTCCTGCCTCAGCCTCCCAAGTAGCTGAGATTATAGGCATACGCCACCACACCCAGCTAATTTTGTATTTTTTTAGTGGAGACAGGATTTCTCCATGTTGGTCAGGCTGGTCTTGAACTCCTGGCCTCAGGTGATCTGCCTGCCTCAGCCTCCCAAAGTGGTGGAATTACAGGCATGAGCCACCGTGCCTGGCCCATAAATTCGCTTTTCAAAATAGCTAGAGTTCTTTTATTTCTTCAAGGCCAACTTTGTGTAGACTACATTAGCACATATAAGTAAACTGAAAACCACACTGAGGAATGAGAGGTAGACTTGGTCATAAATGCCAGGGGGTACTGGAAGGCCTTGCAAGAGCTTCAGCAGGAAGGATCTGCCATACCCAAGTTGATGAAGAAACCTACCTATTATCATGGAAGTCAAGAAGATGTAATTAGGACTCCACACTGATTTAGCAGGACACTGATCGTGGTAGTCTCTCTAAAATGGCTCTGAAATGCTTCATATTTTACACCCCCCATTCCCACCCCCAGATGTATACGGTGAAAACTGCCACTTTCCACCATCATTTGTAACACCTGGATTATCAGATGCTTTTTCTGAAAAGCAGCCTATATTTATTTCGGTTGAGTTTGGAAAATTTCTGGTGAAGAACTTTATCAGTGTTGTCACCAGTATACCTTATCACCTTCAAGCAAATTGTCAGGCTGATAGGGTGGGTAGATTACCCAGGAGCCCTCTAGCTGAGGAGCTCTAACATTGGAGGAGACTGGCCAACAAGACTCATCAAATTCTTATCACACACTTTGTGAGTAGCAAGGAATCAGCGTGTTGAAATGCTGTTATGATTTATGACTCATCTTCACAGCCTCCATTCAGACCTTGAGGAACACTTCCAAAAAGTGCAGGAATGATTTCTGAAGGCTACTCTGGCTATACTTTTTTTGTTCGTGTCTACCAAGAGCCTTTTCCAAGCAGCATCGCATTTGTTATTGAACAAGAATTCCCTGTGTTCCTCAAGTTCCCATGAACAAACAGAGCCCCCATGGCATTGTCATAGGAACCCACAGGAAAGATCACAGCAGTGGTACTATCAGAAGCAACTCTTGCAGAACGATCTGATATTGACTATTGAGCTGCTTCTCCCGAGAACGTCGTCAAGGCCACGAAACTAACAAACAAAAGGAACTCTTTTACTTCTGGCCACAGCAACTGCAGCGGTGGAACAACCTGACGTACATACACCCACTTGAAAACCTTTTGTAATTTGTCCAGTTAAAGATTCCACTTCTTACGTTTTTTTTAGGTGCCCAGCTGAGCCACTTCCTCTAACAATATTTTTATGGTTTCATATAACCATCCCCTGTCACAAAGGGGTTGCTTGAATTTCAGTACAGGCATTTGGGCATGTAAAACACAGAAAGAGAATTGCCAATCTTCCTGTACACTCCAGGCATCAGCACCTTGAGAGAAGAGCTCATTAGCAAGAAGAGAGGAAAATCCAATTTCCAACGTGCAGTCTTTTGGCTGCAAACGTTGATAGCAATTTCAGTCATTAGTCTCTTTCATAAGTGCTGAAATCATTATAGTAACAGAATGGCCAACAGGCAACCTCATCTCAGGCTCATTCTTGCAACTGCTACCTAAGCCTGATGATTTCTCTTTCAAAATAATTACAGGAGCAGCCATGCTGGCCACGAGGAAAGATGGGACCTTATACACTCACTCTTCAACCGGGCAAGAAAGAGCCTGCTTTATTATTCTTTTCTGTTAGGATCAAGGAATATGGTGTTTTGTGTGTTTGTTTCTGCAACATAGAATCCCCATTGGCTTTTTAGAATAATTATTTGCTCATAAAGGGAAGGAACAGGGTAGGAGCAAACAGCTTTTTACTTTTTTATTTTTGGTTGGCAATATCTTTCTAGCAGACTTTGCAAACTGACAGACATTCCTGTGAGAGCCAATATCATGTGGTGGTTAAGAGTGGGTTTTGGGCCGGGCGCGGTGGCTCAAGCCTGTAATCCCAGCACTTTGGGAGGCCGAGACGGGTGGATCACGAGGTCAGGAGATCGAGACCATCCTGGCTAACATGGTGAAACCCCATCTCTACTAAAAAAAAAAAAATACAAAAAACTAGCCAGGCGAGGTGGCGGGCGCCTGTAGTCCCAGCTGCTCGGGAGGCTGGGAGGCTGAGGCAGGAGAATGGCGTGAACCCGGGAGGCGGAGCTTGCAGTGAGCTGAGATCTGGCCACTGCATTCCAGCCTGGGCGACAGAGCAAGACTCCATCTCAAAAAAAAAAAAAAAAAAAAAAAGGAGTGAGTTTTGTTTGGTTTTGTTTTGTTCTGTTGTTGTTGTTTGAGATGGAGTCTCGCTCCATCGCCCAGGCTGGAGTGCAATGATGTGATCTCAGCTCACTGCAAGCTCCACCTCCCAGGTTCAAGTGATTCTCCTGCCTCAGCCTCCCAAGTAGCTGGGATTACAGGCACCCGCCACCACGCCTGGCTAATTTTTGTATTTTTAGTAGAGACTGGGTTTCACTGTGTTGGCCAGGCTGGTCTCAAACTCCTGACCTCCTGATCCGCCCACCTCGTCCTCCCAAAGTGCTGGGATAACAAAAGTGAGCCACCACGCCCCTCCAAGAGAGGGCTTTCTAGAGTCAGCCAGCCCCAGGTTTGAGTTCAGGTTCTCCCCATAATAGTTGCATCTTCTTGGGCAAGTGATTTAATGCTTCTGCACCTCCCTTTTCTGAACTGTGAAATTCGTATACAGTAGGCCCTGATTCATAATGTTGTTGTGAAGATTCAATAAGTTATGCATAGCACCTGGTACCTGACAAGCACTCAATAAACAGCAGCTTTTATCACTGTTATAACAGCTTCCTTAGTTCCTGCGGCAACAGCTGCTCAGATCAGAAATCTATTGCTTCTCTGAGGGGGCGGGGGGTGTTCTCACCTGAAACCTCTAGAGGGCAGCAATGTGCAGTGACCTTCGACGCTCCCTAATGGGAACTGAAGTCTACTGAGCTCTTCAGGGAAGTTTACTAGGAGTTTTGATTTGTTCTGTTTGAGATACCAAGACAAACAAACCTGTATGACACAATTAATGTCATAGCCTTGGGGAAATAGATGGCATTTCAACAACAACAAAAATGTAACATTAACAATAATATAATTAGAGTACCATAATTGAGGGCATGCTCTACAACAAGTACGATACCTACATCATCACTGGTCTCCACAACAATCCTGCAAGGTTGACATGCTAACCCTCATTTTACATGTGTAGACACCGAGATTCATAGACGTGAAGGAATTTTCTTTTTATAAGGATATTCTTGATGCCAAAAAAAGACTGGGATATGGCCAGGTGCAGTGACTCACACCTGTAATCCCAGCACTTTGGGAGGCCCAGGTGGACAGATCACCTGAGGTCAGGAGTTCGAGACCAGCCTGGGCCAACATGATGAAACCCCATCTCTACTTAAAAAAAAAAAAAAAAAGCCAGATGAAACCCCGTCTCTACTAAAAAAAAATACAAAACTTAGCCAGTCGTGGTGGTGGGCGCCTGTAATCCTAGTTACTCAGAAGGCTGAGACAGAAGAATTGCTTGAACCTGGGAGGCAGAGGTTGCAGTGAGCCGAGATCACGCCCTTGCACTCCAGCCTGGGCAACAGAGTGAGACTCCGTCTCAAGAAAAAAACAAACAAACAAAAACTGGAATGTAGATCTGTCTGATTTAAAAACTTGTGTTCTTTCTGTTCCAGTGCATTGGCGGTAGAGTTTACCAGTCGTCTTATGTTAAGTTGCACCACAGTGACAAGCAACCCCAACCCTGGTGGCCTGCAGTCACAGAGGGTTATCCTCACTCATGCTGTGCGTCAGCTGTGGGTCGGATCCAGCTCTGCTCTGTGTATTCTTGATTTCAGGAGCCAGCTGGAAGAGAAGCTACATCTGAGACTTAACTATTCTCATGGCAGAGAGAAAATGCCAATGAGGGAGCCCCCTGCTGCCTCTTGGTCAAGTCTTTCATTCATTCAGTCCTTTATATTTGTTAAGCAACCATATGTACTACCACAGTCCCTCCTCTTACGTAGTTTACAGTCTTGTGCAAGTAATCAACTTGTTAAACCTATAAGGTAAGTACATTAAAAGAAAGTAACACTGGATCATGAGGATGCATCATGGAAGAATTTCATCTGGTCTTGGTGGGCAGGGAAATAGCATCAAAGAAGACTTCTCCAGAACAGCGTCCTTTGAACTAAGATCTAAAGGATGTATAAGAATTAACTATGCAAAGGAAGCCAAGAAGGCAGAGAATTGCATGTGCAAAGGTCCTGTGGCAGGTAAAGGTTGATTCATTCAGGGCACTGGAAAAGAAAAGGCAGGATCATGGGTTTGAAGTGAACAAGAAGTGGTGGGAAATGGTGTTGGGGAAGCTTTATGGGTCAAGCTTCTTGGCCTCTTCCTACATACATGGGAAGGTGTTGAAAGATTTTAAGTCATTTAATAATATTTACTTTCCTAGATGGGGAAAATATTACCTTCTAGGTCAGTCAACCTCATAAGTAGTGATGAATTAATTACTAAAACTGGACTCTAATAATGGCATCTGATGGAGACATTTTATCGGGCAGTATTGATACTTCCTCAACAGAATTACTGAGCCATTGTGAAGAAATATATGTACTGCTGGGATAAGGCTGTCTTCCTCATATAGCTTTAGAAAGAAGGGAGAGTGTACAAGATCATTTGAAAGAGGCTGAAATGCAGACGGTATCATCAATTACTTGATGAAACATCAATCCCTTTTTTTCAGAGTTGGATCACAATGTATATAAAACAGTGCCCTGTGAAGAGGTAATTATTGTAATTGAGTCACATACCTGTTGTTCTTTCTGGGAGCCAATTGGTTCCATGAGAATAGAGTAAAAAAGATATGTGCTACCAGTTTGATATTGGAAATTTTGTGAAGTCTAATCTAAAATTAGGCTTCAAATTCTCCCCTACTCCAAACACACCCCTGCTATGACCCATGATTCCACCTGATAAAGATTAGAGAGTTAAACAGAAAGATATTTTCATTATTTCTTCCAAATACCAACACCTGGACCCTTCCATGAATTTATCTGTTTGTAGGGTAAGGCAATCACTTCCCTTAATCTTACCAAGCAGCTGTTCCAAGACATTAATTGCCCTGTCATTTATATGTCTCAAAATGGTGCCATTTGACAGTGGCACACACTTCAATTTGTTTGCTGTGTCAGACTGTGTTGCACTGGTTACCACTTTGCAGCAGGTTTTCTAGATGACTTTCATGGGTTTGTAATACACAAGTGCTGTTAAAAAGTTCCCTTTAAGAGAATCTCTGCTATTCATCATCATTAACCAGCCCTATGGCAATCAATACACTATCCCCATTGTGTAGAGGAGTCTTGAGAATTGACATCAACTCGTAGTTTCTAATCCCAAGCTTCAGTCTTGCCGTCAGCAGAGAAATAAATGCATACATGTACACATAATGTTTCTTTGCATGAATAATGAAAAATGACTAATGCTCACAAGCAACCGTTTGGAATCAAGACATGCTTCCTGTTCAAACCATCATGTGTTCACTCAGCTTCGTCGGCCAATGATAGAGCAATTTTGAGGGTTTTATTCCGTTAGCTGACAGCTCCCCAGACAGACTACAAAGCCGTCTGAAGTTTCCAAATAAACTAGCAGACCGTTCTTGAATGGGTTTTTCACACTTCTTTCTTTCTTTGGATTCAGAATAAGAATGGCTTTCCCATGACTTGCCTTGAGGGCTAGCTTGAACTATACTTCCTCAGGGCTACAAATGTCCACTATCATGAAATTCATCACACCCAAAACCTTAGTCAGAGGGTAAGGGACTGGAGAAAGACTTTGCTGACTGATAAGTAAAACTTTAGATCTGTGTCAGGGAAACAGATGGCATCACCACAGTCAAAACCTCCCCTCTATAATCACTCGTCTGAGTAAATATACAAGAGTCAGTAGCAGCAGACACCTTTGCAGAATTTACAGATGGAGAAACTCAAGGAGAAGGTTCAGTGATGTGTTTGATGTCCCACATTGATGGGGTTTAATGCTAAGACTGTCACCTAGGAGTCTGCGTGCCTAATTCATTCCTTAATTACCTACATTCTATGAGCTTTAATTTCTTCATCTCTAAAATAAAAGCAGTAAAATGGAACCTAGTGATAACTTGATAAGAAGTAATGATAGGATTCAGTGAAAGCCCCAGCACAGCATGTGGTGCACCATGAGCAAACAATCCACATTAAATTCCTTCCATTCATTATAAAAAAGTATTCATATCACACATCTTCCAGAACAGGTGCAGTCTGAAGTGATATTGCTTGCTTCAATCATACCAAATTTGGAAAAGAAGTCAAACAGCCAGCTTTGAAAAGGAAGCATTTTGAAAAGGAATAATGATCCAAACTGGAGAAAGGAGAAATGAAATAGTAAAAGTGTCTATGTGAGCACTATATACTTTCAAACACTTTGCCCAGGTGGTGGGATTCACTGATCAAAGTAGAAAATAAGTGGTTTTCAGCAAGTGCTCTCAAAGTATGGATATATTTTATTTGTAAATTATACATATACACATATACAAGTTACTTGTAAAGTATATGTGTATACCTGCAGTATCAGTCCCGTCTATATTATACATATGTTATCCCATGCAACCACCTGTATTTATATGCAAATATCCTATGTGCATTACAAATGCCACCAAACCCAGTTAAAGGAGGAAACAGGTAGAGAGAGGCCATGCTGGAATGAGGGTGTGAATAGTCAGACCTTATGCACAGAATGTCTTCCCCTGAGTATTCATAAATGTATAGTCAGAGGTAGACCTTGAAGAGTATGAGGTCAGTGGTTGGGCCCCAGGGACTGTGTGATCCCCTGGAATCCTATGTAAAATATCATATACATGTTCATACATGCATTTTTTAGGGACAAGATCCATATATTTCATCAAATTCTCAGAGGTACAAAAGACCTCTGAAAAAGTCCAGCATCACTGATTTACACCAACCTTACCTACTTTAGGCTCTTCCCAGTCAGTCAGCACACACGTCACTCTCTTCCTAGCTTCTGGTATAGTCTGGAGCCTGACAGAACTTGTAGGGTCCCACCCTTTATTCTTCCGTTCTTTCTAGAATGCTCGACATAGGGAATCAAAGGCATTGGAAAGAAGACATTAAAATCAAGAAAATGGCAACCTGTAGGCATTTTAGTATGAAAAGCGTTGAGCCTAGAGTGACTTACACAGATAATCAGCTTGTGTACAGATTGCAAAGCTTTCCTCTGCCTTATACTTGAAGGTGACACTTGGAGAAATCCTGAGGAAATGCTGTTATAAGGACTTACTCATCAGAAGTTATAGTCAAAACTAATATGAGATCTCAAAAGAGCTCCCAAGTGGAGTTTAGTGGTGGCTTTTCCGTGACGCATTCTAATACAGGGAGAAACTTCATTCTCCTTTCTTGCCTCTGTTTCCTCAACTAGAACATTAGACAATGGGCCAGGTGATCTCTAATGTCCCATCTCATAGACACCACTAGTTACTGAGGGTCTACTTTGCTAAATGCCGGGCAACCAACCGGCAGAATC
This sequence comes from Macaca thibetana thibetana, assembly GCF_024542745.1. Classification (NCBI taxonomy): domain Eukaryota; kingdom Metazoa; phylum Chordata; class Mammalia; order Primates; family Cercopithecidae; genus Macaca; species Macaca thibetana. The sequence continues at coordinate 7,037,557 of NC_065586.1, forward strand.
ATATCTCCCCCAATCCTCATAGAAAGTCTATAAGGCAACAATGCTTCTCAGCTCTTCAGTTCTGAAATTCTCTTATCTAACTTGTATAAAGCACTGTGTCTTCACAGCAGGACTTTGAGTAGGACTTGGGTCTCCTGACTCCAGCTTAAATATTCTTTCCTCTATGCCAGTAGTCTTGAAACTTAGAAAAAAAGTGGTTTTCAGCATGTACTCTCAAAGTATGTATATATTTCATTTGTAAATTATACACACACACATATACAAATTACTTGTAAAGTGTATGTATACACTTGCAGTAACAGTCCCATGCATATCATATGCATATTATCCCATGCAATTACCTGTATTTATATGCAAATATCCCATGTGTGTTACAAAATACATACAGATGGAAATTTGAAAAGGATGAGCTAAAATTTTAATAATGAGTTATTTGTTGCAGGTATGAAATTGTACTCTTACTAAAAGGGATTATTACTAATATTTTAGGGAGCATAATGGAATTGATTATGTATCATTTTAAAAAATTGGTTAAATCTTTTGTGATTTAGCAGTTTATGGATCTGTGTCTAATATAATTTAGACTATTTCCCTACATGGATTTAGTGGCTGTTGTAATCTAGGCAAACACAGATAATCTTTGATTGTGCCAAATCTTAGTTTTTAGTCTCCTCCATTCAGCATACAAATGTTTGTTGAAATTCAGCTAATGCTGTTCCCTCTTCCCAGATGCCAATGAATTATTTTTATTTACTAATCAAAAGGTGCTGCATTTTAATATTTTTGACAAATGGGCTTGAAACTTCTGACACTCTTTTGCTTAAATTTTTCAAACTGGCTAGAAATTGGTTTCCAAGTTTTTAAGTGTGAAAACATGAAAGTTTCTAGAAGCAATTCACTTAAACCATTTTCTTTAACAAAATCACAGGATAGAAACCTTTCCCGCGATTCATTTTCAAAATGTTCTCTTTATAGCATGAGATTCTTACAGAAAGTCATTATTTTTCCCCACACTGTTAAGTTACATTTACCTAAAAGGGTAGATTAAATGCATTTATTACTGCTAGGCAGCACGCTCTGACAGCCACTTTTCATCACAGGAAAGGTCAACAATTTGGAGCTCTTGACTTTTGCAAAAGAAAAAAAAAAATGTGCAACTCAACTCCCCATTCACAAATCTCCTAACACTGCCACGAAATGAGCAGCAAACCTTGGTGTTGGAGAAAAAATGTTCACGGTCACCCTTTGTCTTTTCACAAAGCCTGTTAAAGATCTACTATTTAAGAGCACAAAATCTGCTAAAAACCACTTACCCAGGCATGAATAAACTGATTCATACCCCAGTTTTCAGAAAGCAAGCAAAGGAGGAATGGGGCCAGGTAGAACACCAGCTCTTCCCTTAGGAACAATAGATAGCTCAGAGACCATCATGCCACATGGCCGACTGCCATGCAGATCAAATGGACATTTGTACATTAAGTATTATCCAGAGATTGGGGGTGGGTGCAGTGGCTTGCGGCTGTCATCTCAGCACGTTGGGGGACTGAGTCAGGAGGATCGTTTGAGACCAGGAATCAAGACCAGCCTGGGCAACACAGTGAGACCCCATCTGTACGAAAAATAAAAAATAAAAATAGGTTTTGATAGGTTTTGTCACCATTATTGTTCAGCTCAAATAATTTTTAATTTTTTTTTTTTGAGACTGAGTCTTTCCGTCACCCAGGCTGAAGTGCAGCGGTGCAATCTCAGCTCGTTGCAACATCTGCCTCCTGGGCCAAGCGATCCTCCTGCCTCAGCCTCCCCAGTAGCTGGGACTACAGGCATGCACCACCACGCCTGGATAGTTTTTTTGTATTTTTAGTAAATACAAGTTTCGCCACGTTGGCTAGGCTGGTCTCAAACCCCTGCCTTCCCGTGATCCACCCATCTTGGTCTCCCAAAGCGCTGGGATTACAGGTGTGAGCCATCACACCTAGCCTAATTTCCATCTTGATTTCACTATTGATCCAGTGATCATTCAGGAGCAGGTTACTTAATTTCCATGTGTTTTCATGGTTTTCAGGGTTCTTTTTGGAGTTGATTTCCAATTTCATTCCACTGTGTTCTGAGAGACTACTTAATATAATTTTGATTTTCTTAAATTTACTAAGACTTGTTTTGTGGCCTATCATATGCTACCTTGGAAAATGTTTCATGTACTGATGGATAGAATGTATATTCTGCTGTTGGGTAGAACGTTCTGTAAATACATGTTACATCCATTTGTTGTAGGGTATAGTTTAAGTCCATTGTTTCTTTGTTGACTTTCTGTCTTGATGATTTGTTTAGTACTGTCAGTGGAGTACTAAAGTCCCCCACTATGAATGTGTTGCCATCTGTCTCATTTCTCAGGTCTATCAGTAATTGTTTTATAAATTTGGGAGCTCCAGTGTTAGGTGCAGATGTATTTAGAATCGTGATATTTTCCTGTTGGACTAGTACTTTTATCATTATAGTGTCCCTCATTGTCTTTTATTCCTGCTGTTGCTTTAAAGTTTGTTTTGTCTGATATAAGAATAACTACTCCTGCTCACCTTTAGTGTCCATTTGCATGGAATATCTTTTTCCACCCCTATACCTTAAGCTTATGTGAGTCTTTATGTGTGAGGCGAGTCTCCTGAAGACAGCAGAAACTTGGTTGGTGAATTCTTATCCATTCTGCCATTCTGTATCTTTTAAGTGGAGCATTTAGGCCATTTACATTTAATATTGGTATTGAGATGTGAGATACTATTCTATTCATCATGCTATTTGTTGCCTAAATACCTTGTATTTTTTCATTGTGTTATTGTTATATAGGTCCTGTGAGATTTATGCTTTAAGTAGGTTCTATTTCAGTGTATTTAGAGGATTTGTTTCAAGATTTTGTGTCTCTTTTAGCAATTCTTGTAGTGCTGGCTTGGTAGTGGTGGAATCTCTCATCATTTGTTTATCTGGAAAATACAGTATCTTTCCTTCATTTATGAAGTTTAGTTTTACTGTATACAAAATTCTTGGCTAATCACTGTTTTGTTTAAGAAGGCTAAAAATAGGACCTCAATCCCTCCTAGCTTGCAGAGTTTCTGCTGAGAAATCTGCTGTTAATCTGGTAGGTTTCCCTATAAGGAAAAATCTGGCAGGTAACCTATAAGGTTACCTGCTTTTGCCTCACAGTTCTTAAGATTCTTTCCTTTGTCTTGACTTTAGATAACCTGATGACTATGTGCCTAGTTGATGATCTTTTTGTGATGAATTTCCTAGGTGTTCTTAGAGCTTCTTGCATTTGAATGTCTAGATTTCTAGTAAGGCTGGGGAAGTTTTCCTCAATTGTTCCCTCAAATATGTTTTCCAAACTTTTAGATTTTTCTTCATCAGGAACACCAATTCTCTTAGGTTTGGACGTTTAACATAGTACCAAACTTCCTGGAGGCTTTGCTCATTTTTTAAAATTATTTTTTCTTTATCTTTGATGGATTGGGTTTAATTTGAAAGCTTTGTCTTCAAGCTCTGAAGTTCTTTCTTTTGCTTGTTCGATTCTATTGCTGAGACTTTCCAGTGCATTTTGCATTTCTCTAAGTGTGTCCTTGATTTCCAGAAGTTGTGATTGTTTTTTATTTAAGCTATCTATTTCACCAAAGGATTTTCCTTTCATATACTGTATCATATTTTTGATTTATTTAAATTGGACTTCACTTTTCTCTGGTGCCTCCTTGATTAGCTTGACAACCTTCTGAATGATTTTTCTGGTGATTCAGAGACTTCATCTTGGTTTGGATCTATTGCTGGTGAGCTGGTATGATCTTTTGGGGGAATTAAAGAAACTTGTTCTGTCATATTACCATAACTGTTTTTCTGGTTCCTTCTAATTTGGGTAGATTATGTCAGAGGGAAGATCTGGGATTCAAGGGCTGCTGTTCAGATTCTTTTGTCCCACGAGGTGCTCCCTTGATGTGGTGTTCTCCCCCTTCCCCTAGGAATGGGGCTTCCTGAAACCTAAACTATAGTGATTGTTTCTGCTCTTCTGGGTCTAGCCACCCAGTGGAGCTACCAGGCTCCAGACTGGAACTGGAGAGTGTCTGCAAAGAGTCCAGTGATGTGATCTGTCTTCAGGTCTTGCAGCTGTCAATGCTAGCACCTACTCTGGTGGAAGTAGCAGGGGAGCGAAGTGGGCTCTGTGACAGTCCTTGGTTGTGTGTGGTTTTTATTTTTATTTATTTATTTATTTATTTAAGACGGATTCTCGCTGTCTCCCAGGCTGGAGCACAGTGGCGCCATCACTGCTCACTGCAAGCTCTGCCTCCCAGGTTCACGCCATTCTCCTGCCTCAGCCTCCGAGTAGCTGGGACTACAGGCGCCCGCCACCATGCCTGGCTAATTTTTTGTATTTTTAGTAGAGATGGGATTTCACCGTGTTAGCCAGGATAGTCTCGATCTCCTGACCTCGTGATCCGCCCATCTCAGCCTCTCAAAGTGCTGGGATTACAGGCATGAGCCACCCAGCCGGCCGGTTGTGTTGTTTAGTGCTGGTTGGCCTCCAGCCAGGAGGTGGCGCTTTCAAGAGAGCACCGGTGGCCGTCCTTTAGGGAAAATACAAACTTGCCCTCAAGGCACCTGGTCAAGTATTCAGGTTTCTCGGGCAGTGGGCAGGGCCGTGGAGCTCCCAAGAAATTATGGCCTTTGTCTTTGGCTACCAGAGCAGGTAGAGAAAGACCACCAGGTGGGGGCAGGCATAGGTGTGGCTGAGCTCAGCCTCTCCTTGGGCAGGGCTTTCTGTGGCTGCTGTTAGGCATGGGGGTGTGGTTCCCAGTCCAATGGAGTGATATTCCCAGAAGAATTACTGCTGCCTCTGCTGAGTCATACAGTTCACCAGGGAAGTGGGAGAAAGCTGGCAGTCACAGGCCTCACCTCACTCCCACGCAGCCAACAGTCCTAAAGGCCAGTCTCACTCCCACCACATCCCCCCAACAGCACCAAGTCTATTTCCAGGCAGCCAGTGAGCAGGGATGAGAACTCGCCCCGGACTAGGAGCCTCCCTATTGAGAAAGCAAGCGGACTCAGTCTTTTCGGCATCTCAGGGAGCCTGCAGCAGCAATCCAGTTCCTTCAAGGGGTCTGTGGATTCCCTCTGCATTGTTGGTATGCTCCTGAGGTAGTTGTTGGAGCAGAAGTTCACTATGTGTCTCCACACACTGCCCTGTCTGAGTGGGGGCTGCAGGCTAATCTTGCCCCCACCTCATCATCTTAATCCTAGTGTCTGCATGCATGTGTCTTTAAGGTAGAATGATTCATATTCATCTGGGTATATAACCAGTAATGGGATTGCCAAGTCAAATGGTAGTTCTGCTTTTAGCTCTTCGAGGACTCACCATACTGCTTTCCACAAGGGTTGAACTAATTTATACTACCACCAACAGTGTATAAGCATTCCCTTTTCTCCACAACCTCGCCAGCATCTGTTATTTCTTGACTTTTTAATATTAGCCATTCTGACTAGTTTGAAGATTTCTTTTAGACAAGGGTTTCTCCATGTAATGTTTGTCCCCAGTTAATCCAGTATGTCCATGCAAAGAACTATAGTGTTCCTGAGTAACTCTCATGGTCTCCTGTTCCTTCTTACCCAGCCTTCAATGTCAAAACTGATCCCAAGCTCTTTCTCTAAGTCTTTTCCCCACATGTTGGCATTTAATGGTGATGTTCTTTCCATTACACCCTAAGACCGCTCTAGAATCAAAGGACCATTTATCCTGTGCTTACAGTTGTAGCTAAAGGACATTCTATGTAAGGACATTCTATGACATTCACTCTGATCACCACCTCCACTCTCCTATGAAATAAAGACCCTCTTAGGCCCCTTTCGTGGGATTCCATGGCCCAGCAGGATGGCATCACAGAGAGTTTTATTATGTTTTCCTGTGAAAATGTCTTTTGTGCAGTGTTTATTTATAGCTAACCTCCCTTTCAAAGTGTGAGGATCTACATATTATAATAAGAACCACTTCATAAGTCAAGAAGCAAAAATGGAATCACAGCTTTTCAGCGAATTATCTAATAAAACTTTGAAAACTTCTGTCCCATTTTCAAAAGGTCAGAGTGTAATTTTTTAAAAAATGAATTGTTCCAATAAAGTAGCAGCTGTGGAGAATGAATACCTTTTTCTATGCCCATTAAACTGTGATTCATATAAAAGCAAAGGTCTCTTGAACTAATGAATAGCTGTTAAAGATCTGTGCAGAGAATAATGTGTAGGTGCAGTTCAGAGAGTTCTGGAATTATAGCCACACTGTAATTGAACTCAGGGGTTACAAAAAGAGCTTTGAAGACCAATGATCTCTGTTTACTCATAGAACAATAAAAGTTTGTAAAAACCTATTTCCAATCATTCACTCTTCCCTCTGAACTAAAATTCCTTCCAGCACAGTACAGGACCTGTGGTGTGGGGAGCCTTCAGCCCAGATGAAAACTCCTCAAGCAACGAGTCCAGGTTTGGCAGAGGGTTTTATGTTTTAGGGATGAAGACCAGATTAGATAGTCAGAAATCCCAACCCTTCCTCCACCCCATTAATTCACTTGATAATAAAATACAGTTCCCTTTTTATCCATTTGCTCATCCATAAAATGTGGGCATGCGTCAGCCTCACTTTTCACCGCTCATTTCTTTTGATATTGACCAATAAACCTCTATGCTTCTTACTGCCCATGCCCACTCATTCAACGATTTCCAATCTGTGATCATAATGTGTTCGAACTCATAAAACACATAGCAAAAATGTGGTGTACTTTATCCACTCTTTAACCAATTGCCAAGAACACAGAGTCCTGTGAAAGGGGAACCATTTGTATAATCAACAGTATTTTGCTTACAGTGGTCTTGAAAATATTTCAGAAAAAATAAAAATAAGAAGTGATTCTAGTGCCTTAGAGACTGCATCTGCTGAAAGCTGGCTACCAAAGATTTTGCTCAGGGTCAATATTTATTCAGCGAGCTCATTCAATAACCATTCTCCTTCCTTTACATCATTATCTAATAAGTTAAAGTTACATGTAAGTAAATTTAGGGTAAAAACTCACGTCTTGAAACTTAGATTTAAACATCTCTAACTCACTCTTTATTAACCATCTACACTTTAATAAAGTAATTCTTAGAGGGTAAAACTGAAATGCTCTGTTGTAGTGTTAAGGACACTATTAAGAAGAGACATCGGGTCTCGTATTGCAGAATTTTGGAACTGGAAAGAGATCATCTAATTTAAACTCCTCTTTCCACAGTAAGAGAATTAAAGACTGGAGAGGTGATTAAGACGTCGTCAGGGTCAACAGTAGTGATGGTACCAAGATGGGGGCCCCGTTTCACTGAGCCTGTGACCTGTTCCTTTTACCACAGTGCTTTCCGATAGGCTCTAAACGTATTCTTAAGTGATCTAAAATTATTTCCCTGGAGTTTTTCTATCGCCAAGTGAATTTATTAAAAAAAGATGATACCAAGGCAATAGAAAACCTATTGTGTCCAACTCCTACACACACTGCCCCCTCCCACACACATCATGGAAAGCAAATCTTATCCTCCCCTGTTTATAATTGGGAGTTCATTCTTCTAGTTCGCAATCTCACAGAACAATTTCTGGCTCTTGGCAAGTCTGACATAAATCCTGGGGCATGTAATTGACACAGTGCGCTACAAGGATCAGAGAACTCGGTGGGATAATGGACAACGTGCCCACTAAGGGCAATGTGACTCATACATTTAATCTGCCAGGGAGGCTTGCAGCGTAGCACAGTTCCGTTCTGTTAAATTATTTTCTTCTCCTCCTTCAAAGCCCCACTCAGGCTTCCCGGGCAGCAGTTTTCCAACCATGTTATGATTTCACCATCGTGAAATCCATTTCATGTCATAGCAACATAATGGGTGGTGGGTGGGAGTCGTTCTTAGTCACACCCAATTTCTCCTTATCTTGTCTTCTAGGAAGATAGGAAATTTCAGGTCAGCATCTATCCAGCCACGACTGATATGCTTTTAAATGACCTGTGAGTTTTTTGACAAGTATTTTTCTATAATGCATTCTGTTTGTCAGTGCTATGGTCTGAATGTTTGTGCCCCCCCACCTCAAATTCATATGTTGAACCCTAACTTCAAAGGGCTAGGATTAGGACATATGGTAGTAGGGACCTTTGGGGGCGTGATTAGGTCTTGGGGACAGAGGCCTCTTGAATGGATTAGAGCCTTTATAAATGAGGTCCAGAAAGCTCTCTTGCCTCTCCTGTCATGTGAGGACCCAGTGAGGCGACATCTCTATGAACCAGGAAGCCGACCCTCAGACACAGAATCTGCTGGTGCCTTGACCTTGGACTTCCCACCTTCCAGAACCATGAGAAATCAATGTCTGTTGATTATAAGCCACCCAGATTATGGCATTTTGTTCTAGAAGCTCCAGTGGACTAAGACAGCTGGTAAATATTTGTTGAACTGCTACGTGCTAGGTTTTGCTGCCACAGAAATCAGAAGACATTTTCCATGGTCTCTAGAATTCACTCTCCACGGGAGGAAAGCTGAATTGAGTTTCTGCATAATAAGGATGACACTAAGGAACAAAGGAAGCAGAGAAGGAGTGTGTCTATGGGTCAAGGAACATGACCTTTTCACCAGGGAAGGTGATATTTGAGATATTTGAGCTAGTTTCCAACAATCGAGTAGAGAGCGAAGACAACTTGTGTAAAGTCATGGGGGAGGGCTTCAAACCCGCAGGAACCACATGTATTCTGATATCTTAGAGGCTGAATGAGGAACAAGGAGTCCCAGGAAATGAGGCAAGCCAGGTAAAAAGAGGTGAACCCCCACTTCCTCTGTAGTCTCTCTACCCACAGAGCTCTTAGCCTCCAAAGGCCGGCAATCATGCAGGATGTTTAGTTTGGTTGCTAAAAGTCGATTTCAGAATTTCTAGGCATCTTCGAAATTCAGCTCCCAGTCACTTACATTTTACACCTCTCCTAAGGACTGTGGGAAATTAGTGTCTGGTTTTCTGAATATTGCCCTCAGGCTGAAAGCCTCTAAATTCTTAAAGTACAACCAACTGAGCACAGAAGGGGTCACAATAGGCATAATTGTCCCATTAAATGAAGAACTCTGGGCATTATCCAGCTCCTCTTAATAACAAGTGACTTCTCATTTGTCACTTGGAAAATGAAGGAACAGGAAGGAAGAGGAAAAGGATAGAAGCTTTATTATTTTTGTTTAACTTTTATTTTAAGTTCACGGGCACATAATGCAGGTTTGTTATACCGGTAAACTTGTGTCATGGAAGTTGGTTGTACAGATTATTTTATCACCCAGGTATTAAGCCTAGTACCCATTAGTTATTTTTCCTGATCTTCTCCCTCCTCCCTCCACCCTCTGATAGGCCCCAGTGTGTGTTGTCTCCTCTACGTGTCCTGTCTTCTCATCATTTAGCTCCCACTTATAAGTGAGAACATGCAGTATTTGGTTTTCTGTTCTTGCATTAGGTCACTTAGGATAATGACCTCCAGCTCCATCCATGTCACTGCAAATGATATGATCTCATTATTTTTTATGGCTGTGTAGTATTCCATGGTATTTATGCATTTTATGGCTGCATAGTATTCTATAGTATTCAAAATATATACTACATTTCGAAAAGCTTTATTTTAAAAATGTCTTTATTTCTTAAAACAGCTAGCCAGCCAGCATTATTTGGGGGCTTGTTTATGTGTTTTGTTTTAGCATCTTTGAATTTCCCTAAAAATATAGCATATTTTAAAGGTAAGTGGGTATGGAGGGGATAGGTCACAGAATTAAATGTATGTAAATATTTTTTCTGAGAATACTGGAATTTAAAAATCCTCGACAAGGGACTGCCTAAAAGGAATAGTTTAAAAATCCTGGTATCTCAGAAACAGGTAAGTCTTGTAACACCTTCTGGATGGAATATTTCAGTTGGGTTCAAAGGGTTCAGGTCTTTCCATATGGTAAATGTAGGCCACAGAAAGAGTTGATGGAATTGTCCATGGAAAGAATGATGAATTCTGCAGGTGGGTGTCTTTAGAGGACATGAGACACAGAATAACACAAACATCCACCTGCAAGTCTCTTCTTTGCTATGCAATCATGCCTCCCTCTTTCTCTCTCTACCTCCTTCTGGTGGGTACTGCTTCGTGCCTAACTCTGGCTTAAATTTTAAAGGCAGTAATTAAGCCCTAGAAACTTCTGGTGCCAAAGCTCTTCTGCAGTGTTGTTCGTGTACAGTAAATCACCATCCTCTCCCCTTGGGGCTCCTTCCCAGAAGTTGCCACAGGCAACTCCATGTGTATGGGAGAGTCTCTCGACGCTTTAGATTCATTGAGATAAAATTAAGTCAAAGAGCATCCAGTGAAAATGGCAGAGTAATTAAGTGAGCTCTACTCTGTCCCTCCATTTGAATTGCATCAAAGACTTTGGACTAGCTGGAGGAGGATGTTGGAGCCATTTTATTCCCCGGCTGCTCTGCTGTACCGTAGATACTGTGTGGCTAACCAGGTCATGGAAGGCTGGAGACTTTGCCGTGTCTTCAGAGTGGACTCAAAAAAATACACAGGTTTTTCGGGGCTGTGATGTCAGGCCAAAAAGTGTACAAGAAGCCATCGAGCAGCAGTGGAATAACACACAGCTCTGATACCTGAACAGAGATGCAGAGAGAAGAGAGCAGATGTGGAATAACACACAGCTCTGATACCTGATCAGAGATGCAGAGAGAAGAGAGCAGATGTGGAATAACACACAGCTCTGATACCTGATCAGAGCCGCAGAGAGAAGAGGGCAGCTGTGGACTGATACACAGCCCTGATGCCTGATCAGAGACGCAGAGAGGAGAGAGCAGATGTGGTATAATACACAGTTCTGAGCGGAGATGCAGAGAGAAGAGAGCAGATGTAGAATAATACACAGTTCTGATACCTGATCAGAGACGCAGAGAGAAGAGAGCAGATGTGGAATAACACACAGCTGATACCTGGTCGGAGACACAGAGAGAAGAGGGCAGATGTCGAACAAGACACAGCTCTGATACCTGAGCAGAGATGCAGAGAGAAGAGAGCAAATGTGGTTTTTGGTCTCTAGGAATTTACAGATTAGTGGAGAAACCACTTCAACAGACAAGGGCACAGTAAACAAAAGGGATGCGATAGGGAATGATGCCGGATGCTTGGCTATAACTGGTATTAAATAGAGAAACTTTGAAACTGAATTTTTGATAGCCAAGAGAGATTATAGAAATGGTCTAGTCCACAGGTCTCACGCTTGTCTTGGTGATTTCTACTAGGAGTTTCCAAATACATACCAGCGCTAAGGTTGCTGGGAGAGATTAATACAACTGGTAGTAATAAATCACCTTCATATTACACTGAAACTATTTTTTAATCTATCAATTTCCATCTTTAGCCCCACTGCCATCCCGATTCATCTGTACAAATCCCTATGTGAGATTTCATCAATGCACTTACCCAGGCTCATTGCATTTGTGCCTACGTACATCACCCTCCATTAAAATGATCACTGAATCCCAACGCATGAGCTTGCCTCTTGTTCACGTCCACCTGTGCTCACCCTTCCTCCTTGCCTGCTCAGCATGCCCCATCCCATCTCTTGCATTCCAACCTTCAACCTGGTATCCACCTTCTCAAATCACCTTCTTGACCTAGCAGCCTGCCACACGCCCCAGAGGGGCCATCATCAACCCTCTTCATCTGGATCCATTGTTCTGCTTATTCCCTGACGTTGCCCCCTCAGTACGCAGTCTTTGAGCATCAGTACCTTCCATTTTCCATGAACTGTACAATCTGAGAACATCACACAATAGTAGCTGTTTACTGAATTACATTTTTAAAAATAGTCCAGGATAAATGATTTCTGAATTACAATCTTTAGCATTTTTCAGAGGTGCACACGTTACTCTATTTTAATTTGCTCCTTCTATCCACGTGTCTTAGTTTAATTCTGAACAATCCACTAAACATTTAGGCAAGACTCCCCTTCCAACAAATTGAGCATTCATCTTAATATACATTGTATCCATTAAAGGTAGTTCCCTGCTTTCAGGCCTTTTAAGCATTACAAAGATTGAGTAGAGAGTGGACGTCTATGGGACATCCTAACAGTAGATATCTCTGGGATATCTTAACAGGGTCTGCTCTAGTTCTGCCAAGTTCTAGAAAACTCCATCATTCTGACTCTCTATTAGTCTCTGGTAACTGGCTCTGCATCTATCAGAAGGCACATGGAGTCTCCCTGATTAAGTTTCTGGGGTCTCTTTGATGCTTGTGCCCTTTTTTTTTTTTTTTTTTTTTTTTTTTTTTTGAGACAGGGTCTTGCTTTGTCACTTAGGCTGGAGTGCATTGGCACAATCTTGGCTCACTGCAACCTCCACCTCCTGGGTTCAAGCAATCCTCTCACCTTAGCCTCCCTAGTAGCTGAAACTACAGGCATATGCCACCATGCCCAGTTATTTTTGGCATTTTTAGTGGAGGTGGGGTTTCACCATGCTGGCCAGGCTGGTCTTGAACTCCTGATCTCAGGTGATCCACCTGCCTCAGCCTCCCAAAAGTGCTGGGATTATGTGCGTGAGCCACCACACCCAGCCTGATGCTCGGGCCTTTATCACTCATACTCTTGTCTCTGTCTAGAACTCCGTTTAGAGAGAATGTTTGGGAATTATTGCTATTCTTAGCACATTTACCCTCCTCTGCCACTTGGTACTTGCCTGAGCATTCCAGACTTGCTTGACTACAAGGACATGGCCACTTGGTCTGCCCTGGTCCTATGAGTGTTGCCTCTGGCACAGTCTTTCAGTCTCACCCTCTTGTTGGTCTCTGTATTCCAGAAGTTTCCTTTGGGTTGACATTCCATCTCTGTAAACATCACGAGACTCATTTTCATTAGGATGTGTGTAGTTGAAGAGCATAAGGTTCCAATTTCATATGAGGAGAAACTGAGATTTACACACTTTATAGGAAATAGTAATAAAGCCAGAGTTGGCTACTGCAAGATGAAAATAAAGACTGTTTGCCCACAGCAGGTGTTACCTGGTAGACCTGGGACATGAGCAGGTCATCAAATATGGCAATTCTAAGTTACTCACATGAAGGAAAGAAGACAATCTTCAATACTCACGAGGTTCGGACATTTCCCTACAGAGCTTTGATAAAATTTCTCACGTCCTGATTGATGTGAATGGTCCCTGGTTTGTGTCCTTTCAGGGTGGGGGAAAGTGATGAGCAGTGAAATTAACAAGGCAGCGACTTAGAAGACTAGAAGATGAGTGAGTTTCCCAAGTAATCAACAGTTGGCCAAGGATGTTGACCTCGCAGAGAAGGTAGTTTTGAGAATGAGAACACGACCAACGTTTAAAATTACTCTCATTCCTCGTGCTCTTTAGATTACTGTAAACTCCTAAAAGGCAGATCTGTGTGCTCTGCTTATGACATACTCTCATAACCCTGAGCTCAGGGGCTTATAAGTAGAGAACATTCACCAAAGTATTATTGAATAAAGAATGAATTAATATTATCATAGCTACCGGTATTGGATTTCCATATTATATCCCAGAGATAAACACAATAAGATGCAATCTTACTACAATAATATCAAGGTTGTAAAAATATTTCTGGCAGAGCTAAATTTTTCTGTTTCTTTAGGGCCAAGATTACTATGTACTGTAATAGGATGAAAACAGATTAGGAAAATTCCCTGACACAAATAAGAGCTAGTGTTACAGTAAAAGGCAGAATGTTCAGCGAGGTGCACAGACATTTAAAAAGATTTATGTCATGGGTTGCCACCGTATTTTGATACTTCCCGATGGCATTTTATGTAAAACTTGAACTTTGAAAGAATTTTATAATTCATTTTAATTTTGTGCATTCATTATTAACCAAGGAAGTATACAACCGTGGTAAAATAGCTTGCTAACAGTAGCTACCCAGGGACTACACAAACTGTGTTGTATTATGCAGTTGTTCTTTTGCATATTTCATTTACTCAGGGGGAAAATATTATAATTTGTAATTTCCATATTGCCAGATTGTTGTGCATTCTCCAATGATTACTCTATTTGTTTGGAACCTGTCAATTTCTGCACAATTTCATAAGACAATTTGACTTCCCAAATACTGGAAGAATCTCGGAGGGCTGCATTTCAACTGAAAATGGAAAAGACCACAGTTACTTCTCGAGAATACCAACTCAGCATCATCATTTGTTACAGCACCTTCCCAGTCGATTTCTCTTTTCTCCCCTGAAGCTTAACTATTTGATTTCATCTTGGTACAACAACATTTTCGAAAATGTAATTGTAAATATTATTTTAATGCTGAAATAAGAAATGTGGGAGATGCAGTTATTATAAGCTTGCTGTATGCTGCAATTGGCTTACAAATGCACCTAGATTTATGTGGGGATTAAATGCAGTAACTCTCTTGCAAAGACTCAAAACAATTTCCACAGCATTTAATATATGAACTGTATAAACAGTTTTCAAAAATTATTAAGTCAAAGAAATTCTATTTGGTACTTGCTTGTACATTGTCCACACTTAACAATGTTCTCAGCTCCCTTCCAGCCCAGCAACTGAAAGGTTCTAATACCATCACGGTGCTTTCACAGCGGCCCATTTAATTTTGCTTTGCCTCATCAAGTTGTTCCTCAAATAGGTTTTGCAATTAGAGCGGATGTCATGTCAATCAGGAAAATCTGTTTGTTTAATTCTATCAAGTCAGCAAGTATTTATTGAATGCCTACTTGGAGCTGAGTGCTGAAAATACTCTTCTCTGCAATATTCTGGGCTGCTGGCTTGCTGGATCCTTGAAGGATTTTTTTTTTTTTTTTCAGTCTCCTTCTTCAAAGTCCTAGTTCTTTAAACCAGAGAGCACAGATTAACAGGGTAATTAGTTAATTCCCTTAGCTAAGGGAACTTTTTTCAACTTCATTTTTCTTACCCATTAGAGTTGTTATTGAGAAATTTCCATGCATTCAACACTACGCCTAGGCAAGAAACATATGTAGCAGAAAATAATAATGATAAATATGTAAAACTTTAGAAGCAATCTACTAGATATATATGCTAGTAGTGTGGTTTAAGATTGTGTTTTATTTCTTTTGGAGATGGACTCTTACTCTGTCACCCAGGCTGAAGTGCAGTGGTGTGATCTTGGCTCACTGCAACCTCCGCTTCCCAGGTTCAAGTGACTATCCTGCCTCAGCCTCCTGAGTAGCTGGGATTACAGGTGCCCACCACCACGCCCGGCTAATTTTTGTATTTTTAGTAGAGACGAGGTTTTGCCATGTTGGCCAGGCTGGTCTTGAACTCCTGACCTCAGGTGATCCACCTGCCTCAGCCTCCCAAGGTGCTGGGATTATAGATGTGAACCACCATGCCTGGCCCAAGATTGTGTTTTAAGAGGAATTATATCATAGAGTTCAAGTGCATGAACTTTGGAGCCAGACTCAAGTCCCTGGTCTGTCATTTACTAGTTGCTGACCATAAGCTTTAACTTCTCTAGATCTCAGCTGCTCATACGTAAAATGGAAAGGGTAATAAAGAATGCCTCGTAAGGCTGTTGAAGGATTAAATGAGATAATTCCTATAAGGCATTGTGGTTAGATGACAAATCAGGATGTTCAGAGGTTTCTTTGGGTCCTTACGAGAAAGCTGGCTCCAGGGGTCCAAGTTAGCTCAGCTCCGGAAGCTCCCGTTTCTAAAAAGGCCATTTTCCCAACCAGGAAGCGTCCATTGTCACATAGTGATGTAGATGTGCTGGACCCTCAGAACTGCAAATGCATAGAACTGATTCACAGTGGGACGTCCCTCTGTTCTTGAACATTGGCCAGAGTATGTTGTACACGTATACACGTGTCAACTGTAGGGTAAAGAGAAGTCGCAAATGCTGTGACCTCTAACTCCTCTTTGCTTGTAAGTTACTCCTCCCCATGAACTTGTATATTTACACCAGAGCCAAGGAATACAAGTGCAAAGGTGAGGAAGGCTTCCCAGAGGGGATGGCCCAGTTCCTTCTCAAAAGATGGGAAGGATCTTTGCAGAATACAGAGGAGCTGACCCTTAGGCAGAGCAGAGGGCCACCATGGGCCAACTCCTCATCATCCTAAAAAACTAGCTCAAGCTTTCACTTCCTTGTGACCTTCCTGGTGACCAGTGAGCCCAGGTGCAGCCCCTCTCCCAGAACACGGTGCGCCCTCCTCCCAGGTGCAGCCCCTCTCCCAGAACACGGTGAGTCATCCTTCCAGGTGCAGCCCCTCTCCCAGAACAGGGCGCGCCCTCCTCCCAGGTGCAGCCCCTCTCCCAGAACACGGTGAGTCATCCTCCCAGGTGCAGCCCCTCTCCCAGAACACGGTGAGTCATCCTCCCAGGTGCAGCCCCTCTCCCAGAACAGGGTGAGTCATCCTCCCAGGTGCAGCCCCTCTCCCAGAACACGGTGAGTCATCCTTCCAGGTGCAGCCCCTCTCCCAGAACACGGTGAGTCATCCTTCCAGGTGCAGCCCCTCTCCCAGAACACGATGAGTCATCCTCCCAGGTGCAGCCCCTCTCCCAGAACAGGGCGCGCCCTCCTTCCAGGTGCAGCCCCTCTCCCAGAACACGGTGAGTCATCCTCCCAGGTGCAGCCCCTCTCCCAGAACAGGGCGCGCCCTCCTTCTTCCCTCTGGTGCTCTCGCTTGCATATTCCCCACTGTCACATTTAACAGCCACCACCTCATTGTCTCTGAGCTAAGCTCTTCCTTCTAGACGCCAGGGAATTCCTTAAATGTTGGGTGTATGAGTATTCACTCTCATCCCCAGATCCTAGGTCTTTTGCCAGCATCAGGGACTCTGTAAATATTGTTGAAATACTAATCTGATGAGTTTCCTTACTGATCAAATGAGGGGGTTGGCGTTATTCAGAATTCCCAGTGGTTCACTGTGTAATATTTATTCTTTGCAAAGCTAACGTACTTTACATGAAAAGGGGTTCCATGATTAAATAAGTTTTGCAACTGCTGGGTTAACTTGATTAAGCAGATTTCTTTATCATGACTGCTCATATCTGGAATGTGGTATAGAGTGTCTTCCAAACTTATCTGAAGATAGAATCCTGTTTTCTTGCTGTTCTCCTAAGACAGTGATCCCAGCACATACTTTGCTAATCCCCATCTTAAAGATTCTTCTAGCACCATGTTTACCTGCTAAAGACTCTGTTGCAAATAATATCTGTGATAGATTTAAATAAGCAAATTGTTAGGTAGAATGACTTTATATATGACAGCTGGACAATATCCTGTGGAAAGGATAAGAAAAAAAATCCACTGTGAATTCGTTTATGTTATAAAAACTCTTTGTTATGCTTGATCATCGGCTGGAAACGGCATAGAACACGCTGAGGCTGGCAATTATCTTCTAACTCCCAACTGCAACACATTTTTTTAAATGTTACACCAAGTTCAATTATTTATGCTTTTTAAAATTGAGAAAAGAGGCTGGGTGTGGTGGCTCACACCTATTATCCCAGTACTTTGGGAGGCTGAGGCAGACAGATCACCTGAGGCCAGGAGTTCGAGACCAGCCTAGCCAACATGGTGAAACCCTGTCCCTAGTAAAAATACAAAAATTAGCCAGGCATGGTGGCGTGCACCTGCAGTTCCAGTTACTGGGGAGGCTGAGGCAGGAGAATCACTTGAACCCAGGAGGCAGAGGTTGCAGTGAGCCGAGATGGCACCACTGCACTACAGCCTGGGTGATACAGCAAGATCCTGTCTCAAAAAAAAAAAAAAGAAAAGAAAAGAAAAAAAACGGAGAAGGAGTTCTTTCTTTCTTCAAAGGAGAATTAGGGGAATGATCTACTATTTTCTAAGGATAGACTCTTCCACTCCCCGATATTAACTGAGACCAGTGGAGGAATTCAGAATCCATCAGTGAAAAAAACACCTTCTTTTCTTCAGATTAAAACAAAAGTTGTCCTGATAAGTAAGTTTTCCTTGAAATTCCAAGATCTCTTTCAGCCTCATATCCTCTGGATGGTTAGTGGACAAAGAGTGCTTTAGTCTGAATCATGCTATATGATCCACCTACAAAATCACGCTGAGTCTGCATGGGAGAGACAGAGGTATTCGTTCATTCCTGACTTATTCATTCCACTCTGCTTTTTTACTGTGAGATGACGATGACTGGTGGTGCTGATGATCACGATGATGATGACCGTAATGGTGATTCCTACTGTTATTTTGACACAGAGCCTCACGCCGTTACCCAGGCTGTGGTGCAGAAGTGAGATCCTAGCTCACCACACCTTCCAACTCCTGGACGCAAGCGATCCTCCCACCTCAGCCTCTCAAGTGCCTGGGACTACAGGCGGGCACCACCACACCCAGTTAATTTTTTAATTGTTTTGTAGAGATGGGATCTTGCTGTGTTGCCCAAGCTGATCTTGAACTCCTAGCCTCAAGTGATCCTCCTGGCTCAGCCTCCCAGGGTGCTGCGATTATGGACATGAGCCGCCATGCTTGGCCCTGTGAGATTATTTTTAAATAGACTTAGTGTAATTAACCTTATGCAGAGATGCTCTGTGGTGCCATTCATACCCAGAGCTCCCCCTGAGACCAGGCTGAAGGCTCAGCAGAAACCACCTCTTTGCCTGGCTACCTCTGTGCACTCTCCCACCTCCCTCACCACGCTACAGGTTTCCCCTGAGGGAATCCCCATCTCAGGCTGTGCTTCTAGGGAAACTGACCTAAGACAGGCTCACTTTCTTTTTCTCTCCCCGTTAACCAGCTTTCTCTGCTTACCCAGTTTTTGGCACCAAAATGGCTTGGGTTTGCGATGGCACCAGTTTGAGATCAAATTTTTAAAAAATCAACTTGCTATAGTCTCTGGGTCTCCTGGTTCCAATATTTTTAATAATCAGATTGGCCAGGTAACAACGGCTGAGTTCTGTCTGCCCTGATCATGCCGTGCGGATAAGCATCTATTAGGAGAAACAGTCTTCAGAGAAGGTGTGGTGGGCGGGGTGTGCACTCAAGGCATAGACCCTGTGCAGCTTGGACTTTTCCAGCAGAGTGTGCATAGCTTGAGGTCAAGGATCATGGCGTTTTTTGTTGTTGCTGTTGTTTTGTTTTGTTTTTTTGAGATGGAGTCTCTCTCTGTCACCCAGGCTAGAGTGTAGTGGCACAATCTCGGCTCACTGCAACCTCTGCCTACCAGGTTAAAGCAATTCTCCTGCCTCAGCCTCCCCAGTAGCTGGGATTATAGGCGTGCCACCACACCCAGCTAATTTTTGTATTTTTAGTAGAGACAGGGTTTCACTATATTGGTCTGGCTGGTCTCAAACTCCTGACCTTGTGATCCGCTCATCTCAACCTCGCAAAATGCTGGGATTACAGGTGTGAGCCACCGGGCCCAGCTGGATCATGCCTTTTACTGCCCATACCCAAGAGATTTAATGACACACTGTAAGGTTTAGAATGTACTGAATAAGTGAGTCAAGAAATGAATCTTTCCATGGCTCACCTCAGCCCACGATGACCCGTCCCTTCTTTGCAGCCTTTGCTTTTTACAACGGGTACACCACACCATCAAGCACCAGACTATGTCATAGCTTGCATTATTTTCCAGTTCTTTATGTATGTGATGGCCTCATTTCTATAAATTGTAAAACTTCCAAATTAGACACTATACAACAAGTCATTCATTTTGCTTTTTAAAGCATTTATTAAGTGCTGGGAGCCAGGCAACAGGCTGGATTCTGAAGATTCAACAAGAAACAAGCAACAGTGCCTACCTTCAAGAAATGCACAGTGCTGTGAGGAAGATAAGTCAGTAGCCAGAAACGTGAAATAAACACTGTGGATAAAGATAAGCCCCGGCTGCTGGGTAAACATGGACGAGGGAAACATACCTCAGATTGCACATTTCACAGGGTTGTGGTCAGGACTGGATGATATAAACCATCTGGATGTAATAAATATTAAGAATTTTGCACATGGTGTCTGCTCCATAAATACTAGTTCACATAACATTCTCCTTCCTTTTTGCCAAACCTTGCTGCAAAGGACTCTTGCTAGAAGATAAATTAAGTGACTTCTTAAGAGATACTGTTTTTAAGAGCACTGATAGATATAACTGATGTGATATTTTTAGGCTAGAAATAGGCTTTATTGTATTCACTTCCCTACATGTCTCCCAGTACAGTTTGATCATTCTGAAAATTGGGCAGTATCACCTCTCCACAAAAGGGTCTGCTTCTCATCCTAACGAGAGCTCTTTTCCTCCCATCTCATGACTCTTAGAAGAGCGAGTAAGTGGACTTGAGAGACTTGAGTTCTGATCCTGATTCCCTGACAATCTTTCTGATCACGGAGAAGTTACTTTCCTAAATCTCATTTTCCTCTGCTATACGTGGGGGAAATAGTACCCACCTCAAAGAATGGTTGTGATGATTCAAGAAGATAACTCATGGATAAATCTTAGCACACTCAATCATTCAACAAATGTTAATTGAGCACCTAATCTGTACTGGATGCTAAAGATAGAGCAGAAAAGGAAAAACAAAAACACAGACCAAATTATACTTGCCCTCATCGAGCTTACACTCTGGTGGGGGAGAGAGAACATATATAAGAGATAGATAAGGACGACTCATAGTATGTTTGAAAGTGATAAGAGCTAGGAAGGGAAAAGAAAACAAAGCAAAGAAGGATGTGAAGTAGAAGGCAGGCATTGAAATTCCCGGAGGGCGAATTATCTGAATAAAGACCTAAACAGGTAGTGCCTGGCACAGGTGAATACGTGGTAAATTTTAGCTATTTTACTAGGACATATTTTTGCTCCACTGCTCTGGATTTGGAGCACATTGTGGCCAACATGTCTTGGAGAATGCTGATTTAAGGTAATGACTTGGAGTTGTCACGCTTTGCTAGCGGTTAGACTTAACCACCGTTCAGATTTCTCATCTGCATTACTCGCTGCTCTTGTTTTTTCCCCTCTGCACTCATGAAGGTTCTTTTCTTAAAACAAATACACATCATCCCCCTCTGGGGTGATATTGCTACCAGAGGAGCTACTAAAGCATTTGCTCTTGCATCTTTCATAAGGACCTGTCCTCATAAAAGAAGCACTTTGTCTCCCACAATTGTTTCTCATCAGATGCTAAATTACATGAAAGGGTGCCTTGTTCCAAGTGGAGCATGGGGGCCTCTCACTCAAATGTGGTTATTGCTAATGGGATCTGCGTGGCTTGCGTGGAGGGTGAGACATTTAGCCTGTCATAGAAGTTGACACTGTAAATAGCAACAGGTTCCAGATAGAAATACCCAGCATCAATGCACTTGGTTACTGAGTTAACTTGATGACACCACAATCCAAGGGGCTGGGAGCGCAGTAGAAACAGTTGTCCCTGGTGACTAAAGAAGTGAGAAGAGAAGGATTTTCTCACATCTATTTTCTCTTTTCTAGCCAGACAAAAATCTCTGAATTCCTAAGATAAAACCATTTGATCTGAATTTTCCATCTGCATCTTTTTCTCCTTTTATTCATGCATCTCAAGCTTTTGACCACGTCCTTTCCAGCTCTAATCAATAACAGTTTGCTAAACACCCAGTTGTTAAACACCCAGTTGAGGAAGAGACTGTTTGACCACGTCCCTTTCACTCTAGTCAATAACTGTTTGCTAAACACCCAGTTGAGGGTGAGACCGAGCTGTGTGATCTTGGGCAAGTTGTGCAAATTGTTCAGGTTTCCGTTGCTTCTTTGACATGGGAATGAGAACACCTAACCGGATAAAACATGAGATTCTGTGAGTGAGGACTGTGAGCTCAGCAAAGACTCAATGACACCAACAATCATCTCTTAAGGGGCTTCTTGTATAGCTGGATGGACAATGTTGGCACCTGGATGAAGGAAAAAGATCACATATGCAATGTTAAGGTATTATGAAAGCAAGGATTCCAAGATAGATGACTCACTACTAATGGCTCAACAGTCTCTTCCTGGCATAGCACTAGTATATGACAGTAAGGACAGCAGGGGGTGTGTGTGTGTATGTGTGTTTGACAGATAAATCAATCGTGGCATATTCCTACAATAGGATACCAGGGAACAATGGAAATGAATGATCTACAGCTTCATGCAAAAGCATGAATGAAGATTTTTAAAACCAAGGGAAAGATACCTGGGTTCAGCTGAAATGCCAGCTTGTTCCACTCGGAGAAGCTCACTTTGTGAGAACCAACAGGAAGGAGCCTGAACTGCCTGAACCTCTTCTCTATGAATTCATGGCATAATAGGTGTTAAAAAATAAAAGACCTCTGGACTGGTAAAAATGTTTCTCTTCATTGAGTAGAGATGTGGTGTCATCTCCCCCAAAGAAATGTTTAAAGCAAATTTCAATCGTGTCCCAAAAAAAAAAAAAAAAAAAAAAAAAAAAAAATCTGATTCTACTCAGTGTACGAGATGAACAGAAGCAAATGTAAAACCAGCAATTCAATAAACAACAGAGAGAAGGATAAATAAATGGAAAACAAAACAAAAATCTCCCACTCAAAGTGAATCTCACAAACCAAAATTCCAGGAACACACAAACCATCTCATGCTAAGAAAAAGATCAACAAATTCAGAATGGAAATTCCCTTTCAGTTGAGTTCACTGAAGTTGCTGTATAGAATATTAGAATATTAAAAAAAGTAGAGTCTCAGTAATAATGAACAAAACATAACAGAAAAAAGATAGTAAAAAAATTATAAAGCATTTAGAAAACATTTAACAAAATACGTGCCAGAGTTTTACAGAGAAAAACATAACCTTATTGAAGGACATGTAAAGTACAAGAAAAAATTTAAAATGATATCCTCTTCTGCATAAAAAGATTCAATAGTATAAAAGAAGTCTATTCTCCCCAAATTTTTATAAACTTAATTAATACAAATCCAATCAATGCCCTAACAAAATTTTCTCTGGACTTGAACAAGTCTAAATTCATAATGAAGAATAAAAGATCAAGAATAGGCAAGACAACTTTGAATAAACAACAAGGCAGGAAAATTTCCTTTACCAAGTAACAGGGGTTACTAGATAATGTGATGACGGCATTGATCAGGATAGATGCACACACCAATGAATCCAAATATTGACCAGACATAGACTAGCACTTGAATGTAAACTTGAAATATGACACATGTGGGATGGCCAGTCAATGGGGAAAGGATAGACCCTGGGCAATTAAGATAGAATAGGGCAATTTCACTGGCCCACATGTCCATTCCACATCATTCCACACTTGTCAGATCAGCAATCCTGAAAAACACCACTGCATGTTGTCAAGGTGCAGAGCAGGAATGAATTTCCTATGCCAGGAGTGGAAGCTAGTGCTAACACTTTGTGTGTGTGTGTGTGTGTGTGTGTGTGTTTAGAGGTAGAGTCTCACTCTCTCGCCCAGGCTGTAGTGCAGTGGTGCAATCTTGGCTCACTGCAGCCTCTAACTCCTGGGCTCAAGTGATCTTCTCACCTCAACTTCCCAAGTGGCTGGGACCACAGGCAAGGATCAACATGCCCAGCTAATTATTTAATTTTTTTGTTTGTTTGTTTTGTTTTTTTGTTTTTTTGTGTGTGGAGATGTGGTCTCGCTGTAGTCTCAAATGCCTGGCTCAAGTGATGCTCCTGCCTTGGCCTCCCAAAGTGCTGAGATTACACGGGTGACCCACTGCACTTGAACCACTTTGGATAATACTGGTAGTACCATCACAAAGAAAATTCTAGAGAGTTTGGGGAAAACAAAACGTAAACTTTTAAAAGAAAATAAAGGAGAATATATCTATGTCCTAAGAATAGATAAGTTTTCTTAAACAAGAGAATAAAAGCAAAAACCATAGAGACTGACATATTGGAAGTGTATTAGAATTTAAAAAAACCTCTGAATTACAAAGGACAAAATTAAGTGAAAAGACAAAAAGAGAGCAAGATTATTGACAATCCCATAATTGATATGGGATTAATATCAAGGGATATTTTTAAAATATCCTTATAAATCAAAGGAGTGGAGGGGGGTGAGGAAAAGTCAGAGACAATGAGAATCTGTAAAGGTTATGGATAGGTAATTTACAAAATAAAAACCATGAATGGACAATAAGCAGATGAAAATATACTAAACTTAAATAGTTATTAGGGAAATACAAGTCAAAACTATATTGAGTTACTATTTCCACACTCATCAAATTGGCAATAATTAAAACTCTGTTAAGTGTGGGCTAAGATACGGAGCAATGGACACTTTCGTGTACTTCTGGCAAGAGTGCAAACTGGTGCTACCACTAAGGATAACACTGGCAACATCCAGGAATGCTGAAAATGTGTCTAGTCCATGGCCCACCAATTCCACCTTTAGAGACATCTTTAGAGACTCTCGTACATGTGCACAGAAGATGACATAGACAAAAATGTTCATGGATCCTTCTCTTTCTCCTTTTCCTTCTCCTTCTCCTCCTTCTCCTTCTCCTCCTACTCCTCCTCCTCGTCCTCATCCTCCTCTTTCTCCTCCCTACCTTCTTTCCTTTCTTCTTCCTTTCTTTTTTTTGACAGGATCTCACTCTGTCTTCCAGTGCAGTGATGCAATCACGGTTCACTGCAGCTTCGACTTCCCAGGCTCAATCAATCCTCCCACCTCAGCCTCTGAAATAGCTGTGTCTACAGGCGCACACCATCATGCCTGGCTAATTTTTTAAATATGGGGAGAAATGGGGTCTTCCTATGTTGCCCAGACTGGTCTCAAAGGCCTGGGCTCAAGCAAGCCTCCCGGTTTAACCTCCTAAAGTGCTGGGATTACAGGCATGAGCCACCACGCCTGGCCATGGAAGCATTTCTGAAAGAGCAAAAAGCTGAGAATAACCTAAAAGTCTACCAATAAGGGAATGGATGTGTGATTCATAATACAGTCAATGAATTTATGCTGCAGAGAAAATCAATGAATTAGATACATATATTTACATGCATGAATCTCTGAAACATAATATTGAGCAAAAAGAAGAAACTGCAATATGACGCAAGTAGCACAACACTCTAAAATTTTGAAACCCCACAAAAAGTGGTATATGTTGTTATAGTTACATGCAAATGTAACATTAGAATAAAAATCATGCTTAGGAATTTGAAAAGAGAAAATCAGAACAGTGGTGAGCTCTAGAATATGAAGGAGGGAAGTAGAATCAGAGAGGACATGAAGAGTGTTTCAACCTACCTGTAAGACATAAAATACATTAAACTGAAGGAATTATGGCAAAATGAAAGTATTTTCAGCAGCTAGGTAAGTAGTACACAGCATGTCAAATTATTTAAAAGTTTATACATTCAAAATAAAAATGCTAATATGCAAAAAAGATTGACTTCACATGCTTATGTAAGAGCATGATTACAAAAAAACCAGTGAAAAGTTTTCAAATAGTATAAACAACTTGATTTCAATATTGTGTTTTTATACATGGAAATACAATAAAGTTGTAATTAGAAATAATGAGATAATAGGTAAATTTAATACCTGTTTTTTTACTCTCTAATACACACGTCTTATGTTAAAAATCAGGCTGGGCACAGTGGCTCATGCCTGTAATCCCAGCACTTTGGGAGGCTGAGGTGGGTGGATCATGAAATCAGGAGTTCAAGACTGGCCTGGCCAACATGGTGAAACTGTCTTTACTAAAAATACAAAAATTAGCTGGGCGTGATGGCAGGTACCTGTAATCCCAGCTACTCAGGAGACTGAGGCAGGAGAATTGTTTGAACCCAGGAGGCGGAGGTTGCAGTGAGCCGAGACTGTGCCATTGCACTCCAGCCTGGGTGACAGGGTGAGACTCTATCTCAAAAATAAAATAAAATAAAAATCAGATGGGACTTCTTTTTTTAAATTTTTAAAATTATACTTTAAGATCTGGGATAA
Organism: Macaca thibetana thibetana; assembly: GCF_024542745.1. Lineage (NCBI taxonomy): Eukaryota > Metazoa > Chordata > Mammalia > Primates > Cercopithecidae > Macaca > Macaca thibetana. The sequence continues at coordinate 7,063,518 of NC_065586.1, forward strand.
ATGTGCAGAACATGCAGGTTTGTTACATAGGTATATACGTGCCATGCTGGTTTGCTGCACCCGTCAACCCATCGTCTACATTAGGTATTTCTCCCAATGCTATCCCTCCCCTAACCCTCCACCTCTGACAGACCCCAGTGTGTGATGTTCCCCTCCCTGTGTCCATGTGTTCTCACTGTTCAACTCCCACTTATGAGTGAGAACATGCAGTGTTTGGTTTTCTGTTCTTGTGTTAGTTTGCTGAGAATGCTTGTTTCCAGCTTCATCCATGTCCCTGCAAAGGACATGAATTCATCCTTTTTTTTGGCTGCATAGTATGCCATGGTGTATACATGCTACATTTTCTTTATCCAGTATATCATTGATTGGCATTTGGGTTAGTTCCAAGTCTTTGCTATTGTGAATAGTGTTGCAATAAATATACATGTGCATGTCTTTATAGTAGAATGATTTGTAATCCTTTGGGTATATACCCAGCAATGGGATTGTTGGGTCAAATAGTATTTCTGGTTTAGATCCTTGAGGAATTGCCACACTCTCTTTCACAATGGTTGAACCAATTTACACTCCCACCAACAGTTTAAAAGCATTCCTGTTTCTCCACATCCTCTCCAGCATCTGTTGTTTCCTGACTTTGTAATGATCGCCATTTTAACTGGTGTGATATGGTATCTCATTGTGTTTTTGATTTGCATTTCTCTAATGACCAGTAATGATGAGCTTTTTTTCATATATTTGTTGGCTGCATAAATGTCTTCTTTTGAGAAGTGTCTGTTCATATCCTTCACCCACTTTTTGATGTTTTTTTTTCCCCATTAATTTGTATAAGTTCCTCATAGATTCTAGATATTAGTCCTTTGTCAGATGGATAGATTGCAAAAAATTTCTCCCATTATTTAGGTTGCCTGTTCACTCTGATGATAGTTTCTTTTGCTATGCAGAAGTTCTTTAGTTTAATTAGATCCATTTGCCAATTTTGGCTTTTGTTGCCATTGATTTTTGGTGTTTTAGTCATGAAGTCTTTGCCCATGCCTATGTCCTGAATGGTATTTGGAATGCAAGGATGGTTCAACATACACAAATCAATAAACATAATCCATCACAGAAACAGAACCAATGATGAAAACCACATTATTATCTCAATAGATACAGAAAAGGCCTTTGATAAAATTCAACACCCCTTCATACTAAAAACTCTCAACAAACTAGGTATTGATGGAACATGTCTAAAAATAATAAGAGCTATTTATGACAAACCTACAGCCATTATCACACTGAATGGGCAAAAGCTGGAAGCATTCCCTTTGAAAACTGGCACAAGATACAGATGCCCTCTCTCACTACTCCTATTCAACATAATATTGGAAGTTCTGGCCAATGCAATTAGGCAAGAGAAAGAAATAAAGCGTATTCAAATAGGAAGAGAGGAAGTCAAATTGTCTGTTTGCAGATGACATAATTGTATATTTAGAAAACCCCATCATCACAGCCCAAAATGTCCTTAAGCTGATAAGCAACTTCAGCAAAGTCTCAGGATACAAAATCAATGTGCAAAAATCACAAGCATTCCTATACACCAATAGTAGACAAACAGAGAGCCAAATCATGAGCGAACTCCCATTCACAATTGCTACAAAGAGAATAAAATACCTAGAAATACAACTTACAAGGATGTGAAGGACCTCTTGAAGAAGAACTACAAACCACTGCTCAAGGAAATAAGAGAGGACACAAACAAATGGAAAAACATTCCACGCTCATGGATAGGAAGAATCAATATTGTTAAAATGGCCATACTGCCCAAAGTAATTTATAGATTCAATGCTATCCCCATCAAGCTACCATTGACTTTCTTCCCATAATTAGAAAAAACTACTTTAAATTTCATACGGAACCAAAAAAGAGTCCATATAGCCAAAACAATCCTAAGCAAAAAGGACAAAGCTGGAGGCATGATGCTACCTGACTTCATACTACACTACAAGGCTACAGTAACCAAAACAGCATGGTACTGGTACCAAAACAGATATCTAGACCAATGGAACAGAACAGAGGCCTGAGAAATAATGCCACACATCTAAAACCATCTGATCTTTGATAAACCTGACAAAAACAAGCAATGGGGAAAGGATTCCCTATTTAATAAACGGTGTTGGGAAAACTGGCTAGCCACATGCAGAAAACTGAAACTGGACCTCTTCCTTACACCTTATACAAAAACTAACTCAAGATGGATTAAAGACTTAAACGTAAGACCTAAAACCTTAAAAACCCTAGAAGAAAACCTAGATGGGACATTTCAAATTTTAACCTCTATCCCATGTCTTTAAGGAATTCTGAAACAAATGCATAGTAAGAGCATTCCAATCATAGAAGGCTGGTAGGTTTCCCCAGCTCCAGAGTCCTGCTGAATTACACCAGAATATTTTGTCATTATTATTTGCAAAGTGCGTATGTGAGTATAATACTATCTACTTTTGGAGGCCTACTGCTTCAGCTGAGTTCCCAAGAAAACAGATCCTGAGAAAAAGCTTCTAAGCTGGTACTTTATTGGAGGAGAGGAGGTAATCTCAGGCTGAGAAATGTCAAGCACAGGAGGAGGAAAACTAAATAATCAGTAGTGCATAGTGAGGTGGCCATGATTCCATGAGGAAGCACATGTGGTTACTCAGACATATGGGTTGTCTCTGGACAGGCTGCACAGAGCCTCCACCATATGGGGATAGAGTCCATCCGGGAGAGGATGAGAAGGGAATTTATTTGCTGGCTACATCTTATATCTCAATTGATCAAAGTTTGCCCCATGGGACATTAACTCCATAGCATCTCCAGGTTCTGACACCCAAAGTAGCCAAATTCCAAACCCAGTGCTTCATCTGGGTCGAGACAATGGGAGAAACTAGACCTTTAATGGGGCAAGTACAATGTATCCGGGTGCTGCTGTGCCTCGTGGCCACCAAGTTTTGTGGGAGAGATGCTGAGCTGGAGCTGGCCATGAGCCTAAAAGTGGTCATGGTAGCTGGCATTGCTGGGCAGTGAGCTAACAGCTCATCCACAAAGCAGCAGTTGATGTAAGCGGCCTGGGGGAGTGCATAAACTGACGAAACACCATCAATCCTGGATGCACTCACACTCTCTCATTATATCCAGCTCTCATCCTCAGAGAACAAGATACCCTCACGTTTTTCCCCAAGAGGGAAAGTGCAAGTCTAATTCTTCAAAGTGGTAGGCAGTGACCCTTTCCAGAAAAAGACTTAATAAAGGTTAAGAAGCCAAGTTGCCCTTTGTCATAGCAAGTCTCACAGCTGTAACTAACTCTTATCAACTCTTTCTGCTATCATGAATTATGGATTCGCCCTTGGCCAGCCTCATGACTAATCTGGATTTTTTTTCTTGTGTCTGTGTAATAATCCAGAACATCATACTCCAAGGAGTCTTTGAGTTTGAATAATCCAGAGTGGATTCCTTGGGTTTGGAATAATCCAGAACTTCATATTCCCAAGGACTCCCTGAGTTGCCCTGCTGCCTCAGTTGCCTATTCATGGTTACCAGTGACCACATGAACACTAAGAGATGCCCCACTGAATCCCCTGGGTTTCTGACATGCTCCTCCCTACCCTCATTGTGCAGAACCAGCAACCTGTCAAGGCTGCACATTTTATATTCTTTGCAGTTCTGCCATCCTTATAATCAGATCCTAGGCCTGATTTTCAGTGAGTCTTCTCTGTGGCTGCAGACCTAGCTTTTCACGGCAATCAAGTACATAAACTGTTTCATTTGCTGGTCCACTTGTATAAGAAGGGCAAAGGATAACCACAGCTTCCAGTTCAGTGGTACTTTGTGTTCTGTGGGGAAAATATTCAACAATCGAGTTACTAGGAATAAGTGGTGAGAGGAGCCCATCCAACCTAATTCTACTATTTGGATGTCTGTGCCTTCAGACTCTTGGGAACACAGTCTCTTATACTGGCCACTGGTTCTGTGCAAATGTAGCATCTGGAAGGACATGATTGTATACCTATAGGATGCAGTTCCCCAACTGAGGCTGTAGCTCTGCCACTGGTCGACCAGGCTGTCAATAACGCTGGCTGCCTCTAATGTCTGTGGGGTTTATCTTCCTCCCTCTGGTATGCAAGTATTTTACCAGGATTCCTGCTCACCAGGTCTAATTGGCATGATGCCATCAATAGACCAGCCACATGTTAAGATGACCAATGTCTTCTGCGAGCTACATTTTAAAAAAGAGCAGGAGAGTTAGCCTAGTATATGCGTTATATTTCCAGTCTTTTGACATCATCCTCAAAAGTATAACAAAGCCACTTTTGCATTTCCAGCTTGTTAACTATAGGTCAACACCTGGGAGCCATCATGGGTGATCATTAGACTGGCCCCAAGTAATTCTTACAAAAATACTGAATTCTAGGTCACAATAAATGCCCCAATGTCATGAATTTCCCCATATCCAGCATTATATCCTGTCCTGCTTCATCTAAAACCCTAACCTATTACCATATGTGTCCTCCCAGTTTCTGCCAGTGTGCATTAGCCAGATTCTGTAATTCCTTTGGTGTATGGACTGTTCTTCCTAAATCAGGGTTTGTATTTACATTTCCAGGCTGTGCTGAGACCTAAATCTGGTTATTGCTGTGAAAGTGATGATGGGTCAAAGGGAGGAGGCACATGTTGGGAATGATGTCATTTTGCAAATAAAGAACCTGCATCAGGTGAAGTTGTCCTATGGTGTTCACGCAAGGGGAGTGCTTTCACCTCAGCAAGGGGGCTGCTTCTGCCTAGACATAGGAGAGTTTAGGTAAAGTTAAGGTTGAAGATTCTTGGATAACCAGCCTGGGCAACATACTGAGACCCTGTCTATACAAAAAAAAGAATCAGCCAGGCATGGTGGCATGATGGCACATCCCTGTAGTCCCAGTTACTTGGGAGGCAGAGGCCAGAGGATTGCTTGAGCCCAGGAGTTTGAGACTGCAGTGAGTCGTGATCGTACCACTGCACTCCAGCCTGTGTGACAGAGTAAGACCGTGTCTCTTAAAAAAGTAAAAAGAAAAAAAGATTTTTGTCTTATGTACTCAATGACCCATCTCAGGTGTTAATTTTTAACTCTTTCCCTACAAGGGCTCTGACTTTGAAAAAGGAAACCTGTCAAGGCTGCCCATTTAGTATCCTTTGCAGCGCCAATATCCTTATAATCAGATCCTGGGCCTGATTTTCAGCAGGTCTTCCCTGTGGCTGTAGAAGATGAAAGTGCCTTTGAAAGCTGCCTCAGAAGCTTTTGAGCTGACAAATTGATTCCCTAAGTGTGCTATTTTCCTTTTTCAAGGCCAGTGATGCCAAATGCAGTTACCTTACACACTGTCTTTACTACTATCATTGCCCCTACTATAAGCAGTGGCCACTTAATCTCCCACACCCATGCCTTCCACCTGCTGTGCATTCAACCAGAAGCAAAAGCTTTAGTGATTGTGATGCCAGAGTGTCAGGATTATTATCCCCTACTTACCAAGATCAAAAGGGTCCCTACTGCTTTCAGAGGGGTGACAATCTGACTCCAAACTCCTAGCTGAGAAGCTGTTTTATAAACTTCTTGCACAAGTTGTCTTATCTGGGCTTCAAAGATAACAGTCTAGGTCAAAGCGTATGTGCCAATATTTTATTGTGGAATGAAACATCCAGGCAGCAGGAATAAGGGAAAATAGACATTGAGGCAGGTAGGGCTGGAAAGCAAATACCAGATGGTATGTTATAGAGTTGGCCTCAGCTTAAGGTTTCTCTATCAAGGTTTCTGGACAGGCTAAACAAAACTACCATTCTTCAAAATAGATCATCCAGGGAAAGGAATAGGACACTGCTGCTAGCTCCCTCCCATCTCACACTGATCCAAGCTGGTGCCCTGGGACACAAATTCTGCTTTACCTGAGAGTGGTGTCACACAGCCCTTCTGGTCAACTGTTGGGGAAGCCAGATCCTGCACACCATGGTGGGTACTTCATTTGAATCTAGGTTTGGTGGGTAGGGCCCAAACTCTCAATGGCTTAATTGGATTGGGACTGGTGGCTGAAGTTTCTGCTGAGGTGGATGTGAAGGAGACAATAGTAGTGGCAGCCAGGATGTTCCAATGAGCAAGTGCTCAAAAGTCCAGGAGTTGATGGTGCCCAGTGATACTGTGAATCTGGTTCACTACCACATGCTAACTCTGCCTAGAATCACACCATATTTATCTAATATCCAATTCTACCAACCATACACAGATACAGCACTATCCACCTCTTACAGAAAACTGAGGCCTTGTATAACATACCTTGCAGGTAGTAGAATGAGTATTTGAACCCAGTAAAAAGTGCAACGTTTTACTCTTTCTCCTAGTCAATGTACATCTCCTATTCCAAAAATTTTAAGCAAAAGATGGCAATACCTATGATGAAACAAATTTTGGGGTTGGGTGGGAAGACCTGGTGGTAGTGGTCATTGTGTGTTGATCAGACTTCAGAATAACAAATGAAGAGTTTCCATTTTACTTATTACTATGATGCACCATTTAGACATATTAGCTATAGAAGAACACAAAACAATGTACTTTGACACAACAAATGAACTGCACTAAATGGAAGGTGTTATAACCCAGGCTTGGGTTGACAACATAAAAACCTCTTGATGAAACTATCCCCAAGTAAACCTTTGTAGCCCATCTATTATTTTGATGTTGTATTTTCACTAAACTGATAACATGTCCAGTCTTCAGGAGGAATCACCCAAGGTCATGTTGACATAAACGACATTTCTTTAAACACAGTCCTTGAAACTCCAGTAAGCATCATGCTCTTTCACAGACTTAAAATAGTCACAGCACAAACCCCAAGACAAGGGGGAAGTAACTTCTAGTAAACTGAGGAAACAGCCTCACTAGAGAGCAAAAGAATTAAAAATAGGTTTTTGATGGCTACATGAAAAGAAATACAGATTTTCTTTCTTGCCTTGATTCATTCAATTTAAAGGTACAGAACAGAGTTCAGCTTCCACTGTCTTAGATATTTGGTCTTGCTCTTCTCAAAGATCTCCAAGTGCAAATTGAAATACAATGATCCTATTTACTCAGCCATCTCACCCTTTATCTATTTGCTTCCAGTGTATTTTGAGAAAATGAATAATATGTTTCCCATTTTGCCCTCTTAGGCCTCATTTTTGCTATTAAAAAGTTTCCTAGCCAGATGTGGTGGCATGCCTGTGATCCCAGCTACTCGGGAGGCTAAGGTGAGAGGATCACCTAAGCCCAGGAGTTTGAGGCTCCAGAGAGCCGTGATCAGGCCACTGTACTCCAGCCTGGGTGACAGACCCTGTCTCAAAAAAAAAAAAAAAAAAAAAAAAAAAAAAAGTTTCCTTAATTAAAAGAAAAATTTCTATATGCAGAATGTGATTGCCATCAGAGCAAAAAATAATATTTAAAAAGAAGTAAATGACTGCACCACTGCACTCCAGCCTGGGTGACAGAGTGAGAGCCTGTCTCTAAAAAGAAAGCAATGAAGTAAAAAATAAGGTGAACTAAGATACTTGAAATCATCTGGGATGGATGAAAAGGAGAAATCGTTCAACACTCCTCCACCTCCATTAACTCAGTGCTTTCTCTCCCCTTCTGCCTTACCCCTGTCCCTAGGAGATTCTTTCCTTCTCCCTTACCCCTGCCCCTAGGAGATGCTACCTGAACCTGTGGTGAGAGAGGAAGGGGACAGGTTCTGCCTGTGACAGATCCCAGAGATGGGGTAGGATGGCAAAGGTCTCTCTTCTCATCCCAACTTCATTGCCTAAAACCTACGTGTGACACTGAAAGAAAAATGATAAATATAAATGTGGTTATTTAATTATTGCTCTCATAGAAATAAAGCAGTCTTTCTACTAAAGCATCAGGAAATCCTAGAATAACAGAAATGACTGAAAGTGGGAGGGCTAGAGGTGGTTGTGTAAGGATACACGAGAATGTTTTAACAACTAAAAAGAATAAACACAAGTTCCTTGACCAGAAAGTTCCATTCTGGAGCTAGGAGGTGACTCTGAGAGGTCACACAGGACTTTGAGAGTCGTGGTCGTTAACAACCTAGAAATAAGGCTTTAGTGCGTGGCAAAAACAAAACAAAAAATTCCCACCAAAATAACTAATGCAGACGCTAAAGATAATATTGAATAACCTTCAACACAAAGACCGAAACACCACCATAGAATTTATTTTTGCTTTATTAACAATGTGGCTTACAATTATTTTTCAAGTAAAAAGGGTTTTTTTTTTCATTTAGAATAAAAATTAAAATATAACTCTGATATAGATTTTCATTTATTTACATGAAAACATATATACAGAATACAATCTTACAGCAAACCAAAAGCATGCCCTTCGTCCTGCAAATTTCAAAAGTAACGACACCAATTTTTCCCTTTTATGCACCAAAAACATACACAAGATAGGAATCCAATTTCAATACAAACTATTCAAACTAGAATGCAAAACAGTGAAAGGGCTTTCAACATTCACGACGAGGGATAGTTGATGTTTCCAGAGATCATGCTGGCTCCTGTTTTGAGCAAGTGAGATGATTATTTTTTCTGTCATTTAAAAAAATTTGCCTCAAATTTTTCATCCTAAGGTGATTTTTAGCCAACGATTATCCTAGAAGTTTCCTTTTTTCGTCAGCACATCTCTTCAGCCACACAAAAAGCACTGCTCTGCCTTGGTTAGGCAGCACGACCGTCATACTCACCAGGCCAAATTCCCATTACTTGGTGCCAACCATACAGAAGAATTACAGCCCCTTCCTCAAACAATATGGAATCGTTTGAGTTGTTATTTATCATTGAAACTAGAGAGGTTTTCAACCAAAATTCAAGGCAGTACTCTATGTCAGCAATTACAACTTTCAGGTAAATTACATGGGTCAAAAGTAGCACAATTTGATTTTATCATAGTATGTTTGGGGTATCTGCAAACCATTCTAGTGATAAGAGCTATAAGAACTGGTCAACTTAAGAATTCAACCACGTGAAAGGGACTAATTTCCAAAAGACTCTTAAACAGAAAAGGGCAATAAACAAAAGAACTACTGAATTATAATAGTTGCCAATACAGATTTCCTTTGCTATTTAATTATTGCACCAACGAGATATGGGCAGTATGGATATCTCGCTAACAATTTCTTCCTTAAAGTACAGGTTTCTTAATTGACTATGTTTCCTTTCAAATAATTGCACACGTGATCACAGCTTTCTAAAGACAGAAGAGAGAGGAAGTGGAGCCTTGATTCGCCATCTTAATCCAAAAGCAGCAAAGATGCTCAAACCACAACAAAGATTTTTAACACTACTGCTTTTTTTTTAGTTCTATATACAGAAATAAATATAAATGGGTGTTCTATAAAATAAGTATGAAAACCCCTAGTGCTTCTAAAACTAAGCGGGGACAGCTCTTAGAAAGGGGTGTTTGGCATAAGATAGAGGGCAAATCTCAGAACTTGCCATATACAACACTAAAAATTCTGTGAGATAAATTCGACACCCATCTTCAAAGGGCTGATCAAAATCAACCTCCTACAGAGGGCAGTAAAGGTCGCAGGGGCAGTGTTCAAGGCGTGGATCATTTTAACGTACTGAGGAACAAACCAAAACAAACACAGGAAATCATCTTTTGAATCTGATCAAATAAGGTAGGATAACCCAGAAGCCGTGCAGCTCAAATACTGTGTCTGACCCAAACTTGGATCAAATGACTCTAATTTTGAAAGTGATGGATGAGTCCCCCACACTATGAAGCTCTGTGGTGAAGTTCACTGGCTTTTGCTTTTGTTTTGAAAGGCGAAGAAGTTCTGTAATGCCAGTAGTACCCTGTTCTTTTTCTAGGTTGTTAGGTTTGTGTTTTTGTGGACAGGATATTTTTTCAACATAGTACAAATGCAGTCAAGAAGTGAGGAGCTGAAACAAGCTCCGTGAGTTTAGGGTGAGACTGAGCAATGGGCTGTCGTGATTCAAGTTGAGGTGACGTCTCTTTCTCAGGGTTTTCAAACAGCGCAGACTGCAGGGTCCGCCGGGCCAGTTCCAGGAAGTTCCAAGTGGTGTGATGCCCACAGGACGTGGGCGCACTAAGGAGAGGACTTTGGTCCCAAAGGATCATCCGAGAGAGATGGAGAAGAAACAGTACCATCAAGGGAAGGAATGCGGGGCATCACTTCTTGGTGTTTAGACCATGACACTGTTGGCCTAGGGGCTATGGTGGCATCGGGGCACACATGTCAAATCCACTTTTTCTGCCAAAAGCAACAAGGACACACACAGAAAAATGCTCCATGAAATTGGCCCTATCTTTAAGACAGACGCTGGTGAGAGGTGAATCCTACAGAGCAATGAAAACACATTACAATTCTGTAATTGCTGCTGACGTGAAGTCCACCCGTCACGACGGAAATCCCCGGAGAATCCAAGCTCAGAAGGACACTGGCAACAGCTGGAGGAAAAGCACCTCCTTGGTCCTAAAATCTTTCTGGGCTCTCCTCAAGGACCGGAGAGATGGCATAGAGACAACTTTCATGGTGACGCCAGGCCGTGCCCTCTTGTGCAGTGGTCACAGCCATCTCCTCCCTGGCACGCGCACACAGAGTGCTCACCCATGGTGACCGCGACTGCACAGAGAAACACTGAAGTTAAACTGTCAGGGTGAAGGATATGGACAGTCCTGGGCACTTGGCTTCATGGGAAGCAAACACTTTCCCCTGAGACAGTGGCCGTATCCTTCCTGGGCTCCTGGCGGGCCACAAACTCCAGCTCCCTGGGTGGGCTCCAGAGAGCTCCTGGAGGATCTCCTCCCTCCAACGCAGCACCTCCTCCTCCGTGCCACCACTGAAGAGGGAGACAGAAGGTGACATTCGTGCTGCAAGTCCTTGTTCTGTTGCGGCCACCACATTCCCTCATCCTCGTCTCAAATACAACAGAAACAACTCAGCTTGAAAAGGCCACAGTGAAGGATCATCAAGGAGTCAGCGCGGGGAAAATGCCAAAGATCTGGAAATGGATGCCCTTTCCAGTCGTTTGACAGAGTTTCACTCCACGAGACTTGAGCGTTTAAGGCCAAAAGCATGTGGCTGAGAAGGCAGGGGTGGAAAACCACGGAAAGGTCAAAACTGGAGCTTAAAGGAGAGATGCCCAGGGCAAGCCAGCCACGGATCCCAGAGACATTTCTGTCGGGGCACAAGTGACACACTCCTCCCATCTGAGGTCCCCGGGCAGATGCATCAGCCAAACTCTAAAACTTGATTCTAGAAAGCGACTGCAGGGGAGACCAAAACGCCTCATCCATAAAATATGTGTTTTCCATTCTCCTCTGTAACCATTAGAGTGTTAAGAAGGGTGAGCTTGAGCAATCACAGTTTCCAAAATCCCACCAAGAATCGTATCTGGAAATGTCACAGAAATGCAAGCAGCTCGTCAGCCTACCGCAGAATTTTACTGGAACTGTGGACGCTCTAGTCCAAGGGACAAGCTCAAGGTAGTTATGGTGAAAAAGCAGGAAGGGTGTGAAGCCTCTGCTTCCAGTGTCTGCTCAGGAACTGCGGCAGGGTTTGGTTTCCTTGCATACGTTTAAAAAGGCATCTTGGTAGCCACCACAGAGGAACACTGTAGTCCACTGGGTCTGAGTGGAGATACGGAGTCGCTCATGAGGATATGGAGATGGCTTCTGGTCCAAGAGGCCAGCCAGCTCTTGCAGCCTCAGCTTTGTCTGTACGTGACCTGGCGGATTTAACACAACTGCCCAAGAAATTCCACAAGCAAACTCAAAGCCAGAAAGAGCTGCAGGAATGGCAGGGTCAGAACTGGGACCAGACCCTTCTTTTTCTTTCTTTTTCTCATTGTTGGCTGATCTGGATCTTTCTTTCCGGCATGAGCGGGATGAACGCCAGCGGGAGACAGCGTGCTCACCACTGCGCCCTCAGTGTCCACACCTGTCGCTTCACAGGAACTGAGGTCCAGAGTGATAAGAAGTCACCCAAGATCTCAGAGTTAGTTCTCAGCAAAACCAGGGTGCCAAGTGGCTGCCTCCAGATTCAAGGCTCATGCTGCACTGTCCCTGGTGCATATGCAGCCAGCTGGGGCAGAACGAGATAGAAGGGACCCTCAGAGGGACTCCTGCTCAGTGACCTGCTGCAATGATCCTTCTAAGCGGATGTAGCTGGTTCATGAAACGCTTCCCCCACATCTCTTTACCTTCCTGCTCTCTGAAACTAAGCTTTTCCTTTGATATATAATCCAACATTTGCCTAAAAGTCTCACTCCCTGATCCAACTACAATTAAACTACAACACTGGAGATAGTTGAGGTCTAGAAAAGACTGGGTAGAGTGTGTCTCTACAGATATTCTAGGCTTCAATCAAAAACCATCCAGTCGGGCCAGGGCGTGGTGGCTCACACCTGCAATCCCAGCATGTTGGGAGGCCAAGGCGGGCAGATCACTTGAGATCGGGAGTTCAAGACCAGCCTGACCAACATGGTGAAACCCCGTCTCTACTAAAAATATAAAAATTAGCTGGGCATGGTGGTGGGCACCTGCGATCCCAGCTACTTGGGAGGCTGAGGCAGGAGAATCACTTGAACCCGGGAGACAGAGGTTGCAGTGAGCTGAGATCGCGCCACTGCACTCCAGCCTGGGTGACAGAGCGAGACTGTGTCTCAGAAAACACAACAAAACCAACCAACCAATCATCCAGTTGCACGGAGATGCCTGCAGGCCTTCCTTCACTCCCCGTATTCCTAAAAGGCACCTCAAACAGAGGACAGAGCTTTAGCACATCTTTTTATAAGGACGTCGCTGCCAGCTGCATGGCAGAAAGGAGCTGCCACCAAGATGAAACCGCAGGTGCCACTCAACCAGGGTCACACGCCTATCCACAGGAAACTGCATGTATAAATGTGCCCGTGTGATTACAGGAAACACGACGGCACGGGGTGAGGTTTCTTCCTTGGCGACATTCTTCTTTTACAAAGAATGCAGGCCTCACTTTAGGAAACCCTGCTCCAAGGGAGCTGCCGGTTTGGGGCGGGAGAAAGGCAAAATGTGGGCGAACCAAGAAGCTGGCCCACGTCCGGCAGGGTCTGACGCGTGACTTTAACTGGCACTCCCCAGAAGCCACTGCTGCTGTGCTTCGCTGTGCTTTGCAAACACGGAAACAGCTCACACGCCAGCAGAGGCAGGAGATCCTGGGCTTCTGGTTTTCTGGTGATACTTAGTGTCTGTACCATTTAACATATCCCGGAAAATCAAAGTTTCAGTCCTGGAAACCTTTACCAACACTGCATCCCACATCACGGGCCACCTCCCGAGGGCCGACTCAGTTGGCATACTGGGCGTAGAAAGCCACTTTGACTCTCTCGATCTGGTGGCATAACTTGATGGCGGGCCCCAGCTTCAGCTCCATGCACTCCTGCACCGTCGGAAGGGTCAGAAGCAGGAGTGCTTGGCCGTCAATGTCCTGCAGAAAAAGAAAGGCAGGTTAGAGACGGGGCAGTGTGCACCCGGGTACGTAGATACATCTCGGCAGGCTCCATCCCGGGGCCAAACCTGACAAGAGGATGCTCTTGTTTCATTCAGTTCAGGGGATTGTTGGTAGAGATACCAATCCGGCTGGATGCCCGTCTAATCTTTGTGTTACTAAAATCTTTTTGCAGCTAGGCACAGTGGCTCACACCTATAATTCCAGCACTTTGGGAGGCCGAGGCTGGAGGATCGCTTAAGACCAGGAGTTTGAGACAAGCCTGGGTAATCCAGTGAGAGATGGTCTCTACAAAAAATTTAAAAATTAGCTGGGCAGGGTGGTGCAAACCTGTGATGTCAACTACTCAGAGGCCGAGGGGGGAGGATCACCTGAGCCCAGGAGTTTGAGGTTGCAGTGAGCTGTGATCACACCGCTGCCCTCCAGCCTGGGCAACATAGCAGGAGCCTCTCTAAACAACAACAACAACAACAACACCACAAAACCAACAATACAAATACAAGAGCTTTTGGCTAAGGGCATTCTAGCTACTCTGAAATTCACATACCTACTCTGTTGGGTAGAAAGAGCTGGAACAGGAGGGTTGCTGCAGGAATTGCTTCCCAAGCTTACTGTCCCTTGCTGGGAGGGCAACTCACCCTCCACCCCAGGCAAGGCCAGGTCCTCCCTGAGCTATGCTGAGACTTCATCTGAGCACTAAGCAAAGGAATCTCTACCAAAAGACAAGGCTCCCTCACCTCCCTGCCAAGGTCTGGCATTTCACCATCAGGATGGGTGAGAAGACGCTCAAGACAGATATGCCAATGACAGCACAGTTTTCCATATAGGAAAATACACACACACACACACACACACACACACACACACACACACACACACACACAACTATTTACAGACACACACTGCCCAGAGCGAGGTGTTGCTTGTACACAGACCTGTTGCCCCACTGTGTCCTGCTCAGCCGTTCTCTACCTACACACAGGGCAGGAAGACACTGATTCAATGAATGTTCAGTTGAATTTGCTACAGGAGGAAGTATCCAGAGACCCACTCCAAAGCTCTAAGACCCTTCCACTGGACATCTCTGTCTCTTCAGCAGCTTGCTTCATATAGTAATCTGGTTCATTTACACAGATGTCATTTGACTGGACTTCTGCGTTTAACCGCAGTCCTCCTTCCTGTTTACCAAGACGAGCTCAATAGTCCAGAGGGAGTCACTGAGGCTCTAAGAGACTGCAGGCCCCGGGCAATGATGAAGATCAGTGGTACCATGAGAGCATTAAGTGAGCTCCACAAACTGGAATTTCTGCCACTTGCAGAAGAATTACGCCCAGTGCTGCCATAAGCCACAAGGACATTAATAGCCAAGCAAAAGCGTAAGATCATACGTCTCCAACAACACCTGTCGGTGACTTTCGCACAGGCGGCTTATTTTCTTAAACTAATGGTTTATTTAGCTGTCTTGAAAATATCTAAAGCAAAAAGTCAAAGTGTGTATAAATGGTAGCCTTGAGCAGACTAATCTTCTAAGCAAGCGTAATTCATCATCTGATCAGATTCAAAAGACTAATGTTAAGAGCAGGAATAATTTATCTTCTGATCAGATTCAAAAGCAACAATATTCCCTAATAAGTATTGCAGCAATAAAAATGAAACATTAACTTTAAAAGTATCAATGTGAGTGTCATTTTTTATTTTTAAATTACAGATGAGCGCTAGCTACGATGTAAGCAACGTGAAGCCATGCTCAACCAAGACTCAAAGGTGACCTTATCAAACCACAAAGTAAACAGATCTGTCTTGTACACATACTGAAAGCAGGAGATAAACTATAGAAAACTGTCACTATATTTTCATGCTATGTTTACATCATTTTTCCCTTTCTCTAGAGCACTCATACATGTTATTTTACTTTCTTTTCAGATGCTACAGAAAAGGCTGATTGCAGCTGGGGGGATTTGGGAGTACTGTGAAAGTGTTTGGCTCTAGATCACGAAGAAACCAGGGGGACCTCTGGCCTGGGGCCTGCAGGCCAGTTCCACTTTCAGAGCCAAATCCACATACAGTACATCAAAACAGACCAAGAGGGCACAGGCGTAGGGACTCACAGTCTTCTAGGTACCATGGGCCTCATAAAAACACATTTTAAGTAGGCAGAGGGCTGATGTTCTATTCTGTGGGTGTCATTAAACCATGCACGGGTGGCTCAACCATTACGTTCAATGACATCCACAGAACAGGATAGAATAGAAATAGAACTTATTTTACTTTCCCAGGAAGTTTACTTTCCTGGTGAAAATTAATGCCCAGAAAAGCTAGCCAATCTAACTATGATCACACAGCAAGTTAGAGACGGTGTTGGAATGAGAACTGTAGTTTTCAGACATTAAACTTTGAAGGGAAAACTGTAGCTCAGTCTTTAACATCTGTACTTGGGCATGATGGTGATTCAATCACCACCGAATATCAGCACTAAAATATTCATGTAACTCTTTCTCTACAGAAAATTTCAGCGAAGGTGGCCGATGCATGTATCATATTTAAGTGCAGTTGCGCACACTCATTTATTTCCTTGTCAATGTTTATTGAGCATCTACTAAGTGGCAGGCACTTGGCTGGCCTCTGGGGAATGTCACAGTGAACAAAGGAAAGGTTCCCTCTCTGGGCACCCCATGAATCTGAAGGATGGCAGACAAGTCAACAGACTATTAGGATACAGGGATATTAACATATGGATGCAGAGCTAAGGTCTCAAACAGGACAGGCAACCAAGTCAGTCTTACAGGGGTGTTGAAAGGGCTTCAAACTGAGACTTCAGGGACCAATAAGAACTATTAAGGCCAAGAGGGACTGAAAGAATGAACACAGCTAGTTCCCTGGAACGTAGAATTCCAGGAAACTGGGGAGACACCAAAGGTAAAATCATGACGAGCCCAGAAAGCCACTTTATCTGGAAGACTATTTTTTCTTTCAAGGATTATTTAGATAACAGCATACTTCACAGGTTCCTACATAACTGAGAGCTGCTGGCAGATCACTTTTAATGTTAAACAAAGAATTCCCATAAATGGACTAATTGTAAAGAAATGAAATATGATGAGATATACGACATGCTTAGCACAGGGCAAAATTAAATCGATTTTGATAGAGCATTCAGGTGAGGATTTGGTAGTTCCTAATGGAGGTATTCAGGTCTAGAGAAGTAGAGAAAGGACAGCTTAATCTGGACTAAGCCTATAAACTATCCTGAAATTTTTTCATTAATGTCAATTGATCACTTGAGCCGTCTGCTTATTGCACTGTCTCTGACTGATGGAAGCCAAATGAATAGGTAAAATTTTATTTAGTTTTGTGTGTTCTTTAGTTATAGATGAGTGGATTTTTACTGTATAATGTACAGGTTTGCAGCATTAAATTATGGAGTATAGATTTTTAAGCAGTTGCCATAACATTTCAGAAATAAAAGGCACAGATGCTGGTAATGGGGAGTTTATAATTTTTGCAAATGCTCCTGGTGATTATAATAATCTCTGCATTTACAACGTTCAGAGCATGCGTACACATAGCAATGACCATGCTGTGCACAGGCATCTCATTCACATGCCAGTGAATAAAGTCTCTGGGTTCCTTCTAGCTCATTTAAAATCTCAGACAATGCCTGCAGTGACCTACTGGAGACCTCATCAAATCAGAGCTGGAGTATCTGGGCTAAATGACGATGAACAAATTAGTAAAAGTTAGTAATTAAAGGTCTGATAGGACAGAAAGAGACTCAAGTGCCCATGTACTTCAGACAGCCCAGTAGGCAATGACTTTTTATTCCAACAGGTGAACTTGCCTAGTGTGAAATGTGAAATTACACAGGAATGAGATGACAATAATGAAAGTCTCTCTCGTAAGAGAAACAAGTAGGGATGAAGGGCAAGGCTTTTACTGATATTAGAAGGGCAACAGGACAAAACTCTGTCTCTACTAAAAATACAAAAATTAGCCAGGCATGGTGGCGGGTGCCTGTAATTTCAGCTATTCAGGAGGTTGAGGCAGGAAAATCGCTTGAACCCGGGAGGCGGAGGTTGCAGCGAGCTGAGATTGCGCCATTGCACTCCAGCCTGGACAACAAGAGTAAAACTCCATCTCAAAAAAAAAAAAAAAAGCAACTTGGAGAGCAACTTGATTCTACAAGGGAGACAGTGTTGGCAGTGTTCCATTTCCTAGAAGGCTTAGCTTAGGGAAGGCATGAAACTTTTCTCTGGTGTTCTCAACTGGGCTTAGGAATACCAGAAAGGAAGACTCAATACTTTAGGCTTTTCCCCAAACCAGCTTTGTTTCACTTTCTTGCTTATTACTGAGAACTTGTACACAGTGTAGACAGACACAGGGGCTAGTGACGTTTCAAGGTATAAGCCCTCATACCTAACCTGGAATCTAGAAATGAGAAATCTGCTCTTCATTCAGGCCTAACTAAACTTTTTTTTTTACTGTGAAAACTAAGCATTTGAGCCTAAAAATAAAACCAAAACATTAGAGTAATACAGAATGCCACACCTCACTATCAGAAGGCGCCTCGCAGGGACTGAATCGGTGTATGCTGAATGCACACGGGGACCGACAGATACGCATCAGTGCAACCAAACCTGCGGGATCAGCGCTTGTCATGGATTTGAATACAACGCTCTTCTTGCTGCAGCACCACTGTCAATAAATACCAGACAGGCAAAGTGTGGCACTGGGCAACACTTTGCACAGGATTTCAATCTACTGCTTTCTTTTTTGTTTTCAAGACGGAGATATGGCTTATCAATAAGCCTCCGATCACCTAAGCCCTTGCATTTCTTACAACTGTCTTTCTTTCCTGTTTGTGTGTTATTTGAAGGGACAAGCTCATCAACCAGGTTCTTTAGGTCTAAGGAGGCCTCTCCCTGGTTGCTTTTCAGAGTTGTCCAGACAGGAAGGGTGGCCAATGTCAGAAGGTCAGGAGGCAACTCCTTCTGCCTTCAATCATTCGTCTTTTTTATTTATTTATTTTTTGCTTGCTTTTGAGATGGAGTCACTCTATTGCCCATGATGGAGTGCAGTGACACGATCTCGGCTCACTGCAACCTCTGCCTCCCAGGTTCAAGTAATTCTTCTGCCTCAGTCTCCCAAGTAGCTGGAATTACAGGCGCCCAACAGCACGCCCAGCTAATTTTTGTATTTATTTATTTATTTATTTTTTAAGTAGAGACGGGGTTTCACCACGTTGGCCAGGCTGGTCTCGAACTCCTGACCTCAAGTGATCCGCCTATCTTGGCCTCCCAAAGTGTTGGAATTACAGGCATGAGCCACCATGCCCAGCCTAATCATTCTTTCAGCATGATCTTAGCGGATGTCTGCAGAAGGTTCTAGTGGTCATCAGTAGGATGAACTAATTCATCTCTTGGACTTCTTGGGACACAGGGGGAAGAACTTTGAATGACAGTAACTACTTTCTTTGGGTGGCACTGGAGACCATTGTAATTTGCTTTCTTCGGTTCATTGCTGCATGAACTTGGGAGAAAAGCTGGGAAATTTCCTGGGTGCACGGGAAGTCACAGACCTTTTATGTTCTCAGATTTAATGTTTGAAATATCCTCTTTCTAGACTACTGGTTTGTATGATCTAAAAAGAGACTGAATAAACCTATCTTTAACTTATTACATGAAAAACAGTACTTTCTTTTTCAACATGAGGTCTTTGAACACAGATATTTATACCAGGACAACGCAAGAAACTTCAACAAAGTAAGCACAGAGCAGAGCAAGAGCCTGGAATTTTCTGCAAGGCCAGTGAGGCAAGATGCAAGGTGGTGTGTGTGCATCCTGTTTCTGTGGCAACTTGTTTCCGTATTAATTTAGGGATAATGTAAATAAAAACCCTCTCTTCTTCCTTAGGACACAGCATCATATATCTTATGTTTTAGTTAACTATACTCATTTCATCTGCTGGGCTACAGACTCCTTTAAAATAGAAATTCTATCGACCGTTATTGCGTTTGTCCATCACCATACCATCATCTTAAAAACATTTTATGTAGAAAGAAGTGAGGGAGATAGGGAAACAATGACGAAAGCAGCAGTCAGTATGACACACTGGCCAGCGGGCTTCCACTTTGGGCAGGCCAGGTGGATACACTGTTTCCTCCTTCTCCCACTAGGCCTAATGGGTAAGATCCACTGGCATTATATAGAAATCCACAAACAGAAGACTCTGGAAGGTGGAGAGAGGAGGGCAGACCGGCTAGGGGCCTGGGCTCCCAGTTGACAGCATGGTGCTGAGCTCTCTGGTTGTTTTGGTTGCTGTTTGTGTGTGAGCTTCATGCACCTGAGACTTGGAGCTGAAGAAACTGCAACCCAGATTTGCCAAAAGGCACTGACAGGAGGCTCAACCAAAGCCGGCTGTCTGCAGACAAAGGCCTGGCCAAGGGGTGGCCCAGCAAGACAAAAAACTGTGAGACAGCAACACCTCTTTGACAGCTGAACATCACAGGGAGGGCTGGCCAGGCCCCGCCGACAGCAGCCAAGGCGGAGGGAGCCGCCCTGACTTTCGGCCTGGCCAGGTGGCAACTGAGCACCTCATCCTACCACCGAGGTGGCATCTGAAAGGGCCAGGCAGGGAACTGGGCCTCTTACCCCGGCCTGGTGGTAAAGAGCCCCCACTGCAGGGTCGGTGGAGATGGCAGGGGGAGTGTGGACTCACACCCCTCACCTGGCAGCAACAGGCAGCTCCCGCCCCTGCTGGGTGGTGTCACCAGAGCCGGGAGAGTCACCCCTCTACCCCCACCGTGGCACTGGTGGGGCCAGTGAGGAGCAGGAATGAGGCTCCCTCTCTCTTTTCCCTGCCAGGCAGCTCTCAGCAGGGGCCTTGGAGGGAGCTGGGTCTCGCACACCTGCTGAGCAGTGCTGAGGAACCCCCGTGCAGGTGTCACGAGGAAGCCGGCTAAGACAGGAGGTTCCTTTCAGATCCAGAGTCTCAGCACATCAAACAATCCACATGCGGCAAGCCACCGTACCTGCTCCTGAAATATCTTGGCCAAGGGGGCACAGTCTGTCAGCTTAATGAACCTCACCACGTCGGTGACCGTCCACTCCAACGGGTTGCTCTCCAGAACCAGCCTCTCCTCCTCCTCTTGTTTCGTGTCCTGCAGAGAAAGGGTCGGAGGAGCTCAGCTGTGGCACAGTCAGCCGGCTGGGTCCTCTCCAGCACTCTCCAGGCTTCAGCCGCTCCTGGCCGGAAGCCACTGCCTCCCTTTGCTCCCTCACTGGGCACCTGAAAACGCTGCACACCCTCTCAGTCCCTGGGCAAGTTCTTAGCTCAGTGATGCCGCCCCTGCGATGACTCATGTGCCTTCAGAGGGAAGAAGGCAGGCACGGACAGTCGCTCTTGCATCCCTAGTTCAGGAAACCTTGGGTCTGCTTCTGAATGAAGCACCTCTGATTAGAGAAAAGAGGAGAAATACAAGGGGCACGTCCAAGCAGACACGAGAGAGTGTCCCCCAGTGTTTCTGTCATGATGGCGCCAGTGGCCCTTTCTGCTGATCTCACACCACCCATGGGGCTAGGGGAGACCCGAAACACTGATTAAATATTGTCAAACATCACAGAGGTGTCCTGTGACACACGGCAGTCACAGGACATGCGGGGAAGGAATTTCTGGAAACCCGGAGTTCAAAGGAACCCAAGGACTGTGCCCACCTCCTGACAAGCACCCAGGTGGCACTAAAGCCATCCAGGGAAGAGGCACTGTCTCCGCCCTGGGCACTCCATTCCAATGCTGAAAGGCCCCTCCGCCCAGAGGTGAAGTGCCAGCCTTTGCTCCTGACTTGGGAACGAGCTAGAACAGCTGCTGCTGTTGGAGGTATTTTAAACGGGTTTCCCCACGTTGTGGCCCTGAGGTGTAACAGGTGTGCTTCTTCACACCCAGCGGGAAGCCCTCTGCCCCCACGCCCAGGAATCACCTCTGTCCCCTCGGGCTTGGCCGGCGGGCACTTCTCCCCTTCCTCTGCTGAGGAGACGGCCGGCGCCCTGCGGCCCCTTCGTGTCCTCTCTGCGGGCGGCCGGCGTGCGGGCTCTGAGCCGCTCCGCAGGGTGACGGCCCTCCGGGGCCGGGCCGAGGGCACCTCCGCCGACGAGGTGTCCGTCTGGTCATCCCGGAGCTCGGAGCCTGTCTCCTCACTGGCCGTGTCATCGTCCATGGCTTCAGCGTCCTCCTCTTCACTTTCCTGGGCCGAAGGAAAAGGCATTTAAGGGGCTGGTGGCAGGGGGGCCGGTAGCCGTGGCCTGGGCCCAGTGCAGACCACTTAGCAAGCCCTGTCCCAGGCAATCTCTGAAATGGAGCCAATGGTCCCACCCGCGGGCCCTACGAGGCCCCTTCCCAGCCAAAGCAGCTGGACACGCTACATTTGTTTTCAGCAGGTAAGGAGGAGGGGGTTCTTCTTCGGTGTTTCTGACCATCCTGCCGCCATCTCCAGGGCCACCTCTGCTGTGAAGCAGCCATACTGGCCAGCCAGGGCCAGATGACAGCCACAAGCGGGCAGGCGCCGCGGGCGGACATACCTCCCCGGAGCCCGCGGTGAGGTCCACGGCAGAAGACTTCCGTTTCTTCTGCACGAAGATGGATTTCCGTCGCTTCCTCCGCCTGGCGGGTTTGGGGTGTCCGCTGTCGGGGTTGCTTTCCCCGATGGGGGGCTTGGAGATCTTCTTTCTCTTTCCATAGTAATAGGCTGTAGGAAGGAAGATGAGAAACTTTTGGAGGCATAAACACACACAGACATGAACAGAGGGAGAGGAGAGAGGAAGGAGGCAGACGATTCTTTCATCTGATAACTCATTTGTGCCTTACAAAGTCATTCTGAGAAAACAGACCCACAGAAGGAGGGTCTTCTGCTGCTCAAAGCTTCAGGTCTGGAAGGTGTTCGGGCTGAACTTGGCCCCTCCCCAACGTTGAAGCCCAAACCCCCAAAGTGAGTGTATCTGGATGTCACTGACATTAATGAGGTCCTAAGAGTGGGGCTTGGGGTCTAGGAGAGACACCAAGGACCCAAGACCCAGAGGAGAGGCCCCATGAGGACACGGGGAGCAGGTGGCTGCCTGCAGGCCCAGGAAGGATCTCATCAGAAACCAAAGCTGCCGACACCCTGATCTTGGACTTCCAGCCTCCTGGACTGTAGGAGGTAAATGTGTGCAGTGAAAGCTCCAGGTCTGTGGTACGTTGTTGTAGTAGCCAGAGCTGACTTCTGCAAAAGGTGAAAGAGACAAAGATGTCCACAGTTCCCACAGGAGTTTATCCCTGTCTGGACCCCAGACATTGCATACAGTGGTGGCAGTAACATCCATCGGATTGCTCTGACACCTGCTCCCAAGTCTGAATCTTGAGCAACTGGTCAGTCAGCAAGCACCGGGTGAACATCTGCTGGCGTGGTCCTGGCATGAGGGACTCCCCCAGCTCTTGGTCTGACCAAGACAAGTCGTGATCCTGAACACATGGGCCAAATTCACCAAGCACCTTTCCTCTTTTCAGAGTTCCTTCTCTATTACATCGTTGTGTACTTTATTCCCTTCTCATTTTTGGTGGGACTCACGTTACTTCTGAATTCTATAGCAGAGACACAGGTGTCTATCTTTTTTTTTTTTTTTTGAGACGGAGTCTCGCTCTGTCGCCCAGGCTGGAGTGCAGTGGCCGGATCTCAGCTCACAGCAAGCTCCGCCTCCCAGGTTCACGCCATTCTCCCGCCTCAGCCTCCCGAGTAACTGAGACTACAGGCACCGGCCACCTCGCCCGGCTAGTTTTTTGTATTTTTTAGTAGAGACGGGGTTTCACCATGTTAGCCAGGATGGTCTCGATCTCCTGACCTCGTGATCCACCCATCTCGGCCTCCCAAAGTGCTGGGATTACAGGCTTGAGCCACCGCGCCCGGCCACAGGTGTCTATCTTAACTCAAAAATTATTTATTGAACTTTAGTAGTGATTAATGTTTTTTATAAAAAAAATGTACCATCAACTAATGAAAACCACCACTAAGGATCCAGCATTCAATTACGACCCAGACGCCTACTCATTAACCAAAGGTTCAACCGTCCCACTATGGGACGCCCAGGAGCCACAAAATAACTGAATGCGGCTAAGGAACCTTTATCCACGAATGGGGTGGGCCAAAGGAAAATGGCAAATGCACAACCCCTGGTTTGCAGGGGCCCCTCTGCAGGGAGCATGATTTCAGTGCATTCTCACAGTGCTGGGCCGTGGGCTTTGTCCTCCAGGTAAGTCACCTATCCTTTCTGCACCCCAATTTCCTTACTTACAAAATGAGACCATCAGGACTAACAAGCATAGGTTTCCTTCAGGCCTAAGGCCGTCTATGTCCCACCCCTCCCCTGCATTTGATCACAGCACGGCATTTGGAAGCCTCACAGTAGCAGCCCTGTAACTCCCAGGAGGCACATCTGCTCCGGCAGCCCTGGCCTGTTCTCATCAACCTCTCAAAAGCAGCAGATGGCAGGAGAGCTTGGAACAAGGTCCCGTGTCCAGTTCTACAGGGACCGTGTTCCTCAGTGAGAAGGAATGAACTGCTGTGGACGAGCACTGCTTTGTGGCCGTCTCCACGTACAGGGGCAAATGAGCAAGCCTCTGTCCCCACCCAAACCCCAAGCATGCATGACAGGGCTAGGGCAGGCTGGCCTCTTAGAAGCCAGAGGCTGGGGATGAGAATTGGTTTTAGGGAATGCGGCCAAAGGTCAGTATGTGTTTGGAGCCTTAGAATGAGACTGGATGACTCCTGCTTTCCCAGTGCTCGACTCCACCAAAATATGGTTCTGGCCTCCTCCCACTGGAGCCTCAGTTCAGCCCGTAGTAACATCCATTATAAATTAACCCAAAGGATCTTGGGAGTTAGGAGTTTTATCATATGAGATCCAGAGACATCTCTGAGTTCATTCTGGCAGTGCTGAATGGGAGGTGTGGGACCCTGCTCCTTTCCTGCCATGCCCAGTGTCCCGGAAGAACAGAGAAGCCCACCTGGCAGGTAAGCATTCACCATGCATGGCAAAGCCGAGCCCTCGGTCAGGCCTTTCTTACTCAGGAGCTGCTGCTTCCCAGTGAATCCCTCCCCTGGAAAAAGGTGCTGTGATGGAGAAACAAGCTCTTCCAGAACCAGGTGATGTGCTGGGCCGACACACCTGCGGGCCCTACCTGAGCGCCCCTGTGCACAGAATGACGGGGGCTCTGTGTGATCAGTGAGGGCACAGCTGACCTCCATTAGAAGGCAGAGCGGCAAGGAGACTGTGTGTGTCTGTGTGTGTGTTGTGTGTGTGTGTAGAAACACACTGAGAGGTAATAAAATACAAGGAAAGTCACACTCTGAATAGCGTTTCAAGTACACTCAGATTCCTGGTTCCAGAACCCATGTTGACCAACATCACAAGTGACTGTGGCTCACAGAGCACTGGCCACACGGCCAGGCCCTTGTCACATCCCAGTTGGCTGGAACACGGCTGGCAGAGTCAACTTCCAGGTCACTCCCCCTTGCATTAGAGAGAACTGAGGGGAGATGCAGGAAACTCAGAACTGTGGGTCAGAGGGAGAGATCAGGCACGGGAGGTAGAGGTGTCTGGGAGAGGCTACCATGGATGGAGAAGGTCATCAGAAGGGAAGAAGGGCAGGGCTCAGGGGAAGCGGATGCCCAAGGCCAGAGATCCTCGAATGGGACTGGGGATGGAAGAGGCAAGAGCTGGAGGTAGGAAAGTGGGGACAGCTCTGAGTCCTGCATCCTGTGTCCTGGGAGAGAGGCAAAGCCAGCTGGCAGAAAAGAAAGTGATGGTGGCTTCTGAGTCCTCCATGGCTCTCCTAGGTGGGGGTGTTGAGGAAGGCATCTAAACATGAGAAGCTGATTATGATGCGGATGTGGCCCCCTATCAGGAAGGGCAATGAAAGCAACATTACACTATCCCCGAGTAAGGACTGAAAGAGTCATCTGGGTTACTGTTACTGTGGTCAATTTTATTGTGCTCTCCTGGCATCCACTGAGCTGTAGAATCAATCAATCCACTGAAACTCATGACAGTACACACAGTTTCTTCTCTTCTTTTCCAAGGCCTACCAATGAAAATTCATCCTGTTTTAATTCGTCCCATCCCCTCCGTATGTCAGGCTAAAAACACATGTATCTGCTACAGCAAATCTTTAAAAATCCTTCCATAGCAATTCCTATGGAAGACTAGTCAAAAGGTTCAAAAAGAAACAAGCGAATGAAACAAAAACCAAATACCTTATAGCGTAGTTTAGGCCTCTGGGCCCATGCATTTCTTTTTTTTCATTATTTGTACTTACTGTATTTGGTTTTGGTATGAATGGAGCAGTTCTCTGGGCAGTTTTCAGATACCAGCACAGGACTAAACAAATTTGGACAGCACTCTAGCTTCGCACAGACTCGGCGGCAGAAATTTGCAACTTGGTCAGATGTCCGTACGATTTTGACCACAGCCCTGTACGTTTTGCCTCTGTATCTAGAAAACAAGGTGGGGGAAAAAGCGATGGTGAGACCAGATTATGATTCAGACCTATTCTGTACCACGTATTTCAAAGGTAGCAACTTCATTTTCTAATGATAAAGCATATGGTGCACAGTTTTCCATGCTGTTTCTGTTATTTCTCGGAGAGATATTTATGAGAAATGCTCACTAGTGTGCTACAAATGTGTCATAACAGTGCTAAACTAGAATCCACTTCCATAAAGACCCCCCCATTTAGCACACCCTCATTTTGCTCTATACAACTTCATACCAAAGATGAGTGGTGCAGGGTACATACCTAACGGGCATGGCTCTCGAAATGAGGTTAGTGAAATCTAACAGGTATTTTCCTGTTGTTATCTTATTTCATTTTTGAAAAATGTGAGTGCATATGGGATCATGATTCTGCCTTGAAAACCATGCAAATTCAGAACACTGAAAGGATATCTTTGTCAAGATTGTGTATATTGTTGAAATGGGGACGATTTCCATTATTCATAAATGGCATCTGTGCAGAATGGTGATAGGTAAGCGAGGTCACATTTAAATGGAGAGAAACACAAAAAAAGCAAAAAAAGAAAAAAAAACCATTAAAAATGCAGAGTGACTGTATGATTGGGACCTGGAAACCGAGTGAAGACCCCCAGCCTTGCAGACACTGGCAGCAAGTGACTTCAGTATAAACAGAACCGTGACGGCTCTCCGGTGGATGAGTGACAGTTAAAGGAAAAGGCTGCTGTACTCTCAAGTGTAAAGGGAGCAACGTGAAATGGTAATGCCACTTGCCATACTCTGCCCATGAGGGTAACTGGCCACTCCTCTCCTCTGGGTTGGGATGGTGAAAGATTGCGCCAGGAACTAAAACTTGCTTCCACCTGCTCTCCAGTCCCTTCAGCAACCCCTCCATGGCTTTGCTTGCTTTCTCCGAAGCAGTAAATCGAATCCTTTCTGAACAAGCACACCTTCACTGCAATTCCCCACAGACTCAAATCTTGATTGAGTGATAGATAGTGGATGAAATCATACTACACCAAGAATGCGCGCCGGAATCAAAAGTCCTTCATACTCATCTCTATTTCTTATTAGACTGAGGTCTTTGGAAAGCTATAGTCTATTTGTGTATTAGGAAAAATAAGAGGGATTTCTCCAGTTAAATCTCCCCCCCCCAAAAGTGGTAAATCTAACTGAGGGGCCTCACATAGGAGACCTTCATTCTTATTATGGATCGAACCATGTCCCTCCCAAATTCATATGTTGAAGCTATAACTCCCGATAGGACTGTAACTGAAGATGGGGCTTTCAATGAGGTGATTAAATCAAATGAGGTTATAAGGGTGGGGGCCTAATCCAATAGGAGTGGTGGCCTTATAAGAAGATGAAAAGGCTGGGTGTGGAGGTTCACCCTTGTAATATCACCACTTTGGGAGGCCGATGCAGGACTGCTGGAGCCCAGGGGTTTAAGACCAGACTATGCAGCGTAATGAGATCCCCATCTCTACAAAAAATTTAAAAACCACCTGGGCATGGTGGGGCATTACTGGGAAGGCTGAGAAGGCTGAGGCAGGAGGATTCCTTGAGCACGGGAGGTCAAGGCTGCAATAAGCTATGATTGTACCACTGTACTCCAGCCTGGGCGACGCAGTAGGGCCCCGTCTCTTAAAAAAAAAGGAGGAGGAGGAGGAGAAGGAGAAGAAGAGTCACCAGGGGTGTACATGCACAGAGACTAGACCATGTGAGGGCAGAGGGAGAAGGTGGCCATCCACAAGCCAAAAAGAGAAGCTTAAGGGGAAACCAACCCTGGCACCTTCATCTTGGACTTAGCCCTCCAGAGCACTGAGAGAATAAACATCATCGCAAAAGCCATGGGGCCTGTGGCTCTTTGCTGCACAGCCTGGGCTGACTGAGACAAGGCTCATTCCTCCAGTGGGGAGCGACAAGAACGGGGACCCCCGGACTGCCTATCTGCACCTCCCCACCACCCACACAGCAGCTTCTCCTGACCACGGATGCTGCCTGCTTGTAACTTTCCTTCTCAGTTCACATTTTCTAAGGATTCTCTGAGGTCCTCTTAAGCACTTTTCTCTGCTCTTAGTGGAAAGACTAATCTAGACTAAGGGGGTATGGAAGTTTTCCCAAAAACCTTTTCAACGCACTAGGAAAAGGAGAGATCTGAAAATCCGAATGCCTTTTATAGTTATCCACAAGGAACTGATTTTATATATGGGAATCCAAAAACTTCAACAAACATTGCTGAAAGAGATGGCACTTTCTTGCCATCATATATAAATATCAAGCGCAATACTGCTTTCCTTAAACATAACTATTTACTGAAGAATAAAAATTAAGCTCCTCGCATCCCTCCCACACCCACCCACACAACAAAGAATTTAGAGTGAGACACGCTTCTGGAACCTAGATGTTGTCACTTGTTGTTCATCACTTTTAAGAAAAAGACTTTCTCCTGCCCCAAGAAAAACCACAGGTAATGAATTCACCAACATAAAACTGGCAACCAGAGCTACAAAAAGCAGATTGGATGGGTTCTTGTTTTAAAATTAGGCACTACAGCCCTCATCCAAATATTTATGGGAATACGATACAAATAATGCCTGGCTGAAAACACAAGCACTTGAAGGTAGGTTTCAATCACCTTTTGGCACATTTTTAAAACTATCATGGGTACAAAGTAATGGTCAGTTTCTCAGCTGGCAACAGATCATAGGTTTTTATTTCATTCACATATCACCAAGCTACTGAAATGTGAAATTTCAGCTTTTTAGGAATGTCTTTCTAAAGACTGGAAAAATAACTTTTCCACTAATAAATCTTTTTTTTAAAGTATCAACGGCAAAAAAATCAAGAATTAAATTCCAACTTGTACTTTATATCTGCATATTCTACTAAATGTACTTCATATTTATTCAGGGTCTTTCACATCCCAGCCCCTGGGTGTTTCTTTTTCTTCAATTTCTCTAACGGGTCCAGCTTGACTTTCCATGTAGTGAGAACTAAAAAGTAATCTTCTGTAGATAAGATCACGCTTGAAATCCTACAGCCCCGAACGGCTGTTGGTTTTCCCAGGCCCTCCATTGACCCTATGTGTAGAGACTCCCCTCTCCATGCCTTTGAAGAGCGACTCCAGGACCCACGTTGGGGCGGTTCTTGCTTATTGCTTTTGTTGCATTTTCGAAAAATAAAAATGAAAATTAAAAAAAAAAGCACAACTGGGAACACGGTATGTTCCTCGTGTTGTGGGAAATGGAGAGTGAAAATGGGATATGTAGAATAAAAATGCTTCACAGCTACATTTTCCCTTGCAGTTTTCTCCACTATGAGTCTGGTGGTCCTACAGCTTTGTTGGAAGGAGCTCACTATCAAGATTCTTAGAGTCCCTAAAAAAATAAAATAATGAGACATAAGAATGCAGGAAGAAATGTGCAAGCCAGGTCAGATGTCAAACTGCAGAACGAGGCTCAAAGACGAGATGCTCATCAAACCTCCAGGTGACAAGGCACACACACGCGGTGCCACACTGGAGGGATGGATGAAGGGAGTGGTTATCTGGGGGAAACAGAACCAGGGTGGCTTCATTTTTTCTTCCTAGTTTGGGATGACTTCGTGGAAGCAAGTGTTTCAGTAAAACCTTTCACAATAGGGAAAAGCCCATCTGAAGGTATGAAGATTTAAATTACAGCATTGTTTAAAAACAGCGGGCTCTTTTTCTCTTCCCTGCCCTTCCTGAACAATTCTGTTTAGAAGCCATGGCAGTGGGGGTAGAGGGGACTGAGTAAGGATGGGGCACAGGCTGGTGAGGTGGCAGATGACGTGCTGCCTAGACCCCTTCACTGGGGAGCTTGCTGCCCCAGCTGCTGGGAGGGAGCCTTCAGTTGTGGCCCTTTTATGTTGTTTGTTTGTTTTTTTCTTTTTTTGATGAGAGAGGGTCTCGCTTTGTTGTCCAGGCCGGAGTGCAGTGATGCAACAGTTCAGCTCACTCAACCTCCGCCTCCCCGGTTTCAGTGATTCTCCTGCCTTAACCTCCTGAGTCATTGGGACTACAGGCGCCCGCCATCATGCCTATAGTGGTCAGTTTTTTTTTTTTTTCTTTTTTTTTTTTTTAAATTTTTAGTAGAGATGTGGTTTTGCCATGTTGGCCAGGCTGATCTTGAACTCCTGACCTCAAGTGATCTTCCTGCCTCAGTCTCTCAAAGTGCTGGGATTACAGTTTTTAGCCACTGTGCCCAGCCCCCTTTAGGGTTTTGCAAAAAGCTGCCTTGGCCCTGCCCTACCCGGGAGGGCCCCAACCAGGGACTGACTGTGGAGGAAGTAAAAAGGTCACTGGAGCCCAACTCCAGACAGCCATGAAGAGCCTTTAACCCCAGAGGTGCTGCGGGTGCCTGCCTGGCCTCACTGTGGGATGATCTCTGTCTATACAATCCCACTGCCTTCCCCTCCCTTCCAAAGGCACTGGTCCCAAGGGCCCTCCTTGATGAAACCCATCTTGGAGAGAAACCCACCAGGGAAAGGCATGGAAGTTGGGGCGGGACGCAGGGAGGAGGTCGTCGCATGTGGGGACAGCAGCAAGGTGCGTGAGGATACTGGAGTGATGCTGAGGCTTGATGAAATGAACAAATACGCCAAAGGTGGAGAGCACAGGCCAGGTTTCCACTGTCAGAGCCGGAGTTGCAAGTATAGGGAAGGAAAAGTCTAAGATGAACTCTGGCGTGCTGGACTGGAACTGGAACCTACGTTCCACCATGAATGCGAAAAAAAGGGTGAACACAACAGGCCCAAGCTTTTCTCCTTAGAAAAGCCTACTTATGGGCAGATCAAGAGGTCAAGAGATCGAGACCATCCTGGCCAACATAGTGAAACCCCATCTCTACTAAAAATACAAAAATTAGCTGGGCGTGGTGGCACACGCCTGTAGTCCCAGCTAGTCAGGAGACTGAGGGAGAATCACTTGAACCTAGGAGGTGGATGTTGCAGTGAGACGAAATTGCATCATTGCACTCCAGTCTGGCAACAGAGCAAGACTCCTTTCAGAAGAAAGAAAAAAAAAATACAGGTACATCCCTAATTTGAAAATCTGAAATTCAAAATTCTCCAAATTCTGAAACTTTTGAGTGTCAACATAATATAAGTATACTGCAAGTATTCCAAAAGCTGAAAAAAGATGAAATCCAAAACACTTCTGGTCCCAAGCATTTTGAATAAAGGATATTCAACATGTGTTTGGGGGTAACGAGGCTTAGGCTTTCAACTTATCCCAAATCAATCAGGAGAAAGAATAGTACCTTTATTCTGTACTTCCAATATTTCTGTAAGTTTGAGATTGCTTCAAAAATGCTTAGAAATAATATAAAGGCATGCAGTCATATAATGACTCAAACTATACTAAGCTGACTCTACAACAGAGTTTCTACCACATGAGTATTTCTGAGCACTACTGGTTGAGTAACATGGACATATCCAGTTGCTATCAATATATGAAGGATAAATTGATTGTGAATTCCAACTCCAACCTGAACCAATAAACAGGCTTGTTTTGGAGTTGCCCTGCAAATTAGGGTAACTATTGGAACAACTTTTTCAAAGGCATGCTGAACATACGAAGATACAGGCCTATAAATAAGGAGAGGCAAAAAATAGTTCTAAGAGTTTACCAACTGGCTGGGAATTAACAGTAAATGTGCATTGATGGAATGGAGCCACTGACATTTTCTCAAGGATCTTAGAGCATTTCATCACTTGATCCTTACACGATCTTCCCAGGCACAGCGGACAGGGGTTTGAGCTCCATATGGCAGACCTGGGGATGGCTGGGTACGGGGATGACCTATTCTTTCTCTTTTTTCTTTTTTTTTTTTGAGACAGGCTCTCACCCAGGCTGGAGTGCAGTGGCACAACCTTGGCTCACTGCAACCTCCGTCTCCCAGGTTCAAGTGATTCTCCTGCCCCAGCCTCTAGAGTAGCTGGGACTACAGACACCCACCACCACGCCTGGCTAATTTTTGTATTTTTAGTAGAGAGGGTGTTTCATCGTGTTGGCCAAGACGGTCTCGAACTCCTGACCTCAGGTGATCCTCCTGCCTTGGCCTCCCAAAGTGTTGAGATTACAGGCACGGGCTACCGTGCCCAGCCTCATTCTATTCTTTCTTTTACCAAAAGTGAAAAGAAGAGTGTGTTTCGTACTTTTACCTTCCATGAGAGACTTACAAACAGCATACCAGCGACAAAACTTTGTAGGGAGGATGTGTGAAAAGAACAACCGAAAAGCATGAGATAATGCTTTCAACTTTCTGCTAACACTGTGAGACCAGAGGGCAAGACACGGATGTTATTTAACACGCGGCCCGGCAAGGCTCTCACAAACACGAAGGTTTTGGAGCATGTATTTCAAGTCCCAAGAAGAAAAAGTAAGAGGAAAATATTACGAGACAGCCGAGCTCGCACACGAAAGAAAACTCCCTGGCAATATAAATAATCTCAGAAAGAAGGAAAATAAAAGCAACGCGCAAAAGATCATCGAGTTGGAACTAAGGAATAGCAAAGACAAAAACGGTGAGGGAGGAGCAAGTTGTAAGGGAGAGGTCCAGGAAGGGGAACCTTCATCTCAGTCCTCAGACAGACCTTGCCGATCCGGCACCTACGCATCACTCAGGTTGCAGAGAAACCTGGAGGGAAGAACGCAATCTCGTCTTTACAAGCTGAGCACATCAGGAGGGGCTGGGGCTCTCGGAAGCACACTTGGAGACAATAAAGGAAGTCACAGATCAACGGTGGGAAACACGGGAGAGGCTCTTGCTGGTTGTCAGCGCAGGACACTGAGAACCCCAGAGTCCAGAGAAGATCATTTTAAGCTCAAGATACTTGAGATTCGACAGATACAGCAAGAAGCCTTCTCGGAGCTCCCATTATCTGCTCTAAAGCAGAAACGTTAGAGAAATGGAGACTGCCGTAAATTCCCTCTTTGGGGACGGCTTCTCCTCCCGGGAGAGAGACTTAAGAGTAAAGCTGCCGTAAATCCCCTCTTCTGGGGACGTTTCCCGGCCTGGCCATGAAGAAGAAAGACCACTCACACCTGCATAAACAAACATTAGCACAAACTTTCTCATCTCCCATTTGTTTTCCTCAAATCCAATTTGTCTTTCCCAAAGCAATCTACTTGTTCTTCCGACAAAAGCCTTTGCTCCCAGCTGCCTTTCCCGTACTGAGCTGGATGCAGAATCCCCAAACGACAGACCCCTCCTCTGAGTTATTCACCACTGAGCACTCCCTCGGTATGAGCGTTACACATGTAAGCGGGCTGTTTCTCCTCTCACTCACCTGTCTTTGGTCAGTTTAATTTTCAGGCTCCCAGAACCTAAGAGAGCGGAGGCAAAGTCTTTCCTTACCAATATCAATATAAAGTGTGTGTGGCCTTCCACTTCCTCCCCATCAGCCAAAGTAGGGATTTCTTTCCACGTCCAAGTGCACATGGCAGGGGTGGAGAAAGACAGAGGAAGATGGAATGGTATAAGAATGCCGAAAAAATCATCTCCTCGCCTTCAGTAGCTGATACGGTTTGGCTGTGTCCTCACCCAAATCTCATCTTGAATTGTAGCTCCCATAATTCTCATGTGTTGTGGGAAGCAGTATGGGGCAGTTTTCCCCATTCGTTTCCCGTGGTAGTGAGTAAGTCTCACGAGATCTGGTGGTTTTATAAGGGGAAGGCCCTTTTGCCTGATTCTCATTCTCTTCTCTTGTCTGCCATAACGTGAGATGTGCCTTTCACCTTCCGCCGTGATTATGAGGCCTCCCCAGCCATGTGGAACTGTGAGTCCATTTAACCTTTTTTTCCTTATAAATTACCCAGTGGCATGAAAATGGACTAATACGGTAGTTCAAAGTTGAAAGTGGAGAAAAATCAAAACGGATTTTCAGTCAAAAACAAAAACAGAGTGAAGAAGCCAACACTGGTGTAACCATCAGTTTATAACCACCAGCAGAGCCCAAGCGGAATGTCGCTATGGTCTAAGTTCCATCATTTGCCCTCAAAATCACCCTTGTGAGAACTTTTAACCAAATCTTGTTGGGCAGTGATAGGGGTTTGGGAGCGGGGGACGAGGTTCTGGTTCTTCAAGCCCTATTCACACCCTCGAATGCTGAAGGAAGAATTAAAAGAGAAAGGAAACGGTGACTCTAAGAACCGCAGAAATAGGGAGGCTTTGCAGGCTGTGGGAAGCCTCTGTTCTCGTCAGCAATAGTGAGGTACGGTTCTCACTTCCTTCAGATCAAAGCTTTCACTTCATTGGTCTCATTCTTGGTCACTGGATGCCAGGGTCGGGAGAAGGGGTCACTGGTTTTCAGTCTTAGGACACCCAAACTCCTCAGAAATGTCTTTCTTCCTTCTTGCCTTTAAATAATGGGAACTCTGCAATACCAGGGGTGTGTATGTTTATCCCAGGGGAACCACTGCTCCTTCAGAATGTCCTAAGCTGGCCTGTTCGAATCAGACACGCCATGCCGCGATCTGACGAATTCAGCTACACACACACACAGAAACGCTGTCTTCCCTTTGAATAAACTGGTTCATCGCTTTGCTTAACGTGACGAACCTTCGTATTATGAACCATAAAGTTCACCTCGTACGTTTTCAGGACAGCAAACTACATACACTTGGGCCAGGTAACCAAAATTAACGAATGAACAAACAAAACCTTTTTTGGTCAAGTCTCTCAGTTTGGGAATCCTTTTTTTACATAAATCACTTGATAGCCAGATGTTACCCGTGACAGTTGATAAGACACAGGCTTGCGTAAAAGGACAAAAATTAAAGTAAAATAAGTAAAAACACACACCAAATTAACCGCTGCTTAGGAAAAAAATGAAACCACAACATTTCCACAGAGCTGAGCACAATGCACCTAACAGCGAAGATTTGACTTTATCTCCTCGCCTCTGATAAGTGACAGTGAGCTGTAACTCACATGAAATCCTACCAGGATATTTCCTCTTTAAACATTCTGAATAACTATAACAAAGGACTGGAAAAATTATTAAGCTTCTGCCTGGCTTTTATAAAGATGATCACAAACGCCATTCAAAAAAGAGTTAAGACAGTCTTTTCATTTTCCCTCAAGAGATTCTGTAACATGTTGAAAAACATATTTAAATGTCTCTAGATGCAGAGAGGTAGAAGGCTTTTTTTTTTTCCTTATCCCCTTAAGATACAGCCTAAATTTCTTCTCCTGTAATTGAAAATAATGTAGGTGAATTGAGCATATTTAAATTCATTGGCAAGAAAGAAATGTTCTCTTCCAGAACAGAAATGAACTACATGAGAAGCCATTTTTTTTCCTTGGCCCAAAAGCTAGCAAATTTTTGCTTTTCCATACCTGTTGAGGGTAATAATGATAGACTCCTCACAAGTTCAAATATTGCAACAATTTCTACAAAAGGTCTGGTTGTTGGATAAATAGAAGAAAAATCACCCAGAGACAATCGTAGGTAATAGCGTAAGTTTTCATTATATTTACAAGTCAAAACCTTTACAAAGACACCTTCATCCTTTCAAGTAAATGGGTCTTTACTCTTAGGAGGTGGAAAAACAACCAGAAATCCTAGATGCCAACGGAGCACAATCACACTGCCCTATGGATAATCTCACATCCGCTCTTCCTGAAAACAGTCTTTAGAACTGTGTACAACAGCTCCCATAACCAACCAAGAGGACTGAATGTCATATGTATATATGGCATATATATACACATATATATATCTTTTATCTGTTGTAGAGACAGGGTCTTACTATGTTGTCCAGGCTGGTCTTGAACTCCTGGGCTCAAGCGGTGTGCTGCCTCAGCTTCCCAAAGTGCAGGGATTACAGGCATGAGCCACCACGCCTGGCCTGGACCAAATGTCTTGAATGCAGGTCTCTACTCTTGTACGTTAATTTATTCATGACAGAAAACACATCTGCCTTTCAGCTAAATGGGAAGATGCCACCTCTCTCTCCTCCCATGTGCACCAAAGAGAATAGCAAAGTTGTCGAGATCTAAAAAGTTGTCGTTTCACATCAGAAGGGAAGAGGTGACTCAACACACAGGACCAGAGCAGGAGAGCTCCCGCTGACTGTAAAGCTGTCATCCTTAGCAGCTGCTTTGAGACGCTGCTATGATCTAGCACAGTTGCAACCCAGCTCAGACAGATGTTTTCTCATTAGAAGTTGCTGTGTAAGAGTTTGCTATGGAACTTTCTGTCATATTTGATATAACAGGTAATATGCTGCCTTTACAATTCAGCAGAGCCGGGTTTCACCATGTCTGTTTTGATTGTATCGGGCTGGATTTAATAAAAATCTCTGATCGACTTGGTAACATGAAAACGAGTACAAACACGTGCAAAATGAACTCCCTCTCACCGTGGAGCGGGAGCGAGTTTCTGGCTTATTTAGAGGCAGAGGAGGTTTTAATGGGAGCTCAGATTTTTGTACTTTTATTATATCTGTGTCCATTAGGTGTACATGGACTGTATTGAATTTTGCAGCAAAGTTTTAAAATAAGAAGGATTTCTCCATTATAAACACTTGCTCATGTTTTCTGCCCCCACAACTTCTACAAACTTGTAAGAAAATGTGCCACTACTGCTAATGATCTCTTTAAATAAGGAGAAAAATATGAAATATTAGAAAGACACGTTTTTCTCTGAGTTATAGGTGAAGCTCACTTAGATATTTCTTGAGAAGGAAGGAAATGATGAAATGTAGGAGCATCTTTAATTGGCCTGCCATTCCCTGCAAATAAACACTCTTCTTCTTCTTTTTTTTTTTTTTTGAGACGGAGTGTCGCTCTGTTGCCCAGGCTGGAGTGCAGTGGCCAGATCCCAGCTCACTGCAAGCTCCGCCTCCCGGGTTCACGCCATTCTCCTGCCTCAGCCTCCCGAGTAGCTGGGACTACAGGCGCCCGCCACCTCGCCCGGCTAGATTTTTGTATGTTTTTTTTTTAGTAGAGACGGGGTTTCACCGTGTTAACCAGGATGGTCTCGATCTCCTGACCTCGTGATCCACCCACCTCGGCCTCCCAAAGTGCTGGGATTACAGACTTGAGCCACCGCGCCCGGCCAACCCTCTTCTTATCTACATATATTCTCTTACACTTTGGTGATTTGGCAGATTATGATTAGACCATAAGTGACGTTTACCGAATCTAAAACCCCAGAGTTGTTCAAAAATGACACCAGGAATGCTAAGTGGATTGCTGGCAATGAATGTTGAGTGCGGCACAAAACAATCTCTAAACATCTTTACTCACAGTACTAGCATGAATTAACTATAGAGGAAAATAGTACTGATGGTACAAATTATTTAATATTTCTCAATTTTCACTATGCATAGGGCGGGTGCCTTCTCTAAAGGAGGCTTAGATATCCTCTAGCCACTGAAAACTGGTTTCCTCTTTAAAAAAAAAATCATTGCTCAAATGTTACATCTCAATGATCATTAAGAAGTCAACTAGTAAAACCTATTCTATTTGAAACCCAGAGATGAATATTAAAAGTCCTCTCAAGCACTCTAAACAATTATTCAACATAAAATTATCTTAGAAACGGATCTTTTTCTATGTACTTAAATAACCAAGTTCAAGTACGTTGATAAGGTTCCCGCTCTCAATTTCAGAGGTCAAGAAACTTAACGAAAGCAAAAATGTCACCTTTCCAATTAGCCTATTTCCAAAAAAGAGAAAGTCACTTGACTCCATGTCAACCCAGATTTCGCTGCCATTTACTTAACCCAGACCAAACATGCACGGGTTCCTTTAATCTGTTAGAACTGTCAACTGCCAGAAAAGAGAGCATTTGCATTTAGCGTCGTCTTTATAATATCAAAAATGAAGAGCTGTTTATGAACATAGTATAATAACGATGAGGGATATCCTCTCTACAAATTTCCCCCTTTTGCTCGAATAACCTATTGGTCCTGAAACATACCAAGTTTTTACGCCGAATGTTTAATATAATAAAATATTAGTTAAGGAAATCTCTACTTCACTTTAGGAATCCTAAGGCCTAAGGCAACGCTGTATGGCAAAAATGCCAATAAATTTACGTGTCGTCCACAGAACTACAGAATGAACGTCCTTCAGTTTGTTCCATTTCTCAGGGCTGCGTCACAAAGAGAAGTGGCAAGTTTCGCAGTAGCCGGCGAAGTATTACAAAAACCCTTGCTTTCCAGAATTGAAAACACTTACTTGGCCTTCAATGTCTCCTCCTGGAAATTCCAGTGGGGATCTTCCACCAGCTGTAATTCTCTTAATACCCTTCCAGGCTTGTAGGCCGCGTTGATTATCATGCTAAGAACCTTTTGGGGGAAAAAACAGGTAGACTGAGCTGCAATTGCATTCATTCCTACTAACACAAGAATGTTTTGAAAACCACACCACTGACACTTAGCAACAGCTCACCATTACACCCACATTAAGTGAAGAACTATGATTAAGTCTGACAGAACACGTGCCAGGCTAACACCGAGTTGTTTCACCATCCCGGGATGAAAAGCGTGGTAAAATCCAATCTCTCTGGCTAGAAAAGTCTGAACCACTCTCTAGAGGAGGTGGCAGACTCCCATTAACTCTTCTAGTTGCAGAAAAGTTGAACCATTTTCACCAAAGAGCAATTTATTGTACTTCAACAGGATTACTCTTCAGCTGGATAGGCTACTGAGAATTTCATTCTATTTTTAAAGATTTCATAAGGAACCAATGAAACAGAGACAATCTACTCATGCCAACACTTCTGGAGAGGCTTCAGATGCTTGCAAGGAGGGTAACAAATTGTGTGACACTCTCCTCTTGCAGGCTTAATTCATGGACATTTAATACTAGGGCAACCCTCTGAAATGTGAATATTTTCAAAGAGCGTCTGGAACATCCAGCGCCATCCAATATCGCATTTCCTCCATCCACCCCTCACTCCAAAGACCAAGAAAACAAGCATGTGTCTACCATGGGGCTCAGGAAGACCAGGCATTTCTGAGAGTCCCAACTGCTGACCCTGGGGAGATATGTTCCTGTGAACCTCAATGAGCTTCTCAGACCCCTAAGGTGCTAACCTCAGACCCCTAAGGTGCTAAAAAGTAAATCATCATTAATGATTAACATTGACGAGTTCTGGCACATTCCTGGGCTGCTGTTATTTGCATAAAGACCTTACAGAATGTGAGAGTGCAAAGCAGAGGCCTAGGTGTGCAGCTTCATGAAATGACCCTCTGCGAAGCTCCACTGGGTGACAGTAGCAGGAACAAGATGGGGAGAGCACGCAGTGTCCATGCCTCCTGCAGGCTGTCCCGGTGCAGAAGTTGGAAGGAGCACGCCAGGCATGGAGCTCACATTTCGGATTTCAGAGCAAAATACCATTGAGAGAGCAAGAGATATACCCGAGTGAGATGCGAGACTGGCACTAGTGCCTAAATGCTCACTATCTTTTAATGGAACTATTACAAAATAAATGGAAGGAGATGGGAGAACGTGGATGGAATATGCACGTCGCAGTTTTCACGGGTCTGTCGTGTTCTGGAACGTAACGAGCTTGGTTTGCACCCTGATTTATTTCCGAAAACAAAGCGTTCTCAAGTTGTAACTAAGGATTCGCTCTTAAAATACTTTACACTATGCAGTCAGCCCGGCAACTGCCTTTTCTCTGCCTGGGTAACATTTTGCTATGTTCCAAGAGCCTCAAAACTACCCACCAAGAGAATGTGGCTTGCCAAGGTGCTAAAAAGCCATGACAAGGCGGTACCAGCAGTTTTGTTGCGTTTGTGTTTTCTGTATTAGAATAATCATCTGATTTTACTGTTTACTGTCAGTACAATTTACAGAAACTCAGTTTAAAAATAAATCTAATTAGAACAGACTGCAATAACGCACACAGTGTTTATCAACAGACAATAAAATTTCAACAGATTCTTTTCATTGGGTTTCCTGAGAAAACCCCAGAGCTACATGTTATTTGCTGCATATCAAGATGCATTTGGTGACTGTGAAAAGAAAATGCCTTCTGGAGTTCAATTCGGCTGGGAGCAGGCAGCAATTAAATTATAAAAAGCATCTGATATTGAATGTTTTTCCCTTGGCTTTTCTCGATGCCACATCATACGTCTCCAAATTCAACAAGCTCTCTACAAAACTTTGGAATTGTGAGCTGAGTAATTTCTGTGCACATGACAATGTCATGTATTATAGTTACCTAATGAAAATAACAAAGTGGACAGCTACTATGACTAGCCACAGTTAAGACTGAATTACTGCGCTTTGCAAAACACTGGAGTTCAGTTCATTGTGTTCTTGATCAGACAGGGTAGCAGGGAGATTGCCCCCCGCCCCCCGGAACTAACAGGACCTTAGGTGTCTCATCTTCCTCCACTGATACGGTTTGGCTGTGATCCCACCCAGATCTCATCTTGAATTCCCATGTGTTGTGGGAGGGACCCTGTGGGAGGTAACTGAATTGTAGGGCAGTTTCCCCCATAATGTTCTCGTGGTAGTGAATAAGTCTCATGAGGTCTGATGGTTTTATAAGGAGTTTCCCCTTTTGCTTGGCTCCCATTCTCTCTTGTCTGCTGCCATGTAAGACGTGTCTTTTGCCTTCCACCATGATTGTGAGGCCTCCCCAGTCACGTGGAACTAAATCTATTAAACTTCTTTTCCTTTATAAATTGCCCAGTCTCGGGTATGTCTTTATCAGCAATGTGAGAACGAACTAATACATCCCCCACCTCATTTCTCAGCTCTTTTACAGTAAAATCCTTAAGAAGAGTCTACACTCAACAGCGCCTTTTTCTCTTCTTCAGTCCTCTCTGGAACCCAATCCAATGGGGGCTTTTCTGTGTCCACAATGTTCATGAAACTGTCTTACTCAGATGCCTGGTGAGGGCACATGGCCGAAAGACTGGGCAGCTCTGTTTCTATTCTCACCCTGCTGGCAGGGGCTTCCGTGCCTTCCACCTCACCCTCTGAGAGCCTCACCTCCCAACAACGGCCAGGGCAATCCTTTAAACCACAAGTCAGATCAGGCCTTTCCTCTGCTCTGTTCTTCTCTTAGGATTGTTCTTCCTGGGAAACCCTTCCAGACCGTCCTTCCCCAGCTGGGTCTTTACTCCAAAGTCCGTATCAGAATGGTCTCTGCCGAGTATCCTCTGTACACAGCACCTTCCTCCCTTCATTCTCCGGCCTCTCATGGAAAATTTGTCTTACTATTAGTACAGGATTATTCTGTAATTGGCTTATTTGTTCACCATCCACCCCCACTAAGACATAAGCAGCAGGAAATCAGGGACTTCATTCTGTTTGCTGCTGTATCCATGGTAGATAGAACTATAACTGGCAAGAGTAGGGTGCCCTATCGATATTTTTTGAATTAGTTCAATAATTTCAATATGGGCTCTGAAATTAGATAAAATTAATCTGTTCATCTAAAAATTAACAATAAATTCACTCCAAGTATTTGATACCATATGATCTACGTGAACGGAGCCTCAGGAGTTATCATTTGCTATTGCTTTTCATTGCTGCAAAATCTTATTCTATGCTATGCTAAGAAAGTTCATCAAATTTATCTTGTCTTCTCTATGGGAAAATAATTAAAGCCTGACAAGCAAAAACAATGTGCACTTTTCCTTTGCCAGCCTTCCCTCAGCACCACAGACTATGTGAGTGTGTTAGTTTACACCCGCCCACAAGCTTGGTACATTATACTTAGTGGGTTAACTAATGTTCGGCATAAATTTAAAATAGCAGCAACAAAAACACAGCAGAGTATCTTCCAGAGGCCTGTCTGCATCTGTCTTTGATTCCGAGCACTGACTTCACCGAGGTCAGCTAGGCAAGACATTCCCTCTGTCCAATACCACTTGGAAAAGTCCTCGATACGAGACCATCATTCCTACTCCCTTAACACTGCCTCCCCTGGGTGCTATCGAGAAACGTATGGCTGCTTCCAGGAATGAAAGCTCTTCTCCTGCCGTCAAGTTTATGAACAGTGAGGGCTGCTTGGGGCAGCCGACTTTCAGGGTTCCCACCAGAAAGCTTTCTGGTTTTTAGGTACAAGTTGTTGAGAGTGATAGCCCAGGACAAATGCTCAGAGCTCCACAATGAAGGGGAAATTCAAACAGCACACGACAGACTCCCCAAATGTGAGAGCCACACACCCCAAACAAAAAGACAGAGGGAAATCACTTAAAGAATCAACCACAGGGCAGAAATCGAAACCATAAATAACAGCTGAGGCCAAATCCCAAACTGCCAGGTCCCACTTGAAAGATCCAAAACTGCAGGTGACCAGGAGCTGGAGTCACTTGAAGCCCTTTGGGGGTTGGGAGTCACATCACTATTTGCAGTGGGGCATCTCTGACTCAGGGCCGGGGGTTCGGGGGACACTGCATTCCGGTCCAGGGGTGCAGCATTACTTCTTTGAGTCTGCTGGTCTACGCCTTCACACCTAGCCTTTGGACCTCAGCCGAGTGCCGTGGTCTCACCAGCATCTTGGTGAACGGGGTGGAGAGTTACACTGGAGCAAAAAAACAAGCCTGAGAAGTGCCTCATTGCACAGGGTCCTGGGTGCCAGGCTTCCCGGGCTTTCTCTGAACATTTAAGCACCAAAAGAAGAAAAAAGAGAGCAGAAAATCAGGTGTTCTATTTCTACCTTTCTACAGAAAGTTACAGCTCATTGATTTCCTTTCTATAAATGTTCCTCTCTTAAGCTCCTGAACCTGGACTGCCAAAAAGCAGCACACAGGACAGGACAGGTCT
This sequence comes from Macaca thibetana thibetana, assembly GCF_024542745.1. Classification (NCBI taxonomy): domain Eukaryota; kingdom Metazoa; phylum Chordata; class Mammalia; order Primates; family Cercopithecidae; genus Macaca; species Macaca thibetana. Next base: position 7,106,349 of record NC_065586.1, read on the forward strand.
GCTGCCGAGTGAACGCAATCGGAGAGCCCTCGCCCGCTCAGCACCCCAAAACTCATGAGGAAAACCCACAAAGGGACACCCACAGATGCCCCAAGTGAAAGGCATGTTTCCCTTTTTTTCTGAAAAACAGAAGTTACATACTGTCACTGACATTTACATACTGATATTTTAAGCCAAATAAATTCTAAGGAAAACCACGAGGCTCCGCAAGTCTCCGAGAGCCACCCTGGGACTTTCTCCAAGGACACTGTCCTGCCAACCCCCCATGATGTCTGGAGTTCCTGTGAAGGCAGAGGCTCCATTGCCCTGCCCAGGTGGGTGTTTTCAGAGTCATTTCTGCCAGGAGCGCTTGGCTGGTCTGCTCTCATCTTCATCACGGGTCTGTGTCTGCAGCTGAAACAGTCACTCCAGGACCCACGGGCATGAGTAAATACATTAGATGTTCCACTCCCTGTTGGCCTCTTGTGCCCAGGCTGGCTCACTCGTTCACTTTCTCTTTCACATGCAGACACTAGCCTGACACACTGTCTATAAAGTGAGGACTACAGGCCTGGTGATTCATGAGATGGTATGTACGTTACGAGGCAAAAATTTCCTGAACACCTCGTGCAACGCAAAGGAACACAACAGCTGACAACACTCTTTTGGCCATAGGAGGCAACCAATCTCTTGATATGACACAGATCCATAGTTTATCTCTCTTCTGGGGACCCTGGTACTCTGGGGGAGGCATAGGGTAGAAGGATTTGAGATAGGAAAAGATGATCCCAATGGACAATGACCCTACTGAGCATGGACATGTGACTTAGGATAAACAGCATCACTACTGCCTGTGCCTAACAACTCCACCCTCCGTGCAGCTGGGCACAGGCATCCTGTAAAAGGCCCAGCATGTGAGGGGCGGTCATTGGCTGGGCCTGCCCTTCCACGCCAAGGCCTGCTTCATTCTGAGTTTGCTTATGGTATACGTCTGGACCTGAATGGACCAGTGAGTGACTCTGGTTCCAGCTTCTCCCAGGTCCCTGTACCTCCCCTCACTGCACCCCCTTGAATTGAGGCCAGACACACTCGTGGTCCCCTCCAAACCCCACTCGGCTCTAACACCCATCAAGTGAGTAGAGCCATGCATTAAAGACCACTTTTACCAGAAACTTCGTCCTCTCTTGTAAAGCGGTCCACTCAGACAGAACCCAGAACTAGACTTTGAAGCCTGCACTGAACCTTGCCAAAGACCATGTCTGCATCCACCCCCCGAGACATTGTCTATTTCTGGCAGAACAGGTCATCGTAAACCGCTCTCGCTGCACATCTCCTACACATAAAGTGTTCAAGTTGCTAATGACACCGATGGCCAGGAAAAGCAATGCACTCTGTCTTTGCTTCCATTACCTCGTTCTCTTTAACCAAAATGAAATTTGAAGCTACAGAGGTTCTGGTACTGAAAGAGGAGCATTAGCATAAATATTAGCTTGGTGGAACTTACATTTTTCTTGCACTCACAGAACTGAAGCACTCACCTATTTTTTTGTTTGTTTTTCTTTCTTCCTGCCACACGCATTTTTCAAACATCAGCAAAAAACTAGTTCTGTCATTAGAAAACTGCTCTGGCCTCACTTTTAAATTTGGCTGTGGGCACCTATCGGAGAATTGACCAGGGGTAACTACTTTTGACTTAAAAAAAATCATTTAGTAAAGTAAAACAGCCAGCCCCTCAAGACAGGCTGAAGCCAAGGTCATCTTGTTTGTTAACAGAGCTGGCAGAGAAGGGAAGGTCTCATTTCAACAACAGAATGTGTCATGTGAAACAGGCTTGCAGGTAGCTTCAAAAAAGGCCATCAGCTCTCCGTAATTTTGTGTTTTTGTGTCCTCATCCTATCACTCACAACAAAACCAGGCAGAAATACAGGCAGACAACATTGCCCTAGTGGAAATCCATTCACAGACTGACAGCTGTGGCAGACAGAAGAAAGTCAATTCTCGCTTTAGGGTCCTATTTCCTATGGTGGCAGAAATTCTTATGTGTAATCCTGGCTTGATTTCTGTTTGGATTGAGTTTAATATCTATAGGGCTCTCCAATCTGTGCCAATTTATTCACTTAGCATTAACTAGCAGTCCTGCCGCTTAACCACACTGCGGAGCCCTTCCCAGGGTGTGGCCCTTCCAACTCAATCACCATTTTCTTTAGCTGTAAATTTCTCATGTATTGAATCTACTTGCCACTTATGTTTAGTGAGATGTGTACTGTTTGATTTCAAGACATGATGCCAAATGCAGAAATGAGCTAGTTACAAGGAAGGCAGCTCCACTCTGCTGCTAAATGAAGATGTGTATGAAGGGCCTGGTACAATGGCCAGGCCTGCGACAGACTCTAAACATGAACAAGGGCCCTTTCTGGGTCCATCCCTTGCAGTCTGCAAATTTCAGGTGCTATGAGCATCCTCTCCTCTTCCCTCTTTCATCCCCTGCACCCCAGATGCCCCAGCCTTATTCCCGCTCCTCTCCCTACCTGGGGGAGACACCTGTTCCACGGTCCCCACAGACTGTGGATGCCTCCAGTGTGATCTCAAAGCGTGCATGCCAGGAACCTGGGACCATGTGGCTACATTCTATTTACCTACTCATCTTTCCCACTCAACTGGACGCTCATGTGTGGCAAGGATCACCTGCTAAGCATTCTACATGCTCCCGAATAAATGATCACAACAATAGCCTCGTCGATTTCTGACAGGTTTCTTCTAAACTGTAACCCCTACTTCCTCTCTCAAGCAGACATTTTTTCTAATATAAAGGTCTTTAACTATGAATACCACTGATGACCAGGAAGAGTAAACGCCCTCTGACTTTGCTTCAATGGTGTCCTTCTCATTAAGTGAAATGATATTTAAAACCACAGAGAGACTCTCGTGTAGCATCCCTCTGGGGTGCTCTATCCATTGATTCAAGTCCAAATCACTTAAAATACCAGAGAAGGCCTTTCACAAGCAGGTCCCATCCACTTTGCTCCATCCAACCTCATACTGAAGCGTCAAGGCAGGCCAGCTTCCTGTTTTTCTTCTCAAAATCTAATGCATCCTTTTATGCCACTGTTTATCTCCAGCCTAAGTTCCTAAGCTCCAGCCATACCTGACTTTCCTTTCTGGAACATACCTTGAATGCCCACCTGTGTGGCCATGACCACACTGTGCAATCAGGATCCTACGCACTCTGCCTAAGCCAGATGAAATGTTACTTGCCATATATCTGTCCTCCACTCTGCTCCCAGGGCACTGTGTTTCTGCCTCTCTCTCAGACCCCCAACTGTACATCAAGCTGAGGATTACATCATCTCCCTAACAAGAGCAGGAAACCCAACAGGCAAAAGGCAGAGCCTATTTCTTTTTTAATCCAATGCTTCCAATGGTGCCTGGCTCCTCAAAGTTACCTAACAAACATTTGTTCAATGGATCAATGGATTGCTGTGCCTGCAGAATTTTAAGAAACATTCATCATGGTACAGTGGCAATAGACAGTATCCATTTGGTATCTTCTTTCTTCAGAGAAAGCACTGATATGTGTAAGAAAAGAGCAGAGAGAGTTCCAGGAAGAGTTTGGAAACTATTCCAAATTTCCAATCTGTCTCCAAGCACTGTCTGAGGCTATGCTAGAAAAATGCAACGGAGCAGAAGCCTTCATCAACATCCTCAGGATTCACCTCTCTCTGCAGGTCGTCGCCCGAAGGCAGCAGGACAAATGGGGAGCCACAGCCTCCAAGTGACAGGCCTGGATGTGACCCATGACACAAACCTCATCAAAGTACCTGGAGACCATTGAAATACTTACCATTACCTCCCGTGTGCACGTACCAGGTGCTGGGAAGAGATGGATGAAACAAAAAGATGGCACAGCACCATGACCTGGCCAAGGAGCACCATTCTCAGTGATAATACCCTCTGCTGCCTCGTGAAGTCCTCTGTGCCATTCCAGGCTGGTTTACCTCTTTAGAAACCTCAACTCCAATCCTAGGCCCTCAATCCACACACAATCTTCCCTCTGTGTTTCCAAAGCACTTCATTCAAATCTAGTGCAACGTTTCCCCCTAATTCGAGGGGCGGCAGATGTGTGTCCCCTCCCCCTAGACGGGGAGTCTTTCATGGGTCAGAGCATCATTTTTCTGTTTGTGTGTCTCTGGCTTCAGCCCCCAGGACAGAGAGAAAGGAGGTCTCGGTAAATGCCAACTGAATTGCTTCCGATGTCTGTTCCCTCCTTCAGAAACTGGGCCCACAGCTTTTTGACAAATCCTGTTAAAATAAGCCAAGGTGATTGTGCACGGGTTTTACCTCTTTAAGAACCAGCACGCATTTGCCCGGTCCCACCGACTGAGGTAGCTCTGCGATCCTTCCTTTGTTCAGGTAAGGGCCTGAGAAACACCTGTGGTTGATGAAGAGCTGAGGACAGCAGTATTTCCCGTTGACGGTTCCTGTAGGGGAGAGCAACACAGCCCATGCTTAGGACCACAGCCCCAGACTCTAGGGGGCCCCGAGACCCTTGCTTCATCCACATGGTCAGGGAAAAGGAGCACACAGAGCTGTCCAAGATCTTGGCTGATGGGGAGTCAGGCATAATAAAAGCAATGGAACCCAAAATGAACACAACAACCGTGACGGCCAGTGTCGTTAGAACTGTAATTAGGAAGCCGCACTCTGGTTGAAAATTGTGACAGAGGAGCAAAGAAAAACAGATGATTTTCTTCTTTTGAGAAAGAGGTGCTGTGTCCTAATAGCAGGACATTTTATATCCTTAATGATACCTTAGAAATTCTGGTTAATTTTTCCAGATTGCATGAATCTGGTGTTCCTCATGCCACACAAGTGTGTCAACTTCACCACACACAGAAGCATGCATGTGCCTACAAGCAACATTTGATATCCTTAATGATGCCTTAGAAATTCTGATCATACTTTCTGCCATATAAACAAACTTTTCTGTTTATGATGCAGTATTCAAGACACACGAAAAGACATGAAAGCTAAGACAATGACCACTCCAGAATCATTATATAGTTCGACAAAAACATTGACTACACAGTGAAATCCTGTGTGTCACCCACCCCAGTGACCCCCCTAACCTGCACCCCCAGAAGTCACCACAACCCTGAATCTGGTGTCCATCATGCCACACAAAGTGTGTCAGCTTCACCATAGACAGAAGCATGACAATATATGATATTTTAAACATATTCCATAAATGATTTCCTGCAAGATTTTGTTTGTTTGCTTCACAAGAAGTTTCTGAGATATATCCAAGTTGGTAAATGCGGATCTAGAAAGTTCATTCATTTTTTTACTTATTTGACTCTGTTGAATTAATATAGTATCATTTAGCCGTCTAGTCTCTTACTGATGGATATTTAGTTGTTTCTACTTTCTCAGGACTGTCAACAGTGCTTTCATGAATGTGATTGTGAAAAAGCGAAAAGAGCAAAACTCTGTCTCAAAAAAAAAAGAAACTTTTTTTTTGTTTTGGTTTTGAGACAGGGTCTCACTTTGTTGCCCATGCTGGAGTGCAGTGGTGCAATCTCGGCTCACTGCAACCTCCACCTCCTGGGTTCAAGTGATTCTCCTGCCTCAGACTCCTGAGTAGCTGGGATTACAGGCACGTGCCACCATGCCTGGCTAATTTTTGTATTTTTAGTAGAGATGAGGTCTCACCACGTTGGCCAGGCTGGTCTTGAACTCCTGAGCTCAAGGAATCTGCCTGCTTCAGCCTTCCAAAGTGCTGGGATTACAGGCACGTGCCACCATGCCGGGCCTAAAGTTTCTTAATGTCTATAAATGTAGAACGAGGTTTCACTTCTGGCTAAGGGAGTCACCGCCCCCACCCTGACTCTACCCAAGCGCCAAGCGAAGCAACACTCACAGTGGAATTTCTGCAAAACCACTGCTATTAATTTGGGATGGTAATTTAACAGTCTAGGAAGGCTTGTTCTCATAAAGACTTCAACTAAGAACCAGCAGAGGTAGGAGGCAGACATGTTATTCTTCTGGATATAAAAGAAAAGGAGTAAAATTACAATTATAGACTATGAAAGTGTAGCTGGCAAGGTTCTTTTAAAACCATTCTAAAGTTTGACTTATATAAAATAGTCAAAATAATGAAGTCCACAGCAGAATTTACATGGAAATTTTTTGGTAGGATTACTCTGCCTTTAGATTACCAGGCCTGTAGAAAAAACAAAATTTTAGTTAAATCTACTTATAAAACAGCTCTTTACTACCAAGATAATCTCCTAGTAGGATTCTTCCATGACATGTTGGTTTTAATCCTGGAATTCAGAGCAGGTTTCATTTTGGCTTAGAGAATAGACTTTTTAATCAAGTATGACAAAGTACAAACGTGTCTATTACCAGACTTCATAGTCAGAGGGTAGCTCACAAACGTATTTCCAAAGGTTATTGTAGGATGTAAGACTTTACACATTAAAAAACACATATTGTTCACAACCAGCTCGTTAGAGGGTTTTAAGGAACAATTCAAAAGCCAGAGGCGACTTAAATACTAACAGTAAGTGGAAAAATGCAAGTGGAACCGAAATAAAATGTCAAAAAAGAAACTGCCTAATGAGATGATATTTTCAACACTTTCCTTTTCCCCACGATACACAGCCCTAATTTGGCTCCTAATTTGCAAGTCACACATAAACCGTTTTTCTATAGACTAGAGCCATCTAGAACTACTGGCCAAAAAGCAGAAGAGAAGAGGCACAGAGAATTTAGCTTAGAAACTTTTCTTTTTAAAAAGTAGGTATCCGTTCATGAGTGGCAATGGAGAAAAACGGAACAGGCTCAACGCTGAGATGTATTCACAGTGACCTAGAAACATGTACATGTCTCTGCTCCCGGCTGCACTTGGGAAGGCACAGAGACCCCTAAATGGGACCGTTACCTGTGGTGTCCAGGTGAGGGAATAAACAAAGGTCATGAGGTATTTTCTTAACAGGCACTGTGGGCGGCAATCTGTCAACAGAGAAAATAAAACTATCAGGGACCGCAAGCTTTAGAAGGAACTACTACATTCCAAAGTCTTATCACAATTTAAAAGGACTCTTCCAGAAATCTCAGATAAGAGGACCATAGAATAGAATGTGTGCATGGGAGCAATGCCAGTAAGACCAGATGAAAACAGCATTTCAGAAAAGTAGTTGTCCAATTCTTTGGATGGCCCTGGAAAGCCTGAGACATCTGCCCCTGAGCGGCTGGCACTGAGCAGTGAGTTTCTCCCAGGTTGCTTCTGGCCTTGTCTCTTGCTATGGAATTGTAATACTGCCTTCAATTATATTTTAAACATGAAGAAACGTTATCTTACATTGGATTAAAGTCAGACTTTTCCACTTCGATGTCTAATTGAAAACCACTTTCCACTAACCTTTGATTTCTGACCTCCGGGCCCCTGTGAGTCATGGCCACACTAAAAATAAGACCCTAAAAGAAAATCTATAAACTGGCGAGTCTTCAAATGCAATACAGGCTTAGTCCAGGACACAGTTCTGTTACAGTTCAGTAAAAATGCTGCTGAATAAATAGGTGTTTTAAAATGCAGCCTTAGGGGAAAAGAGGCGCACTAGGTTTCATGGGGGTGTCTAGGTTGGTGGCATAGAAACCACATGGTTGAAAAGCTCCTTAAGCTCAAAGTCAACCTTTACAAGAGATCGTAGCAAGGCCATCTATGCAGTGGTTCTCCAAGAGGGGCCCCCAGACCCACAGCATTGACACTACCTGTGAACTTGTTGGAAATGCAGATTCTTGGGCCCCATCTCAGACATTCTGAATCAGAAATTTTGAGGATGGGGCCCAGCAATCCGTGTGTTCCAAGCTCTCTAAGTGACCGACACACGGGAAAGGTGAGAACCGTTGATCTATGGGCTGCGCATTAGTAGGAGTGATGAATTCAGGTCTGGATTCAGTCACAGGTGTGTTACGAAATCTCTCTACTTCAACATCAGGTGGATAACATGGAGTCTGGTTATGAGCCGCATACACTGCATTTAGAAGCAAACCCACAAAAAACACCTACAGAACGGTTCTTCTCATTCCAATGGTGCAGTTACAGTTCAGTTTCATTTTATTTAAATTTAAACTCGACTACTGCACATGAAAAACGCTGTTTTCAGCTGTCTTTCCACCAGCGCATTTTTATTCACTTAAGAAAGCAGAATCACGTGGCATGGAATGCACATTTTAGCATTATTTTAAATACTTCCCAGTATCTACAAATGTGACTAGCAGTCACAACTTTCCAAAACCACACTGTCTGCCTGGACACACTTTGCTAACACCCTCTTTCCACATAAAGTCACAACCGAAATGCGGGACACCCTCTTTCCATAGGAAATCACAATTGAAACGGGGGACAGGGCATAATCTGTATTTGTTCAGCCTACAACTTAAGGCCTACACTTTTTTTCAAATGGAATCTAATTTAATCTTCCTAAGTACCCCAAATCATATTTTATAAACCAGAGCACTGAAAGGCAGAGAACCAATGCTACTTGCTCAGGTTCACTCAGCAGAGCTGGGGTTGGACTGAAGTTTTCTGCCTCCAAACCTGGGCTACTCTAGGAGAGGTGAGTAAGAAGCAGCATTCTGAGTGTGGTGAGGGGCTGCGAGTCGAAACTGCACCTGCCACGTGGGGCCCCTGCAGACGCTGAGAATCGCGAGCACAGACAGCCATTTCTCTCAGTGTGTAGGTCAGGGGCCCTCCCCAGGTACGTCGAAGTGGAATAAAAAGTGAGCCATGGGAATCTGGACTGTGAGTGCGCTGGGGAGAAGGCACTGTGTCCTGCACATAACGGGTACACAACAAATAACAGCCACTGTGTTCTACTGCTACCTCTACTTGGGTGCTATTTGCTAGATAACACCAATAAAAACAGCCATGCTTCCCATCCTCCATAAAGACACTACAGTTCATCGGTATACAGTACAATCGGGGAGGAAAAAAGCACGTACTGTTTCTCTGGTTGCACAACTGCAATCTTTCTCTTCTTTTGTGCTGTAGAAAAGGCAAAGGGGAAAAAAGAAAGTCAGCTTTGTTAGTGGGGCAAATCCATTTTTAAAAATAGGTTATAAAGTAAAAAGGTACCCATTTTAAAGTAGTAATTTAAATGCTGAAAAGTTATGTCACTCATGCCACAATTTCCTATCAGTTTCTTCTAGTATAGGACAGACATTAACTCACCAGATGTCAGATCTTAGTACAACTTAGTTCATGTAATCTGATCATTACACTAGCTACTTCATTTTTAAATGTGCATCTAAGAAAGCAAAAGGGTACACCTGCTGTATCTCACGTAAGCACACACGTTCAGATCACTTGTTGCAAGCAATTATCCAGAATGATTTTTTTCCGAGAAAAATTGTGATGAAGCAAATCATGTGACCATCACAGCACTCTCCTGAAGTGCTGTCAGAGGCATGCATGTCATACTCAATAACTCAAACATGTTATTCACAAAAGGAGAACCAGGAGCTCACAAATATGCCTGGTCAAACATTGACATAAATGAGCAAATAGTGATTTATTTGGATAAGAACATTTCCAGTTTATATTTATAACTGATTCGGATCACCTTAACAAAAATAGACCAAAGCTTTTGGCATCTACTAACTTTGGCTCAGATAATCCTACATCTTCCAACATAAGCATACATTAATTCCAAAAAAACTTCTAAAGCTGCTAGAGTCTGGCAGGTTTGGAGTTGGAGTTTGCCTCTTTAAAGCAAAATGTATGTGCAAGAAATGCAAGCAAAAATAAATAAAAAAAATACTCAATAAGATCCCACCTACTCTTGACTATTGGACATTCAACTCCAGTTATTACTACAAAAAGGTCCACACTAAGGATCTGTCAGGTGAAAAGTGAGTTTGGAATACTTGTCTCCCCTGGTCTTTGTTAACGGGGTGAGGACGCCTGACCCCCTGGGAAAGAGCCAAGCACAACAGACAGATCCAAAATCCTAAGGAACGAGGAAACTTTACAGTGTTTACCTTAACCTGTACGTGATTGTGCTACAGAAAACCCCAAAGCACCTGCACCCTCCCAAATCCATGTGAAGCGGGGAGGAAGAGGATCTAGGACATCAGGTTCTGTTTGAGGGACAACAAGGACAAAGGGGATTGGAACCCCAACCCCAGGACAACACTCAGGTTGGGGAGAACCTATTGGCCATGCTGGCTGAGCAAGGTCAGAATCTGCAGCATTTTTTTTTTTTTTTTTTGAGACAGAGCAGAGTATCACTCTGTCGCCCAGGCTGGAATGCAGTGGCATGATCTCAGTTCACTGCAACCTCTGCCTCCCAGATTCAAGCGATTCTCGTGCCTCAGCCCTCCGAGTAGCCGGAATGACAGGCATGTACCACTATGCCTGGTTAATTTTTTGTATTTTTAGTAGAGATGGGGTTGTGCCATGTTGGCCGGGCTGGTCTCGAGCTCCTGACCTCAGGTGATCCACCTGTCTCAGCCTCCCAATGTGCTGGGATTAGAGACGTCAGCCACCAAGCCTGGCCAGAATCTGCATCATTTTAAGAGACAGGGGAAAAGAATGTCCTCGAGATTAAAATAATTGTTGTACACTCAACGTTTTAGAAATATTTTTAAGTAAGGGGAAACTATTACTCCAACTGAATCAGATCCATTGAGCAGGATGGTTTAGGAAAAGGAGAATCCCATAGAATCCAGCTGTCTCTAATGTGAACTACCTGCTTGTTTCACACACATAATGTCCTCTGGTGCTCTTAATAATGCTAACTAAAGGAGCCCTGAAACTCTGTTGCCACTGGGGAACGTAAAGTCAGCTATGCAACGGAACTGTGTTTCCAGCAATGTTGTGAGAGTCTTCAGAAGTGGCCACAGAACAGGCTGTTAGGAAGAAGTTAAGTTGGTGCCTAAATTCCACCAAGAAAATGACAGAGACGGAATCTCTTTAACAGTTAAACCTGTAATCTCTAAGGACTCATCATTTTAAATAACACTTCTGATATGCATTAGGGTAGAATAATAAGTGCAATGATTTATTAGGCTAGAAGATTTTAAAATGGTACCATTTTGTGATAATAACCTACAATAATATGTTAAAACACACGGTTGGCCAGGCACAGCCACAGTGTAATCCCAGCACTTTGGGAGGCCGAGGCAGGCGGATCACTTGAGGTCAGGAGTTAGAGACCAGCCTGACCAACATGGTGAAACCCCGTCTCTACCAAAAATACAAAATTAGCTGGGCATGGTGGCGCATGCCTGTTATCTCAGCTACTCGGGAGGCTGAGGCAGGAGAATCACTTGAACCCGGGAGGTGGAAGGTTGCAGGAGCTGAGATCGGGCCATTGCGCTCCAGCCTGGGCAACAAGAGCGAAACTCTGTCTAAAAAAAAAATTGTTGCATGTATTTAAATGTGCATGCGTGTGTGTGTACACATGTATGAATGGGCATGTACTACTGGGTTGTTTAACTGTTAATATTGGTTATTTGGTATTTCTGTAACCAAAGAGATGTGTGGTAATACGCTTTATAAAGCATAGCTGAAATATCAGCTATTCGTTACTGTTAAGAGTAGACTGTTTATTTATTTTTTGAGACAGAATCTCACTCTGTCACCCACGCTGGAGTCTACTGGTGCTTGGATGCCATCTTTGCTCACTGCAGTGCTGACCTCCTGGGCTCAGGCAACCCTCCTACCTCAGCCTCCAGAGTAGCTGGAGACATGTGCCACCCTGATGGACTAATTTACTTATATATGTACTTCTTTTCTCATGTATATACAGTATCTCACTATGTTGCCCAGGCTGGTCTCAAAATCCTGGGCTCAAGCATTCTCCTGCCTTAGCCTCCCAAAGTGCTGAGATTACAGGAATGAGGCACTGTGCCTCGCCTGGCTAAGTGTTTATAAGAATGTCAGTAAATTATTGGAACCAATTATGATTCTGTTAGGAGAAGCTACATGAGAAAAATCAGTTCTTTTAAATAAATGATAACACAATAATATAGTATCTAACTTATTTTTTTCACATCGAAACAATGAATTGGATAAAAAACTGAGAGTGATGTTTCAGGTATTTTTTCTCTGCCTCTCTGTGACTTTCAACTGTCCCTCACTGTTAAAGTTTGTCAACCTGTGATATCATTTCATACAAACACTTAAAGATTAAATGAGATCACGAAAACATGGGTTCTCAGTGGAAAAGCAAAAATCTTATTTGTTCTTTAGAACGTGGTTATAATTTCTTTATGAAGCTGCCGATTTACTCACGAAAATTACTGGTGTCATCCACCACCCCCCTCAACTGGGAACCACTTACAGACTGTTTTGTGTGGTGTAGTCAAAGGGTAAGAATTGGCTTCACACCAGCCCACTGGGAAGATGTCCATGGACTCCACATCGACAATGACCTCTGGAATAGGGGTCTGCAGCCCTGCATGGGAAGAAGCGGAGAAAAGAGGTACGAACAGATCTTACCAACAAAGAAACAGAAGGACAACAGTAATAGAGCATCCCCAACATGGCGGAAAACATTCCTTTATAACAAAAACAAAATAGCAGCCGTATGGAGGAGACGACTTTAGAGGAGTCTTTAGTCTCATCACAGACACAAATGCTTGAAATATAAAAAGGCAGGGATAAAAGGGGTTCAAATACAGTGAGGGTTTGGAAAAACAGAGATACTCCACCCTAAAAATAAAAGAAGAAGAAGGACTGTAGGAAAAGATTAGCATCGGAGCAGGATTGGCTGAAAGAGAGACCGGGCATCCCCCTGTCCTAAGAACAGCTCTGGGGTTAAGGGAATGTATCGGAGCTTGGGGTGGGACCTCAGGGCCCACATCTAAGCCTTCACGATGTGCTCCACCCAACACCAAGTAAAGGCAACCTTCAATGAAAGAAAGTCAAACGTCACAGCTAAACGAAACCAGTAAACCTCAAAAACAAGGTTTATGAGCAGTGTACATGGACAAGGCCCTTCTCTAGGAAACGTGTCAACTTATCAGTTTGGAGTTACTTTGTTTTGAATTCAGTCTGTGGCCTGTAGACTTTGGCTATGCCATGGAAAAGTCACTTATGTAGCAATGTCTAAAAGATCCCACTAAAAAGTGGGACCTGATGACTATCACACCCTGTTTCATAATTACAGTCATGCCTTGTGATGACCTGGCTTCACAGCCATGAAACTCTGAAAAAGAAAAGAAGTCTGGATTTAACAGCAGCAAAAGTTTCAAGGAGCTCTGGCTACGGAGAGAATAAATTTGGAACCAGTTAAAAGAAGAAAATTTGACACCAAATCAATAGTTAAGGGAAAAAAACACTTTGAACCAGGAATCAAGAGTTAAGAGCTCCATTAATAGACGGTGACCCATGGACTCTGACCCCTGAATCCAGCTCTGCTTTGGTTTCCTCATTGAGAACTAAGATGAAAATAACATAGTGGCTGGGCACGGTGGCTCATGACTGTAATCCCAGCTCTTTGGGAGGCCAAGGCAAGCAAATTGCTTGAGCCCAGGAGTTGAAGATCAGCCTGGGTAACATGGTAAGACCTCGTCTCTACAAAAAATACAAAATTAGCCTGGCATGGTGGCATGCACCAGTAGTCCCAGCTACTCAGGAGGCCGAGGCAGGAGGATTGCCTGAGTCCAGAAGTTTGAGACCAGCCTGGCCAATATGAAGAAACTTTGTCTCTACAAAAAATACAAAATTAGCCTGGCATGGTAGCAGGTGCCCATGGTCCTAGCAACTTGAGAGGCTGAGGTGGGAGGATCGCTCACATCTGGGAGGTCAAGGTTGCAGTGATCAGTGATTGCACCAATGCACTCTGGCCTAAGTGACAGAGTGAGATGCTGTCAAGAAAGAAGAAAAGAAAGAGAGAAAGAGAGAGAGAGAGAGGGAAGGAAGGAAGGAAGGAAGGAAGGAAGGAAGGAAGGAAGGAAGGAAGGAAGGAGAGGAGAGGGAGGGAGGGGGAGGGAGGGAGGGAGGGAGGGAGGGAGGAGGAGGAGGAAGGAAGGAAGGGGAAGGAGGGAGGGAAGGAAGGAAGGAAGGGAGGGGAAGAAGGGAGGGAGGGAAGGAAGGAAGGGGAAGGAGGGAGGGAGGGAAGGAAGGAAGGAAGAGGAAGAAGGGAGGGAGGGAGGGAAGGAAGGAAGGGAGGGAGGGAGGGAGGAGGGAAGGAAGGGAGGGAGGGAGGGAGGGGGGAAGGGGAGGGAGGGAGGGAAGGGAGGGAGGGAGGAAGGGAGGAAGAAAGGAAGGGAGGGAGGGAGGAAGGGCGGGAGGAAGGGAGGGAGGGAAAGAAAATAACGCGGTGAGTCCCATTACCATCCATGTCATCTCACGACATCTGAAGAATTTTGGATCACATCCTCCCTCCCCACCAAAACCGTAACTTCATGAAGCTAAATACCAACAACCAAACACAAAATGGTCCTAAATCTGGTGCGAGCTCCGCCAGCTCTGACTTTTCATCATCGAGTAGACACGGTGAAGAAGGAGTATGTTCGTTGCTAAACGTGGGGTTCCAATTTAGAGTTAAGCCAATATATTGGTGTATCTCAGGTGCTCTGAACAGGGACAGCAGGTGCTCAGACACACATACTATCATTGCCATTCATCATTTTGAACTTTTGATTGGTTCCCAAATCAATTATCATGATTGTCAGTCTTAACTTTTTAAATGTTTAATTCCCCTATAATTTAAAGAATATAGAATTTAAAGGAATGCTAGGAGGTTTACAGGGATTATTTTTGAACAACGTTAAATAAATAGACATCGTTTCTTTCTAATATTATAAGACTTGACCAATATTTAACCTAACTGCTAAAGGAATCAAACAAGAAAGAATATGCTCAAAACAGACAAAACGTAAAGAAACTCTCCCAGAGGCATCCAATGTGGAAGTGCCTCTGCCTGTCCTGAAGGGTGTGGGATTGATTCTCCAGAGTCCAACAAAGTGGGTCCCTGGGCAGGTTCCCGGTACACAAGGTCATTTTCTCCTCCGCAGACCCAAAAAGCATTTGTTTCTCAGCTCCTCAAAAATTTTGCTAACAGGTTAGATTCATCTACTAAATATATTTATATTTCCAGATTTGTATTTAGCTACAAATAAGATTTTCAAGGTCATTAAAAGTAGTACTTCAAAAGGAAGCATAAAAGTAACTTTATACTGGGAGGCTGAGGTGGGCGGATCACTTGAGGTCAGGAGTTCGAGACCAGCCTGCCCAATACGGCAAAACCCCGTCTACTAAAAATACAAATTAGCTGGGCGTGGTGGGGGTGCCTGTAATCCCAGCTACTTGGGAGGCTGAGGCAGGAGACTCACTTGAACTTCAGAGGTGGAGGTTACAGTGCGCTGAGATCATGCCACTACACTCCAGCCTGGACAATAAAAGTGAAACTCTGTCTCAAGAAAAACAAAACAAAACAAAAACCAAAAAAACTAACTTTATGACTTATACCTTCCTAAATTACGACTTTCATCTTCCAATGTTCTGCTAGTTCAAACATCACATCGTATTATGGCTTTAATATACATACTTCAGTACAATGTATACATTAGTACATAGGTAGGTCCGTCTTTACCATACTTTAGAATCCTTTGATCAAGTTTCCCATCCAATTAAACAAGTATTTATGAGGTCACATGTGTCTATTAAATAAGAACTGATAGAAAAGTCAGTTATCTATCACCTGGGAAAGTGTTCCTGACCCTGAACAAATCCCATTCCAAATAATGGGTACCAACTCTTCATTTCCCTTTACCAAGCTTATGAATCTACATTTATCTGGCTGGATTCAGACAAACAAACTAATTATTTTCCAAGAGCATGTCAAATAGTCCATTGAAAGAATGTCCACCATGCTCCTCCTTGATTATTTGAGGACGGCCAAAAGTACATAGGCAAAGCCGAATGTTCCACTGAAGACCTGTATGATTTTACAGAAAAATCCTGACGCGTCGCTTCTCGGCCTTTTGGCTAAGATCAAGCGAAAAATCCCCAGCACACAACACAAGACCATGCTCAGTCTCTCGACTTTGCCTAAGCTGCATCCGGTCAGCATGGATTCTACTTGTTTATTTTCATCCAGAACCTTCGTTTCAAAAACCATGAGGAAGCTGAATTCCCCATCTATGGGAAAGCACTTAAGTAAATCTGGGTACATCCATGTGAGGGAATATTCTGCAGCTATAAAAAAGAATCAGACACCTCTTAATATACTCATACACACAGATCTCCAAGATGCATTGCCGAGTATAAAACGCAGGATGCTGAACATTGTGCATATATAGTATGCTACCATCTGTTTAAAAGGGGGAGATAACATATATTCGTATGTGCATAAAATAAATCTGGAAGGAAATGCAAAATGCTAACCCAGTGGGCGTCCACAGGGAAAGGAACCAGGTGGCTGGAGGCCAGGGGCACAGGAGTGGAGGGAGAATCTGACCCAGGATACACCTTTATGATTTTTTGGCCTTTGTGAATGAGTTCCCTATTTTACAACCAAAGCCTCCGCAATCAACACCATTGTAACAACACAGCCAAAGATACCCGGAGAAGAAAGTAGGACTCTCATACATAAATACGGTATTGCCACAGAGGTCAGATTAATGAGGGGCCAATTACCATAAAGGAAAACAAAACTAAACAGCAATCAACATTTCGCTTTCTAAGAGAACAAAGACTTTCCGTACTCACAAACTAAATTCATAAGAACACAGATTTCTGAGAATCTCTTTGGAACCTTAAAAGAGTTCTGCAGCTTGCTACCCCCTTGTCCCCGGTTCAGCAGAATGCAGAGGTCCACCTGCCGCTCACACTGCAACCGCACCCCGGCTCCACCCAGCCGATGACACAGGGGACTGTAATCGAGACAGTGACCTACGCTACCCAGAACCCTGGGATGAAAAAGGAGATGCTTATGGCTTGGGAGGACACCTGTGTGTCTGTCTTCCTAGGAACACAATTCTATCAGACTCCTAAAATTATGTAATTACTTCACTCCCAGCGAGTCATAGGAGAAAGCACGAGCATGCATGAGCTTGTGGTGAGAGACGCCACACGGCTGCAGAGGTAAGAGGGACCCAGGGCGAGGGAGGCTACAAGCCCACCGCGAGGAGGCAAATGCATTCCTCCTCCTTCAGGAAGAAAATTGGCACAACTGCTTCCACTCAGTTAAAGGCTGGAATAAGAAGGCAAAGAAGCATTTAAGGGAACACCTTGCCTAAGAAATGTCCCTACTGAAAGTTAAAGGGCTCGACAAATGCTGACAGGCTCCAGTGTGAGATCAACAGACAAAATACCGGCAGAACGCAAAGCTGGTGTTAGTGCCCACAAGCAAGACCTGGATGCTGGAAGCCCCACGCCCTCCGGGCCTGTTCCCTTAAAAGATGCCTATCAAGAAGCCCAGTGTGCAGATCCTCCCTGGGTCAGCTCTGGAGCCGAAGGCCTGGGAAAACAAAAACAAAAAAAATGGTGGGCGGGATCAAGGTATCATAGGAAACAGGCTGAAGGAAACAACAGAAATGGGATTAGACAGCTATGTGGGGAGAGGGCAGAGGGCGAGGAAAGAGAGAGGAGAGAGACCCACACAGTAGTAAACGCAGTGCTTACTCTAGTCCAAGCGTTCAATACTCACAACAACCCTAAGAGATAGGGGGTATTTTCATCCCCATTTCAGAGATCAGTAAACTGAGGCGCAGGAAGAAGTCAAGCAGCTGGTAAGTGGCGGCTGAAGGATTTAAACCTGGGCAGTCCAGCTCCAGAGCCTTAGAGAGCACCTGGGGTAGGCGGCTATCCTTCTCCTTCCTCGTTTTTATTTCTGGGGGGGGTATGTGTCTAGCATCTGTCTCCCTCCGGCTAGGGCCCCATACAGTTTTTGCAGAATTCCCACCATGTAGTAGCTGTTGCCTGCTGCTACAGGAGAAGTCAGGTCAATCCCGGACCCACAGGCAGATGAGGGCAGGCTCGGGACCCCTTCAGTGAGAACGTGCTCACCGGGAAGTCACAAGCATCACAGGCGCAGCTGGAAAACCTGAACTTTGCTGTGGTTCCTGCTGCAGAGCCTTCTGGAGAGGCGATTCCCCGGCCTCTGGTCAACAGTCTTCCCAAATCATTCCCAACGGACTTATGACAGCCAGAGCCAGTTCTGCTGCTGGCCTCCAACACCTAACAGAGCACCAGCCTTCCAAACAAACACATGCGGCGGGGTTAAACGCCGCTTCCCCGAGACAGCTCCTGCGGGTCGCCTGCTCCAACTGCCTGGAAAATACTGTTCCTGTATTCTCAGCGGCTGAAGCAGCTTCTCCCACTAAGGTTTCATACAGGCCATGCTGCTTCTTTTTTAAGGTTTTAAAACCACCCACCCTGGCTTGAAATGTAATTATTTTCACATTTACATGTTCCCTTGTTTCAGTTTTGCAAGGATCTCCAAAATGCCTATGAACCACCTGACCTTTTTGCCAGTTACGGAAAAATTTAAGGGCTGTGTTCTGCAGCTGGTCTCCTAAACATACCAGGTGGGCTCAGACCGGTTTCTCTGAACCACACCATGCCTTCCCCATCTGACCTACTGGAGTGCTTTACAAACTCTAGGCTGCATGAGAAACATCTGCGGAGGGAGACTTTGCAAATGCAGATTCCCAGAGACACTGCTACGGGACTCGGGACTCGGAGGCACTAGGTCTGGGAGAAATGTGCATGCTAATAGGACCCCGTTGACTTGGATGTGGAGGGCAGTTTGCTGGAACTCGGTCATCAGTCATAGAGACAAACCTGTCAAGGAGTTTCTGAATTTTAGCTTCCAGCATAAAAGATCTCACTGTCCCAAACTCGGTTGGCCAAACAGCAGTTCTTAACGGACTGCTGTATCTTAAATCGCTATTTCGTTCAGGAATACACATTTTACTTCTTCCTCATATCTACTCAGCAAATGCTGAGCGAGCAAAGTGCACAGGACTGTCTGTAAAAACATGGTACGTTTTGTCAGGCGCACGGAGAGGAGCAGAGCCCTGCGGGACGGTGCCCAGCACCAACAACCAAATCGGGAGGCTTGCAGACACGAGCGCTCCTTTTGGCTGGATCACAGGCTCCTGCAGGTGGCAAATCTGAAGAGAAAAGTGCTGCCTAATAATAATATCAGCAATCTCCATTTACTGCGCAACGACTACTACGAGCTAACCATGACTCTTACACTCTGTCGATGTTCGTCCACTCACCACCATCCTATGAGAGACTCTATCACTAGCTCTTTTATACAGCTGTACAAATAAAAAAGATTTTACACTCAGAAAGTGCCAAGGTCACACATCCTGGATGCATATGTGCCTACAGAGGATGGGTTGCTGAGTGGCATGTTATGGAATTTAGTCTCTACTTGATAGCAAAGACTTGGAACCAAGCCAAATGCCCATCAGTGATAGACTGGATAAAGAAACCGCGGCACATATACACCATGGAATACTATGCAGCCATAAAAAAGAATGAGTTCATGTCCTTTGCAGGGACATGGATGAAGCTGGAAACCATCATCCTCAGCAAACTAACACAGGAACAGAAAACCAAACACTGCATGTTCTCACTCATAAGTGGGAGTTGAACAATGAGAGCACATGGACACAGGGAGGGGAACAACACACACTGGGGTCTGTCAGGGGGTGGGGGTAAGGGAAGGGAGAGCATTAGGACAAATACTTATTACATGCGGGGCTTAAAACCTAGATGGCGGGTTGACAGGTGCAGCAAACCACCATGGCACATGTATACCTATGTAACAAACCTGCACGTTCTGCACATGGATCCCAGAACTTAAAGTAAAATTAAAAAATTAAAAAAAAAAAAAGAAACACAGACCTACTGTGTATTAGGAGGAAGGCAATGCCTGTATTTTACAGAAATAGCCTCAAAGCCCCGTGAAGAGGGCAGAGAGAGCAGGTAGGAGGCGGCTGAAATCACAGAGCCAGGGAGGAGGGCCTGAGTGCAATGTGGGGGCCGGAAGAGGCCAGGCGGAGGCCTGGACTGAAGTGACTCATGGGCTGTGGGGGGCGGTGGGAGGGCAGGAATTACTGTAGAGTTTCTAACTTTGAGGACGCCGTGGCTTCCGACCTGGGTGAATAACGGCGTCATTCGTCAGGCAGGACGCTCATGGAGGAGAGCAGAGAGGGGCTCTGCTGGTTCTGCCGGTTCTGCCAGTGAGTTCTGTTCTGGAAACGCTGCTGCCACGTGGAGATGTTTTGCAGGGATGGAAAGGGAGTTGTGAGTGTGATGCCACGGGCGCGGGCACTCAGATCCACGTGTGATGCCATGGGCGCGGGCACTCAGATCCGCGTGTGACGCCACGGGCGCGGGCGGTCAGATCCCTGTGTGAGGCCACGGGCGCAGGCACTCAGATCCGCGTGTGATGCCATGGGCGCGGGAGCTCAGATCCCCGTGTGATGCCATGGACGCGGGCGGTCAGATCCGCGTGTGACGCCACGGGCGCGGGCGCTCAGATCCGCGTGTGACGCCACGGGCGCGGGCGCTCAGATCCCGTGTGATGCCACGGGTGTGGGCGCTCAGATACGTGTGTGATGCCATGGGCGCGGGCGCTCAGATACGTGTGTGATGCCATGGGCGCGGGCGCTCAGATTCGCGTGTGATGCCATGGGCGTGGACGCTCAGATCCCTGTGTGATGCCATGGGCACGGGCGCTCAGATCCGCGTGTGACGCCACGGGCGCGGGCGCTCAGATCCGCGTGTGACGCCACGGGCGCGGGCGCTCAGATCCCTGTGTGATGCCATGGGCGCGGGCGCTCAGATCCGTGTGCACAGCATGACCATCCGAAGCCACAGAGAAAGACAAGGCCGTGCTCGGCACAGATGGCTGAAAAGCAGGACTGGGGGGATTCTAACCTCCACATCGGAGAAAAGCAGAGTGAAGGAGAGGCCAAGAAAAGTCATCTGGGGAGGAGCTGACGGTGGGAAGGGAGCCCTGCCACCCCAGGACTTCGCAGAAGATGGGAGGAGACAGAGGAGCAACCGAGGAAGGACAAGCATTGCCAGGAGGAAAGGAGTGGGAATGTCCAGAGACAGAAGTCACCAAGGGTGGTAGAAACATACTGAAAATAAAACATCACGAGTAAAAAGCAAGAAACAACCAACCAAAGCAGGAGATGGAGAATATACGCGATCCCTCTTAACAAAAGGTTGAGAAAACGTCCAGCATCTTCCGGCCACCACTCCTATGAACACAAGCCACTGTAGCAGGTGAAGAGAGGGCAGTGGCCCCCCCAGGTTGAGGAACTTCCCCTGTGGGTTGCTGTGCTGTGTACCTGCCTTGGAGGCTGGGTACAAATGAAGCAAGTGGAGAAGGAAAGGCCAGTGTAACAGCACGAGTTCAGAGAACCATCCCACCTCCACCAATGGGCTGAGACCCAGTCAGATAAATGGGAAGACGCCATCAGACAATTCCAGAGTGATGCATTTCTTAAGATGGGCAAAGGAGAGATTAGATTTATTCCTGAGCTATCACTGCTTCTTGTGTTTAAATACCTATGAGGAAATTCTACAGACTTATGGGATCCCCACACTGCTCTCCAAACACACTTGCGGAAATCAGTAACCGCACACGTACCGGACCTGCCTTGCATGTAAGTGCTGTGCTTGTCAGTGTGGAATGTGAAGTTCATGGTACAAGGAGGCAATTCCTAAACTCCAAAATCTTACTGTCCAAAGCTGTACACAGCACAGATTCCTAGCTTGATACCTGTAGGGTGTGTTTTGTCATTATTTATTTTTTCCACCCATTCAAAGCACAAAAACACTAAACGCAGATTCCCTGCCTGTTTTAATTTATAACGGGGCTCCCCAGTTCAAAACTGGGTTTTGTTATTCGCATTCTAAAGCTCTCTTCAACAACTTCTGCAGCGGTAACAACTGAAAGAGCGAAATAACTCAGACGTAAGGAAGTCTGCTTGTCTTCCTAACTCTTGTGACATGAAAGGCATTTCTGCCTCAACTAAAAGGCTAAAATAGCACTGGGGAAGAGAGGGCTGATCACATTCCTTCTAAATAGAAGGAAAAGTGTATGAATCATGATGAGGACAAAAACAGAGAAAACAGGCTGGGCATGGTGGCTCACACCTGTAATCCCAGCACTTTGGGAGGCCAAGGTGGGCAGATCACTTGAGCCCAGGAGTTTGAGACCACCCTGGGCAACAGAGTGGGACCCCCATCTCTACTAAAAATACAAAAGAAACTAGCCAGGTGTGGAGACACGTGCCTGAAATCGCAGATACTCAAGAGGCTGAGGTGGAAAGATCATTTGAAGAGTTTGAGGCTGCAGTGAGCTGTGATTGCACCACTGCACTCCAGTCTGGGCGACAGAGCAAGACCCTGTCTCAAAACAAAACAAAAATATACAGAACATCTTCCAAATGTTTCCTATGGTCTTGAACCTGTTTTAGGTGATCTCCATAGATTAATGAATGTTGCCATCAGGGGTTGTTTTATCCAACCAAGTACATGAGGGCTCCAGGGCACTGCTCTGCTCAACCAAGCACTAGAATCCCTCCCTAGGCGATCTGACCCTGGGTTCACCTGCACGGCTCATATCCATGGAGGCAGGGCCCCGCAGAGGCAGCACAGAACCCTGCAGGGAGGAAAGTCTGCTGCAGGTGCCAGAGGGCGGCTGGCCGATGTCTGACTCAACTTCATAGACATACAAAGGGCCTGACCTGCTTCCCTCCTCCCTCCCTGCTCTGTTCGGCTTGAGGGTCTACTAGGGATGTCCCCCACCCCCACTCCATGCATCAAACACAGCAGACAAACTCACTGGGCGGTATAGACCCCTGTGGGATTGTCTGTTCATCCCAGCCACCAGCAGCAGCTCAGTGCCTAAGACTTGAGCACATTCCAGGGAACAGGTCCATCACAGAGTCTCTCTCTTCTCTCTGAGAATTTCCTCTTTGTTCTCTCTACTGGTAAATTCTTCCTGGAAACTCTGCTAACTGCTTTAATGCAAACTAAGCCCCTGCCATAAGTAATACCATGATTGCCATTTTAGAAATGGGGAAACCAAGGCTTAAGTAATGTGCCCAAGGCCACAGGGCCACCAGGGACCTGTGTTCATACTTGGCACTGCCTGGCTCCAAATCGCCATGACTGCAGCTGACCCCACTCCCATCGCAGACCCCAGATCATGGTGACTGATATGGTTTGGTGTGTCCCCACCCAAATCTCACCTTGAATTACAGCTCCCCAAATTCCCATGTGGTGTGGGAGGGGCCTGCTGAGAGATCACTGAATCATGGGGGCAGCTTGCCCATGCTGATCTTGTGGTAGTGAATACGTCTCACAAGATCTGATGGTTTTAGAAGGGGTTTCCCTTTTCGCTTGGCCTCATTCTCTCCTGCCGCCGCCATGTAAGATGTGATTTTCAGCTTCTGCCATCATTGTGAGGCCTGTCCAGCCATGTGGAACTGTGACTCCATTAAACCTATTTTTCTTACCAGTCTTGAGTATGTCTTTATCGGCAGCATGAAAACGGACTAATACAGTGACTCATGTGACTACCGAGCTAGCCGGCTGTCCCTCCTCGCCAGCGCCCCAGCTGGCTAGTGCCCCGTTTGCTTCTAAAAGTCTCCTCGTTTAAGCAAAGTTTGTGGTCACCATCCCCACACATCTTGTAGCCTCTGATGAGGGCCTCAGTGTCAAAATTCCTGCCACTTCCTATGCCTCCTCAGCTGGGATCTCCATCCATATCTTAAAACGCAACTGTCGCTCTTCAAAACTGTCTCCTTCCAAACCTGTTCTTCCTCCTCTGTGTCCCTAGTCCTTTTAATGTGTCCCTGGGGACACTTCCAAGGAAGCCAAGGAAGCAGAACCAGCCCCTCTATCAACTAACTCTTCAGTCCTCCATTAACCACAAGCCACCTACATCTTAATATTCTTGCCAATAGGTGGCCAGGTCTATGAGGACCAAAAAGACAGTATGGCAAATTATGATGAAAGTAGATAAACATAAAGCATTACGATTGATAATAAATCTTGTAAAAGGCCATTTTCAGACAAATCCAGCATGATTTGACTCATGTGAGGTACCTGAAGTCATCAACTTCATAGAGACCGGAAGGAGGATGGTGCTGGTCAGGGGCTAAGGAGGGAAGGCAGACTTTAATGGGGAGAGAGTTTCAGTTTTGCAAGATGAAAAATGTTCCAGAGATGGATGGTGGTGATGGGTATATAACAGGGCAAATAAACTTTAGGCCACTGAACTGTATAATTTACAATGACTGAAGTAGTTAATTTGATGTTACATATATTTTAAAACCATTTTTAAAGATGAAAATTTTTTTCAATAAAATATCTCAATGAAACCACCCAAAAGTTCTTGTCAATCTGTTGCATTACTTGCTAAACATGAGCTAGAAATCTACCAGGTCTCATTTGAAGTTCAATGTAAGTGGTGCATGTACATATATTTAGCCAGGTGTCCAGGAAAAATAATTCTGAGAAAGAAGACTCCAAAAAAGACGCTAAGGAAGACAACGCAGGCATGCGAACCTTCTTCTGGGCTAAAGAGCTAGGACAGCACACAGAACTGCTGGACCAGTGTATTTGTCCCATAAAAAAAAGGACCGGAAATGAATAGAAAGTCACTTAGTTTGTGGAAAAGCAGAGCTGTGAGTGTGGGAGCCAGTGTGTGCGGCCACAATACTGGAGACCTAAGACTGAAAGTAACTTGTATTATACGAACAATATTCACAGTTACAGGCATGATGACCTGCAGCAGAACACTGACCTAGGAGAAGGCACAGCCTCCTTTCCGGAACGCTGGCCCCATCATCATCAATCATCCTTGCTAACTACCCGTGGTTTCTGAGAGCTTAAGATTCTTTTCAAATATGCACTTAAAATGATATTACATTAATCTCATATATTTTATTCATTGCTCCCTCTTCAACAACAGCCCCTTTAGAGACATGCAAAGAATGAATCAACTTCAAGGGAAGTCAGATATTAACTAGAAAGAATCATTTTAATTACCTAAAAGTGGTCAATCAGTCTAGTGTTGAAAAGACTTCAAATCAATTTAATGCATGAAAATAATGAATAAAATTGTTACAAAGTACTTCATAAATTTAAAGTGTCAAATAAATGGCCTATAATCGGAATAATCATCATTAGATAAAAAAATTTAACAGCCACAAAGTGACCATGATGAATCTCCATCATTTTATCCCCAACATGGAGGAAAGGAAACATCAGATAGATAAAACTGAAATAACGAGAGCTAAGTGCCATTAAGCTGTCACTTTGAAAGGTCGGAGCTCAGTAAGAGCCAAAATCAAAACCGAAACCAAAACAATTCAAGCAAGACCCAGAAAACTGAGTGGAATTTTACTTTATTTGTATGCCATATCTTTTGTAAGTGATGAAAAAGATGTATGATTTTGAGTAATAACTACAGGTAATATCCTATGCAACAGATAATACTCCACAGACTGTTTACAAACCCTTTTTTTTTTTGAGATGGAGTCTGGCTTTGTCTCCCAGGCTGGAGTGCAGCGGCACAATCTCAGCTCACTGCAAGCTCCGCCTCCCGGGTTCGCACCATTCTCCTGCCTCAGCCTCCCGAGTAGCTGGGACTACAGGCGCCCCCCACCTCGCCCGGCTAGTTTTTTTTGTATTTTTAGTAAAGACGGGGTTTCACCGTGTTAGCCAGGATGGTCTCGATCTCCCAACCTCGTGGTCCACCCGCCTCGGCCTCCCAAAGTGCTGGGATTACAGGCGTGAGCCACCACACCTGGCTACAAACACTTTTTAGAACAATGAATCAGGTCTGGAAAAACGGTCAATGTATATTTTCTGATGTGTTTCCTAACACTAACTAGTTTCCATTACTACCCAGTGAAAACACGCCGGGGAATAAGGAAAAGATCTGACATGAGCTGACTTCTATTTCTTTGCGAGAAAATCGAAAATCTGTATTCAAAGAGAACAGGCCAAAGAAGAAAACACTGCCCAAAACGTTACAGATACACTAAATGTTGTCCATCACTCTTTTTTAAGACGCGGGAAGCCGTAGGGTCTGGTGAATGAAGCAACAGAGAAAATGTCAAGAGCAATGGAATTGAACCTCAGGCAGACCTTAATGGCTTAGCTAGCTTCTCCACCTATAAAAATCAGGACACTCTTACTGCTGTTTGTGTTAGGTAATTAACAGCCATAAAGCATGCTGAAAGTAGAAACTGCTCAATAAATAATGACTGCCAAAGAATTTTAACCATAATGTGCTAAGTAATAAGGATAAAACATGGGCTTTTAACTTGACCATTCTTGTTTTCAAATTAATAATGCAAACAAGAGTCCGATCTCATGAAGATGGCTCAGCATAGTGTTACACAGCAAGTTAAATTTAGTCATTACAAAGTACAGAAGGAATCTTGCTTCTCCAAGAGCAGTTCACCCAACTCTAGGTGGAGCTGTGAAAATAAAGCCATGTTCTATTCTTGTAAGCTACAGACGTGTTACCACGTTGCCTGTGTCTACACTTTCGTTAACTCCAGACAGAGGTCATTCTACTCGAAAACCCACTAAGCAATCAACTTCTTGGGAATCTCCAATTACTTCACATTGATTTTGGAACCCTAAACTTCAGTAACATTTTAAACAATTTTCTGGGAATTGGCAACACAATGATGTCAGCCACAATGACTGCTTTCCACATTTCCAATTCCTTGTACTACAATATGTATGAGATTGTAGGCCTAAGACCTTGGCAGGCATTTTATAGATTCATAGTGAGGAAATAAAAATGGAGATCTTAGTATCAATTCTATGATTTTCCTTCTAAACTTTTTATTCCAAGCGTGATATTGAGTAAGTCGTAAGATTTAAACTATGAACTAGGAGAGCTAACTTAAACTATGAACTAGGAGAGCTAACTTTGTTTTACTATTCATATCTATTCATTTTTGCATATATACCTGAAACAACTACTGAGTATTATGAAATCCTACGAAAAAAAAATTGAAAGAATTATAAATCACAGAAAGATGGGAAAGCCTTGGAGATCAAATCCATTGTAATTATTTCTCACTGAAAACACACTACCTGCAAAATATGGTTTTCTACTTAAATATAAAGTCTGATCAGGATTCTGTTCACAAAATGCAGCATTCTGTGAATTTTCTTACACCTGTAAATATGCTATAGCTATAAAGGGTAGTTTCAACATCACTGAACAAAGAAGCCTAAATTCTGTTTATTAGACATCTGGGGAGAAAGTCATCCTCCAGGTACTATTTTGAGGAGGAACTGAACATCTACATCAAATTAAAGGATATTACCACATTAAAATACAAATGTACAATTTTGTCCTCATAATAACCAAGACCTGGAATCCCAGTTTTAGTGACTCACATTAATTTAATTGTGACATTTGCTTTTCTAATCATAGATGTAAAAAGACCACTGTGTTCCAAACATAATTATCTTGCCAGCATCTCATTGCATGAAATTATTAGTTAAGATGAGAGCCTCTGAATAAATTCATATTTGATTAGTTTCACTTATTTAAGAACCCGGAATAATTTAAGATCTGTTTAAATGAAAGAGAACTAAGGCGACTTCTGAGAAGGGCTGCATTCCTCCACACGTTGCCATTTCGACAAACTCTACAATCCCCCCAGCGACTGCTACCCCCAGCGAGTACGTACCTTCCAGATGAAGCCACATCAGCCGCCCCTTCACACTCACAACGGAGGCCACACACAGTTCTCCTGGATTCCTGGGGTTCACAGCTTCAAGTTTCATGTTCTTTGTGAAACCTCGACTGAATGATGTCTGCAAGAGAAATGGGACCAACACTGAACCAGTGCTGACGCAGCAGGACAAAGCTGGGCAGATGAAGAAAGAGAAAGAAATGCATGCACATGCATCTCACATCAACAAGACAGGCTCACGTACGTGTTTGTCCTTCCCACCGTTCATGAAGAACCAGGTGGTCTTCATTTTTGTTTCCCAGAAATTAGAACTATGCCTAGCACATAGTAGGTGCCTAATAATATTTGTTAAACGAGTGAGAGTATGAATTCATTCTCCTTCCAGTTCCATATGCACCCTTCCTTCTATGGGATCACTGAAGCACACACCATTTCCTCCACCTTCCTATACCCATTGATAACAGTTCAAGTGGGTACACGAAGTTTCCATCTGGCATCATTTTCCTTTAAAGGAAATGGGAAGAATATCCTTTAGAAATTTTCATAGTAAAAGGCTGGGTGCGGTGGCTCACACCCGTAATCCCAGCACTTTAGGAGGCTGAGGCAGGTGGATCACTTGAGGTCAGGAGTTCAAGACCAGTCTGGCTAACATGATGAAACTCCAACTTTACTAAAATACAAAAATTAGCTGAACATGGTGGCGCACGCCTGTAATCCCAGCTACTCAGGAGGGTGAGGCAGGAGACTCACTTGAACCTGGGAGGCAGAGGTTGCAGTGAGCTGAGATCTCGCCACTGCACTCCAGCCTGGGCAACAGAGTGAGACCCCGTCTCAAACGAAAAAAAAAAAAAAAAAAAAAAAGATTTTTTCGTAATAGTGTAGGTCTTTTTGATGATGAATTCTTGTGGTTTTACTTGAAATTATCTTTATTTTCCTTTGTTCTTTTTGTCCATTGCTAATTTTGTTTATCACTATTATTTATTGCTTTTTGTTTATTATTATCTTTTTAAGATCACTTTAAACATTTTTACATAGAGTAAAATTCAGTCTTTTGGGTATACTGTTCTCTGAGTGTAGGGCTGTGAGACCAGCGCATTTCACTATGCAGCTATAACCACAATCAACACACAGAACCATTCCTTCACCCCCAAAATACCCTTGCACTGGGGTCCTTTGGTAATCAGTCCCTCCAAAGCACTCAATTCCTGGCAAACACCAATCTGTTTTCTGTTCTTATAATTTCCTTTATATTTCTTTATATTCTCATTATGAGAAAATTTTCCTTTATATCTACAGTTCTTAAACTTTAGGATCAGAATCCCCGTTTTATTCTGTAAGTCATGTAAATGGACTCACACTATCTTGTAGTCTTTTGAGTCTGGCTTCTTTCACTTAGCATAATACACTGAGATTCATCCATGCTATTACATGAAATGGAAGTTTGTCCTGCTTTCTTGCTGAGTAGTTTGTACAGATGCACTGTAGCTTATCTATCCACTTACCAGTTAAAGGACATTTGAGTTGTTTTCAGTGATTGTGATTAAACCTGCTGTAAACATTCTGGTACAACTTTTCATCTAAACATAAGTACATTAATCTGCTCAGGTTGCTGTGGCAAAATACCACAGACTGTGAAGTTTAAGCAACAAAAATTTATTTTCTCATGGTCCTGGAGGCTGGAAGTCAGAGATCAGGGTGTCAGCAGGGCTGGCTGCTTTGGAGGCCTCTCTCCTTGACTTGCAGATGTTGTCTTCTCCCTGTGTCCTCATGTGGTCATGCCTCTGTGTGTATTGAGCAGTTTCTACTTTCAGCATGCTTTATGGCTGTTAATTACCTAACACAAACAGCAGTAACAGTGTCCTGATTTTTATAGGTGGAGAAACTAGCCAAGCCATTAAGATCTGCCTGGGATTCAATCCCCATCTTCTTCATCTTCTTTCTTTTTTAGACAGGGTCTCATTTTGTCACCCAGGCTTGAGTATAGTGGCATGATCTCAGCTCACTGCAACCTCTGCCTCCTGGGTTCAAGCCATTATCCTGCCTCAGCATCCTAAGTAGATGGGACTATAGGAATGCCCCACCACGCCCAACTAATTTTTTTTGTATTTTTAGTAGAGCTGGGATTTCACCATGTTGGCCAGGCTGATCTTGAACTCCTGATATCAAGTGATCTGCCCACCTCGGCCTCCCAAAGTGCTGGGATTACAGGTGTGAACCACTGAGCCTGGCTCCCTCTTTTCTTATGAGGACATCAGTCACACTGGATGAGGGTCCACCCATAGGACCTCATTTTATTTTAATCACTTCTTTAAAAACTGTATCTCCAAAGATACTCACATGCTGAGGTACTGAGGGTTACGATTTGAACATATGAATCTGGGGGAGGCACAATTCAACCCATGCCATTAAGTTTGCCTTTCTCTAGAGATGGGGCTGCTAGACCATATAGTAAATGAATGTTTAACTTTCTAAGAAGCTGCCAAAATGTTTGCCAAAGTTACTACAGCATTTTGCATTCCTATGACCAGTGTATGAGAGTTTTAGTTGCTACACATCCTCATCAGCACCTGGTATTGCCAGTTTTTCCAAATCCAGCCATTGTAATAGGTATCTAGCGGTGTCTCATGGTGGTATTAGCTTGCATTTGCCCTGCTGACTACTGATGCTGAGCATGCTTTCCCGTGTTTTTCTGTCATCCATACATCTTCTTTGGTGAAATGTCTTTTTTTATTCTTATTCAGCCACCTCTTCTGGGTCTTCAATTCTACATGATAATTGTCCCTCAGATCCTGACATTCCATTTGTCCTTCATTTCCCTGTCCATCTTCTTCTGTTTTACAGACAAAATAATTTCTATCTTCAAGGTCATGGACTCTTTCCTCTATCTTCCCGATTAAGCTAATCCAATAAATTTGTTTATTTCAAATATTGTATTTTTGGGTTCTAGAATCTCTCTTTTTTACCGTTTCTACTTCTTCTCTGGGACTTCCTATATTTTCATTCATTAGAGAATATTTTCCTTTATATCTACAGTTCTTAAATTGTAGGATCAGAATCCTCTTGAAAATCTTTTAAAAATATAAATTTCTGGGCTTCTCCCCGAAGTTTTGATTCAGTCGATTGGAGGTGGAGCCAGAGAATGTGTATTTCTGAAAAGTGCCCGGGTGATACTGAGGCTGCTGGTCTCAGGCCCACCCTTTAAGGACCACTGCTTTACATCACACTTAGTTATAATAGAGGCTTGAAAATACTTGTCTGCTAATTCCAACATCTGGGTCATGATGGGTTTAGTCTATGCTTGGCTTAGTCTATGCTGATTATCTTTTCTCTGATAATGAGGCTGATTTTCCCATTTCTTCTTTTCTATTGGGAATGAGGCTGATTTTCCCATTTGTCTTGAGCAATGTGGGAATTAAAGAGTGGATATTTTAAACGTTATGTTGTGGCTAGTCTGGATTATGTTATATTCCTATCAAGAATGTCGACTTTTCTATTTTAGCAAGCTATCACCTTGGTTGGACTGAAACTACAGACTCTGTCTCTTGAGAAGCAGCTCAAATCTCAATTGAGTTCACCTCTCCTAGGCTGCTTGGAGTCTTCCTGGCACCTACATGATTCAGGGATCACCACAAAAACCTAGACAGAATTTACACATAGAATCTGGGGTTCCCAATCCTGGTTTTCCACTGTCTGAGTCTCCCCTCACTTTCCAGGATCTGTGGTTGCCCAAATTTTGTAATGTGGTTCATCAGGCCAGAGAGACCATGAATTTTACATCACTCTCTAAGTTATCCCACATGTTGTCAACTGTGGCTGCCCTCAGGCTAAAAGTCTGAAAAAAACGGGACAATTCCCCCATGCTGTTCCCTTCTTCCAGTCTCCTGTTTTCTTGCCTGCTTTTGTTCACGTTCTACTACCCTTAAATAGTCGTTTTTGGTCCTGTGTCCAGACCTTAGAGCTGCTCTACATGCAGAAGGGTCAAGTTCAGTATGAGCTTACTCAGCCAATACTGAAAATATTATTGTAAAATAAACATAAAATTTTCCCAAATTGCCAACTACTATAAATTATCACCAGCCATGTTACAACACTACAGATCTATACACTTGTGGATACCGAGATAAACAGGTTCCTATAAGGAACAGAGTCTACTTCTTTTTCTGGCTTCTGGAAAGAAATCAAGGTAATTCACATTTACATGTCTTTTTCTAAAACTTAATTTGAAAAATACAATTACATCTTTATGTAACCTGAAAAAAAGTGATCCAATGCATGTTAAGAAATCAACTGGCTCCATGCCTTTACGTTCCTTTGGAAATAGGAAGCAAAGATTTTCTAGGTGGGTTATTTGTTTCTGTAAGTTACCTGGTCTCACCCACAGCTATTATGGACTGAACTTCCTTCTGAAAATACAATTCCGTTGGCCGCTTGAAAAACCTCTAAGTAAGTTAAAATGCATTTATCCTTCTTAACAAGGGAAAGCTACAACCACATAACCTATTTTCATTTCAATCCACCACTTGAGGGTAATTTATAAAGGATCAATAGCAAAACTGTTACCTGTGAGTTTATTCACCAAGCATTTTACTGTGTCAATCCCTTTCATAACAGCCTCTGTTAAACATCCCTGGGGAAATGTCTTCCACATATCCAATTCCACACTAGCTCTCCTCTAATACACAGGAGATATGTGATTAAAAAATGAAGTTGTAACATGCATTCCATTAAAGAGCACTCGTAGCAAGCTAACAAACTCAGCAAAGCACTGCCAATGCAGTGCATACGTCAACAATCCTCTCTATTACATAAACGGAGTGCCAGAAACGAAGGCGTTCCTACGGAACATGCCCACAGATTCATCCAAACAGAGAGCATCTTGGTGGCCAAATCCTGAAAGCTCAGAAGCCTCCTGGGAACGTAGTGACTTACTCTACCACTCAAAGCCATGTGGACAACTCCTGGCTGCGAATGGGAACAGAGGACTGATAAAAAGAAGCTTTAGTGGGACTATGTTGCCATAGAAGAAATCACTCTTTAAATATAGAATGAAAGAGAGAGAGAAGGATTTTCTTCTAAAAGTTAATGATTCGGGGAAAGAATATTTCTCTTTGTACCTTGTCAGGTACAAAGCACAATCTCAAAAGGGTTTTAGGGTGCTATAAGATGTTTCTGCGACCCTAAATGAAAGCAGACAAGCCAACAGATTCTGTGACTGCGACATCAATATGATGATAAGTCAAGACAGCACAGGACATCAAAGCTTTCAGAGTTAACCAGCTGCAGTCCTCATGGGGGCATGGTTATGCAGCCAGCCCTGTCACCTAAACACACACCACTCGGTTCTTCAAGATACGGAGAAACTGCTCTTGTGCAAAGGCAACATCATTTGGTGGCAATCCTGGGGAGAGCCAGGACTGGGAACCACAAATGGGAACCACAAATTCTATGTGTAAATTCTGCCTAGATTTTTTTTTTTTTTTTTTTTTTTGAGACGGAGTCTCGCTCCGTCACCCAGGCTGGAGTGCGGTGGCCGGATCTCAGCTCACTGCAAGCTCCGCCTCCCGGGTTCACGCCATTCTCCTGCCTCAGCCTCCCGAGTAGCTGGGACTATAGGCGCCCGCCACCTCGCCCGGCTAGATTTTTGTATTTTTTAGTAGAGACGGGGTTTCACCGTGTTAGCCAGGATGGTCTCGATCTCCTGACCTCGTGATCCGCCCGTCTCGGCCTCCCAAAGTGCTGGGATTACAGGCGTGAGCCACCGCGCCCGGCCTTGCCTAGATTTTTTTACTGTTCCCTGGATCATGCAGGTGCCAGGCAGACTCCAAGCAGCCTAGATAAGGGGAGAACTCAGCTGAGATTTGAGCTGCTTCTCAAGGTCGTTCAATCACAGAAGGATCCTTGATTTCCAACCTTGCTGCTGACGTGCTTCTGTATTTACAGGTACCAACTGACCCAATCATCAACGTACTGAACCCTCCAAACTCTGATGTTGACTTGAGCTCACTTTTGAACTCCCTATTCAGCCACCCCTTTCTCGCTTTATTTTTCATATCGTTATGTCTAGAGCGCAAAGACAGGTGCAGCAGCAATGAACCGGCAAGCTCCAGGAGCACATGCTCAGCAAACAAGTCTCTGACCAGCCAGGGCTGTGCACTGTCGTTACAGATCTCAATTAAGAGGAGACTATCCTCTTTTTGTCTTAACATAAATTAACTCTCCTAACTAAAAGCGCATTGAACACAGTAGACTATACATTTAAGCCTAATTCTTAAAACAGAGATAATTGATATCTCTACTCATAGTTCCTAGGGTTGAAGAATTATTGATAATTTTGTAAACTACAGTCACGTACTGCATGGTGACGTTTCGGTCAATGACGAACTGCGTATACAATGGTGGTCCCATGTGATTATATGGTTGTACCACGTAACCTAGGCTATGTGGTATAAGCTATACCATCAAGGCCGTGGATGAATCTCAAAGCTGTATGTAGCACAGGCTATACCATCTAGGCCTGTGTAGGTACAAGGTACACTCTATGACATTCACACAACAATGAAGTGGCCTGATGATGCATTTCTCAGAACATACCCCCATCATTAAGCAATGCATGACTGTAGTTTATAAAATGACCTCCTATACCTCTGTAAGTATACGCACGTGCACAAACACTCATTGCTACTTTATGTGTCACAAAAATCCTATGACTATGTTCCAATAAGCTCTGTATGAACCAGGTAGTTGCTTAAAGTTAGCAAAGCACAGAAGTCACTAGCACCTTACTGGACATCAAAGAAAGCATTAAAGCCATCAAAATAAGTAAGACTGCATTTTAAGACTAGGCCTCAGGAGCAAACGCTCTCCTATCAGTGGGCTCATGGATAAGATGCTACACAGCAAGTGTTCCTCTAACAGGGGCACAGATGGCCAGCTGTCCACCAAAACGTGTTCTCTTCGCTCCAGAGTCCAGAATCACAGTTGGGCAGCAAGCCCAGGCAGGACCCACTTACTGGCCTCACCTGTGACATGGTGCAGCTCAGCAACGAGCTCCCACCAGTAGAAAGCAAACAGCAGTAACATACACTGCTATCAGGCTGCAGTATTTAGAACTAGTGATACCTTCTCCTTCATCTCCTTTCCTTCTGCCGGCTAGGTTACTCACCAAGATAAGAACCACCTATTAATCAGGAAAACCCTGGATTCTTCCGTAAGTGAGACTTGGCCATCACCTTTTAGCACGTTCCAGCAACTGTGCATTTACTAGTCAATTTGTTAGCACAGACCGCATCACCCTAGCAAACACACAACCTGAAAGCAGAGCTTTCTAAAAACTACAGACATTTTGTAGTTCTCCAGTGCACAGTAATACTCCAACCTTGCTTCATCAATACAAAGCAAGTTATAAAACTCATGGTAAACAAGATCTATGATT
The DNA here is from genome assembly GCF_024542745.1 of Macaca thibetana thibetana. NCBI lineage: Eukaryota > Metazoa > Chordata > Mammalia > Primates > Cercopithecidae > Macaca > Macaca thibetana. Next base: position 7,141,492 of record NC_065586.1, read on the forward strand.
TTTAAAAATTAGGTAAGAGAGAAGCTTCTTACATTTCTGAAGCAGAAGGGAGGAGCTTCCTGCGCCCCATGCTGCTTGTGATAATCTGCCCAGTCGAAGTCCTGGCCAGAGTAACCTGGGAATGAAAAAACACAGAGAAAACAGCGTACATTAAGCAAAATTCCAGACAGATGAGCAAAATCAGAAGGGGTGTAAGTTTAGGCCCCCGAAAGATAATGTCCTTTGATGCCTAAAAGCACTTTAGATTCCATAAGCTCAGATGAAATATTTTGGATAAATTAAAGTACTAAACACAGGTAAACCATCGTTACCATAACACGGTATCTGAAGCCAGGTGAGGAAGGGTGGAACTTACCTATGGCAGCGCCAGCCAGTGGGGGGATTTGCCATAAGGGGGAAGAGCTGAGCCGGGATATGACATAAAACACACTCTCACCACTCACTGTGCAGAAATAGACAATGACATCTCCCTTATGGGAAGCCTGAGTTCATGGGAGCTTACTTTTCAGTGTCTTTATGGAAAACATGAGATTTTACTGGGGGGGGGGGGGGGGGGAACAGTACCAGGGACGACTTTTTAAAAAGTAACAGAAGATAGAGAAGAGAGCAATAAAGAGTAGAGGGTTTGGAGAGAAAGCTCCCAGAGAAATGAGGGAAGGGGAGGAAGGCAAACGTTGCCCTGACTTGCTGAGACTGAAGGAACATGAGAATCGCGGGACGCAGCCCTCTGCTGCAAAGCTCTGGGGGCAGTTTGGATATACTGAGAGAGGCATCTGAACAACAACTCTTCATATACATTGAATGTAACCAAATACAGATCCTACTAAAGTGGCTTTTTTCTTTCTTTCTTTATAGTCACTTCATTTTGTAGCAGGGGTGGAAGATGCAACTACATAATGTCCATCATGACCATGGCAAGACAGGAGAAAAGGTGAGAGAAGAGAGGCCTGAATTATACCTAAGAAAGGCATAACCCAGGGAGGAAAATGCCTCTTAATGGGAGTCTCATCGGCACAAAAACAAACCAATGGACAGGCAAGGAAAAAGGAGTGAGGTGTCAAAACCTTCCTGTAAACAAGCAAAGGAAAAACACAGCCCAACTGTGATTCGCTGACGTGGGTAAATGCCCCTAGTATCTTCATTGACGGTGTTCTCTGTTGGCTGAAATCTACATGAAGTAAATCTCTAAGGGATTTCTTATGTTTTTTAATCCAAATCCCCCAGTTTCTTTTCCCCATATTGTCACAGATTCTATGAGTGCAGATTCATTTATGATAAGGACTTTTAGTTACTAAGTCAGATGCAGAGAGACTATGGAAATTCTTTATTAAGGAAACTCAAGATACTGAAGATACTGATTGCCTCTACTTGTATTCCCAAGCAAAAAAATTGGAATTATTTTCATTAAGCAAGCTCAATATATCCTACTTTTTGTTGTTTCTGTTTTTGTTTTTTGAGACAGAGTCTTGCTCTGTCGCCCAGGCTGGAGTGCAGTGGCACGATATCGGCTCACTGCAACCTCTGCCTCCCAGGTTCAAGCAATTCTCCTGCCTCAGCTTCCTGAGTAGCTGGGACTACAGACACCTGCCACCATGCCTGGCTAATTTTTATATTTTTCGTAGAGACAAGATTTCACTATATTGGCCGGGCTGGTCTCGAGCTCCTGACCTTGTGATCCACCCGCCTTGGCATCCCAAAGTGCTGGGATTACAGACGTGAGCCACCCTGCCAAGCCCTATTTTTTTTTTTTTTTAAGATAGGAAGGGTGACAGTTAACCAAAAAAGCAGCTGTGCTTCTCGGGTACCAGAGACCAACTCATGACCTTCCCATATCCCGTTGACCATCAGTGGCAGGTCCCCTTCTTTCTTAAGACAGCTGTTTCATTCTATAAAGACTGAAAATTCTTTCCAGCCACTTTCAAAGAAGTTCTTCGAGTTCTTCCACCTGCCCTTTCTCCTGCCCTTCTCTCCAAAGCTCCCCTCCAGCTAAATGGCTCTTGCATCAGAGGTTTCTGGACAGGACCAAAGTCAACTTTCTTCTGAAGCTTTTTAAACACAACAGAACACATCTCACAAACAAGGTAATGTAATGTAAGTTTCTCTACAATTAAGAAAACTTTCCACTCTGAGTGTAGTTTCTCTGGAGCTGTCTGGATCAAAGCCTCGCATTACTGTAGAAGAATTAGCCTCAAGACACACCAAACGGAGAAGTTTCCTAAAGGACAAAGGGCCTGGAACTGGAGAAGAGGGTATCCAGGTTTAAGACCCAGCTCTCCCAGTAATGGGATGGAGCCAGGAAAAAGTAGATTAAATCTTCTGTGCCCCACTTTCCTCATCCACAAATTCACAAATTAAAAAGAAAAGCAGCTGGGCGTGGTGGCTCACACCCGTAATCCCAGCACTTTGGGAGGCTGAGGCAGCGAATCACAAGGTCAGGAGATCGAGACCACGGTGAAACCCTGTCTCTACTAAAAATACAAAAAATGAGCCGGGCGAGGTGGCGGGCGCCTGTAGTCCCAGCTACTCGGGAGGCTGGGGCAGGAGAATGGCCTGAACCCAGGAGGCGGAGCTTGCAGTGAGCCAGGATTGCGCCACTGCACTCCAGCTTGGGCGACAGAGCAAGACTCCGTCTCAAAAAAAAAAAAAAAAAAAAAAAAAAAAAGAAAAGCAGCTGGGCGTGGTGGCTCACACCCGTAATCCCAGCACTTTGGGAGGCTGAGGCAGGTGGATCACGAGGCCAGGAGTTTGAGACCAGCCTGACCAACATCGTGAAACCTCGTCTCTATTACAAATACAAAAATTAGGCAGATGTGGTGGTGTGCCCCTGTAAACCCAGCTACTCAGGAGGCTGATGCTGGAGAATTGCTTGAACCCGGGAGGCAGAGGTTGATGTGAGCTGACATCACACCACTGCACTCCAACCTGGGCAACAGAGCAAGACTCTGTCTGTCAAAAAACGAAATAAAAATAAATAAAATAAAGTAAATAAAGAGAAAAGCTTTTCGATCCCTCTGCCGTTGCATTCTGATTCAGAGCCACCATTACTAATTATTTTACTGTTGCTACTAAGGATTTTTTCCCCCAACTCTCCGTGGTTAATTCCCTTCTCTGCTCCTAAAAGAAAAGTGTAATGTGACTGGATGATGAGCAGTTACCTAACAAGGCATTCCTCTAAGAAGACCTCATGACTGCATCCGTGAAGCTACATCTCTGTAACACAATGATCTCGTCTGTCTGGGGTTTTGGAAGATAGACTTTGTTAAAGTCAAGATCTCCTTCTGTTCCACTATCTCTTCGTGGACCTCTGCTATTTCCTGAGTTAATTTTAAGAGTGAAGAAAACTTGAAGAGATCACTGGGGTGGGGAGGAGGGAAATGAGAGGAAACTATATAGAAAAATAGCAAAGCATTTTCTGATACAGTCTGGCATGTGGGTAATCTTTATGGTCCATATATGTTCAGATAAAACTTTCCAACCTGGAAGTCACCGCTATTTCCTACACAGAGACGTTAAGCTGGGCTTTCTATAATTAACTTCTAATGAGCTTCAGCCCATTTTATAAAATGTCATGCCCCATGTTTTCTTGGACCTACATTCAAGCCTTCTAGCTATTCATCCAGTCCTCCACACTTTGTCTATGGAGAGCCATTTCTAATCTGATAATTTCTAGATAAAATCAAGTCTTGCTGGGTACGTCCTAAGCAACAGTTAATTATTCTGCCCCTAGAACATGCTCATTTCCTTGACATTCCAACAACTTAGACTCCTCCTTCCCCTTCCCCTCCTCCTCCTCTTCGGGACCTTTACTCACTTCATCCCTTCAAATTCTTCTCCTTTGGGCTGATAATGAGCTCCCTTTGTAAGGCAGTTTTGTGACAGCTCAGAAAATAACTGCGACATAAAAACAAATTGCTGTGGATGGTATAATAGAGACGACAGGGTCAATTATACTCATTAATCAACAAAGACAGAACAAGAAGTACTAAGGCTTAACTGTGGAAAGGAAAACATGTTTTAAACCTGGAGGGAGGGAGGAAAATAGCAGAGGGGAGAAGAAAATGAGAGGAAATAAAACCCCTTAGGCAATTAAAATTTGCAGCAAACTTCCCTGAGAGACTGCTGAACCACAACCATTAGATTTATTTAAGCTTTTATTAGTGTTTATTCTGAACGAAGTTTCAACCCTTACAGGTCCAAAAGGGAAGAGGTTGATGACCCATTTCCCTTGGATACATATTAATTGACATAAAACAGCTCTATTTGCACACATCATTATTGGCAGTGCAAGTGGACAATTCTTTGGAAAAACTATTTGGCATTAAAAAAACTCCTATCCTTTGACACAACCATTTCACTTCTGGGAACTTATCCCATAAAACTGACCCTAAAAGCCGAAAAAGGTGTTACACAGGAAGACACTTACGGTATTATGATTAGTAACACTGGAGGAAAAAAAATGAAATAACTTTCTGTGCAGTAATAGAAAATGAGATGAGACTTCTCCAAGTCTGTGGAATGCCACGTAGGCATGAAACTGCATGTAGTTTTAAAAAATTCATAAAAATAATTGCTATGGCTTTAGAAGAAAAGACTGCTATAAACATATACAGAATATTAGATTTACATAAAATATGCAAAGATGAAGACCAGAGAAAATGTACAAAAACCCTAATAATAAATATTACAATAATTGTTGGGTGGTGGAACTCTTGGCTACTTTCTTCTTTGACTTCTTTGTATTTTCCAAGTTTTCAATAATGATCACAAAATTATTTCATTAATAAAAAAGTATCTGAAAACACAGAATCTTTGCCCTATTTTAAATGATAATTAAGGCATGGTTGATCAATCCAGAGTCCACTCAGCACATGAAATACACCATGACTGCCTCCCCTCAGCCTTCCTCCAGCTTTGCCAGTAGAATCCTGATATCCAGTTCCTGGAGGAAGTGAATCGAGACAATCTTGAGACACTCATGGTGGCCATATGCCCTTTTCAGGAGGCTTAAGATGGGTAGGAGATGGGTTTACAGAAAAAAATTCTCTCTCTAACAAAAGAGACATGCAGGAATAAAAACTCCTCTTCTATCCTGGGTGGCTATGAAAAAACATACACAATCTTAATAAAAAATAAAAATAGCAAAGGAATACCATGTTTGCCATCTACCTGGCTAGCAAAATGAAAAGCAACACTAAGAATCCACCATTCTAAAGCCTGTTAGGAAGCAGGTGCTTTTATGTGTCTGTGGTTGGAGTGTAACTTTAAAAACCACTGTAATGTCAATTTGGTAATGTGTCAAAATCCTCAGGCTCCAGCAACTACTGGGAGTAACAGACACACAGCCTGACGCCGATAACACAGTGAGGTAAAAGCAAGAATGGAGGGGCACTTGGAGAGTGAGGGAAGAAGGCTCTGAAGATCTCACCACGGCAGAGCAAACAGCTCCATAGAGAGATCTTCCTCACTCCGGAGAATGTTTACTCTATTAAATGTTAGAAGAGCATGAGTAAATAGCAAGCGTATTTAGTTTTCAGTTCCACCTTCCTTGGAAAGGAAAAGTGATACAATCATCTTCAAAGTCAGCAAATACCAGGACCCAGATATGTGCATAAATGTTGATGCCACAGAACATAAGTTCTAAGAACAGGTTCTCAGTCCTTTCCCAGAAAGTTTCACAACTCACAGAGCAGCACTTCGGGGCATTTTTGCAATGCCTTACTCTTCCGATTGAAAGCTGATCTTTCTCCTTTCAAGCCCCAAGTTTTTAATGTTTTTGAGGCAACCAACATTCCTTGAACACCCACTAAAGCCAGGGGCTCTGTGGCATCACTTTAGGGGATGAATGTCCCATGGCCCAGGCAGGGAGGCAAGACTGCACAGACCTCAGCTGGCAGAACCAGTCCTGGGAGCCAGTCTGTCTATTCCAGAAAACAACTTTCTCAACGTTGCCTCCATCTGTTTCACAAAGGAGTTTCTGTACATTGCAGGCTTACAGGCAGGACAGCAAAATCACCAGCGACTGACTAAAGCATTTGTTCTTGTCCATGCTGTTTGCTAAAAACCTACAACCTCCCTCTTGAAATCTTCTAGCTACCTCCACATTCTTGGGTGATATTCAATTTTAAGCCCTCCTTGATGCTGAGCTTTAAAAGTGACACTTTCATTCATTCCCAATTGAATTATTCTGTGTTTTTATGTTCATGCATGGAACAGTGCAGGAAAAAAAAAAAACAGAAAATAAGGAAAATAAACAAGACAATAATATAAGCACTAGCCATACCACCTTCCTTATCTTTTAAAACGTTATGTTGAGAAATACTTAATCTTGATCATGGTATGACACTTCATATACTTCTCCGCTGAGGAAATGTTCCACATGTTATTTTGAATTGTAAACAAAATGTTAGGGGACACAGGTATGTGCCCAGGATGGGGTCTAACATATAAATATCAGCTGTCAATGGACAAAAACATCTTACATACCCTGAAGAATGAAGTTAATTTAGGGATAAACACAAAAGGCTCTTAGTTTTCAACAACCAGAAGTATTTTCAGATATTAAAAATTACCCAAAGAGTTTACTATCCCAACTCTTTTCAATCAAAAGTGACCTTTCTGCTCAAGAATGAATCAGAAAGCTAGAAATGAGACTTGCTTCCAAGTCCAGTAGCCAGGTGGGACGATCTGACAGTCTCCCTACAGATATTCAGATGAAACACATTTTTGAAAAATTACACAGCCCAAGTCAAAAGAAGAAAATCTCCAGACACACACACACACACACACACCAAAAACAAAAAACAAAAACAAAAACAAAACCTGAAAGAGCCCTGAAAACCAGAGCTAAGCAGCCCAGCCCAGAGGGCAGAGGACAGCCTGGCTCAAGAGAGATGAGCAGGAGGACCCAAGGCTACTACCTACACGTGGCCCCAGGCAGCAGCACAGTCTATGAAAATAGAACCAGACAAACTAAGCTGACTGGATCAGAGAGGCAACAGAGGTGGGCTACGTACATGCAGTTCTGAAGAAGAAAAAAGGAGATCATGCACTTCCCCAGGGCAATGGCACACATGGATGTGGGGTCTAGCTTTACAATTCCACGGGACACAGACTAAGAAATTAATATCAAACTCAGCCACTCATTCCTGGAATAACCAGGGACACCTTCATGGACCAGACATTGTTTTTGTTGTTGGGGATGTAGCAGTGAACAAAAGATATTTTTAAAATACCCTTGACCCTACGAAGTTTATTTCCTAGTGGGTGGATAGAGATGGTAACAAATAAATATAGATTGAAGAGATGACTTCAACCCAGGGCACATGGAACTGCCACATAAATAACAACCACCACTGAAATTAGTTGACAATCAACAATCACAAACCACATAAGGAAACCAACCAATCTGAGGGAGGGCCAGAGAAATGGACTTTAACACAAAATGCCTTATCAGGAAAAAAGAGAGCTTCCACCAGTTTAATGATCTTGAATCTGAACACCTTAACAACTTCAAACACACACATGCACACCACATACTACACACCACACACACACACCACACAGCACACACATACAGACACATACCACACAGACTTACCACACATACACATCACATATTAGACACACACACACAACCCACATATACACACTGCACAAACATATCCATCACAAAAACAAAGAGAAGCTAACATCCTCAATCTCAAAATAATATTTTAAAGTACCATTCGGAAATTTACAGAACAATAGATAAAAATATAGTGAGGATATAGAAAACCTGAATACTTTAATAAATAAACTTGACCTGATCAATGATGTGACAATAAATCTGAAAATACAGCTAAAACAGACACTACTGTAAAATACATGTACATTACCAAAACTATCTCACAAATGGTTAACCTGACTAAACTTATATCCACTAAAGGAAATAAATTCACACTCAATAAAACACCAACATTACCAGATCCAGATAGGTTTATAAAACAGTTTTTCCAAACTGTCAAGTATAACATAAGTCGTATCTCACACAAACTGTTTCTAAGACAGTTTAGAAAGGTAGCTAGATATGACATAAATATACAAAATCAGTGGTATTCTACCAGCTGACAGCCAATAAGAAATGAAAAGAAATCCCATTCACCACAGCAAGCAGAAGGATAAGGTACCTAGGAAATATTCCAAGAAAAGATTGCAAGTTATAAAAAGATAATATAAGAAAATATCAATTTTTCTAAATCTGTAAATTCAACGCAATGCCAAAATCCAATGTGTCTCTTTACAGAACCTTACAAACCAATGCTAAAATTCATGTACAAGAATGACCTGCCAAAAATAGCCAAGAAATGTTGAACAAAAATAAAGAAAAAGTGACTCAACTAAGAGATATCAAGACTATATTATTATAAAGTAATAACAATTTGTTCAGGGCTATACAAACAGCCTGAAGAGGCAGAATAACAAAGAACAGGGTTAAGAGTCACACTCACAAAGGGATGAATCCATGACAGTGGTGGCATTATAAATCAAAGAGGAAACAGCAGACCATTCAACAAACGATGCAGAGACAAGTGGAGAAATGAAAAACTTCAATTCTATCCAAGCAAGAAAAATAAGATAGTTTTCCTTCCTCATGCCAATACAAAAATCAATTTCAAGTAGGTTGCAGATCTAAACATGGAAAAGTAAAATTGCAACAGTTTTCAAGAAAACACATCAGTAGGAAGGGATTCTAAAGATATATAAACAATGCATACAGGGAAAGATGGCTGTTTGACTACATTACAATTTACGACTTCAATATGCCATTACAAAAACCACTAAAAAGCAAAGAAACAAGCCAGACTAGGTTATTATATGTGTGAAACACACTGCTAAGAAAGGATTCATGTTAGAATATATAAACTACTTCTATGATCAAAAGAAAATGGGTCGAGGAAGAAAACCACAAATGGCCAATAAGGGTAGGATGCAGCGCTCAACCATCCTAGTGATCAGGACCACCTCGCTGAAACAAGGAGATCTGCTTCACTCCCCTCGGAGGGGCCATGCTTAACCCTAGGAACACCGCAAAACAGTGAGGGTGACACAAAATGGGAATGCTCAAACACCACGTTAGAAATGTAAACTAACACAACATGGAGGGTATTTGGTACTATCTACGGAATTCCAGCAATTCCACATTTTTTAGGAATATCCCCTGAAAGCACCTCTTACACTTGGGGACATTGGATGTACCTTTGAGGATCACTTGCAATAGGGAAACCTGGAAATGCCTTCCACGTTCACCAATAGAAAATGGAATTTTCAAATATTACAGTATATTCATAAAGCAGGCAAAATGAATAAACAATCTACATGCCCCAACATGGAAAAAAATCTGAAAAATGTTAATAAATAAAAAGTTACATAAAGATATGCATAGCACATTTTATACATACATAGTCAAATAAGGTCTATTTTAATTTGACTGTAATAAAAACAATGATACTGGTAAGGCATAAACAAAGAAGCCTATGCAGTCATGTCATAAAAGCATGTAATCTTTAGGAGGGTGCTCACCTTGTGGAGGATGAGGGGTGAAGGGCTGGGGTAGAAGAGAATGGGGACAGAGCTTCAATTCATTCAACCTCAACAAATACCTACCAAGTGCCACCCACTATTCCAACTACTGAGGATCACTGGTGGGTGACTGACAAACACCCACGCTGCTCTGGATCTTTCATTTTAGTGGGGGAGATGAATGAAAAACAAGACAAACAAGGGAAAGAGATGCAAATGTTGGGAGTGGTGGTTTGCTATTGAGATTGAACAGGGAAGCCCAGAAAGATGACTTCAAGCAGGTAGCACTTGAGTCAAGACTATATCAGGTTAAGGGCATCTGTGCAGAAGGAACAGCAGGTGCCACGTCAAGGAGATGAGAGTGACTAGGACAGACTGAGTGGGGAGTCGAGAGATGAGGCTGGACAGGGCAACGGAAGTCAGCACATCTGGGTGCTATAGGCTGTTGCCACAATCTTAACTTGGACACTGGGTTGGGTGGAAGGCACTGGACAGTCCAAGCAAAAGGACCTGTGGTTTATGTTCTAACACGATCGATCTGACTGAAGTGTTGAGAGTCCCCTGAGTTAAACAAGCGGCCGCTGCAGGAACCAGATGAGACTCACTGGCGGCCTGAGACAGGTGGTCGTGAGGAAAAGCAGTGAGACTCTGAAAATGTGAACAGAAGTCCCTGATGGATGAGGTATGGGGCATAAGAAACAGAGGACTTAAGGATTACTTGGCCTTCATTATATCCGTAACACTTTCATGTTTTATATTTTGTTGTTGAAAAACATGAATCAAACAAGGCAGAATGTTAGCATCTGTTGAAGCAAGATGGTAGGGCCATGAGTGTCCACATGTTATTTTCTGCCCCCTTTGGTATGTCTGAAACATGAGTGACAAAATGGATTAAGCTCATCGGTCAGTGTCTGAGGTTTTTCTTTAGGAAAACAGAATACCACTTAGGGTTCCCTGCTTTGCGTCTCAATAATAATTAAAATACACCTTTACTACCTGAATTGTGTTAACAGTTTATGTGTCCATTAAATGGTCAGCCTAACAGAGACAAATCAAAGTTGCTAAGGTAAGCCAATTACTTCAGCCTTTGCTCACACTTTTTACAGCAGAAATGTAAAGGCTGAACATTTTCTACAAAAGTTCCTGGGTGGAACTTTTCCTCCACTAATTCTACAACTAATCTTTCATGTTACACAAGAAAGGTTAATGAAATAATTTTAAAATAGCAAGTCATGGTTGATAACCTATACACATTTTTGCTTAGCTGATCCACTTGTTGATCACTTTTCATAGTGCCTATGAAACTGACTTGCTGTTTATTGGATTTAAACTAATTGGGTAAAATTTCCAAGGTTCTAACTTTTGCTTACCAGGAAAATGTTTACTACACAGAAAGCCACACTGAAAAACTCCCATCCACTCTAGCTCTCTTGTCTCTAAGGTGTGAGGACAGATTTTTTTTTTAAGTAGGAACAGAGTTAAAACAATGTAATAAAATGTCTGTGTTATTTGCATATCTCTCTCCTACACCACCAGAAGTCTTTCATTTCAACAGCTGCTTCCCAACCTCTTTTTAGAATCAAGCAACACACTGTAATTGTAGGCAGCATGCCTGTTTTTAACAGCAATCTGGACAACCCAATACATTCATGGGAAACACACACACATGAAAACATCTGAAATCACTTGGCAATATGTATAATAAACCCCACACATTCTACTTGTCAACCTAATAATTTAATTTAGACACAACAACCTTTTATTTTTAAAAAAGCTTCTATTTGCATACATTCATAAAGTAAAGAATGGTCTCTGAAACATCTCTATAGCATGACTCTTAATCCTGGTGTTGAGATGTAAGATGTGAAATCAACCACCTCAAAAGGAAACCGTAAAACACCACTACTACAATCACCACCACCACCTCCTCCTCTAAACACTCATTCAGTTTAATTACAAAAATAAAAATACTGCACTCTCACAAGAGAGTAAGGAAGTCAATGAATGAAGCCATGATTGTCTTATAATCACACACCCTTGTAAAATTATTCCCTAAAATTGTAATTCTCTGACTGATTTGACATATTGACCATCTGAATCGTGTAAAGCCATGGTTCACTGACATGAATTAGGTTGCTTTAGGCCCCCCAAACGCTCTAGAATTACTAAGAAGGATGAACATTACAAAACATCAGCAAGACAGAACAGCAGTGAAGTGTGGATATGGTTGTGTAGGAAAAGCATTAGATTTGGTATCTTAAGGCTGGGGTTTTTAACCCAACACCCCTGCACCAGGATTTGAAAAGTCATTTAACACAACTGAGCCTCAATTTCTCTAGACAGAAAATAAGTAAGGTTGATGAAATCATCTTTAGGATCCCTTTCACTTATTAAAACCCTCCATTTTTAATAATATTTTTAAATAGGTAATACATTTATTTAGATAGAAAAGAAAAAAAGATAAAAATAGTATTGTTACACGTCATGTCTACCTTCATCCCTTATGCCACACTCCCCACCACTGTCGCCCATACCCCAAACACTAATAATTGTTCTCATTAGTTTCTTATGTAACTACAGAAATATGAGCAAACACCAATATATACTGTTTTGCCTCTTCTCTAACATAGAAAGTGTCATATGATACCTACTGTACCGCTCACAGTGTATCTCAGACAGCCTTCCACATCAGTTAATAGAGATGTCCCTCGTTCTTTTCAACAATGGCATAGATTTCATTAGAAAGATCTCCAAAGTCTACTTAATCAATATCCTACTGATAAGTACTTGAATTTTTCCACTCTTGCTATTACAAATAATGCTGCAAAAAACACAAACTTTTGTGCAGATGATCTCTACGTTATAATTTAAGGAGAAATTTCCAGAAGTGGAATTACTGAGTCAGTGGGAAAATAAAAGTTTAGCAAAATCTGCCAAACTGCCTTCCACACAGTTTGCACCCTTCCTGCACTCTCAACAACAATGTCTAGGAATCTTTATTCCTCCACCGTCTCACTAAGCTGAGGTTCTCCTGTTCCTTCTCCTTCAGATTTCTATCTCATCTGATAAGCAGATACCACATCAACAGGATTTCTCTTCATTTGTGTTTATCTTATTATGATAAGTTTGCCCAAGTCACTGAGCTTCTTGTGTGCTCTTCTGAGTTTATTCCTTGTCCACATTCCTGTAAGTTGCTGGTCTTTTTCTTATTGGTTTATAAGTAAAAATTCTACTATTTCAAGAAAACATTCCTGAACTAATGATATTTACCACATTCTTGAATGACATGGTTTGGCTGTGTCCTCTCCCAAATCTCATCTTGAATTGTAACTCCCACAATTCCCACATGTCATGGGAGGAAACTGGTGGGAAGTAATTGAATCATGTAGGCAGGTCTTTCCTGTGCTGTTCTCATAATAGTGAATAAGTCTCACAAGATCTGATGGTTTCAAAACCAGGCGTTTCCCTGTACAAGCTCTCTCTTTGCACGCTGCCATCCATGTAAGATGTGACTTGCTCCTTATTGCCTTCCACGATTAGGAGGTTAACCCAGCCATGTGGAACTGTAAGTCCATTAAACCCCTTCTCCTGTATAAATTACCCAGTCTCGGGTATTTCTTTATCAGCAGCATGAAAACAGACTAGTACAATGAACTAATGATATTTACCACTTCCCGAATGCTTTAATGGTTTAAAAAGAATTATAGTTTCTTATTGGAAGGTACCAGCCACCATTACTCAATATTCTACTGATGTGCAGTATGTATTTGTATATAATATCCATGAAGAAATTTTTTTGAAAAAGAAAATTTTGAGTTTTTGAAAAAGAAAATTTCACTTTCAACAAGAGAGAGGAATGGTTTGGAAGAATGCATGAAGATAATTTCATCTCACCAAATATCACAAATATTTGGATAAAAAAAGAAATGATCATCATAACTAAATATTAGGTATAAAAAGCTTAAAATATAAAAATATTTAATTTTATATCTTTGTATAGTCCTTTCATTGAATGTTTAACAGTTCAGTTACATTAATGTAAAACAATTTTCTAAATATCATAAAATTCAAATATCCAAATAGGCACATCCATTTTCCTGGTGAACTTCTAAGCTATGTCAATGATCTTTTTATGTAATTCATAGAAAATGTATTTTAAAATTCTGAAAACATTGACAACTATGAAACCTCTGCCATAATGGAGTGATCAAGCAGCCAAAATGCTGATATAAATACTTTTCCTTTTTTTCACTCAATGAAGAAGTAGCCAACCATTTTTTCAAAATTCTTAAATATAATAGATCCTAATACTATCGAGGAATGAGCAAAGTCTAACCAAGTAGCATTTACGTATCTAGAAAAAGTTTTCCATCAATGACACAGGACCCATTCCCCACACATGCTTCCATGAGAAAAGTTCAAAACAAGCAAAGGAAGATGGCCCACAGGGTGTTCAGACTCTACAGGACCTATGGCTAATTCCACAGCAGGGAAGGACTTCCCACCTACTACCAATAGGTCGTTGATAATATGACTCCTGCAAGGCCATATTAAAGGGATGAGAATGCTTCGACTTTTATCATTTTAACTCTGCTGGCACCTGGAGACTCCCACAGGCGTCTCCACTGGAGAGTCTTGAAAACTGAAGCAGTGATGTGGCTCAGGGTGCAAAGCCACTTCATACCAACAGACAAACACACACCAATGCCTCCTGGAATCCTCACTGCTACCAGGGGACACAGTCCCAAGCTCTGCCCGGAGACCTACGATCCAAGTGACCCTGGGGAAGTTATATAAACTCTTTGGGACTTAGATTCTTCATAGTTCACTTTGAGGAGTGAATGAATTAGGCATTAAAAACAGTGAATGGTAGGCTGTGTTCTGTGTAAGTTTACTATATGCCATTAGGCCAAACTCCACGACTGCACAACTTTAACCCAAAGAGTCAACAGCAGAAATGGAAATATTCAAAAGCATCTCCTCCATAAGGACAAATATGGGGAAAATGAAGATAAAAGCCCAGCAGAGTACAGTCATAAGAAAGGTAAGCAGGCAGGCACCACTAAATGATGCAAACAGAGGGGCGAGGCCACCAAGTAAGATGGGACTTAACCTGTGGGAAGTGCATGATTCTCCCAGTAGGGTTAATGTCCCAAGCTATCCAATCCCTAGAGATCTGGAAAGGTTAGTACAAAACCCCTTATTATTCAAGGCTGTCTGTTAAAATCCTCCTCAGTAAGTTTACTTGTCTCATCTTTTTCCAATTTTCTTCTTCTTACTATACTTTTATTATTCTTCTTTTAGTCTCACCTCTCATCTTACTACTTTCTTCCTGAATTAACCTTAGGCCTATAGGGGACAACAAACCACACTGGTAAACTCTAAGAGTGGTACTCACTAACAATGTGGTTCTTGAATCCCAATTTAAAATTATTTTAATGCATCCTGGCTCCCAGTGTAATTATTTTAAAGTATTATACCGTTTAATTGTTGGATATCTGAAAGCAAATGGACTCTGGAGAAAGCTTAGCTTATTGGAAATAAAAACTCCAAAGAAATGCTTCACCAACACTGTGTTACATTTGTAAAGCCACTTCTCAGACACTTTGAAGTCTTTGAGCTCAATCACTTAGCAATGCTGCATCCTCTATGCCTACAAAACAGCAGCACGTCTGCCAATAATGCCGTAACGGATAGGGAAACTCCTGTGGACAGAAGTGAGAAGCCCGAGGCCGCTCGCCTCGCCCGGGGATGGAGCTGTAACTGACACCTATGTCAAGCTGATGGAGAACGCCCTATTTCTACTACATCTAAACCCTTTACACAACCAGCCTCCCCAGAGTAATGCAAGCGTTACTTCAATGACAGTAAGACACCCTTCTGAATCGCCAGACCCTGCACACCCTCACAGAATACAAACCTTTGGGAGGAGTGAGGCTGACTCCATTTTTAAGGCACCATTGTACTGGCAAAATCCCCAAAGAATCTGCATGGCACAGCACTGAGAGTTTACTTGGTTCAGGTCTTAGGTCGTCAATAGTCACTTGAAAAAAATGATTGTTAAAAACCTAAAAGAAAAAAAAAAAGGCGGGGAGCCAAAGGTTAATTCTTTAGAGTTACACATAATGCAAGCTTATAAAATAGTGGCAGAGCTTCCAAAGGCAATTAAATATAGTTCATCAAAATGATCTGAATACAAACTGGCATTTTCAATGTCTATTACTAAATTAATTCAGCTGATAAAAAGTTAGAATTGACCGCTGTGCTCCTATTAATGGAAAGATAAATAACTAGGTGATATGGAAGACTGAGAATGAACAAAATCAAAGACTTGGAGAAGTAAACCAATGGCCATAGCTTGAAGAAGAATGAACGGAGGAAGTCAGACAGACAAACCCCAGCTTCGATGACAGCCAAGACAGGAACTGAAAAGTGAAACCATCTCTCAGTGTCCACAGCCAGCACCAAACTCTTTACACCAGATCATTCAACAATCTCCAAGATCTGGCTTGGAGCGTTCTAGCCTCATCCTGTACCATATCCCTCAGAACACCCCACCCTCCAGGCCGAGAGGAAATCATTCACCGTAAGCCTCATCAACGACGACACCCCCAATGCCATGTTTGAGCTATCAAAACACAGTGCATTTTCAAGGTGCATCTCGTACTTCAGTGCTGCTGATCTGGGTGGAATAAACCGCCCTCACTCTGTGCTCCTAAAATTTCAGACTTCAACTTCTGTATTGAAAACTCTTACTTACTCCTTTCTAGACTGATAACACATTGGTCTTCCAATGCCATGCAGCATAAGTTATTAGAGGAGAGTGATGTCTTTTTGTTAACACAAGTATTCCCAAACGCATATAGAGTGCTTTGTACATAGGAACTGGATAAATGTCCACTGAATATAAGAAGAAACATCAATGAAGAAATAAGAGCAAGGCATGCCGATAAACAGAGCAGAGGGTAAAAATCAGATGGGCCATCACTGAAAAGCATGATGGATTTAAATAATTTAGTATCTAAACCAGGCCAGAAAAAAAGATCCCTTTCCCAATTCAATGGACATAACCCAGTCTTTCTTAGGAAACCCTGAGAGTTTTCCGAAGCTATGATTCCTGGCTCCTTTATTTTTTTTCTGGAAGCAATTTAGTTCAAAGCAAAGCAGGAGAGGAAACTCACTTCTGTTCTTCTCTGGGCTAATTTTGGTAAATAGTTTACTGTAGGTTTGCCTGTGAAAGTCAACTTCAAGCAACAAAGGATCAGATGGGTCCTTCCCAGTAAGGTCATCTCTGAGAGCTCTATTGAGAATCTCATCCTCCCTCCACCTGAAAGGATTATGGAAATCCTTCGACTTCTATCACTTTCACTCCTCTGGGCACCTGGACTCCCCTGGACAGTCTTGAAAACTGATGCATGGCGATCTGGCTCAGGGTGCAAAGCCAAGTGCGTACCAATAGGGAAACTAACACCAAGGCCTCCTGGAGTCCTCACTGCTATTGGTGGGCACAGTCCCAGGAACCCAACATCCCTGGCCTGGTGTATCTTTCTTCTTAGCATTTAATATGTAACATACTAGATTTATTTACTTATTGATTCTGTTTATAGTCTGTCTCCCTCCATTAAAATATAAGCTCCACAATGGGAACATTGTCCAGAATGCAGCCTATGAATGCTCAATAAATATCTGTTAAATTACTGTTATTTAGTCTGTCTCGCATACATACACATACTCACACACATACGTATACAAAGAGCATGTGATTTTGGTGGAGCCGCGGTACCCTATAAAGAAGGAATTTCCACAACCGTTAAAATGCATGTTCACGTGGGAATGCTTCAAAGGAAAAGCTTAGTACGTTTCATCAGATCCATCAGGGCTCATGTTCCTAAATGGTCCGAAGCAGTGTTTTGTGCTCTATCCAGTCCAGAACCCACAGGACTCAGAACTAACGCCCAGAGCAGTTAACTGACTTGCCCAAGACTGCACAGCTAAGAGATGGCAGACACAGAAACAGAACCCAAGGCTTCTCATGCCAGTAGCCTTTCCTCTAATCAATACAATGCACTTCGCTTACACAGATGACATCACCACCATCTGCCAGTATTTCAACACCAAGAGCACACCCTGGCTGGACTGCTGGAAGTTCACCATTTAATACTCGATCCACTACACGCCTGTCTGCATCCTTGTCTGTTTGTTGTAACATTATTTACATATTTCTTCAACAGTTATGCCACCAAGAAAAGGCCCAAGGTGGGAAAAAAAATGAAATTTTCATTGTGATGAGTAATGATAGCACAGTGTGTTATATTTTCAAACATAATACTCCAAGGTACTTTCCCCATACTTACAGAAATATATTTAATTGTAAATATCTTCTACACTAGGAGTATTCTGATATGTCATTACATGAAGATGAGTCTTGAACCTGGGGAGGTGCCTACCTAGGTTCTAAAAGACAGATGCACACATCCCAGTCCATGCATTATACAAAACATGGTCAATAAGAGAAGGAGGGCTGTACACGAAACAGCATGACTTATTTTATCTTTGCTACAAAGGGTAAGAAAAAGCAAAATAAAAAGGGAAACACAATTTAGAAATCAGTAAAAATACTTCTTCCCTCCCCTCGATAAGATCTATTTAGAGAAAATTATTTACTGTGAAAAGCCAACTATCACTGGAAGTCTATCCAACTAGAAAAAGATATTTGGGCTGAAATTAATTTTGATTAGTAGACACATTCTAACATTACATATTACAACTATTTAAAGGCATAAGAATTATTTAAAGGAATAAGAATGTGAGAGAGGCTGGGTTCAGTGGCTCACGCCTATAATCCCAGTACTTTGGGAGGCTGAGGCGGGCGGATCACAAGGTCAGGAGTTCGAGACCAGCCTGGCCAAGATGATGAAACCCCATCTCTACTAAAAACACAAAAATTAACCAGGCACGGTGGCAGGCGCCTATAATCCCAGCTACTTGGGAGGCTGAGGCAGGAGAATCGCTTGAACCCAGGAGGCAGAGGTTGTAGTGAGTGAGCCGAGATCATGTCATTGAACTTTAGCCTGGGCAATGGAGCAAGGCTCTATCTCAAAAAAAAAAAAAAAAAAAAAAAAAAAAAGAAAGAATGTAAGAGAGGTTACCGCTGACAGTCTATGCACATCAACTCTGTTGAGTTTAATTGATAAATACCAGGTGAAGTGACTCTGTAGCATGCTACATCTGCAAACAGATGGGCAGCTGGCATGACTGCAGCACCCACTAACGGAACAAAGGAGAATTCTGGCTAGGATTCAACAGGGTACCATTTGTCCATTTTGGAAAAATATCCGACTACTGGCAGGATATACAGTAAAGAACCCCAAAGGCCATTTCAAATTAAAAGGTTTTTTAACAGATGCTAGATAATCAGGAGTACATGACTTTCAAAGATTATAAAGCAAAAGCCAATGTATTTTTCTTTAAATAAATAACCTTAAATATTTAAAGTTTTTCTGATTTTGTTTGTTTGTTTGTTTTGAGATGGAGTCTCATTCTGTCGCCCAGGCTGGAGGGCAGTGGCAAGATCTCGGCTCACTACAACCTCCGTTTCCCAGGTTCAAGTGATTCTCCTGCCTCAGCCTCCCAAGAAGCTGGGGTTACAGGTATGCGCCACCATACCTGGCTAAATTTTGTATTTTTAGCAGAGATGGGGTTTCACCCTGCTAGCCAGGCTGGTCTCAAACTCCTGACCTCAGGTGATCACCCTACCTCAGCCTCCCAAAGTGCCAGGATCACAGGCGTGAGCCACCGTGCCCAGCTCCTAAAGTTATCCTTGAAATAAGCTACTTTAATGGTTATAAAAACAATTTATGTTCACTAAAGAAAAAACGTTTACAAGAAAAAATGTTTAGAAAGCATTTCATTTTTATAACCAATTTCCATATTCTGTAATACATTATCACTACTAAATTTCTCAAGTGTTACCAAATCATAAATTTTTAAAAACTCATGACTCACATAACAAATACTAATCACTGCATGGAAAGTGATTTTCCTTAACGAAAATCCCATTTCCTTAAGAAAAAGAAATTAAAACAGATTTAAATCTGTAATTAAATTCTCCTACTGAAGTACACAAAAGACCATTCACCAAAACACACGTCGGCCAAGAATGCTAAGTTTCCCACACTATTTGTAAGAGAGTATTTAAGGTAGAAACAAGCAATTTTGATTTTACCAGAGGTTTTGTCATTAAAACTTCTTTAATGGGGAATGGATATTATACTTTTTCAAAAATGTTTTACTGTTTGTAGAGACAGGGTCTCCCTATGTTACCCAGGCTGGTTTTGAACTCCTGGGCTCAAGTGATCCTTCCCCCTTGGCCTCCCAAAGTGCTGGGATTATGGATGTGAGCCACCATGACCCGCTGGGATATTACAATCTTCAAAGACTAACAGATCATTATAAAAATGCCTTTATGTTAAAAGGTAATTTTATTCTGAATCTGTAGATCTTAGAAGCATGAGTTTTTCTTTAGTCAATGAGGGCACATGAGACAAATAACACAGAAATGCTGAGACATGGGAGGTGAGAATTTGCTTTGCACCATTTTCATGTATTTTCCAAGTTTAAACAGATCATATTTACTACCCATGCAGGAAGAACAAATTACCCTTGTAATGATTACAACGTGCAACTCGTCAGTGGACAACTAGCAGAAGACAAGGAAAATTCACCCTATCCATGATAAGAGGGGGCATCTGATTAGAGTCACTCTGTGCCACCAGTAATAAAAACAGCTTAAAGCAGCGCTGGACTGGAGGGGCGGCAATCTTCCTTAGCTTCGCCTGGCATTGCTGATAGCCTTGCGCGAATATATTTCATCTGGTCGTCTTTGAGTTGAAAGGTTTAATTTGATCCACTCTAGGAGCTGGGTTGAAGAACGAGGGAGGAAAACTCACCTTAGTCACTGACGCAGGAGAGATGTCAAAAGGCTCGCTCATATTCACTGTCTCAAGCTTCATCCCAACTGTGAAGAAATGGCTTCGCAAATCTGCGTGATCCTGCAGGGAGAAAGATGAAAATACTGAAAGCCACGGTCCGGATGCGCTCCCATTTTATTGGGCAACCGAAATCTGATGGAAACAATTAACCCTCCCCGTTTAGAATTTCTAATTATTGCCAGATACCGCAGATTTAATTATTTTCTGCAGGCTAAATTGCTTTTCCAAGGGAGAGGCAACAAGGCTTCGTGGCCAGGCTTAAATTTACCCTAAGCAAAAATTCACATTACACTGCTTTGCTCATCCTCGGTGCTATCAACTGAAGCACAGCAGAGTAAGGGAGGCAATCCATCATCCTAACACAACAGGGTGTCTTCAGAAAACGAGGCCTCTCGCTACTGGAGTCACATCTCAGAGCCTCAGTCAGCACCCTGTACCCACGGTCTGCCCCCACCTCCTGTGTCTAAGAGCACACTGCTTACCAGTTACTGGGAGTAAGCTGGCACACGGCTTACCAGTATGGTACAGGTAGGGGTAGTCAAGATCCCATAATCCCCGTGATCTTAGAGATGCCTGGAGGTCAGAATCCAAACCTGCCCCACGGACGATTAGAACCTGACTCCTACTCAACAAAGGGGAGCAACACTCCTTTCCTAATAGGGGTCTGGCAGTTTTATAACCCGCTCACAGCAACCTTTATGTGAGAGAGATGGGGCTTTCCTGCCTCCTAAGAAAACAAATTTCAATATCCACTTCAGCTACACAGCAATAGAGGAGGTTGGCTGGACTCCGGATACCAGAATTTATCTTGCGGAGATGGAGGTCACCTCATAACTCACGGTCTGGATAAACAGCATGGATAAATAAATGTATTTGCAGTCTGTCCCTGAGGAAATAATAGCTGCAAATAAATCCTGTGATTTCCAAATACATCAATTGGGTGTGAAGTACGAAAATATCTGGGGACCTGTTACTTTCTTTGACCTGCGAATCGAAAGTGGGTTTTTAATTACTGCAACCACATCACTCTATATCCAACTCTGAGGACCGCACAGAACCCAGACAGACAGTGCCTGTTTCCCCAAAACCCCCAGAAGCTGGTCAGTACCGTCAGTGTCCGACAGGAGATCAGACTACAAGAACTGCTTATAAAACCCTCAACCAGTGCACCGAGTTGCCAAGGTAACTGAATGTAAACGCCTATAGAACCACATGGACCCTTTCATTTTTCATGTCCCCAGGGCAGTCTGCAAAGGTCTCTGTACTGGGGGATGCATGATGAATGCTGGGGCCATGTCCAAAGAGGACATTAATCAGAACAAGACAGGACGTGGTCAAACACGACAAAACCCAATCAAAGGAACTGGCCACTCTAAACATTTACAAATTCCTTAATAACTTACAATCCACACTTTATAAAAATTATATGCATAAGGAAAAGCACAAGGAAATAGGTGCAGGTGATGATCTGCACTGTTTATGTTGCAAACAAAGCATTTTATTTATTTATTTTTAGCTTTTATTTTAGATACGGGGTACATACACAGGTTTGTTACATGGGCATACTATACTCAGATTAGTGAACATAGTACCCAATAGGTAATTTTTTGACCCATGACTCATTTCCCCCCTCCCCTCTAGTAGTCTCCAGTGACTATTGGTACCATGTTTACGTCCATGTGTGCTAAATGTTCAGCTCACACTTCTAAACGAGAACATGCAGTATTTGGCTTTCTGTTCTGCATTAGCAAACTTTCTGCATTAGTTTGCTAAGAATAACGGCCTTCAGCTCCATCCATGTTGCTGCAAAGAACATACCTGCATTCTTTTTTATGGCTGTGTAATATTCCATAAGTATATATGTACCACATTTTCTTTAGCCATTCCATCACTGATGGGCACTCAGGCTGCTTCCATGCCTTTGCTATTGTGAATAGTGCTGCAATGAACGTGTGAGTGCATGTGTCTTTTTGACAGAATGACCTGTTTTCCTTTGGGTATACAGCCACCAATGAGATTGCTGGGTCGAATGGTAGCTGTTTCAAGTCAGTAAATCTCAAAACTGCTTTCACAGTGAGTGAACTAATTTATATTCCCACCAGCAGTGGGTAAGTGTTCCCTATTCTCCACAGCCTCATCAGTATCTGTTTGACTTTTTAATAACAGTCATTCTTACTGGTGTGAGATGGTATCTCCTCGTGGTTTTGATTTCAAAACATTTACTTTTAAAGGTGGCTGGGGGAAGGCAAATCAGGAAAGAGAAGGAATCGAAGGCTACTGTACAGAGAGCAAATGCGGATTAACACACAGCAGCCGTCATGCCCAGGCAGAGCCAGAAGCCACAGGCGAGGAGACATCACAACTAAACCAACACTGACTCGCTGACATCCGAATTCAAAGTTAATTTGAACGTTTCTAGCCCAAAGAAAAGACAAATATTTAAGGTGATTGGTATCTCAATTACACTGATTTGATCTTTACAAATTATATGAATGTATTAATCACATGTACCCCAAGGATGTACATCTATTACATACCAATAAAAAAATTTAAACATTAAAAAAAAAGGATTAAAAGTGGACTGGGTGCAGTAGCTCCTGCCTGTAATCCCAGCACTTTGGGAGGCTGAGGCAGTCGGATCATGAGGTCAGGAGTTTGAGACCAGCCTGGCCAACATGGTGAAACCCTGTCTCTACTAAAAATACAAAAAATAGCTGAATGTGGTGGTGGAAACCTGTAATCTTGGCTACCCAGGAGGCTGAGGCAGGAGAATCATTTGAGCCTGGAGGCACAGGGTACAATGAGCCGAGATCACATGACTGCACTCCAGCCTGGGTGACAGGGCAAGACTTCATCTCAAAAAGTGAATGTTCCTGTCAGACACCCATGTCCCCAGTACCCATCAGCGAGAAGTGAGTCCTGATCATGGCTTTTGCAGGTAAATATCCTTCCCCATTTAAGTACAAAACCCTTTCATCTTTGGAAAAGGGGAATTATTATAGAATTATGATATAATAAAACATGGCCTGAATGTACTCAGCAAGTCTAAGCAGTCATTATTACGCTGTTTGACAATCAGAGGTGCCCTCAGTCACTCCCAGGACATTCATAACTGTAAGTAATGGTTAACAGATGAATGTCAGTGTTTCTCAGGAGACTCTTTCTCTGTGTAGGACCCCCTTCTTCCTGCAGCCTGCCCCTCACCAGCCACAGCCACAGGGCGAGGCATTCCTGAGGTCTGGTGCACGGCGGCAGGCATGGGTCTTCTCCCCGGCTGCCTCTATCGCCACGGCTCTACTCAGAGCCTCCGCTGTAGGGGCGTCCTGACAGCCATGGGGCTTCTGGTCTACCTGCCCTCTTTCATTCCCTCCATTCCAGATTCTGTGCTTCTCTCTCCTCCACAGAACTCTTGCTCCAACCTTTGCTCTCTGAGTAGAGTCAGCTTTCTAAGTAGGGTTTACCCACAACCCTAAGCCCTGTCTACATCCCAGGCCCTCAGCCTGACCTTGACCACTGACTTGGAGTCTTTAGCCAAATCCACCCCCAACCTTTATTCCGTACTCCAAGCCCTCTGGGAAGGTCTGTCAATCAGAGCTCCCCGTGCTGTGTGGAAACTCTGTGGCCCCAGAAGCCCTGCCCTCTCTGCGGACTTCCTGTGTTCACAGTTGTCTAGCAGACACCAGGCAGTGGTTGCCGCTCCTTGGAAATACTGCAGACAGCAATGTGTCCCTGAGATAACCCTGCCCACTCAGGGTTGCGGACTGTATTGGAAATGCTTATGGGTAATGACTTCAGCATCCTCTGCATCTAATTACATCTGTAGGTTAAGAGGGGATCACTTCCGCTTCCTGCAGACAACACACAATCTCTTCCTTTTCTCCCAGAGTGTCCTGCGCTCGAATGTTCATCATTAAACTCCCCACCTCTGCTCATCTGTAACAACGAACATAAACATCAAAACCACGCATGAATACGGGATGAAAATAAAAAGAGCATGACATTTAAATATTCTTAAACAGTTTAAGAATAATGCTCAGTGGGCATTATTCCAAAAACTTTAGAAACTAGTTTCCCCTCTGTCAGTCTTAGCTCAGATCTCCTACAACTTAAATTATTTCTCCCAGGTTTCAGCTGTGTGGTAAATGTAATCGGTCTTTGTCTCTGGTACAGGACTCCTAAATCCTGTGGGATTTCCCAGGTGATAGGAGCTTTTTTGTTCTAATCGGTCCATTCTTGATGGGTCCCTAAACAGCTTCAGGGTGGGGGCTCGTGTCTAGAAAGTCCAAGGCATAATTAGAGAGGTCTGTAAGTTCATTTCCACCCCACAACCACTAGGGAGGGGAGAAGAGCTGGATATGGAGCTCATTACCAATGGCCAAAGATTTCATCAATTGTGCCTACATAATGAAACGCCCATGAACACCCTAAATGACAGAGTTGGGGTTTTCCAGTTGATGAACACTTCCATGTGCCAGGGGGTGGGGACACCCAAACTCCACATGGCCAGAAGTCCCTGTGCCTGGGACCACCTTCCAGCCCTCACCCTGGGCACCTCTTCCATTTGGCTGGTCATTTGCATCCTGTATGGTACCCTTCACAATCAACAGGTAATAGTAAGGAAACTGTTCTGTGAGCCGTTCTGGAAAACTATCACATCTGAGAAGGGGGTTTTAGGAACCCTAATTTATAGCCATCAAGTACAGGAATCCCAGGACTTGTGACTGGCACCAAAGTGGAGGAATCTTGTGGTACCGAGCCCTTCACTTGTGGGGTCTGCACTGCTTTCAGATGGTGTCAGAAACGAATTAAACTGCAGAATATTCACTTGCTGTCCAGAGAGCTGAAGAACTGGCTGGTGTGGAAAAACCTACACACGTGACGTTAGAAGTGTTGTGGGTAAAAAGAGTTCCTAAGTTACAGTCAAGACACTTCTTACTCATGGAAATGCATCTGCTTTTCTTTCCAAACTACACAAAACCCCTTAAACATTCTTGTTTCATATACTGAAAAAAGAAGCCAGACATTCTGAGAGGTCGCAACATCCAAACATAGGTATTTGTAGTATGGCCTCAAATATCCACATATCTTATCCTATTAAAGTTCAACTCTGTATTTCATAAATAAATCTGGAAACTATAAAATACGTTGCTGTATCTTCCAGCCCTAACTTCCACTTTCTGAAAATCACTTCCTAATCAACATCAAAAAAAAAATCCCTCTATGACCATGTAGAAACCCCACCAGTTTCAAAGCTAAGTCAACATAATGGAAATTGAGAAGACTCAAGAATAAAGACATAACAATTAAGAGTTTGGCTAAACCTGCTACTCTAATGTTTATATTACTCATGAATGACGATTTCAGAAACGTTTTACTGCCAGAGCACGACAATATTTTCTGATGGGGTTTGCCACTGAAACTTCTGGCCATTGGAGAACTTTAAAAAACACGAAAGATAACCATGCTGTAGGTGCAGAACTTTCCAGTAAGTGCCAAACTCCCTCATTTATGCTACGTGGCTCACCCAAGAAAGGCTTCAATACATATTTATTGAATTAAACTGAAGGGATGACAGAAACCTGATGATTTCTTGACATCCATTCCAATCCTATATTCTGTCACTCATCCAATAAGCACTGATCAGAAGCCACTGAGGTACCACACAGGAGACTAACAGCTATTGCATGGAATACACAGAACACCTCCACTTGTCAAAGGGAGAAGGAAAAGACAGGCAAGAACAGCTATGGAAGATCCAGACTGAGAAGGAACGTCACAACAAATGTTTTTTACTTCTAGCATATAAAAATGAAGTATCACTATGATCACAGCAGTCAAAGGATTCATAGGTGTGAAGCTTAATTTGGAAGATGAAAACCACGTGACTCAGAATGATAAAAGATTCTGGGGGTGGAGCACAGTGGCTTATGCCTGTAATCCCAGCACTTTGGGAGGCCGAGGCGGGTGGATCACGAGGTCAAGAGATCGAGACCATCCTGGCCAACATGGTGAAACCCCGTCTCTACTAAAAAAAAATACAAAAATTAGCTGAGCGTGGTGAGGTTGCAGTGAGCCGAGATTGAGCCACTGCACTCCAGCCTGGTGACAGAGCGAGACTTCGTCTCAAACAAAAAAAAAAAAAAGAAAAAAAAAAAGATTGTGGGAAGGTAGCACAGTGAATTTATGCACAGAGACTGGGCTCTGCATACTGGATAGAAGCATTTAAATATGATCTAAAAGGCAAAATAAGTCACTTGATACTCCTAAGGAATAACAAGTTTTTATGATAATTGAAGGATTCAACACCACAAAATTTCCAAATAAGCCAACAGACAGAACTGCTGAGTTCTGCGGTGTAAGTGTACATCCGTATTAGTATATGAGAAAAGATGCAGCTCTTCTCATTGAAAAACAAATCTATTCACCCCAGACCACTTACTTTGGGCTGTTAATGCAGTCAGAGGGCATGCATTCATTTACACACCCAACTAATCATCCTCAATATTAAGGACAGAGAGAGTTCCTGGGTCCTGAAGATGATTCGCCAAACCAATTATGTACTGAGAGATAATGGAAAATCCACTGTCGTTTGAAAGAGACATTCTTGGCCTTTGCAAAGCTCTAGAGAATCATTCACACTTTGCAATTATTGGATCAAGAATGATGTTATTCCTGTTATCAGGATATATTACTAAGTCCTTAGTAGATTTACAAATATGCCTGTCACATTCAAGAAATACTGTTTACTTAAGAGTACTGGAGTCCAGTCAAATTGCCTACAGAAAAACTACTCTCCTTTAATAAATGCCAGCAATGTCATTCCCATCTATATTCATCACTACCCATTTTTATTTTTGCCCTAAAGTAGTTTCATATTGATCAAAAGTAAAATGCCATTCATTTTATTGGAGGACTGTCTTAGCAGGCTACCGTGGCAATCTCTCTTCAGGGAACCTTATTTTCAGTGGAATGACATCATAAAAGAGGTTCTGTCTACATCAACTTCCTTTCTGTACCCAGGTTTCATCAGCTTTATTCCCTCCAGAGCCTGAGCAGTTCTCACTCCCCTACTAAGATGTAGTAAATCTGTGCTGAGATTAACTAGGTTCTGTGTATACAAACTGGACATCCCAACTCTGAAAATCCCAAGCCCCAAACCCGAAACTTTTTGAGGGCCAACAAGCACTCATAAGAAATGCTCATCGGAGCCTTTTCGATTTCGGGTTTTCAGATGCTCAACAGGCAAATGTACTGCGAATATTCCAAAATCTGAACCCGGAGACACGTCTGGTCCCAGGCATTTTGGATAAGAGATGCTCAGGCTGTAATACCAAGTGGACAGAAACAGCTAACATGTTGTAAATACTGGCAGGCATACTCTCTGTATTGTCATTTTCCACTGACACAGACTGTGGGGTGGAGTCCCTCTTGTGGGAGGAAATTAAGACACAGAGAGACGAAGTTACCCACGCAAGGGCACACAGCTACCAAGAGAAGCCAGGCTTCAAGCCCAAGCAGCCTGACTCAGTCTGAGCCCACCTTCTAGCCACCAGGTTATATAACAGACCAGGGAACAAAGACCAAAAAGGACTTTTTAAAAATCAATAATTAGTGTATACAGGCAAACAACACTACTACAATCTACCTAGAGCCCCCTAAAATTTTCTTTCAAAGAAAGCTATTACTAAGGTAAAAAGTGATAGCTACTAACACTGATCATTTACTTAAAACCTCCAAGTTTTGCTGTTAATTCCTCGCACTTTTCAATGGCTTAAGAAGAAAGTATGTGAGTGCATTCCGGCCCTAAAAGTTACTTCCAAAATGTTTATCTAGAGCCAGTCACAGCCTTCATCAACAATTAGCAAATATCATGACTACTTTCGTGTGTTTGTACATTAAGCAATGAAGATTTAGGAAATATGTGCAGCAAAATGTTCACGGTGCTTCATAAATTATCCTCTATCGATACCTACTTCCACACAATGTTATCCACGTTAACCAAGACAGGTTACTCTGATCAACGTGGTTAATCTAGTACACGTGGATGGCTGCAAAGCCCACACCAACCCCAACCTGTGACTGGTATTTTAAATACCACGTGATAGGCACCATCCTATAATGGACGGACAGGAAAGTAGTTGAGGTGATTCTGACCCTGAAAAGCTGGAAATTTACTTAGAAAACAACTGAGGTCAGGAGTTCGAGACCAGCCTGGCCTACACTATTAAACTCCATCTCTACTAAAAATATAAAAATTAGCTGGGTGTGGTGGTGGGCGCCTGTCATCCCAGTTACTGTGGAGGTTGAGGCAGGGGAATCGTTTGAACCCAGGAGGCAGAAGTTACAGTGAGCCGTGATCACGCCACTGCATTCCAGCCTGGGCGACAGAGCGAGACTCCATCTGAAAAGAAAAAGAAAAAGGAAAAAAGAAAAACAAAAAGAAAAAAGAAAAGAAAACTGCAGTGAGAAACAGGAAGTACAGTATCATGCTGGAAAAAGGAGTATGGACAAACTTCAATATCTTGGTGTCCTGACTTTATAGTTTTGGCTTATGTCTTACTTTTTTCAACAGAGGTCAGGAGGATCCTGCAACCTCAGAGCCCGCCCTGGGTGCACTCACTGCCCACGGTCACCCACTGCTTTCAACATCTGCCCCGATGAAGTCCTTGTCTTGGCAGTGGTTGCCGTGCCTGGCAAGGGACAGCACCGGATTCAGGAGGAGCGAACCATCGCTGCGGGAGAAACACACCTGCCTGGATATAGTCATCATGAGTCAGCAGCAACTCACGTCTCTGGCAGGTGCCAAAGCTTCAGGGTGAACAGTCAAGTTCTTTATAAAATACAGCATACACGTGGCTGTGAGTATTAATCTACAGACAGCAATGGAGAGTATTACTAATGGGGAGACAGGAGAAAGAGAAGACAAAAAAGAAAGAACATTCATGTCTGCCGGGCCTGCCTGAACTTGACTCATCTCCACATTCACTTGAGGGACTTGAAGAACTGAAGCTTATGCTCTTAAAATGTCATTATGTGGCTATCACAGACTCCGAAAATAGCTAATGCCTCTTCCCATCCCCACTTCATTAGATAAACACATCTCACATGATAAAAAATTGTGGAAGATGTGGCACAGGGGAGAACAAGTTCTCGTTAATTAAAACAACAAAATTAAAATGTACTTGGGGAGGATTTGCATGTAAAAAAAAAAAAAAAAAGGCAGTGAAATCATCCTTATGCAGAAATCAAATTCTTGTATTATTGAGATAGGGTCTCTGCCACCCAGGCTGAAGTGCAATGATGCAATGAGGGCTTGCTGCAACCTCCGCCTCCCAGGCTCAAGCAATACTTCCACCTCAGCCTCCCGGGTAGCTGGGACTACAGGTGTGCACCACCACACCTGGCTAATTTTTTTTTTTTTTTTTTTTTTTTTTTGTAGAGATGGGGTTTTGCCATGTTGCTCAGGCTGGTCTCAAACTCCTGGGTTCAAGCAATCCAACCACCTCAGCATCCCAAAGTGCTGGGATTACAGGCGTGGGCCACCATGCCTGGCTCCAGGAACTAAATTCTTAACCCAAGTTCCACAATCAAAGGCTACATGAAATTCTCTTTCTGCAGCAGCAATCTCAGTGTCAACCTTCAATTCTTTGCTTCTTCCTTTCGGCTCATTTGGATATAAAATAAAATAGACAAAAAACAGATATAGGATTCACCCTGCCCAATTTTTTTAAGCACCAAAATCTTTTAGTGTATTGTACTTACACAAAAATACTGCACAGTATAATTTTTTCAGTTCCAACATGCCAGTTTTTTGGTCCACAGGGAACTCAAATATTGCATGTGCTTCTTTTCAAGGCCTCCATTAATTTGCATAATTTCTAAGACTAGGCTTCAGTGAAGTCAATGGAAGGTTTTAGTTAGTATTACATTCAGATTAATATATAATGAACTACGCTTTAATTCCTCTATTCGTACCAGCATGCTAGGTCCCGCTGAAAAAAACCATCCAGAGCCATTTATGATACCATTCTTCTTTTGTTTTACCAATGATTTCGTGCTCAGATGTTCATTAGAAAATTACTCCCGTAATACTAGTTTCATTGAAAAACAGATATTAGGAGGCCAGCATTTATTAAATCAATAGTATTATGACATTTCAATTTGATTACACTGATTTCAATTTAGCCAGTGAAATATTTGTAACAAAAATGTAATTTTAAAATCTATTGCTGAACACTAATAAGCATTTCTATTTTTTACTTACAGATGTAAAGAGCGATTTTATCTAGTAGCTATGCGTTCAAGCAAATTAAAAAATAGTAATGAGAAACGTAGTACCGTAGTATCATAGATTACAACCTGAACCACACGATTTGTAATAGGCAGGATGCAGTGGACGCTGAGGGGCCCCTAAATGCATTAACTCAACTGCTGTCATGGAAACACGATGCCAGCATACTTCAGAGAAAGAAGCAAGAGCTGGGAAGGTGCAAAACTTCTCCACCCACCAGTCTGAGCTTCTGTTCTGCCCTTCCCAGACACCAATGTGGAGGCCAGTAAACATGGAGAGCTTGCAAACCCCTCTGCGTGCTCTGCCACAGGTGGGAAGCCTCCCCTCTGGGAAGTGTCCACTGCCAGGCAGCCTGGACTGGATCTAATAACAGCTTCAGTCTCCAGAGCCTTCCTCACACCCCAGCTGCCCTCAGCTTCCCTCCACCAACCATTCCCAGGTGAGAAACAGGGATGATCACCCTCAACAGTATTGACCTTTTGGGGCCAGATTCTTTGTTGGGGGGCTGTTCTACCACTGCAGGATGTTGCAACTGCATCTCTGGCATCTATCCACTAGATGCTGACTGCATCCCCCACCTGGGACAATTGAAATGTCTCCTGGCTTTGCCACATGTCCACTGAAGGGCACATGCCCCTGGCCCCTGAGTTGAGAACCACTGATTCAGATTCGGTTGAGAGAAAAGTCAGGTATTATTGATGAGACACCTGACCTTGTGGTCTCCTCCCCTTACACTTCTGATGAGCTTCCTCAGCATCAATGGATCCTCTCTGCCTGTCTCCAGCATCAACTCACTCTAGTACCTACCCTTCAGCCCCTTGGTGTGATCAGCGGTGCCAACCATCCCTGTTAATCTCACTCACTCTGATGCTGTCTCAGCAAGACCTGGAAATCCTTACTTACATTTGTGCCAGTCTACACTGCAGACCTGGTGCTGCTGTTACCCTCCCACTGCCTCCACTTTGAATGTCTAGTGTATAAAATTCAAAGATGCTGTTATGAATGACAGCAATAACCAAAAACAATGGTGACCACAATACGGTGGTACAAGAGGTGCTTTGCATGCATAGGACGATGACAATAAACTCAAGTACTCCTTAACCCACTAGCCTACTACCACTACGGCAGCAATGGGTTCTCCGTTTGCAAGGAGTAAGCAATCGTTTCCAACCTGCCGACAAGCAGACTAGTGACCTAAAATGGTTCTGGTCCCCAAGGAAGCCTTTATCTATTAAGGAGCCTTCTCATGCAAAGACCAGATAGAAAACCCTGCTCCATCTGGTATAAACCATAAGGAAATCCATTATCTCACATAGCAAAGGGGTCCAGAGAAAAGGCAGCTCAAGACTGGTGAACAGAGCCATAAGCAATGTCAGAAACAGCCCCGGTTCTTTTTATCCTCCTGCTTCCACATCCTAGATATGACAGCTTTCCCCAGTCCAGCTCCTCCCTCGTGGGCTCAAGATGGCTGCAGAAGCTCCAGGCCTCTCAGGCAGAGCAAGGTCCCCTCTTCCCTATGCTGCTTCTTCACAGCAAGGAAACCTATTCCAGAAACCACCAGCAGATGTCCTCATGTATTTTTGACCCAAATTGGTCACAAACCTCTTCCTAAGCCAATCACTGATAAGAAAAATGGGGCCACTCTTCGGGCTTACACCACTGGTTCTAATTCTACACAGGGGGCATCTACCACATTCCCCGCTGCAGATATTTATTTGGCAAGCGGCAGGGGCAGCTGTTACTTAGTACAATAAAAAATCATCCTGGCCAAAATCCCAGGAGAGCCCTTGTCAAAAGCAACTGAGTAATAAGGAGTTGAGCAACATACTCCGGTTCAAATACCATACTGAACAGGCAACACTTAATACTCTCAGAATCCATTTTCTGGCTCTTTGTTATAATAATACTGAGTTTGTGCAGCCTTTAAATATCCCAGTTTACTTCTGAAAACTGGGACAAAAGAAACATTAAAAAAAAAAAGTGTGACCTTGGGTTTGAGTTGCATCTGTGCATCCTGGCTCACCCATGTTCTCTCTGCATGAGGTATGACTAGAAATTAACTTCTCTGAGCCTGGCAATTCCTGAGCTTAACCAGTAAGACTCCCAGTGCCTCCCAAGTCAAGTTACTGTGGGGATGTGAGATAGTATGTGCACAGTACCCAGCACAAGGTCTGCAGCCTGTGGGTGCGAATCATTAGAAACACTCATCAATTCACTGCAACACTTTCCAACGGAGAATGGTGTTGGAGTTCCTCTAATTCACCTACGGCTTCAATTATGTTTTGCCTTCTGTACCTTTTTATGCTATCCCGAAAGGTCTGAAAAGTTAATACATATTCCAAAAATGGCCTCAAGGTGAGTGGCTTATCACACAGAAAGCCAGGGTTTGTAACACTCTGGCCATGCCTTGCTCCCTGTCTCATTGTTTACAGACCTGCAATCTCTCAGAATCATCAGACGCTCAGCAA
Source organism: Macaca thibetana thibetana (assembly GCF_024542745.1). Taxonomy (NCBI): domain Eukaryota; kingdom Metazoa; phylum Chordata; class Mammalia; order Primates; family Cercopithecidae; genus Macaca; species Macaca thibetana. The sequence continues at coordinate 7,174,800 of NC_065586.1, forward strand.
TGACTGAGGCTCAGGGAGTGCATGAATCGGGACAGACTCACAAGCAGAATGACCAAATGTTCTGATCCCTTTGCCGAGTGGTGTTACGCATGCAGGCATGTCTGGATGGATTTACTTTCAGGAGGATCGAGATGCCGGCAGGGAAAGAATAAATCCTGTTGTGATCTAGAGACTTTGCAGGTCACCACAAGTGCACGATCTTGTTAAATATTGAGGAGCTTTAAAGCAGGTTTCCACTCTCCTAAACTTAGCCATTCCTTTTATCAAGTTGTTAAATGCAGGACATCATATATTCATGTAAAGGTTTATCGGACGTGTTCGTGCTGGCCTTTCTGGTTATACATGGCACTGGCGACAAAACTGGAGGCAGATTTTATCTTATCCTTGACTTTATGTCACTGAGACAGGCAGATTCAAAGTAGGGGTGGCTGGCGGAAGGACAGAAGAGAGAAAGTTCGGGAATGAACAGTCTCCACATCTTTTATTGACACCCAGCAAAGCACGCCGACTTCCTCAGCGTGCCCTACCTGGGGGCAGGAGGGAGAGTGCTGAAGGGCAAGGCCCGGTGGCATGGCGGCACCACTGGGCTCCCTGATTACATGGGGTCCTCATTTCCATTAGCTCTCAAACCTCTGAAGTTCTAAAGTTAAAAGAGAGAAGCTCAAACTTCTCTTTACATCACGTTCCTCACTGGAGACACTGCTATTGGCAACTGTCTGGTTCATGAAAGGCACTACCGGGCTTAAACGGGTGGCCTAACTTGCAAAAGGATTGGTGTGGTTTTTTTTAGAGGGGGGGTGGTAGGGGAGCCACCTCTAAACAATTTTACTGTGGATTAAATTCACAATAACATCTTCCGTAGGTAAAAGAATTACAATTTTTCTTAATTATTTTTATTAACAGACCATGGAATAGAAAACCCCCAAAAAATAAAAATCTGGCACAATGATCACTTTGAAATGTGTCTAGTTTTATAAACAAGAGATGTATCCCCTTTGCACACCTCCAGATCCCATACACCAATTCCAGTAAGTTCATGCTAATATTATCTCACCCTTTCTGCAATCCCAGGAACTGGCAAGAGCCAGAATTATCCACGGTAAGCAGAAGCTATTTGGGAGTGAGAATTCCTGGAGCAGAAAACTGAAAGTTGACTAAATTCTTAAATTCTTAACGTTTAGGATTAAAAGCAAGTTGCTATCTAATGGACTGCAGGCGGCAGAGCTCAGGCCCCAGTGATCAAGCAGCTGCGTTAGCAAACTCTATATAGATCTGGGTTTTTGCGATTTTTTTTTTTTTTTTTTTTTTTTTTTTTTTTTTTTTTGAGACGGAGTCTCGCTCTGTCGCCCGGGCTGGAGTGCAGTGGCCGGATCTCAGCTCACGGCAAGCTCCGCCTCCCGGGTTCACGCCATTCTCCTGCCTCAGCCTCCCGAATAGCTGGGACTACAGGCGCCAGCCACCTCGCCCGGCTAGTTTTTTGTATTTTTTTAGTAGAGATGGGTTTTCACCGTGTTAGCCAGGATGGTCTCGATCTCCTGACCTCGTGATCCACCCGCCTTGGCCTCCCAGAGTGCTGGGATTACAGGCTTGAGCCACCGCGCCTGGCGCGATTTTTTATAGTTACATTTATTGTTTGACCAATGTTACCCTCTTTAGTGTGTCTCTTATAAGATTTTCTCCAATACTCGTAAAAACTAGATGGCCCCGCTGGTCCTTTTTTGCCACGGAATTCACATGCTTCAGTGCAAGAACCCAGAAGACGGCCGGGCGCGGCGGCTCAAGCCTGTAATCCCAGCACTTTGGGAGGCCGAGACAGGGGATCACGAGGTCAGGAGATCGAGACCATCCTGGCTAACATGGTGAAACCCTGTCTCTACAAAAAAATACATAAAACTAGCCGGGCGAGGTGGCGGGCGCCTGTAGTCCCAGCTACTCGAGAGGCTGAGACAGGAGAAGGGCGTGAACCCGGGAGGCGGAACTTGCATTGAGCCCAGATCGCGCCACTGCACTCCAGCCTGGGCCACAAAGCGAGACTCCATCTCAAAAAAAAAAAAAAAAAAAAACAAGAAGACACAAAGGATCCCACAGACGAGCCCCACCTCGCAGTTCTGTATGTTGCCAGGGACGGGCATTCAACAAACTGGACTTCTTTGGGGTTTTGCACCCAAAGAGATTCTGTTTAACAAACCTCTTCAAGTCTGTAAAGAAACGGGAATGGCAAGAGGAGGTAGAGCAGCATGCGTCCTGCAGGGCTGTGCTTTCAGACCCGGACACCAGGGATGACTGAGAGAACAGACCTGGCTCCAGTCATGGGGTACAAACCTTACAAGTTCAGTCAATGGCACCAAGATCACAGAGGCACTTGCACCAGTCTGCTAACAAAATCACCTACCATCAAAACAGCCTCTACTTCTCCTTTTTTTTTTTTTCTTTCTTTTGAGATAGAGTTTCTCTCTTGTCCCCCAGGCTGGAGTGCAATGGCACGATCTTGGCTCACTTCAAGCTCCGCCTCCCCGGTTCAAGCGATTCTCCTGCCTCAACCTCCCGAGTAGCTGGGATTACAGGCGCATGCCACTATGCTCAGGACATTTTTGTATTTTTAGTAGAGACAGGGTTTCACCATGTTAGCCAGGCTGGGCTTGAACTCCTGACCTCGTGATCCACCCGCCTTGGTTTCCCAAAATGTTGGGATTACAGGCATGAGCCACGGCGCCCAGCCAACAGCCTCTATTTCAAAGCCATTTGGGGATAACGTGATGAGGAGGAGATATCCATCATGTATCCCACAAACATTATTTGCTAAATGACTTGGGCAAAAAATTAAGCTCTGTCTCCACATAGGGGCTTAAGGTAAATGCCGGGAGAACGTAAGTGTCCCACCTGAAGGCCAAACTAAGCTACAAGTGTTTGAGTGTTGCTGCATTTAGCTGCTGAATAAGGGAAAAAGAAACCAGTCACCATAGAAACTGCAGCCTCACAGTCTATCGTAAGAGAAGCCCGCATCTTCCTTACCCCTTTGGCTGTACCAGACAGAATGAGAAAGAAAAGCTTCTCTCTCTTGGCCACATTTAATCTTCTCTCCTCAGCCTTTAATCTAGGTCTCCGATGCTAAAATATAGGAGAGATTCCCTCCTAAGGGTTAAATCTATAATCACACTGACAGGTACATCATTCAAAGCTAAGAAAACACTGAAAAAAATCATTGGATGTGGAATCTTCAGTGCTACGAGCAGCGTGAACACTCTTAGTAGAGAGGGCATCCGTGAAGGGAAGGCCTTTATTTCTTTGTTTGTGTGGGGAAAAACGGCCTCACACAGCATTTCTTCTATCAGTTAGCCTTCTCTCCATGTCTGCGTCCCTTCCTTTATTAAACACTGAGAAAGAGAGAAAGCAAGATACTAAAAGAAAGCATTCCAGGTACAGTTTCAGACCCAACCAAACCAGACTCAACCCAGTGCACTGCCATGACTGCTAGTCCTTTGTTTACGGATTTCCAGGGTGCCTTTTATCCCTTATCAGTGATGTGTGTATTATCTCGATACTTATGTCAAAGACGACAGAGACTGAGCTACAGAAGGACACCAAGACACTGAGTATTTTACAGAAGTACTTAGACCAGGCACGTATTTGCTCTGTTCTGAGTCCAGATGAAGTACAAGCCTCAGTTATCGTGACTTTGGATCCCTGTAACCTCCGTGAGGTGCAGATTCTGATTAGGAACTGGTCAGGGAGGTGATAAGAGAATGGATTGGAATTAGTATCCTGGGCATACGATTCACATTAAAAACAAACTTCCCCTTGGCTTCGAATAAAATGGAAATAAGCAGGAAGCACTAGGGAGTCACTGCCCAGCCACACCTCACCTGTCAGTTACATACACTACTGAGAAGCATGACATGAAAGAGCGATCGATTCAGCAGAAAAGAATTAGCTGCCTATAAAAAAGCAGAAACCCTCGATGCCAACCGTATCCCCGGACCAGAGTTATCTCCTGCGCTTATTTCTCGAATTCCTTGTGTCTTTATTCTCTCTTTGTTTAGTTAGAAAACAGTATACAGTGGCAGGTCAGTGCCCAGATCAAACAATCTGAAAAGTCGGACACTTTAAAAAAGAGAGGAAAAAAAGCTCACATACAACATGTGTACACAACATTAAGCCTAGTCCGTGATCACTTTCAACAAGCAGCAAACCTTGACATTTCAGGTTTGTAAGCAACGGGATTTCATGGAACATGATCTTTTTTTTTTTTTTAATGCTGAGATTTTAATTGTTTATGTTTTGATTTCTTTTTTAATGCTGAGATCTCCCTCCCTCCCTCCTTCCCTCCCTCCCTCCCTTCCTTCCTTCTCTGAGATGAAGTCTCGCTCTATCACCCAGACTGGAGTACAGTGGCACGATCTCAGCTCACTGCAACCTCTGCCTCCCACAGTCAAGTGATTCTCCTGCCTCAGCCTCCCAGGTAGCTGGGATTACATGCACACGCCACCACGCCCAGCTAATTTTTGTATATTGCGCAGAGATGGGGTTTCACCATGTTGCCCAGGCTGCTCTAGAAATCCTGGGCTCAAGCAATCCTCCAGCCTGGCCTCCCAAAGTGCTGAGATTACAGGTGTGAGTCACCGCGCCTGGCCCCTGAGACGACGTCTTAATTTCAATTCCTCCCAAACATTCTTCTCAGTGCTCTCAACTTTTTTCTCTTCTTAGCAAAGAACTGAGCTGGGGTATTTTTAGCTGATTACAAAAGGGCCATCCTTAGATGTAAACTCACCATCCCATAAATGGGGCCATTCTCCTCTTAGGCTAGTCATCCCTAATATTCAGAACCACTCACAGGAGGCTTGCTTAATTTAAGTTATAGTGATGACCTCTCCTATGCTTTGATTCTTCTAAGTTAATTTTTGGACTTATTTCTTCATGAATCCCCACTGAAGAATATTTACTGAGAACTGATGATGTCCTGGGTACTGCTGAAGGCCCTGGGGATAAAGCAGTCATGAAAATACAAACTTGGCTTTCGCGGAGCCTGCGTTCTAGCTAGGGGAAGGAGGTCGTATGCAAAAAACCGTTTAAATTAAATTTTAAAAAGTCAAAGTCAAAGTGCTATATAACAATCGAGGAGATAAGCGCTGAGATCAGTGCCGAACCAGGATAGCAGGGAGAGTGCACAGAAGGGGAGATAGTGGCACAGAGCAGGGTCTTTATTTATTTATTTATTTATTTATAGAGAGAGTCTCTCTCTGTCGCCCAGGCTGGAGTGCGGCTCACTGCAACCTCCGCCTCCCGGGTTCAAGCAATTATCCTGCCTCAGCCGCCCTAGTACCTGGGATTATAGGCAAGCGCTACCACATCCGGATAATTTTTTTTTATTTTTAGTAGAAATGGCGTTTCACCATGTTGGCCAGGCTCGTCTCGAACTCCTGACCTCAGGTGATCCATCCGCCTCGGCCTCCCAAAGTGCTGGGATTACAGGTGTGAGCCACCGCACCCAGTCCAGGGTTTTCTAATTTTAAGCAGACACCCGTAGGATGTGAGGGAAGGGATTATGCAGGAATCTGGGGGTGACCTTCCAGGCAGACCAGGCATTATACAAAGGCCTGAGGCAGGAGTAAGCAGGTGTCATTGGGACAGTGGGGAGCTGGAAGGGGAACGGCAGGTACGTGAGGCCTCCAGCGTCAGGCGCCTGGACCCAGGCATCCCGCCCTGATGAGATGGCGTGCCACAGGGAGGCAGGAGCAAACGTGGGGCTCCATCTGACTTCAGTTTCAGATGGAGGAATGAAAGCGTGCAGAGAAGGGTTCACCTGGGAGGCCTGAGGCTGTGATCCTCACAGACGGGGCTCGCCTGCAAGGGGGGTCTGTGGCTGCAACCTGGAAATGTGACTGATAAAAAATAGCTTACTCCAATCTGAAACTTTTCCTAAAGATAAGAGTAGTTCGCTGTGTCTAAAATGTGTGTGCAAACAATCTGGTTTATGGTTTCCTTCTAAGAGCGGGGAATTCTGGTCTGTGCCTGGCAGAGGGTGCCTATGGGAACAGTCCCCAGAAAAAACCCGAGCACTGAATCTCTAAGGACCTGCCCTGGTAAAAGAGTATCTGGCACCTCTTGTCACAGCTGGGTGCTGTGTGACGCCTCCAGGAGGGGGCTCTGGAAGCTTCTGTCTGGTTTTCTGGACTTCACCCCATTGCTGATTCTGCTTTCTATCCTTTCACTGCAATAAACTACAACCGTGAGTGTAACGACTTCTGAATCCTGTGAGTACTTTCAGTAAATTACCAAACCTGGGGCAGACGTGGGGATCCCCCACGCAGAGGTGTGCGGTAGAGAGTGGCTACAAGGAGGATGCCAAGGGTTTGGACTCAAGTGCAGTTGTCCTTTGTTTTGTTTTTGTTTTTTTTGAGACGGAGTCTCGCTCTGTTGCCCGGGCTGGGGTGCAGTGGCGCGATCTCGGCTCACTGCAACCTCCACTTCTCAGGTTCAAGTAATTTCTGGCTAATTTTTGCATTTTTAGTAGAGACGAAGTTTCACTATGTTGGCCAGGCTGGTCTGGAACTCCTGACCTCAAGTGATCCGCCCGCCTCAGCCTCCCAAAGAACTGCAGTCATAATTCCCTGCACTCGAAGGCAAATCTCTGAGTAGCTCATTTAGAATCTCAAACACACTGAGATTTTCAGTTTTTTTTTTAAGTAACACAAAAAGGTTCCAACAATTTCCCTTTTTTAAAGGATAAAAAAAGGATCACAGATGTTAGTGACATTTCACATATGTCCCTTCCTTGCTGTTACAAGGTGTGGTCATGAGTGAAGTGAGCTGGAGAGCTTTTGTCTTCTCTGGGCTGTATTTCTATATTCCTCTAAGGAAATAATATTTTCTTTCCATTAACTAGAAAATTGGGAATTGCTGTTTCTTATTTGTAGATCTTTTTGATGGACAAATGAGTTGTCAGTGAAACTTGTACAATTTAACATTTGCAAACATGTAGGATCTCAGATGTAGAATACCATTTATAAGAACTGCTGGGAATGAAAAGTAATAGGGAGGCTTGTAAATGTCAGACACGTGACATGTTACAATTACTGATAGGTTTTTATTTTCTAGTCTCTGTTAGCCCTAGTTTTAAAACTTACCAAGCCCCCAAAAATCCTTTAGTGGTCTCTTAGTATACACTTAGTGAACGGGAAAACTGAGGCAACAAAGACATTACTGGCCAAAAGACTGAGTTTGTCCTGTAATAAACTTCATTGTTTGATGACAGAAACCAACTGACAGAAACCCGTCCTAGTAGTTCTTCGCAAAAGACAAAAATAAAAAGCTTTTATGGAAACTGGGGCGTTTTGCTCGAGTGGACATTGGGATATGTCATAAGTTAATCAAATGATGGTTTCCCGAGGCTGCAAAATTGCTCAATGTGACTAAGTCAAAGAAAGGTTTCATCTACTTTTTTATTTTTTGTCACCCAGGCTGGAGTGCGGTGGTACGATCTCGGCTCACTGCAACTTCCACCTCCCGGGTTCAAGTGATTCTTCTGCCTCAGCCTCCCGAGTAGCTGGGATTACAGGTGCCCACCACCATGCCCAGCTAATTTTTGTATTTTTAATAGAGACAGGGTTTCGCCATGTTGGCCAGGCTGATCTCAAACTCCTGACCTCAGGTGATTTGCCCACCTCGGCCTCCCAAAGTGCTGAGATTACAGGCATGAGCCACCGCACTTGGCCTTTATCTACTTTTTAAACATATCTTAAGTTGATTTTTAAAAGGAAAATTTCGTTTTGTTCCAAAAGCTGAGAATCACCCAGCTGTGTGATGCAGAGACATTAAAATCTACTGAAAGCCATGGTGATGTGCAGTGCAGTCACCTCTACAGACTTGTTATGGACAAGTTATGGACGTGGATAGTGTATGGATAGTTCTGGCAAATCTTTTAGGCCTCTAAATAATGGGGTTGGTCTTCAAGAAAAAAAAAGTCATTATTAATTTTTCAATCAAATGAGGCTTTTAATGTCCTTTGGGTTTTTTAAAACCTATTTCATCAACTGTCTATCCTTCAACTGAGTGTACATTTTGGAAATGATCTGTATTTTCCAAATAAGGAAGTCAGAATTCCCACTAAAATATGGCATCCAAAGCTATTCAGAGTGATCTCTTAAAGGTAAATAACAGTAGAAATATTAATCATGAGCTTGTTTTCACACTGTTCCTGTTTGCATTCAAGACAGAAAGGAACGCCTGCCCAAGAGCTGGATCAGACTGCACGCACAGACACCAACAGACAACCACACAGACGTGTGAACACATCTCCCAACGTGAGCAACCGCAGCATAATGGGACTCATCCCATCCAAATACCCATTTCATCTAAAGTATAAAAATAATAAAAAGAGCTGCTTGGAAATACTGCTTGTCTCCGGCCATTAATGTGCTTAGCTTTGACTTCTGTCTCGTAACAGCTGAACACTATGGCAATTTTCCATAACAACATGCATCTCAGATGACTTCACTGCTGAATTCAAACACATATTCCTTTTACCATAATGAAAGAAACCAGAAAGAAGTCTGCCTACTGAGAAACAGTGATGATCAAACAGTGATAACAGAGAAAAAAAGCAAGTGTGTGTGTGTGTGTGTGTGTGTGTGTGTGTGTGTGTGTGTGTGTGTGTCTCTTTTTGGATCCTGCAAAAAGAATACTGCTTGCTGGAACTTCTAAAAACTTGAGAGAGAAAATTTCTCTTGCTTTTTTTTGGTTTTTTCTTTTTTTGTTGTTGTTTTAATAAATGAAGCAACGGCTAAGACAGTTTGATCCTCATCTCGTGTATCCACACCATTTCTCTGAACTTTACTTCGTGTAACCAGAGGAACTCAGTAGAGAGTACCACTGTGTTATTTCTAAGATTCTGAACATACACGAAATGCGATCAGATTGGGTTGAAGAGTGTCTCCCTGCAAATTTGTACTCACCCAGAAGCTATCATGCAATCTTATTTGAAAATAGGGTCTTTGTAAATGCAATCGAGTGAAGACAAAGTTGGACGGAATTCACACAGGGCCAGTCAAATAACGGTTGTCTTGTAAGCAGAGAGAAATTTGGACAGATGTGGAGAAGGCCATGTGAACATGGAGGCAGGGAACCGAGGAAGGTGGCCACAAGGTGAGCAAAGCCCAGGACACAGGCAACCCGGGAAGCCAGAGCCGACCTCTGCTTCCACCCTGAGCCTTCGGGGAGTGTGGTCCTGCCGACACCCTGATTTCACACGCTAGTCTCCAGAAGCACAAGACAACAAATTTCTGTCATTCTAAGTCATCCAGTCCATGGGAATTTGTGACAGTAGCCTTTGCAAACATGTTCTCACACCCTCCAAATTAAACGTGTAGATTCTCACTCATTACAAAATACAGTTGAGAAACCTCCCATGTCTCTTCCATTGAACTAAGAGAAAACATTTATGAAGGTATCTCATCAGCTTTAAGAACACATAATATTCAAAGCAACTGATGTCTATTTATAAAGTGCCTAACCCCACATCCTGCCTCATGAGAGGCCCAAAAGTAATATTCAGTATCTACTCTTAAAGCACTTCTTAATTATGCACAAAATATTGAATAAGATGATAATTCTCACATAGCCTATCAAAATAATAGTCTGAATTCTCATGGGAAGAAATTAAAGTGAGGGAAGAAGGTAAGGTAATTATATTTTGGAAAATATGAACAAACTATTAAACTCTGGAATCAGGTCAACATCACATAATAGCTTTGTGCAAAGACAATAAATGTTTAATGAATTAGTTAATTTTTAATTACAAATATATTAGGATGATTAATGTGTATACCTTTTGAGTCTTAGTATTCATACCTCTAAATAAGTGTGCATATCCATTTAATCTATATGCATGAACTCAAAAATTTCAAATTCAAGCCAGGCATGGTGGCTCACACCTATAATTCCAGCACTTTGGGAGGCCGAGGTGGGTGGACTGCTTGAGTTCAGGAGTTCACGACCAGCCTGGCCAACATGGTGAAATCCTGTCTCTACTAAAAATACAAAAAAGCATTAACTGGGCCTGGTGGTGCATGCCTGTAATCCCAGCTACCTGGGACGCTGAGGCAGAAGAATCGCTTGAACCCAGGAGGCGGTGGTTGCAAGGGGCCAAGCTGAGATCATGCCACTGCATTCCAGCCTGGGTGACAGGGCAAGACTGTCTCCAAAAAAAAATGATAATAATAAAAATAAATTCAAGGAGTTGAAGACACATGTCCATGAATTCATGCATTTATTGGACAGGTATTCAATGAGTGCTACTATGGTCAAGAAAGTGTGTTTCTAAGAATGGACAAGAAAGACACAGTCCTTGCCTTTCCAGAGCTTCAAAGTTAGGTGAAAAGAGGTCGGTATTATACAAGGTGCTGCACAAATGATTAAGCATAACTGTGACAGAACAAGCTGCTGAAGGACACCAACAGAGGCTCAAGTTCATCTGGGCCAGGTCCAGGGGTCCGGGGAAGGATTCCTTTAGGGAATCTATATTTGAGAACAAAGGGGCCGGGCGCGGTGGCTCAAGTCTGTAATTCCAGCACTTTGGGAGGCCGAGGCGGGTGGATCACGAGGTCAGGAGATCGAGACCATCCTGGCTAACACGGTGAAACCCCGTCTCTACTAAAACATACAAAAAAACTAGCCGGGCGAGGAGGTGCCTGTAGTCCCAGCTACTCGGGAGGCTGAGGCAGGAGAATGGCATGAACCCGGGAGGCGGAGCTTGCAGTGAGCCGAGATCTGGCCACTGCACTCCAGCCTGGGCGACAGAGCGAGACTCCATCTTGGAAAAAAAAAAAAAAAAAAGAACAAAGGATGAGTCAGACTTTAACAGAGAGAACAAAACAGGTATGCATTAGTCTGTTTTCACATTGCTGATAAAAGATGTCCCCGAGACTGGGCGATTTACAAAAGAGGCTTATTGGACTTACAGCTCCACATGGCTGGGGAGGCCTCACAATCATAGTGGAAAATGAAAGGCATGTCTCACATGGCAGCAGACAAGAGAAGAGAGCTTGTGTAGGGAAACTCCCATTTTTAAAACCATCAGATCTCGTGAGACTTATTCACTATCACGAGAACAGCACGGGGAAGATCCACCCCCATGATTCAGTTATCTCCCACCAGGTCCCTCCCACAACATGTGGGAATTCTGGGAGCTACGAGATGAGATTTGGGTGAGGATACAAACCATATCAAGGTACAAAGGGCGTTAGAGAAACATAACAAGTGCACCTCCTGGTACAGCAAGGAGGGGCACAGAAGGAGACACTGCACAGAGGAGCGAGTGAAAAATCTCCCCAGGCTCACCATGTCCAGGAAGGATGTGGTGGCGTGATCATACCCTAGAGTCCAAACAACAAGATTCTTTTCAATGGCAGTGCCAGGTTAAAACAGCAGGCTGAAAGCCCACATTCATTTCACCTCCTCCTAAACTCTAACCAAAACTACAGTCCAGAGACTTTCTTAAAAAAAGACACAAACCTACTCAGCACACAAAGGTAAGGAAGTAAAAAAGCTGATGAAGAAGAAGCGAGTAATTTAACACATTCAGCAAAGCCAAATCCCAGGCCTTCAGCAGAAAAGCTGAGTGCCAACACAGTGACTCCTGCAGAAGCCTTGAAAGGCTCAGAAACGAGTCCCACCAGGTATGTCTGAAACTGGGAGTTCGATAGGAGTTTAAGATATAAGCATGGGGAGGTGACTGGGAAGGAGAGGCCATTAGACCCCTCCACAGTCTCCCTGATCCCTGTCTCAGCCTTCTCTGAAGAGGCTGGGATAGGAACCAATACTGCAGGCCAGCACCTCAGCCCTCTTCTCCCCACGTGGCTCCTGGCAGTCAGACCTGGAGCCCCAGGTGGGACACTGGGAGACTGAAAATCTCTCCCTTGGAAACCAGTCACAGAGGAAATACTACAGCACAAGCAGCAGCCCACAAGCCACCCTCCAGGGACTGACCACCACATTCTAATCCCCCCCTCCCTCTTTTCTTTATATGAGACAGAGTCTTGCTCTGTTGCCCAGGCTGGAGTGCAGTGGTACAATCTCAGCTCACTGCAACCTCTGCCTCCCAGATTCAAGCAATTCTCCTACCTCAGCCTCCTGATTAGCTGGGATTACAGATGCATGCCACCATGCCTGGCTAATTTTTTCATATTTTTAGTAGAGACAGGGTTTCATCATGTTGGCCAGGCTGGTCTCGAACACCTGACCTCAAATGATCTGCCCGCCTCGGCCTCCCAAAGTGCTGCGATTACAGATGTGAGCCACCAATGCCCCAGCCAAAACCTCTGATTCTTGAGACAAATGATAGCTCACCTAAAATTCTACACCCACACAAACTATCAATAAAGTATGGATAAGATAGACCTTCTTAGCCACTTTTAGTGAGAAGGAAATGTAGACAGCATTTTATCATCTTTGCAACCTATGGACAGAATGCCGAAGTCAGCCAGACCAAGATTGTTAACAATATTCAGCTGATTTTGACTACACTAAAGAGATTCCTGAGTTGAGTCCTAAGCTGCCTGGACAAGATGAGAACATTCATCTCACTGCAGGGAAACACTGAACTTCAGCCTGCTCCTGAGAGCTAAGCTGTAAAATCAGAAAACAAGAAGCAACCGACCCCTGCCCACATTTCTAAGGGATGTGACCTCCAGTACCGAGAGTTCATGCTACAACATCAGTAGAAGCAAGTGTGGGAACCCCTCATCTTCTTAAGATTAGCTCACAGACCAGGTACAGTTGTTCACACCTGTTATCCCTGCACTTCAGGAAGCCGAGGCAGGAGGATCACTTGAGCCCAGGAGTTTGAGACCAGCCTGGGCAACATAGTGAGATCCCATCTGTACAAAAAAAAAAAAATCTAAAAATTAGCTGATATGGCTTGGCTGTGTCCCCACCCGAATCTCATTTTGAATTGTAGTTCCCATAATCCCCACATGTCATGGGGATGCAATTGAATCATGGGGGCGGTTTCCCCCATGCTATTCTCCTGATAGTGAGTAAGCTCTCATGAGACCTGATGATTTTATAAAGGCCTTCCCCTTCGTTCAGCTCTTATTCTCCTTCCTGCTGCCATGTGAAAAAGGAGGTGTTTGTTTCCCCTTTTGCCATGATTGTAAGTTTCTGAGGCCTTCCCAGCCTTGCTGAACTGTGAGTCAATTAAACCTCTTTCCTTTATAAATTACCCAATCTCAGGAATGTGTTCGCTAACAGCGTGAGAACAAACTAATACATTAGCTAGGTGTGCTGGTGCATGCCTGTGGTTCTAGCTACTTGGGAGGCTGAGACAGGAGGATGGCTTGAGCCTGGGAGCTTGACACTACAGCGAGCTATGGTCACCCCACCCCCGCTGCACTCCAGCCTGGGTGGCAGAGTGGCACCCTTTCTCCAAAAAAAAAAAAAAAAAAAAAAAAAGATTAGCTCACGACTTCACCTACTGAATCCTCATCTACTCTGAGGAAAAGCAAAGCCAGTTTGGTGCCCAGACCACATCCAGCTTTCTTCCCTCTTCGGAGCAGGGAAAGGGCCCTCTCTGAACAATGAGGACGGTACCCACTTCCCGTCCTATCAACAGGACTGAGCATCCCACTTAGGGAAGCATACGCAGGCAGGAACACCACAAAGAGAGGCACGGGCAGGACCCGCACAGCTGTGGGATCCTGGGTGCCCCGGCCCCACAGGGAGGCAGGCCTGGGGCTGTGGCAGGGGCTTTGCTGGCCTGGCAGGTCTGAGGCTTAGACCAGAGGGTGGGCATCTGTATTCTTCCGCTGGTTCCCTCCTTCAACTCCTCCCGTGTGTGTATAAGGTACTTCAAAATAAAATTTATTTTTTCAAGGGTGAAGGATGTGACTGGATTTGATTCACATTCGAATATGACCGAGGCCACGGTGAAGACAAAGGGGCGGGGGTGACAAGGGCAGGCTGGCTCTGGTGTGGGTGGCAGAGCTGAGAGGTCCAACATTAAAGGCTGTTTCTCTTGATCCTTTTTGTATGGGCAGGACAGTATGAAAAGAAGGAAGAAGAAAAGGGAGAGAAGAGGGAAGGAGAGGAAGAGAAAGACAAAGAGGAGGAGAGAGAAGGATTTGGTCAGTGAGGCAAAAAATAACAACAATGCCCACCATAACTGTCAGCCTCACTGTCAGTCAATATCATGCTAACAGTGTATTATATTTACACTGTTCCTCCAGTACAGGAGCCCCCAAACACTGTAAAAATCATCACTCAGTTAACATCAGGACATAATTACATGGCTAAGTTGAGGAGGAAGTCTTAATAGCCCAATTTTACAAGCAGGGGAAGTACTGAACGAAAGGGTCAATGACTAGCCATGACTGCTTAAAAGGCTGAGTGAGGACTCGGGTGTCCATAAAATCCAGGAAGCCCACGTCCCCTACTAAATCCTTAAACTCCTGCTGTATGGGGTGTCCAACCACCACATTAAGTACATCTTCTATATGAAACTTCTATGACTCTGCAGACCCCAGGGCTGGGAAGCAACTGGATGTCTGCCCATCACAACCACATTGAGAACTGTCCAAGGATGCCAATGGTGCTGGGTCACCACCCACACTCGTTGGGCTTGTTTTATGATTTCCTTGGATGAACCTGAATGGACCATCCTTGTCCAGAACCAATATTCTATTTCACGTAAGTGTGAAGTCTAATTTTTGAAGTGTAAAGAACTTGGTGGCCGTTTTGGTGGAGATGCATTTCACAAGCCCTTCATTTTCGTGTGAGCACCCAGTGGAAGGCCTAGTACTTAGCAGAACCTCGGGACATTAAGAAAATTGAACCACCACAAGATGCATCATTTTCTGTCATTTTTACTAAACGTCAAAATTAGACTTGCTATATTTCCTTTTGTTTCTGTTGCAGGAAGTGAGGGGGTGAAAATATTTCCATAACAATACACTACAAAGAAAAACAGTAAACCTAAACAATTTTAATCAGCATCTTATAATACGGGCCATTATGAAGATTATTTTTTTAAAAAGCAACATGAAACAGACAAAACCTTAAGCATTTAAAATGTAAACTGGTTAAGAAGGTGCCTTTTTCAAGTGGAAAAGGATTTGGTATGGAAAACATTTTTTAATTTTTTTTTGGAGATTGAGTCTCGTTCTGTTGCCAGGCTGTAGTGCAATGGTGCGATCTCAGCTCACTGTAACCTCCGCCTCCCTGGTTCAAGTGATTCTCCTGCCTCACACTCCCAAGTAGCTGGGGTTACATGCGCACACCACACGCCTGGCTTATTTTTGTATTTTTAGTAGAGAGGGGGTTTCACCATGTTGGCCAGGATGGTCTCGATCTCCTGACGTCAGGATCCGCCCACCTTGACCTCTCAAAATGCTGAGACTACAGGCGTGAGTCACCGCACCCGGCGGGAAAACTTGGTAGATGGTTTTATTCTCAAAAAGAGTAGATACATTGCTAAGAATCAACATCTTACCTTAAATACTTCCATTGGAAGAGGAAATTTGGCAGCATCAATAAGGGATTTTTCCAGAGTACATTTCCATTCAGTGGCCATCTTCAAAGGATAGATTTCTGTATCAACAGCAAATCACAGAAGAGTTGAAGGACTAACACGTTCTGCCGGGTGGCCCTTTCCTGCATGTTAATTCCCAAGCTTTCCTGATACCTCAGCGCGGTCAGTGACCGTGAGTGTTCACACCCCCTACCCGCCATGAGCACCTGCTGAAAGAACTTTCTGAAATTAAATAGCAACTTGGGATTCTGCTGTCAGAAATGAAGAATAAACTTAATAGACCTCTTCTTCAGGGAACATCTGTATGCATTTAGTTGGCATTCTGTAAGTAATTTAATGGTATTAATCACATTAGCAAAAACCTTCAGTCATCCGTGGGTCAAAATTCCACATATCACCTAGGAAAGCAATGCCCAGTGATGAGGAACTTTTTATCTGATACATTTCTAAACTACAAACGACTCTAGTCTGGCATTTGCGGTTATTACAACATATTTTTTCACTAAATCTCTAAGCTCTCATCTGCTAAAAATAGTCCCTGTAAGTCAGAAAATTATTAAAAGGTAAATTAAAATTTACCAACCAAGTTTAATATTTACACTTGAAATGTTGCTTAACACACCGCATGTTGCCCATATTTTTCCCCAGGCAGGTGGGAGGGGGGGCAAGATTTACAGATGGAGGTTACAGAGTCTGAATGCAAAATTAAAAAGAAAAAAAAAAAAAACTTTGAGCACTGTTTTTACCTATTGCTGAAACTGCAGGAGAATTTTATGGCCTGATCTCAACAGATTTAAGACCTTATCAAAACAGGATTTGCAGAAGCCCTCACTGGAAGTAGGGCATGTTTATGCCTTCACTATATCACCCCAGGCTACTTCAGACAGACGCTTAGGATATGAATACGAAATTAAGCACAGTTAAAAGTCAACATTAGACCTTTGGGACTATATTTTTAATTTCTTGCATGTCTGCTTTTTAGCATGAAGCCATCTATTTTGATCCTCATCGCTTTTGAACTCACCTTGAGCTTTAAGCCCCCGTTTCAGCAGTTTATTCAGTCATAATTACGCTACGTATGAGATCCTGCCAGAACTAGCCAAGCCATCAGTGCACCGCCCGAAGTCATTGTTACTTACACAAAGACACACAAAGGGTAATTCACAACCACACATCCTCTGCGTGTGTGCATTGTCTATAATCCTTTCTAGTGTTTCCTGTCTGCTGAACTTTTTTTTCCCCTGGTTTGGCCTTTCTAAATTCTTCTTAGTTAGTTAACTAACGTAATTGAGAACACTCAGTGGGGTCTCAACACACACTTCTGCGGAGACTGAAAGAACGGGGCCTCTGATGTCCACAGTGAGAAGGGGGTGCTCAGGAAGACACTGCTTATCACAGGGCCCCCAAAAGCAGGCACAGGGACCAGTTCACAGAGCCCCCTGCAAGCTGCTCCATGAGGGCGAGCGGGACACCTGTGCACTCGGGCAAGCTCATGGGCACTGAATCCAAACCACAGAGAAACAGGAGGCCACTCAGCAGAGCCCGGGGAGCAAAGCCCTGAGGACACCAATGCAGGAGCAGGAGAGAAACTGCCAACAACAGACTGGAGCTCCTGACGGGACAGGGACCATGAACACACGGCTGCTTCCAGCAAGCCGGGTAGTCAGACAGAGAGTTCAACCTGGGCACGGTAGGAAAAGGACCAGCTCACAGAAAACAATGGGGATTTCCAAAGCCTGCACCAAAGAAAGAATCTGAAGACTCAACAGGTACAGAAAAGGAAAGCGTGATCTACCTGGGTGGCACCTTTGGCCTCTTGCTTTGGAATTAGGACTCGTTATACCCTTGACCCTTGATGGTGGTCTCCGAGTGCGGGAGGGATGCCCTGAGACAGAGGAGAGGGTAAAAGAATGGTCAAACAACACCCTCATTGAGAGGCCGAGGCAGGTGGATCACTTGAGGTCAGGAGATCGAGACCAGCCAAGCCAACATGGTGAAATCCCACCTCTAATTAAAAAAAAAAAAAAATACAAAACAAAACAAAAATTAGCCAGTGTGGTGGTGCGCACCTGTAATCCCAGCTACTCGGGAGGCTGAGGCAGGAGAATCGCTTGAGCCCGGGAGGCAGACATGGCAGTGAGCCAAGATTGTGCCACTGCATTCCAGCCTGGGTGAGACTTTGTCTCCAAAAAAAAAAAAAAAAAAACCTTAAGTCCAGGAGGAATGGAAATCCAACATGACCAGGGTTAGATCTAAGCTATGAGAACTCATGGAGGGGATGCCCCGGCCCCAGTGGGGTTGCCTGCACGCTGGCCCAGGAAGGTGGACCAACCAAGTAATCTCTGAAAAAATGAACTCCTCTGTCCACAGGATGCCATCTCTCCTCCTCATCAGAGACAAAGGTAACAAGAAGCCCAGGTGCCAGGTGGGCTCTGCCTCTGTCCTACAACCTGAAGATTCTCTGTTTTCTTTCTGATGGTGTTAAATCCTGGAATGAATCCAGCCCACAGCAAGGCAGATTTCTTTCATGACAAGGTGAAAATCAGCTGCAGTTTTGACAGCCTGACACAACCGGCAGAGAACAACAGTCCCCGTGTGCATTCTGTGAGATGGAGGCACGCTGGTCATACTGGCAAATTAACGGACAATAAATAGTACCATTCAAAGAACATTGACCATTTTCTTAAAATGATCATGTTGCAGGTAACTGAATAAAGTACATCATGCCAGTTTCTGTTTCTGGGAAGGTCGTGAGCAATTAAAACATGTCCCTATTCCTCTGAAACTAGAAGCCTACGAGAAAAACGAGGCAATCTCCTTTTGTGCAAGGGTTTGGTGGGGCATTTCCTATTAAGTGCCACAGGAAGCAGGAATGCATAACATAATCATCAGTAAACAAAGGCCTATAGAAACAACCCTTCTTTTATCCACCTCCCTCCAAAAAACTTCTGTATCTTCCTGCTCCTCCAGATCCTACCCAGTGAAGAAAGATGAGTCTACGTTGTTAAGAGATAGTAAACGTCAAAGAAAAGTGTTATGGACTAAATGTTTGTGTCTCCCCAAACTTCTTACTTGAAGCCCTAACCCCAAAGGGATGCCTTTGGGAGATTAGAGTTAGATAGGGTCATGAGGGTGGGGCCCTTAAACGAGATCTGTGTCCTTAAAAGAAGAGACACCAGAGTTCTTTCTTGATCTACTATGTGAGGACACAGTCAGAAGGCGGCTGTCTGCAAACCAGGAAGCGAGCCCTCCCTGGACCTCAACTACACTGGTACCCTGATCTCACACTTCCAGCCTCCACATCTCTGAGAAGTAAATGTTTGTTGTTTTAAACCACAAAGGCTGTGGCATTTAGTTATGGCAGCTTGAACAGATTAATATAGTCCAGCTCACTTTTGGACTAAGTAACAGTTCAGGCAGGAAGTATTTAAGTTGGATTCAGAAACTCCCTGACTCCAAGAACTATCTAAAACAAGCACTAAAACAAAAAAAAAAGGGGGGGGGGGGGGGAGTGGGGGTGGATAAAATAATTTTGAAGGAAAAAAACAAGGGAATAAATTGTAGATATAGAGAAGAAAAAAACCTCAAAAAGTTTTATCTCCTTAGCATCTGCAAGAATATCTAAAAGTCTATCTTATTTTCTAAACATCCCGAAATAGGAGAGCAGTGGGCTTCTTAAATGACCCTAACCTTAATGACCTACTTACCCTCCTTAACCTTAAGACTGTGATCACAGATTAAATGTCTAGAAAAGGCCAATCTCTTGATATACATTACACCACTCAGCAGCCCAGCAAGATATCCTTATCCCCATTGTACAGGGTAAGGCGGCTTCTTTCCCCTCCTCCTTCCCCAAGCGCCAGAATGCTATTTCCTCTGATTCAGGGCAGAAAGAGAAAGGCTCAATGGCCCTATGTTTCTCAGAGGTGGAGACTATAAAATCTAGTCTCTTTTCCCAGGTTTTTGAAGGCTAACTTCGTAGCTACTTTCTATGACCCATTTCTCTTCTATGTTGCTGAACAGTTGAGAAATCTGTGCCCTCTGAAGAGTAAAATGAGGGCCACGAGGAGAGGCTCATGCCTGTAATCCCAGCACTTTGGGAGGCTGAGGTGGGCCGATCATCTGAGCTCAGGAGTTCAAGCCCAGCCTGAGCAACATAGTGAGATCCCATCTCTACAAAATAAGAAATTAAAAAAATTAGCCAGGGATGGTGGCCCATGCCTGTAGTTCTGGCCACTTGGGAAGCTGGGATGGGAAGGTCACTTGAGCCTGGGAGGTTGAGGCTGCAGTGAGCTGAGATCATGCCACTGCACTCCAGCCTGGGAGACAGAGCGAGACCCTGCTTCGAAAATAAATAAATAAATAAATGTCAGTAAAACTAAAGGATGATTATTTTGAACAATGGTGGTGGTGCTGGGAGCGCACAGCAGACAGTCCTGGCAGCAGGGAAGAGTTCGTGGGGAATGTGCTCATCTCCCCTGCACACCCCCCTCCCACTGGACTTCTCCGCATCAGTCACGGAAGCAGAACACTTTCCAGTGACTTCATGGTGTTTGGGAAAACGACAAAATCAGCCTAGTATTTTCCATGCAAGTATGAAGTTTTATTCTCACCTAGATTCCAGTTAAGGAAGTGGTGCTACCACATAAGTTACACAAGTCACCGTGGGACTTGAAATCAATTTCTACAAATCCAAAGTACTAGAATCTGTCCCCATGAGCACAACAGGGGTAGTAACAGCCTCGCTTCCCGGGGATGCTGTTCTGCTGAATGAGGCAGCAGAATCCAGTTTCCATCTTGAAACCACTGGATCTGAGGAACTCAAAACTCACACTTTGAGTGTCCTGTCACTTTTTAGTTCTTCTTCCTGTACGTAACCTTTCCTGCTGGTGATTTAAATACTGGGGAAGTAAGTTCTTGAGGATGAATGGCTTTTCCAGAATCTTCTTTTTTTTTTTTTTTTTTTTTTTCTTTTCACAGGGTCTCACTCTGTCACCCAGGCTGGAGTGCAGTGGAGCAATGTTGGCTCACTGCAGCCTCCACTCCCGGGATCAAGCGATCCTCCCACCTCAGCCCCCTAAGTAGCTGGGACTACAGGTGCACACCACCGTGCCCAGCCAGGTTTTTCTATTTTTTGTAGAGGCGGGGTTTCACCATGCTTCCCCAGCTGGTCTCAAACTCCTGAGCTCAGGCATGAGCCATCGTGCCCTGCCTGTTCCAGAATCTTCAGGGGCCCCCAAGAACTCTCCAGTTAAATGAACAACTAATCTCCAGAAAATGCTACGACAAGTAAACACAATTTAATCATATATTATAAAGACCCCAAATTATCGAAAGAGGGAGACGGCTCATAAGCGAATATTTCCTAAGTTTCCACGGAGGCACATTCCATTGCCGCTTGTGAGCGTGAGTCCCATAACTTCCCAGGAAAGAAACATCACAGAGAACATAAGAAGCCACTAGCCATCCTTTGCTTTGCTATAAATTTGTACGCTGGCAAGTAGATATTGCTCCTAAAATTTATAAAGCAATTAGGTACTCAGCAGAGATTTATACACACAACTTTACGCACAAAGTAAATTTCTCCTGCTGGGTTATGAATCCCAGGGCAAACCCGGGCTTACATCCTTCCTCACAACATGACAGGCTCTTTGTTTGTCATCAGAGTCAAAAATTACTCAGGATAGAGATGGAGGTGTTGGCTGCTTCTCAACGTTTTGACGGCAATAATACTAATAAAATGCCACGTTACGCGTCTCTATGCCTGTCAAACTTAACGCAAATGCAAACACACGGGACGCAGGACCAGGAAGTGTTTTCAATTAAAGCCTTCGAGTGACAGAAAAGACAAATACAACTCCTCTCCTTCATCTACTCAAGACTAATATCGGCAACTAATACGGGAGGAAATTCTCTGGTGATTTTAATAAAGCAAAGAGCCACGTCCTTACTCCAAATATACCTACAAAACTCACCGGAATGAAGATTACCAATTTCTGAAAAAATATGTATTTCTTCCTTGGCATCTCTAATTCTACAAGAATCCAATATTTCTGTTCTGAGGTTTCCCATTCAAAGACTGACAAGAGGAAGCAGCAGGGGGAGTGGGGTGGAAGGGGCCCGGGCCAGCACCTGGGAATCTGAATTTCACTGCCTGTCCCCTAAAACGGGGACCTTGGACAACTAGCTGAACTCCAGTCTCAACTTTCTCTGCTGTGAAACAAAATTCACAACAAACATGCAGCACTTTTTTAGAATCAAAATAAACAATGTACCAGATGTAAAATCACCAGGCACATAGTAAACATTCAAGAATGCTTATTTTGTAAATACTGAGATTTTTAACTAGGTAGGTATAACATAGACCGTAAGGCACGATTCTTCCCAATTAAGCCTCTGCAAAGCCATCTGACGGTGCATTTGAAGCTAACTAAAATCTTACATGCCAGGAGAAAACATGATGATCTATCTACTCAGTGCTGTTTCATGGTCAGACTGGATTGTGGTTTGGATATTTAGACGGATGGATGGATGAATGGATGGACGGATAAACAGATGAATGCTGAATGAATAGGTGGATAAACAGATGAATGCTGGATGAATAGGTGGATAAATGGATGGTTGGATAAAATACATGAATGCTGGATGAATAGGTGGATAAATGGATGGTTGGATAAAATACATGAATGCTGGATGAATAGGTGGATAAACAGATGAATGCTGGATGAATAGGTGGATAAACAGATGGTTGGATAAAATAGATGAATGCTGGATGAACAGGTGGATGAATGGATGGATGAATGGATAAATAGATAAATGGAAAGATGGGTGGATGAGTAGGTGGATGGACTGGTGAATGGACAGAGAGATGGGTACACAGATGGACAGAGATTTTCAAACCTACTTACAAGACTATCAAAATTCCTAAAGAAAAACATGGAGAATATGCTCAAGTCCCAATCTACTATGTCTTTCCTTTCTGAACCAGTGATTCCCAAGGAACTAGATCAACTTCCCTAAGGCCCCCAACATTGCTTTCTCCTTTGAGAACACTATTGATTGAGGTCTTAGGTTATAGTCTCTACGGAAAGCATTGTGAAGTTAAAGTGCTTAATATTCACATACTCAGATATAAAAGGTACCAGAGAGCTCAAACATTTTCTAGAAACACACCCAGGAAAACATCACATCTTTTTCTAAAATACTTTACAGCAGCAAAAGCTTTGGTCCTTACCTGAAGGTGGGTCCATTCTGTATTTATTCTCTTGACACCAACCAACTGGTCGAAGTCTGTAATCCAAGTAAAACAACCACTGGTCATAGGATTCAGTGTCCTCCAATCCCACATAGCGAAGGCGTAATCTTCCTCCAACATTTTCAATCACACTAACTATCCAGTACTGAAAAGGGCTCTGGGAATCCTGAAGTTCTATTAAGGAACCAACTGTAATGAGGTCTATAGGGCCTTTCCCTCGCAGAGGCTGTTTAAACAGAAGCAAAACTCCTTATTTTAAACTTTATTTTAAGGTTCTCATGGAAACAGATGACAGCAGAAGATAATATTTTTTCACACCATCATCCAAGGTACTGGTGAACAGTCTGGCGTTCCCTCCACCCCATCCTTGCCCAGCCCATGCCCCGCCCCTTCCCTTTCCTCCCTCCCACACATCCATGTACCCCATTCCATATCCAACAACAAAAAAATCACAAGTCAATAGAAAATAACAGTTTATGCTAAGTTCTCACCAAACAAATCACCCTTCCCAGATAAAATTGCTTTTGTTAACAATCAGTATGCTTTCAAGAAGAGTTCTACCCAAATTTGCCTGGATCTAGAGAACATGTGGTAGCCAACGGTCTACTTTTACAATAGACAGATATTTCTAATATGGAGCATTCAATTTACACCATGACTCTTTCCCAGACATTCATCTTACTCTACTGGCCGCTACTCTGATGACCAAGATGCTCTCATACTTTGATTATGTAATGAAGGCACGAGTGTGTGTTGATAACATGTCGAACACACAGTAATGATCAGCTAAATTAGACTACTATGTAAAATTATTTCTACACTTAACCTGATAATTGGTTGAGATAATTTATAATTACTGCCCCTTGTAAGAAACCTTCTTAGCATATGATAGCATATGAAAAGGGTGTTTGTTCAGCCAGCTTTGAAGGCAAATATGTTTTAGAAAATTAACATAGTGAGACAATTTGTCCTTTTTGAAAGGATGAACTATCATCATTTTGATTTGTTAATGAACAATTAAAACAGTAGCTCTAAAGATATATAACAAATACATCAGGCAAAATCTTTACAAAATAAAACCCATTAACTATATTAGACAATGACATTCTAAAGTGTCAATATCATTTACGAAAAGAGGGAAAGTTTACGGTTAAGAGAATATGATACTGTCAAAATCCACACCTGATTAGAGAATATGATACTGTCAAAATCCACACCTTATTACTTATTACTTGTTGTTCACTAAGTTTTCCCCTTTTTAGGGGCATTCTTAAGAAAAACAGACTAGGTAATTCAATAATTACTTATGACGCAGTGCCTTTCTCTTCCTGTTCTATTATATAAATATAAATACTAAAATGTTTCATCATAAAATTATTTTCAAATAAACCATCAAGATTTCAGATTAAACTATTTCTTTTCTTCAATACATTAAAATTTCCTTGGCTACACTGAAATACGATCTGCCATTCCTCCTCTTGTTTTTACAAGAGAAGTTAATTCAATTATTGGTTAATGTGTGTATGTTCAAATCTTGGGGTTATGCATCCGAAATAGAACATTTAACGGAACCACTTATCAACGTACTCCAAGAGACTATATTAGCACATACATAATCTTGTCACCTGTTCAAAACAGTTATTCTACAGGATTTGATTTACATTCACTCATATAGGAAAGAGGCTTAAAGATATAGGACAGTAGGAAGACGTCCTGGCATATCGTGATTTAAAAATTGGATTCGCATAGAGCGAATTTTTCCATTTGCTGATTGCATCACAGGGGAGGTTTCAGCAATGCCTTTCAAATCAGTCACCTAAGTTATTCAGGACAAAATAGGAGGGGAGGCTATTCGGATGTCAGTGTCTGCGGAAAGCACGAATCTGCTGAAGGATATATGCAAAGGTGCTGTCAGGTCTGAGCTCACGTAACTGGGGTGCTTCAGAGATACATTAGATGTATAACAACAATACATACACCTTCCAGGAGGTTGGCGGGCGCTGTCCTCGAACCGGTCAAGTCACGTATGAGAAATTCTGTCCAGTCTGTATACTTCTCTTTGATTGCTGGCAAGACAAAGGAGAAAAAAAAAAAAAACATTTCAACACAGCAGCTAAGTATCCAATCAACTTAAAATCACAGCAGTTTTCTCTATGTAGGTTTGATTTCAATGTTTTTCTTAACCTTCATCACCAAGCTTAAGTCAATACTAAACCTTCATCACCATGCTTAAGTAAATACTAAAATTGAGACCGAAAATGTGTCTCTAAGTAGTGACTTGACACGTACCACATGCCTGGGCACCAAGGAGATGAAAGAATCCGAAGTCTTACAACCTATTTAGAAACTTTTCACAGATCACAAAGAAATGCTAAAGTATACAATTCAGGAGGTTCCAAGAAGAGAGAGAGCAGTGAGGCTAGGGAAATCAGAGAAAGGCTTTCCAGGTTGGAGAATCAAAGCAGGCCCTGAGTTAACATAAAAGGTTTATACAGTTGCAGAAGAGGAAGGAATCTGCAGACAGAGAAATGGGCACAAAATAACAAGAGGGGTGGACTGAAGGTGAAATGGAGAAACAGAGAAACGGGGAAAATAAGTAGTCCCCTCCATATCCATGGGTTCCCCATCCCTGGGTTCAATTCAACCGAACATCAAAAACACATGGGAAAAAATGCATCTTTACTGAACATGTACACTTTTTCTTGTTATTATTCGCTAAAATCTCCAGTGTAACACTATTTATACAGCATCTATGTCAACAGGTGGTTTAAGGTCTGCAGGAAGATGTGCATAGGTGATGTGTGAGCTATACTACTTTCTGTGCGAGACTTGAGCATCTGCAAATTTTGGTATCCTTGGGGGTCCCGAAGCCTGTCCCCCAGGGGATCTCAAGGGATGACTGCACAGTAAACAGTCAGGCTAAGGCACACTCCAGGCACACAGCACTGGGAAATAATACTGAGTGGTAGGAATAAACTATGGACAGTCCAGGAAGTCAACACAGACGCTTAACAAACAGGACATCTCTGTATAAAATGAATCCGGCAAATACTATAAGGGTTTGAATGGAAAGAAAAGAGTCTAAAAGCAGGGAAACTGAGGCTGCTTCAGTTATCTAAGTAGAAAAGTGACAGGACTCAAAATAGGGGTGACAGCCCTGTGAATAAGGAAGGAATGTATCTGAGGCCTCCTCTGAAAAAGAAATACCCGACTGTGGAGGGCAACATTCTACAAGTGCTCGGAACCCAAGACCTGAGAAAAGCGTATCTCCTTGGCATGTCTCCCAAGCGACAGATCTCCAAATGCCTCACTGGGCTACACCCGCATCCCTGAGGGACCTGAGCCTTCCAAGGGCACCAACAGATGGATGTGCAAAGTCAGCATAAATGACAGCGAGACCCTAGCCCCAGATTAACCACCCACCACAACTGGCTCTCCCTGTGGGCAGCCCGGGATCCACCCAGGACTTTACTCAGCCCCAGTAAAGGTCCAAGACCCAAGTCGTTTGTGCATTGTTTAGGTTCTTCAAAGGCTTGATGCAACCCTTCTGGCTCAAACCTAAAGCAGTGAAATTACTATAAAAGGGAAGTTGGCCATAAGGGTGTGGGGCAGATCTGGGCCCCAACGGGGGTTCCACCATCACTGGATGCATGACTTTGAATAATTTACTCAATTTCTCTTAGACTCTTTTCTAGCCAATCAAAGGGTGCCAGGTTGCTAACAATATTTTGCTTCTAAGGGGTGTTCTAAGGACTAAAGGAGAGATATATGCAAATAAAATATAACCAACCCAGGCACACACCAACCAATTAACAAGTATTAGCTCTTGTTTTATTAAAAACATGTACTAAATTATTACATATATCTTTGTAATCTGCTGGTTATTGATTATTCATACCCATGATATCCAGACTGAAACTTCCAATGAGCTTTGGCAGAACTGCCAGTAGAATGGAGGCCAACATACAAGCCAAGTAGTGGCCAGACCTGCTGCTTCATCACTAACGTGCCTCTCAAGTCAACATCCACCCACGCCCAAGGACGATCATCAGACCAAGAGCAAAACCAGCATGCACGGAACTCAGGCAAACAAGGCTGAGTCCAGCTTTACCTTATATGGCAACGTCTTAGCCTCACCCCGCTTATAATAAAGAATAACTCATCTGTCCACTTCTATCACTACATTTTTTTCTCAAATAAAATGTCACCTTCCTTATTTTATACATACATACTCACATGGAAATACAGACACAAAAAATACTGTATGCTCGGCACTTTGGGAAGCTGAGCACAAAACTGTGTTCTTGTGTTCTCTTGCTTTGTTATAAATGTAGTCATCATTTTTCAAATGCTATACCCTTTTCAAAAGTGGCCCTCTTGCATGGCTAGGGTCACTGAGATGAAAACAAAGATACACAGGCCAAATGAATTAAAATCTGGACTCACGCTATGCTTTACAAAGACCTTTCATTTACCCCCTCTGTTTTGTTCCTCCTAACAATGCTAACAGGGGCTTCTTCTTCACTAACTCTTGCCCAAGTTCACAGAAAAAAACTAGACAGAGCGGCCAGGTGTGGTGCCTCACACCTGCAATCCCAGCACTTTGGGAGGCCAAGGCAGGTGGATAACAAGGTCAGGAGTTCAAGATCAGCCTGGTCAATATTGTGAAACCCCATCTCTACTAAAAATAGAAAAATTAGCCAGGTGTGGTGGCGGGTGTCTGTGGTCCCAGCTACTTGGGAGGCTGAGGCAACAGAATAGCTTGAACCCAGGAGGTGGAGGTTGCAGTGAGTCGAAATCACGCCATTGCACTCCAGCCTAGGCGACAGAGCGAGACTCCATCTCAAAAAACAAAACAAAAACCTAGAAACAGCCTCAAGCCCCCAAGTGTTCAGAGCCCGATCTCACATGGAGTCTTTCCACTAGATTCTCTGATTCTCCAAAGCTTTTGCAAACAGATAAACCAGTAATTTACATTGCAGGCATGATGGAGATCATATGAAAATGACTCACATAAGTTTCAAGATTGGGACAAAATCTACAACTGTACCCCAAAAACATGCATTTCGTATCTCATTACAAAAGAAGAACAATTATTATAATCCAGTGATAAATGGTCCTGTGCCTAACACAGGTCATCTATATCCAACTACAGGAAGAAAGCTCTATTTTCCACAGGGTTGTTTCTAACATGCGTGTGATCCAAGTTCATGTTTAAGTGAAAATTTTTAAAATATGCAAGCACCCTATGAAGTCACTGCACAATGCTGAAATTTAAATTGTCCAAGTCACAGCAAGGGAGCTCCAGGGAGAGCGCTGACATTTACATCTTACGAGCCTCGAGTTCCCAGAAGTCCTATAGCTTTCCTTTATATGCGTCTGCACAAGACTCAAGCAATCTTTTATGAGTCAGACTATCTAAACGAATTGCTCTCCATGAAAGATGTATCTATAAAGCCATAAACGTACACAGACCACTTTAGGTTAAAAAGTAGAAAAGAAATGTTCTCAAGAATCTGGCTAATTTTATAAGAAAAACTGTATCAGTCAACATTTAGCTCTCAAAGCTCTAAATGTTCAAATGTACCATAAACCTATTACAATAAATATTGCCATAAAATAAAAACTAAGTATAATCAATTTACAATTCCGAGTCCATGGAGTTACCTTAACCACTGATTAATTCAGTTAAATCCTGGTAAATAAAATTTGCCTCGCAATTCCTTAGAATTCACTGCAATAGAAGCTAATTGGCATTGCTTAGTGTGACCATTAAACTTCTAACTCGAAATTTTAAAACTATAAACTTTATTCTGCAGCACGTCTCTCTTCCAAGACTCCAACTCAGCACTCTCAGCTGTAAGCCAAATCCTTGTCTATGATCATGATCTTATTCTTCAAATTGAAGGACCAATCCACACATGAAACATCGCGAAACTCAAAACCTGCCCTGCACCCAACAACGGCATCAAAGGAGAACTCTACAGCAGGAAAGAAATGATCAGGGAGAAAAACACTCCGCAATTTCAGGTGGAGGAAGGTTTACCCACAACTTGGTAATCATCGCTCCATGCTTTCAACTGATAAAGGCGAACTCCTAGAAAGTCATAAGAAACAAACAAACAAAAAAATCAGAAACTTTTTACCACATTCTCATGAACATTTTTTCAAGGTTTTACTTAGTTATAATATTACACAAGCATTCCACTATACCTTTTAAAAATCCAAGTACCATTCCACTAATGCCCCACTTGGAGAGGTGCCCACATCACAGTGAAGGAAGGAATCATGAAGTTAGGTTTCAGAACTCAAGTTCTGAGCTTGAGTTACACACACATATGCTTCTTGAGGACATGTAAAGATGGACCCAAATCCCACAAATGCTTTATTAGGATTATAAAGCTGCCGAGCTGGACATGGTGGCTCACACCTGTAATCTCAACACTCTGGGAGGCTGAGGCAGGAGGATCTCTTGAAACCAGGAGTTCAAGACCATCCTGGGTAACACAGCAAGACCCCATCTCTACAATTTTTTTTTTTTTACTTAGCTGGGCATGGTAGTGGGTGGCTGCAGTCCCAGCTGCTTGGGAGGCTAAGGCAGGAGAATGGTGTGAGCCCAGGAGTTTGAGGCTGCAGTGGGCTATGATCACACCACTGCACTCCAGCGTGGGTAACAGAGTAAGAACATGTCTCTAATAAAAGGAAAAGAAAGAAAGCTATCTACAAATCGAGTCCCAGATAAAGGCAGAAGATTAGCATCACTTTTTCAGAAACTGGGGAAACATCACTAATGTTGGATTTCGAGCCCTATCGAGTGCACATAACGTAGAGTCCGAAGCTGGGTCACCTCTCAGGGACGCGACCTGTATAGACCGGGCTGTGGGTACAAAGCCTGTGGTCAGGACTGCCCATGCAGGGAGATGATGAACAAGGAGACCCATGCTGGGGTCAGGAGGACAAGCACTGTCGGCCCAGGCTCCTCAATGCCTTCCCATGTCACAGTAGAACAGACAGGTCTGCTGAGACCAGCCACCCCATGCCTACCCTTTCTCTGAGAGATGAGGGGAGTAATTAGAATGAAGAGAAAGGCCATTTTCACTCAAACCCACGCTAGCCCACAGGAAGGGAGTTCGAGTCCCATCTCCATGTGCTAGCATTTAAACACAAGGGTATTTCATTTTTTGTTGTCTTTCTGGGCAATTTTCTGAACTTACTTCCAATCAACCCTTCTTTGAATTCATTCCGTGGGTCACAGTTTTAGTCTGCAATGTTTCTTTCTTGCTTCTGGTAGTTCCTTCCTTCTAAAACCTTTTCTTTAACAAGGTGCCCTTTTCAAAACCTCTCATTATGGTAATGAGAGGTGTTTCTCTTCCCCTATTCCCCGGGTCCTCTCTGATTCCTGGGGGCTGTTTTGTTGTTTCTTCATCTCATCCTGCCCTCTTTGATCAGAAGCTTTCCTGGGGTGTCTAGCCAACAATGGTCATGCATCAGACTTATATGAGACAACAGAAACCCTGGAGAGGCTGGTGTCCTGGGCAGAGGGGTCTGACTCAGAGCGTAGGCACTGGAGTAATTCCCCTTCTAAGAAGCTGCCTTCCACACTAGCAACAGGGGTTCTCCCCAGACAATTCGGTCCACTTTTTCAGAGATGAGGCAGAGGGATAAATATCTGGCTTCTAGTCCTTGGTTGTAGCCATGGCAGGGGTGGAAGAAGGACAGAATCCATGAAGTGATCTGACTATGGGTATCCCACGGAACCCTGTTATTTTCAGCCTCACATGGGACTCCCGCCCACCCGGCATTCAAAGTCTCTAAGGTGAGCCTCCCCAGCTGCAGCCCCCACACTAATTTGGTAGTCATGGAGCATTATCAGCTTCCAGGCTGCCAGAAACATTGTGAAATCCCTTCTCCATGCTGGTGGCCTTTAAGTTCTTTGTGTTGTTGGTATATGTACTTTTTATTTTCTCACTACCATTTTAATGGGGTCTCTGGAGGAAAAAGAGATAAATAAGAGTGCTTAATCCACCGAAACTCCTCCTAGCTCACAAGAGAACCGAGCCTTCTCTCCACGAGATGTCAGGTAGCAGCCTTTGACTTCTCAGGGGAAGACGTTTTTAACATTGACTTTGCTAAAGGAAAAAGGAGGCAACAGTAGACTTCAAATGATAAAAGGAAACACTTGCTCTTACTATTAAGAAAAAAGCATGACAGAGTTCTTTCCCTTGGAGATTTGTAAAGAAGAACCTACATTAATTTTTCATATAAGGTTCAAATTAGATTGTTCCTACAAACAAAAGGATAGATCACAAAATGATTCAACAGGATTGACAAGCTTCTAGTGCTACCTACTACTGGGGTTCAAACACATAGATAAAAGTGTTGCTGTCTTTAATAATGAATGTAACCCAGATGAAGATATAACTTGTGAAGAATGTCAGAAAAATTACACTTACACACACACACACCCCTTAGTACCTGTCATATAAAGATTTTGGGAGGACAAGTTTCATTTCAACCTTTCAAGACTCTTTCAGTTGTAAAAATACACTTGTATGATTAAGAAAAGAAATAGTATCATTTTGTTGTAAAGAATAGGAATTAGGCGGGGCGCAGTGGCTCATGTCTGTAATCCCAGCACTTTGGGAGGCTGAGGGGGGCGGATTACCTGAGGCCAGGAGTTCAAGATCATACTGGCCAACATGGTGAAACCCAGTCTCTACTAAAAATACAAAAATTATCTGGGCACGGTGGCAGGCACCTGTAGTCCCAGCTACCAGGAAGGCTGAGGCAGAATTGCTTGAACCTGGGAGGTTGCAGTGAGCCAAGATCGTGCCACTGTACTCCAGGCTAGGTGGCAGAGCAAGACTCCATCTCAAGAAAAAAAACAAAAAAAAATAGGATTTAACAAAGACATTATCTAAGAATTGCTGGAAGCAAACAACACAGCCCTATCAGTGATGACATTAGGGTGAAAGGAGAAAAACAAGTGGTATCAAACTCGTAATAATCCACATCATATGAATATTTAATATTTATGCCACAATCATTAAAACTGTAGACAGGATTTATGCACACCCTTAAAAAGGCCTTTGTTACCTAACATTCTTTCTATTCATCGCTTAGGGTTTTCTACAGGGTTGGAAATGAACACAGGAGAGTTGCCGTTGGCTGATATTAGCTCACTACAGAGTCATACGTGATTTTTAACGGCAACTACTTCATTAGGCAACTGTGAGAATGAAATGAGAAATTAAACATAAACTTCCTAACACTTTTTACTCAAGTGCAGTATCAGTCCTTGTAAAAAGTAAATATTCTAGGCCGGGCACGGTGGCTCAAGCCTGTAATCCCAGCACTTTGGGAGGCCGAGGCGGGCGGATCACGAGGTCAGGAGATCGAGACCATCCTGGCTAACACGGTGAAACCCCGTCTCTACTAAAAAATACAAAAAAACTAGCCGGGTGAGGTGGCAGGCGCCTGTAGTCCCAGCTATTCGGGAGGCTGAGGCAGGAGAATGGCATAAACCCGGGAGGCGGAGCTTGCAGTGAGCCGAGATCCGGCCACTGCACTCCAGCCTGGGCGACAGAGCGAGACTCCGTCTCAAAAAAAAAAAAAAAAAAAAAAAAAAGTAAATATTCTTTGATGATGCAATATTACCGAAGAATACTTACGATTCATTCAAATGTTTATTTAATACTGTTTGTTTTGAGAAGAACATATATAAAATATTTTAAACTGGTGTTTTCATTATAACCTAATGATTTCCTACAATCCAAAATTAACTTCTAAAGGCCACGCACAGTGGCTTATGCCTATAATCCCAGTACTAGGAGGTCAAGGTGGGAGGACTGCTTGAGCACAGGAGTTGGAGACCAGTCTGGGTAACATAGTGACGCCCTGTCTCTTATTTTAAAAAAATAAATAAATTAAATTAAAGAAAAGCAAAATTAACTTTTAGTAAACTTGTACATCAGGTCATGGATATAAAGTTATGGTCACCAGCATAAAATCACAGAGCAATATTAATTTGAAAAATTATGATTAGAGTAAAAATTCCTTCCAGAGTATGATGATCCTTAATAGCCTTCTAGTCTCTTATGTGCTCGCCCTAACTTGGATACTAATGCTAGTTTTGTCACCACGATCACATCTTAAACATCTGCAAACTGGTACCAAAATGAAGTATCTCTCACAGAAAATAATGTCCAGGGTAAACTGTCACAGGAATCCAATCCATTTTTAGCTTCAACTCCCTTTCCTCACATTCTTATAAAATCAATCACTTGTTATATGGCAGTAAAATGCAACCTCCCTGGTTCAACTTAGCAAAAAACACTCATAACACAGCAGGGTACGCTGTGCGTACAGAGCATCACGGCCGTTGCTGGCGGGTGTTTTTGATGAGGGCAGGATCGGTAGTGAAGAGATGGTGTGCAATATGAATGTTTACACGTGGTTATTTACCTGCTTAGTTTTTAATTTGCATGACACATCGTTCAGCAGTTTCTGTAGTCTAGATTCCTTCCACATCCAAACCAAACTTTTCTTCTTCATTTTATGCACAAGAGCACAAAGAAAGAAAAACAGTATCCTTGAGATCATTGTAAAACTTAGAATGCAAACCAGATTTCTCCACAGCTATGCTTCAGTCTGGCTGCCCTGCAACTTTCCGTTTCATCAGTGCAGTGACTCCAGCAACGCGCGCAAGTCACACTGCATAGAAGAGGAATTCACTCTCATGATTCTCCCTGTTTAAATAAGGCACCTGCCTGAGTATGTATGTATCTGCATTTGTTTGTTTGTTTGTTTGTTTTCTTTTTTGAGACAGAGTCTCGCTCTGTCGCCCAGGCTGGAGTGCAGTGGCACAATCTAGGCTCACTGCCTGCCAGGTTCTGCCTCCTAGGTTCAAGCAATTCTCCTGCCTCAGCCTCCGGAGTAGTTGGATTACAGGCGTGTACTACCGCGCCTGGCTAATTTTCGCATCTTTAGTAGAGATGGAGTTTCACCATCTTTGCCAGGCTGGTCTCGAACTCCTGACATCAGGTGATCCGACCATCTCGGCCTCCCAAAGGACTGGGATTATAGGTGTGAGCCACCACTCCCAGCTAGCAATGTTTTATTGAGGGAATTTGGGGGAATTGTGTGACACCTTTTACCAGCCCCTGGGAAGAATCTGTAGTGCTGACCACCGGGAGCAGTGGTAGGGCTGCCCCCAGCGGGGACACACAGAGGAGAGCTGTGCTTCCTCACCAGCATTTCATATGCTTGGTATTTTTGTCTTGGACATTGCAGTAGCTTCCTGCTGGCTTTAGCACACAGCAAGGACTTCCACTGCCACCCTGAGAGGGATAGCCACGGTAGGTCTGGAGCAGAATGAAGTGAAGAAGTGGCATATTTTGAAAAGATGGTTCTGGTCACATTATTATCTGCACCCAGGCAAGAGCAGAAGCAGGAAGCCCTGCAAGGGGGCCACTGCGGTTCCTCAGCCAAGAGCTTGGCAAGCATGCTGTTCAACGGCAGAGGTGACGAGACTGCGTCAGATTCGCCACTTCAATCATCTCACAGAAACAGAGTCAGGGGATGGGCACCTGAGGCTGGCAGCAGGGGTAGAAAATTTCAGCTTGAAAGGAGTAGACTTTAGAGACCCACGGCATCACACGGGGACCGTAGTTCATAATAACGCATTGTGTATTTCAAAGTTGCTAAGAGTCGATTTTTAACATTCTCAGCACACACAAAAAAAAGACACTAAGTTGCTAAGGTGATGGATATCTCAATCAGCATGATTTAATTTTTTTGCAATGTATGCACGGGTCAAAACATTGCATTGTACCCCATAAATAGATACAATTATTATCTGTCAATTTTGAAAATATTTATGTATTTATTTTGAGATGGAGTCTCACTCTGTCTGGAAAGCACTGGCGCAATCTCGGCTCACTGCAACCTCCGCCTCCCGGGTTCAAGTGATTCTCCTACCTCAGCCTCCCGAGCAACTGGGATTACAGGCACACACCACCATCTCCAGCCTCAGCTTCCCAAGTAGCTAGGACCACAGACGCGCCCCACCACATCCAGCTAATTTTTGTATTTTTAGTAGAGACCAGGTTTCACCATGTTGGCCAGGCTGGTCTCGAACTCCTGACCTCAGGTGATCTGCCCACCTCGGCCTCCCAAAGTGCTGGGATTACAAGTGTGAGCCACCGCGCCTGGTCAAAGTATTTGTTTTTTTTAAATATGAAGGTAAAGCTAATGGGATTTGCTGATGGGCTGCAAGAGAAGTATAACACAGAAATGTCCCTGAGGCTTTCTGGCCCAAGCACTTGAGGAATGGAGCAGGCCTTTACTGAGATGGGGCAGATTCAAGGGACGCAAATACCAAGGGAAAGCTCCACGCGCCCTCATAGTCGTTAAGATCATTAAGATGACTATGAGATACTGCATCACAGCTAGACTGCATAATAAAGAGACCCAAAAACATAAAACATGGTGTAAGCACAAAGTTTCTCTCTCTCTCTCTCTCTCTCTCTCCTCTCTCTCTCTCTCTCTCTCTCTCTCTCTCTCTCTCATCCAGGGCAGCTGATACAGGGTGATACAGAGCTCTGCTTCCCAAGATGTGTTAGGAGTCCTGGGTCCTTCAATCCTGTCACTCTGTTCTAAGGGAGGGCAGGGAAACAGATGGTTCACACATCCCAGCCCACGGAAAGAGGGAAAGAACATAAGTAAAGATGAACAATTTCCATCTCATCAGTTACATGTATATCACAGAGATCATTTCCTCGCCGGGCATGGCCACATCTTCATAGTACAATAGGAGGTATGTCCCAAAGGGAGTTCTCTGGAGCAGTGAGCTAGGACAGAGCCCAGCTGGAGGTACTGAACCCACATTTATTCAGGTTCCCCATGAAATGCATACTGCCCCACTGCTAGGGCGGGGGAAGGTACTGTAATTACTGTTTATCCCCTAATATCATGGCTGTTTTCTATGCTTACAAGAAAGGAAACCCACAAAATGGAAAGATGCTTCCAATAAAAAGCATGCCCACTCACCCAGAGGCATCTCTATGGGGTAAGAGGATGGGATGTAAACCCTTGGTCCATGTAGATTTTGCTTTCCTCCGGTGAAACCTCATCCTAAACCTGTAACATACGATGTAGAATTTGTCTCTGACCCTAGCATGTAACAGTAAGACTGGACAGAACCCACTTTGCATTGTCCAAGTATCTAGACTCTATCTGGACAGCCATGTGCCCAGCTAATTCTCTTTCCAAGTAATAAAAATATTCAAGAAGGAAGGAATAATCAATCTTGTCAAAGGCTGCTGATAGGACAAGTGAGGTGAAATCTGACATTAGATGCTTAATTTTTGTAACACAGTTACTCTAAAATTAATTCGGATGGTTAATTTTTGTAACATTGTTACTCTAAAATTAATTCCTAGGTGCAGAACAGCAAAGGACTTCCTAGTTATCAGCAAACTGCTCTCCAAAGTCATTCTCACAACTTCATCATCCCCAATGTTCTCCGTCCTTGGGAGTATTTTATATAATCAGACTTCTTAAATTTTCACTAATCTGAAGCATATGAAACTGCCTTTTTCCTTTGCTTTTTTGTTTTACAGATCGTCGTGCTGTTTAGTATCATTACACTATGACAACTCAGGCTTCCCCTCTGGGAACTGCCCATTCACATCCCCTGTATATATTTCTCTACAGACTCTTTTTAAAATATACTTGTTAATGGTTTATGTATCAAGAGAAACTGTTTGTTAGCCCACATATCTGTGCTTCATGGTTCAGAAACACAGGTCAGTGACAAACTTCTAGGTAATTCAACCCAAATAAATTCCTTATATTCCAAAATCACATTGCATCCTGAAAGATGCCAGCCTTTCTCATCTCTTCAAAATCTTTCATAGAATTATAATTCTTGTAAAAGTCTGTATCTGCCTTTTTCCTTGGTTCAGCCACAGCAAACTGAGACAGAGCTGCAACCCCCAGAGATACGACGAATGCTCCAACAACATGTTTGTGTTCCTGTGTCTACAATATTCGTCTGGCTGCCCACTCCAGGAGACTGGGACCACCTACGCCCACTGT
The DNA here is from genome assembly GCF_024542745.1 of Macaca thibetana thibetana. Lineage (NCBI taxonomy): Eukaryota > Metazoa > Chordata > Mammalia > Primates > Cercopithecidae > Macaca > Macaca thibetana. Next base: position 7,211,675 of record NC_065586.1, read on the forward strand.
GTCCAAAACCACACACCCAACACCTCCAACAACTGGCCAACAAATAGTAGGTTACACCTCCAACAACTAATAGGCCACAGATGAACTTGAGTCACAAGAAGGAAAGGCTGGCAGATTTAGACAGCTTTAGAAATTGTATCTGTTTCACTAATCTTTTGATGACATACAACTTGCTGAATTCAGACTAAGAGCCACCGTGACCATAAATATTCACTGCACAGACCTTTCATTGAAATACGATTTAACTCAGCAGCATGCCACGGCATTCACAAACGTACTGCCATTTCTTTTTCTTTTTTTTGTATTTGCATAGTGTGTAACTGCTTACATAAGTGAATTATCACTTGCAATGTTTGTTTCAGCATGTGTAACCTAGAAAGCCAGGTATCAGTCCGTTTAAGTGTTTTGTCACTTAGTATCTTGTGTGATAAAGACACACATTTAATATTTTTCTGGAGTTCTCTGCTGTATGATTAGCCCATTAGGTAACACCAATACTGTTCATGTCAGACAAGGGAAACACCCAGAGATGAAAGAAAATCCAGGTACTACACAACAGGGCTTTAATCCCAAAGGACCTAACGCTTTCTCTGAAGTTCCCAAGAAGATCTTAGTGCTAGAAACAACCAGAATTTGCTAAAGAAACGCCACAGAGATGGAAACCATTTATGACTTTCTCGAAACGCACAACCCACACTACTCTGCAAGGAATCTTTAAGAGTCTACGAGATAAATAACCTCTAAAACTATCAGATGAAATTTAACACCTTATCACTGTTCACTGGCTAAAGATTTTTATCCAATAAAGTATGGAATCTCTCATTCTTTCACATTTTCTGCAATCCTTCTCTAGCTGCCAATAGCTCACTTTCATAGATGTTACTGCTCCTGCTTTTAAACATTTTCCTGCTTTTAAAGAATCCCCTTCCAAAGAGTCAGCCACTTTTCTTCCATTCTCCACTAAAAAGAAGAAAAAAAAAATTCTTACAGTTCTTTTTATTAGTTCACTCTGCAGAGAAACTGTCAAGACTGAATTGACATATCACACAGGTCCAAGGCTCTAAGTTCAATGGAATAAGACAGTCGCTTGTTAAAGATTTTCTTCTCCTAGGTCTCACTCTATTTTTCATACTTGACTTACTTCTTCCTGTAAAGTTACTTCCTTTCCTGAAGCAAAAGAACTTCCATTCACATTTTTCCCAATATTCCCGTCAGGTCTACGAGAAAGAGACAAACTTGCAGCAAGTTTACATTAACATGCCCTTTGGTATCTGACATTAACATGCCCTTAGGTATCTGATGAAATGAGTCGGCCTCTCCTTCAACAGGATTTAGGTTGCTGTCTGTGATGGTTACTTTTATGTCAATTTGCCTGGGCCACAGTGCCCAGATACGTGGTTGAACCCTACTCTGGATTTTTCTGGGAGGGTGATTTTGGGTGAGATTAACATCTTAATTGCTGGGCTTTGAGTAAAGCAGGCCGCCCTCCCTGGTGTGGGTGGGCCCCGTTCAGTTGAAGGCCTGGCTAGAACAAAAGACTGACCTCCCCTGAGCAACAGGGAATCCTCCAGCAGGCAACCAGATTCCATCCCAGCAGCGGCTCTTCCTGGGTCTAAAGCAGACGGCCTTGGACTGGAACTGCAACTCTTCCCTGAGTGCCCTGCCTGCCACCCTGCCCAGTCAAAGCTCAGACTCACCACACCTCCACAGTCATGACAGTATCTATATATACACACATTATATTGGTTCCATTTCTTTGGAGACTCCTAACACACTGCCTTACCGTTACTATTCTAAAGGTTCAGCAGGCAAAAAGAACAAAAACACTCCTAGAAAAGGGAAAACAGCAATGAATCAGTCATCAGACAGCTCTTGTAGGCTGTGCCTTGGAGGGTGCACAGAAGGAATACTGAGATAGCCTTGCACTCACTGAGAAAGCTGCAAAACACAGGAAATGGCAAGATCCAGATGGCACTACCTGGGTTGGAGTCCCAGCTACATCCACATTGGCTGTGTGACATCAGAAAAGCCGTCTAACCTCTCCAGGTGCGTTTCCTCACTTGTAAAACAAGCCTACTAGCTGGACCACCTGGTAGGTCCTCCTGAACACTAAGTAAAATAACCATGCACAAGAAGGTTCTCAGCACAGGGCTGGGCAGGGGCTCAGAGCTAAATAAAGGAAGAGGAGGAGAGCGAAAAGGAGGGGGAGGAGGAGTGGGAGCGGGAGGAGAAGCCAGAGGAGGATGAGGAGGCCATGGCCCCAACCACTCTGATGAGCTACTGCAGAGAAACAAGGCGATTTTAAAAACTACTTGGAGAGATTTTCATTAATGTTACATTTTAAAATTTTGAAACAAAAGCCAAACAATGATCAAAGTCATATAATTGTTTCAAATAGGAAGAGAAAACTGAATTCAGTGTTAAATTATAAATTTGTTATAATTTTTTGCTTCACGACGACACACACACTCAGCACACACACGGGTGTGACCTGGGTGAAAATGTGGCCTCAACACCTGTACATCTGAGGATGGTATCTGCAATGTGTCTGCCTCCCATGCCCTCCCTGTTATCAGCACCCCCACCACCTCCACAATGGGAGCACCACGGGCTGATTCATATTCTCAACCCAGGGGGCTCTCACTTTTGCCCAAAGATGGAATCCACCCTCAGTGGGGTTTGCAGGTGAGGCCTGGAGGTGGCCGTGCTGCTGCTGGCTGCTCGCCCGGCACCCAGAGGCCTTCACTCACAATCAACTGCAGCTTGCCCTTCGCCAATGAGTGCCAGATTTCTGCATCAGAAAATAATTGGAATTCCAGGCAACTGGAGAGATCCTGTCTCTCGGGATTCCCCTAATAGCCATCCTCTGCGAGGTATGTCCAGGGAGCAGAAAAAAGGTCAACACACTCTGCACTTCCAGTTTCTTCTCAGAGTCTCACTCCAAACCCTGACCATGATGTCCCCACTCACTGTCCCGAGCACTCCCCAGAGAGACTGAGACCTCCACCCTGTGCACGTGATCTAGTCCAACTGATGCTCAGACTCTCCATCCTGGGTCACCACATGTGAACTGCTGGAATGTCACTTACCCGAAAGCCCAACAGCCAGGCCAGTTCCCTGGCTCCGGACAGGCCTGTTCCTGAAGTCTCAGTCTGACCAGTTATCGCCTCCTCTAAAGCAAAGGTTCTTAACTTGTCAACAGGTCTGGGATAGGATTCCCAGGGTTCACGAGCCCATACAATGAAGTACAAGGCTGTGAAGTGTGTGTGTGAGTGTATACATATGGCGTATGTGTGTCTATGTGTGTATGTGTATGTATGTGTATGTATGTACGTGTATATGTGCATGTGTATACACGTATTTGCATGTGTGTGCATATGCTCGTATGTATATGTGTACGTGTGTGTGTCTATGTATGTGTATATATATGTCTGTGTGTGTGCGTGTGTGTGTGTGTTTGTGTATGTGTGTATATGTGTGTCTGTGTGTGTGGGTCTAACACCTCTTCCAAGAAGTTTCATTGGATTCATCAGATTCTCAGAGAACTCCATGACCCCCGGAAAGATTACGAACAACTACTGCATAGAAAATATTATTACATTAAAATGTAGCTCTGGGCTGGTCGTGGTGGCTCATGCCTATCATCCCAGCACTTTGGGAGGCCGAGGCAGGTGGATCACCTGAGGTCGGGAATTCGAGAGCAGCCTCGCCAACATGGTGAAACCCCGTCTCTACTACAAAATACAAAAATTAGCCCAAATCAACAGAATATACATTCTTCTCAGTGCCACATGGCACTTATTCTAAAACCATAAAAACCCTAGAAGAAAACCTAGGCAATACCATTCAAGACATAGGCATGGGCAAGGACTTCATGACAAAGTGAAGCCAAAAGCAATTGCAACGAAAGCCTAAATTAACAGGTTCTAATTAAACTAACTAGCTTCTGCACAGCAAAATAAACTATCATTAAGAGTAAAGTGGCAACCTACAAAATGGGAGAAAATTTTTGCAATCTACCCATCTGACAAAGGGCTTATATCCAGAATTTAAAAGGCACTTAAACATATTTACAAGAAAAAAACAAACAACCCCATCAAAAAGTGGGCAAAGGATATGAACAGACACTTCTCAAAAGAAGACATTTACGTGACCAACAAACATATGAAAAAAAGCTCAACATCACTAATCATCAGAGAAATGCAAATCAAAACCATAATGAAATACCATCTCATGCCAGTCAGAATGGTGAATATTAAAAAGTCAGGAAACAATAGATGCTGGCGAGGCTGTGAAGAAGCAGGAATGCTTTCACACTGTTGGTGGGAGTGTAAATTAGTTCAACCACTGTGGAATACAGTATGGCGATTCCTCAAAGATCTAGAACCAGAAATACCTTTGTATGTGTCTTTATAGGATAATGAGTTATATTCCTTTGGGTGTGTGTATATATATATACACACACACACACACACACACAAACACACAAACACACACACAGTTTGGGTATATTTATTTTGGGTATATATAAATATATACCCAAAGGAATATAAATCATTCTACTATAAAGGCAAATGCACACAAATGTTTATTGCAGCAGTATTTACTATAGCAAAGACACGGAACCAACCCAAATACCCATCAATGGTAGACCGAATAAGGAAAATGTGGCACATATACAACATGCAGCCATAAAAAGGAATGAATACTATGCAGCCATAAAAAGGAATGAGATCACGTCCTTTGCGAGGACATGGATGAAGCTGGAAGTCATGATCCTCAGAAAACTAACACAGAAACAGAAAACCAAACACCGCGTGTTCTCACGCGTAAGTGGGAGTTGAACGTTGATAACACATGGACACAGAGAGGGGAACGTCACACACCAGGGCCTGCTGGGGGCTTGGGGGTGGTGGGGGGATGGGAAGAAACTTAGAGGACAGGTCAATAGGTGCAGCAAACCACCATGGCACACGTAACCTAAGTAACAAACCTGCACGTTCTGCACATGTATCCAGCTTTTGTTTTAAAGAAATAAAGAAAAAATAAAGACTAGAGACTAAGCAGGCTACACTCACACTGAGTAACAAATATCCTAGGGAGTACCTGCCACAGATGGATGACAGACTCCCACTCTCACTTCATGATGTTGAGTGGTTGACTCCAACATTCAAGGTAGTCTTTTGACAACATTCCTGGTCAACCCTGAGGCTTCTCATTCAGCGTGCCTGCATTTCGCACTGCCCTCTTCACACAGCTTTTAAAACACCCTCCTCAACCCCTGCCCACCCAGCCCGGGAATTCCGTCCCATGTGGCATGTGGTGCATGTCACACTTCACAGTATCTGCCCAGCTGTTCCCTACCGCTTCTGACAGCCCACTGCATTCTGTGAGAATGGAAAGGCATTACTCTCGTTCAAACTTTCTCCTCCAGGCCCAGCATCGTCTCTGGCACTGAGCAGAAATCTAATAAACAACTGGCAAATACACAAATGTATTTTTAAGAATCTTTTATACTTAGTGAGACAGAGCACTGGATTAAAGGTTAAACGACTTTCTGGACTATTTCTGTCGTTAGCTGCCAACTCCAAGAGAGCTGCTTAGACTCTTTGGAATTTAGCATTATACAGTTAGAAAGGTGATAAATTGCTTCCAGTGAAAAGACACAGGCTGTTTTCCTTTGCGTCGCACAAAAGTCCAGATATTGGAGAGAAAATAAGGATCATTAAGACACAGTGCTTATGTTCAAGACGTTTCATAAGGAAGACAGGCATGTAAGCGGGTAATTCAGAGAGGGAAGGAGTCAGCCCCAGATACTGTGGGAGCCCTGGGGCCGGGGCCAGGACACTTCCCGACGGAGGCAGCTGAGAACTGTGCCTTCAACGACCAGAAGTTCCTTCCCTGAAAGTCTCGGGGAAGGGAATAGTCAGCATAAAGAACGTCATGTGCAAATCAGCGTGAGGCAGTTATTACTGTATGTCATGTGCAAATCAGCGTGAGACAGTTATTAGTGTCTTTATGTCATGTGCAAATCAGCGTGAGGCACTAGTAACTAGCAAGACACTATGGACTAGTTACCAGCCCCTCCACAGGGTTCGTTCTGAAAGGAGAGATGCCACAGAAAGGCCGATGGGTCAAGCGGCTCTTCCAGTCATCAAGTGAGGAATGAAGGAAGCCTGAACTCATGAGTGTGGAGGAAACCCGGCAGAGACTGGAACAAAGTCCAGGCACAGAGGCCCGCAGGCCTGAAGGAGCCTGGGCTGTATCTATACACTCGGTCATCAGCAGTTAGTGGCACGCTTTCCACTGAAACAGCGGGGGCAGGACCCCGGGACAGGTGAAGTCCTGGAACACCAGCCAGGGGAGTCTCCACTGCCTCCACAGGACAAACCAGAGATTGCAAAGAGAGGGGAGGAGCTGTCGCTTCCAAGTTGGGCCATTTACTGTTCTGAGATGCAGAAACTGGTATTTGTTGACATGGGCTCCCCAGAAGTCACCTAGTATGACAGCCATGCCTCTCTACAGACGCCCGGAGTCCCCATCCTGGCCTTTCCTGGGGCTGCTGAAAGAGAAGGGAGAACTGCATGGTTCTAGACTATCAAACGGGACAAAACCACTGGTTTAGAATTTTTTTAAAAATCGTTCTGGGCTGGGAGACCTCAGGAGTTAACCTAGCATAGCTATGCAGACTAGAACCTCCACTGACCCCAGGGGACAGGGGAGGTGCAGACTGGGGGAAGCACAGAGACTGTCATAAGCCTCAATACGGTCCCAGTCATAGGTCCACAATTCCAACCAGATAACAACAGAAAACTACCAGAAAACAACACAAATCCTCTGGCCAGGTAATAACATGACCCCTACCTTGATAACTTGCTTTCATTTCTCCACTTGCGGTAAATGCTGTCTTAATTCCAACCTAAATCTTCGTGCCTGTGTCCTCAGTTTCCCTCTCTTTTTCCCAAAGTCCCTGTACAACCTACAACCAGAGAGTTACTCATTTGCTAAGAAGACAAGGCACCCTCCCTCTTCTCCGATGAAGTTGAAATATTTCAGCAACAAACTCAGTTCTGATAGTCTGAATCCATCTTCACAATGTTACTATTACCCCAGTCATAGTATTTGCTTCAACAGCAATGCTGTGCGGATTAACATTAACTAGTTAGTCACAAAGAGAATAAATGTCACCCCACATGCTGAGGAGCAGAGTGGGAGCTCACAGCTCCAAATGGGGCTGTGACATTGACCCCTGACCCTTGGCATAACCCAGGCGAAGTTCCTAAACACAACAAGCCAGGGTTTCCATGACTATTCTGTAAGTAGAGATGCATGTCTGGGCAATTAACTGGTTTGATTCTTGTTTTTATGAGAAGGAAGGTCTAGTAAAAGTGATTGATTACAAGGAGCATTCCAAAATGCAAGAATCATGATTCAACATCATAAATCAGGTTGTTATTAAAGGAAAACCGTTGAGGAAGAACAAAAATTTATGACAGGCCTTTCCCTCCTCAGTTTAGGTGGAGCTGAGGAGTCCCCGTGCCTAAAACGCAAGCTGCATTTGGTTCATAAGCACCAGTAGGAATGAAAAGAGGTTACAACTTAAATATCTGACTCCCTCACTCTCTCTCTCTTTTTCTTTCTTATCAATAACAGAACAGGAAAATTAGAATAAGTAAAGTTCCTAAGGTTTTGTCTTCTATGATTCTTCAAACAAACAAATCAAAAACACTATCATAGTATATCATAAAACATTTTAAAACTTTGCAAAAGGGTTACAATATGTTAAAAAAAAATGCTGCACCTGTAGCTGTCAATAAGTCATTCTGAGTGCTGACTGTAAGGTCTGCCTGCTTTATTTCATAAACAGAATACATTTGGATTATTGCATGTGGCAGTTCTTGAAAAAGTCAGTTGTAAACAGACCCTGAACAAATTCCCTGAATTTTTCTTCTATCAATTACATGAGATCAAATTATGTTTGTGAAAATGAAGCTTTACTACTAACGATTATTTTTAAGCAATGAAATGCAGCAGATATTAACGTATGGTTTTCTTCCTGTGAACACTAAGCCTGTATTAGATGAAATTTATAGTTGTTTAACAAAACAAAAACTATTATGTCAGCCTTAGAAGCAGTAATTCATCAGTTTATGTAGAGCAAACAATTCATGCCAGATGAGTACAGAGAAGTAAATTTCCTACTTACTTTGCAACCATTATTCTTTCCACCACGGAAAGATGGGGTAATCTGAGATTTAAAAGAGAGAGAGAGACAGAGAAAAAGAGAAAGAGAAAGGGTGGTGTAATAAAATAGGGCCTTATTTAGACACTTAATCTAACCACAACCTAGAATTCACTTACCCAATAATCATAAGCTCTTAGTGATTTTTGTCAGTATATCCAGTATTTCAATAACCCCAACATAATAAACTACTGAGATTTAAAACCAGTCCGAAATACCCCTCTCAATAACCACTCCTCATCAAAATTCTTATTTCTTTACAATATTTTCTGCAGGAAGAAAAAGGGAGAAGCAATATTTCATTGCCATTTTAGAATGATTTTGTAAGCAGGGATATAAACATAGTCACACATATTTATGCTGGTTAGGAACTTATATTGCTTGACCACATAAAAAGTTAGGTTACATGGGAGTGGAGAAAATCAAAAATTGTTTCATTTTTCTTTTCCCTCATTTCCCTTCCTGTATGTCACTACGGATCCTGCGAGGCCTGAGAGAAGATGCCGGCCGAAAGGCAGGAGCCCACGATTAATGAACTATTCTCTGTATGGGCGAGGTGGGCCATGGAGACGGTACTTCAGCACGGGGAGCCGCGAAGCAGAATGAACCCGAGCAAATCACTCGCTGACATGGTTTGGTGTTGTCCCCACCCAAATCTCATCTTCAACTGCAGCTCCCACAATTCCCTTGTGTCTTGGGAGGGGCCCAGTGGGAGGTAACTGAATCACGGGGGTGGGTCTTTCCCATGCTGTTCTTATGATAGGGATTAAGTCTCACCAGATCTGATGGTTTCATAAAGGGGAGTTCCCCTGCACACGCTCTCTTGCCTGTCACCGTGTAAGACATACCTTTGTTCCCCTTTGTCTTCCGCCATGATTGTGAGGCCTCCCCCAGCCATGTGGAACTGTGAGTCCATTAAACCTTTTTATTTTTTTTTTAATAAATTAGCCAGTCTTGTGTATTTCTTCATAGCAGAGTGAAAATGGACTAATACACGTACTAAGGGGCTTGGTTTTCTCATTATGGTTACAAGGAGTCCCTAACTTAACAAACGGGTTATGTTCCAAGGGATCTTTAACAAATCAGTGTCAGAACTCCCAAAGTCATCCGAGTAACAGCGATAGCTCAGTGAGGGATGGTTGGCCAGGCCCTTAGACTTTACAGATATGAAATATACTGAATATGATTTAACTATGCCTAAATAGCCTATCGATGCCGTCCATCAGAGACAGAAATTCTAACCCCAAAGATTCATGTCAAAAACAAATTCAGGAAAGGAAAAGGAAATCTCTTGTCTGCACAGAGAAGAGGGACAAACACCACCGGGTACTACTAAATCTACATTTGGGAATAAGGTCCCACCCTGTGCCTAAAGGAGCAGCTCTCTATGTCAGTCACCTCCTAATTATGTGAGAAGAAATAGGTCACTTGCACCCCCAGGAGGAGAGGCTCCAGAAAAAGCACGGCAGGAGACCAACAGAGTTACCTTCCTCCCTTTTCTTTTCAGGAGTGACAACAGGAGCATCAGCTCCTAGCTCAGAGTCCCTCTCCTTCTACAGAAAGAGTGCCTGTGTTCATTAGTAAAGTATTAAACTGGAAGTTCATTTAGCAAAACTGTGAAAAAAAACTGCATTGCAAAAATTTCTACCCATGCTACTTACTCAGGTAATTACTGCATCTCGAAAATACACCTTCAAGAATCAACCTACAATGAGAGAGGCAACGTCACCTGCAATCGTCTTCTCTCCACGTGCAAAGTACTTGGCATGATGATTAAATGACAGGCTATCAGCACTGAAGCCAGTGTGCTATATTCTACAAATGGTATTTAGGTTCTTTTATGGCAGCTATTTCCATACATAAACAGTAACTCAGCAGTGTCTCCCCAAGTTCCTGCATCCTGTTATTAATTAAGTACCTGTGGGTCCTCCATTATATTATAAACTCCTGTGAGAAACAGGGATATTTTATTGGGCCCACCTCCAGCCCCCTAGCAAGGTGTTCAATAAGCATTGAACAAGGAAATAAATATTCCCAAGGTGCACCATTATGGTAGGCATGATGCAAGGAAACAGGAAAATTGATTCCTATCTAGTCAGGAAGGAAGATCATGCAGACAGAATGAAATCAACAGGAAAACCAGATACCTAACTGGCAGTCTGGGGCAGCCTTATCAATACTGCACCATTCACTGAGCAAAGGTCCACCCTTTCAGAAGACTCCAATTTTCTATAAGAATGCAGGAGAGGCAATGTGATAAAAGTAGACGTGGCACTGGATTGGACAGGTTATGTTCCAATTTCTGCACGTTTTGTGACTCCACTGAAATCACTCAACCTTTCCAAATCCCTCCTTCCTTATTCAGAACACAGCAGGAACAGTGTGGGGAAGTGAAACAAAACCATCGCTACGGGTTGCCCCAATTACTGGAACATGATTCAAAGCAGAGTTTGAAAGAAATTAGCCTTCAGTGTTACACATATTTGATATAGCTCATTTATTTACTAAACTCTAAGTATTTCGGATCGACTTAAAATGGACTCATTTTCCAACTGACTTAGAAAGGCAGCCTATCATTAAGCCATACCTGTACCTTAATGTTGCAAAGATTCAATTTATGTTCATAGGGGTCAAAAAGGAAGCCATTAACCATGCCCCAGTCAATGACAAGTGCGTGGAGTCAGTCTTCAGTTAGAGGCACACACAGGGTGCTCTCCGGCAGGCTTCAGTGAACTGCGCGTGGCTTTCGGGCCAAATCCCACCACCCACTTGCCTGTGTTTGCAAGGCTCAGAAGCCAAGAGTGTTTTTCACATTTTTAAATGGTTGGAAAAGTCAATATTTCATGACATATGAAAATTATATATGAAATTCAAATTTTTGTGTCCGTAAATAAAGTTTATTGGATCACAGCCACGTCATTCATTTATGTATTGCTCACGGCTGCTCTCGTGCCACAACAGTGAACTGAGTAGCAGCAACAGGAACCAGATGGCCCACAAAGCCCAAAATATTTACTCTCTGGCCTTTTACAGAAAAAGTTCACTAACCCCCGCTGTAGAGTTTCCAGAAGAAGCAGGTATTATAAGAGTAGGATGTGATTTATCAGATCATATCTATAATTCATCAAATCAAGGATGCTTTAAAAGAATTAATAATCATCATCTACAAATATAATATATGCCATAAATAGCAACAGGAGAAAAAAAAAGTGATACAGAATATGAAGCCAAGAAAAGGAAAAAAAAAAAAGGAAGAAAAGAGAAAATGATATGACAAATGACAAAGAAGAGAGAAAACATTGTCCCTGCTCCAGGATGTTCTGTGCAATGCTAGCAATTTCTAGATTATCAATAAGTGTGTTACTACACTGGCTGAAATTAAAAATGCAAGTCATTTATGTTGGGCATGGGGAGAGAGGGAACAGCTAAAATTGCCAAGCCACCATCCTCATGCCAAAGCATCCCTGATAACCATGGGTAGTAAATAGGGCATACCTTAGGGCAAAATTTCCTTTAAGCCTCACTATTTATACAAAAATATTCATGCTAACAGCACTTAGAAAAATATAAAATTTAAAAGATACCATTTACATAAGCTTCAAAAAACACACAATATATAAGAATAAATCTTATACAAGGTAGAAAATTATCACATAGAAAACTACAATCCTTTATAAAAATACATAAAATGTAAACAAAGGAAATACATACCATGTTCATGGATTAGAGAACTCAGTATTATAAAGACGTACATTTTCCTTAAAATGATCTAGTCAACCCCATTCCAGTCCAAATCCCAACATAATTGCTTTGCAGAACTAGATAACCTAATTCTCAAAATTACATGGAAGTAAAGTGTTCCAAGGAGAGCCAAAACACTCTTAAAGAACACCAACAAACTAGGAACCCTGCCATACAGATGACAAAAGCAGTCATACATAAACAACTTTAAAGTATTGATAAAGAGAATAGACAAAGTAATGAAATGAAATAGAGAAGTCAAATAAATAGACAAACCTGATTAATGGTTAGAACTGGCTCCACACATCAGTGGGGAGAGAACAGACTTTCTGAGCAATGGTTCTGGGACAACTGGTTTATCCATATGGAGAAAAAAGAAATTAGTCTTCTGCCACACGCTCTACCTGAAAATCAATTCCAGTTGAACTAAGGACTTACATGTGAAAGGCAAAACTACAAAGCTGTTGGAGAACAGGAATGGAGAATACGTTTTTGCTATCCATGTGGAAGAGGAAAAGATTTCTTACTAGAGACACAGAAAGCATAAAAGATCAATAAAATCAGCTTAGTAAAATTAAGAATTTCCATTCACTAAAAAGTCATTAAAAAGAAAAGAAAACTACAAGCCACAAACTATTAAAAGCAAGAATTTCTGCTATAATATCATATATCTGTTCCTGAAAAGTATCCCATTTTGCAAATGTGAGTGCTTAACATGAGAGAGCTTATGAAAACTAAGGTTTAGGGAAGAATTCTCAAAGTCACATAACTTACAAAAATAGTAACAATCCTAACATCCTCACCATAACATGAGCACATAAGCCAGGCACAGCGGCTCTTGCCTATAGTGCCTGAGACTCAGGAGGCTGAAGCAAAAGGACTCCTTCAGTCCAGGAGTTTGAGACCAGCCTGGGCAACAGAGCAAGACTCCATCTCTATAAAAACATTTTTTTAAATTAGCCAGGCCTGGTGGTACACGCCTATAGTCCCAGCTTCTTGAGAGGCTGAGGCCATAGGCTCATTTTGAGCCCAGGAAGTAGAGGCTGCGATGAGCTACGACTGCACCACTGCACTCTCCAGGGCGATGGAGAGAGACTCCATCTCAAAAAACAAACAACAACAAAAATTTAGCACCTATTAAAAGGCATGTTACATACCTAATAAATACTACAATAAATTTAGACCTTTTCCTTAAAAAAAATTCAAAGGTGGAGGTCACTTGATGGAGAGAAATATAAGGAAGGGTTGAAAATGCTACATTAATGGGGACAAGGACAAATGTCCAAGGATGGAGGAGACCGGGACATAAAACTTCCAAGAAAAAGCACGTGGCCCAAGGTCACCAACAGAAAGAATGTGAGGTGAATGGCAATGTGATAGTCCTGGCTCCCCTGCAGCTCACTCATTTCAGCCGTGCTAAGGTAGCTGGTGATCAGCGGCTCTTACTTGATGTAAAACATTAATATGCTGGGGGAGCTACCGGGAAACTGGGCTCACTTTTACATTATGCAGACATGAATGCTCTACTTACCAGTTACTCACGAACTCTCTCACACTACAGAAGCCTGCACTGTAAACAATCAACTGATTCTACAGCACGTAACTAATGCAGGATCAATAAAGAACTACAGATCAGTAGAAAGAAGAAAAATGAGCAAAGATACTTAAGCACTTCCCAGAAATGAATATCCAAATGGCTAGAAAACATGTGAAAGGATCCTCAAGTTCAATGGACATGATGGTTAATTTTATGTGTCAACTTGACTGGACCATGGGGTGCCCAGATATTTGGCCAGACATTATTCTGGGTGCATCTGCAAGGGTGTTTCCGAAAGAGGCTAACATTTGAATTCGTAGACTGAGTAAAGTGGACAGCCCTCTGTCATGTGGATAGACTTTATCTAATCAGTTGAAGAACTGCATAGAACAAAGGGCTAACCTTATTCCTGCAAGGAAGGGGGACCTTCTTCTGCCTGACTGCTGGAGCAAGACATCAGTCTTTGTCACTGTTATGAAGGGGCTGTGTAAACATTTGTGGACTGACCAATATCTGTTCAAATAATCCATGTCAGAGATTTATGGTCTCATCAGCCAGGTACACGCTGCCCAGGTCTGCTGCATCTGGGTTAAAGCCATAGCGCTGGTTCTCACCCATGAAAAGTGAAGCTGTGCTTTCTCCAAGCTTTCTTTCCTATCTCCAGCTGAATGCAGAGGAGGACGTGGCCTGGCAAAGATGGCAGGGCCCCAGGATAGAAGATAGCTGGCGCATGGAATGGGGGTGTATAGGAAAAGGTGTCTGTCCCTCACACTGGACTGTGACAGGATCAACAAAATTAAACATCACAGCATCTAGCCCTGAGATTTGTTGACCCTGTTGCAGCAGCTATCGAGACACCCTGGATCTGCCCTTGTTACTTACCCTACTACATTTTTATAAGGGAACATATATCCGCACCTTACTATCATGTTAAAATAGTAATTCATTAAATGTCCTACATATAGCCTCTTACATCCATAATAATCCTTTCAAGAAAGGAGGAGGAGGAGGGGGGTGTCTGTAACAATGAAAAATCAAAGACAATTCAGCCAGAAAAGCCAGTAAAGACCAAAAGAACTAAATATGACCTTAGTAAGCCCAGAGATGGCTCCAGTTTAAACCAGGGTTTTTTAATAGTGTCAGCACTATTGACACTTTGGACCACATCACTCTGTGTTGTAGGGGACAGCGCTGTATGCTGTAGATGCTTAGCAGTACCCCTGGCCCCTACACTCTAATGTCAGTAATACTCCCTCCAGTTGTGACAACAAAACTTGTCTCCAGATATTGCCAAATACAACCCAGGGAGCAAAATCCTCCTCAGTCGGGAACCACTGGTTTAGAGAGAGCACCTGGTGAACAGTTTCAAACATCTATATTAAGTTGATGCTGTCTAGCCAAATGCCACATGTTGATTCAGTACACAGAAAGACCTCTCCGACAAGGACACATCATGCTGTTCCACGCCAGAGAGGAAATGCCCAAACCGGAACAAGGTACAAAACCAGGCATGAATGCCAGTACTGAGAACTCCACGTCCCAAGATGCCGATTCCAACTGCTGGGATCTCATGCCACAGTTAACACACCCCGTGCTCACGGCACTTACCTTCCTGAGCTGAAAGGTGAACATTATTGCTGTCCTACCTCCTCGAGCAATGAAAGAAACAGACAGTGATAAAGGGTACATCTGAACATTTTAATACAGTAGTCCATTCTCTATCTGTTCTAATGAGGAAAAACAGTGACGAAATTGATGAAAGGGGTGGGTAACTCAGGAATCACTGACATTTACTTTTGGCAAAGTCTGTCTGATTTTTCTTCTTCCTAAATGAATCTTCTTCAGAATTTTCTTTTGCTAAGGCTCATATGAAGTTGCTGTGCATTTTCTGACTACACGCTAGCTCCGCAGAGGAAACAGGCAGGTTTAACAAAAAGGCTTCGTGTGCAAAAAATGTCAGCCAGGGCCGGGCGTGGTGGCTCGTGCTTGTAATCCCAGCACTCTAGGAGGCCAAGGTGGGCGGATCACCTGAGGTCAGGAGTTCGAAACCAGCCTGGCCAACCTGGTGAAACCCCGTCTCTACTAAAAATACAAAAAATTAACTGGGCGTGGTGGTGGACACCTGTAATCCCAGCTATTCAGGAGACTGAGGCAGGAGAATCGCTTGAACCTGGGAGGCAGAGGTTGTAGTGAGCTGAGGTCGTTCTATTGCACTCCAGCCTGGGCAACAAGAGAAACTCCAACTCAACAACAACAACAAAAAAACCGCCAGCCAGGGTTACAAAGTTTCCCCTGAAAAAGAAAAACAAACTATTTCATTCTAAACCTTAAGATGTCCCATTATACAATCCATGTAATTGTACACAGAACAAATCTCTTCTTCCCAGTCTATCAAGCACCTGAATTACTAAGAACATAATTGCCCTCTTTGAACTTAACAAGATTAATCTAGAGCTAAACATTTCCAATGGCTATCTCTCGGTAGTTCATCTTTCATTGTGACATTTCGACGGCCGTACCCTACTTTGCAAACTAACAGATTCTTCCATTGACGGCGACTCAGTATTTTTCTATCTGCAAATTCACCTGCTAAGAATGTAAAGTGATTTTTAAAGGAGAACTTGGCTAATAAATCTATCACATCCTCCATCGTCATCCAAGAGTGACTAACCCACTTGGGTTTATCTTGATTGACTTACAACTCTGCCAGCAGTCGCTCAGCTACACAGAGCAATAAATGATCTCCCTGCAAGCTGCTATGATTAATCACCCCCCTTCAGTTAAAGTCAATATCCGACTCACATCATGTTGACAAAAAGAAAAATCTGGTAATAAGAAATAGCTTTCCTTTATCTAGGCTGAAGATATATAAATTACAATCAGATTATGTAGATAAAATACATGAGCTAGATTTATCTGCTGTAACTACACTTGTCACAGCTCTTTTTAATGCCTCTAAAAAAGGGGGTTCATTGAAGTGCCGGAGTTAGTGGGCAGTCGAAGAAAGGCCCGTGCCGCAATTCCTGAAAAGGTCATTTGTACCTCATTCAAATTCTTTCTTTTCTCTCTACAAGCCGCAAACTAAAAATCTTTTCATTTCCCTGGCCCACAATGTTTTTACTAAGCACTTACAAAAAGTACAGAAAACCAAGCACTGCATGTTCTCACTCATAGGTGGGAACTGAATAATGAGAACACTTGGACACTGGGTGGGGAACATCACACACTGGGGCCTGTCTTGGGGTGGGGGAGGAGGGAGGGATAGCATTAGGAGAAATACCTAATGTTAATGACGAGCTAATGGCTGCAGCACACCAACATGGCACATGTATACATATGTAACAAACCTGCACACTGTGCACATGTACCCTAGAACTTTTTTTAAAATTGTGCAACCCTAAGGCATAAGCCATAGGCTTGTAAGAGTAGTAACGGCATCAACAGGGCTCTGGAAGTCCGAGGGAGCCGAGGCCGCCACCCAACGCAGCCGAACTACCAACTGGCAAACAGCACGCGCGTGTGATGGGTCCAGCAGACCATCATCCACAACCTCACAAGACAGAAATAAAGCACAAGCGAGCAGCACAGATTAGCGGGAACAGGAATGCTGAAGCCAGAAGTAAAATACAGAATAAAATAGAGGAAAAGAGAACAGTGAGAATCCAGAAATTCTGCCTTAGATCCCACATACTGGACAACCGTCCAGAGATAGCCTCATGTTTAACCCACTCACAGGGGCTTTCACTGTACATACTCACAGAAATCCCCATCAATAATTAGCAAATCAGTAGACTGCAACTGCTTGGAGACCTCTGTCCTCAGCTTAACGGTCTGTTTCGTTTCTAGCCATTAGCGATCTTCCTAAGGGGAGTTAGCGAATCACAATGGTGTTTACTGAACCCCCCAGAATAGAAAGTTATGCTGGAGTTATTTTTTCCCTTTGGTTAATTTTAATGCGCTGAAATTGAGTTTTAATTACTTACCAGGTAAACAGACGATATAACCTAATTCCAGAACGAGAGGGACAGCATTGCAAAGTAAAAACTAGACAGATTTTCTGGGATTGGGGACGCTTCCAGGTTTGGCTCTTCCAAAGGATTGCAATGAGAGGATGGGGGTGCTCCACCCACCCCGGGAGAAATAAACTAAATACCTCACTGAGTTCTATGCCCAAATATGACCTGCAGCCAGTATTCCCAGCAGTGTTAGCCTTCCATGCAAGATGCTGAGCCCAGAGCCTGTACATCTTATAAGTTATGAAGAAAATAGATTTTAAAATACAGAGAGGATAATACAATCGTTCCCAATTGTATTATACTCAATATAATACAATAGTTATACGTAATAATATATAACATTATTTATATCATAAATATAATACAATTGTTCTCAATTGTATTGTTCTACAACACAATTGCACTATGTATGGTAAAAACCTAGAGGGGAAAATATAATATTCAACGTTGACTAAAAAATTATGTGACAAATCCATACAGCACAGAAGCAGCGGAGGGAAATAAGATGGCACGATCACAGCTCGCTGCAGCCTCGACCTTCTGGGCTCAAGGAATCCGCCCACCTCAGCCTCCTAAGTAGCTGGGACTACAGGTATATGCCACCAATCTTGGATAGCTTTTGTGTTTTCTCTACAGACAGGGTTTCACCACGTTGCCTACGCTGGTCTCCAACTCCTGAGTTCAAGTGATCTGGCCTTCCAAAGTGCTGAGATTACAGGCATGAGCTACTGCACCCAAACAAACAAATGATTGGGGTTTTGGGGGTGTTTTTTTTTTGCTGTTTTGTTTTTGCTTAGAGATGGGGTCTCACTTTGTTGCCCAGGCTGGTCTTGAACTCCTG
Organism: Macaca thibetana thibetana; assembly: GCF_024542745.1. NCBI lineage: Eukaryota > Metazoa > Chordata > Mammalia > Primates > Cercopithecidae > Macaca > Macaca thibetana. The sequence continues at coordinate 7,230,052 of NC_065586.1, forward strand.
GGCTCAAGTGATCCCCTCGCCTCAGCTCCCAAAGTGCTGGGATTACACGTGTGAGCCACCACGTCCAGCCAGGTTTTAAGACGGTTGAGTGAAACCAACATGTCTCAGAACTGCGTGTTTGGCAAGACACCACTTTTCTCATCTAAATTTCTAATGTCAAATACCTTCATAAGAATATCTTTATAGAAATAGGAAAATATCTAGATACATGCACAGCTTTTCTGCAGTTATTTCCGAGAAGTGAGTTTGAAGAGGGGAGAGGAAGGAGGACTTTCACATTTTACTTCATACATTTATCTACATGCTATTTTCATTTCCAAGTTACTTTTGTCATTTTGTAAAAAGTAATGGAAAAACAGCACTAACCCCTATTGAAATTATCACTGATTCAAACATTCCCTAGTTAGAACATTGAGTAAGAGTCTAAATTAAAATCATTGCACATTAGGATTTACTCTTATATACAAACTAGCATTTTCCTTCAACAGAAAAAAGAAGGACAACCCCTTAAGTGGGAGGCAGATGACACAGCGCTAATCCAAATAGGACACCAAACAGTTTTAGTTGTTTCCACTTGCTGCCTCACAAAATGACTAAATCTGCTAACTTATTTACAAGTTCCAGAAACATCCACAAAGCATTCACAGCGACAAGCATGGCACATCCAAATGTTGAACTGCTAGGCAGCTATGCAAACGAAACAAGAGATCCCTGGAAGAATGAACAAGCACTACCTGTAACATTTCTCAACTATTACATGATCTCTGGGGTTTGTATCTCAAGCCCAGCACTTTGGGAGGCTGAGGCAGGTGGATCATCTGAGGTCCAGAGTTCGAGATGAGGCTGGCCAACATGGTGAAACCCTGTCTCTACTAAAAATACAAAAATTAGCTGGGCGTGGTAGCAGGCGCCTGTAATCCCAGCTACTCGGGAGGCTGAGGCAGGAGAACCTCTTGAATTCAGGAGGCAGAGGTTGCAGTGAGCCGAGATCGTGCCACTGCACTTCAGGCTGGGCAACAGAGAGAAAGAGAGAAAGAAAGAGAGAGAGAGAGAAAGAAGAGAGAGAAAAAAAAAAAAGAGAAAGAAAGAAGAGAGGAAGAAAAGAAGACAAAGAAAGAAACCCAATCCAGCAGCACGAGAGTAAAATGTCACGATCCCCTGTGAGGGTCCATCATGTGTGCCAATGTGCCTGGCCATGATGCTCAGATATTTGGTCAAACATTATTCTAGGTGTTTCTTGGGGTGTTTCTGGATGACATTAGCATTTGAATGAGTAGATTGAGTACAGCAGATGCTATGGGTGGGCCACATCCCATCCATCGCAGGCCTGTAGAGAACAAGAGACTGACCCACCCTCAAGTGAGGGAGAATCCCTCCTGCCTCACTGCCATTGGGATGGGACGACGGCTTTTTCCCACCTTCCAACTCTATCTGAAATATTGGCTCTTCCCGGGTCTCCAGCCTGGCAGCCTTCAGACAGGAACTATTCCACCAGTTGTGGTTCTCAGGCCTCAGGCTGGGACTGGAAATTACACCATCTTCCACCGTCAGCATTCCTGCGTCTCCAGCCTGCCGACTGCAGCCTCCATCATCACAGGAGCCAATTCCTTGGAACAAATCTCTCAATATCACCATCCTACTGGTTTCGTGACTGGAGAACCCTGACTAGTCCATATGCCAAAGAATTTCAATCTGCTACTAACCCAGACTATTCAAGTCCCAGATACACCAGTTATGAGCTGTATGACCTTCAGCGAGTTACCTTTCCTCTCTGATCATCAGTTTCCACAGGGACAAGAACAGTCCCCACCTCACAGGCTTGCTGGAAGCCTTAATGTAAAACCTGTACAACAGCACCTGAGACACAGTCAGCCCTCTACGAATATTTGCTGTTACTAAGAAGATGTTCCGGCATAGAATTACACAGATAAAGCTAATCTGTACAACACAGGGAAAACCGGAAGTATCAGGAACACTAGAATTTCAGAGTTCACTTCATCACAGAGGGAAGAAATACAAAGACCATGCTGAGAACAGATGGTGAACCCTGAAGAGCCAAAATGCATGACCTCCCTCAACAGGACTCATGTTTATGCAATGTTCTAATTAGTGAATGGGTTGTGTTGGATTTTTATCAGAATGGCAAGAAAAACAGCAATGTTTACAGCTGGGCTAGGGCAGTTAGAAGGGCTCAAAGCAGTGCAGAACAGAAACAAGGCTGAGCGCAGAGCCGAGCAGAAAAGATGCTATGGCCAAGGGATCCAGCCAGCTGGACTGGGAAAGGCAGTGAGCACACTCCAAAGCCATATGAGCAGGCAGGTGAGGTGCCGGATGGAGGCTGGTCGGCCCAGCACACCCCGGAAAGGGAAGCGCCAATGCATCAGTGATGGGCCCCACCAGGCTGGATAGCAGCACAGGGAACACTCAGACAAGAGCAAGGTTGGAATGAACGATGCAGGGGACATCAAGCCAGCCACAGGGCTCCCAAGGAAGCCCGCAACCTGGAGGACATCGTTCTCCCATGCAACTGAGTTTAAAACCTGGATCCACCCTGCACAGGACAAGTCACTCAAGCCCTCTGTTCGGTTCTCTTTCATTCCACACAAAATATGAAGAGAAGTCTCAAAGTCACTAGCGTGGTGGCTGTAAATGAAAAGGTTCTCGTTTCTGGCCTGCCAAGATGGTCTAACACGCGTGCTCACTTCAAGGATTTCTCCAGGATCAACTCCTCTGAAAAAGATTCCCTATTTGACACTCCCATGAACCTCTTGATATTACATGGCCATAGTATGTAGGCTGGTGGTGAACATGATAACGTACCTCCACACACACATGCAAACCACACATACATATGTGCATGCCTATAAAGTCCTTAAACTCAGGGACTATACCTATTTATTTCTCTATTGATAAATGTGATATCTAGTGTGTAGCAGAGCTCACACGGTATACTAAATGAGCATGTACTTCCTTCTAAAATTCTGGTCCTGTCACCCTCGTCAGCTGCAGTCTTTGCAGGGCTTTGCCAGTGGAAAGCACTGCTCCTTCAGGAGAGGGCTTTGTCCTCGTGCCCCCTCCCCCGGGGTCATGTCCTGAGTGCGTGAGCCTACTCAGAGGACTGGCCCACGTTCAATTCATGGACGGGACCCACGTGGGCAGCTGTGGGAAGCCACATGGTTTTATTCCTCTCATCATTCGAAAATAGAGGCAGCTTAATGACAAAAAAAAACCTACAGAATTTAAGATCCTTATTTTTAATGAAAGCATCTGCTCTCAATTCCAAGCAAAGACATATCATGGCCAGCGCAGTCAGTGGCTCACACCTGTAATCCCAGCACTTTGGGAGGCCAAAGCAGGCGGATCACCTGAGGTCAGGAGTTCGAGACCAGCTCGACCAACATGGAGAAATCCCATCTCTACTAAAAATACAAAATTAGCCAGGCGTGGTTGTGCATGCCTGTAACCCCAGCTACTCAGGAGACTGAGGCAGGAGAACCACTTGAACCCAGGAGGCGGAGGTTCCCAGTGAGCCAAGATCATGCCACTGCACTCCAGCTTAGGCAACAAGAACAAAACCCCGTCTCAAAAAAAAAAAAAAAAAAAAGTACATATCAGCAATATCATAGCTTCATGACCTGGTCCACAGAAGAGAAGGTAAAAGATCTGTGTCAGACCCCTGTGCAAACCTGCATAAGGAAAACACAAATTTATGTATCAAAATGACATGAAATATTAGGTTTCAAATTCTATTAAACTACCAAGGAAATGCACAAAAACCCCTGGTGAGAGTCATTTGGAAGACAAAAGTGTATCTCTGGATGAAAAAAGATATTTGATTTCGTTATAAATTCCAAAAAATCAGCAAGCCAAAGAACACCACAATTCAGTATTATCCTAACCACAACTGGGGACAGTCTAAGACAGTGGCTGCATACCACAAGGATATGCACCATCTTAAGGAAAAAATGGGTTTTCTGAGAATTCTAAGGAATATTGAGTGGAGAAGAATAAACTGTAACACAAAAGTGTCCACTGGAGCTGGTACTTGCAGGTCTGACCATGAAATTCTGGCTAATGCTGGGAAATTCATGGGGACACAGGATGCATTCTGCCAGAACGTTCTTGCCTGTTTTCACTGATATTCTCCGCCCCAAAGACCAGGGTTTCACCACCATTTTTTCTCTCATCATCATGCCCCTAAGAAGCCCTTTTAGATATGTGTTCTAAACACCTCCTCATGAAATTGTAAGACCATAGGCATCCTTCATATTTCTTTTATTATGTATTAAACTGACATCCGTGCTTGGCATATTTTTAAAGCATGATTTTTTTTTCACCTCTTTGGAGGTGATATTGTCCCCACTTAGAAATGCATGACCCGAATTCCAGGTCAGCCAATGCCCAAGTACTTGGACTTGTAGCAGGCACCTGGGCTCAGTCAAGAATCTTATGACTTGAACGAATGAAATAACATTTACCTTTCAATAGCAGGAATTTAACACAGTGACTCTGTTAAATATACCTTAAGCCATAATATGACTCATCAGTCATACTGATAGAAGAATATCCATTCAATCCTTCAGTAAACACACAGCCTAAATGCTGAGGGAACTGGAGCGAGAAAATAATACAGGTTCGTGTCTCCGCATCTTCCATTCTGGGCTAGGACACAGGAATGGTCAAGTGGCAAATATGTTATCAGACAATCAAATATGCTAAAAAGGGAAATAAATCTGCCAGTGTATTAAAGTAATGAGCAATTCATCTTGCCAAGTTGAGGTTTTTCACCTCTTTGGAGGTGATATTGTCCCCACTTAGAAATGCATGACCCGAATTCCAGGTCAGCCAATGCCCAAGTACTTGGACTTGTAGCAGGCACCTGGGCTCAGTCAAGAATCTTATGACTTAAACGAATGAAATCACATTTACCTTCATTAGCAGGAATTTAACATAGTGACTCTGTTAAATATGCCTTGAGCCATAACGAGGGCTGATTATATTTGTACACAATTCCTCAAATCCTCATGACAAAATGACATGTTAGCAGAGACTTAAAGGAAGTGAGAGTAAGCCATGCAATTATCTGAGGGAAGGGTGTTCCAGGCAGAGAGTGCTGCCTGTACAAAGGCCCTGGGCCATAAACGAACTTGGCACGTCTGACGAAAGGGAAGGAAGCCAAGCCCACTGGAGCAGGGTCACATGACGGATTGCAGAAGACAAAGTCAGAGACGCGGAGGCAGAGTTTCCATGGGTGAATTCATTAACCAGGTGCACGGAAAGGCATCTTTCAACTATGTCCCTCAGAACTTCTAGGCAAAGCAGTCAACGTGCAAGCAAAAAACAGAAGTCTGCTGGCACGGATGTCACTAAACCAAAATCATCAAGCTCGCAGTACTCCTAGCGTAAAAATACAAAGCAAGGAACTGTGCATGTTGCCTTTCTGCAAATCCTGGCAGCAATTAATTCCCCGGCATCTGCAAAAGCATTACTTTTGCTCATTCAGGAGAGATCAATCCAAAGTTTAAAACTGAATACTGTCACGGTGCTGCAACCACAAGGTCCCTGAGAAGGCCAACCAGCCTATCTCAAACTGGATGGGACACAAGTCTGTTCTTAATTTGACCTAGATCTCGGGGAAAACAAACGTCCCTCATGTACGAAGGTACACTTATTTTCGGATGTCTTGAGAAAGTCCCAGAGTCACAGGTATCAGTGATGATATGTCATGAAGTTTCATTTTTGTTTATTGCTGGGGTTTTTTAAATCTTTTTGTAGTATATAAGCTACAGGAATTAAACTAGGTATTACCAAAGAGAGAGACAGAGACAGACACAAAGAGAGGAGACAGAGAAAGACAGAGAGAGAGAGAGACAGAGACAGACAGAGAGAGACAGAGAGAGACAGAGAGAGACAGAGACAGACACAAAGAGAGGAGACAGAGAAAGACAGAGAGAGAGACAGAGAAAGACAGAGAGAGAGAGACAGAGACAGACAGAGAGAGACAGAGAGAGAGAGAGAGACAGAGAGAGAGAAAGTCAAAGCTTGACAACCCCAACTTGGCAAGACGAATTGCTCATTACTTTAATATGCTGTCATACATGCCAAGTGATTTAAATTCACTCAAGTTGTTTCCCTTTCCTATCAAACGAGATGCCTGAGTGTGCAGCTGCTGACTCTTAAAAATTAATTAATGATTCACTTTTATCTAGTTCTTCCTCAAAGGACTTCCAATCGTGTGGTAAGTGTTCTCTAACATCTTGCCCCGCAGAATAAATGAAATAAGCCAGAGGGCCAGAGGGTTACAGCCACTTGTTCTCCAATTGAGACAAGAGAATCAGGGCAGAGATGCTGATTCTCTATGATTGAAAGAAATGAGCTTATCCTTTGAAATCTTCTTTCCTTCGATTTTTTTTCTGGAGAATCACTGGAGTATTTTCTTATGAAAGGAACCATTTCACTATAGGAAGTAAGATCAACAACTGCAGAGAACAGTAGAGTCACACCTGCTGAGAGCCAATATATGGAATTCCTTTTCATTCCCACCACCATTCTGGGAGGTTAAGTAATAGGAAGTACCTTCATTTTTCAGATGAAGAAAGTAAAGCTTAAAGAGTCTAATCTCAGTGTTTTGGGGGCTGACATGGAGATGCAAGACCTGGGGTCTTTCCGACCCTCCACGACCCACATCCTCCACTATTCAAGGCCAATTCCAAATGCCATTTTTCACTCGGAGATTAAAATTACTGACTCTGTAACTCTAAACTGCCTGTTATGAGAGAGCAATTCCCATCTGAGCGCATAACGGGCCTGCCAACGGCCCAGTTCTTCCACTGCTCGGAACAGTAAAGATAATTAAATAAATCGCCTAAAAAAAAATTTCTGTTAAAATTTCAGTGGCTGCTTCTCTCCATGTTGAGTTCCCTCAGGATCCAGCATGTGTTATTTTTAATTAATAATATGACACGGTTTATTACAGGGTTCCTTCTATATAAAACAAATTAACAATCTTTCTGCAAGGGAAGAGGAGGCCCTCGGTTAAAAAAGAAAAGGTGGATCTCTCCTTTGAAAAAGAGAGGGTATCCCTAAGTTTCACTGAGGCATTCATGAGCCTCCTAACAGTGATTCAGGGTAAAATAACATCAGGGATAAAATATCCCATCTTAAGGCACGCAACAGAGGTACTCACTATATCATTAAGAAAACTGACACACTGATATGGTCTCTTCTTCCTTTGAATTCTTTAACACGAGAGTTTGTATATTTCTTAATAAAATCAAAATCTCCCATTAATACCTCCAATATTTTGTAACTCTCCCTTGTCCATTTCCAAGCATATAGCTTTAAACTATGAACTACTTGAGAGTAGGGGTTTATTACTTACCTGGTATGCTTTTCAGCACTCAGCATTGAGTCTATCCATTAAAATATAATTTCTTACATTTGCAATGCATGTGTTAGAAAATGCAAACTGAAATCATAATAATTTCAGTTCCCCAATTAATAAGTTTTATGCAACTCCAATCAAAATTCCACTGGAGTTTTTTTTAGGGAACTTGACAAACTTGACCTCTAAATGTATGCAGAATGTCAAAGAATGACAAATAGGACCAGCACCTCCCAAACTTTTTCACATCATAGTACATGATATTGTTTGGCTCTGAGTCCCCACCCAAATCTCACCTTGAATTGTAAATAATCCCCATGTGTCCCATGGGAGGGACCCAGTAGGGGTGAACTGAATCATGAGGGTGGGTTTTTCCCACACTGTTCTATTGATGGTGAATGAGTCTCACTAAATCTGATGGTTTTATACATGGGAGTTCCCCTGCACAAGCTCTCTTGCCTGCCACCATGTAAGACATACCTTTGCTCCTCCTTCACCTTCTGCCATGATTGTGAGGCCTCCCCCGCCATGTGAAACTGTGAGTTCATTAAACCTCTTATTTATTAATTACCCAGTCTTGGATATTTCTTCACAGCAGTATGAAAATGGACTGATACAGTACACAAGGAAAATGGTCCTGTTTGTACTCACACCTGTACTGAAAAAGGAAGCTCCCAACTGAAAGTGACTGGCCCGGAACAATGACTGCCCTACACACAGGCATTGATTCCAGATAGATTAAAGATATTTACTTTTTAGAAATTCTAGAAGGAATACACAAGAAAATTTTTATGAACTTGGAATGAAGAAAACTTATAGAAGACACACACACACACACACACACACACACACACGAAGCACAGCACAAAAGAAAGGTCTAATAAACAGACTATGTTGAAATGGGAGAGGGGACAGCAGGGAGGTGAATGGGCAAAGGAAACCCTCATGTCTAGGAAAAGACACAAAATCATACTAGCAATCATGGAAAATGGATGAAAACCACAGAAAGACAGCATTTCACATCTAGCCCAAGGCCAAAAACGAAGCACTGACCAGGGCATGGGAAAACTTGGATTACTGCATGCTGCTGGCTAGATGATAACCACTGTGGAAAATGACTATCTCATTATCATCAGAGAAATGCTATCATATGTAAACCAGAACATTCACCCAAGAGTATTCTTCATAGCTCTGTTTGTTAACAGTGAAAATTTGCAAAAAACAACCTAAATGTCTAACATGAAGAAAACAGAGAAATTGTGGAATAAGCAGAGAAAGCAAATTGAAAAATTATTTATATTGATACCATTTATGGAAAGTCTGAAAACAGGTAAAAACAATACTAACTATGATTTATGGTGAAATATACATGCAATATAAAACATAAATGGAGCTGGGTGTGGTGGTTCATGCCTATAATCCCAGCACTTTGGGAGGCCAAGGCAGGTTGATCACCTGAGTTTGGGATTTTGCAGCCTGAACAGTATGGTGAAACCCCATCTCTACTAAAAATACAAAAAATTAGCCAGGTATGGTGGCAGGTACCTGTAGTCCCAGCTAATGGGGAGGCTGAAACAGGATAATTGCTTGAACCCAGGAGGCGGAGGTTGCAGTGAGCCAAGATCAGGCCACTGAACTCCAGCCTGGGCAACAGAGCAAGACTCCGTCTCAACAACAGCAAAAAAAAAACATAAATGAGGAAAATAAACACCAAATTCAGGACGGCAGTTGCCACAGAAGACAAAAGGTGTTGGAAAGGAGCCCCGATATTACATGGGGTTTCAACTACAGGGGTTTTTTACAATCTGAAGTATGTTGAAATGTTAGAATTCGATAAAGCCCCACAGGTGCTGTGCAGATTTTTTTTATTTTAACCTCTGTACTTTTTCTTTAGGTTTGATATGTCCAAAAAATAAAGTGTGTTTCAACATTTTTAAGAAAAGAAAGTATATATTGATAAAAAGTTCCCTGGAACAATGTATAGTACAGAGAAAATCAGAAGTACAAAGAACTTTATATAAAAAGGTTTCTTTTTAACAATATATACATTTTATATTATGTAATATTAGGGAAATGATAAGATGATAGAGTTATAGAGACAGAGATCGAGACAGAGGCAGAGGCAGAGAGAGAGATATATCCCAAAGGCCCTCAAGTTACAACCATCATAGTACATACATAAAATGGAATTATATATGGCTATTTAAAATGTTATATTTCATCCGTATTTATTGCCAAAAACATCAACAAAAACTGTTATAAAGCAGTTTAGTGAATATGGTAGGACTCTATGAATGTAAAAGTACATGTCTGTGTAAATATATTGCCTATGCACACACAAAGTTGTCTAGGTAGTCCTAAAATGATAATAGCATCTAGTTCTACAGTACTGAGATTTCTGAACATTTTATCCTTTGTCCTTTCCTGAATCAAATGAATGTTTTGTTATAAGTGTGAATAATTACTATAATCACATACACACACACATTTTTTCTAGTATGTTTGTGGGAAACCCTTCTCTCCACCGCATATTCAACTTATGAGAAAATAAAGGTTTGCTAAACACTGCGGTTCAGCAACAATGCAATGTTGAAAAACAATGGAACAAAGAGAGTAAGAGGTGAGAGTACAAAGGGGACAGCCAGAAGTAAAAATAGAGAAGACATGGAGGAGACCACGCGGAGGAGCTCCAAAAACCAAGGCGTAGAGCCCAAACTGCAGCCCAGGGTCTTGTGAACTCCACCCCAATCTGAGTTTCCTGAGTTACTCCTCATAGTCAGAGTTTATTCAAAGGCAGATATGGCGGTACTCACTTTCACTATAGTCCCAAGGGCATGGTCGTTCTTACCAGTTAAAAAAAACTGATAATGTATTAGTTTGCTTGGGCTACTCCATCAGAACGGCATAGACTGGGTGTCTTAAACAGAAATGTATCTCACAGTTCTGGAGGCTGGGGAGCCCAAGATCAAGGCGGCAGCAGGGCCAGTTTCACTCCGAGACCTCTCCTTCTAGTTTGTAGGTGGCCGCCATCTTGCTATGTGTTCACGTGACCTCTTTGTGTGCTCAGGGAAAAGGGAGGTGGAGGGAGAGTGCATGAGCTCTCAGATGCCTTTTCTTTTAAGGACAGTAATCCTAAAGGATTAAGGACCCAGCCTTACGTCCTCATTGAGCCTTAATTACTTCCTTAGAGGCCCCCTTTTGTTTTTTTTTTTTTTTTTTTTTTGAGGTGGAGTCTCACTCCGTTGCCCAGGCTGGAGTGCCATGGGGCAATCTCGGCTCACTACAACCTCTACCCACCGGGTTCATGCCATTCTCCTGCCTCAGCCTCCCGAGTAGCTGGGATTACAGGTGCCCGCGACCACGCCGGGCTAATTTTTGTATTTTTAGTAGAGACGGGGTTTCACTATGTTGGCCAGGCTGCTCTCAAACTCCTGAGCTTAGGTGATCCGCCCACCTTAGCCTCCCAAAGTGCTGGGATTACAGGCCTGAGCCACCGGGCCCAACCCAAGGCCCCACTTTCAAACACAGCCACACTGGGGGTTAGGGCATCAACATAGGAATTTGGGACGTTCACAAACATTCAGGCCATAACCAATATTAAAGGTAGAGAATAAATAAAATAATAAAGCTGTACTCAGAGAAGTTTAAAATACTTCTATTATCACAAGGTATCTGCTGTGCTGCTGCTTAGTCATCACCTCTGTGTAAGGAAGACCCACGGTTGTCTTCTCAGTCCAGTCAGAGCCAATGACTTCTCTTGCTCTAAATACATATTCAGAGGTAACAAAACCTACCCTCACATATAACTGTTTTAAAGTCACAAAATGCCCAAACTTGAGAGATTAAAAAATAAATGGAAAGTAATTCATAAAAAAATGAAGCACACTTCAGTAGGTGCAGGCTCAGGCACAACTCTACCAGAAGACACAACGTGGCAGTCAAATCTTTTATCTACTTAACAATAAATAAGTAGGGATTTGACAGAAGATAGTATCAGGGTGGGGATGGAAGTGACTGCTATCGGGTAAGGGTTTACTCTTTGGGATGATGAAAATGTTCTAACTTAGCTTTTGGTGGTGATTGCAAAATTCTGAATATACTAAAACCATTGTACACTTTAAGTGGGTGAATTGCACAGTATGTAAATTATATCTCAATAAATATGTTAAGAAAAAACTAAATAAAAGAGAACAGTATTAAACTGAATATTGTTGGCACTCTTTTCTATGAGGTCTTTTGAATGCAGGACGAGAATAGTCGTATGTAAAATTGTCTAGTATGCAACCAGAAAAAATAAATGTATGCTGATACGTACGTGTTGCCTGTATTGAAATATCAACAGGGATATTGTAGTCCCTGATTTTCTAACAGTAAACAACTCTTGTTAAGCATCCGAACAAAAGAGCCATCTTCGTCGGATTTACCAGGCAGCTGTATTCTTGAAAAATTCAGACGATTTTAAAACTATACAAACCATATATAAACAACTTAGAGTTGGAATTAGGTTCCAAGCTCCATTCACTGCACACATAATTTCATCTTTGTGTCTGGCAGAACATTTCAAGATCACCAGGAACAATTCTTCATTGTATGGGGCTCTTCCAGGCGCTGAGGGACATTTGGCATCCTTAGCCCCTGCCTAGGAAATGCCAGTGGCACCTGCCCATCAATAACTCCCCTGCACATTCCCCAAAGCTCCTAAGCTGCAAAAGCAGACCCTGGAGATCACTGGGCCATCTCGTTTAATAGCCTCGGCTCTGTATTCATTTCTGAAATCAGCTTAGGCAGCTACTGCTGCAAACACCCACAACACGTCTGGCATCCCATGTAAAGATTATCAGTAATACAAATACTAATAATAGTCATTTACATTGTCTCAAAATAAATCCTCCAAATCACACAGACTATCGAGTTTACCCTTTAATTTTCTAAGTGGTGCACGGTAATTTAATTGTGTGACTCTGATTAGCCTCCATTTTGAGCTGTGCAGTTAAATCTCTAAAAAGTGCACTGGAAAATGAAAATCTCAAATCTCTGGCTCTTTCTAATCATTTCAAGTCAAGCCTTTGTTTCCTGGTCCCAAAGCAACCGCTCTTTTGCTTCCAAAGGTGCCCTTAAAACCAAACTAGATTCCCTTTCGGTGTTCCCCTTGGGGAAAGGGGTTGCACAGTAATTTCTCCATGCAATTCTTTGGGTAATATATTTTAGGAAAGTCACTGTAAATAAAAGACAAGCATGGGGATGTCGCTGTGCCCTGCGGACTAACATGAAAAGCAGCATCCCCTCCCTGCCGTCCTTCATACAAGGGACTTTTTTCCCCCAGTGCTTCCCTTCATGTCACTCTAATTGGGGCCACAGACCACTAGGGGGAAACCAGGTCTTCCTTGAAAAAAAAAAAAATGTCCTCCCCATTCCTCTCTCGTATCCACAACAACAACAAAATACTAAGATTGTTTAATTTTTTTATTTCTATTATACAATAAAGTTGACCTTTCTTGGGTATATAGTTTTATGAATTTTATACATGTATAGACTTCCATTCCCACCACCACCATCAGGATACAGTTTCATCACCCCGCAAAAAAAAAAAAAACACCCTCCTTCTGTTTATCTTCATAGTCACACCCTGCCTCCACCTCAACCCCCTGGCAACCACGGATCTAAAGTTTTGCCCTGTAATCCTAGCACTTTGGGAGGCCGGGGCGGGCCTATCACTTGAGGTCAGGAGTTCAAGACCAGCCTGGCCAACATGGCGAAACCCCATCTCTACTAAAAAAACAAAAACTAGCTGGGTGTGGTGGCATGTGCCTGTAATCCCAGCTACTCAGGAGGCTGAGGTAGGAGAAACACTTGAAGCAAGGAGGTAGAGGTTGCAGTGAGCTGAGACCACAACACTGCACTCCAGTCTGGGAGACAGAGCGAGACTCTAACTCAAAAAAAAAAAATCATATAAATGGAATCTAACAGCATGCAACCTTTGAGACTAGTATTTTGCCCCCAGTATGATGCCTTTGAGATTCTTCTCCATGGTTGTATCAATAGTTCTTTCAACTTTTTTGCTGAGCCAGTTTCATTACCTGAATGAATTTGTCATTTGTCCACTGACTGCTTAAAGACATCTATCTGGGCTGTTTCCACTTTCTGGCAACTATGAATAGGGCTGCTATAAACATGTTACCCAGGTTTTATGTGAACGTAAGTTTTCATCTCTCAAAGGTAAATACCCAGGGGTACAATTGCTGGGTCGTATGGTAGGTGTATGTTTAAAGTTGTAAGAACTGCCAAATTGTTTTTTCAATTGGCTTTCCTATTTTGCATGGGATCACACCACTAGCAATATACAAGAGTTCCAGTGCCTCCACATCCTTTGCCAACACTTGATATTGTCAGTAGTTTTTTATGTTACTAATTAAAATAGGGGTATAGTAATATTCACTGTAGTTCTAATCTGCAATTCTCTAATGGTAAATAATATCGACATCTTTGCATCTGCTTATTTGCCATCTGTCTATCTGCTTTGGTGAAGTGTCTTTTTAAGCCTTTTGCCCATTTGTAATTGGATTATTTTTTCCTTCTGTTGAGTTTTAAAAGTTCATTTTATTCTAGATACAAAAAGACCTTTGTCAGGTATGTGATTTGAAAATATTTTCTCTCAGTCTGTATTTGTCCTTTGACATTTCATTATTTTAAGTGTCTTTCACACAGGAAATTTTTCATTTGGATGAAGTCCACTTTATCAATTTGTTGTCTGTTCTCATATCTATGAACTCTTGTCTAATCCCAACTCACAAAGCTGTTCTCCCATGTCCTCTTCTAAATGTTTTATAGCTTTATGTTTTACATCTAGATCTACGATCTGTTGAGTTAATTTTTACATAATGTGTTACATCCACTTTTAATTTTTTGCACATGGCTGTCCCACTGTAGGATTCTACATAAAACAATTTCCTCTTTGATAAAGTAAGTGCTGAAATAATAATAGTCCCAGACGGAACTCACTTTCTGAGGTCAACCTTTCTTTCATGCTTAAAATGCAAGTCTCTCTGTGTACAAATACATTTGTACCAAAAAAAAAAAAAAAAAAGTGTAAGAACAAGGTGACTAAGAAAAGCTTAAACTTGCAGCCTGTCAAGTCTGGGACCCATTTCTACTACACAGGAGCAGAAGGCTGCCTTCCCCGGTGATTTAAATCCAGGCATTACTTGTGAGATCCAAGCAGCCCATGAGGCTTGGAAAACTTGAGAGCTTGCCTTACTTCTCCCCCAAATTCCCTGCCTGCTCCTGAAGTCACATGAGGCTACCAGATATGGAGCCTTCACTGCTATTCTATGAGCATGTGGCTCGTGTTATTTTGTAAGCAACAGATATACTGGGGTTAATAAAATCCAAAAGAACTACCTCAAATAACAGTACAATCTCAGTAGCATTTCACGGACTAAGAAGTGTCATGGCTGAGACTAAAATGACAGTGGACAGATGGAAAAGACCAACAGTGAGTGATGGTGATGATGCTGACGATGATGTCAATGATGCCTGGCGTGTGTTTCTACCCAGGGCTGGAAGCACAAGGAAGAGCCTCTGTTCTGGCTCTAGCGGCCCCTTCCTGCGTGGAGGTTCTCACGAGCCGAGCTTAGGTACTGGCTCCCAGTCCTCAGCAGCCATCAGCTCAGCACAGCACGGGTGCTGAAGACATCCCCACAACCACAGAAGCGGTGAGGGAACTGAGGAAATGTGCGTGGTGAGTTCTGCAAAGAGCACGAACTGGAGGGAGCGCGGAGGCGCCGCTGCTGCTGCAGGCGCCGCTGCTGCTGCAGGCACCTCTGCTGGGTGGCAAACTGCCCCAGCGCCCAGGGGCCAAAACACCATTTGCTGATGCTCACAGATTCCTCAGTCAGAAATCCAGATGGAACACAGCAAGGCAGGCTCGTCTCTTCCACAAAAGAGGGGGCCTTGGCTGGGACTGCTGACCAGAGCACCTATACATGGCCTCTCCATGCAGCATGGCGGCCTCACAGCACGGAACCACACTTGTTCCCCCATGACTCCGGTGCCCGGGACAAGGGTTCCAGCAAACAAGGTGGCAGCTGTGTCACCTTCTCTCACTCAGCCTTGGAAGTCACCCGCGGTCACTCTGGCTGTTCCCTACTGGATCCAGCAGTCCCAAAGCCACCCAGATTCAAGGCTAGAGAACACGGGTCTCACTCCTCAATGCGAGAAATATCAAAGAATGCTAGAGTCAGATTTTAATACCACTGTTACAGGTCTCAGAGGCCCCTGAAGAAACCTTTTGCACGATTTCTAGGAACTGATGGAGATGGCCTAAGACAACCTGTGGCCCCTGGGAACCCTTCTCGGCTGCTAAAAATCTCTTCTCAGGCTGCCCAAAGATTGGGTTGTGAAGATTTTTCAGCGAGGGGGGATCTCTATTATCCCCCTTACAACTGCGTAGCAGCCTATTTCTCAAGATTCTGTTTCCGAACAACCTGAAAGGTAAATCAATACCTTCAGCTAACTTTATAACATTTCTCATTATTTTTAAAAATAACTAGTCCAGCTAGTTCCAAGGCTGCTATTTTGAGACTCCCATTAAAATCACCTCCTAAGGTCCACCCACGCTTCAGCACAACCCCATAATTAATCTGAATCACATCACCTGACTTCTTAGGATCAAACATTAATTAACCACTTTCAACCCAGGTGGAGGAAGCATGTGAATTGAGTAAACCATCCCTGGTGGCCTTAGGACATACACCACCTACCCTGTCATCCGTTCAGCAATGCAACCTTAGCACAGGATGGCCCAGGAGCAAGTACTTGCATCACTCGGGAAGGACAAGCTTTAAACTAATAGTCACCATAATTATACAAGCAAGAAAAACTCCGCCAAGCCACCTTAGCTAAAGCAGTTCCAGCTCCCCGTCTCTGTCTCTCTCTTTCTCCCTCTCTCTCTGCTCCTATCTTCCTCCCATCTCTCTCTATTCATCTCTAGCCCCCATCACTCCCTGTCTCTCACTTCCCATATAATATGCCCCTTCCCAGTTCAGATGTGCTTCTTTAATTTTCGCTATTATACTTTCATAAAACCCACCTCTAATCAAAATCTTTGCTGCTGTTAGGAAACAGAGGAACAAAGACAAGGTCTCTCATCTGACTTCTGATGCTTCTTCCCCTGTCTAATCCATCCCACCGTAGCGTCCTCCCTGCGAGGGGGACAGGCAGCAGTCTGAGGTCATCTTCAAGCCCAGCTACTGTCCAGCTCCAAGACATGTCAGGACACCTTGATGCAGCCAGGCCTCTGTCCCTTCCTCAACGCCTGGCCCAGCACAAGAATAGGTTTTTTTTTTTTTTTCTTAAAAGCCTTATCAGTTAATATTCCTCTGTGACTTCTTTGGTACTTGTATTCTGACACAAGTCCTCCAGCCTACCAAGGCTTCATTATAAGCCATGTCATTGTAAAGAAGGAAGAATTACATTGTGAGCTCTAGCTGAGAATTCCCCCATAGGCTAAGACCTTCTCTCTGCCTTTCATCACTCGATGGCACACACAATTAATTCTCAACACACCGTCTAACCAGGAGTCTGTCGATGGGTAATTTTTTAATAGGGAAATCATTCTCACCATCCACTGGGACAGGAACGCCAGGTGAAAACTGTGATCCGCACAATAATCTTGAAAGACAACCTTTAAACATATGTATCCAATTATGCTCTTGAATCCAGCGGTCTTTACCTTATAAAGACAGGATGTCAGAGTCGGAAAGTCATTTTAGTTCATGGAACCCAGGCATCTTCCCAGGAGAGGATCAGAGACTACAAGGCATCCCCACGTGGAGAGCTTTTGAGAAGAGCACCTGTCTCCCGCACCCACCGCTGCGCCCTGTCCACTGTGGTGGTAAAGATCCTTCCTCTCTTCCTGCACCCCCAACAATGAGGACTTGCAAGCTAATCACATCCACTCACGTCACAGATGAAGTGATTGACACCCAGAAAAGCATGACTTGGGCTTCACATGGGACCCTGTGCCTATCACGCCTGTAATCCCAGCCCTTTGGGAGGCCAAGGTAGGCAGTTCACCTGAGGTCAGGAGTTCAAAATCAGCCTGGCCAACATGGCGAAACCCCGTCTCTACTAAAAAAAATACAAAAATTAGCAGGGCGTGGTGGTGCGCCCCTGTAATCTCAGCTACTCAGGAGACTGAGGCATGAGAATCACTTGAACCTGAGAGGCAGAGGTTGCGGTGAGCTGAGATAATCACACCATTGCACTCCAGCCTCCTGGGCAACAGAACGAGACTCTGTCTCAAAAAAAAAAAAAAAAAAAAAGAATTTAAAAAAAAAAAAAAAGGTGAATGGTTACAGCTCTTCCAGACCAACAGGTCATCTACCACCGGAGTCATCTGCAGAGTGATGGTCACCTATGGAGGCTACTGGTGTTGGCTCTTGGTACCAGTGAGCCACTGGGTTTCTATGTGTAATTGTACTTTATTGTAGGTTTCCACAGCTGAGACTTTTCTACTTTATTCTGTTTCTTGCAAGTGTTTCAGTGGACGAACTTTAATAAGGTTAGGAAGAGTGGCTAAGAGGGCATCTAAATCTACATCCAAATGAGAGAGGACGCTACAAATGTGTTTCAGTAAGACAAAAACAGGGCTCACCCAAGGCTTGACATAAAACAAATGTAAAACAGTGCTATTCATCAATAGCAATTAAAAGCTCTACTGTTTATGCATATTCTTTAATAGTCTGCCTTAACTGGGGAGAGAAGGTGCAGAAAAAGTTAGGAATTGTTCAATAAGTTCACTTCTTAAATAAACATATTTATTTGCCCTTGTAAAATAACAAATGTTTGAGAAATTTTTACAATCTTCACTTCCTCCCCCACCCAGCTTATAAAAATGCGTTTATTAAAACAAGCCAAAGTGAAAACAAGTCTACTGGGCCCATTGATTTCATTGTCTTAGGGAAAAAAAATTATTTCACTAAAACCTAAATATTTCCATTAAGGTCTATGACAGAATTGCAAGAACAAACACACAAATAGAGAACCAGTCTGAGGTCACTATTCACAACACCGCACAGGGTGCAGGCAGCACGTTGGAAGCCTTAACAAAGGAACTCAGAATAGGCCAAAGAGAAATTACAGTGAATCTAACGGAGATGAGTTTTTTCTTTTCTTTTTTTTTTTTTCTTTTTTGAACAGTGTCTCTCTCTGTCGCCCAGGCTGGAGTGCAGTCACATGATCTCGGCTCACTGCAACCTCTGCCTCCTGGGTTCAAGTGATTCTCCTGCCTCAGTCTCCCAAGTAACTGGGATTACAGGCATGCGCCACCACGCCCGGCTAATTTTTGTATTTTTAGTAGAGATGGGGTTTCTCCAGGTTGGCCAGGCTGATCTCAAACTCCTGACCTCAGGTGATCTGCCCACCTTGGCCTCCCAAAGTGCTGGAATTATAGGTGTGAGCCACTGCGCCTTCCCAGAAACAAGTTTTTCTGATCATACTTTAGCTTCATGAGAAATTTATCAACTTGAGAGATAAAGAAAAATGGAAGACTAGCACACATAATATATGGGTAGAACAATTCAAATACCTTTTGAGCCCAATAACTTCTTCAAATAAAGGTTTAAGGACACACCATAATGCCTGGCCTGTTATAGGCCCCTAGTAAATATCTGGTGGATGAGGATAACTTTGAGGCTTATCTTTTTTTTTTTTTTTTTTTTTTAAAGAGACAGGGTCTCACTTTGTCACCCAGGCTGGAGTGCAGTGGCATGATCATAGCTCACTGCCACCTCGAATTCCTGGACTCAAGCAATCCTCTTGCCTCAGCCTCCCGAGTAGCTGGGACTACAGGTGTGTGCCACCATGCCTAGCTAATTTTTCTTTTTTTTTTTTTGGTAGAGATGGGGTGTATTAGTGTTTTCTCATGCTGCTAATAAAGACATACTGGAGACTGGGTAATTTATAAATGAAAAAGTTTTAATTGACTCACCTTCCACATAGCTTTCTCTCTCTCTGTCCTGCATTCCCCACACAGCATCCCCCTTTCTCTCTCTCCCCGACTCCCCACATGGCCTCCCCGCTTTCTCTCTCTCTCCCCAATACCCCGCAAGGCCTCCCCACCCCAACTCCCCACATGGCCTCCCCGCTTTCTCTCTCTCTCTCCCCAACACCCCACAAAGCCTCCCCACCCCAACTCCCCACACAGCCTCCCTGCTTTCTCTCTCTGTCCCCCACTCCTGCTTTCTTTCCTTCCTCCCCTTCTTCTTTTGTTAAATCTCGTTTTCCTTTAAGGCTCACAATAGGAAGCGCTGGTGTTGCGGAAACACGGGAAGGCAGGAAATGAGTTTGGGAACAAATAAGCAAATAAAATCTGGGGAAAGCACACATCTAAAGCACTCTTCACCCTTCACAGGTTATCTGGGGAAACTTCATATTTGAAACATATTTTGTGACGCAGGCCTGACAAAGCAGACACACACACCGGATGTGCTACACGACGGCTCTTCCTCAGCCTCCGGTAACAGGGGGTTCATCTCAGGACACGACACCTCATTGCTGACGATGGGAGCAACGTGATGGTCTATCAAGAGGAACAAGGCAAGTGTCATCCACAGCCGGCCCGGCCACTGACAGCCAGGCCCCATCACATCCGCCTGTCCTGGAGAACCAGGCTCAGAAACCCACTGTGCAGCCTCCGAGAGGCCACCCCTCCACCTTCCCAGTGATAAAGCCAAAGCCACCGCCAGGAGCCTCATGCTCAGACACACAGTTCAGCCTGCTGTGTGCAGCCTCCCGGGTCTAAGAGGCTGCCTTTTCATCAGCTCCCCATCACAGCTAACGAAACCGCTTTGGAACTAGCTCCCAATCCTTAACTGTACCAAAATGGAACAGTACAGGAAACGAGAAGTGTCATTAAACGGGGACTAGAACACTGTGTCCCTGAGTCTCACAACCAGGACCACAACAGAGTGTTTGTTCCTAAAGGTTCCTGATCATACTCGGACCTTAAAAGTGAGCTGCTCATTAAAAGCGGGACCTGTCACCAATACAGACATTAACTAAAGCATTATTCCATGAGAGGCAGGGTAAAAGGATTTCCATGGCTCTTGACGAACACACTAACACAGATCCAGCCCAGTGTCCCAGCGTTTTTCCTCTGACTTGCCGCTTCCCATGGTCTGCAATTGTAACTCGAGTTCATTTGTTAACCTCCCCACTGAGCTGAGGCCTGCACCGCATCAGAGACAAGCGTGAAGTTCCAGGACAACAGGAATAAAACCTAGAACCTGCCATCCAGGAGTTTACCAGGGAAATGATCACAGAAATAAACACTGGAAATAGGCCTGATACAGCCAGACAGAAGCTAAGGAGGAACTGAGGCAGGAGCATAAATCACCAGGATGCTTTAATGTTCAAAAGAAGCAGGGGAAACAAAAGGAATCTGTTTGGGGATTTAGGCAAAGTTTTGCAGAAACTGATCTTTTTCTACAGTGGTCAAATTCATAGAAAGAGAAAACAGAATGATGGTTGCCCAGGGTAGAGGAGGGGGAAGGACTGGGAACCACGTTCCGCATGTAGAGAGTTTCCGATGAGGGAGAGGAAAGCACTCTGAAGATGGTCCATGGTAATGGCTGCACAGCAACGTGAATATAATTAATACCACCGAACTACACAATTAAAAATGGTCCACATGGCAAATTGTATGTTACATCTATTTGACAATTTTTAAAATCCAAAAAAAAAAACCATGACCCAATTTCTTGTAATCCAACTATGTCACACCGTCTTAGGAGGCATCAAATGCAGATGCAGCTCACCAGTATAATCTGTAGAACAGCATTACTTGGTGACCCAAACTGCTACTTGCTTCTGGAGTAAGCCTGCACCCCCTGGTTGCTATGGAGAATCTGCAGACCACCACAATTACATCGTCCAATAAATTTCTCTTTCTCAAAAAAGTAACATCCTTAAAAGATATTCAGAAACAGAAACACACACAGAAACACACACACACAACACATATACATAAACGGCACAGAACACTTCACATTAACTGAGAAAAGAAATCCATCCTGCTCAGTTATATAGGATTGGTGATGTCCTCTAAATGAGTCAAAATCCAATCCACATCAGAAATAACGCTTTCTGCATCTCAGGCAAAAGACACTACATTCTGTGGACTGTAATACAACAAAGGATTAAATCTGAAAGCAACTGGCCAAGCGTTCTCACAATGGCCTTCTAACCTGATTGTTTTAGTTATTAAATCTATCCTCAAAACATTTTTGTCACTAATACCACATGGCATGATGCATAACTAAGACCTTTCCAATAGACTCAGTCACTAAAAAGAAAAAAAAAAGAAAAAAGAAAATACCTCAAAGGAAGGACAAACACTTCTTTAATATTTTACCTGCTAGTACAAAGTATCAGGCAACACAGAAAAACTGAAGTACTTAATATTTCCACCCATCTTAACTCAGTTCCAACAGTTTTTAAAATCTTAAATCATTTGTAAATCAAATATTGCCTTGAAATAATAAAACACTGTAAAATATGTTAATTGAGTCATAAAAGCCTACTTTCCTGCATAATTATGTTTTACTTTTCTCCTCACTGATTTCTTTACACTAGAATTAGCTAGGATTCTATCTGGATACAATAATAATACTTGGCTCCTGCAAGAGTTTTACAAATAGTAAAAGCCCACAGCTGACCACAGAATTTCTAGACTGGCTGGCCTAAGAAAATCAACACTCATGGGTCTTCATGGCAGAGCCACAGCACCAAACTTCAAGGCAACTTTTGGAGAATGTTTTATTTTGTCTTGCATCATATGAGCAAATTAACATGAGGTAGAAGAATGAAGAATCACTGGAAATTAGATGTAATGAGATATCAGGGTAAGGCTGGGCAAATGGCTCAAACCTGTAACTCCAGCACTTTGGGAGGCTGAGGCAGGAGGATCCCCTAAGCTCAGGAGTTCAAGGCTGCAATGAGCTATGAACATGCCACTGCACTCCAGCCTGGGGGCAGAGCAAGACCCTGTCTCAATCAATCAATCAGAGAGATCAGGATAGTAAATGACCAGGGAACTAAAAGAAGAAAGTTGGGGGAACTGAGGGAGTAATCAAATTTATGAGTAGGTTAACAGGGAAAGGCCACTGAGTTTCACACTAAGAGAGCTGCTGGACACCAGAACATGCAATTTTAGCACAATAACTGAGAGAAAACTGAAGATCAGGAATAAAGTATGTGAAGACAGAACAGAGACAGAAGGTATTCAATGAGAAAAACGCAAAGAACCAAGACAGGCAAAGGATCATTAGACTCAACTATTTACAATATCAACTGCTGGAGTACTTTCTGTTGCCAGTAAGATTTAACTCAATGAAAAGAATAAAATAGCCCATTTCTTTTCATTGATAAGATGCACCATGACTTACTGTGTGCACTGACTTAATATATACTGTGATTTAATGAGGGAGTGTCTCTATTCCTAAGGGAAGCTTTCATAAAACTGTGGTTTAGATGAAAGTTTACAAGAATGCAAAATGCCATGGTAGTCAAATGTCCTACTAAATGTATTATCTGTTGAAAGCCACCGCTATTAGGCCCAAAGATAGAAAACGTACGCTGCTCCCCTGCAAGAGGATAGCATTTCTTTGCAAAAGCATCATTTGATTCTATTCCAAGGTTCCACCTTGATATGGTTTGGATCTGTGTCCCCACCCAAATCTCAGACACAATTGTATATGTGCTGAAGGCAGAGCCCAGTGAGAAGTGACTGGATCGTGGGGGCAGTTTCTAATGGTTTGACACCATCATCCTTGGTCTTGTCATGGTAAAAGTGAGTTACCACAGGATCTGGTTGTTTAAAAGTGTGTGGCACCTCCCCCTTCTCTCTCCTCCTGTTTCTCTAGCCCGTGTAGGACATGCCTACTTCCCCTTCGCCTTCCACCATGATTGTAAGTTTCCTGAGTCCTCCCCAGACATGCTTCCTGTACATCCTGTGGAACTGTGAGCCAATTACACCTCTTTTCTTTATAAATTACCCAGTCCTGGGTATTTCTGTGTAGTGGTGCAAGAATAGATAATAACACAGGCCCCCAAGATCATCAGAGCTCCCGTCCCAACTCCTATCAGGCCCTGTGTACCCGCCCTGGAATCAACTGCAGACAAAAATGGCAGATTCAGTCTGTCACACTCGGACCACAATGAGTCATGTTTCCAGTTCAATTCAAATCAATCTTCAAATACTTTCTGGCGCACCAATCCTTGCCAGCCTGGCCCCCAAAACACGGCTCGTCCTCACCTCACAGCAAACTCTGCTGCACCATCTGCTGACTCACAGCTTTTCAGTAAGGTCTTTAATACTTTCTTGTCTCCACTATCCATGCTAACCCACCCCTCCACACGTGACCTCCTAAACCAA
Organism: Macaca thibetana thibetana; assembly: GCF_024542745.1. Lineage (NCBI taxonomy): Eukaryota > Metazoa > Chordata > Mammalia > Primates > Cercopithecidae > Macaca > Macaca thibetana. Next base: position 7,253,871 of record NC_065586.1, read on the forward strand.
ACCAACTGCTCTCATTGTCTTCCATGGTACAGAAATGAGAGTAGCTAATGGGAAAAGTAACAATAAGCTAGCTTGTCCTGCTCTGTGCTAACCAGTGAGAAAATCCACCAAGAGGGAAAATTAAGTCATCTCACAAAGACCACATTTGCCCTGAGAGAATCACTTCTGCCATACCTCGAAAAATGAATAAAATGTGCATGAACTTCACTGGAATTACAATTGACCCTGTAAAACTGAAATTCCAGTTTTTCCACAGAACCCCCCAAGTCAAATATCTGCATATAAATTTTGACTCCCCCAAAACTTAACTATTAAAACCCTACTGTTGATCTGAAGCCTTACTGATAGCAGTTGATAAACAGATATTTTGTATGTTCTAGGTATTATGTGCAGTATTCTTATCAAGTATGCTAGAGAAAAAAATGCTATTAAGAAAATCATAAGGAAGTGAAAATATATTTAGTATTCATCAAGCGGAATTGAATCATCATAAAGGTCTTCATCCTCATCATCTTCACGCTACATAGGTCAGGAGGAGGAGGAAGAGGAGTTGGTCTCGCTATCTCAGGGTGGCAGAAGCAGAAGAAAACCCATGTATAAGTGACTCACGTATAAATGACTCGCGCAGTTCAAACTTGTCTTGTTCAAGGGTCAACTGTAGTTGTTTTCAAGATGCTCACATCTTCTTCCAAGTCTGCTCCATCCCCATTCCCCAGCGCACACATCCTCCCTAAGTCAGTCCTACATGTAGTCTGCACTCTTCCCAGATTATTTTGTCTCTCAATGTTATAACCAACAGGCTCTTCAGGGTAATGTCTGCTGTTCAGGTACAGGGACGCTTGCTTAATTTCAAATCTTCTATTTAAAATTGAATTGGCAGCCAGGTGCAGTGGCTCACACCTGTAATCCTACCACTTTGGGAGGCCGAGGTGGGCAGATCACCTGAGGTCAGGAGTTTGAGACCAGCCTGACCAACATGGTGAAACCCCATCTCTACTAAAAATACAAAAATTAGCCAGGCATGGTGGCAGGCACCTGTAGTCCCAGCTACTCGGGAGGCTGAGGCAGGAGAATCACTTGAACCTGGGAGGCGGAGGTTGCAGTGAGCAGAGATCGCGCCCCTGTACTCCAGCCTGGGCAACAAAGCGAGACTGCATCTCAATGAATAAATAAATAAATGAATGAATAAATAAATATTGGCTTTTCAATGAAAACAAATAAGTTTCAATACAACTGAATTGACTTTTTGCTTCACCCTTACTCAAATCAATTCCACACAAAAGAGTTGGATGCTTTGTAACTTCTCTTTAGGGCAAAAATAAATGGGTATGTTCTTAACGTCAGAAAAATTCTAAGAGCTCAAGATACTTCTTTTCTTCCTATTTTGAAACAACTATAATTTGACTTCAGAATAAAATTTCTTTCATCAGAAATGTATGTTTTGATAGGTGCACTGCACAGGATTCTAATAGCTCTAAAATCTGCTTCAGTTTAGCGCTGTCATCTTCATCACCCCTAAGCCTTGTCTCTTACTCTCCACAAATTAGACTGCGTCCTTAAAAGGCATCCGCTGACAGATTTCACAGGGAGTGATGTGGGCTGGGAATTGCATTCCACAGCATCTGAGCTACTCTTAGGCCAACTTTGTCATTCAGAGCAAGCACTGAATAAACCTCCTCCAACTTACATGAATGTAACCCACTTCATGGCTGTCAGAGGGAAGAAATAAGCCTTCGAGACTCCTCTGTACTAACATGGCTCCCCTCATCATAATGGCTAGGCTGGTGGCCAGAGTTCCCACAGCCAAGCCTCCAGGTTAGGTACTAAATAATGGCCCAGAAGGTCAGCAGGATGAGCTAGTTTCCAAGTGAAAGACTCTCATTACTCAATGAGTGCTTAGGGCCTTAACACTAACCGATTCATGCAGGTCTGATGGGGCATGAATGTGCAAGTGAAAGCCATGTAGGTTCCTGAGACAGCCACAGTCGGTGGGGATCCATCAATGGCTGGCCTCAATTCCACCATTTTGGGATTTGTTACGTTTGTATGTTCTATGTATTATGTACGGTATTCTTACCAACAAGTAAGCTAGAGAAAAGAAAATGCTATTCAGAAAATCAAAAGGAAGCGAAAATATATTTAGTATTCATTCAGTGGAAGTGGATGATCATAAAGGTCTTCATCCTCATCATCTTCATGCTGAGTAGGTGAGGAGGAGGAGCAGCACTGGTCTTGCTGTCTCATGGGTGGCAGAGGCAAAGAAAAGCCATGTATAAGTGACTTGCGCACTTAATTCGTGTTGTTCAACGGTCAACCGTTGTTGTTTTTAAGATGCTCGCATCTTCTTCTAAGTCTGCTCCATCCCCATTCCCCAGCTGACACATCCTCCCTAAGTCAGTCCTACACACACTCTGCATTCTTCCCAGGTTATTTTGTCTCTCATTGTTACAACCAACAGGCTCAAGCAAGGCAAGAGGATGGCTTGAGCCCAAGAAGTGGAGGCTGCAGTGAGCCCTGATGATCCTGCCACTGCACTCCAGCCCGGGCAACAGAGCAAGACCCTATCTCAAAAAAAAAAAAAAAAATACTGCAAAACAATAGCTTCTGAATATCATTAGATGAGGTGTCACGTCCTTAGGAGCCTATGTGTGACCTCAGCTTGAAAAGAGCAGATGGGAACACACTGCCAACCAGTGCGAGGTCCCAGCAGTCATTGACTTAAAAAAAAAAAAAAAAGCGAAAAGAAAAGAAAATTAACAAACAAAGTAACTGGGATAGAAACTGCAGGAATTCTTTGGGGTACACAGAAACTAAAGGCATGTCTGGGGAAGAGCATGACTTGATTTAACCATCACTCCAGCTGAAAAACAAAGCCCATGCAGATAACCAGGAGCGCTCGACGGAACCAAATGCCAGTTGCAAAGCACCCAGGACAGAATAAGTTCATCTTTTCTGCAACGTGAAATGCAAAGCAGCAGAGCGCACCTCCATGTTTTCTCCTCCTAATATGTCTCTACAGAAAAGCCATTACAAAGAGTAATCCCAATATTAGCATGTAATCCATTCACCTAAGGCAATGAGTGAACTTCCTCTAGGCTCACGGCCATGCAAGCTCACATCTGGAGCAGAGCGGAAATGTTCCTGTTTTGGACACTAAGTGCTCACTTGACTGGACATCTGAAAATGCAAAACATCGGACCACTACAGCTATTCGGTAACACAAACCCATTTTCACCACCACAGTCAAACCCAAACCTACTGCATTTAAATCTAAAGTTCATTCTGGTTCTACTAAGGGAAGAGAAATGCAAATTTTCCGTTCCCAATACATCATTTAAAATATAAAAAGAAAAGCATTCCTTTTCTTGTTTTGCTTTTGTTTGGAGAGGAAGAGGGGTGCTGATCTAATTTTAGTTTTTTATTCATTCAACAAATTTTTGAGGAGATAGAAGAAGATACATTGCATTTAACTTCCACTAGAAGGGTATTTTTTATATCCATTTTTGGTTCCATGTTGTAGAAATCATTTTGTAAACAAAGACTCTCTTTAAATACCAGAGCTTTGCAATTATTCTACACACACATGTGCGGAATTATCTTTTAGAGACATATACTAAAATATTTACAGATGAAATAAAATGATGTCTAAGAGTTGCTTCAAAGCAATAGAGTCTGGAAAATGAGGGTGGTAATATTGATTAAACAAGGTTGGCTTTGAACAGCTCATGGCTGAAGTCGGGTAATGAGCATATGAAGTTCACTATATATTCTGTCTACTATTGGTTATGTTTGAGTTTCCCATAATAAAAAAGTTTTCAAAGCAGAATGGAGGGGCATTTTGCCATTCTTTTAGCAAAAGGAAAGCTGCCAACCAGAGCAAAGAGTTATCTGAGCTCCAGTTTTTAGTTGAGTGTGCCAATGAAGAGTTGAGAAGTTGAAGACCTTCATTGATCCCTTTTTCCTTCTTAAATCTACTGGATCCGCAGCTCACTGACTCATTAAAAAAATAATAATAATAATGCTACCATGTGTTCATTGTGAAGGCTCCAAGGTCTCCAAGGGAAAGAACCCAAATACCAGCAAATTGGTACTAAAGAGAACTCAGTATATACGTGACTGTTACGACAAGCAAACAGGGATATTATGTGAGTTTAGAGCACATTTATTGACCTTCTGCCAATATGTTAAGCACACATAAGCATACATGCCTGTGCAAATTTGACTCGTAAACCGAATGGATGGGGGAACCAGAATAGCCTTCTAGAAGGGAAGGATAGCCTACAGAATTTAGGTATCACACTGGAGTGAGTCTTTCAATCACCAAAAAACGTTTATTTACCCAACTCCGGTATCAAAAAATGTAATCACTCATGTCCATATTTCCTTTGTTTTACCCAAAACTATCAGGAAACAACTGGGAAATGAGCCAAAACATAAACCACCTGGATTCAAAAACTGTCGAAAGCAACGTTACTAACATTTCCATATCTTTTGAAGAATTTAATTAGACTTTTTTGTGGGGAGAAGGAGGAGGTACCTATGTGTCAGGGTGTCAGAGTAATTTGGTGTACAGATAGTTTTGTCACCCAGATAATTAGCCTAGTACCCAATAGGTAGTTTTTTAATCCTTACTTTCTTTCCACCATCCACTCTCAAGTAGGCCCCCATGTCTATGATTCCCATCTTTACATCCATTTGTACTCAATATTTAGTTCCCACTTCTAAATGAGAACATGCAGTATCTGGTTTTCTGTTCCTGCAAAGGATGGCCTCCAGGGACATCCATGTTGCTGCAAAGGACATGATCTTGTTTTTTTTTTAATGGCTGCGTAGTATTCTATGGTGTATGTGTAACACATTTCCTTTATCCAGTCTGCTGTTGATGGGCATTGAGGTTGATTCCATGCCTTTGCTATTATGAATAGTGCTGTGGTGAACACACGCATGCATGTGTCTTTATGGTAGAATAATTCCTATTCCTTTGGGGATTGCCAGTAAGGGACTGCTGAGTTGAATGGTAGTTTTAACTTCAGTTCTTTCGGAAATCTCCACAGTGCTTTCCACAGTGGCTGAACTAACTTACATTCCCACCAGCAGTATTTAAGCATTCTCTTTTCTCCACAACCTCACCAGCATCTGTTATTTTGTGAATTTCTAAGAATAGCCATTCTGACTGGTGTGAGATGGTGTCTCATTGTGGTTTTCATTTGCATTTCCCTAATGACTAATGATATTGAGCATTTTTCCATACACTTGTAGGCCATGTGTATGTTTTCTTTCAAAATGTGTCTATTCATGTCCTTTGCCCATTTTTTTAGAAGCCTTTCTACACAAGAAAACCATACTGATGTTGGTGGAACGAGCTGACGGTTCTAACTTAGAGGCAAACCATTAAGATCCTGGGGACTTTGGGTTTGAGGGGGTAGAAAATGTGACATTATCACTACAACGTCTACACTGGTTGTTCTGTTCCTCCAAGAAAGACAAGAATCATCTTGGCATGGTTGTTGGATAACATCTCCTGAGAGTTTAGGTAAGATGAGAAGAGAAAATACTCATCCCTAATATTCTCTTCCACTGGCCCAAAGATCATAGGCCAATTCACAATTATTCACGTGCTCTGAAAGATACTACAGTAAGCTATAATTTGAAGTAGTCAGGGGCTTTTTTGTGCCTTCCTGGTTTAACCTCTTGTCCTATTTGAGCATGTACAAGTCAGCTTCATAGGGGAAGACAGGAAATATTTTTTCTGTCTTTTCATATCCCTAACACTCAAGTATTAGGCATGTTTGCATTTCATGAGTTAGGAAGGTGAGTTCCGTGTGGGTGGACAGCTGATATGGTTTTGCTGTGTCCCCACCCAAATCTCACCTAAAATTATGATAATCCCCATGTGTCAAGGGTGGGGCCAGGTGGAGATCATCGAATCATGGGGGCACTTTCCCCCATACTGTTCTCCTGATAGTGAATAAGTCTCACGAGATCTGATGGTTTTATAAAGGGAAGTTCCCCTGCACAAGCTCTCTTGCCTGCTACCATGTAAGACATGCCTTTCTCCTTCTTTGCCTTCCACCATAATTGTGAGGCTTCCCTAGCCACGTGGAATTGCGAGTCCATTAAACCCTTTTTTTCTTTATAAATTACCCAGTCTTGGATATGTCTTTATTAGCAGCATGAGAACTGACTAATACAACCACCATGAAAGAAGAGAGGGAATCAAGGAAGCTCTCATTTGGCTGTTCTGTCTATAATTTATTACCATTTTTTTAAGAGCTATGGCACATGGATAAAGATGATACAAGAGGGTTGTAATGTGATTTCAGGCAATCAGGAGAAAAAGGAGACAAACAAGGAAAGTGAAAGAACCCTGACAGGGCTTCACAGAGAGATGGAGCCAGGACTCTCCACGGAGGAGATGCACCACCACAGAATCAGAAAGCTGAACGGCTTCCCTGGGGTCTGCAGGTGAGACACCTTCGAAGGTGTCAGGGCTTATAAAAGACAATTCCACGTCCCAGACCTTGTAGCTTCAAATCACCTCTCTAGATGTCATGATATCCCTTCAAGACCATTCTAAATACATAAGTATCTCCTACGGAAATAAGAAAATTACAGTTTAATAAACTAATAACTCCAAAAATATTTTTACTTGTTTTTTTGAGATGGAGTCTAGCTCTGTCGCCCAGGCTAGAGTACAGTGGCAGGATCTCCACTCACTGCAACCTCCGCCTCCCAGGTTAAGGTGATTCTCCTGCCTCAGCCTCCCGAGTAGCTGGGATTACAGGCATGTGCCACCACACCCAGCTAATTTTTGTATTTTTAGTAGAGACAGGGTTTTGCCATGTTGGTCAGGCTGGTCTCGAACTCCTGACCTCGTCATCTACCCACTTTGGCCTCTCAAAGTGCTGGGATTACAGGCGTAAGCCACCGCTCCGGCCCAAATATCTTTTTTACATCCTTCATTCTATGGCCAAGTCTACAACTGCGGAAGAGTTGGAGTATCAACAAGTTGCCCAGCGGTAAATAGCCACAAACACAGAAGTGTGTTCTTCCCGTCTCCCCAGACCCATCAACAGACGGTCTTAACTAAGTGTCCTATCTCCTGCATAAATGGCATTCACCCATCCTCCACGTCTTCACAGCGACACAGACACTAACTAGAACGGAAACCCTCTGCGAGGCAAAACTTCCACTTCAACATTCCACTTCGAGTGCCAAGAACAGTCCCTGACTCTGAAATGACGGATCACCACTATTTAGCAGAGTGCTCAGATGCCACCTCGTGTAGGACAAAAATAAAAGCACAGAACACCTTAACTCTGTCATCCTCACCCCGCTAAATTCCCACATTCTTCCTCGCTTCAAGATTAAAGTCCAAGCAGCAGAAGCTACTGGCCTAATTTTGAGCCTGACATTTGACTATATGTATCCTGTAATACACACTGTGTAATTTTTGCTCTTATCCCCTTATGTAAAGTGATTGAATCAAATCACCAGCCTTGTTGATAATCTGTTGTGTTTTGTTTCACTTCTAGACACTTGTAGGATCTTTCTGACCCCAGTGTTCTAAAATTTTATGATGCTGTGTGTTGGTGATTGCTTGCATTCATCTTAAACAGTAAAAAGCAGACTGAAACATAGGACATGGTAAAGGGTGTGAGGCAAGACACAGGTAATTTTTAAAACAAACCTTTTAGAACCATCTCTTACAAATATTGTGCACAGGTAACATTCATCTCTTTAAATGTTAATGCAAGGGAAAGTGCATACCCTATTCCATTGACAGCAAAGATCATGTGTTAAAAATCAATACTGTTATATAAACTATAGACAATACAATTTGACTCCCAAATGAAGAAAAAAAAAGCCATTCTGTTTTGTATTTTAACACTTTTACATTTTCCTTTAGATGTTTTCCAAAGATGAAACAGTTATCTTTAAAAATTTTTTGTAGGCCGGGCAAGGCAGTGCACGCTTGTAATCCCAGCACGTTGGAAGGCCGAGGTAGGAGGATCACTTGAGGTCAGGAGTTCGAGACCAGCCTGGCCAACATGGTGAAACCCCCCTCTCTACTAAAGATACAAAAAAAAAAAAAAAATTTAGCCAGGCACGGTGGCAGGCGCCTGTAATCCCAGCTACTCGGGAGGCTGAGTGAGGCAGGAGAACTGCTTGAACCCAGGAGGCGGAGGTTACTGTAAGCCGAGATTGCGTCACTGCGCTCCAGCCTGGGCGACAAAACCAGACTCTGTCTCAAAACAAACAAAACAAAAATGTGTAGCTAAATGAGCTGTGACAGAAACTAACTGTCCCCCAGGGCTTTTTTCTCTCCCTTCTTTGTTTTAGGAAAAGCAGCCTCCCCACCTCAGGGATTTTAGCTAAGAGGAGCCCCACAGCTACGGGGTACTTTTCCCAGTCTCTCTGTAGCTAGACACGGCCTGGTGGACTCCCGGGAGACCGAGTTTTGCTAGTGGGAGGTGAGCTGCTGCCCCAGTCTCTCCCTTTCCCTCTTTCTTGCTGGGCAACTTGGAGGAGAACCAGCCTTTCACCACGCAGACATGGCATTTGGAAGAAAGAGCAGGAAACTTCTAAATTAACTTGAGCCACAGCATTTTAGCGCCTTTTGGGAACAGCAGTTGTAATCCTAACACATAAACTATACCATCAAAGCCCTCACATGAGCTGGAAGCAAAAATCCCTCAGGAAAAGGGGAAATCTTGAGAAAGAAAAATAGAGAATCCAGAAAGAAAGGATAAAAGGGACCATGAAATTTAGAAGGAAAAAAGAAACCCGCAAAAATGACCAAATCTCTTTGTTTTTAAAAAACTCTTAAAAATCTTTGTAGTGTTTGAACACAGTATTCATATGCAGGTAGAGTAGAAAGATGCTCCTCTAAATGGAAAACAGTTTCTTTTGTTAGCAGAAAGAGGAGCTAAATTGGGAAATTAAGCAGGCAAGCATCTCAAAAAAATTAAATTTGATCTAAACATACTGTACTTTGATGAGAAAGGGCCACAGCCAATTATGGTAATAGAATTTTTAATTGACACTTATTTGCTGGTTAGTTATTTATGTTAACATTCACCCTGCAGAATCCTTCAGAGAAATTCACCCAAGAAGGGCACATAAATACATACACTTAACTGAAAAAACCATTAACGGTACTTACAAATCTAAAGATCCATTTGGGATCTAAAATTAATTTTGATGGGCTAACAAATTGCACATTAGATGTATAGATGAGAAACGTAAAGTACATACTGCTTTCTTCATTTCACAAAACAAATCTAATGCAACATGACTCCAAGTAACGCTACACCAGGCATATAAATCATCATCATCTCTTCATCCCTACGAGTCAATAAAACATTTTGAACAAGCAAAGATATTTTAAAAACATTTTATTTTCTTTGGAGCTCTTCAAAGAGTTTGGGTCGGTTTATGTTTGAGGGTGGTGGGGGAGGTTCGTGTGGGATAAGGGAATTGTTTCACTTTGTGATGGTCTCAAAAGAAGTTGTGAGACATCCTTTTCTAAGAAATATGTTGAACAGAAGCTAATGACTTGACATCACTCCCTACTATGAAAAAAAAATAATTACAGATCGTTTTAATGGCTATAACTTGTTCCTATAATCCATGATGGGCTTTCAGGGGCTCTTGGTAACTGCTGTGTAAATGTCATTAAGGGCTTTTCAAAAAACTGGCATTGTTTAATCAACTCTGCTTAACAGCTCTGTTAGTTGATAAGAAATCATCAGAAAAATAATTAGGAAAACCCTCAAAATCATACTAATCTTCAATTCTTTGATACTTCCTCTGATTAAATCTCTTTGGAAATACAGGTTAACCACTGTGAATTCTTGCTGCATACCCTAAGAACATTTTAAAAGACAAACATTTAAGCCTCGTGTTGTATAATCATTCTATCTTCTGTTGGATATAACCAGATTTGTGCTAATATTCAGAAAGCAGGCACATTGATTTAAAAAACTGCTTCCTATCCATCCTTTTTGAGAGAAAGGCAACTTCTCCAACACAAGTGCTGTTTGGCCTGGATATAAGCTCTTTGGTACATTTCAGTTTCCGTGAGTGGCAGGCACCTGCCACAGTCATTTCTGCAGCCTCTGGCTCTCAGGGTGTTCAAGTCCTTAGAAGTGGTAAGTTCGGTGTCTTGTCACCACCATGACAAGGATGAGACCTCCACAAAGGACATTTGGATGAGAAACAGAGAGAGCCCTGGTCACAGAGATCCCAGGTCAAGGATGGTCACTTACCCACTCTCCACCTCTCCGACTCTGCTTTCCTTCTCACTCCTAAATCTCATGAATCTGTGACGAACCTCCCTATCCATTTTTAAATCCCCTCTCCTGAAATCACAAGAATCACAGAAACTTTCCATAACCTCAGATTTCATAAATGTGAAAATGATCTAAAACAAAATGGCCCAGCATCAATCAGAGCTGTTCTGCTCAATCTCCAAATGGTGTGGAATGGCACGTGTGATGGAATGCTCAGCACAGACTGCCTAACTCTGCAGCCCTCCAGAATTTCACCCCAACACAGTCTCAGGCTTGGTTCAGAACCACCATGTCAAACTTAAAGTGGACAGAACACCCTATGGGCAGACCAGGATGCAGTTTGGATCGTCTCACTTTCAATCCCTGACTCTTTTTTTTTTCTTTTTTTGGTGGGGAGGACGGAGTTTTGATCTTGTCGCCCAGGCTAGAGAGCAGTGGTGTGATCTCAGCTCTTACTGCAACCTCCACCTCCCAGGTTCAAGCAATTCTCCTGCCTCAGCCTCTCAAGTAGCTGGGATTACAGGTGCCCACCACCACGCCTGGCTAATTTTTTGTATTTTTAGTGGAGACAGGGTTTTGCCATGTTGGGCAGGCTGGTTTTGACCTCAGGTATCTGCCTGTCTCAGCCTCCCCAAGTGCTGGGATTACAGGTGTGAGCCACCGGGCCCGGTCCTCAATCCCTGACTCTTTTATCCATGTCTTGCTTCCTAAGACCCTCAGCGTGAGACCACAAATGTCTGTCCCCTGCCCATCACCAACTGAGGACACTGGGATTTCAAGGACTGTATTTGATGGACTGAAGATGCCGATGCAAAAATCATCCAGTGTCTAGGATGTCCCTATGGGAAGCCAACTCTCAAAGAGGCAGGAAGGCTACATCGGCACCTCATAGGCGCATGCTGACATTCAAGGAGCCACTCAGACCCACACACCAGCTCCCTCTCCAAGCTTGCTTCATTCAGGGCCCCGGGAAGTGCCGCCCACAGCCCCACTCCACAGCCCTCTTCCCATCGTGTTCGGGGCTGGGTCATGGTGGCAAAGTCAGCCTTGATCCTTCCTAATAAGTTTCCCAGACTCCTGCCCAATTGTGTCTTAGTTCCTAGATTTTTTTTTCCATGGGGTCCATCCTGCTGATGGGATCCTGTCCATCCTGCTGATGGGGTCTTCTCTGTTCTGGCCAGTCCCAATCCCCAGGTCTGAGGCATGCAACCTGAATTGTCCATCTGGAGGCACATGCCACATGCTGGGACCTTAACACTTCATCTTAGAAAATTAGAAAATCAATAGCAAAAGATATCTGAACTATCAGGTGTGACCCCAACCAGCCACCCTTCCAGGCCTGCCTTATTCTGCACCCATGATGGCTCTAACATCTGTCCTCTGCCACACTTTAGTGCCATCTTGCTTCCTCCTGACAAATGCCTTCCCAAAGTGGCCATGAACTGGCCACGATAGCTCGCTACATCTTGAAATACAAATACGTTTAATTTTTGTGTAGCTTGTCATTGCTCCAGGCTCACTGTGTTGGTTTACAGAGTTCCCACTTTTAGCAAACTGGAATTAAGACTGTTCCATCCTTTAAGTCTGCCTGACAAAGAAGAGAAGAGTTCTACCATAGCTAAAATAATAATACATTTCAATTCCTAGAACAGCAGGTTTTCACAATCTTGCTTTTCCTCCGTGCAAATCCCCCTGAGGTTAGCCTTTGCTGTTGCCACCTACTTGGTAGATATCAAAGAAATTTACAACTTTTTGGAGGATTGAGTGCCATAAATCAATTATTCTGCTTTACTATGCAATAGCTGGCAATTCCCTTGGTAGTAACCACACACCCTCTGGATCTGTGGATGGGGCTATCTGCTCCTGTGGTAAATGGCATCAGATTGCTCTACTGTTGATACCATTTTTCCCAGCTCCTCTACCTCCTTCCTTGCAACTGGGTGGCCCGCTATGATTTACTTGTGATATCAATATGCACGACTAACAGCTGTCTTCTCATGCTTCTAATTTTCTGCTTCCAACATGTGCTGGGTTTCAAAATCAAATAACGTGATTGTTGTCTATGCATGTAGTAGGATTTGAAAAGGCCCTCCAGTGAATAATACACAAACACTAGTACTAATTAGTTTTGTGTGTTGTTGTTTTTGCATGGAGGCTTTGTTCTTTATTCATTTAACAACTGCTGAGCTTTAACTATGTGCAAGGCATTATAAGAAATCAAAAGGTGAATAAAATACCATCCTTAACCAGAAGAATGAGGATGGATAACAATTGCATTTCTCATTACCACCTTCATTCTTAGCGCTGCTCTAAGGAGTTTCCACGAATCCCATTGAATGCACAAAACGATCCTGTAAGGCGGGCCTCATTATCCCCAGTTTACACACGGGAATATTGCAGGTCACAAAGTTGAGAGAGAAAATACCTAGCCCAGGTTCGCATATTTAACTAAGTGGTGGCATTAGGATCCAAAATGTGTATTTCTGATAACAAAACATTCACACAGCCTCACTTTCACAAGCAAATGGCTGAGATCGGGTATCCACAAACAAGTATAGCACAGAACAAAAATAATCATTTTAAAGGCAGTATGATCAAAATTCTCTGAGCTCACAGCAGGTAAACAGGTAACTCCTTGACAGTATTCTGGACAGTGGACGTGGCTGGGTGAGGAGCTACTGACTAAGGGAAAGATACTATGGCCCTGTGGCTGTATTTCAAGTGTCCTGCTATTAGGGCACAGTCACTTCTCCACTCATACAGCCCTTTGTCAAGGTCTATTAAACCCTCTTACCAAAAAAAAAAAAAAAAAAAAAAACCCTCTTATTCCCTGATAATGTGATGAGGAGGGAACTTTCCATGTGACAGGTTACAGACAGCGTTTGCCATCAAAGTGAGAGCAAGGTTATGTCAATTCGTCACCGTGAAGATGAGGACAGTGTGATGCAAGCAGATGAAGTGGCTGTTTTCTGGGCAGGCCTGAGCCCCTCGCTCAGGCCACGCAACTCACACCAGCACTTCCCACCCCGTATGCTGGCCGGAGGAGTCACTTACTATACAGAACTCAGTTCCAGAGATGCCCATGTTTTGTTTCAATACCAGCAGAGAGCAGGGGTCTTTCTATTCAACCACAGGCGGATTCTCCCAGAAGGAACACTCCAGGTGCCAGGGTCAGGTCAGCGCCCGGCTCTTGGAAGTTTCCATAGCAGTTGAACAGACCTCTAAAAATGTTTGGCATAAAGACATTTTGAGACAGGGGCTCACTCTGTCACCCAGGTGGGAGTGCAGTGGTGCAATCACAGCTTACTGCAGCCTCGACCTCCTGAGCTCAAGCAATCCTCCTGCTTCAGCCTCCTGAGTAGCTGGGACTACAGGCGTGCACCACCACACCTGGTGAATTTCTTTTTTAGAGATGGCGTCTTGCTATGTTGCCCAGGCTTAGACAGACACATTTTAAAAACTCAAAAGAAAAGAAATACTATCTCAGAGAAGTTCCTACCCAGACTAGAGGAGTCATATTCCCCACGCTTCCAGAGATCAGAGTTTCAAATCAGCTCCCAACACCTCTTGCTAAACCAAGGAGTGAAACAGTCAAGAGCAGGGCAGAAATGGCCAACAAATAAATAAGTACACTGGGGACCATCACAGAAAACACACTTTGCCAAAATTGAGTTGGTATCAGCCAAGAGTTGACTATATTAGCAGTGTGCTTCAATACAAAACGCTTAATAACAACCATATCATAAATTCCCACCCAAAAAACACCAGGCACAGCGTAGAACCCCAATATGCACTGATTGATATTAAAGTGTTTCCATTTCTATGGCAACAGTAATGTGGTGATACAGTGGACCAAATCAGCAGCCAGTAGCCATTTTTATCCATCAACCCAAGATCTTCCTGTCAGCTCTTGTTTTCCTATTAGCAAAGAACTCAGAGAAAGACTTGCAAATATATTACCAAAGGAATCCAATGATGGAAATAGAAACTCAGCAAATGCTCAATTATGATAAATCCTTCCAAAGCCCTGAGAACGTCTAAGCATCTAAATCATAAAGAAAAAAACATCTTAATGGATGAACGAGAAGGGCTGTGGTTGAGTACCATCTGTGAAAACTGGTCCTCAAACTTTCTTGTTCATATACCCCCCATACAAGAATCTTGAAAACCTCATGTCCTCCCATCATGCATTTTCAATGTGGCATTGAGAAATGTTTCATTCATTTCAATAGTCACAAAGGATGTAATTTCCTGTGTATTGCAACTCTGACATTTGGCATAAAACTCCCATATTACTCCCATAAATATACTCAGTAAATGATCTGATACCTTCCATCCTACATTTAAAATTATACATAAAAGGTCAGGCACAGTGGTTCACGCCTATAATCCCAGCACTTTGGGAGGCCGAGGTGGGCGGATCACCTGAGGTCAGGAGTTCGAGACCAGTCTGTGCAACATGGCGAAACCCTGTCTCTACTAAATATACAAAAAATTAGCTGGGTGTGGTGGCGCGTGCTTGTAATCTCAGCTACTTGGGAGGCTGAGGCAGGAGAATCGCTCGAACCCGGGAGCTGGAGGTTGCAGTGAGCCGAGATCGTGCCACTGCGCTCCAGCCTGGGTGACAGAGTACAACTCCCTCTCCAAAAAAAAAATAAATAAAACAAAAAATAAAAATAAAAATATACATGTATCAGTACTACTTTAATAGCCTGTATAGAGTTCTTTTTCCTCCCTGAAATTATAGAAGCAGCCTATATCCCCCAGACTCTTATCCCAACAGTCTCATAATGTTTATCCTATCCAATTTCTCTGCAACGACAACAAAAAGTAGGCAGTATATAATTCAACTTTTAAAAAAAAATTTTCGACCATAAAAGAAAAATTTTCTTTTGGCTTAGATTATTAAAATTGTCATTAGTCTTGGTCAAAACAATATGAATAACATGGCAGTGTCACGAGTAAACATAAAAAGATAAGCTGGTGTGTCTGGATGTCACAGCTGGCATGGTGGGTATGAGATCTCGATACCTCAGATGGTGGCATCCTTCTCAACTAACGCGGGAGAGGAAAGAGGGAGAGAGGGCGGGACAGGAGGGAAAGGACAGCACTGGTTTATTCTCAGGCAGCTCAGTCTCATGGAAGAGACGGGCCTGGTGGATGTAGAAACTGGCTCCCTAAATCCATTCGTGCCCAAATCATCCTAAGAAAGACTTCTAATTCACAGGGGCTCTAGCTGAACCCTAAAACGGGCCCAGACACACCAGGTGCGAATACAAATGTAGCTCACATAGCACATGTTTAAGATTTACAAGTTATTAATCAAGCAAACAGGCTTTTAAGTAAAGTATGCTCTGTCCTCCTACACTGACAAATATATCTTCATAATGTCAATCAAAAAGTCTGGAAAAGCGCTAGTGCACAGATGACAGAAAGTTGGCAAAAAGCCAGAGATGACTAAATTCAATTATGACAACATGAGTCTGGGTGTTCTGCTGATGGGCCAGCAATGTTTAGATGAGTAATCAAATAAAGACTTACACAAGTCATAAATGATTATATCTTTATCCCTTTGGCTTTCCTTTCAGCAAAATTAACTATTTAGTTAAAAATCTAGATTTTCACATAATTTATGTTCTAGTCACAGAAATCGCCTAACAGATTAGAAGATAAAATATCATTATACCCAATCTACTTCATCTTAATTCTTTTCATCAAAATACATAAACTGAAGAAAATGCTAAATTCAAATTTTTTAATCATTTTGTTCAAAAATGCTATTTTCCTTCTAAGTGTCCGACGATTCCAAATGTCCTCCTACTCTAAGATTCTAAAGTATCTACTAAAATTAACAGGAAAATGCAAATTAAAATTAGTGAATATCAAACACTTTAATTTAAAATATTAAAATAAAATTAAATATTTTATTTTTTCAGCACCAAATCTCATTAAGCGTGTTTATAAAGAAATAAAACTATCCACAGTTCTAGCATTCAACATTCACTCAGTTGCCAATGTAAAAAGTCAACATCGGCTTCATCCATGTCACGTCTAGGGTTCCAGATTCCCATGTGTGAAAATAGTGTGAATTTGTATGGTAAAATATTTCATTTTCATTTTGTAAAACAAAGTTAATTTTGTTCATGCCTGTAACCCCAGCCCTTTGGGAGGCCAAGGCGGGTGGATCACAAGGTCAGGAGTTCAAGACCAGCCTGGCTAAGATAGTGAAATCCCTTCTCTACTAAAAATACAAAAAAATTAGCTGGGCGTGGTGGCAGGCACCTGTAATCCCAGTTACTCAGAAGGCTGAGGCAGAGAACTGCTTGAATCTGTGAAGCAGAGACTGCAGTAAGCCGAGATAGAGCCACTGCTCTCCAGCCTGGGCAACAGAGCGAGACTCCATCTCAAAAAAAAAAAAAAAAAAAAAAAGCCCCAGTCAACGTATATAACTGTTGGAAATTCTGTACTAATTTCTTCTAGAATAGAAACTGCTCAGCACTATTGCAAAGTGATTCTTCACTACGTAAAAAATGCATTATATTTGTGCTTTCTGAAAGAAGTAATTTGACCATTAATGTATCTTTTACTCTAACAGTGGCAACACCACAGCTCACAAAATCACAGCATTCAGACACAGCTGTTTTTCTCCCAAGGGCACGAGAGATGCAGAGAATCTCTCCGTTTGAGCCTGATGTGTAGGTACAGTTGCTGGGGAACAGTCCTGGAAACAGGATCTGAGGGAGAGGCAGCTCCGTGCTCTTGAATACACATAGTTGTCTGTGCATGTGATTCTCTGCATTCTCTAAAAGACACACCCCAGGCTGGAGACCCCTCTCATCCTGGTGGAAGTGTAATGCTAACCTCAAAGGCTGTTCACGTGTTCGCTTTTTCTCAGGGTTGAGGACAGGCCATATAATGATTAAGATGCAGGCTCTCAAAGGAGTTCAAGGCAACCCATGATGAAAGCACACTAGCTACTGCGTTTTTGTTGTTGTTGTTGTGTTTTGTTTTGTTTGAGATGGAGTCTTGCTCTGTCACCCAGGATGGAGTACAGTGGCGTGATCTCGGCTCACTGCAACCTCCGCCTCCTGGGTTCAAGCAATTCTCCTGCCTCAGCCTCCCAAGTAGGGATTACAGGCACCTGCCACCACGCCTGGCTATTGTCTGTATTTTTAACAGAGACAGCATTTCACTATGTTGGCCAGGCTGGTCTTAAACTCCTGGCCTCATGGGATCCTCCCTCCTTGGCTTCCCAAAGTGCTGGAATTACATTACAGGCGTGAGCCACTGCGCCCAGCCAGCTACCGCCTTTTTAAATGCATGCCACAGAACCTTGTATCCGGAAGTACATCCTCATTAGCAAAATCCCTTGTAAGTAATCCCAGTGGGTACCTGTAGAGTAATAAGCAGTTATGGAAACTGACACTGAACTCAGATAAATCATGGTGGCCCTACTGAGCAGCAGGCAGTGAGCCTAAAAATAGGTGAAATATCTCTGCCTCTTCTTCCTACCCACTTTGTATTGGTTTTCAAGAGAATCTCTGACCTGTCACTCTGACATTTATACTTTCACAGAATTAAAGATAATCCATGCATTTACTTCACAATCTCTCGAACTGCTACCAGAGCTTTCTGTTAAGGGCATCTATATTCAGAAATATCAACTGAACAGTGTCTTTTAAGGCAAATCAGCACAGGGATTCCAAGTGTACACAAAATGTTCTGCCTCTCCAGAAGGCATTAAGATGACACTAGGGGAGAGCAAGTGGGTGATGCAGTTCTAGCTCTGAATTCACGCCTGGCAGGTTTAATTTTATGTGTCAACTTGGCTGGGCCACGGTGTCCAGACATCTAGTCACACATTACTCTGGGTGCTTCTGTGAAGGTGTTGGAGGTGAGTAACATTTAAGTAAGTACACACTGAGCAGCAGATCGTCCTCCTGCGTGTGGGTGGGCCTCGTCTAATCAGTTGAAGGCCGGAATAGATTGAAAGGCTGACCTCCCGGGAGCCAAAGAAGATTCTCCAGCAGGCAGTCTTCGGACTTCATCTGCAACACTGGCTCCCCCTGCTTCTACAGTAGATGGTCTTCAGACTCCAACTGCAGCTCTTTCCTAAGTTTCCAGCATACAGATCTTCCCCCACTGGATTTTGGGCTCACCCATCATCCACAATCACATGTTCCTAAATGTAAAATCTCTTGCTAGATATGTACCGATCCTATCAGGTCTATTTCTCTGGAAAACCTTGACTCAAACAATTCCAAATTCACCTCTGAATCATCCTTGGGAACCATCTAAGTTCCCAAGACTTTGAACTGAAGTTGTACTCGCCAAGCTTGAACATGATTCTAGACTCAGGAGACAAGTTATGCACAAAGCAACCATTCCCTAAGAGCCAGGCTCAAAAAGGCAGACTCTCCCTAATGACCAGCAGAACTGAAGGACTAGAGCTGGAGGCACGACCGTTGGCATGGCTCTGGAATGTTGGCACAGCCCTGGAGTGAAACTCAATGGAACCCAGCATGGCCCTGGGACATCAGCATAGCCCTGGAATGAAAGCATGGTGGCCCTGGAATGAAAGCATGGCCCCAGAACATCAGCATGGCCCTAGAACATCTGCTTGGCCCTGGAATGGAGGCATGGTGACCCTGGAATGGAGGCATGGTAGCCCTGGAATGGAAGCATGATAGCCCTGGAATGG
This sequence comes from Macaca thibetana thibetana, assembly GCF_024542745.1. NCBI lineage: Eukaryota > Metazoa > Chordata > Mammalia > Primates > Cercopithecidae > Macaca > Macaca thibetana. The sequence goes on from NC_065586.1 coordinate 7,272,867, forward strand.
AGGTATGGCCCTGGGACATCAGCATGGCCCTGGAATGGAGGCATGGTGGCCCTGGAATGAAAGCATGGCCCTAGAACATCAACATGGCCCTGGGACATCAGCATGGCCCTGGAACATCTGCTTGGCCCTAGAATGGAGGCATGGTGGCCCTGGAATGGAGGCATGGTGACCCTGGAATGGAGGCATGGTGACCCTGGAATGGAGGCATGGCCCCAGAACATCCGCATGGCCCTGGGACACCAGCATGGCCCTGGAACATCTGCTTGGCCCTGGAATGGAGGTATGCCCTGAAACATGGAGCCACGAGAGGAGACTTAATAAGAAGCAGCAGGGAAGTCAGAGGCTTGTATAGGAGGCCAGAGCTGGGAGCACAGTGGGAGAAGCTCCCCAGTCCAACAAACTAGAGGACGGTCAGCGGCACGATGAAGAGTGAACAAGTGGAGGTGGAGGGGGAATAAAGGGAGGTCAACGAGGAAGGGTCAAGCCTGGAACAGCCAGATGTCCTACAGGCTGAGCTGTGCCCACGGGGGCTTGTCTGTGTAAAGGTGACATGGGGCTTCCCTTGCAAGTGACACCCGAGGATCATTCAGGACGTTCCAGGGTCCACCCAGAGCAGGAACGGGGCTGGATGGGAGCTGAGCCCTCCATGCACTCAAGGCCATGATCATCTGACCTGCATCTGGAGGAGGCCGGGGCCAGGATCCTTACAAGGGGAGGTGGGGCACCAAGGGAGGGAGAGGCCAGATGAGTTGGAGGCTCTGACAATTTCGGAAGTGAAGGAGTTAACATGGAGGCAAAAATGAGCCACGAGGCCATGGAAACACACAGCACCAACTCCCCCTCGAATTCCACTCAGAATCAAACACATGCTTGACTTAAATTACATATGTTGCTGGGTTGAGAAGCAGGAGAAAATAAATTCATTTATGACTAGCACTAAAAAGGAAAACCTTCTAGTCACTGCTTCGTGCTTACAGTTTTCATGTAGTGCAGAAAAACCCAAATAGCATCTGATGCAATTTACATAACTTTACATAATCTCATGGTTACCATTCGGCAAAGAACTTCCAGACCGCATCTCTTCCATGTATTTGCCGCCAAAAAAGACAAATTGGAAAATATTCTGGACAGCAGCTTTCTACCCTACTCTTAAAAATCACCAAGAAACCAACCCTACAACGTTTCCCAGTGATAGTCAGTCTGACCACTCTAATCTAAAGTCTTAACGATATCATCGAATCAATAAAATATTTACAGACCCCCTGCTATTTTCAAAGCAAGGATTTCAGAACTGGCCAGAATCCTCTTAGCTTAAAATCTACTTCCAACTGCCTGATCGGGGAACAGACACACTTTCTTCAACTATGAAATAAAAATAATACCAGCCACTTCATAAGGATGTTCTGAGGACTGACAGGATTAAATGTCACTACCCGGTACCACAGGAGGTGCACACAAAAATATCTTCTAATTGGAGAGCTATGACACAAACAGAATGAAATTCGTGATTCATTCATTCACTGTCCAAGATGACCAAAGACAGTGTATGGGGCCAGGCACGGTGGCTCATGCCTGTAACCCCAGCACTCTGGGAGGCTGAGGTAGGCAGATCGTTTGAGCTCACGAGTTCAAGACTGGCCTGGGCAACACACAAAGACCCCCATCTCTACAAAAATACAAAATTAGCCAGGCATGGTGGTGCGTGCCTGTAGTTCCAACTACTCAGGAGGCTGAGGTAGGAGGATAGCTTGACCCCGGGAGGCAGAGGTTGCAGTGAGCCAAAATGAGGCCACTGCGCTCCAGACTGGGTGACAGAGTGAGACCCTGCCTCAAAAAAATTAAAATAAAAAATAAAAAAGAGAGTAGGTGGCATCTTGTGAGCAGTGAAAAACAAATACAAGCACCGAATAGGGATTTCTGGGGGAAAAAAAAAAAACTATTCATTTTTTACTCATACACAAAGTTATTCACCATTACCTATATGAAGGGTTTTGATTCATAGGAGGACTCTTTCATGATGTGATGTGTAAATGGCAGAAATTAAAATTAAATACTGTTTGCACCAACAGTTACACACACACACATACCTACTCTCTCTGTCACACACATCTACAGGCCAAGCCCATCCTGGTCTACACCATGATGAATGTGTTCACAGACTCTCTACTTGATCAGATAGAATTCAAAACCATGGGAATTATTGTAGAAGGTCTATTCGGTGCCTTCGGAGAAAGGGTTACTTTGTTTCCTCTCTGAATGTTCCTTCTTTCACACACCATCATCAAAAATGGCTTTTTGACAATACAATACTAGCTCATTTTTTAAAATATTTATTTAAAAAGTTTAGAATATTTAAATATTTTTAAATAAAGTATCTATGACTTTTGGTTTATTTACAGACATACTTGTCAAATAATCCTACCCTTTCTTATACCAATGTGTTCTGCTCTCTTTATACTGAGCTATCTAATATTTAATGAGGGTCTCTCTGCTTGCCTCAACCCTGGGTGCCCAGTTAGGATTCATTTTGCTCTTTGAGTTTTTAGCATATGTACTAAATTTTCTTATTGATAAACAAGTGAAACTCCAGTTACAATGTCAGATAGCCAAAGAAAACGATGTGATTAAGTTGCCTTAATATTACTAAAATGTCATTGACATTATAAAATGTAAATTTTTAAAATGGTCAGTCTCATGAAAACATAGCCTAATTCTACTTCTCGGAGTCCATAGTTGAGCCATGTCGCAGCCGGTTAAGTCCTGCTGTCTGGTCACTTTCCTGTGCCATGTGCCACCTGCCAGCATCTTGTCCTCTACAATCAACTATAGTAAAAATGGCAATTCCCAAAAACAGTCCTATAACCAGGCTTTAAAACTTGGCAGGAGCTGCCCACATAAACATAAGGCCATCTTCACACTTTCTCCTCACACTTCATGAATAAACATTCCTTTATTCAAATGAGTTGTATATTAACTAACTCCACTAATTTTGATTTAAGTTTGAATGGTAAATTGAGTCATTCTGGCAAGGTTGCAGAGTACGCAATTCAAACGACAGAAATTTTAATAACAGGGAAAATAAAAATTAGTGGCATGACTCCTAAGGCACTATAATTCCAATACTTTTATTGTAACGGTAGAAAGCACTCATAAATACATCTCCATTTACAAGCCAAGGGGTGTTATTTGGAGCCGCATCATCCCACATACTTACCTGCAATCTTCCACAAGCATCCTTTTCAGGGCTCGGCAGGCATCGACTAAATCTCCAAAGCTTCCCGGTCCCACACATTAAGAGGTAATGTCGCTGCTTTTCAATAAATAACAATGAAGTCGTCACTGGATTAAATGATTTCCATATATTCTCACCATAAACAATAATTATTTGGCAGCTGCCCTTTGCGAGCATCGCGTGTGCTTATGAATAAATCAAGTCTTACGGATTTACTAAACCAAAACGTTTTACATTTTGCTCCACTAATAAGAGCCATAATCCTCCGTAGCACTGAGTGACGCTTTAATGTAGTATGTTCCTTAATACTTTTAATATGAAAGATTAGCCCCGATTAGCTCACAAGCAGGAACACTGCTCCCTGAACGGCCAATTGGCCATGGAGCCTGGGTCTCTAAACGCGAGTTTATTAATGGAGCTCTGCCTGCTGATGGGAATCCCCCGGTGATGACATCTCCTGGAGCTGCCGCCATGCTGTTTCTCCTTCCTTGGACCATTTCACAGACTAATGAAGGCTTGCATTAATTCACAGCTTATATTAATTTAAAATAGCAATGCAGGAAAACATGGGACTGCACAGGGTCCTAGGTGCTCTGTAAAACTATCATCTAAGATAATAAAACCACTGTTTTTCAATGCAGTGACTCCAGGTACTAGAAAACTACTTTGGAGAATCCCAAAGTGTCCTCGAAGATCTGGAGCTCTGCAACCTCCGTCTGACAAAGAAAGGTATTCTCTCCCTCCTCCCATGAAACAAGGACAAAATTCGCAAACACTCCCAGGCTATTATCCACAACCAACTGACTTGACTCAGATTCTGCTGATTACTCAGCTAAGGACTAATGACTCTCAGTTCTCTGGTTCCAATGGGGAACTCGGGCCTACAATTCTTTGTGGGGGAAAATTCTACCCAGGCACACGCCATAACTTGCTGACCTAATGACAGTGTCTCCCAATCTGTTAAACTGTCCTCACCTCCAACAGTAATTCAGAAACTTGATGTCCATGCTTTGGACAGATTCCTAGGCTAGACGTCCATGGATCTTAACTCCAAAAAAAAACTCCATTCATCGTGCATTATATAGGAAAACTAGCACCCAAACCCTCCTTCCTTTCTTCCTTCACAAGGATCACAAACCCAGGCATTTCCGACTGGAAAGCTCTTTAGAGATTCTATACCACAACCTCCTTGATATGGTTTGGCTGTGTCCCCACCCAAATCTCATCTTGATTTGCAGCTCCCATAATCCCCACATGTTGTGGGAGGGACCCAGTGGGAGGTAACGGAATCATAGGAGCAGGTTTTCCTGTGCTACTCTCATGATACTGAATAAGTCTCACGAGATCTGATGGTTTTATACAGGGAAGTTCCCCTGTACAAGCCCTCTTGCCTGCCACCATGTAAGACGTGCCTTTGCTCCTCATTTCTAATTTGCCTTCTACCATGACTGTGAGGCCTCCCCAGCCATGTGGAACTGTGAATCCATTAAACTTCTTTTTCTTTTCTTTTTTTTTTTTTTTTAGATGGAGTCTCGCCCTGTCGCCCAGGCTGGAGTGCAGCGGCGCAATCTCAGCTCACTGCAACCTTTGCCTCCCAGGTTCGAAAGATTCTCCTGCCTCAGCCTCCTGAGTAGCTGGAATTACAGGCACACACCATCATGCCCAGCTAATTTTTGTATTTTTAGTAGAGACGGAATTTCACCATGTTGGCCAGGCTTGTCTCGAACACCTGACCTCGCGATCCGCCTGCCTTGGCCTCCCAAAGTGCTGGGATTACAGGCGTGAGCCACCGCGCCCTGCTTAAACCTCTTTTTCTTTATAAATTACCAGTCTCAGCTATGTCTTTATCAGCAGTGTGAGAACAGACTAAAACACCCCTCCCGAAAAGATGAGAACCCCAAGAAGGGGACTCACCCATGGAGCTAAGTTAATGGCAAAGGCGAGATAGGAACTCAGATCTTGGGTTGCAACCACGGGCCCCTTCCCTTTCTACCACTCTGACTCCTGGAATCAGTAAGAAAATCTCCCTCTCACCAAGAAGCCTCCCAAACAGAAACATTATGCACCCCGGATTGCTATAACTCCTGTTGATATTCTGCAGTGCCTTTCAAGTTTAACCACAGCAAAGATCGACCAGGTACAGTTGCAGAATTTACAATGGTATCAGCTCTCTAAGACAGAAAAAAAAAACACAAGAACAAGAATCCTTGTTCAAAAAATAGATTCTACTATTCCCTCCGGAACAACTGCCGCCTCTGGCTACAAAGCAATAATTATTCTGTCCTACAGCAATCAATAAAATCTCTTGCCCCATGAACCTGCTATTTCCTGACTCTGCTCTCCATACTAAAGATCTCCAAGTCATATTGATTATTCACTAAATTTTTTTGAGTTCTTTAAAAAAATCACTGAAGAATTCCTCAAATTAGCATAAGTTGTTAACAAATGAATAGACTTTAAATATTTCCATCACATTCACGGTTTCCCTTTTTCCAGGGTTTTCTCATTTTTCTTTTTGAACTTGTCATTTTAAGTGTGGCTGTGTCTTGTCTAATAGCACAAAGTCAGTAGGATACAAATTTGATGGTGTTTCCAAGAATGTGACTGCTGTCACATTTGTCTTCTGAGGGAGAAGGAAGAATTGATTAATAAAGTCTGCCCTCTTTCTCAAGCAACAGCATACATTTTTACCAAATGAACCCATTAGCTCTTAGAGTATTCAGATTCAAGACCCCAGAACTTGTCTCTAAAACCGTTCACTAGAGAAGCTATTACAAAGTGAAATCATCTTACATCCTTTCCAAGGGCCTTTCAAGACTCAAGTGTCAAACTTGAAGAGTGAGTCATGAATGTGATGGTAAAACCGTTGGCAACAAGGATGGGGCCTGAGGCTCCCACCCACTCTATGTGCCCCCTCTGTGTGCCCTTCTCTTGGTGCCCCCAAGCATGTACCTGGCCCCCAGCATGAATGCACCCCCCCGAGTGTGCGGTGGCATAAACGTGTGGCACCTGCATGCAGAGTTGGGGATGGGGGAAGGTCTCTAAATCTCTAACTAGACCTGGTATTTCCTCAATATTCCATTAGTACAATTCATCCATCAAGGCTGATTTATTTCACGACGGATCAGAAATCATAGGTAAATTAATCAAACGTCACACCACAGCTTCTCATCTGAGTGGCGGTTTTAATTCAAAGGCAGATCTAACAGTGTCACTCAGGACCCGTTTAGGCTGGGTCTGGGGCTGAGTGAATCAGACATGACCAAAAGCATGAGCATGCACTGTGCCTCCCAGGGTGTGCCTCCTGACCCTACGATTTGCTTACGCAGAGCTGGAGTGGGAACTAAAAATAAAACCTGACTTAGTAACAGCCATTCTCCAGCACTCACCTGAATAGAGAGGCTGGAAATCCAGGCTCGCACGTCCAGAGAGAAGGTGCACACGGCTCTACTGGCAGCTCAGGGAGGAAAGGTGAAGGAGAGCGCATGTGCTTCCGACCTTTGTAACAACGACTATTCTTTTCCTTGCTATTTCTGACTACCATGTGAGCAGCACTTTCACCTTCTTCAGTACATCACTCAATTACTCCGTGAACCTTTACTGAGAATTCCTGAAGCACAGGCAGCACGTGCTAGAGCTGCTGTACGCAGATAAGCGGGTTCACACCATGTGGCTTACTGTCTTAAGGGGATAAAGTGTACTCCGTTCAAAGAACCACCCAAGTGGAAGTACAGCTGCATCTAAATGTCCACCCACTGACGAAACGAGAACAAAATGTGATCGATCCATGCCAGAGAATATGATAGAATATGATTCAGCCTTAAAAAGGAAGGAAATTCTGACACGAGCTACCATGGGGATGAGCCCTGGGGACACTATGCTTAGGAGAATAAGCCAAACACAAAAGGTGACACAGCATAGGCTTCCATGCATGTAAAATGCCCAGAATAGGAATATCTACAGAAAGAGAAAGTACATTAGTGATTGCCAGGGGTTTTCTGGGGAGGGGGAGAATGGGGAGTGACTTTGGAGGGGATAAAAAACGTTCTGGAATTAGATAGTAATAATGGTTGCATGACCTTGTGAAACAATCACTGAACTGTACACTTTAAAGTGGTGAATTTTATGGCATGTAAATTAGATATTGAAAAACAAAAAAGAAAAGACAGTACAACTGCAACCGTGATGCACACTGAAGGTGCAGGCAGCCACGTGGTGCAGATAGGGTATGACCTGGCCTGTGAGCACGGACAGTGTCAGCCTTGGTGCAGGAGGAAGAGGGAGCTATGCTGACAGCTGGAGGAGGAGGAGGACACAGAAAGGAAGGAGGTTCTCGGCATAGGAAAGAGCGGGTGCAAAGACCCAATGCAGGAAGGAAAGAAAGAACAACCTTTTTCTCTTTCTTCAGAGACAATAAAGAGTCAAAATATCAGCTAACGCCATGGCAGTGGGTTCGATCCTGACAAACGTCGCATAAATGCAACTCTTAACTTCAGCCATTTTATGACCCCCTTCCTAGCAGACTATCAATTACACATAACAAAGGGTAGTTAAAAACCACAGGCTATTCCCAATAATCAGAAAAACAATATATCATAACCAAAAAAAAAAAAAAAAAAGATAAAGCTCCAATACTGCGAAAGGCTAAGTAAGGCAACTGCTAATACCACGGACAGAATGAACCTGGGGATTTCACCTCTCCAAGTTTACACGTCACTTCAAGATGAAAACAGGCAGCTAGCTACGAAGAGGACACCACACACATTTGCAAGGTGGCATCAAGAGCCTGCAAGTATCACTGCTGCCATTATCATACAATAAAACAGAGAGTGGTGTGTTGAGATTCACGTACTTGGCTGTCCTCAGTTTTCTCACTTACGGGATCAGACGAATTCCTTCGATGCATTTATCACGTCCAGCCCATTCTTTTCCAGCAGGCTCTCTCCCCCTCAGCACTGCTGGCAGGCTGAGCCTGGTAATTATTAGTTATGGGGCTGTCTGTGCACTGTGGGGGTTTAGCATCATCGCTGGCCTCTCCCCACTAAATGGTAGTAGCAACTCCCATAGCCCTGACCAAAAATGCCTCCAGACATTGCCAGGTGTCCTCTGGGGGGTAAAACTGCCCCCATAGAGAACAGTGGCTTTATAGCAACTAAATTGATCATATCTATATGGGTTTTGACCATTCCCTTGAGACCAATGTCATTTCTCTCATCTGTGTGGTTTTCTGAAAGCTTGACACCCTGACAGCCTCCCAAGAAGACAGATGAAAAGTGATTAGAGAAGCCTGCTTAAGACGCTCCATGTTACTGTTCAAAATGTCGACTTGCTAAAGCAGAAGAAAAGCAACATGGCCAATCGCAGAACACAAGACCTCAATTCCTGATGTCCTCTCTGCCTTCCTTTCTTACCCTCCAAAAGTAATTTAAGGATTAGGCACACTTTCAGTTCCTAAAAGCCAAGGCTGGCTCCATTGTCAGCACCAGCTCTGACATCTGAATATGCACCCATCTCCCTCCAGCTAAGGAAGCCCGAGAAACAACTCCGAAAGAACTGTGAGACCTTTGCACTAAGACCGTTAAGGATTCTGGGCAAGGTTCTCTCTGCTCCTTGCAAACTACAGGCATCGTGAAGGATGGCGGCTTGTAAATCGAAGCCTTTGAAACGGGGGCTCACCGTCCGGGGGCATCAACACCTTGTTGTTCTGCGTGCACCACCCCACGGGGTGCAAATCCGCTATGACTACGTCACACCAGAAGTCGGCCCTGCGGTCCTCCCCGTAACCGCAGTAGCGCAGAAGCAGCAGCTGCCCACACGTGGTAATGATCGTGGCCACCCAGTACGTGTCCGGGTTGTTCTTATTGGCCACTTCCAATTTCATTCCTGGCTGGAAGTTGCTCTGAATGCTGATTTCAACCTTAAGGAATCAGAAATAGAGAAAACCCATTACTACCCTAGACACATACATCCAGAAGATGGCAAAAACCACTAAAACCATGGCACTTACAAACAATACTCCTGGTGCTCTAAAACGGGCATGTATTTATCTAAGTAATATACTATGGAAGCCACAAATGTAATGCTAAACTTTACATCTGCAGCCAGCCACTTTAAGAAAAAAAAGGAATAAATTTAATTCTAACAATATATTTTAACCCAATATATCCAAAATATTATCACCTCGACATGTAATCAATATAAAAAACATTAATGAAACGACCAACTTTCTTCTTTTTAAATAAAGCCTCCAAAACCTGGTGTGTATTCTACACTCAGAGCACATCTGAATGTGGACTACACGCTTTTCACGGGCTCACAAGGACCACATGATAGTGGCTATTCCATGAACAACACGGCCCTAGAAAATGGATTTTTTTTTCGTTTTTTTTTTTTTTGAGACGGAGTCTCGCTCTGTCGCCCAGGCTGGAGTGCAGTGGCCAGATCTCAGCTCACTGCAAGCTCCGCCTCCCGGGTTCCCGCCATTCTCCCGCCTCAGCCTCCCGAGTAGCTGGGACTACAGGCGCCGCCACTTCGCCCGGCTAGTTTTTTGTATTTTTTTAGTAGAGACGGGGTTTCACCACGTTAGCCAGGATGGTCTCGATCTCCTGACCTCGTGATCGGCCCGTCTCGGCCTCCCAAAGTGCTGGGATTACAGGCGTGAGCCACCGCGCCCGGCCTGGATTTGTTTTTTAATTAAGGGTTACAGTCTATTGATATCTACCAGCCCTCACTCCCAGAAAAAGCTTTCCAGCCTGGTGGGTCTTAACACTGCAAAGCTGACATATCCGCTGTCCATAAGTGGCCACTGCTTAAAGGAGATGACAGAATTATCAATCACACTTATGTGAGTCTGAGGCTACTCTTCCTTTAAACCTGGCATATAGACCTGGGAGCTTCTGCATCCTGAAGGACAACCTCCAGCTCCGCCCCCCAGGACACTATCCTGTGATTAAAAGGGAGGTGGGAGGATTGACTGAATCAAGGAAAATGGGAGTGACTCCATACAGAAAGAACTTGATAACTTCTTAGTACAGAAAGGAAGGAAAAAGTTGTGATCAATGTTTCTTTCCTAACCTGCCTAAGGCAACTGCCAAATCATCTCAGCATCTTAAGATGTAAATGTTACAATGGCTTTTGCGGGACCATAACCACATTGTATGCTTGAAAGCTTTGCTATGTTTTAATATTTAGCTCTTGGTTTCACTACACAGCCACAATCACATTCAAAATAAACTAGTAAACATAGCATAAAGAGTATAAAGAGAAATGGAAACACGATCTACCTTTTCAGGGTCACGGAAATTTAATAAAAATCTTAAATTTCTTTTGGAGAGAACGCTGCACCTCCAAAAAGAATAAAATGTTGTATTAAAAGAAGGAATCACATCGGGCATGGTGGTGCATGCCTATAATCTCAGCTACTTAAGAGGCTGGGGTAGGAGGATTGCTTGAGCCCAGGAGTTCGAGGCCAACCTGGGCAACGTGGCGAGACCCGGCTCACAGAAAATAAATAAATAAAAATAAGGAATCACAAGTTCTGGCTTCCTCATTCAGCCAAGGAGCCAAAAGGAAGAACAGGTTAAGAAAAGTGCCCCAATTTGTTGATGAAACTCAGGCTGAATCTTTGTCCTGCATGGACAAAGTAAAAAATGTTTCTCAGTTAAATCTCTGTTTCTATTTGTATTAAAACAACAATTAAAGACTAAACTTCCAGGACCAAACTTCTTAGGACCCAGGTGAGTTAGTCTTTTTTTCCCTGCTAATGATATTACATATTGCCAATATCTTACACCAAAGCAAAAACCTGATGAAAACTCACTTTTTAAAAATTTTCTGGGACTTGCCCAGTACTGGGCATGCTATTTGCATTATTCAAAGAAATATTATTAATGAGAATGTTTTTTTTTCTTGGTTGGATCCAAATGTTTTCATCATATTTATGGTTAGTTCCTCTAATCTGACTCATCTGCCAATAAACGGCTGGAAATTTTTTATGAGCTTTTTCAAAATCAAAATATTAATTGAAGCTGAAAACATAAAGCCATTACACCGACTAAGAATACATTATACCTACTGGTTTAGTTTTCTGGCTCTTTACTTACTCAAGCTGACCTTACCTGTGGTCTATATTCCCTGGAGCTATCCGGGGAAACCAAGCTAACTTCCAAGTCTCCTCCTTCTTCCTAAAAAATCTTGGCTGAATTCCCTCTTTCCTTTTTGTTTGAGACAGGGTTTCACTCTGTCACCCAGGCTGGAGTGCAGTGGCGCAACCTTGGCTCACTGCAATCTCCACCTCCTGGGCTCAAAGGACCCTCCCACCTCAGCCCCCCAAGTAGCTGGGACTACAGGCGTGTGCCACCACACCCAGCTAATTTTTATATTTTTTGTAGGGATGGGATTTTGCCTGTTTGTGGCCCAGGCTGGTCTCAAATTCCTCAACTCAAATGATCTGCCAGCCTCAGCCTCAGGCTCCCAAAGTGCTGGGATTACAGGTGTGAGCCGCCATGCCTGGCCACGAATTTCCCTGTTTCCACTGCCCTTCTTCCATTGGGGTCTCCGGCTTCTGCCTGTAGGTTCCTTCCCGTCCCACTTTCTAAACACAGAGGACGCGTGCTGCTTTACATACGTGTTTGAATGATGTGTGGGGAGCGGCACTTGCTCCGGTCTCTTCCAAATATTCTCCCCAGTTAAAGCCAGTTTCCTCCAAGCTTGAGCCTTCTTCTGTTGAAAAACAAAAGAGCAGAATATCAATACTGGAGTGGAGAACAGAAAGGTGCTGGTCTGCAACTGAGACCAGAAAATCCTTCATGCAAGACGCAAGCTAATTCCACAATTTAGAAGGATATTGCAGAATTTTTTGCAAAGCTTCATTCTGCTGATTTTAGAGGTGTGGACTAAAGAAAGCAAAACATGGGACATTCCGCTTTGACACTGCACTGATGAAATCAAGAGTAACACTGGGTTCTCTGGGGTAAATAACATGAGACGTGTTCCAATGCATATTTGCTACATGTTCGTGTATTAGCTCGAAATCAGCTGCAGTAGACACCCCAGTCTGCAGGGAGGTTGGAGGACAAGACAAAGGAACCCATCGTGCACTGACTAAGGGCTGTGATGTAGGCTATGACGTATACGGAGAACGGCACTAATTGTTATAAAGATAAAGCACTGACTCTGGCATCATTTTAAGGGGAAAAAGAGCAAATGAGGCCCAAAAGAATTGCTCGAGTGTGTGGGGCCATCCAGCCAGTCAACAAGACAAACCAACCAGCTGCCCCACACCCCCGATGCCTGGCCAGTCCAGGGCTCCCAACTCCTGCCTACTGCTGGGACAGAGCTGCTGGGGCCTGACACTCTGGAGAAACCAACAGAGCGTGCGTTTCTCCAATCACAAGGAATAAAGAGAAATACAATCAAATGCACAACATGGCTCTCAAAATCATAACTATTTGTGGGTTTTCTTTGTTTGTTTTTTGTTTTGTCTTTTTGAGAGACAGAATCTTGCTCTGTCACCTAGGCTGGAGTGCAGTGGTGCAATCTCGGCTCACTATAACCTCCACCTCCTGGGTTCAAGCAACTCTCCTGCCTCAGCTTCCCAAGTAGCTGGGACTAAAGGCATGCACCACTACACCCAACTAATTTTTGTATGTTTTAGTAGAGGTAGGGTTTCACTACATGTTAGCCAGGCTGGACTCAAACTCCTGACCTCAGGTGATCCACCTGCCTCGGCCTCCAAAGTGGTGGGATTACAGACATGAGCCACCACACCTGGCCAAAATCATAACTATTTGAATTTCACAAACCCACACACCCAGCTTGAAGGAAATCAAGCAATTCCCCAAACATTTAAGGCTACATATAAGATAAAACTTGTATAGTCAAAAAGCATCAAATAACACATTTTAACACGCACAGAGCATAAATGTGACTGCATCATTTTAAATGGAAATAATAAGCCATAAACATTATTTGAACCAATTGGCAAGGTCATAAGAACATACAACAGAAAAGAGCTGTCCAAAATGCACACAAGAGTTTCAAAAGTTTAGATTATCTTCCTGCAATAATGTCCAATGGATGCTGATGTCCGACCCATTTATCTTCTAGAAACAAAAGCCTATGTCAACGGCCAAGAGTAAATACTGCTTTCCATCTTGTGGCTTGTGCAAAACGGATATCCAATCCTATCAGATGGGCCAGGGAAAATGGGGTCAAATAAGAATGCCTTCTTTTAGAGACTATCACTACTTTTTGTCTACTTGAAATGTTTATTTTTTATATATTTATGTATGTATGTATGTATGTATGTATTTATTGAGACGGAGTCTTGCTCTGTCATCCAGGCTGGAGTGCAGTGGCACGATCTCAGCTCACTGCAACCTCCGCCCCCAGGTTCAAGAGATTCTCCTGCCTCAGCCTCCCAAGTAGCTGGAATTACAGGCTTGCGCCATCACACTCAGCTAATTTTTGTAGTTTTAGTAGAGACGGGGTTTCGCCATCTTGAGCTGACTGGTCTCGAATTCCCGACCTCAGGTGATCCTCCCTCCTCAGCCTCCCAAAGTGCTGGGATTACAGGCGTGAGCCACCGTGCCTGGCCTTCTTGAAATTTTTAAAGTATAAGTAGGAAAACTAAGTCTCTCTTAATACTTTGTGTACTCTTAGAAATTGAGGGAAGAGGATCATTTTTGTAAAGTCAGGAGAGGCTGAATTGAAAGGCTATTTTAAATTTTGCTTTCTAAGCCCAAGTTGCGTAGAATGGCCTCCTCAACTTTTGCTTCAATAAAGTGACTTGTAAGTCAAACATTCAAAAAGGAAAAAGGAAAAGCCACCAGGAGAGAAAATCTTTTCTTGGTGGCGCTCTAACATTCGGTCCCACCCAGGGATTGAAGCCCCTCAGGCAGAAATGTGCTTCCTGTTAAAAAAAAAAAAAAAAAAAAAAAAAGTCAACGGGTCCCACAGCCTCCAGTGAAGAATGGATGACACCAAGAAGCTTAGAGCTTCACAGACACAGTGAAATGAACGAGAGAGAAAGCAGTCATCTTCCGGAAAACACTTCAGAGTGGCATCTGGTGGCTCTGCTGACAATCCTCTGCCTCCGAACGGCACTGGGCACCTCTTACCGAATTAGATTTCCGATGCGCTAGTCAGACGCTCAGCACTATTGATCTGCCCCAACGTCCTGATGCAGTATCTAAGGACAGTAAGCCTGCTGCAGACAAAGTCCAGAGCTTCTTTCCATCCTCCTTGTCTGGCCTCAGCTTGAACCAGACCCTCCTGCAGCCCCTGCCTGCCCTAGCCTGTGTCAGCAACTTCCAGATCTACAAAGCAGCCACCACCCTCCTGGGAACATCCTAAGAGCTGTGCTGTGTTCGAGTGTCACCTCTCTGCTACAAGGCTTGCTACGGTTTGAATGTGCTCTGTCCCCACCAAAAGTCATGTTGCAATCTGATTCCCAATGTGGCAGTGCTGGGAGCTGAGGTCTAGCAGGGAGTGTCTGGGTCCTGGGGGCAGATCCCTCATGAATAGGTTAATGCCCTCCCTCAGGGGTGAGTTCTGGCTCTCCAAGGAATGGATGAGTTCCCTCAAGAGTGGGTGTTAAGAGCCTGGCTTCCTTGGTTTCTCTCTTGCTTCCTCTCTCCATGTGATCTCTCTGTACACACCTGCTCCCCTTCCTCTTTCTGCCAAGAGCAGAAACAGCCTGAGGCCCTCACCAGATGCAGCTGCCCGTCTTAGACCTGGCAGCCACCAGAATCGGGAGTTGAATAAACCTTTTCTTTATAAATTATACAGACTCAGATATTCTGTTATAGGAACGCAAAACAGACTGAAACAGTGGTTTACAGGTATCTCCTCATAATCCTCCCAAGAATCATAATGGATGCATACTCACAGGGGCAATCTTGAGAGCTCAGAAAGCACAGGGCATCACCCTGAGTCACTGTTGTCCAGCCTCAGGGTCAGGAGTCCAAAGCTGGAGCTCTTATGAAGTACTTTCCCCCTCCTTCTCCCACCTGTGTCATGCACCAGAAACCACCACCACCACCATTCATGTCTTCTGCAGAACCCTAGGGGGGTTTTAAAGTGATGAGTCTGTCTCTCCATGTTGGTGAACCCTGAAACGGTCTACAGCCAAAAAAGCAGGAAAAGAGAAGACACAGGAAGCCATGGCCACCTGCGGAGAAAAGAGTGGACTGAGCTCCCAGAATGTGTGTGAGGAAGAAGAAGAGAACCTGGGAAGAGACATCAGCATCAAACTCAGTCCTGGGCCGAATGAGGCACGAGGTTCTGCGTAGGACTCCGAGAATGATGGCTGCTGAAAAAGGGAACAAGTTGTCCTGGGTGACTCGTTCCTGCGCATCAGAAACACGCAAATAGAGGCTGGGTGCAGTGGCTCACCCTGTAATCCCAGCACTTTGGGAGGGCGAGCCAGGTGGATCACTTGAGGTCAGGAGTTTGAGACCAGCCTGGCCAACATGGTGAAACCCCGTCTCTACTAAAAATACACCAATTAGCCAGGCGTAGTGGCGCACACTTATAATCTCAGCTACTCAGGAGGCTGGGGCAGGAGAATCGCTTGAATCCAGCAGGCGGAGGCTGCAGTGAGCCAAGATTGTGCCACTGCACTCTAGACTGGGTCACAGAATGAGACTCCATCTCAACAAAACAAAACAAAACAAAAAAAGGAAACAGGCACATTGAGGCAGAACCTCGGAAACTGCCTGCAGTCACCAGCACCTGGGATGAGAGGCTTTAGTGAACCCACCACGTTACCCACAAAGATTCAATGATTCCATCACTTCCTCCAATTCCAACCTCGACACTGAGACCACTGGTTGCAGTTCTTTATTCGCCACACAATCCTAATCTATGCTATTAGAATTTTACCAAAAGTTATGCTTCCGTCCAATTTTAATTCATTACAACTACATTTCCCAATATAATGGGTTCTGCAGACTTCAGCATACACGGTTTCATTCAGTCAAGATAACCAGGAGGTCAGAGGGTGCCACTGTGTCTCCCCTGCAGGAACCAGTAGAACAGTCAGCTCTGTCACTCTCTGCTGGTCTAAAGAAAACACTTAAAAAGGTAACCAAAGGTCAGACTCAGAATGGGATTTTACAAAATTCAAACCTTCATGCCCAGCACTGATGACTTGAACTGTGCATTATAACAAAGTCAAGCACAAAATGTAGGGTTATTCACAATACAGCCTTTTAAAATGTGTCACATCCAACCCTTCCCCAGGCCGATGTGCCCCAAGGAGCTGATTCTCCAAAGACATTTCAATGAGCCATAGAAAAACACACAAAATGTTTATGGGGAGAGGCCTCATAAAGCCAAAGCAAATATTTATAGCTGATTCATAAACCTCTTAAACCCATAAACATTTTATCAAGGAAATTCTGACAATCTCCCTCCACTGTAAATGACCCAGTGGGCGGTATTTCTCCATGATGTCATGAACACCAACTAGGAAAAGCTACTAAGAAAATTTCACAATTTAAAAGGGAACAGGCATGTTCATTAGCAGCAATCCAGTTTTAGAAAACAGAAAGCTATTGATGAGGCAAGAATATTTCATAACAAACATAAAAAGAATACCTTACTATACCTTACTAGAAGCTGGAGTGTAAGTGACGTTAGAGTGAAAAATGGAATAAACAAACGGCCCATACATCTTCGTTTAAGTCATAAAGTCTTGGGTTTGTACAATTTTACAATCTGAAACAAGGCTAAGTTTACAAGGCTGAATATTAAAGCTTGTGCCCACTACACCAATAAAGGAACTGGGAATTGGCAGATTCCGGGTGAATGCTTACTGAGCACCTTCTTAGATGCTAGATATTTTTTTTTAATGTGGAAAGAGAAAGAAAGAAGACATGAAGTCTTTCTTCCTGTAAATACCGATAGTGATTTCATACTATCAGAAGATTTAGAAAATAGTTCCACCGTGAGTATCTTCATCAGAAGCATCTGTGCGAACAACTCAGAAAGGAACCGTGGCCACCTGCCTGGAATCTGAGCTCACAATTGCAGAGCCACCCCACAGGCAGGGACAGTCCTCACGGCACAAAGGTCCTCCCGGCTCGTCCGACTACCCAATGGCCAGAGTTATTCTAGAGGAAAAAAAAAAAAGCACAAAAAACAAAAAACATAAAAGTCACCTAGCCAGGGGAGGCCGCAACTATTCAAAGGAGGGTTAGGGAAAAAAGGGAGTACCATTGAGTCACCCAGGACCAGTTCCCAGCGTGAAGAGTGAGGCTTGAATTTTTCTGACAAAACTGTTGACTCCTTTCCTTCCCAAATAGAAGAGCCAGTGAATACATTCCAAATGCCAAATGCCAAGAAGAAGAATCAAGCCCACGTTTTCAGCGTCATTCCCTCTTCTGAGGCTCACTCTGTCTAAATGTGCAACACCGCTTTATCTACAGACTTCACCAGGAAATTTCATGTAGCAGGCCTATAAAAATAATGTCAAGGAATCTACTGAACACTGTGTCAGCATATTGTTCTGCTTGCTTTTATCACAGCAACTGACGACGCCTGGAATCCCAGCATTGGAATTTCAGCGCACTTCCTTCTTGGTGTCTGCCGGGATGATGCTGTCTATGGTGTCTGCTGGGGAGGCCGCAGATCCTGGGCTATTTCCTCTCCCTGGGCTTTTTCTAATCACATATTTGGTGTTCCCAGCAGAAGGAGTAATTTTATATTGTGCCTATTTCATTTACAGGACTTGGTGCCAGTTATTGATCTCAACTGTGATTTGAGCTTTGCTTAGAAAAAGGCGGCCCCACCCTGTAGTCCCAGCACTTTCGGAGGCTGAGGCGGGTGGATCACGAGGTCAGGAGATCGAGACCATCCTGGCTGACATGGTGAAATCCCTTCTCTACTAAAAGCACAAAAAACTAGCCGGGCGAGGTGGTGGGCACCTGTAGTCCCAGCTACCCGGGAGGCTGAGGCAGGAGAATGGCGTGAACCCAGGAGGCAGAGCTTGCAGTGAGCAGAGATCACACCACTGCACTCCAGCCTGGGCGACAGAGCAAGACTCTGTCTCAAAAAAAAAAAAAAAAGAAAAAGAAACTGGTATTGAGACTGAGGCCAGCTGAAGTCTTCCTTTCACAGGAGCATCACTGCAAGGAATCACAGCATCATAACATCTCGGGGTGGACAGTGGCAAAAAAACAAACATAAGAGAAAACATCTGGCCAGGCGTGGTGGCTCACACCTGTAATCCCAGCACTTTGGGAAGCTGAGGCGGGTGAATAATGAGGTCAGGAGATGGAGACCATCCTGGCCAACATGGTGAAAACCCGTCTCTACTAAAAATACAAAAATTAGCCAGGTGTGGTGGCACGTGCCTGTAATCCCAGCTACTTGGGAGACTAAGGCAGAAGGGAACCAAGGAATCGGAGGTTGCAGTGAGCCGAGATCACACAATTGCACTCTAGCCTGGCAACAGAAAGACTCCGTCTCAAAAAAAAAAAAAAAAAAAGAGAGAGAGAGCGAGAAAACACGCAAGCACATTCGATTTTCCTTTCCTCGATCCCATAATTTTCTCAAGGAAAAACTTCAGTCACTCAAGTGTAGTCACTTGTTAGGGAGACAGTAACACAGTGGCCCCCAATCTTTTTGGCACCGGGGACTTAGGCACCAATTTTGTAGAAGACAATTTTTCCACAGACATGGGGGAAGGGAAGATGGTTTCGTGACAATTGACGTGCATTACATCTATTGTGCACTTTATTTCTACTATTACTACATTGTACTATATAATGAAATAATTCTGTAACTCACCATAATACAGAATCAGTGGGAATCCTGGGCTTGTTTTCCTGCAACTAGATAGTCCCATCTGGGGGCGATGGGAGATAGTGACAGATCATCAGGCATTAGATTCTCATAAGGAGCACACAACCTAGACCCCTCCCATTTGCAGTTCACAATAGGGTTCACGTTCCTATGAGAATCTAATGCTGCTGCTTATCTGACAGGAGGTGGAGCTCAGGCAGTAATGTGAGCAATGGGGAGCAGCTGTAAATACAGATGAACCTTAGCTCCCTCGCCCCATGCTCACCTCCTGTGGTGCTGCCCAGTTCCTAACAGCCCACGGACCAGTTCCAATCTGTGGCCGGGATTTGGAAACCCCTGTAGTAATGTATCACGGGACATAGGGGAGGTGGCACAGGAGGAAAGAGTAGGAGAGAACAACAAAGAATCTAAGTTGTGTCTATGCCCCCAAAATTGTGTGTGTGGGGGGGGTGTGTGTGGGTGGGTGTGAATGGGGGTGTGTGTGTGAATGGGCGGGAGTGTGTGTGTGGATGGGTGGATGGATGGGTGTGAGTGTGTGTGTGCATGTGTATGTGGATGGGTGTGAGTGTGAGTGGATGGGTGGATGATGGGTGCGAGAGTGGGTGTGTGGGTGTATGTGTGGATGGGTGGATGGATGGGTGTGAGTGTGGGTGTGTGTATGGCTGTGGGGTGGGTGCGAGTTATGGATGGGTGGATGGATGGGTATGAATGTGGGTGTGTGTGGGTGTATGCATGGATGAATGGGTGTGAGTGTGGGTGTGGGTGTGTGCATGGCTGTGGGGTGGGTGTGAGTGTATGGATGGGTGGATGGATGGGTATGAATGTGGGTGTGTGTGGGTGTATGCATGGATGGATGGGTGTGAGTATGGGTGTGTGCATGGCTGTGGGGTGGGTATGAGTGTATGGATGGGTGGATGGATGGGTATGAATGTGGGTGTGTGGAGGTGTATGCATGGATGGACAGGTGTGAGTGTGGGTGTGTGCGGCTGTGGGTGAGTGGGTGGGTGTGAGTGTATGGATGGGTGGATGGATGGGTATGAATGTGGGTGTGTGGGGGTGTATGTGTGGATGGACGGGTGTGGGTGTGTGTATGGCTATGGGGTGGGTGTGAGTGGATGGATGGGTATGAATGTGGGTGTGTGTGTGTGGCTGTGGGGTGGGTGTGTGGGTGTGAGTGGATGGATGGGTGGATGGATGGGTATGAATGTGGGTGTGTGGGTATATGTGTGGATGGACGGGTGTGAGTGTGGGTGTGTGTGTGTGGCTGTGGGGTGGGGGTGTGGGTGTGAGTAGATGGATGGGTGGATGGATGGGTATGAATGTGGGTGTGTGTGGGTGTATGCATGGATGGACGGGTGTGAGTGTGGGTGTGTGTGTGCGGCTGTGGGGTGGGTGTGAGTGTATGGATGGGTGAGTAGGAGGCTGTCGGGATTTCCTGATGACTCCTCTGTGCACTTGAAGGGGCAGGTGCCCCTCAGGGTTTCCGAGCACCAACTCCACAGCCTCACAATGCCTGAAATTAAATCTTGCTTCTAACACAGGGCTCGAGTCACTTCACCTTGTTGTCCAGTCTCCTCATCTGTGAAATTGGGGCAATAAAAGCAGCTATACCTGTGGGCTGTTGAAGGATTAGGTGAATTAACACATGCAAAGAACTTAACATTTTCTGTGCCTGCCACACAGTCTGAACTCACGCTCATACACCTATCATCGCAAGTCGATTCAGAAACAGCTGAAGAACACCGGGTTTGCCTCCTCCTATACGTGGGATGAGTAAATCCCATCTGAAAACGCTTCCCAGGAGAAGACCTTCAGCACAAAGACTCTGCACAGCCTCAAGCCTGTCTCAGCTGGTCCCAGAACCAAATATCTCACCAAGTGATTCCAGGACTGGAAATATTTCGTGGGTTAGCAGGTTGGAAAAAGTAATAATAAACTACTTGTAGAATCATACTTAATAGTTTAAATGCTCAAAACTAGATTTTAGAAAAAAAAAAAACTACTTGTAGAATCAAAATGCTCAAAACTAGATTTGAGTTTCTCAAGTGAATCCAGCCACTGTCCTCTGCAAAGTCCTAGACTCTGCTTTAAATTTGTATCCTCTTTAAAGAGTCTGTATCGTCATCTAAAACTCTCCTCACCACACAATACAGAAATCCCAAGGCGAAAGGACAGATTAGCCACATGGGGGTGGAGAAAAATCTGGGCCAATGTCTGAAAAATGTTAAGACAATTTAAAGCCATTTAGAAATAGTATTTCTCCATTAAAGATCTGAACATCTTGTATGATTCAGGCCATCCCTGACACAAGAGTAAGGAACCAATCATGACATGAGTATACATGGGCTTTCTGCAGGGACTCCCCCAGCCAAGGATAGAATGATTCTCGCTCTCACACCTGCCATCCCTAGAACCACCCTTAACGAAATGTCGTACAAATCATTTTCCTCACACCAGATGATCATTAATGAGTTTCAGAATCTACTTAAGTTAGAGAGATACACTGCAAAGGTGTGCACATGAAAAGCCAATACACAGTAGGTGTTTAAACAGTTTTGAAAACATACCACGAGAAATAACCCAGTAATCGACATCGGACGTGTGCAGATGATATACTACAAAAATACCCTGAAAGCTCAGGAACTCCAAAACGTGAAAAATAACTTCACTCAGCAAACATAGGAAAGACTTTTTAAAAAGGTAAATCTGTACTTAAATAAAGTAGAATAATTAGGATGAACTTTCAGCCTATACAACTATGCCTTCTCAGAAAATAATTTCCATGGTTCCAGGGAGGAATAATGATTCAGCTCTATTTGTAGGAGAAGTTGTCTCACATCTGGTTGATGTGTAGAAAAATCTGAAAGAGGGACAAAGGAGCCAGTTTGGAAACAGATACTAACATCTTTCAACACAGTAAGGCCTTCACTCATGTCAGGGTTTTCCGGGTTTTCTTCCATATAAAGATACAATTTTATAAACTTAATCTAATAAATTCAATGATATGGAGCAACCTGTAATCTGTCATTGACTAGTCTCATCAAAATGTGAAGATAAACTTTGTGACTTCTTCAGACCACGGTCAAGTGGCTGACTTAAAGAGCCACATTTTTTTTACAGGAATTCACCATAGCTAATGTTTACAATTCAGAGGGTTAAACTGTCCTTAAGTAATTTGCTGGTATGTATAAACAATGCAACTCTTTTTTTTTTTTTTTTTTTTTAAAAGGTATCCTTTTAAATAAACCCTTTATTGTGTAAGTATTTAGAAAAAGATGCATTTGTGTGCTTATAACTTCATTAGTTAAATAATTAAAACCCAATCAAGGCTGGGTGTGGTGAATCACACTTATAATCTCAGCACTTTGGGAGGCCAAGGCAGGAAGATCACTTGAGCCTAGTAGTTCAAGACAAGCCTGGACAACACAGTGAGACCCCATCTCCACAAAAAATTTAAAAGTCAGCAGGCACAGTGGGACACACCTGTAGTCCCAGCTCTTGTGGAGGCTGAGGTGGGAGGATCACTTGAGCCCAGGAGGTCAAGGCTGCAGTGAGCCATGATTGTACCACCATACTCCAGCCTGGGCAACAGGTGAGATCCTGTCTCAAAACAAACAAACATACATACATACATACATACATACATACATACATACATACATACATTTGAATCGAAGGCTGTGTTTGAGTCAGAGGAGGGAGCTGTTCTGTTTTTCAGATTTCTGGAAGGGAGATGCACTTCACCACCAATCCGCATGACCTCACTTCCTTCCACATCGTATGCTTTTCTGACAGATGTGCTCCACATCTTAGATGCTGTGTCATCGGCATCTACTACGTAGGCAGATCTGGATGTCCTGTCTCTCTCTCCAGCACTTTTACCCAACCTCCCTTGCTGCAGCAGAAACATGCAACTAACTTCCCGTCAAGGGGTTCCGAGCAAAAATGGCATTTGTCTCTTGTGAGCCAGAGCAGGTGATTGCCGGTCCGAGACCTCCAACCCTGCTCTTCTCACTCACAACAAACCCTGCAGGAAGGTGCACAATGACTCCATGGAACAGTGATTTACAGACATTTCCTACCCAGACCACTGAGATTTTCAAGTGATGTGTTGCTGCACTATAACCCAGTCCTCTCTGTCTAGTATTCGAAATAAGAATTTTGACCCAAATTTTAGAGCTGCTATATCCTTATTAATAGGACTTCAAATCCCAGGAACCAGGCAGTATGTGAGAGCTAGAAATGTTGCACCATTGTTTCCTGAATATTTTCAGGAAGATATTGATCAATTCATCAAAAACCCAGATGAATCTAGAAAACAAAATCCTACCAGAATCAAGGTCTCCATTTCCATTGGCTGAGCTGAGACACTTTTCCAAGGGTGAAGATGAAGGGTCTTGCATATTGGAAGCTGACAAAGTGCTCTCCATGCCTGATGAGCAAGTGTCTCTTCTCTTAATTCATCCTGCAGAAAAAATTACCTAAGAGTAATCAGAAAAAAAAAAAAAAAAAATCAGAGCAGTTTAATCATATTAATTATATTAACTTATTTTTAAATTGTTTAAAAAAACCTTAACCTTATTAGTGTTGCTACCATTTCATTAAAACTTTCAAGATGCAACGTAATGTTGATCATAGAAAATACCAGAAATAAGTATTCTGGTACACTGAGGCTGGGCGCAGTGGCTCATGCCTGTAATCCCAGAACTTTGGGAGGCCAAGGTGGGCAGATCACTCAAGGTCAGGAGTTCGAGACCACCCTGGCCAACATGGTGAAACCTTGTCTCTACTGAAAATACAAAAATGAGTCAGAAGTGGTGGCAGGCGCCTGCAATTACAGCTACTCCGGAGGCTGAGGCAGGAGAATCGCTTGAACCTGGGAGGCAGGGGTTGCAGTGAGCTGAGATCACACCACTGTACTCCAGCCTGGGCGACAGAACAAGGCTTCATCTCAAAAAAATTAATTAATTAATTAAAAAGACTAATGAGTACGTCTCTACACAAGGTCAACAAGGTCAACAATAAAGGTCTCACCAGGGCAAAACCATCAGTGTTCTAAAGGTCATTATCACCACTAAGACGGACACATCTTTCACCAACAGAAACGTGCATTTCAGTCCTCGATCCACCATGGCAACAGTGGGTAAGACGCTCCCCCCGCCTTGAAGCTATGTAGCAGCAACCTCCACCCCCGCACACAACTTCAGCATCCCACACGCAGGTACTGCAACACGCCGTGCCCTGCCTCGGGAAGAAGTCCTCAGGTGTTACCCATGATCTGTTACCAAAACCAGTTAAAGCATCGATGTTTGTCAATAATGTGCTTTTTCACAAAGTAGAAATGGAGACAAGGCTTTCCCTATGATAGCACTGCTATTCCCCACTTGCCTTCTAATAAGATGGCTGGAAAAAGCAGCCACATTAGAGCTGGTTCCCGCAGAACCCTGCTCTCCAACTCCTTTACGCCAGGGCCCAGGAGACACCAGGAGTATTCATATCCAACGAGCAGCCATACCTGGCTCTGATGCTTAGACACTGCCCGCACGGTGTTTCAAACCCCCACAGCCACATGGTGTTTCTCTCATTCATTCAACGTGCTCTTTCATTTCACACGTAGTTAGAAGTTTAAATAAGCCAACAGGCAGGCAGAGATGAAGAAATAAACGAATATAGCGCACCTATATCTACTACCAATGGGATATTTTGTGACTCACATACTGGTAAAATATCTTTTAAAAACCATTTGGAGGTTTTGTCAAAATTGAAGGTTCATGTCAGGTGCAGTGGGTAGCCTACCTGCACCTGTCTTCTCAGCTACTTGAGAGGCTGAGGCGGGAGGATCATCTGAGCTCAGGAGTTCACGGTCAGCCTGGGCAATATACCGAGACCCCCACGGGCTGCACACAGCAGAGGAAAGGCTGTCTGCCAGGGGCATTCTAAAGTCTCCTGCGCTACACCTGGAGCTTCAGTGGGGAGCAGGACCTCCAGTTCACCTGGATTGCCCGGCATGCAGAGAACAAGCGCCGAGGCACTGTGTCAACAAACCAGTGGGTAGCAGGACCCCCAGTTCACCTGGATTGCCCCGGCATGCAGACAGCAAGCACTGAGGCACTCTGTCAACAAACTACTTGTTGATAATCAAGTGTGTCCATCCAACCAAATACCCAAACGTCCACTGAGAATGTCCCGAGGGTAACTGGAATATTACAAAGGGTGAGATGCGCACCCTCTACCCCTCACTCCTGCCCCGTGTAAGGAAGTGTGGTTATGAGATTACGGCATCACTTGGTCACTGAGAAACAGACACAACATCACCAACTCCGGAAGCCACAGGTGGCACAGGCTTGGAGAGGGGAGGGCGGCGGCCCACTGTGGAAAGCTCGGCTCTCCCAGCTCTCCCTCCAGTGATCCCTCAGGGAAAATACCGGGAATTCGGAGGGCAGAAGGGTGTGCAACTGAAGGAAAAATGTAGGAACTGAAACACTTGGAGCAAACAAAGGTAAACCAAGGAAGAAAAAGGGAGGAGAAAATGCCAGAACGTACCCAGGAGAGAGGGGCCTTGAAGGCAAATGACGAAGCTCCAAAAATGACGATCATAACAAAACACAGAGCTCCACGACAAGAAGCTTAGAGCTATGGACACAGGAGTACAGCCATGGAGAGGGCACACAGAGAACACCCAAACGAGCCAAAGCAGGGAGGAATTCCAGTACGAAAGCCCCTCTCCTTACGAGCTCTCAGATTTCAAACTTTCACAGATAAGAGCAAAACCACAATCCAGGAAAAAAATAATCAAAAGCGAGCAGTGTTTCACCATCCACACTTCAGCCTGGCCATCTCGGGTCCTGGCTCATGTTCAGGGATAGCTTCCCTGTGCTGTGTGTGTGTGTGTATTTTGTGGGTGTATGCTTACTTTTGATATGTTTAAAGAACACAATTAACTCCATCTTGTCCAGTAAGTGCAAAAGCAACAACAGCGTCCTAGTGAGAAGAGACAGAAGCTAATGATGGGGAAAAAGTAAAATTCTGGGTATATGGACCGGGCGAGCAATCCCAGCGCTTTGGGAGGCCAAGGTGAGTGGATTACTTGAGGCCAGGTGTCTGAAACCAGCCTGGCCAATGTGATGCAACCCGTCTCTACTAAAAATACAAAAAGGAGCCTCTAAGGCATGGTGGCACATGCCTGTAGTCCCAGCTCTTTGGGAGGCTGAGGCACAAGAATTGCTTGAACCCAGGAGGCAGAGGTTGCAGTGAGCTGAGATCACACCACTGCACTTCAGCCTAGGAGTTGGAGCAAAAAAAAAATAATTATTATTATTTGTATGTGTACCCACTGGTCATTGGTTAGGTCATTTGAACTTAAAATGAACAGACTTCTCAGCAGTCTTGGGAACCTAAACCTGTTGGTAAGAAGAGGAGCTTCTGTCCCTCCAAATAGAAGAAATGGAAGTGTTGGCATGGTAAGCGTGCATTTACGATTATTTTATTCTACCAACACTTACAGTGATTACTAAGTACTTAATAAACATGCACTTATTTAATCCTCGTACGAACTCTAGGATGTAAGTTATATTACTGTTCCCGTCTTACAGATAAGCAACCTAAGGGATGAAGTAACTCGCTCAGCATCCCACAGTTGCTAGTGGTGGAGCTGGGATTTGAACCCACACAGCTGGCTCCAGAACCCATGCCGTAACCAGTCAATCACAGTTCCCTTTCCCCCATTATCCACATTTCCCATAATGCAGCTATGACTTTTATATTTTTTCTTAAACCATCGATTTTTAATAACTGAGCACCTATTATGGGGAAGGGGCAATGAAAAGAAATAATACTAAACTAGGGAGTGGCGGGGACCCCACACAGGGTCAGCTGCCCCGTGAGCACCCAACACTCCTAGGCATGGATCATTTTATTCCAAATTAATTCCTCCTGAAAAGCTTCCCTCAAGAGCTTATAGTAAACTTCTCTTACCAAATTCTAACACAATTTTAAACTAATGCCAGACAGATAAGTGCTGATACCATGCAATTTTCTCGTGTATGTATTAATGGAACATCTGATTTACTTATGCCAGACACCACCTTGGGCACTGGGGACAGACATATAAATACCAGTGGATGCCAGCAAGGACAAGTGGCTGCTAAAAGCAAATCTGTCCATCCAACCGCATACACAACCACCAACAAGCCCACCAAGAATGCACCTGGAATCCCACGAAGGACAAGATGCAAATATCAACAAGGATAGGAAGGCGAGCTTGGGTGGGCTGGGGGGTGCATTGAAGTGGAACAGAAAATTAGGAGACGCTCAAGAGGAAATGCCCAGAGGGTAAGAGGAAACTGAAGGGGTCTGGGCATGGTGGCTCACACCTATAATCCCAGCACTTTGGGAGGCTGAAGCGGGCAGATCACTTGAGGCCAGGAGTTTGAGACCAGCCTGGCCAACGTGGCAAAACTCTGTCTCTACTGAAAACACACACACAAAAAAATTAGCTGGGTATGGTCGTGTGCACCTGTAATCCCAGCTACTCAGGAGGCTGAGGCAGAGGTTGCAGTGAGTTGAGATGGCTCCCACTGCACTCCAGCCTGGGCAACAGAGCAACTCTGTTTCAAAAAAAAAAAGAGAGAGGGAATCGAAGGAGCAAAGAGAAGCACAGGCTTCAGAGACTCAGGCAGGTAGGAAAGTCATTAAACACGGAGGAACCAGCAGCAAACAGTGTGGCAGACCCTTGGAAAAAAGTCTAAGGTGACTCAAGGGAGAGCGTGGGAGACAGGACTATGGAGCAAGCGGTATCATGCCCATTCATCCCCAAGTATGTACTGACCCCCCATTCCACGTCAGGCACTGTTCTAGGCACGGGAAGGCATCTGTAACAAAACAAAACAAAAAATTCCTGCCCAGGTAGAGATCTCATCCTAATCAGGAGAAAGAGCCAATGGAGTTTTTTAATTAGTAGATGATATAGCCTGTTAGATGGTGGTAAGTGCTATAGGGAAAAAGGAAGCAGAAAAAATCAGGCAAACAAAGGATGATAATTATTAATATTATTATTACATTTTTTTTTTTTTTTTGAGACAGAGTTTCACTGATGTTCCCCAGGCTGGAGTGCAATGGTGCAATCTCGGCTCACTGCAACCTCCGCCTCCCAGGTTCAGGTGATTCTCCTGCCACAGCCTCCTGAGTAGCTGGGATTACAGGTGCACGTGACCATACCCAGCTGATTTTTCTTTCCTTTTTTTTGTTTTTTGTTTTGTATTTTAGTAGAGACAGAATTTCGTCATGTTGGCCAGGCTGGTCTCGAACTCCTGGCCTCAAGTGATCTGCCCGCCTTGGGCTCCTAAAATGCTGGGATTACAGGCATGAGCCACCGTGCCCGGCCAAAAGGATGATAATTATTTAGGTGACAGTCAGGCAAGACGCCAGGAAGTGATATTTGAACAAAGACTTGGGGTGAGAACAGAGAGGCTGGTTGAGCCCAGGTGAGAAGAGAACGTTTGCCACAGTAAGGGCCTGAGCCCTGCGTGTCACTCGGCAGATGGAGTGGACGTTTGTTTCAGAAGAAGCACTCAGGGAGCCATGGGTGAGATGGATGAATGGGAACACACTAAAAACATGGAAATGCAGGTGAGGGTCTGAACTAAGACAGTGGAGAAGAAATGAAGGAAACAGGTCCAAGAAGTATTTGAGAGACCCCATCAACAGAACGCCATAGAAATTATGCTAACAAAATGCAATCTTTTCACAGCACGCAGTCACGCTTCCTAGAATAAATTTCTTCACTTTCCACAGCAATTAATGGAACCTACACAGTGTCTGTGGAAACAGATAATTATTGGGGAAATCTATCAAATATGAGAATAATAACCTACTTCACAGAAATTTCTATTTACATTCAATTGGATTTTTTGGGGGGGTTAGAAGGGCAAATCTTGGTGATAACAACTGCTCCACCCATAAGCTTTGCAAAATAGAAACAGGATATTTTTTAAAAGCCTTTTCCTAAGTACAACACCCTAACCCCCCAAAAAGGCTATTATTAAAAGAAAGCGTATTTCCTTTTGTTTCTTAAGCTATATGTAATTTCAAGAACAAG
This sequence comes from Macaca thibetana thibetana, assembly GCF_024542745.1. Classification (NCBI taxonomy): domain Eukaryota; kingdom Metazoa; phylum Chordata; class Mammalia; order Primates; family Cercopithecidae; genus Macaca; species Macaca thibetana. The sequence continues at coordinate 7,302,005 of NC_065586.1, forward strand.
GTAAAAGTGTCTATTAATGAAAGTAACATTTTTTTCCAAAGACAATATAAAAAAGGTTCAGAAGACTGGGCTTATAAAAGGTAACTTCCTGTTTTAAACAACACACTCGGTGGTTTTGTGCAAAGTTAACTCCACTATAATTGGCTCCTTTTGTCTCTGTTGGACAACAGAATTCTAGTACTGGAACTTCTTACAAGAGTTGTCTTGGACCAGTGAAAAGAACTGAGAGCTCGCAGAGTAAGGGCATAACAAGGCCATTATGTAGCTGTGTGACATAAGCAAATTACTTAACCTCTCTGTTCCTCGAATTTCTCATCAGTTCAATTAAAAGGCTTGATGAGATGGAATCACCCCTTTCAAATCTAAAATTGTATCCATCCAGGTGTTTTTAGGATTCACTGTACATTTTCTGCATTCAGATTATCTGCATTCAGATTATCCCCCTTACAGATTATCCATTTATATTTGAAGCAAATTTAATACAATAAGCATTATCCCCTCTCAACCCTATCTTTCCTTCTCCTTTCATTTGAGGTATAGTCAAAGAACAGAGTAATGCTAGCACAGGCTAAGCAAAGTTTTGTTAGGAAGAACACGAGTGAGGAAGAACACACATTAGATATTACTCTTCACCTAGCCAAAAGTAACTGGGGGCTCATTATCTATGTTGCACTCATCTAGACCAGCACTGCCTGATCTATACCTGCTTGGTCCAGTACAGTAACCACTAGCCACATGTGGCTACGGTGCACTGGAAATGTATCTAGTACTGTTGAGGACCTGAATTTTAATTTTAATGACCTTGAACTGAACTAGGCACATGTGGGTAGAAGGTGGGCAGCCCAGCGAGACCACTGCACTGGTGAATCATATTTGAGAGCTTGGAACATGTCCTGAACAACCATCAATTCTTGGCTCTCTTAAAAGTTTTAATGTAATAATGTCAAGCTAGTTAAAACTCATGAATTTTTAAATCTAAGAAACTTCAAAAGGAGACTTAACAGTTTCCCCCGAATATTCCACAAATGATTCATGGCAAAATGCCTAACACAGCATAGGTTTTGATTAAATGAGCTGCATTTTTATATCAATGGAAAATGTCAAAGGAGAAACATCTTAGAAACTGTTACATGTGTCACACAAAGACTATTTGCTTTTTTTCATTCATTTATAAATTCAAGAAAATCATTCCACCTCAAAAATGTAGTCAAGTACCAAGTTTTTCTGTAAAGAAAAGTCCAAAAATATAACTATTAATAAATCGGTTACATGTCAGTGGCTTATAGACACTTATTAAAAGGGGAAAAGTTTGCTCAAGTCTTATGACTCCTCATTATCCATTTGCCTCTAACTAGACACTACAGAATGGTAATCTGAGACTGTAAAATTTAAATGCATCAAATCAATCATTTTAAATAGAACTCAAGGCCAGGTGCGATGGCTCAGGCCTGTAATCCCAGCACTTTGGGAGGCTGAAGCGGAAGGATCAGTTGAGGTCAGGAATTCAAGACCAGCCTGACCAACATGGTGAAACCCGTCTCCACTAAAAATGCAAAAATTAGCAGGGCTTGGTGGCGTGTGTCTCTAATTCCAGCTACTCAGGAGGCTGAGGCAGGAGAATCACTTGAACCTGTGAGGCTGAGGTTGCAGTGAGCCAAGATCGTACCACCGCATTCCAGCCTGGGCAACAGAGTAAGACTCCGACTCAATAAATAAATAAATAAAACTGAAGAGTGACAATACAAAGACCAACAAGAAAGCCACTGAAGGAGTAGCACAGCGGCCGGGCGCGGTGGCTCACGCCTGTAATCCCAGCACTTTGGGAGGCCAAAGCAGGCAGATCACGAGGTCAGGAGTTCGAGACCAGCCTGACCAACATGGTGAAACCCTATCTCTACTAAAAATAGAAAAAGTAGCCAGGCATGGTGGCACGCGCGTATAACCCCAGCTACTCAGAAGGCTGAGGCAGGAGAATCGCTTGAACCTGGGAGGTGGAGGTTATGGTAAACCAAGATAGCGCTACTGCACTCCAGCCTGGGCAACAGAGCGAGACTCCGTCTCAAAAAAAAAGAGTAGCAGAGTGAAAGCTCACATGACTCTGGAAGGCAATGGCAGTGCCACTCGGGTACTTCCCTTACGTCCATCCATGTGGCTGCAAAATTGATTCACTTTGGCAAACAATGTGTCCCACTGTGACTTTTTCAACAGCATCTAGTTTTTTCCTTCCTATAAGAGACAGACACGCTCTTGGTAGAAATCTTAAGAAGTAAAATTATAAAGAAAGAAATTAAAATCACTTGTAATGTTAACACTCAGTGATAATCAATTTTATGTTTCTATAGTGTCTCCTGCTGACAGTTTCTCTGTCGATTTTTTGTTTGTTTGTTTAGTTCATACAGAATTTGGAATTCTAATCCATTTTTCATTTTGCATTACATAGAGGGAATTTCTCATATCATTAAGATTCTCTGAAAAATGTAACTTGAAATGTTTGTATAATTTTTATTATAAAATGAATAAGGTCATGTATTTACCATGCCTCTGCTGCCGCTCATTAAAGCTGTTTATATTATTTTTTCATCATGATAAGTAGCACTCTAGTCATGACTCTCAGTCAGAAATCCTACATCTCTGATGTCTCCTTAATGTAGAATCCCAGAAGTTCAATTATAGGATCAAAAATATGGGGACACAGTGGAGGTTCATGACCCCCCTGAAAACATGCTGTCTAGTCCGCTAGGCTGGTTTACTGGCAAGGCAGGAGAAAACATCTAAACCCTTTACACCTTTTTTCCATTTGATATTCAGAAAATAGTATCCTGGCCAGGTGTGGTGGCTCATGCCTGTGATCCCAACACTTTGGGAGGCCGAGGCGGGTGGATCACTTGAGCTCAGGAGTTCGAGACTAGCCTGGGCAACATGGTGAAACCCAGTCTCTACTAAAAATGCAAAAATTAGCCAGGTGTGGTGGCACATGCCTGTAATCCCAGCTACTCAGGAGGCTGAGGCAGGAGAATCGCTTGAACCCAGGAGGCGGAGGTTGCAGTGAGCTGAGATTGTACCACTGCACTCCAGCCTGGACAAAGAGCAAGACTCCGTCTCAAAGGAAAGAAAACAATAGTATCCTGCCAGTGTAATTTGCAATTCACCTGTTGATGCCTCTTTCGCTTCCTTCCCATATTTAAACTCTGTTGGTATCTGTGATGGATTTTTAAGAGACCTAGATTATTTTTTATCTCACAAAACTATTGCAAATATTTTTCCCAGTTTTCCTTTTCGTGGTTTCTTTTGACAAGAGAGAATGTTTTTCTTTGTCAACTTAGTCAGATCTATCAATTTGCTTTATTTCTTCCAAAACTTGTAAAACGTCTTCCCCTACCCTAAGATACCAGAAGTCTAACTTTTTTGGGATTTCAAGTTTTACATTCACTGTTTTAACATACAAGGAATTTACACTCATATTTTGTCAGTTGCACCTCTCAGTTCATCCTCCTCACAATTAAATAATCCACTCCTATCTCATTAGATGGTTATATCCTGCCTATCTTATCTTTTTTTTCTTTTTTATTTTTTTGAGACAGAGTCTCGCTGTTTCACCCAGGCTGGAGTGCAGTGGTGTGATATCAGCTCACTCAACCTCCGCCTCCCAGTTCAAGTGATTCTCCTGCCTCAGCCTCCCGAGTAGCTGGGATTACAGGTGCATGTAACCACGCCTGGCTAATTTTTGCATTTTTAGTAGAGACGGCGTTTTGCCATGTTGGTCAGGCTGGTCTCGAACTCCTGACCTCAGGTGATCCAACTATCTCAGCCTCCCAAAGTGCTGGGATTACAGGTATGAGCCACCACGCCCAGCCTCATATATTACGTTTTTACACACACAGGGCTGTTTCAGTTCACCAAACTTTCCTTCAATAAGAAAAGTCGAAGGAACAGAAATGCTGTATACTGTTCACATACCCCTCTAGTTAAACAATAATTAAATTGGGGTCATTTAAGGTAGGTTTGCAAAGGGACAACAGTAATTTTGTTTGCAGTCTCTAATAACTTTGTCGTCCCAGGCATTCTACTGTGAGGAGAACATATCTGAAAGGTAGAAATCACTGTGGCAGAGGCTGCTAACTCCACCACCCCTGCATCTGTCTTCTACTTTGTCTACAGTAAGGAGTAACTGGCTGATCAAAACAACATTGCCTGGCTTTCTTTGTGGTTAGATGAATTCAAACAACTAAGTTCTGCTAATGGGAGGTGTATAGGATTCACGTGCTCAACTACATGGTAGAAGTGGCATGCCTTTGACCTCTGACCCCTAGACCTAGGATCACCCAGCTGACTGTCCCCACGAACGGCGAAGCAGAAGATACAGGGACTTGGTCCTGAGACTGCAAGGCTGTTCTGCCAGCTCCAGGCCACTACATCAGAGGAAAATAAGCCACTCTCTTCTCGATGCCACTCTAACTTTGGGTCGCGGATACACAGCCAATCCCAAATCCTAACAACTATTTCCCAGAAGTATTGTGGTCCCCCTTTTTTTTTTTTTCTTTAATTTGAGAAAGGGTCTCGCTCTCTCGCCCAGGCTGGAGTGCAGTGGTTCGATCTCGGCTCACTGCCTCCACCTCCTGGGTTCAAGTGATCCTCCCAACTCAGTCTCCCAAGTAGCTGGGATTACAGGGGCATGCCACCATGCTTGGTAGAGACGGCGTTTCACCATGTTGCCCAGGCTGGTCTCAAATTCGTGGGCTGAAGTGATCCACCCACCAGCACACCCAGTGAGATGATTTTTTATATTAGAGTTACATCCGCATATAATTTTGAAAGCCAAAGTCTGTAAGGCCTGTGCATCGACACCCAGCCCCTAAAAAACAAACCCAGTCATCTCCTGCTTGGGGACAACTTTCGCTCTCTCAGCCTATTGTTCTGGCATTCCTCTCCACTCTCTGGGGAACATGCCACTTCCTCGTTCTTCCATATCTGTCATTATTAGGTGATGCCTACTGGTCACATGACCCCCACCCCCCCAACAACTCCCCAACACGCTCACCCCCCTGGCAGCTCCCACTGCGTCCTTAGGTCTCTGCAAACATGCCAAGAGTGATTACTTCTCCCATTGCACCTGACTTTCCCCATTATTAATAATGGTCTTGTTTATTCCAAGTCCTGAATTTTCTATGTATTTATCACCAATTCAAATCCAAATTTTTCATAAACTGTCTAAAGCACCTGTCCATAAATTGGGGTATATAGGTACTGTATTTATTTCATCTTGAAGTAATGTCTACCGGGGCCTTCTTTTCAGCTATAATCTACACGAACTGCTTCCCCGCCTGGGACACCAGTGTTAGCCAGCAGTCTCGCCTCCCCTCCCTCTATCATATAGAGGGTCGCCTGTCTGCTTCCCTCTTAGTGTCTGGATCCTGATGAAGAAACACGCCCTCCAGTAGATTCCTAAGAAAGGATTTACGTGGAAACTCTGGATGGGTGGCATGTCTGTAACCTATTTTATTTCACCACTAGTTTAGGTGGGTAGAGAATTCTACGTTGGGCCCGGCACTGTGGCTCATGTCTGTGATCCCAGCACTTTGGGAGGCCGAGGTGGGTGATTACCTGAGGTCAGGAGTTCGAGACCAGTCTGGCCAACATAATGAAACCTCGTCTCTACTAAAAATGCAAAAGTTAGCCCAGCATGGTAGCACGCACCTGTAATCCCAGCTACTCGGGAGGCTGAGGGAGGAGACGTCTTTGAACCCGGGAGGCGGAGGCTGTGGTGAGCCGAGATCAGCCCACTCCACTCCAGCCTGGGTGACAGAGCAAGATGCCATCTTGGGAAAAAAAAAAAAAAGAATTCTACGTTGGAAAACCATCCTCCCTCGGAATCTTGACGGTTTCCCTCCATGGCCGTCTGACTTCCATCGTTGAGGTGTCTGATGCTGTCCTAATTAGGGGACTTTTTGACATTCTGAAATCTCACAAGAATGTGCCTGGTGGCACCCTATTGGTGAGCGACTTCTTTCAAGATTGAAATTCAGGTTCTTCAGCTCTAGGATATTTTCTCAAATTATTGCTAATTTCCTCATCTCCGTTTTCTCTTTCATTCTAAGGGTCATTCAAATGCTAGACTTCTTTCATTTCCTTAATTTTCCCCTTTACCTTCTATCACTTTATTTTGTTTAATCCACCATCTGGGATATTTCCTCAACTTTCTCTCTAACCCTTCCATTGAGTTTTACATTTTAATTTCTGAAAGCTCTTCTTCCTTTTTTTAATGCTCATAACAGTCTCTGTTTTCATAGTATCCTGCTTGTTACGTGGATGTAAAATTTTCTATTATATCCCTGAGGCTATGAATGTTTTTTAGATTTTCTTCTCTCCTTCACAGACGTTATTTTTCTCTCTGTTAGCTCTGGTGTCTACTTTTATATTACTGCTTCCCTCAGTAGTCCAGTAATTCTTAGATGTTTGCTGATGTTGCAGAGTAGGAAATTAAAAGGCTGACTGGGCCAGGTGAGATGGCTCACACGTGTAATCCCAGTACTTTGGGAGGCCAAGGCAGGCAGATCAGCTGAAGTTAGGAGCTCGAGACCAGCCTGGCCAACATGGTGAAACCCTGCCTCTAATAAAAGTACAAAAATTAGCCAGGCGTGGTGGCGGGCACCTGTAATTCCAGCTACTAGGGAGGCTGAGGCAGGAGAATTGCTTGAACCCGGGAGAGGGAGGTTGTAGTGAACCGAGATTGTGCCACTGCACTACAGCCTGGGCGACAGAGCGCGATTCTGTCTCAAACAAAACAAAACAAAACAAGAGGCTGACTGGTATGTCTCGGTACATGGTGGAGGTTGTTAAATAGGGAAATCAATGTATAGAGATCTGGGGTTTCCAGGGAGGAAACCCCAACATTAGTGAGTTTAAGACTTTTCTCTTAGTTTGGTCAAATTACACAGAAAAGGACTTCTCAGTTTCCAGTACAGAAATGCTTACGGTTTCCCGCCTACTGTCCCTGATTTAGAATCCGGCATTCCAAACAGACACAATCCGTTTCTTCCCCAATATTAGGCAAATTTGGCTAGAAGAAAGATCTCCCTCTTAAAATCAAAGCAATAAAGATAAGTCCAGTTCCAATTTCAGCTTTCTAGTTATAAGAGTCAATAAATTCTCTCCTTCCCTTATGCTAATTCTAATAGAGCATTTTCCACTTCAATTTTGTCTTATTAGACACGAGAAATGTAAAACTATCATTGTGCAATTGGAGTCATCCAAACTCAAGTGAAAAAGTGAAACTTGAAACTGTGATAACAAAGCTATATAAGCATTAGAAATCAGTCTCATCTCCATTCATCGAGGCAGGCTCCCCAGCTCAGGAAGGACTCACTACAGTGAAAGCCACCAATGACTCAAACCTTCCAAACTGATCTGCCTTCAAGACATCCAAGAAAATGGCATTTGTGCTAAGTAATAACATACTCAACTTCAGGTTTATCAGTCGGCAAAGGGAAAGGGGTTACAGTTGATTTTTTGGTTTTTTGGGTTTTTTTAAATGATTCAGAAAAGATAATAATCTCCCAATGAAAATAAAACGTGAAGGTCTAAGCGAAATGCTTGCGAAATTCCAGACGTGCTGTAGCCGCCCTTGAAAATCGCTTAGCACGTCTAAATCACAGAGATAGCTGTCTCATTTCACACTCCAGGAATTTCAAAATGAGCACAGGCATCTATGCCGAGACCTTTCAAAATATTTCAATCAAAAGGGAAAAATCTCAAAGGATTCTGAAAGGAGGTACCACCAAATTTTGAGCCGAAATCTTGGTCTCTGAAAATCACTGCTTCCATGTTCCTAAGAAGCAACACACAACAGCCCAGAGTCGCAGCAGTACCAGGAAGAACCGCATCTGTAAACGGCTTTGAAGATGAAAAGCGGTGTTAAGTGCCAAGCGCTATTATCAACGTGAGCTTTCTTCTATTTATACTCGCCCTGTCACCCAGGTCACTCTGCTAATAATACCTAACTAAGTACATCTCTCCCCCACTCTCACCAACCAACTCACAGCCTTTCTAAGAACAGACAGGCCTTGCCTCATCCCATCATCAAGTGAGACGAGCTGATTGTTCGGGGCAGAAGTTCATCGTGTCATCCACCATATGCTCAGAGCTTGATTTACCTTGATTAGGACAGCAATTTACTCACCATTTTTCAACAAGGCTTACATTGGTTTTCACTCAGAATAGATTGAAATCTGACACAAATTGCTGCCCTGGCATAAAAAAAAATGCTAATTTTAAAAATCAGATTCATGCCTCAATACTAGGAAATAAGATCTGTTGGGGATAACAGGCACTCGAGGAGTAAATACCTCCTATTCACACAATAGCATTCGGTGTCTTCTAATTCATGGTTTTTACTGTCACCGCTTAACCTCCCAATCAAACAGCATATATTGCCCCAGAGCATAAGGTGAACAAATCAGTTGTTCAAAAATGGGCATGTGCAAAGGAGAAAAACAACAGGCTTCCAAGTTAGTTGCTCAGGAGAAGAAAACAATCAAAGTGCACCATCTTGAAAGTAGGTTTATTTACTCTTTGCCAACAAATTTTTATTTACTATAAAGAAGGATGAGGTTTTGCAATACCCAGTTAAACACTGCTACACAACAGGTCTTTGCATCAAGGTACTTCTTGTACCAGAAATTTACACCCAAGCCACAAAGGTCATCCCCATCCTTCGCTAAGCAGAAGACTGAGTTTGGTCACAGGGCCTTTTTTCTTTTTTAATTTTTGTGGGTACATGGTGTAAATGGGGCCTTATTCAAAATGCAGCAGTTTTAGAATTAGCAGAGATGTAGTCGCACTGGATTCAAACCTATTGGACAAACCCTACATACAGGATTTCCCTGTTCCCTATAAATATTAAAAGGAATAAATTACAGCATCCCCCCAAGTTTGCAAAAGAGCTAAGTAAACCTTATATTCCCCAATAGATTTGTGTATTGCATTACATACAAATGCAGATAAGTCATTTTAAGTAGATCTTGTGTTATCCATACCATCATGAGACTCAAACAGTAAAGAAACTTACAAGGAAGGCTTCTGTAAGTCAGACATGCATGGATAATGCCTAATTAGGGTGTAATTTTCTGGGTGGATTTTATGAACTGATGACTTCAAGCCAAACAAATGCAGAGCAATAATGCTTGAGAGGTGCCACGAAGTTCAAAATACCAAAAGAAGTTCTTCTCCTACTGTTAACCAAAATACCAATAATGAAGAGATGAGGAGTCCCAACCCCGTGAAGTTATCAGCCAGCGGGACACCCTTGCCTGTGGAGCCCTGCATTCTAGTCGGAGATTCCTACAACTGGAGTATATAGATATCTCCTATCCACCAAGGTTTTTGGGTTTTGTTTTTTGTTTTTTGAGATGGAGTCTAGCTCTGTAGCCCAGGCTGGAGTGCGGTGGCACGATCTCAGCTCACTGCAACCTCTGCCTCCTGGGTTCAAGTGATTCTCCTGCCTCAGCCTCCTGAGTAGCTGGGATTATAGGCATGTGCCACCACACCCAGCCAATTTTTTACTTTTAGTAGAGATGGGATTTCACCATGTTGGCCAGGCTGGTCTCAAACTCCTGACCTCAAGTGATCTGCCTGTCTCAGCCTCCCAAAATGCTGGGATTACAGGCGTGAGCCACTGCGCCTGGCCTATCCACCAAATTTTATAAATTATATCATTTAAGTGCATGAAGGAAGTTTACCAGAGTCTGCCTGAAAATCATTATGCAAAGTAAATAAAAACACTCTCACTTACTATGGTCAGTAAAGAACTCAAAAAATGTGCAGGACTGACAGGAGGCCTGCGTCCATACAATAATGCCTTATCAGGCACCAGAATGTGGTCCTGGCCTTTAAGTGCCCCAAGCAACATTGTCCTCAGCTGTAAAAAGAAGGGACTGTCCTAGAAGCTTCCTCACTCTCATCTCCCGTTCAAGCATGTCAGGGAAGGTAAGTTTCCACTCACCTTCCTTGTTATAATCAAGAGGATGTGGCAGGAGGAAATAATAGAGCATCCACTAGGATGGAACAGAGACTGAAAGAAGGGAATAGTCACCATGGTCTGAGCCACATCACAAAAGCTTTCATGAAAAAGGTGGATCTGAGCCGGGCCTGGAGACAACTGTGATGTCTGACAAGCCGGAGGAATGGGAGGTTCCTCCAGGCTAAGGGGGAGGCAGGGTGAGCTCTGCCTCTCTGGTCCCAGAGCCTGCACTGGGAAATGGGCAGGAGAACCTGAGAAATATGTAGTGGCCAGTTGACATGTGGCCCTGAGTGCCCAGCTAGCTATTCAAAGACCTAATCTCATCACTTGTCCAAGGCCACTGAGGTTCACAGCGGTAGAGGGAGGAAGAGGGAAGGAGGATTCTTTCTTTCTGCACTTTACAGCTCTCTAGGAAGCACACGGCACAGTTCGGTTAGTTTTAAAGGCAATGAATGACAAGGACCAAATCCCAAGCTTCGCCATAAACACTGTCTGTTACTGTACAAGGGCTATCTCCTCCAAGCAGCAGCGTGCAGGGCTGCGATGGTTATCTCTCATCCCAGGGTTGGCTATCTTTCAATAATCATCCCACAGAGGGTGCATTAGGGAGAAGGCAAGAAGAGAAAAAAACGCCAAATTGCCCCACAGCTGTCGGCTTCTATGAAGCTGATGGCATCCAGCGGTTGGCATCTCCTCACCTAAAGGCAGGGGGCACAGGCTTGGCAGGGATTAGCTCCTCCAGGGCATCAGGCCTCCCAGGCTCTTGAAAGCTGTCAGCTTCAACAGGAAACCCTGGCAGCTGCATTCTGTCGAACTTCTTTTCCTTTTTAATTAGCACAGGGACAGGAGAATGCTTCTCAGAAGAGCCTGTCTGGCTTGGGGCCTCCTCTGCTGCCTCTTCCACTCAGTCAGAAAAGTCCTCTCCTTGGAAAGCCCCAAGGATCTCACCAGCCACAGAACAAACCTCTCGAAAAGCATCCCCTCCGGCCAGGCGCGGTGGCTCACGCCTGTAATCCCAGCACTTTAGGAGGCTGAGGCGGGCGGATTACCTGAGGTCGGGAGTTCGAGACCAGCCTGGCCAACCTGGTGAAACCCCGTCTGCACTAAAACTACAAAAATCAGCCAGGTGTGGTGGCACACGCCTGTAATCCCAGGTACTTGGGAGGCTGAGGCAGGAGAATTGCTTGAGCCCGGGAAACGGAGGTTGCAATGAGCCGAGATCGTGCCACTGCACTCCAGTCTGGCCGGCAGAGTGAGACTCTCCCCTCCAAAGAGAGCCCGGGTGGTAAGTCTCTTAAGCACACACCTTTTTGCGCACTTGGGACCTTAAAAGCCTCCTTTGCGTTAGGTCAATGGGAAAATGAAGGCTGAGGCTGCAAGTGAGATGAGAAAACACCAAACATGTAGGATACAGACTACACCTCTCAACCATGATATTCATGTTGACTTTCTCTGAGCAAATACATCCAGGTCAAAGGACACACCAGGATTCAACCCACAACTTCCAGCACAGGGAGCTGGAGGAGTCATCTTATACCTCCTGTTTGTTTATAAATATAATTTGTGCTATGAAAGAACAATTGTGATTAAAGTATCTCCACAGGCAGATAAAGTTTAACTTAGGGAATTAAAACCAACGATGAAAGTAATTGACAAAAGAAGGAGGCTGCCCGGAAAGTAAATGTTGCCCTCTGATGTCCTCACGCATATTTATGACCTCTGTCCTCTGGTTCAGACATCGCCAGGGTGACGGGCTCAGGATAAACCCTGATCTTCCTACCCAAAACCTCCTTCCAAAGACTCCTCTTTCCCACTTCTCTGTGCTCAGGAAGGTGATCTCAGTCTCTCCCTGCAGGTGCAAATGCAAACACTACCGTAATCCAACCTAAATGTTGGCAGTGCGCTTTTCATTCTATGCCCTTGACTTTTTCTGTGGCTAACTCCACAGCATGCGGTTCCATGGACATTTCTCCATGAGTTCCGCACAAGCCATGCATCTCATTCCAACGGAATACCGACTGTAGGCTATTTAGAACCGTCTCCCACGAATGTCTGTCTTTAATTGAAGAACTGCAACCTAAGCCACGTACCAATTGGTACCATTTATATCCGGTGACAGATACAATGCAGACAGGAGACAGAAAGCGCTTGCATTACCAGGGAGTAGTTCTGTTTAGTACACAGGCAAAATGGTGACTACTGAGTATATATACATAAATATATACATAAATATTGATGCATATAAATATATATCTAAATATATAAATATTTATATATAAAAAATACATATCTAAATATATAACATTTAGATATTTAGATATATAAATATCTAAATTTAATATATATCTAAATTTATATATATATAATTAGATATATATATATATAAAGCCCACCTGGAAAGGAATGTCCTTCCCAATCTAGAGATGGGAAAAAAGAAAAGTGACTGCAAACACGAATGCTTCCTCTGCAGTTGTGAAGTGTGTACCTTGTAAAAGAGTCAGAGAGATTTTTCTCTAATAAAAAGATAGTATATTTGTCCCAACGCCAAAAGCTTAAGTAAACATGTCTTCCACCTCTTAAAGCAGGTTTTTAAACTATACTTGTGCCTAGTAAATATTCTATCCTGCCATCCATCGCAGGAAAAATCAAATATAGAGGAGGGTGAAGATGAAAGGGATTAGCCAGGGTCACACCAAAAGTCCTGAACCAGAAATGGGGTTTGCGAATTCCCAGGACTTGGTTCACTCTAACCATCCAACTATGCTTTATTTATAATACCTCAAATTTAGTGCACTTCCTAAAAATAATACCAACTGTGAAAATTCAGCCACTTCAATATGGCAAAATTTGACTTTTTCCCTGGCCCATTAAAAGAAGTGCAGTTAATTTCCACCAATATAGAGCAAGGGCCTTTGATTCTCCACCTTCATAGTCCCAGGCCAACAGTACCAGGGAAGGGGTCTAGAAGCAGCTGACAAGACTGAGGAGGCACAAAATGGTGTGTACCTGGGACTCACAAAAAGAGCAGCTGTTGTGTCTGTCTTCAGTTTTCTACATGAAAAGGAAATAATCCAATAAAAGACCAAAAACTGAAGTTCACTCTAAAAGACTGTTCTCTTCAGTGGCCAACACGGTTTGGAAGGGAAAATTCTAGCTCTCTTCCCCTAGCTTTCAATAGTGTCTTTTTCATTTCTACCAAGGACTTTTATTTAAAACATATTCTTACCTACATTCAGGGGGAGAAAACTGATTTATATTAAAATCAATTATTTTCTAACAAAGATGAAATTTCAGAAATGCAACACTTTTCAAATCTTAAATCGTCAGTTCATACGACAGGAAACAACATTCTGTCCTAACTAAGCATCTGCACTTATACATTTAAAAACAGTAATGTAAGTGTCCTTGAAAAGCTCTGCTCTCCTGCAACCATCTGAACTAAATCCAAAAAGAGAATGATTTAGTCTTACTCCATTTCAAAATTAACTACTAAACACAAACCCTATTAGAATGACCCTGTATAACCTCTCCAAAGACTCAATTTCCAAATCAATGAAATAAATAAAACAACCCCCACCTATAAAAATTAAATAAGTGAATGGTTTAAAGTGCAAGGCAAGACCAGGAATGGTGGCTCACGCCTGTAATCCCAGCACTTTGGGAGGCTGAGGCGGGAGGATCACTTGAGGTCAGGAGTTCAAGACCAGCCTGGCCAACATGGTGAAACCCCATCTCCACTAAAAACATAAAATTAGCTGGGCATGGTGGTGTGCACCTGTAGTCCCTGCTACCTGGGAGGCTGAGGTAGGAGAATCACTTGAACCCAGGAGCCAGAGGTTGCAATGAGCTGAGATCGCACCACTGTACTCCAGCCTGGATGACAGAGCCAAAGTCCGTCTCAAAATAAGCAAATAAATAAAAATAAATAAAGTGCTATACAAGTATCTCACACACAGTAGTAAGCAATCAAAAGGGAGCAGTTACAATCTTAAGACAACAGGTAAGACTAGGATTTCAAATAACTCTCTCTCCTGCTGGCTGGCACTCTGGGCAAGTAACTCAAGCTATCTAAAGTCCGTCTCCTCCGTAAAAGGAGGACAACAAAACTCTCCTAAAATAGATGAAATATAAATATGAAGCAATAAGAAGAGTTGCTGGCCAACAGCAGATATTTAAATAAGCAGCTTTTTTTAATTTTATTTTTAAAAGTATTGGAAGGACTGGATTGGAATGCTTGTAACACAAACAAATGATACATGCTTGAGGTGATGGATCCCAATGACTCTGATTTGCTCATCCCACACTGTACGCTTGTATCAAAATATCACATGCACTCCATACACATGTACCATTAGTATGTATCCATAAAAGCTTTTTAAAAATCTAAAAATATTTTTAAATAAAGAGTATTTCGAGTAAAGAGGTAATTTCACATCAGATTAATTCACAATCCTTTCACTGCTAAATCTCTAGACCGACAGTCCAAATGTCCCATTCCTTGTAGGTGCTCATTTAAGTTATATTTAAAACAAGACTTTGTAGGAACTTAGAGTTGGAATTTCACACTCTTGTATCATTCCTTAAAGTGATTCCATTCATATATTACTGTTGATTGAAATGGAGGGGAAAAAACCAACTTGCCAAGTTTGGCAGAAAGCAGGGAAGGCATACCTTAACATCTGTTTATAAGACATCTTTTTCTTGGCCAATAAAACTACAGGGAAAAATTCACAAGATGAAAGCCTGCCCCTTCTCCCACACGTCCCACACCTCCATACACTTCTTGTCTCATCACAGTTGCTAACGTTATTTGTCCTACTTTGCAGAAGTCACCAAATGCTTTAGCAAGCCCTGGATCTATCAAAATGTGTCATTTTTGCTTCTCAGAAAATGAGAAAGGAATGAAACAGAGAAACACAATGGATTCTTTCTTTAATCAATGTCAAAAACACACATGAATGGAAGCCTAGACGTGCCATCTCATCAATAACGTGAGGGACCCTAACCATCAGTGCATGGTTGACATATTATCACTTTTGCTTTTTAAAATTTACTACAGGCCAACCAGATGGGAAGTGTGAAGGTGGCATCTTTTCAACAGCACAGTGATGAACTGATCATGCAAAACCAATCCTGAAGGATTTTACTTGGAAACCTTACATGAATCATGTGACACATTCTTTCTTATACTGAAAGTTCTAAGCAGACTATCTTCCCTTCCTTACAACACAGTCTTGTAAACATCTTATTTACACTTGACTTAAACACAGCCAACACTTGTTTTAGCCGACAAGAGTATTTTTCTAAGGAATTGTCCCAGAAACTTTTAGTCTAACAAAGAGAGGAAGTACTGCCCAGCGGCCAAACCTAAACCCCAGGAACGAAAAACCTTGAACTTCAGAGTGGACGCTCTCACTCACTTGCTGGCTACCAGAAGGCTGCAGTCATCATCCATATCATAAACACGGACCCAGGAGGTCCAAGCACCCTCCTGTCTGGAATGGTGGGGTACACTGTGCTATCTGGAAGAGTCTCTTTGAGCCTGGAAATTATTAGAACAAGATGACGTCAGGTGTTTCCTCACTGCTTGTATTCAAAGGCACACTGCTCTAACCCAGTCCATAGCTTTATGGGGTTATGTGGGAAGGCCACATACGTATAAGCCTCCATCTTCTCTACCCTTCACCTTTTCCAGAACACAAATGAAAACATGACCCCATGTGGAGCTTACCTCACTTAACAACAGTACTTTACTCAGCAGCAGGGCCCACAGCGCAGCTGCTGCCTTCACAAGCACGGTTGCCCATGGATGTTACCTAAGGCCAGTCATGTTTTCACCCTCCTTTAGGGGAACATGAGTATGAACGAGGAATCTCTTGGGCCTATCTGCATAGATGTACTGAATCACAGATGTATTTTTCCCAGATAGAAGCACAGAGATCTTTGAGTGAGATTCCAGGCCAGCAATTTTATTTTGTAGATAAGGACATTGAGGCTGAGAAAGGTGACTCACTTGTCCCAGATCCCACAGCTGAACAGAACCATCTCCACCTAGACACTAGGCCTGATTACCCCTCTCTCTCTCTCTTTCTCTCTCTCTCTCTCTCCCCCCTTACCAGCTAGTGTCCACAGATCCTGGATCACCAAACTGAATACACACATTGACTTCCTGGTTTGTTGTGATATATAATTTCCCAACATCTTTTTTTTTTTTTTTTTTTTAATTTGTAGGATGGGGGCAATAAGTTGCTGCTGAGGTAACATAGATGTAAGAATGGTTAGAAAAACCACAAAATGCATCCTGAATTACAGGTCCCAATGTCATTTTGGTACAAAAATGTTTATGAGTTCTTACTTTAGAGCACGGTAAAATTTCCTTCTGACCACTGCACCCATGAACCTCAAAAGTTCAGAGTAATAAAATACAAAGAGAGAAATGTCCAACCCAAGTATACTAGAACTGTAGGTCATTCAAATCCCACAGTGAACTTTTTGTTCAAATTATTTAAAAAAAAAAAAAAGAAAAGAAAACTCTGATAATCTGACAAAAATTTTTAGGCATAAGTGTAGGGCCTGGAGAGAGTAAATTTCCTTTATGGACTTTTTATATCCCCAAAACATCGTGTATCAATAAAATGGAACCTCATTTTTTTACTATTCAAAGCAATGCTTCCATCACTCACTATTTCCTCTCAAATGTGGGAGTCCTTTGGGGGCAGTGTTGAAAAAAAAAATGCCACCTTACCTAGAGTGGGCAGCAATGGAAAATGGACACGTTTAGTACTCCCAGGAAAGCTTTATGATGAAAACAAAACAGGGAAGAGTCAGGAACCTTTTCTGGCTTTTTTAAAGTCTTGACTTTAAGTCAAGAATCGTGAAGCCAGTTATTTATAACAAGCAATGTTAAAAAAAAAAGTCTATAATGTCTGCAAGAACACAGGAAGAGGAAAAACTCTGCGATGTATTACTCCCATCATTACTGAAACGCATCTGCCAGCAGGACCTGCTGTTTGAGGTTCAGGATGGATGTATCCCAAGGGGAAATGAGAAACAGTTCCCACCTAGAGGCCTCCACCGGCACTTCTAGAGCAACACACATCAAAACAGAGTGGTTGACCACTCTCTATTCCAGGATGGGGGTTGCCAGAGCCCCTGCCGCGGGACAGTGTTCCGCACTAGCCCAGGAACGGATCCTGCAAACAGTAAACTCTTTAGTGGGGACCTGGACGGTTGGCAGAGGGGGGACATGCCTGGGTGTCTCCCACTCTCTTGCAGGCAGGCAGCTTGGTCCCAGCAAGAGCAAAGATAAGATCTGAGAGAGTATTTATTTATGGAAGGGAGAAAGCAGAGTGTGTGCAAATTTAATGCTTAGTAGGGAAAAAGTAGCAGACCTCGTATCTTCAGGGAGGGCCTAGGGAACAATTCCTTCTGAGCAACAAGGCTTCTCCCCTCCCCCAACCCACTTACCCCTCAACTCCCTCCCCACCCCCAACAGCCTCCCCAGGAAACGAGGCCACATTTAAGTCTGTTTTTTCCTTTTCTGCGACCTGGTGGAACCTGGGTCCATTCCCTTGGTGCAGACACGCTAGTAGGTCTCCCAGTTCCCTTCTCTATGGTGCAAGAGTGGCGGGGGGACGGAGAGTGGCGGGCAGCCGCAACAGAGCCAGATCCAAGAGGGGTCGGCCTCATCTAAACTGGTTTCCCACCAATGGCCTCGGATCAGCAGCGGCTGCGCCGCGGGAACCCTCAGGACGCGGCTGGGGTTGGCGCGCGAGGCCCTGGAACCCCAAACCCGGCTCGGTTCGGCAAGGTTTAGGGAAACAAGGCAGAGAACGCTGGGATGGGCGAGAAGTCGGGCGGCCGATCGTCAGGGTCACGAGCTTCGCCCTGCCTTCTCGGAATCCCAACTTTAAAAGCCCAAAGATCCTGAAAATTCCGAAAGCGAAACTGCGAGCTGGTCTCCAGAAGTTTGGGAACGGTCTCCCAGGCTTTCCGGCCTCGTCCTGGGATTCTCGGACACCACAAACGCCATCAAGCACGAGCACCGGAGTCCATGGCTATTGACCCGCATGGCCCGGATCCGCGTCCCCGGGAACTACCTCGGCTTTTCGCGCATCCAGCTCCCCAGGCCCAGCTACTGGTGCGCCCCGAGCCCCTGGGTGCCAGAGCGGTGGTCGGCCGGGCTCCTGCCCCGTCTCGGCTCCTCCCTTCTCCCCACCAAAAGGAAAAACTTGGGCCCTTCGAGAATCCTGTGGAATGTTCTTTGTAATCAACTGTACATCCGCTTCCACGGCACGGCCCCGTGCAAAATCCCGGGTTTCGGGGCGTTGGAGTAAATTGTGCGCTTGTCAGCGGCGACGTCAGGAGGACAAGGGGAGGGGTTCGCCGCTGAAACTGCAGCTTCGCAGCACAGAGCCATTTTAGGCTGCTCCCATCTCGCGGGGCCCATAGGAAAGCCGGCCCCAGGAGGGCGCGCCCAAGCGCAGGCTGGAGGAGCCATGGACGCGTCCTGGCCAGCGCGTCGCCATCGCTCAGCCTCGCCGCCCAGGTGGGAGGGGTCACCTGCCGCGAGGTCTCCAAGCTAGTGCCGCTTGCTCCCGGCCCCCACCCACCGACAGCACGGCGTCCGAGGGACCCTGTCCAGTCTCGTTCTGCGCTCCTGCAAACCACGTTGCTGCGCTAACTACAGACCTGGCCAACATGTCTTTGTAACCTTATCATTTAAAAACGCCTCCAGGCACCTGGCCGCTGCCAGATCAGGTTCGCGGGCCCGGAGGAGGTCCTCCCACCTGCCCATGCCAGCCCCGGGGACCGTGCACGGCCGCCGTGTGGCCCCCGCCCACGAGGTCCCTCGGGCAGGCACCGCCGCGCGACCTCTGTTCAGCGGCCGCGTCCTGGCCACGGGCGACCCCTGTCGGGAACCCCTGTTCTCGGCTAAGCTGCGTTCCCGCATTCCGGTGGCTCTCACCCGAGCTCGCGTGTGCTGGCTTTCCCTCCGGCTCCTCTGCCTGACTCCAATTTTGTCTCCAAACTCCACTCCCAGATCCTCCCCGCCCCGGAACGCCGACCTTTCCCTCACACTTCGCCGCCCACTCACATCCCCTGGCGACCGCCCGGCCTCCGTGCCAGCCAAGACAAGAAGACGCCCCTCTCCGATGCGCCGAGAAGGTTCCTAAGCAGAGCAAGGGACAATTTTTTCTCAAACCGCTGTCCCCATCCCCCACCTTCCCTAGAGCGCGAAACCCAAAAGTAAGAAAGGCAACCCCTCGCCTCGACCTTACGTGCTTGTCTGCCGAGATCCGCATGCTCCCGCCCTTCTGTCCCACACCACAACCACCGCCACCACCACTTTGGTCTTCTCCAAGCCTCGGTCCCGGTCCCCGACCTCCCACCCCAGCGCGGCGGTGGAGGAAAGCAGGAGCCCACCATTAAGTGCAACGCGCCCCCTGCACACACGAAATCCGGCTGGCGTCTGCAGCCCGATTGCACCCAATACCCAAGACAGTTAGTCCTTTTAATAAGCACCTCCTCGCCCCACCTACTCGCGGATCTACCCGCGCAGGAGCCAGCACACACGAGGCGAGGGCTAGCTCGTCTCCTAGAAAGCCAAAATAAATCACTCTCTCTGCCCTCATGTATTTTGCACCACGTGTCCGCAGTTTGTCACGTCAAATCATGGCAGGGTCTGGTTCCAAGACGCACACACACATTCGGGGCGGTTCTCTTTGACACACACACCCAAAAAAACTGTGCACACACAGGCCTGCACACTAATCCACAGGCACACACGACAGTTGCGTTTCGGTGCCCTGGTCCGGGCCAGCGGCACCTCTCCATCCTTTCCCCCCTAGCAATGGACTTGACACACAGACTCTAACCACGGAAAAAAAAAAATGCAGCCCATTCCTTCTTTTTTGCCCCACTTAATTCGCTAAAGCGCTTCCTGGGGTAGCCAAAGAGAGTCGAAACTAAGGGGTGGAAACTTCAGCTGGGTTTTTTCCCACCTCAAAACCTTTATTTTCAGTTTTTAAAAGCCACCTTAGCCCGCCATATTGAAACTGGCACGGTTTCTAAAGACTCCGTCCCCGCAGTTGCGCTTCCAAGAAAACACGAGTACGGATCAGGCTCTGGATGTGCGCCGGCCACCAAGAATCAGCCACTTCCCACCCTCCAGGATCCCCCAGCTCCCGCCAGCCCCCTCCCACCGCCCTGGGTCAAAATCAATAAATACATCTAGCAGTTCCTACAGTTGCATTTTGGCGGATTTCTGCAAAACACACACACACACGCATATTAAAAAATAAACTCCAGAACCAGCTCAAGTCAGTAATTTTGAAAGGGGGTCGGATAAGAGGAGACAACCGGAAAGCCCCCAAGTGACAGGATATTACTTTAAAGACAAAAAAAAAAATGAACAAAAAGACCATCCTCGCTGGAGCTCGCTCCAAAACTACTACTGCCCATTTCATTTCAGTTGCTCAGGCAAATGTTTCCAAGGGGGCGATTCGGAATGTCTGCACGATTTTTTACCCCCATGCCTGTCTCCGATTCCCCGTCCTCACCATCTTTTTCTCCCACCCAAACCAAAAGAAAGGGGAGACCCCAGCGCGGAGGAGACGCGGGAGCGCGGGGTAGGTAGCAGCGGCGGCTGCGTCGCTAAAATGAGTGCAGAAACGAGAGAGGTGGGCGGCGGGAGGGGACAGGCTGAGCCCGGGGGAGGAGGACACTTTGCAACTCCGGACGGACTCCCGCACTACCCGGCTTTTCCGAGCCCGGAGACGCAGGCGAAGGGGACCCGGGAAGCAAAAAATGACAACCTGGAGCGCACAGAGGAGTTTGAGGCTTCGCTCAAGTACAGTCGCTTTCTTCTCCTGCCCTTCTCTTTCGCTCCCCTGCACCCTCCCCAGCCTTCCCCCACCCCCCACCTCCAGCCCCTGCTCGCTCGGGCTTCCTTTTCTTTTTTTTCCTAGGCTGGAAAAAGCCCCTGACCGGCGCACTCAACCTGCGGGCCGGAGGGCTGCTGGGCGCCGGGGACAGCAGCCGGCGCAGCGTCCTACCTGGTGAAGTTCGTCGTGCCCTCGGCGTGGACCCAGGACCCGGGCGCCGCCCGGGAGGGCGCCGGCCTCGCTGGTTCGCCCGCCCTTGCCCGCTCGCTCCCCGCCCGCCGCCTCCCTCGCGCGCCCGCTCCGGTCCTCAGGCTCCCACTACAGCTCCTTCCAATATGGCATCCTCTCTGTGCGCATGCTCGGCGCTTTTTTTTTTTTTTTTTTTTTTTAAGATTGTGTGTGTGTGTGTGTGTGTGTGTGTGCGCGCGCGCGCGCGCGCGTGCAGCGAACTCCTTCAACGACCTTTTCCAGCGCTTGCAAAATTTCTTAAGCCAATTAGCCTGCCGGACATGATCTGCTCCTTCCTCCGCCCGCGCCGGGCCAACCCCCCGGCGCCTAAGCGGGCGGGTACCCCCAGGACCCTGGTACCTTCCACGCCCAAGCGGCCCCCTCCCCGCCGCGCTCCCCTTCCTCCTTTTTGTGAGCTCCCTCCATACATGATCTGCAGAAAGTTCCCATCACGGGCGTTTCCGCACACCTCTCCACAAGGACAACTGGGCAAACTCCGCGTTTCCCTGGCCGCGGTTCGTGCGCTGGGTTTCCAATGGCTCAGCCGACCGTGTGCACAAACTTGCGCTTTATCCGCCGGGGATCGCTGGGAGCGGAGAGAAATTCAATCCCCAGGGCAACCTTGGCCCCGCCCGCCCCACCCCACCCTGCGCTTAAACAGAGCCTTTTCTTGAAGCTGCGAACATTTCCAGGCCCCTTGGGCAGGGTTGGAGGGGCCGAGGAGAGCTATTCGAGGGAAAGGTGCCCCGAGGGGCAGGAAATTAAGTTGGGGCTTCCCGGGCTAGCTGCCAGGTAGCCGTGCCCGCCACGGCGTCTCATGAGGCGCCTGGCTAGTCCGGTCCTCAGGGCGGGAAAAGAAACGTCGCTCGCGCCCCAGCAAAACGTGGCCCTCGGCGGTCCGTTGGAGAGCTCCAGCGGCCGTGAACCCCGGACAGGGTTGGACGTCTGCGGGGCCCGCGGGCACTTTGTGCGGCGCGCCTGGGGAGGAACGCGGAGCTCCCCGGGCCTTAGGAGCAACGGATGCGCAGAGTCCGAACGAAACGTCCCCAGTGCGGAAAAGAGGGTGACGCCCTGGTAGCAAGACCAAGAGCTTCCGAAGAACGCTGCGCCCTTAACTAGGGGGCCTTGAAGAGATGCCGGTGTGGGCCTGCGTTGTGTATTTCTGCGAAATAGCGAATGGACACGTTTGCTCAGGGTTTTTATGGTTGCCAAAAGGGGCAAAATTCCTCAGTCCCCCAACTCTGTCCCATGAATCCTTCTCACAGTACCCCTCTCCAGGGGGCCAAGAGGTCCTCCAGGTTCCCGTGGGTTCGCAGCTCCACCCGCCCTTCCTCGCCCTGCATCCCTAAGGAGAGGTGTCCGCTCTGAAGGGCTAGGGGCCGGCCAGGGAGTAAGGGGACCCGGGCTGACCGCGCGCGGTACGAGCAGGGGTCCTCAGGCGGGCCCTCTCCTGGACTGTGGCGCCAGAGCTGATCTAGAAGAAATACAGAGGGACGTGCCGGGAAGCCGCTGTCGCCTAACCGCGACCCTGGAGAGCGCCCCTCCACCCAAAGGATCGGCCGAGCTGAGAGATCCAGGGCGGGCGTCCGCAGCCGTGAGGCCCCCTGCGCCCCCAGTATGGGAAAATCCTGCCTCCTTACACCTTGGAGAACGCTGGGCAACGACTAAAGCTCCTTCCGCCGGCCTGTCACTCCAGGTGACATAGGAGCCACGTGAGACCCAGAAGGGTCCAGCGACTCGCCGTGCGGCGCACTTTAAACTCTAGCCTGAGTCTGCGACCCCTCCAGCTCTCCAGTCCCCAGCTGTTGGGGACAGCAAGCCGGAGCCCTGGCCTCTTTGCCCTGTGGGTCACTGAAAGCAGAGACTCCTCAAACCAACCGAACCGGGCGCATTAACCCTCTCGCCTGCACCCCGCCGCCTCCCCGTTGAGCCCCAAGGCGGCTCCAGGTGGAACCTGCTGGACTGACTGCGGCGTCCAGGAATCTGGAGTGTGGGCTCTGGACACTCTCCACGGTTCTGGCTCCGGGTCTCAACACCCAAGTCACCTCTTCTGGCTCCTTCACTACACTGCGGGGCCCGTGGGGAGGGAGGGGCCGGCACACCCCTCGGCCCACCACTGTCCTGGAGGGGTCCCCACCCTGTGCACTGCTGAAGCTCAGGGCGCGCCGCGGCAGGAATGGCCCCGCGTGCGGATCCCCTGCCCTAAGCCTCCCGCTCTTGGCCCGCGCTGCGCCTACCCAGTGGCCCTGGCCCCACAGGGCCACAGCGGCGGCACCCTCCCACGTGCGTCCCAGACCGCGCGGCCTCGCTTAGCTCCCGGGAGCCGACAGCGCTTGCCCAGGTGCCAGCGCAGGGCTTCCCGGCGGCTTGGGGTCGGTGGGGCGGTGGGGGGCGGCGGGGGAAGAACGCAATTTCCTTCTGCACGAGTCTTGGACACGTGAGCTGCAGCCAGCCACCGCGCTCTCTCCAGGCTTGTTTACCAGTTTTAAGTCATTATTGTGCACGAAACATTGTTTCATCCAAATAAAAGCAAATGTAAAAGAACACCTGATCCCAAACGGTGTATGACTGTGTGTTCATTGTCTTACCTGGTTACTCCGAAGGAGTTGAATTTTTTTAATGTTTTGGGTACGTAGACCCCGTATGACTTTGCTCCTGGATCCACAAAATGGTGATTTTGGGGGAGGGTTACCTATCGTGATTAAGAAATATAATCAGGAAGTCGCAGCACACAATGGTGGCATTGTTATTGTAAAAAAAAAAAAAAAAAAAAAAAAAAAAAAAAAAAAAAACTCCTTTCCCTCCTACTTTTGTGTTGCTTTTTGCACGTGACTTTTTGAAGATTCCTTGATTTTCTTTTCTGCAACCGACCTCCATTCTCTTTTATCCAAGGGCACCAATGAGGCAAATGAAAATTGGTTAGGAGATTCCCTGAGGCAATTAAAGTGGCCCCTTCATCCCACTTCAATACCTTTCAACTTTCATTTTTATTTCAGAACCAGACACTTTAGGGATATAGGTACCCAGATGTAGGTTGCACCCTAAATCAATTAAAGATAGGAAAAAATTCCACACAGTCAGCAAAGCATAAAGCGCTGACAAAAATTGTGACTGCTTTTTTGAAGTAGAGAAGGCTTATGCACTCCAACTCAAACAGGGTCATGAAAATCTCATTATCAACACAAGACTTTTTATCTATATTGTTAATATTTACTAAAAATCTTGACAAAAATAAGCCTTTGGTCACACTAACTATAGATGTTATTTCATTCCTAAACTTTGTTTAAGCCATGAATTTCATCACTCTACAGATCAAGTTGGGACTTTGGAATTCTTTAACATAAATGAGGCGAATTGGTTAATTGTAAAATATTTAGATGCTATTCTATTTGTCTAATGATACAGCACAAATTAGAAATATAACAATTGAAAAGTTTTCATCTCATTTTCTGTGTATTCCTAAGTATTACATCACAAAAACTATTGCAGAGGAGTTTGAAAAATTATATGTGTACTATTTATTTTCTTTATATTTAGGACATGTGATTACTTAAATCCTGTTGCATTAGTCGTACCCAAGAAAAATGTTCAATTTATTCATACCTATTCCATGTTTAAGTTATCACTTCCCACTGGGAAAAGGAAATGAACCAAAGAAAACAGATGATAAACCATTATCCTTTCTTAATATAGAGACTCTCTAATGAACTATTAGACATACTAGCTTAACAGGAAAGCCGAAGGAGGAAAAAAGGAGGCCAGAACCAAATATTTGAAGAATTTGTACAACCTTCTCTTTACTAGAGCCTTTAAACCAAAACTTGTTTTTTTAGGCTACATAAGATAGTATTTTTCCATCAGCCTCCTAAGGTCACAAAGAGTAAATCTAAATACATTCTCTCTTTTTATTGTTTCACCTTTTTTCCTTATCTTCTATCCCCAATTAAAGCACTTAATGGCTAATGTATTGGGAGCCCAATGACCTCAGTCACTGCTTCATCACTAGTTATCTGTGTGACCTCTGTAAATCCAGTGACCTCTCTGAGCCATTCTTTCCTCTTGGGTAAAATGAGGGGATTGGACTAGATGTTCTGTGAGGTCCTTTCAGACCCTAAACAGTGCTGAACAATAGACCCCACCCCAAAGCCATCAATTGCTTTATATGGTATTCTGCCAATTTGATATAGCAATCAAATTCTGAGGTCACAGAGGATACAAAAGGATTAAGTAAAGGAATCTGTAGGGAAAGGGTGTTGGGGCTTCTTTGCCTTACTGCCCTTCAGTGAAGGTATCGTTCAGGTCATATTTCTGCCTTCTTTTGATTATTATTGTGTTTTTGCGTTTACTGTATGAGTTTTGTGTTGCCCATAAAAGTGTGGGGGCTCCGGTGAGAGTATCTATGACTGTCCTTCTGAGAAAAGCCTGGGGTTATTGAGATGGCTTGTGAAAATAACTAGAGTTCTCAATGAGTGTAGTGATGTGTATTGGTTCACAAAATATCACCACCTAACAGAGCACTTTCTCATACATTTCTAGAAATTTCAGAAACACATTACTGCAATTGACTCTTATATAATTTGAAGGAATTTCAAGCTTCCTTGACAACAAAAGAAAAAAATAGTAGACTGCAGGGCATATTTTTAAAAGTACATGAAGGCCGGGCGTGATGGCTCATACCTGTAATCCTAGCACTTTGGGAGGCTGAGGCGGGTGGATTGCCTGAGCTCAGGAGTTCGAGACCAGCCCAGGGAACACGGTGAAACCCCATCTCTACTAAAAATACAAAAAAAAAAAAAAACCCTAAAACCTGGTGGCATGCACCTGTCATCCCAGCTACTCGGGAAGCTGAGACAGGAGAATTGCTTGAACCCAGGAGGCAGAGGTTGCAGTGAACCAAGATCGCACCATTGCACTCCAGACTGGGCAACAGAGCGAGACTCCGTCTCAAGAAAAAAAATAAAAGGACATGATGTCTGAACTCTCCTAGGACATTTATTGAAAGAGCCGAGGTGGTTTGCTTGTGGATGTTCCAGTTTTGACTAATGGCTTCTTTCTCCACTGAGAAGAATATTCTGACAAAAGTCATTCCCAACTGCTGCAGCTACTGGCTTGTACATCTGGATGCATGGTATCACACCCTTCACTTGTGACTCTTACTGTGTATTAGGCATCATATTTTAGACTTTGTGGCCTCAATTCCAGTTGTTTTGAGAGCTGCAGTCCAGAGAGATTAAATGACAGAGGCCTTTTAAAGGACAGAGTTACAGAGCAGGGACTGGCTCTCAGGCCCTGTTAAAGACAGCAAAAAGGAGACAGAGGATTTATTTAGTACCTACTTTGCTCCAGACACTATTCCAGGTAGTTTTCACATCTATGATAACATTTCATAACTCCTAGTCTATATTATGTGTAATATCCCTTTTAAATGCTTTAAAAATGTTTTCAATATATATTTCCTTACACATAAAACTGAGTCTTCATCCACTGTCACTGTCATTGAAACACAGGTTGTGTCTCAGTTTTTTCTTGTGGAACTTGAGTTGTCTAGACCGTTTACACTTTCTAATTTAACCCCTTTACGACTGAGGGTATCTATTGGCAAACACACACACACACACCCCAACTGGGTGCAGTGGCTCACACCTGTAATCCCAGCCCTGTGGGAGACTGAAGCAGGAGGATCGCTGGAGCCCAGGAGGCAGAGACCAGCCTGGACAACATATCCAGACCCTGTCTCCACAAAAAATAAAAATTAGCTGGGCATGGTGGCGTGCACCTGCAGCCCCAACTTCTCAGGAGGCTGAGGCAAGAGGATTGCCTGAGCCCAGGCAGTTGAGACTGCAGTGAACTATGATCATGCTACTGCACTCCAGCCTGGGTGACAGAGCAAGATCATGCCCCAACCAACCAACAAACAAACAACAGTAAACACAGTGCAGGTCAGGGATGTGGGTCTGTGATCCTAGAACAGTATTTCCTCTGTGAATGATAACTGGCCTGAATGAGGTTGAATTTGACATAGTGTAAAAGGATTAAGAGTCCCATTGAACTTGTATTGCAAAATAGACTAAACAAACTAAAACAAGCGACCAAAAATCCCACATCAAAAAGCAGTTTCATCAATAAGCATGATGGGCAATTTGTTACATTCACCCACTACTTTAATAAAAGTGCCCAACTATGATATACAAGAGGAGAGATAGCAGTATTAGGGAACTGAACTATCTCAGCTTTCGTGTAGCCTCAGAATCGCCATCCTATTTATTTTCACTGTGTAAGTCGCTTTAGATGATCTTAGTACAGAATAAATCATTATTATCATGATCAAAGAAGTGATAGTTATTAGATCTACAAAGACTTGATTTGCAGTGCCATCTACTGGAAACAGACATTGACTTGCTTTTAGATGTTTTAGATAGTTTTTTGTTGTTGTTTATTTTTAAAAAAATAAAGAATATTGAAGATACAGATATCAGTACTAAGGGAAGAATTAGGTTCTTACTATATTTGATTACAGATGATGGCTTAGAAGCCTTGGCTACAAATAAGCTGAATTGTATTCATATCAAATCATTCATCCTTTGAATGTTATACATAGAGTACTTACATGTTTCTTTGAAAAGTAACATTGCTTCCATTTTTTAAAATGAGTCACTTAAAATAGTTTTTAACATAGCACTATGTTTTTTTTCTTATCCCTTTAAAGACTGATTTTTTTTTTTTACCCTTGTAAGTGCCTCTGAAATGGATATTGTTGCTGAATTCTTGGAGATTTTCATTTTAATTTCATACCTTGGGGGTGGAGGAAACTCAAAAGATTTTTCAAGGTTTCCCAAACCAATTTTTTGAAGAGAAACTTACATAAATTAGATATAGAGGAAAATTAAGGAAAAATAAAAGCAAATCTCTGCTTACATTTTTTCTCATTCAACAAATATTTATTGAAGACCTGCTATGTGCCAGGCACTGTTTTAGGATCTGAAATAACGGTGAACAAGACAGACGAAGCCCTGTTCCATGACACTTACAGTTCATCAAGGAGAGATCAGCACCAAAGAAATGAATATCTAATGTGTCATGTGGATGTTAGTCCCATGGAAAAGAGTAAAGCAGGGGGAGGCACAGGAAGTGACAATGACAAGTATGGTGTTGGGGGGGGATGACATTTTTTATGAAAGTGGGTCAGGGAAGTGGCATTTGAACAGAGAGCTCCAGAGAATGGGAACAGTAAGTACAAAGACCCTGGTATTGTCTTGGCTCCATTTGAAAGAAAGAATAAATTATACAAAAGTTTGATGATATTTAACACCATAGTCATAGGCTATTAACTTGTAACTTCTAACTTAAGCAAGAAGTGCTAGTATTCCCAGATGGGAAACCACAACAGAGTAGTCAGTTCAAACACGTACAGCAAATCCAAGCGTTCCTCCAAGGGATCAAACCCAGTTTCCCTGAATTTAGATTCTTAGGTTGAATGAGCCGCAAAGGTCACCTGGTCTGCCATCTCTCTCATGCCCAACTCCTCTCTACATTATCTATGTTAGTCTGTTTTCACACTGTTATAAAGACATACCCAAGACTGGGTAATTGATTTATAAAGAAAAGAGGTTTAATTGACTCATAGTTCCACATGGCTGGGGAGGCCTCAGGAAACTTACAATCACAGCTGAAGGGGAAGAGGCATGTCTTATATGGTGGCAAGAGAGACAGAAAGAGCAAAAGAGAGAGAGCATGTGTGTGTGAAGCGAAGGGTGAAGAGCCCCTTATAAAACCATCAGATCTGGTGAGAACTCACTATCACAAGAACAACGTGGGAGAAACTGCTCCCGGGATCCAATCACCTCCCACTGGGTCCCTCCCTCAATACATGGGGATTATGGGGATTATAATTCAAGATGAGATTTGGGTGGGGACACAGCCCAACAAATGACCATGCGGTCTGTTTGAACACCTCACTCCTCACTCCTTCCAGAGATAGCTCATTCCATCTTTGACTCCGCTTGGCAAATTTATCCTTACACTGAACTGAAGCCATTTCTCTGTTCTGTAGTGCTTGGGTGGCTTGCATGGCAATGGGGGAAGACAAAAGTGTCACCCTCTTCCTATTCCTCCCTGGACAGTGGCCTCTGTGATCAGAAAACCCATGTAAACGTCCACGTAAAGCTGGCACTGTAATGGACCTGAAATGAATCCATCCATCCATCATCATTCATCACTCTGATCTCACCTACATAAAAACTCCTCAAGTACAGTATGGTTAGTGGAACGGTGTTTTCTCTAGGTCTTTAAGCCAATGGAAACAAAGTAGTTCACGCAACTGAAAGACCCCAGTGTTTAAGTGCTCTCACTCACCTTTCATTTCTTTCTTGGTTTGCATTATGCCAAATCAGAAACCAATTCCTTAGGGATAGCACAAATGAAAAAATCTAGAAAATATACAAATGCATCTGAGCAAACAATAGAGTACACTTGCTAAAGACACACTTCCTTAAGCCAGGGAATTAATTACAACAGTTAATATTGACTGAGCACATACTCGGTGTCAAGCCCTCTTCCAAGGGCCTTATGTATCCTACCTCATTTAACCCCACAGCAAGCCTGTATAGTAGGCAGTGTTATTGTCCCCACTTTATAGACAAAGAAACTGAGGAAGGGGCTGAGAGTGATTAAGCCAGCTCATTGTAGATATATGACTAGTAAGTGTTGAAGCCCAAACTTTAACTCAATCTGACTCCAGAGCCTGGGCACATTATCCATAAACTCCATTCCCACAATTTATGAGAGTAGAGATGCCAGAGACTGAGGATAATGTATGGGATGGAAGATTGAAGGAATGTGGATCATTTAGCAACAGAAGAAAAGGCTAAAATGAAAAGGAGGGCCAGGGCAAGCTCATGAGCAATGCCAATGCTAATTTTTTTTAATGGGTTGAAAATAGAAGGAATCATGACTGTGGCCTGAACGGAACTAAGTTTGAGAATAAAAAGTGACAAGGATATTTGGAATGTGATAATAGCGACAACAATACGACACTATATGCCAGGCTCTGTACCAAGTGCTGATGTTCATTTGTCGTAATTTAACCTCATTGAATCCCATGAGATAGTTACTGTCGTCATACCCACTTTGCGGATGAGGAAACCACGAGCTGGAGGAGTTAAGTAGCTGTTTGACATAACCAGCTAGAGAGTAGCCGAGCCATTACGTCAGAAGTCCATTGAGCGAGCGAAGCTTTATCAGTACTTACGGTCACTCCCCATTGCTCCCACTACTGCCTCAGCTCCACCTTCTGTCAGATCAGCGATGGCATTGTATTCTCATAGGAGCACAAACCCTATTGTGAACTGTACATGCCAAGGATCTAAGTTGTGTGCTCCTTACGAGAATCTAATGCCTGATGATCTGAGATGGAGCTGATGTAGTGATGCTAGCACTGGGAGCAGCTGCAAATACGGATTAACGTTAGTAGAGAGGTCCGACTGCACCATAATAGATCAATTGCTTGCAGACTCATATCAAAACCCTATTAGTGAGTGGCAAGTGACAATTAAGAGTCATCTGGTGGCAGGCTTTACAGTGGCAGGTTAGTTGATAGACTTCAATCGTACAACTGCATCTGGTGGCCTTATAAGTATGTTTGAGACAACTTCAAATCTCCCTATGTTCTGGGTTAAAGTCAAGGCAGAATATCCTCAGATTGCCACAAAAACACTGAAGAACCTGCTTCCATCTACAACCCCCTATCTTTGGGAAGCAGGGTTTTCTGCAGTGACAGCCACCGAAGTGAGATTACAGAGTAGGCTGAACATAAACAACACACTTTGGGTGTCACTGTCTCCCATCACTCCCAGATGGGACCGTTTAGTTGCAGGAAAACAAGTTTACGGCTCCCACTGATTCTACATCATGGTGAGTTGTATAATTATTTCATTACATATTACAATGTAATAGTAATAAAAATAAAGGGCACAATAAATGGAATGCTCTTGAATCATCCCGAAACCATCCCCCACCACCCATCCATGGAAAAACTGTCTTCCACGAAACTGGTACCTGGTGCCAAAAAGGTCTGAGACCACTGCATCACGTTACATGGCACATATGTGTTCTCATGTTCATGTTATTGAAGAGTCAAAATCATTTGTGTTGATTGAAGTTTGGGCTACCCTTAGGCACTACTAAAATCCAGTGATTATTGTCTTTTTACAAAATTCACCAGAGGCCTTTGGAAACCCCCATGGTCCTGTTGGATGCACCATGAGGCAGCGTGTTAGAGTGGAGGGAGCCTGTACATGGAAGATAGATGATCTTGGACTTAGATCCCAGTTCTGCCATTATTAGTTTCACTTCTTTCCTCTCTCTCTCTCTTTCCCCGTCTCTTCCTCTTCCTTACCCCCTTCAGTTTTCTCAGCTTAAAAAAAAGGACTAAGAAAACCTACCCCTACCCTACCCACCAAAATATTATAAAGACTAAATTTCTCTTTCAGAGAGGGAGACTGGCACTTAACGGAGGCTTCAGAAGTACGACCTCCTCCATCTCCCCATCTACTCATCTGTCACCTGTTTAAAATACACATCGTTCATAGCATTTTAGCACAAGCTTACAATACTCTTCAATACACATCCAATAATTCTATAGTGATGATAAATCATATCATATCCCAAATTTGTTTTCTACATTTCCATGGACTTGCACCCTCTGTAATTCCTCTAATTCCTCTTTCAACCTTCCTTTCTGGCTTTTTCTATTCTCTTTGTTTTATTAGTCAATAGTTACATCTTCCTGACAATGCATATAAAATATTCCAAACAAGAATGTAGCTAGCAGCTGAGTCATAAGATATTAAAAGGCCTTGAGTTATATTGTACTCATTGAAAACAAAGCCTTCACATATACCAATGCTTTATTACTTTCGTGAAACTTAATCTTTGTCAAACCCTAAAAGGATAGCTAATTTTAAAGACCAATTTGAAAAGCAGACAATGGGACTGATCGCATATTCCTAAACAAATTGTTATAAATTCACATGAAGCCAGGCATGGTGGCTTGCATCTGTAATCCCAGCTACCTGGGATGCTGAGGCAGGAGGATCACTTGAGCCTCAGAGTTCGAGGCTTCGGTGAGCTGTGACTGTGCCACTGCACTAGGCCTGGGTGACACAGGAAGACCCCCATCTCTTAAAAAAAAATTCCCATGAAATGAGTAGTAACAGAATAATACTGCAGTAGAGTAGTGAATAAAAGAATAAAGAATGAAGAGACCTGGATTCAAATCCCATGATGCCCTTAAATAAATTATGTGCAAGTCAATGAATTTATCTGAACCTCAGATTGGCCATCTGTGAAATGGACATAATTACCTCTTACTGGCTGGGCGTGGTGGCTCACGCCTGTAATCCCAGCACTTTGGGAGGCCAAAGCAGGCAGATCACTAGGTTGGGAGTTCAAGACCAGCCTGGCCAGCATAATGAAACCCCGTCTCTACTAAAAGTACAAAAATTACCCAGGCATGGCGGCATACACCTGTAATCCCAGCTACTTGGAGGGCTGAGGCAGGAGAATCGCGTGAATCTGGGAGGCAGAGGTTGCAGTGAGTCGAGATCATGCCACTACACTCCAGCCTGGGCGACAGAGTAAGACTCCATCTCAAAAAAAAAAAAAAAAAAGAAAAAGAAATAACCTCTTACTTTATAGGATTGAGAGGAATTAGGAGGGTGCAATGTGCCCAGTGACCAGGGCAGAGCATTGAGCTGGGTGCTCAAAAACATTTTTTTGCACTCCCTTTAATAATAAAATAAGTTTCCAATTCTAGCCCATAGGAACAGGCTAACCGGGAATTCAGAAATGGAAGAGTCTAGCAAAAAGTCTCAAAACCCAAATTGAATATTGATTCATGTGAATTTGGAGAAACATCTTAAACTATTTTTGTCAAAGATAATCCCCAGGAAAAGTGACACGGATAATGATGGTTACCTTGGTGCCTTCCTCCTACCTGGGGCATGCTGTAAGACAATGCTATCACTGGGGTCATGGCAACTTATTACTGCTTTATTCCAATCATCGTGCTAGACACGGTTTGCTTTTGTATGTGTTCTCTTGTTTCCAACTGCTTTGGTCTCTTAGGAAGTACAGAGCTACAGAAATTTGAGGTATGGCTGACATTTCTCCTGAGTCTTTTGTTGGCATGCCTTTAGCTCCTAAAGAAAAGAAGGAGGAGAAGGAGAAGAAGCAGAAGAAAAGGAGGAGGATAAAGAAAGGAAAATCTGGAAAGCCAGGAAATTATTGCAGACAGAAATATCTCCATCTCTTTTTCTCTTGCCTCTAAATAGTTTAAACCATGTTGAATGAGCCAACATTTTCCAGTTTAAAAAAAATACCAGGTGTTTTTTTCTTGCTTTCCTTTTGCCAACTAAGAAAAAATGTTTAGCAATTTTTTAGTAGTGAAAAAATACATGTCTGAAAATTAGAACCTGAGTTCTATATACCACAGTCATTGGTACATAGAATGAGCTCCATGAATGTTTGCAGAATTAGGTCCTGGCTTTAGCATTGACCTGAAGGAAAACTACATGGCGATATGTCTCCTTCTCCCTTTCTGTAAATGAGAGTGATAATATCATGTGTACATTTTTTGGAAAGATGGTATGAAAGTCATTACAGTTCCACCACTTTCTTAGCTTCTTGGACCAAAAGGGACAATGAAGATTTTGTTTTTTGAAAGCAAAGGTTGTTTATGTAGCTTCCGAGTGAGTGATGTGCTCCACAAATCCATTGTTTGCACTCCTGGGTTTATTTACTTTGAGTTTTGTCATTCTGGAACAGGAGGAGATATCCTGCTGGGGAGAAGCTGCAGGGGTGGGCTGCAGATGCTTTGAATAAGAAGGCTATTTTCATCAACTTAATTTTAGTGACATAAGAATCTGGGGGATGCTGGGGCTTGCCTGGAGACTCTCAAACTGGAGAACCCTGGGCGTAGAAGGAAAGATCTCAAAGTTGTTCTCATGGCCAACTCTGCAGCTTTGCCAGCTTCAAAGAGCCATCCCAACGCGAACCATGCTCAATACTCTTAATGTTGCTGGATTGAGGGGGTGAACCCCGATACAGTCAGGGGCACACTCCATCCCAGTTTTCTGCTGTGATATTTCTTCACGGTATGTTATACCATATTCTTTTATTATCAGTCACTAAAGACAGGTATCTTTTCTTTTTTATTGATCAGTATATTTATAAACGGCCACACCAGTGATAACTCTACTTTAGTAACAATTCCTGACAGTTTCCTGTTTCTCGTAGTACATTCTAGTCTTGTTTCGGTAAACAGATGGTGGTGCCTTATTCAACAGATGCTGCTGGGTGCTTTGGGCTCCACCTTTAAACACGTGCTGAATTGTTGAGTTTTTACCTTTTGAGCACTGCTCCCCTCTGGCCCAAGTCATCAAACACCCCCAGACTCGGATGAGCTCATGGCAGACACCTCCTCACTGGGCTCCCTGAGTCTACTCTCACGTCCTACCGTTGGTTCACGACACAGAGGTAAGAGTGTGAGCTCTCAGAAAGTGAGTCAGATCACACCAGTCCCGGCTCAAAACGCTGCAGTGATTTCCCACCTGACTGGAGGTGGAGCTGAAGTCCTGGGCACAGCCTGTTTGCTTCCGCTGTCTGCTTCCTCTCCAGCTGCTTTGTCTAGTAAACTCGCGTCCTAGCGCTGCTGGGACCACTCCAGTCGAGGTCTAATGCTGTTCCTTGCACAGGCGGACTGTGCTCCTTTCTCAGAGCCCCTGCATCTGCTGCCTTCTGTGCCCGGGATACTCTTGCTCAAGATGCTGGCTTGCTTGTTCCTCTAACCCCTTCAGCTTTCAGCTTCTCTGATCACTCTATATTTGCAGACTCTGCATCCCCCATGGCCCTATACCCTGCTCTATTTTTCTGACTGATACTTATCATCACCAGTATCATGTTGCTTTTTCCTTATGAGTTCTGTCTCTCCCACTACAACAGTACCATATCTTCTGTATAGCTGTATCCCCAACCATTAGAACATGATCTGGCTCGCAGTAGATACTTAGTAAATATTTGTTGAATAAAAGAGGAAAGAAGTGCCGCAAACACAAAGCCTATCTCTGAATAAGGCTGATATGAATGTTTTGATTAATGATAGATTTCATATAATCCGCATTTGTACACAAAGCAGGAACGTATTCAAGTGCAACACGCCTTCAGAACACTTGAGTGAGAGGTGGGGTGTGCATTGTTGTTTAGGAAGGCTCTTGTACACAAGCATGAGAGAAACAGAGAGATGCCTTGCAGTGAAACACTTTGCCTTATGAAAAAATAACCTCATTTGTTTGATCCTTGCCACGGTTCCAAAAAGGATTTGAGGCCAGAGTTGCAAATTGTCTTCCTTTTTCCCTTGAAGTTTCTAGCTTCCAAAAAAAAAAAAAAAAGTTTTGAAGGACTTTTTGCTCTCAAATTTTTAAAAATAGATTTCCAAGTAGATTGCAGGCATGATCCGAGTCTTGCCTCAATTACCTTAATAGTCCTGTGATTATAATGCCACATTTATAAACCCGCACTTATAGAGAGTGGATCCTTTAAGAACCCAGTGAATTCCATTAGGACTGACACATGCAGGAACCTCCAGGAGTTAAGGGTCACTGCCGGATGTCAGCTCAAACCTTCCCAGTAACTCTGCTCTCTTAGAAGACCAGGGCTCAGCAGCAGGAGACATTCAGCTTTCACTTGTTGCCCCGTTCAGCAAAGCAAGATCCTAAATGAAAAAATGACCAACGTAAATAGCAAGAAACCAGCTTCCCATCCAACTCAGATGTAAGTATTTTGATCTACATCTCAATACAGTTGAAATGCAAGCCATGTTCCTTCTTATTTTATAGGTCATTGCAAGTAGAGAGAAACAGGAGCATTGAATACACTAAAGATGACTACTACATAGATTAGTAAAATGTACTAATGTAAATTCTGCTAGTTAATGGCTAGTCTTCAGTAATTCTCCATGATCATATACAATAATTCTACACAATTGGGCTTATTGCAGGATGCTGAACCACAATTTAGGTTTGCATTCCGCTTCCTGTTCAGCCTTTCATCGGCTATAAACTTGAATGAGGGACTGAATCTCTTGCACTCCAAGTTTCTTTGTATTAAAAAAGAGAGAAAAAAACTGAAGTTGCCACTAGGCCTTATAAATCTAATAATTCCTATTTCACTCTCCTACTTAGATGCATAGTGTCATCCAGGCTCAGAGATCTACAAAGCTATTCTGATCCTCTTCCAATTCTACCTACCCCCTTGCTATTAAGGAAAACATTAACTACAATATCAGCATTAGCAGCACATGAGTCCATTCTCAGAAATAACTCAAGCTGCTTCAAGGGTGCAGTAAGGGATTTCCTTCCGGAAAGAATTGAAACAAAAATGAAATTCAACCAGGTACATCAACTGTAGTTTATCTCCAAGACCCAATCTCATCCCTTCCACCATGTTCCTACCTGGCACTCTAAAGATGATGCTGGAGGTAACAACCCTCATCCCTTCCAGCTATGGGAGACAAGAGATATCATCCCTTTAGCTCCTACATATAGACCACAATGCACCTCTGTTCCATGGAGGGACACCTGGGGAGAAATGACTCACTTCTTTAGTCATTCTGTGCCTTTTTAAAATCTCAACTTTATATGCATATCCGTTGCCCAGATATTGAACTTCTGTAAGAATTGTCTAAGAAAATAACAAGACAATTACTTAAATATGCATGAATAAAGGTGTTCATCACAGAACTGTTGAAAATATTCACCTAGACAGAGTTGATTAAATTAACTAAGGTACACGCACACAATAGAAGATAATATGGGCATCATTACAAATGATGTGGTAGATTTATATTTTTTGACCTGAAAAGCATTTTTAAAACATTTTGTATATCATGATCTTGTCTTTGTAAAAAATGCATTTATATATGCCTGGAAACACAGATGTGAAAATGCTCAGTCTGTGGTAGTAGTATAAGTAATATCACTTTCTGCTTTATAACTTTCATACCATGTGTCTTATAACAAACATACCTCTGTTAATTAAAAAATATTTATTTTTAGTAGGCAATACTTGCATATGTACAAAATTGGAAGCATACAAAAGAGGAAGCAATATTAATTAAGGCTCCCTCTTCCCGTAGTGCCTTCCAGAAGGTAATCACTGTTACTTCTGCCTTCCCTAATCTTCCTGAGATAGTTTATGCTGATCCGTATATTGCTTTTATAATCAAAAAACAATAATAGTAGCTCCATTTTGAAAAAATAATTTCTGCAATATTAAAATTATGTCTTTAGGTGTTAAATAAAATGGAAGGACTGAAACAATAATACGAAGACTTGGATTTTTTCTGTTTTGCGATAGAGCAGTGGGCAAGAAATACCAAACGTGTTACCCAACTCCTTAGTAGGTAATAGCCCTTCTTTATTATTATTACATTACATATATTTTTCTCCCCCATAAGACTACAATTTTCTTTTTAAGAGACAGGGTCTCTGTTGACTAGGCTGGTCTTAAATTCCTGGTTCAAACAACCCTCCTGCCTCAGCTGCCCTAGTAGCTGGGATTACATGGCCTGAACTGTACATTTTTTTTGAGACAGGGTCTCACTCTGTTGCCCAGGCTGGAGTGCAGTGGTGCCATCTTGCTCACTGCAACCTCCACCTCCCGGGTTCAAGCGATCCTCCTGCCTAGCCTCCCGAGTAGCTGGGATTACAGGTGCGAGCTATCATGCCTTGCTAATTTTTTGTATTTTTAGTCGAGACGGGGTTTGATGTTGGCCAGGTTGGTCTCAAACTCCTGACCTCAGGTGATCTGCCTGCCTTGGCCTCCCAAAGTGCTGGGATTACAGTCATGAGCCATGGCACCTAGCAGACTGCACTTTTTTTTTTTTTTGAGTCGGAGTCTGGCTCTGTTGCCCAGGTTAGAGGGCAGTGATGTGATCTCTGCTCACTGCAACCTCAGCCTCCTGGGTTCAAGCAATCCTCCTGCCTCAACTTCCCAAGTAGCTGGGATTACATGCATGCACTACCACACCCAGCTAATTTTTGTATTTTTAGTGGAGACAGGGTTTCACCATGTTGGCTAGGCTGGTCTTGAACTCTTAACCTCAAGTGATCCACCTGCCTCAGCCTCCCAAAGTGCTAGGATTACAGTTGTGAGTCACCGCACCCAGCCAGACTGCACATTTTTTGAGGTGCAACACAATTTTATGCCTTCCACACTGCTTACATATAAGAGTTATAAGATTTTAATTTCTAATACTTACAATTTATCAAGATTTAAGAAACTGTTAAATAATAGTTTGTATACAGCAAGCAGGAAATGTATGCTTGTTGCATGGAAAAATAAGTGATATGGTCTGGAACAAGATTTAATGGTTGGATCTTGAATGGTAACATTAGCCAATGCCTGTATTGCACTCAATGTGTGCTAAGTATACTTCTCAGTACTTGACGGAATTAACCCATTTGATCTTCTTAACAGTCCTGTGAAAAATGTTCCTGTTTCACAGATAAGGAAACCAAGGCACAGAGAGAATAAGCATTAGGTTGGTACAAAAGTAATCGCAGTTTTTGCCTTTTTTTTTCTTTTTTTTTGCAAAAACTGCGATTACTTTTGCACCACCCTAGTAATTTGCCCAAGATCATCCCATGGGAGAGAGAACTAAGCTGGGTCCCAGGTCCAGGCAGCCTAGCCATATGTTAGTAGCCCAGTACCTTTCAACTAGGCATCTGAAAGTGTTTTATGGCACATAGATAAAAATAGACCCACTGCTTTAATAAGGCACACACGGCTATTGTTGTGCCTAAGAGAATGATCTCGCATCACCAGCGGAACTGAGAGCTCTGAATCTCAGCCCTGCTCTGGCCACACTCTTTCACAAGAAAACTCAAGAGCTGCCTCATTTGCAGGCGACAACTACAGTCCAAGTGACAGAAAGGAAACACAGTGAATATTTTTCATTTCATGGCTGTTAATCAAGTACTCAAAGAACATGGAAAGGTATCACAGGGAATATGGCTGGAGCGTGAGGCAATTGGATAAATGCCTCGGTTTGTGGCCTGCAACTTGGGTGAGCTGAATGTATTATTTTCCAAGCTTGTGGCTTTCATTAAAAATGGACTGTGTCCAGCATCTGACAGAGATACCAAACACACACTGTAAACAATTAAAAGCAAAATCTAAGGTGGGCCTTTTGCAGGGTGATAAGGGAAGGCAAGATGAGAAGTAGTAAGCTAAACTCCATGAACAATTCAAACAACATGATGACAAAAACAAGAATCCCTGTGTCATCTAAAGAACCATTGAGATGAAAGGAAACTTGTGAATTCCCATTATGACCCAAACTGTGGCCCTCAGTCTGGCATCATTAGCATAATGATGGAGCTGAGTGGACATGCAGACTCTTGCACCCCACCCCACAAACCCCCTGAATTCAAGCCCACATTTTAGCGAGATCCCCAGATGGTTCAAATGCACATGAAAGTTTGAGAAACACTGATCTATTTTAATCTACTTGCTTTAATGATGAAAACATTGAGTGAAGTAAAGGAGCTAAGCTCACATGGCCAATTCTTTCTTATTTTTATTATTTTTTAATTTAATTTTATTTTATTTTATTTTGAAACGGAGTCTTGCTCTGTCACCCAGGCTGGAGTGCTGTGGCACCATCTCAGCTCACTGTAACCTCTGCCTCCTGGGTACAAGCGATTGCCCCTGCCTCAGACTTCCGAGTAGCTGGGACTACAGGCGCAAGCCACCATGCCCTGCTAATTTTTGTATTGTTAGTAGAGATGGGGTTTCGCCATGTCGGTCAGGCTGGTCGTGAACTCCTAACCTCAGGTGATCCACCTGTCTCAGCCTCCCGAAGTGCTGGGATTACAGGCGTGAGCCACCGTGGCCACATGGAGAATTCTTGATACTGACCAGATTAAAGTCCAAATGGGAAACTAGGACAGGACAAATACAAAATTGTTTTACACGTTGTTTTACACTGATCATTATGTGTGTTAATAATGTGTGTGGCTGTTTAAGTGTATCATCAATTGTATCATTACAATGATAGGGAAATGGGGAATAACTTCAGTTTCCACATAACCAGTTGAAGTCCATAATTAATATATGTCCAGCCACGCTTATCCCCACAGACCCTCACTATTTCTTGGGAAAATGTATTTCCTTAGTAAGGGTAATTTTCCTAACATCAACTTTTTTCTGCCAATTCTCCAGTGCAACTGCAAAAAAAAAAAAAAAAAAAAAAAAAAAAACAAACAAAAAAACCTTTTTTAGGCTGTCTTCTCCACGTTATGATAATTACTGCCGTATTGAAAATGTAATCCTCCTCAAAAACTATGAATGGTAAATGCACCAGCTCAGCTCTACATTATGATTATCCATCATTTCAATTTCTCAATTGATGTTCCAAACAGTTGCAAATCAGCCAGGTATTTATTAGAAGCATTTTTTTTTTCCTTTTGGAAGAAGAAACATGCATATTTCCATCCATGGGAAAGAAAGTAATTAGAGAGTTTTTAAACAGGGTTGGTCTCACTTCTAATGCCTTTGGAGGGGTTAATGATTAATTTATACTTAAAAACAGATTGAAAAATGGACATAGCTCCCTGTATGCTTAGAGAGCACAATTGTATACAGCACCCGGCCTGAAAAATGTGATATTTGCTAGCTCGCATCAAGGCTGAAGTTTTAGTAATGGTGGTCGAGATCCAACTTTGGTAACCTGAATTCATATTCAGATTGCATAAGAGAATCTTGTTGGATTTGCACATACCATGTAACAGTATGCATGGGTCTCTCTCATGCAACGCATTCCTCTCTGTACAGTGTTTTTTGAGCTTAGCGTGTACCCAGCACTTCCACTTATATTGCCACCCCGACTACGCACGTGCCTCTGCGACTATGCATGTGCCTCTGCGACTACGCATGTGCCGCCTCGACTGCAGGTGCCGCCCCGACTACGCACGTGCCGCCCCGACTACGAAAGTGCCGCTCCGACTGCAGGTGCCACCCCGACTACGCATGTGCCGCCCCGACTACAAGTTCAGTATTTCTCTCTTGAATTGGCCGTGAGTTTCAAGTTTCTAAAATCAATGATCCTCATCCAGAATTTATTCAAAAGAATGTTTTTTCTTGCTCAAGTGACTTATTATTTGAGAATTTCTAATTTCCTATAACTAGAAAATGATCAGCATTACTGGAAAAAAGTGGAAAGCCTGAGGCATTTCCTGGACCACACGGACCCACTCGAACACGAGCCTCCCAAGTGGGTCGCTGTGCAAGTCTACCTAAGAGGATCTGTTGACACCATCGGGGGCAGGAGCCGTAGAGCTGTAATTCCCACCCAGGAGCAGAGCTCATGGGATCCTCTTCAAAAAGAACCTTTTGGCTTCTGTTATTCCTCGACAACATGAAACATTATATTGCCCAATATTCGATGAAAGTTTGATGCTTTCTGCATAGAGTGGGTTGTGTATTTATGAAACACCAAGTTATCTTGTGAGCAAGAGTGGTTCCCACACACTAAGTAAAGTGAAAAGATAGAAGTTCTATCTAT
This sequence comes from Macaca thibetana thibetana, assembly GCF_024542745.1. Taxonomy (NCBI): domain Eukaryota; kingdom Metazoa; phylum Chordata; class Mammalia; order Primates; family Cercopithecidae; genus Macaca; species Macaca thibetana. The sequence continues at coordinate 7,343,754 of NC_065586.1, forward strand.
TACCAAAGAGGGACAGAGCGATGGAGAGAGGAATTGGACATACCTTCCTCAATTGTCTGGCCATTCAAGTCTGTAAGGAAGGATGGAAAAAGGTGTCTGAATCAATAATTAAGCACCAATTATGGTACGTACAAGAGGCATTAGAGGCCCAAAGAAAACAGAAGCCATGCAAAGTTTTGGGAAGATGGCTAGAAGCTTTACATTTAATGTTTTACATTTATTTTTATTTATTTTATATAGAGACAGGGTCTTGTTCTGTCTCCCAGGCTAGTGTACAATGACACAATCATGGCTCACTGCAGCATCGACCTCCTGGGCTCAAGTGAGCCTCCCACTTCAGCCTCCTAAGTAGCTGGGACCACGGGCATTCACCACCACACCTGGCTATTTTGTATTTTTTTTGTAGAGACAGGGTTTCACCATGTTGCCCAGACTGGTCTTGAACTTCCGGGCTCAAGTGATCCGCTTGCCTGGATTGTTCCCAAGGTGCTGGAATTACAGATGTGAGCCACCGCGCCTGGCTAGCCTCACGTTTTAGATTTTGATTTACTGATATTTTATTCACTCTTCTCGATCATATTTGATTTAGAGTTTTACAATAGAAGTCCCCCAGGAGTCTTGCTGACGACATGGGACCCAAATCCCCGAAGGCTTCATCGAATTTCCTTTTAATCTCTCTTCCATCACTGTATTATAGCCTGTCTGGTGATATATGTCTTTCTGAAGATAATTATCTCCCTCTGGCATTTTTTTTTATTCTTCAATAACTTCCACAGTGTTTGAAATCTTCAGTCATTTCTCTTTTATCTCATACAGCATAACACATCACATTTTCCCTCATGAAGAGTTCTTTCATAAGGAGATCGTAAAGTTCTTTGCAGATGTTAATTATTTCTTTCACCAGGAAATTCTTCTCCTTATTTTGCATCCTTGGGAAACTGAGGCAAAAAGCTAACTGACATATAGAAGTCACATAAAAAAAAAATAGGACCAGAGGTTGAAATATTATCCAGAAGATGAAGTCCTCAGTGCTCTCTTCAGAAATTGTTTTCTAAATATGAGCTAAGTAATGATGATCAAGAAATTAAATCAAGGAGTAGAGAGATCTGTGTAGTTTCAGTTCGCTGATCTACAAATCTAAAGAACAACTTACTCTTAAGGAAAATGTGGCCATGGCCACTACAACTTATAGTGAAACTCATATTGCCAAGATTTATTACCATGTACACATCCCCACACAGCGGGATTTTTAGTATCCTACTACGAAGTGTTATTTGAAATCATTAAAACTAAATGGCACCTGTCAAAATCAATCAACCAATACATTTACTGGTTCAGAATCTCTGGCTTTTAATCTTTTCCCTATATTCATTAATTCTTAATACTCTTTCCCATCATTAGTGTTTAATTTCCAAGTACTCCTGTCCTGTAACAATAGTGCATTCAAATGAAAGTGGGTATTTAATGCCCGATTCTGTCTTTGATTCATCTGGGTTGAGCTTTTGTCCACATAGTGTCGCTTCCAGGGCTGTTCTAGGTTTTCCCTCCTATAAAATGTTTTTACAGCTTTCTGCTGTAAAAGTCAATCCAGCTGACATATCTTGGCTGTTGCCTCTATGGAGGGCTGTTTGATTTAACATGCTTCTGTTTAACAATGGAGTTTCCTGACGCTGTCAAAATAAGTAAGGTATTAAATGCCTTTTTCGAAATGACTGTTTTTAAAAGAGAGATTAAGTAAACAAGCCATTCCTGCTGGTAAAATAATTGATTATGTTGCTGACTATTTAATATTATGTTTAGCCAGAACTCCCTAGGGACAGTTTATTACATTAGCATAAACAAAGAGAGAGCAGCCCGTGCTCCACGAGGGAAGCACATGAGAAGCCGCTGCAGATATTTGCATTTGAAAAGAAGAGAACAAACGCGTTCCTTGTTGAAGTGACCAGCAGATCCTGTGAAAATGTGCACACCCATAGGCATGTTGCAGACGTATCCACGCCATATTAAAAAACAGACCTAAGTGTTTTATAAATAACTCCTACAGTCCTCTAATGAGGTATGCAATTAAGAAAACGGTTTGGTTAATAAAGTTTGAAATCCTGAAGGCAGGTAGAAATCTAGCTATTTTTAATCTTCATTTTTCTTCGTAACAGTCCAGTTTTGTTTCCACATTCTGGTTACACTCGGGAAAATCTATTAACCTATTTTCAACAGACTCCTTTGGTAAGGGCATCATAAAGAGAAATTGATTCACTCTCCAAGGCTCCCTTGCTGAGTTAGGCATAAAGTATATTATTAAAAGATACTGGGCTAGCCAGGACATGCGATTATGTTTATATCTGCATGCCACTGTGTGAGCATGTGTTTTCTTTTCTTTGTTTTCTTTTTCTTTTTCTTTTTTTTTTTTTTTTTTTTTTTTTTTTTTTTTTTTTTTTTTGCGATTGAGTCTCACTCTGTTGCCCAGGCTGGGGCTCACTGCAACCTCCACCTCCCGGGGTTCAAGCGATTCTTTTGCCTCAGCCTCCGGAGTAGCTGGGATTACAGGCACCTGACACCACGCCCAACTAATTTTTGTATTTGTAGTAGAGATGGGGTTTTGCCACGTTGGCCAGGCTGGTCTCGAACTCCTGACCCCAAGTGATGCGCCTGCCTCAGCCTCCTACAGTGCTGGGATGACAGGCGTGAGCCACCGCACCCGACCTCCAACATATGTTTTCATTTTGGGATTAGAAAACATTTGTCTCTCTTGCTATGCTGGGTTTTGAAAGAAAGAAAGTAGAAAGCAAATGTGTTAAAAATCTACTACATTTTCCTCGTCTATCTGAAAAGCCAGGAGTTTTTACAAGCACAGTTGTATTGAATTCTCCCCCAAACCGTGGGAGGTAGTTATTATCTGCATTTTTACAGGTGAAGACGCAAAGAGTGAGTGAGGTTTAGTAATTCACTCAAGGCCACACAGCTAGGCAAAGGCGCCGTCGGATGAGCTGGTGTCTTCAGGTTGGCAAAGCCCTCTTCTTCGTGAATGCAGACTGGCACTCTCCTACCCACGTGCTCCCCTCCTGGGGAACCCAGGTACAAGGCTGGCACTGAGGAGTGGGTAAGAGAAAAGGCAAAATAACAAACCAGATACCCAACAAAGGCAGGAGCCAGCCTGAGGAACAATCCTCCCGGAACCATACCAGTCCCATAACACTGTTCGGAACATCTAATATTTAGTGACTGCACCGATACCATCCTGGCACCTCCCATTCTTCAGAGAGAATAGCTGGTTGAATCAAACTATCCAGGGAATTGGCTCAATGTGAGGGCCTACATTTTACTTGAAAATGGACATATGGGTTTTAGAGTTGGGGAAATAAGAATGGTGGATAAAGAGATTAACATTAATTGTTTCTCTTTAGATGTTCAACTTCATAGATTTTTAATCTAAGGATAATTGAAAGTCAGACCTTTCTTCTCTGTTTTATTTTATTATTTATTTATTTATTTATTTATTTATTTATTTATTTGAGACAGGGTCTTGTTCTGTTGCCCAGGCTGGAATGCAGTGGCATGATCTCGGCTCACTGCAACCTCCATCTCCTGGGCTCAAGCCATTCTTGCACCTCAGCCTTCCAAGTAATTGGGATTACAGGTGCGTGCCACCATGCCCGGGTAATTTTTCTAATTAAGAGACAGGGTTTTGCCATGTTGGCCAGGCTGGTCTTAAACATCTGACCTCAGATGATCTGCCTGTCTCAGCCTCCCAAATTGTTGAGATTACAGCCATAAGCCACCGCACCCAGCCCTCTCCCCTATTCTTTATTGCTGGTATATTTCAGTCCATTATATATTTGCCAATAGAAGTGTTTTCTCCCTTAAACTGGAACTCATAATAGCCACCACTAATTGCAATCACATTCCCATCAGCTATTTCTGTCGGCACCCACCATGGCCCTAAGCCTAAAGGAAGAGCTGGAGGAGGAAACCTTCTATTAGAATTACCATGGGAGGATTCAACCAGTACATGTTTTCTGTGCTCTGTGGGATATGATTTTAAAAGCATGAGTTTGGGAATCAGAAAGGCTTTTATTTATATGTTAATTAGCTAGCTAACTAATCCGAACACATGAATTCAAGATTTGCATTCTGGCTCCAAAACTAGCTATGTGGCCTTGGCAACTTTCTTTCTTTCTTTAATTTTTTTTTTTTCCGCCTCTGAGTTTCACTTTCCCTGCTGAGCTGTAGAGGTGTCATCTTGGTCATTCTCAAGGCTGAGAACAGGCAAGTAGCAGTGGGACTTGCAGGGCAGCTTCTAGTTAGGAGACAGTGTGGGCCAGGTGGAGGGGGAGTTGGGGGAGGGCAGCAGGTGAAATCAAGATGAAGTTTGAGATGAAAGAAGGATGAGTGGAGCAATCTAAGAAGAGTTCATTGTATAGCCGAGAAGACAACCATATGTGTCAAATCCATGCAGCAAGACATACTCCCAAAGATGAGCCTAAGAAGAGAAACAGCCCGGCATGGTGGTTCACACCTGTAATCCCAGCACTTTGGGAGGCCGAGGAGGGCAGATCACGAGGTCAGGAGTTCAAGACCAGCCTGACCAACATGGTCTCTACTAAAAATACAAAAATTGGCTGGGCATGGTGGTGCGTGCCTGTAATCCCAGCTACTCAGGAGGCTGAGGCAGGAGAATCACTTGAACACGGGAGGCAGAGGTCGCGGTTAGCCAAGATCACACTACTGCACTCAAACCTAGGCAACAAAATGAGACTCCATCTCAAAAAAAAAAAAGAGAGAGAGAGAGAAACAAGGGCAGAACAAGGTTTGCTATTGCTAGGACTAGTGCAGTAGCTTAAGGCAATGTTGGTAGGCAAGGCAGACTAAAGAATTTGATAACGTAAAGGAATGTAGCCTGGATTTTTATAGTAGACTCTCCCAACTCTTCCTTTTATTTTTTCTTCCTCTTTCTTCCCCTTTCCACTTCTAGGATCTAGAAGCTGCTAAAACTCCATCTGACCCAACTGCATTGCTTTCAAATGATGAGTCATTAAGTCAATGATATTTCTAGAAGGATGCTCTAAATCCAAATGCTGCCAGATGTCCCTTCCATTCAAAACGACTCGCTGTTCATTTGTGCACATTTTGAATTTTTGAGAGTGATCTCATCTGTAAAGATTTATTCAAGGATGGAAATCAAAGCTACGTTAACTTTTTGACACAGGAAACCACCTTTTAAGGAAATGAATGTTTAAATCATTTCAAATCCCTGCCACAGTTTCTGAAACTCAGCTTCTATCATGAAAAAGCAGAATTAAGTGGCATGACTGAAGTTGACCCTGACAGTAATTTTTCTCTGACATGCAATCATTTATATCAATGTCATTGTATGTGCCTTCTGCTGTTAATGCCTCCCCTGCCTCCCCCTGATATTATAAATCACCCAAGACATCAGAGTACTTCCCTTGGAAGCTTGCACCAAGTCTCCTATTACTTTAATCATTAATACGTAGTTCCCACTTGGAGGAGTCCCTTCCATTGCTCCAGGCTATCTCTGGGACAGTCCTGCCTCACCATTGACTGGGAGGGGGCTGAGGAATGCCTGGACATGGCCACTACAGACCAAAACTTGGGGTAGGACCAGATATCTACAGCATAGACTTCAAGACCTTCCAAACCCAAGGTTCGGGTTCCTGCATTTTCAGTGCTGCGTTGAGAAGATGCAAGGCATTGGAGATGGACAGATCTGCATCCGACACATACTACTTCTTAAGTTTGGAACATGGGGAACAAACTTTCCCATGTTCTTAAGAAGTAAGTTTGTTCTTAAGAAGTAAGACTTCTTAAGTTTGGAACATGGGGAACATGAGGGTAATAATACCAACCATACAGTATTGTGAGAATTCACAAAGACGTCACATGAAAGCTCTTGTCACATAATAGCCACCTAATAACTAGTGCAAACAGACACAATAGCTAATATTTATGAAGCACCTAATAAAGTCTGGGCACTGAGGTCAGTGTTTTATGGGCATTATCTTCTTTGTTCCTCTCAACAACCTGAAAGACTGGGTATCATTATACTCATTTGACCGACCAGGAAACAAAGCATGGAGAGGTGGCAGGACTTAGGTCCCATAGATGCTGAGTGGTAGATGAGAATTCAAATCCAACACCCAGGTTTGTGTAAGACTCCTATGTTTTAGTTAAATAGATCAGGAATAAACCCATAGGAACCATGAGATTATAAATGACTTAGAGCTTCATTGAGAAAGCTGCCATATGTTTATTATCAATAAAAACCAATATTTTTATCTATAAGTAAAGGGGCATTAACTCAAATTGCCAAAGCCACTGGTTTTTTTTTTTTTTTTCCCCAGACTCTATTTTTCTGAAACTCATTAATTCCAATTTTAAATTCTTATTTTTGAGACCGAGTCTCGCCCTGTCACCCAGGCTGGTGTGCAGTGGTGCGATCTCTGCTCACTGCAACCTCTGCCTCCCAGGTTCAAGTGATTCTTCTGCCTCAGTCTCCTGAGTAGCTGGGATTACAGACCTGTGCTTCCAAGCCCAGCTAATTAATTCCAGTTTTAGCAAGCCACATTGAAGTATCGAAATAGCACCCTGATAAATATAGTGGAATCAACCCAGAGGAAGGTGGAGGTGGTTTGGAGAGAAGGTACTAATCCATGCAATAAATGCCAGCACATGGTTTGGGGCTCTTATCTCTGTTCGGATCATGACATAACCATCGACTGTCATCCAAAACACTATTACTTGCAGGCCACACCAAGATTCAATCTCCAACTCCACTTTTAATAGCTGTTGTCAGCTTGTTTCTAGAGAAATTATACTCAATTACGTGAGTAATGTGGTGGGTGTTTGCATGTGCATTTTTTTTTTAAAAGAAGAAATGGCTTAAGCAAACTGCATGGGGCCTGAGAAGAGCTCAGACTGAGAGGGAGATGCGGTATCGACTAGGAGAGGGAGAACTTCCTATGAAAAATGGGAAGTTTAATGAGACAAAAATAGAGTAAGCATGATAAAAAGAGGCGCAAGGGAATGGATCAGGGACAGAGCGTCTCCCGTGCCTGTGTGTTTAAGGGTGTTGGGGATTGCCATCAATTGCGATCCTGTAATGCACTGGCTAGTTGGACCTAATGTCCACTTTATGCAGTGCTGAGAGCTACAGCAATTGAAAGATAATAAGAGGAAAATGAGTAATGAATCTGTTTTATTGTATGCTGTAAATGGCCTCCATTGAAACAGTCTGTGTTTAGACTGGTAATAAAAATGAGTGATGAAGGCAGACATTTAACATGGGAATTGGTTCAAGCAAAAAACATATTTTCTGTTTTTTTTTTTAAACCCTCACAAATAATTTGGTTTATGAAGAACTTCTTGCTTAGAAATTTTCTGTAACTACTGCACAGTTTTTATAAGCCTTGGCAAGGTGTGTGGGGGTGTGTGTGGGTGTCTGTGTGTGTGTGTGTGTGTGATTTTGTGGCTTGAAACGTTGGCAAGGGCTATCACAGTAGCCAAGGAACTTTGAATTTTATTTGTTAATTCGTCATATGTGGACCTTTGTCTCTCCACTGGGCAAGCACAGAAGCCCTAGGAAGGAGAATGTTCACAAAACATGGGGCGCTTCTTAGATATCGGGGATTCTGCCGACGGGGAGATCTATTCATCAAATACTCCAACTGTAGCCTTGTCTAAGCCCTGGAATTATTAACCCAACAGTGTATCGGCTCCTCCTCCTTTTCTTTATTTTTGTTTTTTATTTTGAGTCAGGATCTTGCTCTGTCACCTAGGCTGGAGTGCAGTGGTGCAATCTCATCTCACGGCAGCCTCAACTTCCTGGGCTCAAGTGATTCTCCCTCCTCATACCCCCACCAAGCAGCTGGGACTACAGGCGCACGCCACCACACTCGGCTCATCTTTAAACTGTTTGTAGAGATGTTGCCCAGGACAGTCTTGAACTCCTGGACTGAAGTAATCCTTCTGCCTCAGCCTCCCAAAGTGTTGGTGTTACAAGTGTGAGCCACCATGCCCAGCCTTGCAGCTCCTCCTTCTTGTTTGCCCTCCAACTAAAAGAAAAAAATCTGACCCGGCACGGTGCCTCAAGTCTGTCATTCCAGAGCTTCGGGAGGCCAAGGCAGGAGTAGCACACTACTACAGCCCTAAGGAAGCAAAACGAAATAGCAACGACCCTCTTCTCTAACCTGATCAGAAAATGAGACGTTCTTAGTAATTACACACGGAGCACATTGATATAGTGAGGTGTGGTATTCTGTGTTGGTTACTAGTTTGCAGCAGTTAGAACACGGAGTCCCTGGGTCGAGTGACACATGGCCAGCAGTGTGGGTGCTGGAGAGCAGAGGCAGAAGGCAGAACAGACAGCAGGGGACAAGGCCAGTGGGCAGAGACACAGCCGACCCTGAAGCGTCCCATGCCTCAGTTTCCTCCTGCATACAGGAAGGTTAGATAATTGCATAGGAATTTTCAGGTTCTAAAATGCGTGGGGAACCTAAACACAGTAAACTATTACACAAAGACATGTAAAGACTAGGGAGGGTAGAAGTCAATCTTTCAATCATACATTTCATCAAAAACATTCTTTCAGGCTGGGCACAGTGGCTCACCCCTGTAATCTCAGCATTTTGGGAGGCTGAGGTGGGAGGATAGCTTGAGGCCAGGAGTTCAAGACCAGCCTGAGCAACACAGTGAGACTCCATTTGTACAAGAAATAAAAATAAAATAAATTAAGCCAGGCATGGTGGCACATGCCTGTAGTCCCAGCTACTTGGGAGGCTGAGGTGGGAGGATTGGTTGTGTACAAGGCTGCAATGAGCCATGATCACACCACTGCACTCCAGCCTGGATGACTCTATCTCTAAAAAAAATTGTTTTTAATGAAAACAAAGTATGATTTACTATTTTTAAACCCATCACAGTTTAAGAGTTGGGCATAGGACTAGCTCATTGTTTGGAAACGTAGTATATGCCTGGCACCCCTAACACACCCCTTCCAGCAACCCTGCGAGGTGGGTCCTTTTAACCTCATTTTAGGAATGAGAAATGGAAGGCTTAGGGAAGCCTAATGACTCCTCCACTAATAAGCGACAGAGCCTGGAACTCAAAGCTGAGTTCGATGGACTCTAGAGGCTCATGTTCTTTCCAGGGCACTGTTGCTCAGAGTGAGGTGTGCTGCCTAAGTCATGGTAATGCCTGGCATGGAAGCAACAACAACAACGGACACACCTCTGCCCAGGGGCGGTGGCTCACGCCTGGAACCCCAGCACTTTGGGAGGCTGAAGCAGGCGGATCACTTGAGGTCAGGAGTTCCAAACCAGCCTGGCCAACATGGCGAAACCCCATCTCTACTAAAAATACAAAAATTAGCCAGGCATGGTGGTGCACACCTGTAATCCCAGCTACTCAGGAGGCTGAGGCAGAAGAATCACTTGAACCCAGGAGGCAGAGGTTGCAGTAGACGGAGATGGCACCCCTGCACTCCAGCCTGGTCACAGATACAGACTCTGTCTCAAAAACGGAAAACAAAAAACAAAACAAACCAAAAAATCACCTGTGGGTGTAGGAGACGGCACGACTGTCTGCAACAGGCTGGGAACAGAGAAGGCTGCACTTCCACACTACCCCGGGATGTTTCCTTGTCTCCATTCCTCAGACCTTGGCTCCAGCCTCTAACACAAATTGCCTGGGTTGCTTTTGCAGTGGAAAGACACCGGCACCCATTCCAGATGAAACTATGATGAGGAAGCGAGGGAAGAGTTTGTAAAATGGGACTAAGATGAAATTTGAACAGAGCCTGGGAAAAGGAGATGATGGGGACCCTCCCTCCAGCCTCCCAGCCCCAGCTGTGCAGTGATCCATCAGGGGCTGACCAGTGCAATTCATCCTTTCAGTCCACAGGAGCAGCCAGGGAAAACGGAGGGGGCGGCAGGGAAGAAAAATGACCTTTTTGCTCTTCCCGTGTTGCTCTGGCTTTCAGGTCGCGCCTGCAATATCCTTGGCTTATTTGTGCCACATGGAATTGTCAGCAGTCACAAGAGAAGGACAGGAGGATCAGTGCAGGAGATTCCAGCCAAGGTTTGCGTCCACTCACAACTCAAATCAGTCCTTTTGAAAAATGAGTTCCCACTTGAAAGCCAAAATCAAAATACAAGAAAAAAAAATCCTCATTGTTTCAGGTATCCGCAGTCCACTGAACACTTTAATCTTTTAGAAACCAAAGCTCCAAAAGTTGCTGGAACACCTTCTACAGAGTAACTGTGGCTTTCCTGGGTGCCTAGAACAGCACTCATTCCAGGATTCCCCATAATGTGTAAAATCTAACATGTGATAAACTGGAAATGAAGTAACACCACATCTGGGGGCCATCGATCAGTTTACTATAGCCCAACAGCAGGGAGAGTTCTCTAGGATTGGAGGTGGAGTTTGAGAATCAGCAGTGCCGAACCCAAACACTTGGTCTGGCCCCGCTGGCCAAGGGAGCATGCAGGGCACCTCTTTGTATCTCACTGTGTAGTAGGCGTGGTCAGTGCCTCTGGGATCCAGGATGTGGGGACCGCCCCTCATCTTGGCTGGTTGAATCAGCCCCTTGCTTCAAATGCACAGTGACTTGACTTCGTTACCATATTCCCCATCTGATTCCCTGCCTGGTCTCCACGCCCAGGGAGTGACCAGAGCTCCATGTATTCAGATTCTCCAAAGGAAACACATGTTTCAGTTTGCAAGCAGGTGTTTTGCCTCCCTCTCATTTTTCTTCCCATTTACGCTTTTCTGGAATTGCTCAATGAGCTTGCAGCTTGGGCAGCCCTTGAATTTGAGAGAGGAAGGAGGAGCAGCTATAGGGAGTGGGGGGCGGGGGGAGCGGGAGGTTCACAGAGGAGCACACATCGTTGGGGGAACCCAGCCTGAGATTCAGACTTGGTAAGTCAGCACAGGAAGCAGCAGGCTGGAGGGGAGCTGGGTGCCACGACACACAAAAGGAGGAAATAGCTGGGGTCTGAGTGCACTCCCATGTAAAGCTTCAATCACCCCGTGTAGACAGCTGACTCTGTGATGAGCCATGAGCCGGCTCATCCACAGGCCGTGCATGTCCCACGGCCGCAGAATCCATGATTGATTTTCCCTACAGAGTCTGAGGGAGAATTCAGTATAAAAATACCCTGTTCCACAAACAAGTCAAACGACCGGAAGTGAGATGAACTGGAGGCTGAGGCGTACCCAGTGGGTTGGCAAGCCATTTGCAAGCTGAACGTGCCATGCACTCAGCCACTCTGAGGTTCTCTGCAGAGGTAGGAATTGGAATCCAAGATGTGGGGGCCTCTCCACCCCATAAAATGGGTCATTTTGAATTCTTGGTCTTAATTTTTACTATGGTAAATATCAACACACATACAAGAAAAACTCTCACGCCTGTAATCCCAGCACTTTGGGAGGCTGAGACGGGCGGATCACGAGGTCAGGAGATCGAGACCATCCTGGCTAACACGGTGAAACCCCGTCTCTACTAAAAATACAAAAAACTAGCCGGGCGAGGTGGCGGCGCCTATAGTCCCAGCTACTCGGGAGGCTGAGGCAGGAGAATGGCATGAACCCGGGAGGCGGAGCTTGCAGTGAGCTGAGATCCGGCCACCGCACTCCAGCCTGGGCGACAGAGCGAGACTCCGTCTCAAAAAAAAAAAAAAAAAAAAAAAACTCTAGGATTTTTAATGATGTTTTATGAGTTTAAAGGTGACACACACCAAAATGTTTGAAAGTCACTAAAAAACGACTCTTTTTCCTTGAAAAACAAAAGCAATTACAGTTTGTATTTCTCTGCCACTATTATTCCTAGTATAGTTCCTAGTATAGTTCCTAGTATAATTCCTAGTATTATTCCTAGTATAGTTCCTAGTATAGTTGCTTATGTTAACCATCACTTTTCATCACAGTCAGTTCTATTTCATAAAGGAAACTGGAAGCAGGGGTGGACTCTTCAGGGATGTCATACACGAGTATTGTCTACTGGAAAATGGGTAATTTTCAAAAAACATTTTCTGAGTAAATAGTTACATAACCTGAAATGTGAAACTGTTTTAATTCCCATTCTCACTTTACATGCTTATATTCATAACTCACATTAAATTTTTCTTTTTATTCCCCTTGAACTCTTATTCTTGTATTTTTCTATCAAAACACGCCATAACGTTTGTCTGGGTTATCACAGCGCTCCAGTTATCACAGTATTCAGAGCCTCCTAGCCTCTGAATGCTGCTTCTTAAGTAGGAAGGAGCAAGTGGTAGAAGTGTGTTTCTGACTTTAAATTCTAAAGTAGCGGTCTCCAATTTTTTTTTTTTTTTTTGGAGACAGAGTCTTTTCCTGTCACCCAAGGCTGAAGTGCAGTGGGATGATCATAACTCACTGCAGCCTTAATCTCCTGGGCTCAAGTGATCCACCTACCTCAGCCTCCCAAGCAGCTGGAACTACAGGCACATATCACCATGCCTGGCTAATGTTTCAATTTTTTTTTTTTTTTTTTGAGATGGAGTTTTGCTCTTGTTGCCCATACTGGAGTGCAATGGCGCGATCTCAGCTCACTGCAACCTCTGCCTCCCAGGTTCAAGTGATTCTCCTGCCTCAGCCTCCCAAGTAGCTGGGATTGCAGGCATGCACCATCACGCCTGGCTAATTTTGTATTTTTAGTAGAGACGGGGTTTCTCCATGTTGGTCAGGCTGGTCTCAAACTCCCGACCTCAGTCAATCCACCCGCCTTGGCCTCCCAAAGTGCTGGGATTATAGGCGTGAGCTACCGCACCTGGCCTAATGCTTTAATTTAATTTAATTTAATTTAATTTAATTTAATTTTTTTTTTTTTTTTTTTAAAGACAGGGGTCTTCCTATGTTGCTCAGATTGATCTCAAACTTCTGGCCTCAAGCAATCCTCCTACTTTAGCCTTCCAATGTGCAGGGATTACAGGCCTGAGCCACCACACCAAAAATTTTTATTGCCTCATATCTCTACCTGTAAAAAAATAATAAAATAAAAATAATCAAGCCTAAGCTCACCATTAAATTCATAATTATTTATTTAAAGAGAATGACCATGCACTATTGCATGACTATACTAGGTACACTATAAAACATCCAAAAGTTGGGGGAGGGAATTTTAAAGGACGAGAGAAAAATAAGCTTAGTTGGAAGCTCCCAAGTTTCCCCCACATCATTTAGTTGAATCAGAAATCCCATTTTTGAAAACCATTTGATCCAACGAAAAGGAAGGATGACTTAATAAAAGCATCCTCTGTGTTTGATAGGCGAGGCTTTTTCCATTGTATTTCTTGCCAAATAAACAAACAAGCCAAGAACAGCTCCCCAAGAAGCAGCTTCCCTATTTCTGTCCTAAGATGTATTTAAACCAGCCTTGCTGCTCCCAGTTCACTTTCTGTGGCAGAGAGAGCTGCCTGGGTTTCCTGGCTTTGTCCCTCCGTGGCTTCTCTACCGGGTGGGGCTGGGGCAGACTCAGCAGAGCATTTACTGCGGTGGCTTTGCAGCAGCCGTTTCTAAGGAGATGGTGCCTGAGCCCCATGCAGAATGCCATCCCTTCCTTTCCCCCTCGATTTGTCTCTGCCTAATTGAACTCCCGCTGGCTGTGTTCCAGCACAGTTCTGTTTCACCTACTGATAAATGGTCGTTCACTTTCCAGTTTCAGAACTCAGCTAACCCCTGAAATGAACCACGGTTCATCTTCACGGTGTCCCCAGTGCAGAGTCCCGTGCATCAGACGATCGATGCGTATTCGCAGCAAATTGGCCGTTCAGCAGTGCCGTGCAGGAACCTTGGAGACAGATACGGAAAGGCTTTTCTGACAATGTCATGGCCTTCCCCAGACTCACTGGGGAACCAGAAAAAGAACTTGGACTTTCTTATAGCTTCTTGCTAAAATTCAGGAGTTCTAAATGATTACACCAGTGAACCCATCAGATAACTATTTCTCCAACTAAATGAATGAGATGAAATTTGGCACCAAATAAATACAGGCACCTATCTATCCATGGGCCATGTGGGGAAAACCAGAAACATGTATTTAATGCATGTCTCTGAGCTTATAGAGACCTCCAGTCATCAAAGTAACCAAAGCTTACGGAACCAGCAATTCCATGGATGATCAAAGCCCATCCTGGGCTAGACATCTCTGAGAAGTGAATTAGCATTTAGGATAATTGTAGAAACATAAGAATCTAAGTAAGTCTAAAATGTGGAATGTGCTGCTTACATTTAATTTTGTTTTGTACTTTCCTTTCTTCTCTTCTAATTAGGTGATTTTAGAGGAATAAACACCCTTAGCCATCAGCCAACATTTTACAAATGAATCCCAGCAAGGGAAAGGAGCGCATTGAAGGCCCATGCTCATTAATGAGGAAGCAAAAACAACAGCCCACAGGCTTGGTTCCCTGGGCCATGCTCCTTGATTTCCACGCGCTGTTCCTGTTCACACAGGACAAGACATCCTTTTTCCTTCTAGAACAACAGCTCAGCCCCACCTGAAAGCAAAAGTTCATTGACACTTTTTCAAAGGCTTCACAACTCTTAGCTTTTTTGCCGACCTCAGCAAAATAAGTCGTCATCTGGCCAGCTTTAAGAATGAGGTTTGCTAACTGGATCGCATTCTGAGGTTATCAGAAGACCCTGCACACTTGCGTATCTCACAAATACTGTCAATAAATTCATAGCTTCATTTGCTCATTGATTCACACATTGGGTTTCCTATGTGAAATGCTTTGGAACAGGCTCAATATGAATATTCAAAAGCAATGTGATGTGGTCTGCCATGAATATAAGTCAGTGAGTAATAAACATTGCTAACTGTCCTATTCTATAACATAGTGATAACCTACTCCCTCTATTTAGGAAAATCACATGGTCCTTGACTTTTTTTTGGAGGACAGGGTCTCACTCTCTCATCCAGGCTGGAGCGCAGTGGCACAATCCTGGTTCGCTGTAGCCTCAACCTCCTGGGCTCAAGTGATCCTCCCATCTCAACCTCTTGAGTAACTGGGACCACAGGTGCACACCATCGTGCCCATTATTATTATTATTGTTTTTTTTTTTTTTGTAGAGACAGAGTCTTACCATGTTGTCCAGGCTGGTCTCAAACTCCTGGGCTCAAGTGCACCCACCTTTGCCTCCTAAAGTGCTAAGATTACAGGCATGAGCCATTGCACCTGGCCAGTCCTTGATTTTTTAAAAAATTCAAATAATAATACAGTTTAAAATGAAAAGCAAACCCCGTTTGTCTCAGAGCCCTAGTTCCTGTCCTCAGAAGTTCCTGGTGTATCTTCCAGATACTGTCCCTGCAGACACACAACATAGATCTGCTTTTCAATACAAATAGGGACATAGAAACCATATTATTCTATGTCTTGATTTTTACGCCTGGTGATACACCTCGACAATCTCTCTGTATCAGCACACACAGCTCTATTCATTTCCTTCCAATTCTGGAGTACTCCACTGAAATGATGTGCTATACATTTTTAACCAGCCCTCCATTATGGATATTCAAGTTATCTTCAGTTACTGTTCTTGCTGTGGCAAACAGTGTGGCAATGGCTTTGCTTTTACATGCAATTTTATGCGCATTTTCAGCATATCTGCAGAATAAATTCCTAAAACTGAAATTGCTGGATCAAAGGTTGTATTCATTTTCTAATTTTGTTAGCTATCACCAAATAACACTCTAAACATGAAACAAACACTTTCAAGGATGCTGTGCTAATTTACAGTCTCATCTACCATGCATGTGAGTGTTGGTTTCTCATGCCCTTGCTAGCACCTAACTTTGTCAAGGTGATTGGTAAAAAACCATGTCTCAGTTCCATTTGTAGTTCTTAATTGTCAGCATGTCTGAACATCTTTTCATCTTGGAACTCTGTATATAATGATTTTTATGTTGCCTACCTGCGTTTGTCCCTTCTTTTTTATTATTTATAAAAATCTCTTAATAGGTTTTATAAGATAATCTTTATCTTTTGCATTGCAAATTTTTCTCAGTTTGTCATATGGCTTTACTATATTTTACCATATTCAAATTTAAGATATATATTTATTTATTTATTTATTTATTTTTTGAGATGAGGTCTCACTCTCTCACTGAGGCTAGAGTGCAGTGGTGCAATCTCGGCTCACTGCAACCTCCACCTTCTGGGTTCAAGCAATTCTCCTGCCTCAGCCTCCAGAGTAGCTGGGATTACAGGTGCATGTCACCATGCCCAACTAATTTTTGTATTTTTACCATGTTGGCCAGGCTGGTCTCAAACTCTTAACCTCAGGTGATCCACCCACTTTGGCCTCCCAAAGTGCTGGGATTACAGGCGTGAGTCACCATGGCTGGCCAAGTTTAAGATAAATATATATATAACATATACATACAGAAAGAGGGAGAAAGGGAGAAAAAGATAGAGGTTGATTAATTTTTTTATAGTTTCTGAGACTTGCATATTGCTCTGAAATCACTTTTTTTGTTCTAAGATTATTTTTTTAAAATCTTCCATATTTTTCTTCTCGTGATTTTATGTGTGTGTGTGTGGTTTTTTTTTTTAGTTTAAATGTTTGGTTCAGACTTTCACTTCATAAGGGCATGACAGCCTTTTGTTCCCATGGTAACGTCAAGACAAAGAGAAAATAAAACTCATACTTTCCCATGGGGTTAACAAAGATCAGGAGTCGAAAGAAGATTTAATGAACTAAGTCCTTCATTGGCAAAGAGAAAGCCAGGACAGCTTCCATTTCTGACAAGAGTTTCTGACCTAGGCATGGAAAGATTGGCCTAGACAGAGATTTGCAAGGAGGAGAAAAAATCAGCTGAGCTAGACATGATAATGCAGCCTGGATGCATGGATTGCAATATAGGAGTATCCCAATTGCAAAAACAAATTAGGCCAATCACTTTCACATCGCCACCGCCACCTCAAACTGACAAAAGGTGTCAATGAAGAAAGGGCAAAGATGCAGGGCAAAACTACAAAGACCCATGTATTCCCATAATGCTTGGATTCCAAGAATATTCAAAGGGAATGTGACGTGGTCTGCCATGAATACAAATGAGTAATAAACAGTGCTAAATGTCCTATTCCATAACATAGTAATAACCTACTCTTTTTATTTATGAAAATCACATGGTCCTTGACCTTTTTTTTTTTTTTTTTTGGAGGACAGGGTCTCATTCTGTTGCCCAGGCTGGAGTGCAGTGGCACAACCATAGCTCACTGTAGCTTCAACCTTCTGGGCTCAAATGATCCTCCCACCTCAGCCTCTCATGTAACTGGGAATCCAAAGTAAGTTAAAAAATAGCTAAAATAGCAGCTCATCTACTCAAATATTGATAATATCTAAAAGATATTATAAAAAAATTATGAGGGGTGCAGAGATACAAGACATACTCACCAATAACCAAAAGAACACATAGTCAATAGAAACAGGTCCTAGCAGCAAGAATATTTAAGCAATTATCATATACATTTTAAACCAATTTATAGGAAAATGTGGATCTAATGAGTAAGAGATAGGGGTATATCAGAAGAGAAAAAGGAACTCTAAAAAACAAGACAAAATGGAAATTCTAGGATGATAAAATGCAATGTCTGTGATAAAACAGTCACTGGATGACATTAATAGCAGTTTGAATTTTCGAAAGAAAGCATTAGCAAACCTAAACACAGGTCAATGGAAATTATCCAATTAAGTCAGAGTTTAAAAAAAGAGTAAAAACAATCAAACAATATGGTGTCAAGAATGAAACTGACAACTGACTTTCCATCAGAAATGATGCAAGTCAGAAGACAATGAAATGATAATTTTAAAGTGC
This sequence comes from Macaca thibetana thibetana, assembly GCF_024542745.1. Lineage (NCBI taxonomy): Eukaryota > Metazoa > Chordata > Mammalia > Primates > Cercopithecidae > Macaca > Macaca thibetana. Next base: position 7,361,608 of record NC_065586.1, read on the forward strand.
TAAGAGAAAAAACCACTATCAACCTAGAATTCTATATACAGTAGTCTCCCTTCATCCACGGTTTTGCTTTCCAAGGTGTCAATTACCCACAATCACTGCAGTCTGAAAATATAAAATGGAAAATTCCAGAAATAAACAATTCATAGAATTCAAATTGTGTGCTGTTCTGAGTAGTAGGATGAAATCCCACACTGTCCTGCTGCTTCCCGCCTGGGATGTGAGTCATCCTTTTGTCTAGCATATTCACAGTCTATGATACCTGCCTGCTAGTCACAAAGTAACTGTCTTGGTTATCAGATTTAAAAAAAAAAAAAAAACAGAATGTATGTAGGGTTCAGTACTATCTGTAGTTTCAGGCATCCACTGGGGGTCTCGGAATGTATCCCCCACAGATAAGGGGGAACTACTGGGAACTTCTGCATAGTGAAACCTTCTTTCAGAGGCAGCAGATGGGCAAACCAGATATAAAAGAAACAAAGTCACAGTGTGGCAATCATACATAGGGAGTGACAGATGTCCAATTCTGAGGGCACAAATGATGTCTGGTCCCCAGAGTTCCTGATGGATCGTTAATGCTGGTGCTGTGTCCTGACTGATAAGAAGCCATTGTTCTTTCTTCTCTTGAGTAGTGGCTGCTTAGTTGCTGATACACTTTCTTGATTCCTCTATTTTCTGTTCTTTTCCTTTTAAATGACGAGTCATCACCTGAAATAAGATAAAGTCTCTAGGCCTCGCAAACAGAAAGAACTGACAATATAATTCCTTTAGACAGGATGGCTTCTCACCTAAGATTTTGGGACATTTCACAGACATTTAATGTTAAAAAGAGAGAAGAAGACAGTTTAAGAGAGGAAAAGAGCACTGGATGGCTTCCCAGGGTCCCAGACCTCCAGGCAACTGTTTCCTCATTGCACATGAGGACTAGTTGTCTTCCAATTCAAATTATGTAAATTTTCACAAATTCTCTCCAGTGATAATGCAAAGAAAGAATGGAATATCACCCACTGGTTGATAAAAATTCAAGGAGAACAGATTGTTGGCTTTGATGAGATAGTCCGAATGTTTAATGTAGAATGTAGACAGGTGTCCTGGGTGAAAGTCAACATAGAGCAATTGAGAAAAGGCCAGTAAAGGGCTTTTCACTGTTTTCTGCATTTTAAGCCAAGGTAAGTTTATGAGAATCTTTTCTAAATTGCCGTAATTATAATAACCTGTCCCCTGGTCGTCATCATTTAGCAGTGTGTTTTTTCTATAGCTTGTGTTCAACAAATAGCAGTGTAGCTATTACTGGGAATACTTACTATAGGAAACACTGCCCACCAGCCACTCTGCAGGGGTGGGGTGTCACCAGTTATTTTCAGGGCAATGCTTTTTTTTTTTTTTTTTTTTGAGACAGAGTTTCACTCTGTCACCCAGGATGGAGTGCAGTGACGCAATCTCGGCTCACTGCAACCTCCACTTCCCAGGTTCAAGTGATTCTTCTGCATCAGCCTCCTGAGTAGTTGGGATAACAGGCACCCACCACCACACCTGGCTAATTTTTGTAGTTTTATTAGAGACAGTGTTTCACCATGTTGGCCAGGCTGGTCTTGAAGTCCTGACCTCAGCCTCCCAAAGTGCTGGGATTACAGGTGTGAGTCACTGTGCCTGGCCCCAGGGCAATGCTTTTTAAAATGTTTTTTAGACTCTACCCTCTGCCAAGAGCTAGTCTAAAGATGGGCATCCATCCTTCAGCTTTTAAACCTTCCTTTCACATACACAATACTTAAGTCCAAGGTTACAGTAGCTCTGTTTCTCTGGGTCTCTCTTGGCCCTTTCTCCTCTCTACACCAGCTTTATCCTAAGGCTGGCGCCTCTCAAGTTTGCAAGATAGATAAGGCACTTCCAGGCATTACGTTTAGACACTGCAATATTCAGAAGAGCTTTTGTCACCTGCCCGTTCCTAAGCCAGTTACCATCAAGAAAAATTGGGTTATTCAGACAAACTAGATTCTACCTCCTGGAACTAGGGATAGGCTAGCCTCTCCTAAGAGGCTTGGTTGTATAGAGGAGAATATATTTCTCAATAAACTCTGGGCTCTTTTAAGAAAGAGGAAGAGTTAATGGATGTTAGGCGATTTAGGGTATCCTGCCCAACTTAAATTTTCCAGTGGCTGCTATCATTGCTTTTTAACAAATCACAATTTGTTTAGTTTCATTATCATTAATTTTATTTATTGTGGATTGTTTTGCTAAGCCTACCATGTGTATTGAAGCATATCTTCACCAACAATACTTTAAACTGCAATTTCCAGTAACTACACTTAAAGACTGTGAACACTGGGAACCAAGAATAGATGTCTGCATCTCCTAACAAAAGCGGATAAAGTCGCCATCCTCAACACCATTGTCAATACCCCTAAGCTTGTGTCCATGATGATCCTTGTTGTTAGCAGAGTTTTTCCTTAAAAAGGAGAAGAAGAACGCCTGTAATCCCAGCACTCTGGGAGGCCGAGGCGGGCGGATCACCTGAGGTCAGGAGTTCAAGACCAGCCTGACCAACATGGAGAAACCCTGTCTCTATTAAACATAGAAAAAATTATCCGGGTGTGGTAGCACACACCTGTAATCCCAGCTACTCGGGAGGCTGAGGCAGGAGAATTTCTTAAACCCTGGAGGTGGAGGCTGCAGTGAGCCAAGATTGCGCCATTGCACTCCAGCCTGGGCAACAAAAGCGAAAAAGCGAAACTCTGTCTCAAAAAAAAAAAAAAAAAGAGAAGAAGAAAAAGCAACTTATGTGTGCTTATGGGATATGATACTCTGCCCAAGAGGGGTGAGCTCAGAAAGGATCGAGAATCTCTGTTTTGGATGGGAATTCCTATTAGCATTTTCCATTCTTCTTTGCCATAATGAAGAAAGAGAGAGTCTCTGTCTTAGTGTTATGTGTGCTTACCTCAGTCTTAGGGTGGCAGAGACCCAGCTTCTCCCCATTAGTCTCTCCTGTCTAAATTGAAAGAAATACCATCACTTTACTCAGTTGACCTTCTCCTATTTCTCGTATAAAGTAAAAAGATCAAGACTTGGGAATTAAAAATACAGCATCTCTGGCTGGAGTAATTGCAAGCTAATTACTGCTATCATTATGCATTACATTAAAATATCAGCACTTAAACTGTACACGCTACAAAGTTCAGGCCCTCATTACATCTTACTTGATCACTTCAATTGCTTCTAACTTGATCTCCCTGACTTCTCCAATCCGTCTTGCACAACATTCCCAAGGGATCTTGCAAAAACACAAATCTGATAGTGTCACTTTCTTGCCTACAATTTTGTTTGTTTGTTTTTCATGAGACAGAGTCTCACTCTGTCGCCCAGCCTGGAGAATCGCTTGAACCCAATCTGTGCCTTTTGGGTTCAAGCGCTTCTCCTGCCTCAGCTTCTCGAGTAGCTGGGATTACAGGCGCCTGCCACCACATCTGGCTAATCTTTGTAGTTTTAGTAGAGATGGGATTTCATCATGTTGGCCTGGCTGGTCTTGAACTCCTGGCCTCAAGTGATTCACCCGTCTCGGCCTCCCAAAGTGCTGAGATTACAGGCGTGAGCCACTGCACCGAGCCACTTGCCTATAAGTTTTAAGTCATTCTACAAGCTAAGTGGGCACACATACCCATATTATTCTGGCCTCTGCCCGTCTCTCCAGCCTCATCTCTCACCCCAGTCCCCAGCAAAATTCTACCAGGCACTGCAGTCTTACGACTCCCTTCTTGTAGTGTCCAGAACATCTGGGTGCTTCTTCCAGCCTTGGTATACCTCGCTGCCTGTACCTGGAACTTCCTTTCTCCCTTATTCTTCTGTTAAATCCCCATTCACGCTTCAAAATTCCCTCCAAACACCTCATTGTCTTTAAAAATCTGACTTTACTCTGCCAGGAAGTTAGTTGCCTATCTTTGATGCCTTATTAGTAGTGTTAAAGATGGTGGGTTTTTAAGCCAAACTGTCCAGGTTCAAAGTCAGGTTCCACCACTTACTAGCTATATGCAGAGTTAAAGCAGTAATAGTGAAAACTAAGTTTCTGTCTTTTAGGCAATGCAAATGACCGAAATATGCAATGATTTCCCGTAACTAAACAAGAGGTCATGAGATCCAATGAGGAATAAAAAGCTGAGATAGATGTAGCACGTGCTAAACATTTCACATACATTAACTCATTATTTCTCCCAACCGCGCTATAGGGTAGGTACTATTATCGTTCCCATTGCATAGAAATGGGAACTGTGCAGAGTTTGAGGTTTTATGTCACATCCAAGCTATCTAGTTCGCTGTTGCTGTTTCACAGGTGCTGGCAGAAGTCATGGAACTCCTGGGTCAGAGACAAAGGACTTTGTGAATCCCGACCAGAGCAGTAGACAGAGCTACATGGTTGCTGATTCCCTGTGCCCCCAAGTCTTAGGGTGGTGATGCAGACGGCTCCTCGTGGATGCCTGCATGCAAGGCCAGTCACCTGACAGGAGAGGAACCCTGAGCTTGAGCTTGGGAAATCATCCCTTTTATAAGAAGTGGAATAAAAAGCCTTCCCTGTGGAGAAAGGGGAACACTCATACACTGTTGGTGGGAATGCAAATTAGTACAACCTCTGTGGAAAACAGGGTGGAGATTCCTCAAAGAACTAAAAACAGAACTGCCGTTCAACCTGGCAATCTCACTGCTGGGTAGCTACCCAAAGGAAAAGAAATCATTATATCAAAAAGACACTTTCTCTTATATGTGTATTGCGGCACTATTCACAACAGCAAAGATATGGAATCGACCTAAGTCCATGGATGAATTATAAATGCCCATCAATAATAGACTGGATAAAGAAAATGTGGTATAATTCACACCATGGAATACTATGCAGCCATAAAGAATAATGAGATCATGTCCCTGCAAAGGGAGCTGGAGCTGGAGGTCATTATCCTCAGCAAACTAATGCAGGAACAGAAAATCAAATACTGCACATTCTCACTTATAAGCAGGAGCCAAGAGATGAGAACATATGGACACAACGAGGATAACAATAGACACTGGGGCCTATTGGAGGGTGGAAGGCTGGAGGAGCGAGAGGATCAGGAAAAATAACTAATGGATACTAGACTTAATGAAATAATCTGTACAGCAAACTCCCATAACAAAAATTTACTTATGTAACAAACCTGCACATATACCTTTGAACTTAAAATTTTAAGAAAAGGAAAATGTGGTACATATACACCATGGAATACTATGCAGCCATAAAAAAGAACAAGATCATGTCTTTCAAAGCAATATGGTTGGAGCTGAAGGCCATTGTCCTCAGTGAAATAACTCAGAATCAGAAAATCAAATATTGAATGTTATCACTTATAAGTGGGAGCTACACAAGAGGTACACATGAGTACACAGAGGTAAATAATAGATGTTGAGGATCCCAAAAGAGAGGAGGGCAGGAGGGGAGATGAGGGCTGAAAAATTACCTATCGGGTACAATGTTCACTATTTGGGTGATGAGTACTCTAGAAACTCAAACCTTGCATTACATAATATATCCATGTAACAAAGCGGCACATGTACCCCCAAATCTATAAAAATAAAATTTCTTTAAAGTGAAAGAAAAAGCCTTCTCTTTGTCCAGGGAAAAACACTACCTCATCCTTCAAGGTTGCTTGCTGCAACCCCAAGACACAGCCCAGAAAATGGGCCATCGGACATGCACACCCACAGGACCACTCAGGACCACGGTGGATTGCCTCTCCTGGGGGCCCTGGACCTACTATTGAACCCCTCACTACCTCAGTTTCCTTGTGTCTTAAGATGGGATAATCATAGTACCTGCATCATAGAGGCTTTGTAAGGGTTGAAAGGATTAACCCAGAATAAGTGATAAGTGCCAGCTATTACTATCAATCCTCCACCTTGCCCTTCCCTACCTTCCACATACTTTATTTGTAGCTTTTATTCTATTTCATGGTAAACAAATAATAGAGATGAAGTCTTGCTATGTTGCCCAGGCTGGTCTCAAACTCCTGGGCTCAGGCCATCTTCCCCGCTAGCCTCCCAAAATGCAGGGTGCAGGGGTAACAGGTGTGTGAGCCACCACACCCAGCCGTTAAGTGTCCATTTACAGATCTTTTTTCCCCCACTGCCTAACAGCTCCTTGAAGCATATTCGTCCTTGCATGTCAGACGCCAGTACAGGGTAGATAATTATTGTATTTGTCGATTAAAAGAGTAAACAAAAAGTCTTCCTGTATATCAACCAGTGTGATCTGACTAGAGTCTCTGTATACTTTTGATCAAATTTCATTACTCCAAACTTTTCAATGCTTTGGTGAAAAAAAAATTATCATTCCCTTTTAGGTAGTGCTCTTTTCAATGCAATAACATGAAATGGCAATTTATTAATATAGGAAGATTAAGTAGTTTCTCCAGGAAAATTACCTGGTCTCACCTATTTCCATTTCTATGCAATGGAAACAATAATAGTACTTACCCTATAGTGCAGTTGGGAGACATAATGAGTTAATGTATGTGAAATGTTTAGAAGAGCACTTAGCACGTGCTACATCTATCTCAGCTTTTTATTCCTCATTGGATCTCATGACCTCTTGTTTAGTTACGGGAAATCATTGCATATTTCGGTCATTTGCATTGCCTAAAAGACAGAAACTTAGTTTTCACTATTATTGCTTTAATTCAGAAAACAGTGTCTCTGGAGATAGGAGTCCAATGGGTCATTGTTTTATCAAGTTACTCGGAACAATCCAGGTGAACACGTGACAGCCATTCTTTTGGTCTGGCAGGACCTAATAGGCTTCCTCTGACCGGATAGAAGCAGCCAGGAGAGGTGACCCAATGTCTGACATAAATTCTGATCTGTGACCAGTAAATCAGTAATTCTCAGAAAAATGAATACGTAAATGAAGAATTAAAAAAGTCACCAAAACCATTTAACATGGCCATTGTTTCATGTACCCAATAGGAAACCATCATCCAGTCTTTTTTTCTGAAATAAATAAGGCTGTGGATGGATAAGCTGTTTCTGTAATAATCTCCGATGCTTTCAGCTGAGTTTCCCGAAATCATGGTCCTTCGCTCTACTTCTTTGACTGTGCAGACCTTGCTGAAACAAGACTTCCCTGTGCTTTGGCCCCGTGCGCTGTTTTGTTAGCTAGAAAATGCAGTCTTCTAGTTGGTATGCACTTTACTGGTCTCAGGTGTCTACTAAACAGTCCAAAGCCCCTCTCGCCCTAGAAACAGTAGAACTCAGCAACGCTTATGGCCTGCGGGTGAGACAAGATTGACTACAGGGCTGTGATTTCTTTGGGTTTCACAACAAGACCTGTGTTCTTTCTTTTACGCCAGTCTACCTAGAATGGGATTTCACCCACAGCTGCTGCCAGCACCCACTCACCCCTGACGACACACACCTGCCTGGCCAGTCAGAGATCCACGGCACTAACGCACTGCTTTTCCGAGGCAGGAGAAAGATAATGCAAAGATTGATAGACGGAAAAAGGAGTTCAACAAGACAACAGAATGCTCAGAAGTGCACATCCTAGTCCCAGGTCTAATCGCACCTGGCCTTGTAATATGTGAGTAGCTTCTTACGCTGGCATGCATGTCGTATACACATGTAAAAATATATATTCTTTTAAAAATATTTAACAATCATCACTTAACTGTGATAACAAAAGAGACTTTATTATTTTTCAGATCAAGAGGCTATCATGTCCCAAATCACATACTCGGTTGAGAGCAGGTCAGAATTCGGTCTCGGTTGTTCTGATTCTCAGCCAGAAGCATGTGCTGCTGTGTACCATGGTGTCTCTTCTATGTGCCTCAATATGAACCATTTGCACCTGAAATCGGCTACATAAAAAACTCAAACTCTTTTTATTTTTATTTTATTTATTTATTTACTTATTTATTTACTTATTTATTTACTTTTTGAGACGGAGCCTCGCTCTGTTGCCCAGGCTGGAGTGCAGTGGTGCAATCTCGGCTCACAGCAACCTCTGCCTCTGAGTTCAAGGGATTCTCCTGCCTCAGCGTCCCAAGTAGCTGAGACTACAGGCATCCACCACCACGCCTAGCTAATTTTTTGTATTTTTTAGTAGAGACGGGGTTTCACCGTGTTAGCCAGGATAGTCTCGATCTCCTGACCTCATGATCTGCCTGCCTCGGCCTCCCAGAGTGCTGGGATTACAGGCGTGAGCCACCACACCTGGCCTCAAACTCATTTTCTAAACAATATAGTATCCAGTAAGTACCAGATATTCCGTGCCTTCAGACAAGGAAACAGGGAGCCCCTCAGAGTACTGCTACAGGCTCCCCAACTTCCTTCTCCTCTCCCTGAGCATGTGGGAAGGCCAGACTTCCTGTGTAGTTAGTTGCAGACTCATGAATAAGCTTTGGGAAATGGAATATGTGTCTAAGTGGCATCCTCACTACCAGGCTGGGCCACACAATATCCCACGCTGTGTCCTCATCCTTTAAACGACTTAAACCCAAATCCTTCCACAGCCTCTTTTCCCTGCAGTCTAAGAAGCAGAGGGCCCTGAGATAGGAGAACATAGACACAGTTTGAGGAAGAACTGTCTTGCAAAATTGCGTGACCTGCAAAACAGTCTATAAGAGCAAAAAAGAAAATGTTATGATGTTAAGAAACTGCAACTTTAGAGGTTTGTTTTGTTTTGAGACAGAGTCTCGCTCTGTCACCCAGGCTGGAGCGCAGTGGCACGACCTCAGCTCACTGCAACCTCTGCCTCCCGGGTTCAAGTGATTCTCCTGCCTCAGCCTCCTGAGTAGCTGGGATTACAGGCGCCCACCACCACACCCAGCTAATTTTCATATTTTTAGTAGAGATGGGGTTTCACCATGTTGGCCAACTGGACTCAAACTCCTGACCTCAAGGGATCGGCCCACCTCGGCCTCCCAAAGTGCTGGCATTACATGTGTGAGCAACTGCACCCAGCCTTTAGAGGTATTTGTTACAGCAGCGTCTCTAACTCACGTCCCTTTAGTTCACCTAAGAGGTCTCCTGCAGCTTCAGTCTGCGGCTGAAGGCCCTTCTCAAGGACTGGGTCTCTTCCTGTGGTAGGGTTCTCCATTTAACATGGTCACAGATCACAGTTTCATGTACCTGATAGGCAATCATCACTCTGTGTTTTTTTTTTTTTGTTTGTTTGTTTGTTTTAATAAATGAGGCTTAGGATAGATGCCTATTTCTATTATGATGTCAAAGTCTTATATACCATAGGTCTCTCTCTGGCCATAGAAGATTGTTTATCCTGCACATGGGACACACAGGAAATGCTAAGGAATTAATCCCTTTAGGAGCAACCCCCAACCAACAAGGGATGGAGGTTGGTGGATATATAATATCTCAGCTTCCCTGCTGCGGGGAGATGGTTGTCAGATACTCTCTGCATGTTTGCTCCACAGCAGGACTGCGCCCAGTGGCTCAGAGTGGAAATCCCCACTTCCTTGCTTTCCTTCCCACCTTCCATCCCACTCCTTCACTGTACTTGTCAGGATCACTTCCCGAATAAATGACTGAAACCCCAACCCTTGCACAGTGCCCTGCCTTTGCAAGAGAAGGGAGTTAGCATTCATTTCACTCCTATGGGAAGAATGCAGTTGAATGAATCACGTGGGCAGCCTAATATTTTTAGGTTTATAAGTTCCAGTTCTGTTCATGGTTCTAGTGCATGAACCAGCAAATCAGGGTCACCTTACTTATCTAATATTTGAGGGAACCGGCAAGGAATAAGTAAAAATTCCAAAATTTTTTACAAATGCTAAATATCATTTCTTAATTAATGAGCAAAAAATACAGTCTTTAAAGAGTGTTTTCTGGTTAGAAGCAAAGCCCGTTCAGCACATTAAACTTGGAAAACAGAGACAAACCCAAAGAGAAAAATAAAATGTCCCCATTATCCCATGGCAGTTTTAAAAATTTAAGTGTACAGCCTTTTGGTGCTTTTTCCCCCCTCTGTGTATATATAGTTTAGCAAAATGAGATCACGTTGTATAAATGGTATTGTAACTTCATTTGCATTTACCAAAAAACAGATGTGTAGCTTTCAGTGGTACTCTGGATATATTTTAGAAAGTTCTCTAATCCATCAGTCTGCAGGATATAAACTGATATACCATATCCATGTTGTACTTCATTCCATCCCAGGAACACTTGCTAGACTAACATAAAAACAGGCCAAGGTCAAAATGAATTTATATTTATTTAGCAAACTCAATGAGATCAGGGATTTTCCTTTTTCTACTTTGTTATAGCCAGAGTTTAGAACAACGCTTCACACCATATGCATTCAATAAATATTTATCAAATAAATGCAGGGAACAACAAAGCGGCTAGCACCATTTTACTGACTGGTTTAGGTCCCCTTGTAGTCAATATGAAGCCAAAATCAGTGTCCAGTAACAAGCATTTTTATGAGCATCGGTTTTCTGGGATGGTTGCTTATTGCATTTTCTCTACTTTACTCCTTTAGTCCTGGGTCAGACTTTCCTTATATCAACAGCAATCAAACCTTGCCATTCCATAGCAACCTAACACCCCAGAACCGGGGTGGGGTTTCCCAAGGACAAGGCATAGCTCGTTCCTATTGCTGGATCTCTCTCTTCCCTATGAGATCATGTCCTCGTAAATCATTCCCACCAAGTTCCATTTGTTAAGATAATTGGGGGCATTTTACAATGCTATAACCTAGATGTTATCATGGAGACTCGCCCCGTTTCCAATTTGCGATCTTCAGGAAGGTGGCCATACGCCTGCCATTCAGCAGGGCAGGCCACGGACCCACTGTCAAAGGACTCATGGCTCGCAGTGTCACTGACCCTCACCATCCTAAGATCATCCGAGGCGCTGAACAGAGAGCTTCAGGCAGCCCCTCAGTTCTCTCCTGCAAGTCCAGACAAGGTCTTGGTGGTTTATTGCGCTTAGATTCCTGCCTCTTGGGAGCTTTGAGAACTTGGAGTGGTATTGACATAACCTTAGGGATCTATCTCTGTGACCAGCTAAATGCAATTGTCCCCGTTTTGGTTATTTGGTGACGTCAGACATCACCTGGCTGAGCTGCTCCCCATGGAAAATGTGACTCTGATACAATGAGAATGCTTTCATTGAATTTTAACTTCAAGGACAAATGGGAAAACTCAGCTTCAGTGAACCGGCTGCAAGGGCAGTATTCCACAACTGTGGTGTGTTTCAAACCGTGAACACCCCTCCAGGCTGGGTGGGCAGAGACAATAGGTGTGCCCAGCCCGGCCTTCCTCTACTACAATATGTCCTCCCACTTTTAGGTGCTATCTTCCATTTTGTTTTGGAAAAATTAGCTTCATGGCATGAGCTGAATGGTAGTACCATGGGGAAGGGCAAAGAGAGCTTATTAGTCGCTTTGTCAACAATAAAATCCGCTTCCAGCCACTTCTGTAGCCCTAAGGAGCCATCACAGCACCTGGAACATAGCGGAGACTCATTCACAGTGGATTAAATTGAAGAGAATGAGCCATCAATTGCTGTATCGTCATAGTTGCCTTTTTATTGTTTTTGGAATAAAGGCAGCCCAGTACCACAGCCCTGAAGAAACAAACAACAAAAAAAGTAATTACTCTCTTACCTAAGCCAGTCAGAAAACAATATATTCTGGCTAAGTGTGGTGTCTCATGCCTGTAAACCCAGCACTTTAGGAGGCCGAGATGAGAGGCTCACTTGAGCCCAGCAGTTCAAGAACAGACTGGGCAACATGGTGAGACTCTGTCTCTACCACAAAGTAAAAAATATTAGCCAAGTATGGCGGTGCACACCTGTAGTCCCAGCTACTCAGGAGGCCAAGGTAGGAGAATCACTTGAGCCCAAGATCTCGAGGTTACAGTGGGTTATGAGCACGCTATTGCACTCCAGCCCGGGTGACAGACCGAGACCCAGTCTCAAAAAGGAAAGAAGAAAGGGAGGGAGGGAGGGGAGGGAAGGGACGGAAGAAGGGAGGAAGGGAGGAAGCAAGAAGGAAGGAAGGAAGGAAGGAAGGAAGGAAGGAAGGAAGGAAGGAAGGAAGGAAGGAAGGAAGGAAGGAAGGAAAAAAAAAAGAGACATTCTTAATAATTACACGTAGAACACATTGATAACATTGATATAGTTAGGTGTGGCATTCCGTGTGGATTACTAATTTGCAATAATTAGAATGCAGAGTCCCAGGCTAAGTGAACATCGCAGCAGTGTGGGTGCTGGGGAGAGCAGAGGCAAGAGGCAGCAGGCAGGCAAGGCCGGTGGGCAGAGACGCAGCCAACCCTGAAGCGTCCCGTGTCTCAGTTTCCTCTTGCATACAGGAAGCTTAGATAATTGCAGAGGAATTTTCAGGTTCTAAAATGTTTTGAGAAACCTAAACACAGTAAAATATTACACAGAGACATTTAAAGACTAGGAAGGATAAGGGAGAAGCCACTTTAATAATACATTTCACCAGCCAGGCGCAGTGGCTCACTCCTGTAATCCCAGCACTTTGGGAGGCCGAGGCAGGTAGATCACAAGGTCAAGAGATCTGGATCATCCTGGCCAACATGGTGAAACCCCGTCTCTACTAAAAACACAAAAATTAGTTGGGCGTGGTGGCACATGCCTGTAGTCCCAGCTACTCAGGAGGCTGAGGCAGGAGGATTGCTTGAACCTGAGAGGCAGAGGTTGCAGTGAGCCGAGATCGCGCCACTGCACTCCAGCCTCAGCTACAGAGCAAGACTCTGTCTCATAAAAAATAAATAAATAAGGCCGGGCGCGGTGGCTCAAGCCTGTAATCCCAGCACTTTGGGAGGCCGAGGCGGGCGGATCACGAGGTCAGGAGATCGAGACCACAGTGAAACCCCGTCTCTACTAAAAATACAAAAAATTAGCCCGGCGCCGTGGCGGGCGCCTGTAGTCCCAGCTACTCAGGAGGCTGAGGCAGGAGAATGGCGGGAACCCGGGAGGCGGAGCTTGCAGTGAGCCGAGATCGCCCCACTGCACTCCAGCCTGGGCAACAGCGTGAGACTCCGTCTCAAAATAAATAAATAAATAAATAAATAAATAAATAAATAAATTTCATCAAAAATTAGTCCATTGACATCACAATTTAGGATAAGTAGCTGACATAGATAAAATGCCAGAAAATAGCAGATGATTTCCAGTGTTCTACTAAGTAGAATTATATACATATATAGATACATATAATTTTTTTTTTTTTGAGACAGAGTTTCACCCTTGTTGCCCAGGCTGGAGTGCAATGGTGCCGTCTTAGCTCACTGCAACCTCCACCTCCCAGGTTCAAGTGATTCTCCTGCCTCAGCCTCCCAGGTAGCTGGGATTATAAGAGCCCACCACCACTCCTGGGTAATTTTGTATTTTTAGTAGAGACGGGGTTTCATCATGTTGTCCAGGCTGGTCTCGTATTCCTGACCTCAGTTGATCCGCCTGCCTTGGCCTCCCGAAGTGCTGGCATTACAGGCGTGAACTACCATGCCTGGCCTAGAATAACATTTTTAAGTTATTTATGGTCTGCTTCTCCACAAAGAGTAACGGAAAAAGTTACATCTGAGTATCTCAGCAAGAGTTTCTGGAGGCAGTGACTCTTGGTAGTAGCATGGAATATGTAGCATGTAGTATGTAGTATGTGAACACCATGTAACACTGAGCTGCCCCGAGCCCTCTGCCTGAGGTTCTGACATTCTCTAAGCTGCTCACAGCATCAGCAGAGTCACAGTGGAGTTTTTATCTCCACTGAGGCGAGGCTAGAGCTTTAAAACAGACAACCAATCTCTTTGCCTGCGAACCACCCAGGAGAAAGAAAGCACTGTCTTTAATGAAAGGGCACTGTCAGGTCTTAGAGGGTCCTGGCATAAAGGCAAGGGCCCTGCTCTGGGAGGTCAGAGAACCTGGATCCAAGCCTTCAACAAATACATGGTCAGCATCTGTGAGGTGCCAGGCCCTATGGGGAGCCCTGCATCATGCAATTCAAGAAAAAGAAAATTCCTGTCCACAAAGAATTCACAGTTCAGAGTGTAAGGCTGGCAAGTAAACAGCCCCGAAGTACCACGTGGGCCACAGGCATGAGAAGGCACCAAGTATGGGTGCCCCGGTACTTTGTGGGGTTAGGGTGGGGGTGTCCAGTCTTTTGGCTTCCCTGGCCATATTGGGAGAAGAAGAATTGTCTAGGGTCACACACAAAATACACTAACACTAATGAAAGCCAATGAGAAAAAGTAAATGCCCAAAAATTCATGTTTTAGGAAAGTTTACAAATTTGTGTTCAGCTGCACTCAAAGCCATCCTGGGCTGCACGTGGCCCGTGGGTCACAGGTTAGACAAGCTGGGTTTAGGGGATTTTCACGGAAATTTTTCCAGGGGACATTACTGCCATGCTAGGAGGGACAGACGGAAGACTGGGGTGGTGGAGGCAGGATCAGTGTCTGGAATCCCGCTTGTGGTGGAGGGCTATGTGTGTCTCCTCCTCTCCAGATGGGGGCAGAACATCCCACAGACTCACAGGCTATTCTGGGCAAATTTTACCACCCCTGGGCCTCAATGTCTTCATCCATGAAAGAGGGATGAATAAAATGATTCCCTTCAGACGTGAATGTATGAGAAATTCTCAAACATATTCTTCACATCTCCTCTTTCTTTCTTTCTTTCTTTCTTTCATGCTTTCTTTCTTTTTCTTTCTTTCTTCTCTCTCTCTCTCCCCCTCTCTCTCTCTCTCCCTCCCTCCCTCCCCCCTCCCTCCCTCCCTCCCTCCCTCCCTCCCTCCCTCCCTCCCCTCCCCTTCCTTCCTTCCTTCCTTCCTTCCTTCCTTCCTTCCTTCCTTCCTTCTTCCTTCCTTCCTTCCTTCCTTCCTCTCTCTCTCTCTCTCTCTCTCTCTTTCGTCTTTCTTTCTTTTTGACAGAGTTTTGCTCTTGTAACCCAGGCTGGAGTGCAGTGGTGCAATCTCAGCTCACTGCAACCTCGGCCTCCTGGGTTCAAGCAATTCTCCTGTCTCAGCCTCTCAAGTAGCTGGGATTACAGGCACCCACTACCATGCCTGACCTCAGGTGATGCACACGTGTTATCCTCCCAAAGTGCTGGGATTACAAGCATGTGAGCCACCATGCCCAGCTACATCTCTCTTTTCAAGAACTTATTCATTATTTATTCTTTCTTTTTTTTTTTTTTTTTTGGAGAGTCTCACTCTATTGCCCAGACTGGAGTGCAGTAGCAGAATCCTAAGTCACTGCAGCCTCACCCTCCCAGACTCAAACGATCTTCCCACCTCAGCCTCCTGAGAAGCTGGGACTCATTGCAGCTCAGCTGCAAATGCACACAATCAATCCCCCTCCCTGGCTAATTTTGAAATTTTTGTGTAGAGACAGGGTTTCACCATGTTTCCCAGACTGATCTTTAACTCCTGAGCTCAAGCGATCCTCCTGCCTCGGACTCCAAAACTGCTGGGATTACAGGAGTGAGCCACTGCGCCCGAACAAGAACTAATTCATTAAAATATTTTTCCTCCTTTCCACTCAAAAGATGATGGCTTGCACTGTTTGCCTTAGAAGTTAAAACTGAGATACACACTTAGCACTGGACTGGGAATTAAGTGCTCACATAAAACCAAGTTATTCATCAGAGTATAGAATATCTTGTTCATATAAAGAAATTACATTTTGACCTGTTTAACTTTATGCAACCAGAGTATCAGAAAAATAAAAAATAAAAACAGCCAAATTGCTGGCTAAGTGACTCTGGAGACAAGCATTACAGGAATTCCAAGGACATTCTGATACAAACCAATTTTCTGTAGAGGATGATCTATTGGAAGTGGGCTGGGTTTGTACTTCAATACTTTGGAAGCTGCAGCCTTGACTTGGAAAAAGTCTCCTAAGGAACGTGTCAGGGAGGCAGCCGAAAGTGGGGAGAATGCTCATGTGGAAACCATGGTGTGGGGCTCACAGCTGGGGAGAGTTCGGAAGATTTGTTTCATTTCTTGTGATTATTCTCCAGTGTCTCATTTCCACTTGTAGATCCCCTCTCTCTACCAAACTCTCCACGGCATTGTCATAGGATTCAGAAGTCAAGGCCAAGAGAAAAAGCAGGGGAAGTGTAGAGAAAAGGAGAGTAGAGGGGATGGCGAAAGGAAAGGTTGGTAAAAGAGAATTGAGGAAAAGGGCAACTCAGAGAAGGGAGGAGAGGAGCAGATCAGGCACTGCCTACCAAAATGCTGAAAACAAAACAAATAAATAATGCAGGTTGAAAACAAAATAGGCGTATGTTCATTGCAGCACTCTTCACAATAGCAAAGACATGGAACCAACCCAAATGCCCATCAGTGATAGACTGGATAAAGAAAATGTGATGCAAATACACCATGGAATACTATGCAGCCATAAAAAAGAATGAGATCATGTCCTTTGCAGGAACATGGATGGAGCTGGAGGACATCACCTTCAGCAAACTAACGCAGGAACAGAAAACCAAACACTGCATGTTCTCACTCATAAGTGGGAGCTGAACAATGAGAACACATGGACACAGGGAGGGGAACATCACACAGTGGGACCTGTCAGGGAGTGGAGGTTGGCAGGAGGGAGAGCATTAGGACAAATAGCTATTGCATGTGCAGTTTAATACCTAGGTGACGGGTTGATGGGTGCAGCAAACCACCATGACACACGTTTACCTATGTAACAAAACTGCATGTCCTACACATGTACCCCAGAACTTAAAATAAAAATTTTGAAACATAGGTGATTTTTTTTAAGAGTAGAGCAAACTTGCAGTGTGAGTGCCAGGGATAGAGGAAGGCAGGGATGGGCAGGACGAGCTCCTCCTTGGCTCTTACCCTCTGGTATTAGAGAAATCTAGATTTTCAGAGCACTGAGTTATGCCCAATGGAATTTTTAATCTTGGGCCTTGAGGTACCTTTACCTTTATGCTAAGCATTCATGTTGGTGTCTAGGGTATAGCAACAACCAGAAATCTTAAGGTTTTCTTCAGCTAGACTTCCTGAGAATGCACGCAATACATTGCTCTTTCTATCCAGAAATACATTTCTATTTCACCCACACTCTCTGCAGGAGACTGGGTAGAGGATATTTTGCTCAATCTAGAACATCCATTCAATGTACAAACCTCATATGCTTGTTCCCTCAAAGAACATTATGAAGTCTGTATCAAAAGCCTCCTCGTTTGTAATGGAGTTAAACATTATTTTCATTCTTCACTTAACCTTGGCCTGTTGCAAACTTGTACAGCAAATGTTAAGCTTTAATAAATGAACAGAAAATCCTTGAAACTTCTAAATGTGTACCCAAGTACTCTCTGTGACTTCCTGATCTTGATGTCAGAGGTGTTTCTTTGCCTGAAGGTCTTTGTATCTAAAAGTGTAGGAAATATATGGATTTAGAGCACATTATTCCCCGCAGGGCAAATTCTCACCCTTGATCCCCTGGGAAAAATCTAATACACACGATTCATTATCATCATCCTATGAAGCAAATAGTGTTCCAGAAAAAGCTCAGTGCAGTCAAATAGCCTTTCATCTGTGACAATTTATCCAAATAATTTGTTATCATTTATCCCTTCTATAACATTTATTTTCTCATCCACCATTAGTATAGAGTTTTAAAGCAAAATAAATCAGACATTGAAAAAAGCATAGGGAATAATATAAGGAACATCCATTAGTTTGCCACTGAACTTAACAACAAAAACATTTTGCAGATATGACTGCGTATTACTTACACATCCTCTTGCCACCTGTCTTCCCTCAAGCCCCATTCTCCTCAGTCTGACGTTATTCCCTGGACACCTTTATATTTCTACTAATACATGTATGGGTATTCGTTAGGATAAAGATGAAACTGTTGTAGCAACAGAAGCTCAAAATATACCAGCTTGAATAAGATAGAAATGTATTTCTGCTCCAAAATTCCTTTAGTTTCCTTCTTTCTTTTTTTTCTCAGTACCCACTACGGCGTTATCCTTGTCTGCAGGTTTGAGGATGGATCTGCTCCCAGGGAGGGCGAGACAGGTGCACCTAGGTTGTCGGAAGTTGCACGCATCACTTCTGCCGGTATGTGTTAGCCTAACCCAGGCCACATGGACTCTCCCAGATGCCAGAGAGCATGAGAAGAAGAAGAGAAAGGGCTTGGAGAACGATGGACCACTCACCATTTACTGGAATAAACAATATTGCAGTCCATGTTTTAACACTTCATTTTCATCATGTCACACTGTCAGTAACTGAATAACAGCCACCCACAGGTATCAGAGTTTATCCCTGGAACCTAGACATGGTCTTTGCAGATGGGAGCGAAGCAGGTCTTTGCAGAAGGGATCAAGTTAGGGATCTTGAGACGGGAAGAATTTCTTGAATTGTCCTACTAGACACTAAATACACCTTATCCTTATCAAAGAGACAGAGGGAGGTTTTACTCACACAGCAGAGGAGGAGGCAGAGCTGGAACAGACAAGGAAGAGATTCTCCCCAAGAGCCTCTGGCATGGGCAGCCCTTCGAACACCTCCGTGTGTGCCCAGTAAAAGTGATTTCCGACTCCGGCCTCCAGAACTGTGAGAGAATAAATTCGTTATTTTAAGCCACCAAATGTGTGGCAAGTTGTTACAGGGAAGGAATAAAGTTCTCTGAGTCATTCTTTTTTTATCCAACATTATGATTTTGAGGCCTTTCCATATTGATACATGTAGTTATAGTTAATTCACTTTCTTACACGAACAGGTTAACAGATTTCCAAGGTGTTTTTTGTGTGTGTTTTTTTTTCTCCAATTTATCATTATTCAAAAAAAAAAAAAAAAAGTCCTGCTGCTATAAAAATTCTTGTACATATTGTCTGGTCTAAATGTGAAGATTTAGCTAGAACATGCACCTGGGAATGGAGCACTCAGTTTGCAGGGTATGTAGGTCTCTAACTTGAATAGGTGTTTCAATTGCTCTCTGAAAAGCAGTAGCATATAAGTGTTCTCCTAATTCCCTGACAACAGTAGGTATTAACAGACTTTTAAATTATTGCCAGTCTGATGGGCATAAATAGGTATCTCATTTTTTTTTTTTAATTTCCATTTCTATCTGTGAAGTCGAGAATCTTTTTCTATTGAGCTAAGCCAGTCCAATAAAGACTGGTCCAGGTTTTGAAGACTGGCAAGAAGAAAGCCTAGACAAATTCATGTTGCTTTCACTTAATTTTACCACCACTTGGGCAAACAATCAGGGCAAAGGCTTAGGAGATAGAATCCAAAGGGCACTGCCATCAGGCAAGTCCTGACTATGCCACAGGTGCCTAGTCAACACTATGTCATCAGGTATGTGGCAGGCCTGGCATAGCCCAACACACACATGTTTATTGCCTTAATACAGAATTTTTTTTAATACAGATTTTAAATGTATTACTTACATAGAACAAATGAGTTTTTATTTTATGATGTTTTTCATATTTTTATCTTATCATATTTTCTGACCATTAAAGAACCACTGGGATGAGGTTGAAATAACAAGAAACTTCCCAGAATGGGGCTATGTCATCAAAATAATAAAGCCAATATTGAACCTGGCTAGGTGTGTTCAGTATATTGAGAATGCAGATTTAGGGTGGGCGTGGTGGTTCACGCCTGTCATTCCAACACTTTGGGAGGCCAAGGCAGGTGTATCACCTGAGGTCAGAAGTTCGAGACCAGTCTGGGCCAACATGGTGAAACCCATCTCTACTAAAAACACAAAGATTATCCAGGCACGGTGGGTGCCTGTAATTCCAGCTACTCAGGAGGCTGAGGCAGGAGAATCACTTGAATCTAGGAGGCGGAGGTTACAGTGAGCCGAGATCGTGCCATTGCATGCCAGCCTGGGCAACAGAGCAAGACTCTATCTCAAAAAAAAAAAAATGCAGATTTAAAAAGAAAACTTAAAGGAAAGTCAAGCATGATCCCACTATCTGAGATGATGACCGAAGCTGGTGCTATTTAAAAAGGCAACGTGCTGTCAAAATCACACGTGATCTCTACGAAAAGGAAAAGGGGAAAGTGACTGCAGCTTCTATCATGGAAGACAGAATGCCTGGTTCTGCTCAGATTCTCAGGGGGTATATTTTTAGATGAGAAGGAGAATACTAAGGGTGCATGACCAGCACTCCTAGAATCCAAACATGTCCCGGGGGAATGGCATGGATTAGTGCCATCGTCAAGATGCGGGGAGGGGGATGGTGCAACATCAGTGGTTTCTAACACATTCCCGTCTAATCCACCAGTCAGACCTCTGCAAAAGCCAGATGGATAAAGGGAGCTGTCAGTGGGTTATCCCCACAAACTTAACCAGGTTGTAACTTCAATGGTAGCTGCTATGCCAGATGTGGTATGTTTATTAGAGCAGATTACACAGTCCTGGGCATGTGGTACACAGCTATACATATGACCAACATACTCCTTTTCATACCCATCAATAAAGGGAATCCAAAGTTCACATTCATATGGGATGGACAGTAGCACACATTTGCAGTCTTGCCCAGGTTTTGGTTAATTTTCTTGTTCTCCATTGTAATATAATCTGAAGGGTCCTGGACCATCCGGACATTCCACAGATAATCAATCGCATGGATCCATAGATTGGTGACACTATGCTAATTGGACCTAATGAGAAAGCAGTGGTAAGTGATCTGAGTCCTTTAGTGAGAAACTTACATTACAGGAAATGTGAGACAAACCCTTAAAAGACTCAGGTACCTGCTACATTTGGGGAGTTTTTAGAAATCCAGTGGTCTGAGGCATACTACAGCATCCTCTCGAAAATGAAGATCAAGATACTGCATTTTGTACATTGTACAATTAAAACAAAGCGCAATGCTTGACAGGTCTGTGGAAAGCAGCATATTCCACGCTTGTCATACTGCTTGAATCTATGTATCTAGAGACACAAAAGGCTGATGGCTCTGACTGGGGTGAGCAGTTAGTTAATGGATTCTGTAGCAAGTCCAGGCTGCCGTACAAACAGCCCGATGCCTGCCCCCCTATACCTAGCAGCTCTCACAGTCCTAGAGTTATCTGTGGTAGAAAAAGGAACCATATGGACTTTCTGACAAGCCCCTATAGGAGAGTCACTATGAAAACCCTTAGAGTTCTACAACAAGGCCATGCAAGCTCCCACAAAGAACCACACATCATTCACAAAGCACCCCAGGTGTGCCACTGAGCTCTGGTCAAAACCAAGCATCTGGTCAAGACATATCAAGCGATTATGCAGTCAGAATTGCTATCCTGAACTGGGCAAGTCGTAAGGTGGTGTGGCCCCAACAGCAAGAGGGGGTCATTATAAAATGAAAGTTGCACATGAGACATGGAAGTTCTCAGGAGGAACGCTAGGCTGGTTTGAATATGAAAATTAATCAAGGTAATACACCTATCTGTATATTAATAAAGGACAAAAACCACATGACCATTTCAAGAGATGCAGAAAAAAGCATTTGACAAAATCCAACACCCTTTCATGATAAAAACACTCAACAGACTGGGGATACAAGGGAATTTCCACAACCTGATACAGTTAAAGGCATCAAGCAAAAACTCACAACTAACATCGTTAAAGGTAAAAGATGAAATACTTCCCCCTAACATCAGGAACCAGATGAGGATATCTGCTCTCATGACTTCTCCTTACATTGGAGGGTTTGGCCAGGGTCATTAGGCAAGGAAAAGAAAGAAAAGGCATCCAGATTGGAAAGGAAGTAAAATAATCTATTCACAGGTGACATGAACTTGAATACAGAAAATCCTGAAGAATCCACAGAAAGCTAACAAATGAATTTAGCAAGGTCATAGGGTACAAAATCAATATACAAAAATCAACTGTATTTCTATACACTAGCAATGAACTCCAGTCTGGGCGACAGGGTAAGACTCCATCTCAAAAGAAAAAAGAAAAAAGAAGAAGAATGCAGATTTAAAAAGAAAACTTAGGAAAGTCAAGCATAATCCCACTATCCAAGATGATGACTGAAGATGATGACCGATCATTTTCTTATTTTCATCTGAAAATTAAAATAAGAAAACAATTCCATTTACAGTAGCATAAAATATACTTAGGAAAAATTAACAAAAGAAATATAAAACTGTGCACTAAAAACTGCAGAACAGTGTTCAGATATATTAAAGATGACCTAAATAAGTGGAAAGAAATCCTGCATTCATGGACCAGAAGAATTAATACTGTGATGATGGCAATATTCCCTAAGTCTTCAACACAATCTTTATTAAGATCCCAACTGCCCTTTTGTTCCCCCTTTTTGCAAAAACGGACAAGCTGATCCCAAAATTCACATAGAAATGCAAAGGGCCCAAAATAACTAAAACAACTTTGAAAGAAGAAGAACAAAGTGGGAAGACTCACACTTCCCAATTTTAAAACTTGCTACAAAGCTACAATAATCAAGACAGAGTGGTACTTCCATAAGGATAGAGATTTAGATCGGTTAAATAGAACTGAGTGTCCAAAAATAAATCCTTACATTTGTGGTTGGGTAATGTCTGAAAAATGTGCTAAGACAATTCAATGGGGGAAAGAAGAGCTTTTTCAACAAATGATTCTGGGACAACTGAATATCTAGATGCAAAAAAAAAAAAAATGGATTTGAACCCCTACTTCTCACTATCCATAAAAATGAACACAAAAGGGATCAAAGACCTAAATGTAGGTGCTAAAACTGTAAAACTGTGAGAAAGATACAAAAACTTAGGTCTCCATGACCTGAAAGGTTAGGCAATAGTTTCTTTTTCCCCAGAAACAGTCTGGTTGACCTTAAAAGAGCCTGCTTCACACAGCGTTAAAGATCTGTTTCACACTTCATGCATCACTCTTGAAATACGCAGGGCTGCCTATGCTATCCTTGTAACACAACTCTTGCTGCAGCTGAAATGAACACACTTAGGCGGTGTCCACACACACACACATAGAGCGTGGTCGCAGCCACTCACAAAGCCTGAATCAGTCTCTTCAAATCCTACATGTGCTTCAGCTTAGATAGTCACTGAGAACAGCAACCTCTCGGGGTAAGCCAGAAACAGTACAAGTCATGCTGATCCTGAAACTGTTTCAAATATAGCCTGGAGCGTTTAATACCTTTATAAACAGAAATGAAACTGGGTTTAAATAACGACCCAAACCAGATGGCACAAATGTTCTGTTCTCTTCAGAAACTGAAAGAGGAACAAAAAGAGAGACTCCTTCCCGAGGGAGCAGGTGCAGCCGCTGGGGAGCATCGGGGCTTTTCCTGAGCGCTGCAGACACCTACAGCCTGGGACCACGTGCTGCCCAGAATGCTCCTTCTCTGATTTGTAAGCAATTAATATGGCTGTGACAGCAACAATCCGGACACAGCTATGCAGCATTCTCAACACAATTCTACTTCCTAGCTCTAGTATTTGCTGAAATGTGCAACAACATATTATATAAATCAACTAAAATTCGTTGAGTGTTTACTGTGAGCCAGAGACTGTTGTAACAGTATTAACTCATTTAATCCTTACAACAATCTTATGAGATGGATTCATTTTTCCAAAAATGTACATTGAAACCCAAGCAAGTTAAGTAATATGCCCAATTCATAGAGCTTCTCACCAGAGTTTGGATTCAGGTCATCTGACTCCATAAGCCAGGTGTTTAGCCCTTACTCTCTTTTGCCAAACTGCCAGAATTATATATATTTTTTAAAAAACTGTAAAATGATGAAATCATCCATTCCTTGGTGTATTTGTTTTCTATTGTCACTGTGACAAATCGCCAAAAATTTAGTGGCTTTTAAAATAACACAAATTTATTTACGTACAATTTTGAAGATCAGAGGTTGGGGCTAAAATCAAAGTGTTGGCAGAGCTTCATTCCTTCTTGAGGCTCTAATGGAGAAGCTATTTCTTTACCTTTTGCAGCTTCTAAAGGTCACCTACATTCATTAGCTGGTGGCCCCCTCCTCCATCCTCAAAGCTCATCACTACAACCTCTGATTTTGTTGTTGCATCTCCTTTCTCACCCTGACTCTTCTGCCATTCTCTTATCAGGACCCTTGTGATTACACTGGGTCCCACTGAATAATCTGGGACAACCTCCCTAGACCAAGTCTCTTAACTCAATCATATCTGCAAAGTCCTCTTGCTATATAAGGTAACAGATTCACAGGTTCCAGACCCTGGGATATGGACATCTTTTGGGGTTGGTCATTATTCTAACACAAATAAGGAACTAATAAGCCCACACATGTATCTGCATCATGTTTCTTAAAAAAAAAAAGAAAAGAAAAGAAAGAAAGAAGAATAAAACACAAGTCTGCAAGTTCATAAAGCACTTAGAGACTATCAATGGTCAATATGGGGGTCACATTGAATTGTCCACAATGTCAACTTCTTGGTAGGTTTATGCAAAATCAACAACTGTGGGAAGTTTCGCATTAAATTCAAAATCAATAGAGAGTTGAGAAAATCACAAATAAGAATTAAGCAATACATTCCTAATAACCAATGAATCAAAGAAAAAAAATCACAAGGGAAATTTGAAAATACTTAGAGATGAATGAAAATGAAAATACAACATTTAAAAACGTATGGAATGCCATAAAAGCTGCTCACAGCAGCATTATTCATAATAGACAAAAAAAAAAGTGGAAATAATTCAAATGCCCATTAAATGATGAATGGATAAACAAAATGTGATATATTCAAACAATGGAATATTATTCAGCCATCAAAAAGGAATGAAATATTGAGACATGTTATGACATGAATGAACCCTGAAAACACCCTGCTCAGGGAAAGGAGCCAGGCACAAAAAGCCACATATTGTATGATTCCATTTTATGCAATGTCCAGAATAGGCAAATTCATAGAGACAGAAGGTAGGTTAGTAGTTGCCAGGAGCTGGGGGGAGGGAGAAATGGGGAAGACCTTGGTGACCCACCAGAGCACATACTGGCTAACCTATGATGGCCAAGTGGCATGAATGAGAAACAGACATTTGCTGTTTTAATTTTTTAATTTTTTTTTTTTTTTTGAGATGGAGTTTCACTCTTGTCACCCAGGCTAGAGCGCAATGGCGTGATCTCAGCTCACTGCAACCTCCGCCTCCCTGGTTCAAGTGATTCTCCTGCCTTAGCCTCCCGAGTAGCTGGGACTACAGGCGTCTGGCACCACACCTGGCTAATTTTTTTATTTTTATTTTTATTTTTATTTTTAGTAGAGATGGGGTTTCACCATGTTGGTCAGTCTGGTCTGGAACTCCTGACCTAGGTGATCCGCCTACCTTGGCCTCCCAAAGTGCTGGGATTACAGGCATGAGCCACTGCGCCCAGCCCATTGGCTGTTTTAAACCAATGAGATCTGGGGCCTTGTTTATTATCATGGAATTCTAGTCTGTCCTGATTTGCAGAGGGTAATGGATAACCTGAGGGCATTTTTCCAATATCCCAAAGGGATGGATAATTAAATACCGCCCCCCTTCCTATTCTATTTGGAAATTTCACTGCAAGTTCT
The DNA here is from genome assembly GCF_024542745.1 of Macaca thibetana thibetana. Lineage (NCBI taxonomy): Eukaryota > Metazoa > Chordata > Mammalia > Primates > Cercopithecidae > Macaca > Macaca thibetana. The sequence continues at coordinate 7,387,139 of NC_065586.1, forward strand.
TCTAGATACTCTTCGGACAGGCAACAGCTGAGTGGTCCCGATGAGCCCAGGACATCTCTAATTATCTGAATGGACTGCTCTTCCCCTCCAGGACAGATGGCTCTAGTAGAATGCGGTTTGAGAGTCCTAGCAGCGCACTGAGGCCTCTGCCTACTGAGTTCCTCCCGTGAGTCTTCATTCTCCAAGAACTGAGTTCTACTCTCCCGGGTCCCAGCCTCACTCACAGGGACCCTCCAGTCACCTTTTTTATTTTTTGTTCTTATTTATTTATTTATTTTTTTGAGATGGAGTCTCGCTCTGTCACCCAGGCTGGAGAGCAGGAGCATGATCTCGGCTCACTGCAACCTCCACTTCCAGGGTTCAAGTGATTCTCCTGTCTCAGCCTCTCCAGTAGGTAGGATTGCAGGCGTGTGCCACCACATCCGGCTAATTTTTGTATTTTTAGTAGAAACGGAGTTTCAGCATTTTGGCCAGGCTGGTCTCGAACTCCTGACCTCAGGCAGTCACCTCCTTTAGATGATGGCGTTTCTTCTGTGGTTTCTCTGTTGTCCCCACTTCTGCCACCGTCCGTGTATTCTACCCTGCCTCCCTAATCCGTCCACCCTGGACTAGAGTGAAAGACCTGCACCTGGATGGAACGTAGAACATCTCTTACCGGACTTGGTTGTAGGAATATTACCATGCATTCATTGCAGATGCAAGTTAAAGAAGAATATTTTAAATACTGTTGGCTCAAGCTAGGCGGCAAAACATTCAAACGTAAAATCTCAGATGCAGCCAAATCAGAACGGTGTGTTCTGGTGACGCGTTTCGGCAAACACCATCACAGGCTCCTCCGAGCCTCATTAACCAAGAGCCCAGCTGGGGGCTCCAGGAAAAACAACTGTGGATTCTACCTTCAATGCAACAGGTTACAACTGCTGATTTATGACTCTTGGCAGGAACAACTGGCGCTGGGCCAGGGAGATGGCGGAGGCAGCCAAGGAGCCCTTGGGTTGCCCTCCCCCCGCCCCATCCCGGTCCACCCCACGGTGAGGACAGCGCTCCAAGTCACCAGATGCTCAGGATTTACATGAAGTGGGGTAGTCAGAAACTGCAGAGAGTCCATGGAAAGATAGGGGGCACCTCTTGGGGACAGCCAGGACCAGCCCCGCACCGAATCAACACTTCCGCTATTCTGCCCCTGAGCCTTTGCTCCGGGATCTCTCGCCAGTCGTTTCCTGCCAAGCGTCTGGTGCCTTCCTGCTGATCCCAGCTGTTTCTTCCCAGGGGCGGCCTAGCAACCATTCAGCCCTTGCATTCTTTCCTTCTAAAGGCCACCAGTCTCCCTCCTTCCCTCCGGCAAGGGGACTGCAGAGCGCACCCTGACCAAAGCATGAAACTGAAGTGTTTATGGTTGCATGGCTTCATGCACAGGGATGTCTGCGTTTTAAATACCGGCCTCTGGACATGACTGTCTCCGAAAAATAAATCTGTAATGGATATTTCTTTTCTAGAACAAATGGAGTGGAAGTGGGAGATTTCGGCATCTCTTGAAATTTCATTTTGTGGTAAAATTATGAGAATTTCATTTCTCATCATGCAAGGCCATTCTTGCTGGCCAACTGAAATGTGTGTTGGAAGAAATGCAAGGAGCTCTTGGGAAGCAGATGTTTAGGGCAGCACAGACACTCATAGGCTCAAGAGCAAACAGGGAAGGAGCTAAAAGGGAACGTTTTTTCAGATAGCACAGCTAGTTCCTAAGACTAAGGGTCATGTCCCAGCTGCTGCAGCATTTTCCCAAGTTCTCTGTTTCTTCTAAAATCACATTTTCTCAGTGCTTTTTGGCTTACTACCCTTAATAGGCATATAAAGTTTTAAAAACTCGTATCAGTAGTGATAGCTCTCCGATAGATTAAATGTATTCTTAAACTCTCACTGCTCCCATCCACCAAATAGAAACACAATGAATTTTAAGGCAAAAGCACTCCTTGCCTCCAGGTACCTCTAATATTACCCACTGTGATATTGTTATCCGTCCCGCTATAAATCGTGTCCCTTTATTATGAATAACTATCTTTCAATAAGGGTTAATTTAGAATTCTATGCTCTTTCTTTTTTTTTCTTTTTAATTTACAATGTGCGGTGGCTCACGTCTGTAATCCTAGCACTTTGAGACACTAAGGCCAGGAGTTCCAGACCAGCCTGTCTCTCCAAAAAAAAAAAAAAAAAAAAAAAAAAATTTTTAATTAAAATAAAAAAAATTAAAAATGAAATGTGTGTGCCCTTACTGTACTTATTTTCTCTTTATGAAAATGTACATTTTTTCTTATGACTTAAACACCATGCCAGGTTATTACAGAAAATTTAGAAAACAGAAATTATAAATAAGAAAAATCTTTCTGGCTGGGTGCAGTGGCTCATGCTTGTAATCCCAGCAATTTAGGAGGCCAAGGCAGGCGGATCACCTGAGGTCGGGCGTTCAAGACCAGCCTGGCCAACATGGTGAAACCCCACCTCTACTAAAAATACAATAAATTAACCAGGCATGGTGGCATGCACCTGTAATCCCAGCTACTCGGGAGGCTGAGGCAGGAGAATCGCTTGAACCTGGGAGGCAGAGCTTGAAGTGAGCTGAGATCGTGCCACTGCACTCCAGCCTGGCCCACAGAGCGAGACTCCGTCTCAAAAAAGAAAAGAAAAGTCTTTCGTAAGTGCATGACAAGGAATTATCCCAGTAATTTATTCTCTGCATATATATGTGTACATATATATATACTTTTTAAAAAATCAGAATCACACTATATTTAGTGCAAACTTTTTTGTCACTTAGTAGAGTGTATTTTTTTCTGATGTTCGATATTCTTCTGTGTGATAGACATGCCAAATCCGCCTCTAGACTCTATCCTTTCCCCTGAATTTAACTGGAAGAGTTGACCCTAAGCACTATGTGATCCCAGTTCAGAACATCTCTTCACTTATGCCCCCCGAATACCTTCTCCACACCCGTGATTGGACCAGGTCTGGATTAGACTCAGATTGGGCCAATCAGAATCTCTCTCCCAGTAATTTGGAATTGGGCTGTTGCTAGGGACTGAGTGTTTGTGTTTCCCTAAATTGGTAAGTTGAAACCTGTTCCCTCAACGGGATGGTATTAGAAGGTGAGGCTTTTGGGAGGTGATTTGGTCATGAGGGTGGAGCCCTCATGAATGGGATCAGGGCCCTTATAAGAGAGGCCCCAAAGAGATTCCCCATCCCTTTCACCATGTGAGGAAATGGCGAGAAGACGGCTGCCTGTTAACCAGGAAGTGGGTCCTCACTAGACACTGAGTTTGCTGGCACCTTGATCTTAGACTTTGCAGCCTCCGGAACTGTCAGAGATAAATTTCTGCTGTTTATAAGCTTTTAGTTTATGGTATTTTGTTATAGCAGCCAGAACTGACTGAGACAGACCTGTAAGACTGAGTCCCTTAGACCATGATGAAGGCCTCTGTGCTGCACAGTTGAGCAGGCACTGCTAAAATCCAAAGCATGTGCTCCATGCAAAGGGAATTTATGAGGGAGTGGAGACAGCATGAGTAGGCCAAGTAAGATAATCTAAAAAGAGAAGCAGAAAATTAGAGTAGACCTGTTGAGAGAGGCAGGGACACGATGCCACAGGGGTCCATGGATGAGACAGTGGGCAGGACTAATACCTGCTCCACGCCCCACGTGGACAGGCTGAACTTCTCATCTTCATGAGTTTGCTTGTTTTGACTTTTCGGTAATTTGCCTTTTTACTTACTTTATTCATTCAAGTCAATTTCACATGAAGAGCATTGACTAAGAAAATCAGTTATTTTAATAGCTGCCTAGTTTTCTAGTGTATAAATATACCATAATTCATGTAATCAATTCCTTTTTGGTTAGATATGAAGATGTTTCTATTTCTTAACTATTCTATTTGATAAAGAACACTATAATAACTATCATTCCAACTAAATGTTTGTAAATATTTCCTTAAGGTCAAATATGCAATCAAATGGGATTGTATCGGATGAGAAACTATGGGTCGAAAAAATTAATACCTTTGTGCATTTCATTCCCAGTAGCAGGATGTCTGAATATTTCTGTTTTCTGCTTCCTTACCAATATTAGGTTGACTACTGAAGAAAGAAACAATCCTGCCAATTAAAGTAGTTAAAAATGTTGTCTCCTCATATTAATTTAGATTTATTTGATTCCTGGAATTGCACATACTTTTCTATACTTATTGCTCAGTTCATTTTCTTCCAATATGAAATGTTTATTCATGTCTTATACTCATTTTCTTCTATTTAGATGATCATTTATATCTTTTTGATTTGTGGGTTCGCTCTCCTCTCTCTCTCTCTCTCTCTCTCTCTGTGGTTTTGCTTTCGGCTTTTGGTTTTTTTGATTCTGTTTTTGTTTTTTTTTAAAGACAGTGTCTCACTATGTTGTCCAGGCCAGATTCAAGCTCCTGGGCTCAAGTGATCCTTCCATCTCAGCCTCCTGAGTAGCAGGGACTGCAGATGTGTGCTCCTACCGCCTGGCAGGATATGAAACTTGATTCTCACACACTTGAAAGTTATCTTTTCCTACCTAGTTATGTGCCTCTGAATTTTATATATGAAATATCTGATAGACATTAAAAATATATTTGTATAGTCATGTGTTGAGATATTTTGTCGTAGTTTAGTCCTTTGATGTCATAACTAGAAAGTAGTTCATCTGCCTAAGATTACGTAATCATAAACTTTCATTTTTAAGAAGACACATTAAAAAGGAAATGAAATACCATAGCACTTAGAAATCAAATACTTAAAAGACATAAAATAGAGACAGAAAGCAACATACTAAAATAGACAAATCTATCACCAAGCCACCTTTAAATTTCAGCGATACTGAAAGTTATCCATTATGAAACCATTCTCCCTATAGAAAACTAAAGCAGACATTTTATCTCAGAATAAAATTCATTTTAAAACTATTTCCATCCTGCGTTAGACTTGCCTGTATTATTTAAGTCATTTAAAAGTACCAAGGGCCAGGCACGGTGGCTCACACCTGTAATCCCAACACTTTGGGAGGCCGAGTCGGCTGGATCACCTGAGGTCAGGAGTTCGAGACCAGCCTGGCCCACATGACGAAACCTCCTCTCTTTACTATTTTTAGTAAAATACAAAAATTAGCCAGGCATGGTGGCTCATGCCTGTAATCCCAGCTACTCAGGAGACTGAGGCACGAGATTTGCTTGAACCTGGGAGGTAGAGGTTGCAGTAAGCCAAGATCATGCTGCTGCACTCCAGCCCGGGTGACAGAGTGAGACTTGTCAAAAACAAAAAAGAAAAAGAAAAGACTCAACTGTTTCTCTTTTTCCTGTGGATAAAACTGCAGAGATGCAGTGATGAGAGAAAATCTACTCTAGCTCTCCAAATTCATACGACCCCATTCGTTGGTGTGGTGAAGCAAGAAGAGGGGTCATTTGGATGTGACGTGTTGTCATCTGGTGAATTGTGGGGTTCCTATTAAGAAACATTCCTGGCGAGTCTGAACTGTGGGCTATGGAACACTGCATAGAGCCTCTAATTCACATGATTAGTCTTATCATAATTTTTTTGGTCTTGTGACCAAAAATCTCTCTCTCTCTAGAGAGAGAGAGAGGAGCTACAGAGAGGATCTAGAGAGAGAGAGGAGCTAGAGAGAGGAGCTAGAGAGGATCTAGAGAGAGAGAGAGGAGCTAGAGAGAGGATCTAGAGAGAGAGAGAGGAGCTAGAGGGAGGAGCTAGAGAGAGGAGCTAGAGAGGATCTAGAGAGAGAGAGGAGCTAGAGAGAGGATCTAGAGAGAGAGAGGAGCTAGAGAGAGGATCTAGAGAGAGAGGGGAGCTAGAGGAGCTAGAGAGAGAGAGGAGCTAGAGAGAGGATCTAGAGAGAGAGAGAGGAGCTAGAGAGAGGAGCTAGAGAGGATCTAGAGAGAGAGAGGAGCTAGAGAGAGGATCTAGAGAGAGAGAGGAGCTAGAGAGAGGAGCTAGAGAGGATCTAGAGAGAGAGAGGAGCTAGAGAGAGGATCTAGAGAGAGAGAGGAGCTAGAGAGAGGAGCTAGAGAGAGGATCTAGAGAGGATCTAGAGAGAGAGAGGAGCTAGAGAGAGGATCTAGAGAGAGAGAGAGGAGCTAGAGAGAGGATCTAGAGAGAGAGGGGAGCTAGGGAGCTAGAGAGAGAGAGGAGCTAGAGAGAGGATCTAGAGAGAGAGAGAGGAGCTAGAGAGAGGAGCTAGAGAGAGGAGCTAGAGAGGATCTAGAGAGAGAGAGGAGCTAGAGAGAGGATCTAGAAAGAGAGAGGAGCTAGAGAGAGGAGCTAGAGAGAGAGAGGAGCTAGAGAGAGGAGTAAAATGATGCCCTGTGGTTGCAGGAGTTGTTCAGTCATGAGATGTAGCAGGGACCCGGGATGGGAAAGGGTGGGGATGGGAGTAAAAGGCGAGAGAGAAACCAAGGGAAATCAAGGGCATGTTGCAAACCAGCTGATGTGGGGCGTTCTGTAACTGAAGGAGATACCGTTACCCTACTCTACAGATGAGGAAACAAAAGCTCAGAGAGGTCTAGTAACTTCCCGTGGTCACACAGCCAGTGAGGGAAGAAGTTGAGATTTGGAAAACGTGATGTTGGAAATAACAAGAAAAAGTGAAGACACCAAGAAGGATCAAAATCCAACATGAAGGAGGTGGTGAGGACCAGCTTCGCAATTGAGGGGGGTCTTGTGGCTCTCACTCTGATCCTGAGGGGCAGTGTCCAGATGGCCAAAGTTTAGAATTTAACTCTGAATTCTATCTATTCAAGCATACAATGCGTGTCTTAGTAAGAATGCCTTCAGTTGGTGTGCTAACTTTTTAGATCCTTTCATTTTATTCTGACAACAATCTTGCGGGTAACCCAGCACCTATTTTAACGCTTCGCTTCAGAGTTAGAAGTTTTTATGAATTGATTTTATGGAATAATTTTTATAAATATGTTTAAATGTTATGCCCTGGTTATCGAACAAGACCCAAGCCTAGTCAGGCCTCTTGAGCATGGAGAGAGATGAGCCTTCTCAGTGATCTGCGCCTTTAAGGAGGGCCCCGCTCTCCTGTCTGCATCACTGTGTTGCATATAAATGCCCTCGGTGGCTTCAGCCTGCTTATTTCCATTCAAAGTGTACACTCTGCTTTTTCCCCAAAGTAAAAGCATTTCCAGGAGCGCCAAGCGCATCTCTTTTTTGTAGACTTCCTCTTGGCGGAGTGAATACTGCTGATTTATAAATTACATGGAGGTGTGCAAAGGAGATCAAGGTTCAGTGGATGTGAGCCCACGTATGGCACCTCCCACAGGCCCAGACGCTGCCCTTAATTCTCAACTCGTCGCTTCTGCCAGCCTTGTCAGTTCTGGCCACTCAGGCGGCACTCTGATCAAAGCAAAAGTAGTTGTCTTCCTCTTAGAAATGAAGAAAAAGGGTTCTTCCTGTTGCAAGTTAACATACTTAAAGCATCATTTCCCTTGTTGAATTTTTCCTAATCCTTATTTGAAATAGGCCCCTATGCCTTCATAGGGGGCCGTTTTCATTGGCGAAGAAATTGTCCACTGTTTTTTAGTGTATGTTTGTTTGTTTGTTTTTACTATCAGATGCAGAACTCTTTCTATTTGAATGAAATCTTAATAAGAAAGAGGACATGCCTTCGATGATGACATTCCCCTCCCATAATCTGATGCTAGAATGCAGTGGAATGCACGTTGCTTCCCATCACAAATAGCCACTGAAAGGAGAAATTCTTGGCATTGTGGACTCACTACTTCCTGTGGATAATTACTAGAAATATACGCATGTGCATGCATGTGTGTATACTCATGTGTGCCTTTCCAACATGCTGGGTGAAACTTTTGGATCTTTGAATCATACTGACTACGTGGAATACAAACAGGACACCGCACCCTTGTGGATCGTCACGGTCTCCCTGTTTCTCTCGGCGATGCTGGCTGGTTGTCTCGCCACTTAATGAATGAAAGAAGAGGGAAAAGGAAGGAAAGGGGATGAAGAGGAAGAAGAGAAGAGAGAGGCCAGGAAACTCTGACATACATAGCCCCGTTCACTGGCTCACTTTCCAACCTCTACTGTTATTCCTTCCTTCTGGGCTCATACCCTGGGTCTCTAGCCAACTGGTCCCAGGGACTTGACTGCCTTTTTGCCTGTCTGGTGCCTCGAAACAGAGAACTACAGCCCAAGACCATTTTACCTCTGCAGTAGAATGTGAGAATTAAAACTGATCTCAGTGGGGCACAGTGACTCACGCCTGTAATTCCAGCACTTTGGGAGGCCGAGGTGGGCGGATCACCTGAGGTCAGGAGATCAAGACCATTCTGGCTAACACGGTGAAACCCCGTTTCTACTAAAAATACAAAAAATTAGCCGGGCGTGGTGGCGGGTACCTGTAATCCCAGCAACTCAAGAGGCTGAAGCAGAATTCCTTGAGCCTGGGAGGCGGAGGTTGCAGTAAGCCGAGATCGTGCCGTTGCCCTCCAGCTTGGACAACAAGAGCAAAACTCCATCTCAAAAAAAAAATAAAAATAAAAAATTACTGATCTCAATTCAGGCAGGCTCTGTGGCTCACACCTGTAATCCCAGCATTTTAGGAGGCTGAGGAGGGAGGATCACTCAAGGCTAGAAGTTTGAGACCAGCCTAGGCAACAGAGCAAGACCCCATCTCTACAAACAATCAACAAAATAGAGGTGATCTCAATGCAATAGACATGAGGAACCACATGGTGAGACGGATCAAGTGATTTTTTTTCCATGGCCATCAGGACCAGGACAAAAAGCCTGTTCTTTGGACTTACTTATCCTGTGTGGTACCAGACTCAGGCTTCTTCTTTGCATCCCCCCTTAGCTCACCCTGGCCTCAGCAGCTTCATCCTGGCCTTGGGGACACCTGTCACACAGGGTGGGGACCAACACCACCATGTTTACAGACGCACCACGGCAGTGGTTTCCAACCATGGGTGATTTTGCCTCCTTGGGAGATTGTTGGCAATGTCTGGAGATAATTTGGGTTGTCACCACTCGAGGGAAGGGGTGTGCCACTGGCATCTATTGGGCAGCAGAAAAGCCACCTGCAACAGATTCATCCAGCCCCAAGCGCCCATAGTGCCGAGGTGGAGAAACCTTGACCTTCCCAACATCCCAAGCTTGTTTTGCCAAATCCAGAGTCAGATCTGCCCCGGGGTTGGTTTTGGAAGGTGCTTTTGACTCTCTGTGGATGGTGAGAAGTTGTGAGACTGTGGGGACTGCCGGGCAGGGTGGTCGGAGAGTTAAAATATCTGGGCTGGAGAGTCCTGGCTCTGACCTTAACCATCTATGCACTCACGAAGCCACTTTCTGTCTCAGGCCTCAGACTGCCCGGGAAGATACCTCCGCCCCAGTGTGGTCGGGGATGTGGGAACTTGAAGCTAGTCCTGTGCAGCCCACAGAAAATGTTTTGGAAATGTCTGAGCATCTTAGGAGGGCTCGGCCGAGGCTGACGCTTCGAGTACATGGCGGTTATCAGCTTTCACTCCACCTGGTCAGAGCCCAGCCCCTGTGTACAAGGACACCCTGAACAGGCTTCATCGGTCCCTTACCCACTCACCGCTCAACTCCCCTCTGGACAGGTGGCGTGAGGTTCCAACACTTCCCTGTATATAGCCTGCTCCATTCCCATATCATTCTCTACTTGCAACCATTTGTTTTACCTCCATGCTCTTTCCTCAACCCCCAACCTCTGTCTTCATAACCATTATGAACAATGTCTACGGTTCATCTACATCCCAGACCAGACGCTCCGTGATGGCAGAGCCATGGGCCCATCTGGTCTCCTCCTAGTGTGGCAGCAAATCCTCACAACCATTATGAAACCTTTCTAGTGATTCTCTGAAAAGGATGGCTCTTCTGCCCCATGTCATCCCTAGGCCCTGACCTGAGCCACTCCTCAAGCATCTCAATCATGCCCTGTTGGTTCCCTGATACCCTCTGACTCCAATAACTCTTCTTGGAGGATCCTTGAAGTTTTTTGAGAGTTGCTGTTCAGAATAAGTTATCTCTACTAGAAATGTCTCGAGGTCCGTGAATAGGCGTCTAGGATGCCTTATGCATAGGAGACGCTCAAAAAATATTTGCCACCTCGATTTGGTGATCAACAAGCCTGACGAATGTCATGGCATAGTATTTCTCTGTGTTATAATTGGCGTATATCTCAGCTGTGCAGTGACTTTTTAGTTTCCGTCATTACTGCAACACGAATCTGTTTCTTACTTTTTCTTATCACTGTTAGTTTCTTGCCACTTCACCAGAAACTTATAGCAGAGAGGAAAAAAGAAAACAAAACTCAGAGAAAGAAGGGATGAGATGGAATCCAACCAAAACCTCAGCGCTGCTGCCGACCCCAAATCTGAATTAAAAAAAAAATAATTCTCTGGTCCAAAGCTTTTAGTTATTTTTTTCTATCCCTCAGAAACACTAAGTTAGAAATTAAGTGGTACATGATTTGGCTCTTCTTTAGTATATTTTAAAATATAGAGACATGGACACATTCTTTGGGAGCCTTAAGTCTTTTAACTCAAAGGAGAATTAATTTCAGTAAACTGCCATCAACGTGGTGGTTGTGGACAGTAGTCTGTTTGTGTGCAAAGCCGTACTTTTCCATCGAGTCTGTTCTTTGAACTGATAAATCTCCCCTGAGCAGAAACCACGGCCACAAAATGTCTCAAGCAGAGAGCACAACGCTGCAAGCACTTAGCAGCTCAAAGTTTTTATACCTCGGCTCTACAGTGGCAGCTGCATTTGCCAGCACTGCGTAGCAGCAAGATTTTCATTAATTGTGTGGGGCCCCAGGATGTGTTTTGGTTTTGCAAGCTCTTTTGCAGGCTCTGCCTTCCTGTTCCTCTGTCTTGGTGTGCTCTCTCACACACACAATGCAGGGGACAAGTGCACGTCTTTTACAATTCAAAACCAGAAAAGACCAGAACATTTTTAACTAGTCTGAAAATAAAACAACAACAACAACAGCAGCTCTGAAAGATGTGTTCCTCTATCTCTTTCCTCTGGAAGGCTGCAATGTAAGACGTTTATGGGGAGAAGTGATCCTTACAATCCCAAGAAAAGTAAGGAGGAGTCCGGGGAGTCTCAACCCAATTATTTGGCAGTCAACTTTGCCCCTCCAATAAATGAAACTGCAAAGCTGTCTTTAGCGGATACCCAGGCACTGACAGCAAACTGCAGGACCACAGCTTCACATCCATTCCCCGGGGGCATGATTTAAACCCAGAAACCTGTCATCAGGAGGGAAGTGGAGAATGGCTCCAGGACTAGCTGAGAAGTGGTGGTGAAGGGTTTTTGTCTCCCTTTCAACCCTGTAAACCTAAGTGAACCCGATCTCTGAATGATTATTAAACACTTTACATTCAATGGCTGAAGGATAGTCTATTCATTAAATCAGCGATTCTTAGCAGAGCTATTTCTGCTAGAAGGTATTGTTGGGTGCTGGGAAGGAAGTGTCGATGGTGAGAAGGAAGTGGCTGTAGCAAGTTGGCAAAACTCCCAAGGAAGTTTAAAAAAAAAAAAAAAAACTTCTGTCAGTGTCATTGCCTGCAAAATGGATGCCGTTCTTTTTGAGATTAAGGAATCCAGTGAACGAACATAAGTCAATCACATTTACTATGGAAAACAATTACTCAATTCGGCGAAAGGAAGCATAACATCTACCGGAGTTCTTGCCTTCCATTCTGAAGGGGCCTGGAGAGGGGACGAGGTTTCTTTCTCATCTCAGATGGATCCTCTGCAGAATTCATGCTCATAAAGGTTAACCAGTTTCTCTTTATCTCTGTCATGAGTTATTAATATCTGGTATCAGTTATTTGCAAATTTTAAACTATTTTGCACAGCAGCGCCTAACACCGTGGTATCTCATCTAAAAGAGGATCTCTTGGTCTTCACAGCACACTTGGTGTGAGGTTTCATCGTGTTTATTTACACGATGTGTTTTCTTTCCATTTTTGTGGTTTTTATTTTTCCTCCACTTCACTTGGAATAACATCGTCTCCTATCTATCTGGGGATAAAAGATGATTACCTTTTTGTTCAGAATCCACTAAACTAATACACTTCTTCTGTTTGTTGCTAAGCAACCAAGCTGGGTTACCCGGAAGAAGCAGACTCCACTGTCAGTTACCTGCTCCTTTCTGATAATTGACCATCAGAGAGCTTGCCTGGTAGGAGGAAGAGCTCGTAGTCAAAAGACTTGAGAAATTTTTTTAAAAATTCAACCATCCAAAGGTTTGCCAAAGCATTCTATCCTAGATAAACAAATGATGGCAAACGCACCAAATAGGTTACTAATCATTAATAAAAGGAACAGTACACCACACACAGGAATTGGGATGAAACTCAGATGCATTAGAAAGAATCTCGACACAAAAGAGTCCATCCTACGCATTCCAGCTCATGTCTGTGAAACTCTAGAAAAGGCATATCAAATCTAAAGAAACAGAAAGTGAGCAAGGGCTGCCCAGGGTTGAGGATGGACACCATTAGAGACAGGGTGAAATGAACTTGCGATGGTGGAAATGTGCCATCATCTACACCTTTATTTTTATTTTATTTTTATGGATTTAGGGGGTACAAATGCATTTTAGTCACATGGATAGATTGCGTAGTGGTGAAGCCTGTGCTTTTAGGGTAACCATCACCTGAACGGTGTAAATTGTACCCAAAAGGTTATTTCTCATCCCTCACACCCCTCCCAACTTCCCACCTTTTGGAGTCTCCAATGTCTATTTTTCACTCTGTCTTTCCATGTGTACCTATCGTTTAATGGGAACATGCAGTATCTGACTCTCTGTTTCTGAGTTACTAAAAATATGGAACACATCACGAATATGCGTCATCCTTGCACAGTAGTCTTGCTAATCTTCCCTGTATCTCTACGATTTTAGTATATATGCTGCTGGAGGGAGCACCCCGTCATTTATATATTAATTGTGGCTGAGATTGTACAGATACAAATCAAAATGCCATTTAAATGGATGCCTTTCATTGTACATAAATTAATAAAGAAATGAAAGCTATTAGTGTTCATCACCGTTTATTGAATTTTGACTTAGTTGTGTTATTTTTAGGGTTAGGAAGTCTTTTCCTACTGAGAGTCACTATTTTACAGGGAAAGGAAATTCATGTCACATAAGTAAAATGCAACTTCATTTTTAAAGGAAGAATTTCATTTTTTGAAGGACATTTACTTGAGAAGTATTGTAATTGATATTTCTTCCTTGGTTTCTTTTTTCCTGTCATTTTAATTTCTATTAAGACTACACATTCTAATAATTTTGCATCCTACTTCTTGGAAGCAACTACTTTCAATTCTTTTCAGCTATTTCTTTTGGAATGAGTTTTACATTTCGAGTAAAATGTTTATACTGCTGCTTCTTGACTTTTCAGATTTTGCTGTCTTGGTTTCTAACTCTAGAAATTTAGTATATAATACTCTTTCTCACCCTCTCTCCTTCTCTCACCACACACACACACACACACACACACACACACACACACATAAACATACACACACTTCCCGGTTCCTTGTCTTCCCAATGTAGTTATACCATAATTTGGTTTAGATTTGGTGTTTACCTTCTTGTGACTGTGTAAATGCCATTTGTTGCTGATATGAGTAATAAACTACGAGTACTCTTCCTTCCCTGCACAGCTTTTTGTTTTCCCTGGAGTTAATAGGTGCCAGGTTTTGTTTTGTGCTATTTGTTTGCTCAAGGGTCACTGCACACCTACCATCCTGGGTCTTCCTCCACTATCATCCTGTTGACTTTATTCACCTCTCATGAGACTGACACAGCTGTGTACTGGATCACATGTCTTATGAAACTCCCTTTAAAGGGATAAATGACAGCTCTGCACAACTACATACAGGGACACTAAGACCAATAAAAAGACACAGGCTAGCATGAAGTAAGAGGTTTACGGTCTGATTTGCTGCTGAAGTCATGTCCTTATTCCACAGTGGAAAATTGCAAGAGCAAAGATATTCTTTATAGAGTGGACCCTAGCCACAGCATGAAGGTTTCATGTTGCATGAAAAGACTCTGGACTTAAGCCTTTCATGCAACTGGAATGTCCCCTAATATGTTTACCAGTCTTTCTCCCCTCATTCCTGCACACTGTAACCGAAGGAGAAACACTCTCCTGGTTACTGTAGACAGGAACATTCTGAGGTGCTCTGAGCAGACGGGACCTTAGGTGATCCTGGTGCCTTTGCATAGAAGAAGCTTTCTCATAAGATAGTTTAATCTAACATTATTTATAATGGGGAGTCACCAAAAACAACTGAAGTATCCGACAACAGAGGCGCAATTTCTAAAGGTTGACTTTTAAAATATATATATATACACACACACACACATATATGTGTGTGTGTGTGTGTATATATATGTGTGTGTGTGTGTATGTGTGTGTGTGTATATATATATATTTTGCACTTCACACACAATCTCTAAGCATCACAACAAACCTGCAAGGTAGATATTTGAAACTGAAGTGCAAAATGGGAAAGTGACTTTCCCAAAGCCATTTAGCAATGAAAGGATGTAAGTTTAATTCCAAAGCCAGTACTTGGTGCCCTGTATTATGCTGCAAGACAGGCAAGACAGACATCCTGTCCTGGGATTATGTTTTGGTCTCTTGAGCAACATTCAACAGATATGTCTTCATTTTTAGTAATCTGTGAAGCAAGAAATTGGGAACTCCTAAAGGCTTCACTAGCCGGGACTAAGCACTTCAACTAGGCAAAGGGGCAGATACTCAGAAAACCAGTGAAGGCAGCGGGGACACAAACAGCGTTTCCAGGGCTGTGTGTTAAAAAGGCAAACAATGCAAGTCTATTGGCAGAAGGCCAACGGCCCTGTCCAACCTCACAGCACAAGATTTTCAGAACTGCATGCCCTTGACCGATAGAAACCCTGCAAAATACATTTGAAGTATCACTATTTTGAAACTTGAGAGGACTGCAGAAAAATCCGCATGGCTTATATCCAAGAGAATTTTTGAGATACCACAGAAAATATAACAAGAGCTCAAATACATAGATTTTTCCATTAAAAAGTACAGTGTGTAGCAATTTGTGAATCTGAAAGAAAAAAAAAAAACAGCTGTTACTTTGGCTGCCATTGCCATAATCTTGTTTCCTAACTGGGGCTCGGTGGAAGAGATTAATCTTCAAAGGCGTACTTGGAAATCAATCTACACAGGAACAAAGACTAAAATCAGAGAAAACATGGAAGGGTTGGTAATTAGACTTCACTGTTTCTGAAGCAATTAGGCTGCAGAGAGCTATGCAAGCCATCCAAGCAACAGTTTGAAGGAGAATCCTCACTTTGTGCAAGATTAAAAGAAAAACAATACACAATCAGTGAGTCTTTGTCAACTTACCTATCTTAGCAGCAATAAGGCTGAAGTTAGGGTTTTACAGCTTGATCACAATTCTCAAAACAATTCACACTAAAATATAAACTCCTAAAAATGCATTCATATGCTATCCCTTCCTGGGCATTTATGTCAAGGCAAAGATGGAACATTCTCGTTGCAGAATTTCAGATACGAGAGAGTAGAGTCTGAATCACTGAGCCAGAAAGGACCCGAGAGATCACCTGTTCCAATTTCCTCATTTTATAGACACCTTGGGCATAAAGGTATAGGCAATTAGCAGGTATTAGAACTCAAATTTCCTGACTCCCCTTGCCAGTGTATCTCTTTCTATGGGAGGGGAGGTTCTGCCTCGAGGCAGAAAGGCCTATGGCATCACAGGACCAAGATAGAGTAAACCCTAAAATCACTTGGGGTTTTGGGGGGATGGGGTAGAGTTGAGACGGTTTGACAACCTCAGAGAGAAACTGAACACAGAAATTTTTCTGAAGGATGTTATCTTCCACCCGACCTTACAGGTGGTAAATAAGAAAGGCCATTTTGAAGCAAGACTTTGGCTTTAAGGACTGTTAACTGTGGGCATTAGAAAACCCTTCTTTATGGTCTTGGGACTCTTATACATTTTATATGTTAGAAAATAACTCAAAATTATTAGTACATAGATCATTGGAAGTGTTAATCATTTCTGCAATGTTTACTGTCTACATTATAAGTTTAAAAACTACATGTCCATTTTTTTGGTAAAGGCTCAATTTAATGTACAGATCTGTTAACAAAAATGCTGAGCTAAATCCTACACAGCCTCATAATTGCCTGTCTTTTCCTTTTTTTTTTTTCTTTTATATCCTTTTTTCTTAGGTGTGTACTATTACTGCTTGCAAAAACAAGGATCTACCACACAATTATTTCTAATTATTCTTGTGGGGGATTCAAAATTTTGAGAAAAAAAAAAGCAGTGAAAATTATGCATTCACTTGCAGAAAGATGTAATTTGGGGGAAGTTATGGGGAAAAGTGTCAGCAACACTATCTTGCCTGAAGCTTGAATAGTTTAAAGCAGAGAAATGTTGTCATGGTAGTAATCCAAGTAAAATTAGATTTCTACTTCTAACAACAAGATTGGATCCCAGGGAGAGGAGAGGCTGAGAGGCCTTAGTTCATAAACTCCACTTGGTATACCATATGAAATAGCTTTATATGCACCTTTGCTTTTGGCGAAGTTGGCATCCCTGACCTCTGACCCAGGCATGTTCACCGTGAGCCAGGCCTAAGAAAAGAGTAGAGAAAACAGAGACTCTGCTAAGTCTGGACACGGTGGCTCACGCCTGTAATCCCAGCACTTTGGGAGGCTGAGGCGGGCAGATCACTTGAGGTCAGGAGTTCAAGACCAGCCTGGTCAATATGGTGAAACCCCCATCTCCACTAAAATACAAAAATTAGCTAGGCGTGATGGTACGCACCTGTAATCCCAGCCACATGGGAGGCTGAGGCAGGAGAATCGCTTGAACCCAGGAGGTGGAAATTGCAGTGAGCTGAGATGGTGCCAGTGCACTCCAGCCTGGGTAACAGAGTGAGACTCCGTTTCAAGAAAAAAAAAAAAAAAAGCCTCTGATCAGCAACGTCTCCACCACACATCCCAACACTTAGCCAGCCCTCTGCATCAGGAAAGAGGGAGCAGCAGGGGAAACCCCAAGGGAAACAAAGACTAACTTTGTCTATTTGCCAGTTTGCGTTGGGCTCTGGTTACTGCTGAGAGACAGAGATAGCAAAACCTGCGTGAAAATATTAACTCCATGTTGGAAACTTGAAATGCTTAGTCAAGCCCACTTCAGTTCCATTTTCCCCTGCTTCTAAGGAGGAGAAAGAGCGGAGTGAGAGAAAAAGAGCAAGAAGGAGGATGCATAAGAGTTCCTGACATCCCCCTTCGTAAGCGGCCACTATGTGCCAAGAAAAAAGATGAATAAGACACAGCCTATTTACAGGAATATCATATCTGGTGAGCCAGATTCTCTCACAATATGTTGACCGTATCCCTGAGAACAAGGGACACAGAAGTGTCTTGCATAGTGCTTAGGACACAGTGTGTGCTCCAGAAGGGTTTGTTCAATCTCCACCCACATCTGAACATCTAGGACCTGCTCTGTGGAGGGAATGTGACTTTCACGGGAAAGGCGTGATGGTTACTTTCATGTGTCAACTTGCCTGGCTGTGGGGTGCCCAGGTTAAGCACTGTTTCTGGGTGTGTCTGTAAGAATGTTTCCAGATGAGATTAGCCTTTGAATGGGTGAACTGAGAAAAGCAGATGACCCTCCCCAGTGTAGGTGGGCCCCATTAAATCTATGGAGGGCCTCACTAGAACAAAAAGGCAGAGGAAGGAGTAATTTACCTCCTTTTTCCTGCCTCATTGCTTGAGCTGGGACACCTCATCTCCTCTTCTCCTTACTTTAGACTGGGATTCACACCACTGGCTCCCCTGCTTCTCCTGCCTTCAGACTTGAGATGGATTACACCATGGGCTTTCTGGGGTCTCCAGGTTGTAGATGGCAGATTACAAGGCTTCTTAGCCTCCCTGCTTATATGCGCATTATTGGATATTCCTTATAATCAATCAATCTACCTATTTCTACCTACCTACCTACCTATCTATCTATCTATCTATCTATCTATCTATCTATCTATCTACCTATCTATCTATCTATCTATCTGTCTATCTAATCTTTCTCTCTTTGTCTCTCTGTGTATCTAGCCAATTAGAAAGCTCTTGTAAGTTATTTCTCCCATGAGTGGGGTGGGATTGGAAGTCAGAGGGCAAGACAAGAGGCCTAGACTCTAAAGATAGATGGACAAGGAAGAAAAACAAACAAACAAACAAACAGAAACCCTGCAGTAGAGACTGTCATTTATTACCTAATATCCATCCATTCCCCCCTCCTTAAAGACCAAACTTCTTTTTACATGGGTGCCAAACATTACATTTCCTGGTCTCTCTTGCAGCTTGGCATGGCCGTGTGACTAAGCTGGGCTCAATATAATGTAAATAAAAATGTTGAGTGGGACTCTTCCAGGAAGTCTGATTGAAAGGCATAGATTGTCAGGAAGAGTCTGTTTTGCATTTCTGCTTTTCCTCTTTCTCTTTCCTACCTTAATGTGACAGCTGGACCTCCAGCAGCTATTTTGAACCTTGAGGTGGCCTGGGAAACAAAAGCCATCCATGCACTGAAAATGTCAGAGTGGAAAGATCAGAGCATGGATTTGTAAGGACCACCTTGCTAGCCAGTACTACGGTGACATGACAGAGAAGTGAACCTCTACCTTGCCTAACCAACTGGTTGCTTTGTGGTTTTCTGTTATGTGTGACCAAATCTAATTTTAACTAACCCAGAAATCTGCTCTCTGTTGCCCTCTAACTGAATGTCAATGGCTTCCCATCTATAGTTATTTACATGAAGTATGATGACAGATTTTATATTATGAAATGAGCAAGAACAATGTCGTTTTAAACTTCCCTTGATAAAAAAAAAAAATGCTCATTTCTCTTTACTCACACCCTTTGTGATTTGCCACTCAGATTTCCAAGAAAGGGAAATTAGTCAACCTGCTTTCTATGTACCAGAGCTTTCTTCAATCCCTGCTGGCCATGAGGGACATGGAATCGCACATACATAAAATGGGAACAGCCCTGCCTCTAAATTATTCCCCAACTAGTTCTGGAAGTCCCAAGAGGAGGGTCACACGGGTCCTGACACCATCCTTCTCCCTAACGACACTGCTCCCCTTGCTCTTTGACTCCCTGACCCTATCTAAAAGGAGAAAGTCCTGCTTCTGGAAATCATGAGGTTCAGGCTGCCTCCCAGCTCACAGGCTCACCACACTCCAGTGGGCTCCAAATGCATCCTTTACAGCTTCCCAGACACCCAGTCACCCATTTGCCCCAACAAGAACATCCCGCGCTTTCAACATCTAATTAGATGTATAGCAATTTTACTGAAAAATTCTTTAAATATCTGTTTTTCCATCACGAATGCCTTTCCCAGAACCTAAGCTGGATCGTAAGACCCCATTGAAGAGGTTTATATCTTGTTATTCTTTGCATTCCTGGCACCCAGCATAGTGCTTGACACGTGGAAGGGATTTATTAAAGTTTATGTACGAACGACGGCTCTAGCGGATAACACAAATACTCACATTTATTTTCTCTTCTAACCCTAAACAATCATCCTGGCACCAGTGAGCCCCAGCTCTTGTCCTTTAAGAGAAATTCTTTCCTGCACACTCTTACTTAGTTCTGAAGAGCAAAAGGATTTATCTCATGTTGTCAAGTTGTGACTCCTCACCTCACACAGCACTGGATGTCTTAGAGGGGCTGAGGGAGAAGAGATGGTCTTTTGCGTCTATGTCCTTGGTATGCTCTGTCATCCCATTGTTTCCTGCTCCTCTAGGTCCCCACCAATGGGTACCATATCACAAATATAGAGGTCCGCATTTAACTTGGGAAGTGCAAGCCTAACATGCCACAAAATTCTCAACTTCCAACTTCTCTCTACCCCTCCACTCCCAAATTGCTCTACTAATGGAGAAAAGGAAGAGGCTCAGTGAACTATGAGCATCATGATCATCATTTGGGATTTTGCAGATATAGGATAAGAAGACAGCTTTTAGGCGCTCGGGCTGAACTCTCTGGTGGGACATCGTTTAGGGGATGGTGTGGGAGACTCAGTCTCTTCCAATCGCCTGGTTGGAGAGCTCAAGAGCTCCTGAATTCGGATGCAGGAGCAAGGTGGGGGGCCTGTTGCAAACTTCCTGCTGCGAACAACCACTGCACTGTCCACACACAAGAGGCAAGGGTGTCGTCCCATTAGCAAGCTACCCGTAAGTTCTTACTACAGGAAGGCGGGATTCAATGGGCCGCTGTGCAGGACAGTCTGGGAGGCTGGGTGGAGATCCTGCCACACGGCAGGGCGACAGGAGCAACAGCAAGGAGAGAAGCTGACTCAGGAAGGGCCCCTCCCACCAAACTCTCCAAACTGCCTTGGAGAGCTTCTCTGCATGGCAGCACTCTCAATCTCCCTAAATCACAATGGGGAGTGAATCTGTCTTGTTTCCTCATTATATACTGGGGACCTAGCACAATGTCTGGCATATGTTAGGAACGCAATAAATATTTGTTGAGCAGATAAATGAACGCACACACAATGAAACTGCTGATCTGTGGCTTTAAAGCAAATCTCAGGGCACATTGCAAGGAGTTGATGCAGAGCAGACGCAGCAGAAGCAGCTTTGGTGTATAAATTAGCATGTGCTTATTTAGAAGGACCCAAGGATTTTGATAAGCTGGAGAAGAAATCTATAATACAGCATTAACCTGTACTTCCCCGCCAGCCAGAGATTATAAACTTGTATAGCTCAGGCACAGCCCCCAGGGACTTTCAGAAACTCTTTTCTCTCTTTCCTTGCAAGCCAGCTCCTTGTTGTAGCAAAGTGGATTGGCAGTTGAGACGCCCAGCTTCAGGTCTCACTCAGGCTGGCATTTTGTGTGCATGCGAGTGAGTGTGTGGGTTGGCTTTGGGCAAATGACTTAATCTCCCTACATCGCAGAGATGGAGATCATGAAGATAATTTCTGCTGGACTAAATTCACAAGTTTGAGTCAATATCAAACCGAGGAACTGGTCTGAAACACACTTCTAAGCCCCCAAAGTCCAAAAGGCACGTGTTCTTTCCTTTCTTTTAAAGCTTTTTCTGGGTTTTCGTCCTTTTTGCATTCCTTAACTCATATCTTTTTCTTTATTTTTCCCCAACGTTCTTCTTTATCTTTCTTTGTTATATTTGCATGGATTTGTACACTTTTTTAAAAATGCTGGAAATCCCTTCTGAACCATGAGATCCTTTTTGTTGTTTCTTCCATAAAACGGAGCAAAAGATTGCACAAAATTTATGCTCGGTAGATTTGGTGGCACTGAGCAGGGCCCTGCGATCTCAGCTGGAGGCACGAGCCTGGGGCGTGAGGGTAAAGATAGGCTGCTTGCCTGAGCTCAGGGGCCTCAGCACGCCAACAGCGGTCAGTGATCTTCCCCAGACTTCACGGCTTTGAAACAGTCGTGTTCTTAGCTCCATTAGGAAGCTCCTCGTAAAATGTATGCCAAGAAATTTGCCTTATTTTCCCATTCCTCCAGTTTCCTCCTCAGCAGACATTACTTAAAGAACAACAACTTGCAACCTCTATGGGAACTTCTGTACAAAGAGGAAAGAGGCTAAAACTGTGGATCGAACCATGTCAGAGTAGGACAACATAAACACAAGGTCAAAGAAGGAAAGCGGCTTCGGCTTCCCTCGGGACACGGAGTTCCATGTTGATTAAAGATTAAACAACACTCAGAATTCTGCGAAGGTTTTATCCGGCTCAGTGCAGCGATTCAGCCTCCCTCTGAATGGAGAGGCTGAGAAACCCTCCCTCTCCCGCCGTCCAGCATTTGATGTTCCCCAGAACAATGATGAATAATGAGTCCACCAAACATCATATCATTTAACCTTCAAAAAAGACACGTCAGTACTCTCATTAAGGGCATTTGACCCAGAGAGAAACAGGCTGAGAGAGGATTAACCGGGTGTAGAAGGTCACCCACCAGCAGTGGCAGAGCTGGAATTCTAACTAGGTTTTCTGGTTCATTTTCATTTTCTTTGTAGTTAATTTATAAATGTACTTTGGCTTTATCCTTGTTGACATACCACAGGAATAGACGTTTATGCTGCTCACATTTCAGTAACATTCTGATTTAAACGATGTAAATCAAAAGTGGGACCTGTAAGCATGTTTCTTTTTTTCTTTTTTTCTTTTTTTCCTTTTTTTTTTGAGACGCAGTCTTGCTCTGTCACCCGGGCTTGAGTGCAGTGGCGCGATCTCGGCTCACTGCAACCTCCACGTCCCAGGTTCAAGCAATTCTCCTGCCTCAGCCTCCCAAGTAGCTGGGATTACAGATGTGTGTGCCACCACACCCGGCTAATTTTTGTATTTTTCTTTTTTTTTTTTTGAGATGGAGTCTTGCTTTGCCACCTGGGTTTGAATGCAGTGGTGTGATCTCAGCTCACTGCAACCTCCACCTCCCAGGTTCAAGCAATTTTCCTGCCTCAGCCTCCCAAGTAGCAAGGATTACAGATGCCTGCCACCACACCCGGCTAATTTTTGTTTTTTGGGTTTTTTTTGTAGATATGGGGTTTCACCATGTTGGTCAGGCTGGTCTTGAACTCCCGACCTCAGGTGATTTGCCTCCCAAAGTGCTGGGATTACAGACGTGAGCCACTGCGCCCAGCCAGCATGTTTTCTTATAAAGCTGCCTTGGTTGATCCCCCTAAACGTTCACATCCAATGTCACGGGATCGAGGGTGATTTGGGGTGCTCGGCACATGATATCCTGTAGTTCCACACCTCTGCCTGGTCTACACTGAAGTCCTTGTGTATAAATTCAATAATGAACACCAAGGTTCCTTACTAATAGAAAGTCAGTTTTTACAAGCTATAAGTTTTGATGACATTGATAGTGATGTTAGGAACAGAATGGGTTTCAACATCCTGTTTTCCAATCATAAATGAAATTCATTGTAGAAACTTCAGCAAATACAGACTATAACCCCCAAATCCCTTATAACTGAGGCAAACCAGAGCTTCTGGAGTACTGGGAGGCTCACGTGACTTTCTTTTCCAGCCTTTTTTTCTAAGTGCATCACTGGCTTCACGCTTTGTAGTCCAGGCTGTGCCACTTTGATCACTTAATATCATACTGTGGTTTTCCCCACATCAATAACAATGATACAAAGACAGTTTTACACTTTTCAGCATGCCATGACTTGCTGTGAGGTATTGAAATGTCGTAAATAACCATGTCTCTTTTGCTTGGCACACGCTCCCAAAGTAGGATGACTGGGATAGAGGGAAAGGACATCTTTCAGGCTTGTTATGCAGTATGTTGTGGACTCTTGTTGTGGGGTCCTAGGTCTGTCCAGTGTTTTGGGGTTCACCCCTGTGACCCTCTATGGGTTTCCATGCCCCTAGGCTGCCCCAGCACCATGTCCATCATCATTTCTGGGGTCCCCTCACCTCAGAGAGCCTGCTTCCTATGACTGCGTGGGCCAGCTGGAGAAGCATGTCCCAAGATACTTCAAGTTCTTGTGTCCCTGCCCTCTAAGCACGGGCCTGAGTGCTCCTGGGGCCTAAGGGCCTCTACCCACCGCCCTCTGGGGCCCACTGTCTGCACTCTCAGGCCTGTGGGGCTCCCCCTCCCGTGCACCTGTCTCTGCCTAGCAGGTGGACACCAACATCCATGTCCCCACCTGAGAATCGGCAGCCATCTTGCCAGCCCTTCTGGCTGTGGGGCCTTCCAGTACCTCGACGCCTAAGTACGGAGTTCCTGTTTGCTTTCCTGTCTCGGTGGTGGGGAAAGAAGGGGAACTGTTCCTTGAAAGCCCCAAACACTAGAAAATTGGTCTGCAAGGTTATGTGAGTTTGACCTAGATGTGGGATGTTTGCAAGTGTGTTTCCACATTCCTAAGGTGCTACTGGTTTCACTTTGTATTAGGATGAGGGGAACTCCAGGGGTGGCATTGGTGGGGGCAATGGGGAGTGCTATTTGTCGAGTTTCCCTTTGATCAGGTGATGAAGAATGGGTGTCGTGAGAACGGCGGAACTTGGCCTCTTTAGGATTCCAGCAGAGGGACGCCTGGATCTGGAAGCCAACTCCTTGTCAAGGGTCTTGAATCCACCAGCTGGTCTGTGATGTGAATGGAGACGCTGATGTTGCCAGGAAGTTTTTCTACAAAGGACCATGTGGTCCTTGGGTCAGGCCTAAATGGAGGGAGATGAGTTCCTTTTAGCGATGAGAGCCTCCCAGTTAGGCCAGGATGAATAGATCTGATTGCCTTTGTTGTCGTGAGCGTCCGAATCTCTTGTTCTGAGTCTTGTGATTTTCTAGGTCAATAATATTATTTCCCAAGTTGTGAATAAAATCCAGCCTTTTAAAAATAGGACCGAATGCCAGTGGCTTAATAGACACTGTTCTTAACTCTGATTACCAAATCCATCTGAGAGGGTCTTTTGGAATGAGAAGAGAGAAGCCAAGAAGTGATTTTACTCTATGGAGGCGGAAAAAGTGACAACTTCTTGATCAGAGGTAATGCATGTCTTTTTAAGATGGAGAGTAACTTTGTCATGTCTGGAATGGAAGAAAACTCTGTCTTGTTCTTTCTTCCTAAGTGGAGGAAGACAAAACTGGAGTCACTGCACTGGAAGCAAGGCCTGGTAATGGGGACAAAGAACCAGGCTATAAATACTTGGGCTGACAGAGCAGCAGATGGTTGGGTTGGAAGTGGATTTCTGGGCGGGAAATTTGCTAAGTGGTGTTGGCATATGTTTCTTCAAGTCTTTGACCTGCTTGTTTCTCAAAAGACTCTATTAAATGCTCAGAAAGTAAATTGAAGAAGTTGTGACAGCAAAGGAAAGTTGAAAAGGAAGGAAAAAGATTCACCGAGGCTTGTGCCTCCGTCTCCTCTTTGTGATACATATGCGTGGCAAGTCATCATTTTATTCATTCACAAAAATACCAAAGCACCACCTCAAACTTCCCAGGCCTCTTTCCCCTGGTCACCACTCTCAGCGGATTGCAAACAGAAAATGGAGAGGGCAGTTGGCTCCAGGCCTGTGGAAGCAGAGTTGGTTTAACCCCATAGAAACTTCCTCTTGAAGAAAATCAAATGCTGCATGTTCTTACTTATAAGTGGGAGCTAAACAGTGGACATACATGGCCATAAAGATGGGAGCAATAGACACAGGAGACTCCCAAAGGGGAGAGGGAGGGAGGCTGGCAAGGGCTGGACAAATTGCCTACCAGGTACTATGCTCACTATTAGGGTGATTGGTTCACTAAAAGCCCGGACCCCAGCAATACAGAAATACACCCATGTAATCCACCTGCATGTGTATGCCCTGAATCTAGAAGAAGAAGAAAGAAGAAGGAGAAGGAGAGAAAGAACGAGAAGGAGAGGAAGAAGAAGAAGAAGCAGCAGCAGCAGCAGCAGCAGCAGAAGAAGAAGAGGAGGAGGAGGAGGAGGAGGAAGAAAGAAGAAAGAAAGAAGAAAGAAGAAGGAGAAGGAGAAGGAGAAGAAGAAGAAGAAGAAGAAGAGGAAGAGGAGGAAGAGGAGGAAGAGGAGGAAGAGGAGGAAGAGGAGGAAGAAGAAGAAGAGGAAGAAGAAGAGGAGGAAGAAGGGGAGGAAGAAGAGGAAGAGGAAGAGGAAGAAGAAGAAGAAGAAGAAGAAGAAGAAGAAGAAGAAGAAGAAGAAGAAGAAGAGAGAGGAGGAGGAGGAGGAGGAGGAGGAGGAGGAGGAAGAAGAAGGAAGAAGAAAAGAAGAAGAAAAGAAGAAGAGGAGAAAGAAGAAGAAGAAGAAACTCCCTGTTGACTCCTGCCCTGGAACCGTGACCATCCACATGCATAGCCATTGTGCAGCCCTGCTGGTAAGAACAGCAGCTCAACTCAGAACTGTTTATTTCATAAAGTCATGCTGGCTGGGCACAGTGGCTCACATCTATAATCCCAAGCGCTTTGGGAGTCCAACGAGGGAGGATAGCTTGAGGTCAGGAGTTCGAGACCAGCCTGGGCAACATAGTGAGACTCCCATCTCCACTAAAATTTTAAAAATTAGCTAGACATGGTGGCATGTACCTGTAATCCTAGCTGCTCAGGAGGGGGAAGTAGGAGGACAGCTTGAGCCCAGGAGTTTGAAGATGCAGTGAGTTATGATCGTACCACTATACTCCAGCCTGGGAGACAGAACAAGACCCTGTCAATAAAAATAAAATTATATCATTATAATAAACAAGTTATAAAATTTTTAAAATAAAAATATATAGATATAAAATAGAAATATAAAACATTTAAAATATAAATATAAATTATAAAAATATAATTATAAAATTTATAATTAGTTTTAAATTATAAATTCAGTGGATACATTAAATAAGTAAATAATTTTTTTAAAGTAATGCATCTCCAAAGCGTGATTTCAGTTTTGCTAATGTTGGACCAAGATTTCAGCTTCTGCTTGGCTCGAATCCATATTTTCTCTGAGAAGTTACCCATTAGCTTCATTTATGATGTGCCCTTGGTTCACAATGTTCTAAATTCCTCCTCCAGGGCACACAGTAAGGAGCTCCTAGCATGAGCAAGAACAAGCTCCCGCACCATAGTTCAGCACTGCTTGTAGACCTCTCACTAGAGGGTGAATTCTTTAATGGCAGGAGTCACATTATCTCTTAAATTTTTTTTTTTTTTTTTTTTGAGATGGAGTCTCACTCTGTTGTCCAGGCTGGAGTGCAGTGGTGCAATCTCGCCTCACTGCACCCTCCACTTCCCGGGTTCAAGTGATTCTCCCTGCCTCAGCCTCCCAACTAGCTGGGATTACAGGTGCAGGCTGCCATGTCTGGCTAATTTATTTTTAGTGGAGGCAGGGTTTCACCGTGTTAGCCGGGATGATCTCGATCTCCTGACCTCATGATCCACCCGCCTCAGCCTCCCGAAGTGCTGGGATTACAGGCGTGAGCCGCCGTGCCCGGCCGGTCTCTTAATTTTTTAATGCCCCAGAGCGGCCAGCACGGTGCCCTGCACCTTAGGAAATGTGAAAACTGCTAGTCCGTACATGGGCAGAACACACGCTCTCACCTCTCTACTGGAAGAAAGCCTCTGGCTAGGCAATGGGCTGCAGGCGCTACCTGTGCCTGCAGGATAGGCCCATGAATCCAGGTACAGAGGAGCCGCCTGCGGAGCCAGTGTCCCGCCTCTCCCTACGGTGCAGCAGGAGAACTCTCATGAAACGCGTGCAGAATGGAAATAAAAATCGACCGGGTACGGTGGCTCACGCCTGTAATCTCAGCACTTTGGGAAGCCGAGGCTGGTGGATCACTTGAGGTCAGGAGTTCGAGACCAGCCTGGCCAACATGGTGAAACCTGTCTCTACTAAAAATACAAAAATTAGCTGGGCGTGATGGTGGGCAACTGTAGTCTCAGCCACTCGGGAGGCTGAGGCGGGAGAATCACTTGAAACCTAGGAGGCAGAGCTTGCAGTGAGCGGAGATGGTACCACTGTACTCCAGCCTGGGTGACAGAGCGAGACTCCATCTCAAAAAAAAAAAAAAAGAATCGTCCCACTGCAGATCAGAATCCTGGCTGCCTGAGAGGTAGCTTAGGGTCGCTGCAGTCCACAAGGGTCAAGTTCTGGATGAAGAATGGGGTGGAGGAGGTGGACTGGAGTGGCACCTGCATCTCCTTCCAGCTGGGCGCTGCCCACAGTGACCGTTTGCCTCACTCTAGAGGCACAGGCCTCTGTGGAGCTGTGCTGGTGGACGGCCAGTGGTGTGCAGCTTCCTCAGCTGCACCTCTGCATCCCTCATAGCAATGTCCCAGCCTTCCCAGGCAGCTGCTGCTTGCCACCATCCCAGCACTGTGGCACTGTCCCAATTCAGTGCTCCCACAGCTCAGGGGACTTGCGTCTTCTGACCACTTCATAGCTGACTGTCACCTTCAACTCTTGATAAAGCAGCAGTTTCTATATCCTCCACCGTCTTACCCACCAGCTATGATTTTCCGTGGTCTCACCTCAATTCCTGAGGAATCAACTATATAATGTGATTGAAGACGGGTCCCTCCTATCTAAAGGTGATGCTTGGACCTTGTCAACGGTAGCCAGAATGATGTCTTGAAAATACACAAATCACAGTGTTGGCTCTTGCCCCTGCCCAAACCATGTGGGAGAACATGTTTGAATCCTGCTACTCCTTACTCTGACCCCAAAGACTAAGGAAGCTTTCCTCTGTGGCTTGTTTGTATGTCATAGAGTCTAAGACTTGGGCGGGAGATGTAGAAACTGCAAGACCTGGCCATTTGAGACATTTGTTTAAGCTGCCAAATAGAAAATGCAAGTCCAAACTGTGTGCTTTTTCCTGCAAAGGAAGCTCCCAGGCAGGTTTTCCAGGGCTAACTTTTTGTTAGACTACTGTTTTAAAACCTTTAGTGTATGCAAATTCTGGAGTTATTTTCCTTAATTATACACTGTCTCTGGCTCCTGACATTTCAACAATCCAAACTTCAGATTCACTTTTGTTTGTTTTCTAAAAAATATCCTATAGCTTCACCAAAAACTCAGTCCTCTGGGTCTTCTTGGCTTCTAGCCCTTAGTGACTCTCCTATATCCTCATTACCCACCCCATGAACTTCGCAGAAGAATGCCTCCCAACTCTTAAGGGAATCCTTTTCTCCCCTTTCCTCTCTTCTTCTTGTCTGTACCAGATGTCCATTTCAAATCACCCCCAGGCTGTGTTTATTTTCTCAAATAGGCATCACTCATCTGACCATCCCAAATAGGTTCATTTTTCTTTGCATTATCCTTACAATGACAACCAGTTTAAATCCCCAGGAAGAAGGGACGTCTGAGGTGTTATCCTTCCCTAAGTGACGGAGAGCTTACAAGGCATCTGCTACTCTAGGAGCCTCATCATCAAACTCTTCCTCTGTGATCATCACACAGTTTCATAGAACAGATCCTGCAGGAGGAAGATTTAGCTCAGCAATATGCCTTTCAACTCACAAAGAAGAGCTACAGAGAAGGAGAGGCTGTGCCTAGCGGGGGAAATGATGTGTCCTAAGGCCTGGGGTCCACGACGGAGCCTGGAATCAGGACATGGACCATGAAAGGTTTGCAGACCATGGGAAAGGGAATGGTTCCTGTCCTAAGGGCAACATAAAGCCACTGGAGTATTTTAAGCAAGGAAACGGCGTGACCACCTCTGTATTTCATGAAGGTCCTGCTGGCCAACGTGGTCATGGAGAGATGGGAGGAAAGCCGGGGTGTTGAGGGGAGACCAGGAGTCTTGCTTGCATGGAGCGAAGAGCAGTGGATCTGGGGACAAGATAATGGATTAAAACATGGTCCAGAGATAGAACAGACAGGCTTGATGGTCAATTGGATGAGGGAGCTGAAGTGGACATGGAAACCATGAGTGATATCCAGGTCTCTGGCTTGGGAAGATTAATTGGTGGTGCCATTTGCTGAGATATGGAACATGAAAAGAAGGGCAGGTTTGGGGAAGAGAAGGGATGAGTAGATATTGCACTTTTGCAGTTGAGGGTCTGTGGGATATCCCACCAGAATGAGCCGGTCAGCAGCTGGAGTGAGTGTGTGGGGTTCATGAGAGAGCTGGGATGGTCCCTGAAGCTCTGGTATTAATGAGTTCTGAGAGTGTGTGGGATGAAAAGAGTTACTTATTAATAGATAGGCCCTAAAGGAGGTCAATATTTAACAGATGGACAGAGAGGCAGGAACGTCTGCGTGGGTTACCAAACGTGAGCATCTGGGGGACTTAGGGGGCTAAAATCCCACGCAGGGGTATTATCTCTGAAATCAAGGAAAAATTATGTTTTGACAAGAAAAGTAAGTTTAACAAATATGACTAAGAGGAAAGGTAAGACAAGGACTGAAAGTGATGAAGTGGTCATTTATAACCTGAACAAGAGGCCGGGTGTGGTGGCTCACGCCTGTAATCCCAGCACTTTGGGAGGTGGAGGCAGGAGGATCACCTGAGGTCAAGAGCTTGAGACCAGCTTGGCCAACGTGGTGAAACTCTGACTCTACTAAAAATACAAAAATTAGCCGGGTTTGGTACCATGCACCTGTAATCCCAGCTACTCGGGAGGCTGAGGCAAGAGCATCTCTTGAACTTAGGATGCAGAGGTTGCAGTGAGCTGAGGCTGTGCCACTGCACTCCAGCCTGGGCAACAGAGTGAGACTCCATCTCAAAACAAACAAACAAACAAAATAATAATAACCTGGGCAAGAGAAGTTTCAGTGAGGTGGAGGGGCGTATGTTGGGGGATTTGAGGTGGGGGCCGGATTGTGGCAGACTGAGAAGGATGTAGCAGGAAGAGTCCATGCAAATTGTGACTTCACAGTGGAGCAGAGACTCCAGAAAGTCGACAGAAGATGCGGCTGGGTTGAGGAAGATTAAAAAAAAAAAAAAAAAAGAGGCTGGGCCTGATGGCTCATGCCTGTAATCCTAGCACTTTGAGAGGCTGAGGTGGGAAGATCCTTTAAGCACAGGAGTTCGAGATGAGCCTGGGCAACATGGTGAAACCCCATCTCTACAAAAAATACAAAAATTAGCCTGGCATGGTGGTGCACGCCTGTGGTCCCAGCTACTCGGGAGGCTGAGGCAGGAGGATTGCTTGAGCCAAGGAGTTTAAGGCTGCAGTGAGCCGAGATGGTGCCACTGCACTCCAGTCTGGGCTACAGAGTGAGACCCTGCCTCAAAAAAAAAAAAAAAAGGAACATTTTAACTTGAACATTTTAAAAGATAATGGAAAGATGCTGGGAGAGGAAAGATGTGAAGTTCAAAAGAGAGGCCCTTCCCAATGAGACAGGAGGTACAGGCAGACGGCTTCCTCAGAGGGGGCAGGACACTTTGTCTGTCGTCGCAGAAAGGAAGAAGGAAATAGGAGGGATGCAGCTGCAAGGCCGGGTGTTGTTCCATGGCAGGAAGTCGAGGGAGTCTCGGGACCTTTATTTCCTCTGGAAAATAGAAATCAAGACAGTCACCTAAGAGCAGGGAGGCTGGGGCATGGCTGGAGGCCCGTGGAGGGAAGGAGAGGCCCATGGTGTAGCTGGAGGCCCGTGGAAGGGAGGAGAGGCCCATGGTGTAGCTGGAGGCCCGTGGAGGGGAGGAGAGGCCCATGGTGTAGCTGGAGGCCCGTGGAGGGGAGGAGAGGCCCATGGTGTAGCTGGAGGCCTGTGGAGGGAGAGAGAGGCCCAGGAATGTGGCTGGAGCCCTGTGGAGGGGAGGAGAGGACGGGGTGTGGCTGGAGCCCTGTGGAGGGGAGGAGGGGACGGGGCGTAGCTGGAGGCCTGTGGAGGGGAGGAGGGGACGGGGCGTGGCTGGAGGCCTGTGGAGGGGAGGAGGGGACGGGGCGTGGCTGGAGGCCTGTGGAGGGGAGGAGAGGACCGGGGCGTGGCTGGAGCCCTGTGGAGGGGAGGAGAGGACCGGGGCGTGGCTGGAGCCCTGTGGAGGGGAGGAGGGGAGGAGGGGACGGGGTGTGGCTGGAGGCCTGTGGAGGGGAGGAGAGGACCGGGGCGTGGCTGGAGCCCTGTGGAGGGGAGGAGGGGACGGGGTGTAGCTGGAGGCCTGTGGAGGGGAGGAGAGGACCGGGGCGTGGCTGGAGCCCTGTGGAGGAGAGGAGGGGACGGGGTGTAGCTGGAGGCCTGTGGAGGGGAGGAGGGGACTGGGGCATCGCTGGAGCCCTGTGGAGGGAGAAAGAGGCCCGGGGCATGGCCAGGGCCCCGTGGAGAGGAACAGAGGCTGGGACATGGCTGTAGGCCTGTGGAGGGAGTGAGAGCTGAGCGTGGATGCCGGCACTGAGGAGGAAGCCTCCACCCGACCGCACAGCCAGGCTCTTCTGCAGCCCTTAGCGCTCCAGGCAGGAGCAGGTAGAAAGAGGGCTCTACCATGGGGTCCTGTGTGACAGGAAAAGAAAAGGCCAGGGAGAGGCCCAGAGGGTAGTGGAAGTGGCTGATGATGGAAGCTATGCTGGAAATGGAAGGAAACTGGGAGAGGAAGGAACTCAGAAATAAGAAGAAAGCAAAGGTCTCAGAAGCTGGCAGGTCCCACTGAAGCTGAAGAACCAACTGTGGAACCTGGCGAGAGTTCAGGCAATAAGATCCAAGGGAAGAGACGACGATCAGAAAAATGCACGTGAGAGTGGAGGGAGAGAGGGAGTAAAGGAAACTGAGTGCCCAGAGGTGCACACTGTCATGTCATGTGAGTTATTGGCCTTCATTTTGGATTTGCACTTCTCCATGGCCAAGGGGTTTAAGTGGTTGAAATGTCTAGCCAACCACGACAAAATGCACAAGTTACTGCAGAAGAGAGGCTTATTTTTCTGGTCCTGGAGTTAAAGACTTTCTGCCGCAGCCTCCCAGTGAGAGATGCCAGGCCCCTTGGTGGACAGGGTCCCATCCACACTGCAACATGAAAGTCATAGCCAGGTGGTTTTTAAACCAATCTTTAAGCTCCTCTATGTAGTTTAATCCAGAGAAAACAATTCCTTTGAATTGACTTTCATTCGCTTTTTACCGACGGGCAAACAGGCTCAGAGACATTAAAAACTTGGCAGGCTGGTGAACGGAAGCTTGAGAGTTAAACACCGACCTTGTGCCCACAGGTTTACAGCTCTGACCATTACTGCTGCCCTCAAGGCATTCAATCAATGATTAGTTCACCCTCTATATTTTTATGATTATTATTTAAAAATAGACCTTTTTAGAGCAGCTTTATAGTCACAGCAAAATTGAGAAGAGGGTACAGAGATTTTCCCTATACCTCCTCCCTCCACACATGCACAGCCTCCTCCAACTATCAACGTCCCTACCAGTGTGGCATATTTATTACAGTCAATGAACCTACACTGGCACATCACCATCACCCAAAGGCCACAGTTTGCACTAGGATTCACTCTTGGTGTTGTACATCCTATGGGTTTGGACAAATGTCTAAGGACATGTATCCCCCATTACAGTATCACACACAGTAGTTTCACTGCCCTAAAAATCCTCTGCCTATTCATCACTCCTCCTCACCAATTGATGTGGTTTGGCTATGTCCCCACCCAAATCTCACCTTGAATTGCAATAATCCCCATGCATCAAGGGCAGGCCTGGTGGAGATAATTGAATCATGGGGGCAGTTTCCCCAACACTCTTCTCATGGTAGTGAACAAGTCTCACGAGATCTGATGGTTTTATAAATGGGAGTTCCCCTGCACAAGCTCTCTCTCTCTCTTGCCTGCCACCATGTAAGACATGACTTTGCTCCTCCTTTGCCTTCCACCATGATGGTGAGGCCTCCCCAGCCATGTGGAACCATGAGTCTATTAAACCTCTTTCCTTTATAAATTACCCAGTCTCAGGTATGTCTTTATTAGCAGCATGAGAACAGATCAATACACCAACTCCTGGCAACCCCTGATCTTTTTACTGTCTGCATAGTTTTGCCTTTTCCAGAATGTCATATAGTTGGATTCATACGGTATATAGCTTTTTCAGATGAGCTTCTTTGACTTAGTAATATGTACTTAAGTTTCTCCCATGTCTATTCATGGCTTGATAGTTCATTCCTTTTTTAGTGCTGAATCATATTCCACTGTCTGGATGTTCCACAGTTTATTTATCCACGCACTTACAGAAGGACATATTGATTGCTTCCAAGTTTTGGCAATTATGAATAAAGCTGCCATAAACATTGGTGGGCACGGTTTTGTATAGACATAGGTTTTCAACTCCTTGGGGTAAATAGTGTAAGAGTTGAAGAAAGAAGAAAGAAACACGAAAAGCAGCTCAATAGTCAAAACAGCTTTATTTTGGAGGATAAACCTGAGAAGGGCTTCTGCCGATTTCAGTTAGGAGCGCTCTCTCTTACAGACTAAGGGTATTTAAGGGTTTTAGGGAGGGGGAGCTTATCACAGGCTCAGAATGTTTCTGTGTGAAGGAGAGCTTTATTGTGTGTTTGGAATGTCTCTGGTTGGAGTGGGGGTTATCTCAGGGTTGGCATGTTTCTGGTCAGAGTGGGGGTTATCTCAGGGTTGGCATGTTTCTGGTCAGAGTGGGGGTTATCTCAGGGTTGGCATGTTTCTAGTCAGAGGTGGGTTTATCTAAGGGTTGGAATATTTCTGGTCATGCTGACATTAGCCATTAAGCTGATGTTTTGGGGCTGGATTTTGGGGAACTTAAAATGGCAGTGTTTGTCCAAGATGGCAATGCTCCTGCTCTGTCAAATAGGAAGGGGCACAGTTGCTGGATCCCATGGTAAGCATATGTTTAGCTTGGTGAGAAACTGCCAAACTGTCTTCAAAGTGGCTGCGCCATTTTGCATTCCCAGCAGCAGTGAATGAGAGTTCCTGTTGCTCCACCTCCTCACCAGCATTTTATGTTGTCAGTGCTCTGGATTTTGGCCATTCTAACAGGTGTAATAGGTGTGTAGTGGGAACTCACTGTTGTTTAATATGTATTTCCATGATGATATATGAGGAGGAGCATCTTTTCATATGTTTCTTTGCTATCTGTGTGCTTTCTTTGGTGAGGTGTCTGTTCAGATATTTTGTCCATTTTTAACCAGATTTTTTATTCTCTTATTGTTGAATTATAAGAATTCTTTGTATATTTTGGATAATGATTCTTTATTAGATGTGACTTTTGCAATGTTTTCTCCCAGTCTGTGGCTTGTCTTCTCATTCTTTTGACAGCGTCTTTCTCAAAGTACAAGTTTTTAGTTTTAAGGAAATTCAGCTTCTCAGTTACTTCTTTCATAGATCATGCCTTTGATGTTGTATCTAAAATGTCATCACCAAACCCAAGGTCATCTAGATTTTCTCCTATTTTTTATGGTTTTGCTTTTACATTTAGGGCCTATGATCCATTGTGAATTACTTTTATGCAGGATGTATGGTCTGTGTCTAGATTCTTTTTCTAAAAAAATATGTGGATGTCCAGTTGTTCCTGTACCATTTGCTGAAAAGATTAGTGCAGTGTTCTGATTTTGTAAATACCTTTTTCCAGAAGACTTCCTCCACTTTAGTCAAGCAAGGACATAACACCAAAGCACAGTTCCAGAAAAGCTGCTTTCTGCTGATAAAGCTAAACCGTATGGTCTAATTATGTCTGATGTTCTGGGTCTGTCCTGGGGTAAAATCTAGAGTATTGGTTCCCCAGACCGTACCCCTGATTAAAATCATCTGGCACACGTCACTCCTGGCTCTGCGTCTGTGTTCTGTCTCCTGCATATATATGTATGCATGTGTGTAGACTAGCAAAATATTAATCCTTGCAACTTTTCATGTTTTCCTTTTCGCTAGTAATGATTTATAAATTAGTCCAATTTTCAAAGTTAAATATGTGAACTTAACGGGTACCATTCATTTACACAAGTATTGAATGAGGTTAGTACGAGACTGACATGGACCCTCTTCTGAAGACCCGTTTAAAGGATGTTGCTCTCATAGAAATGTATTTGGAAGTCATGAATACAAAATCGAAAGAAAGCCTTTGAAGTGTATTTTTTGTCCATTCAGAAAACCTGTCCAACAATTTTTTAAAATGCACACGTCCCATCCTCACGAGGTTATTTTCCCTTCTCGCCTAGCCCAGCACTGTTTATTTAGTGTTACGCATATCCCTGGACTATTTAACACAGCTCCTGCTCAGCATAATGTCTTGTTTCCTGAGTGCAGATAAATGCACCACTTTTTAACAGCA
The DNA here is from genome assembly GCF_024542745.1 of Macaca thibetana thibetana. Classification (NCBI taxonomy): domain Eukaryota; kingdom Metazoa; phylum Chordata; class Mammalia; order Primates; family Cercopithecidae; genus Macaca; species Macaca thibetana. The sequence goes on from NC_065586.1 coordinate 7,422,931, forward strand.
TGTTGTTGTAGCCTTAGAGATTTCCAGCTTCAACAATGTAAGTTGTTTTCTTTTTTTTCCTCATGTAGCCAGGAACTGGATCAATGAAGTAAAAGTATAATGACTTTCCCTGCTTTAGTTTAGTAGGTTATCTAATACTATTTGCTTTTTCAGTGTTAGTCAATATTGGTATCTCTGGGGAGGAGGAGCTGATATATCTTCCCTAAATCCATTTCTCCACAATCTTAAATTAAAAGGACACGTCAAAGCCAAGACAAAGGGCATGGACTGGTGCTGGGGATTTTTTAAGTGGTTCTCAAACAAATGATAGGTCTGCCTAATTTCCAGCATGGTAATGTCCTTTGCGATGAATGGGAGCTGTGAGGGCTGTACCTCCTATGTGGTACTCCTGGCTGTGTGGCCGATCAGGGCTGGGCTTTGAGGAGGAGTAACGTAGGGTCTATCTTGTAGAGGGCAACGTGGCCACATGGCCCCACTGAGGCCCTGCAGCTCCTCCTCACTGACAGCTCAGGAACAGATTTGAAAGCTCAGGCACAATAAATTCCAGCGCATTCTCAGGCAGGAGCAAAAAAGAAAATTCTGCTCACACCCTGGTTTTCTCTTTGATAAACGCTGTAACAAGTTTATTACATTGTGGGGACGACAAACATTTCCTTTGCCCCGTTCTGAAAACTTCTGCTGCTTCCCTCTTTTCCTGTCTCCTGGTTTCTACAATGCTGACGTCAGAGGGTGAAGACCCTCAAAGGAAAATTTGGAGTTGCCTGGTAATGATTGAGAAAATGAGATTCCACGTGAAACAATTACCATCTCATCCTGTTTCTTCGGGCTTCTAGGCCTAAGTGTGGATGGGCTCTTCAGCCTCCACGTGGGACTGTGTTCACTTTCACCACAACAGCAGCCCCCAAGAATGCTTGTCAAGTGAATTCTTATTAACAATTACAAATCAAAGTGTTTTCCAGGGCATTAGCAGTATTTTTCTATGGATAAACCTCATGCTGTGACAATGGTCCTTGTCTGGGCTCTCATTTTGTATATGGGGAGACTGAGGCACAAGCAAATATACTTTTTGATGAACTTAGTATCTAGAATTCACTGCTGCTGGCCCCTGCCCCAGACTGGATCTGGCATCTCTGTGAAAGCAATATAGAAACTGGGGCCACCTGGCCGGGCGTGGTGGCTCACACCTGTAATCCCAGCACTTTGGGAGGCAGAGGTGGGAGGATCACTTGAAGTCAAGAGTTCGAGACCATCCTCGCCAAAATGGCGAAACTCCGTTTCTACTAAAAACACAAAAATTAGCCGGGCATGGTGGCACATGCCCGTAATCTCAGCTACTTGAGAGGGTGAGGCAAGAGAATCATTTGAACCTGGAAGGTGGAGACTGCAGTGAGCCGAGATCATGCCTATGCACTCCAGCCTGGGCAACAGAATCAGACTCCATCAAAAAAAAAAAAAAAGAAAGAAAGAAAGAAAGAAAGAAAGTGGGGCCGCCCTAGATTTCAGTTCCAGCCCTGACATTAAGTGGATGCATAACCTTGAGCATTCCTTCCACCTCACTTTCCTCGTCTGTACAAAAAGAAGACATTGAATTCGATGGATCAGGCTTTGGAGTGTTAACATTGTCTGATTTCTAGTTTCCTTTCCCGCAGGACAAATGGCATAAATTTAAACACACTTATAATTGGCAATGGGTATGTTCAAGGAAATGAGATGCATTTTCCCAAATGCTGTCATTTGTAATGGGAAAATACGAGGGCTGAGTAGATGTATAAGGAAAACTGCAGAAGTCACCAATAAAATCCAGCTCTTGAAAGCGGTCCCCACCAGCTCACCGTCTTTCCCGGCATTCCCATTTTGGAAATAACACGCGCTCTTTCTTGCTCTCTGGAAGTGAGATGAGGGCGGAAGAGGACTGTTTTCCGAAAGCTCATTTTTAGCTCGAGGGTTTCCAGTCTTTCAAGCTACTGTTTCCAAAACATTAAACACAAAGCAGCAAATGTGGAGCAGCTTTCTTTACCGTGTTGATGAGACGCAAACTCTACTCATTTGTTCTGCTTTAAACATCAAATCACTGTATCCACCCAGAGATGGAAATTCTGCACCAAGGTCCTAAAATAAATTAACTAAATACAATTAGTTTTACTTTAAATAAAATCTGATCTCTCCTTATTTGTGCTCAACTCCCAGTGAATTTTAAATGACAGAATAAAACGTGGATTTATGTACTACCTTCTTTCTGGATATTTCTAGGTTAACATTTCTTTTTTTTCTTTTCTCTTTCTTGCTTTCTTTCATTTTATTTTTATTTTTTATTTTTATTTTTATTTTTTTTGAAATAGAGTCTTGGTCTGTCACCCAGGCTGGAGTGCAGTGACCCAATCTGGTCTCACCGCCAACTCCACCTCCTGGGTTCAAGAGATTCTGCTGCCTCAGCCTCCCGAGTAGCAAGTTGCTGGGACTACATGCATATGCCACCACCATGCCCAGCTAGTGTGTGTGTGTGTGTGTGTGTGTGTGTGTGTTTGGTAAAGGTGGGGTTTCTCCACGTTGGACAAGCGGGTCTTGAACTCCTGGCCTCAAGTGATCTGCCCGCCTCAGCCTCCCAGAGTGCTGAGATTACAGGTGATGGCCACCACACCCGGCCTCTAGGTTAACATTTCTTAACCTGAGGTTTATGGACTTCACCTAGAGAGTTTATTATTTTTTCTGAATGGTATAACATAGTTTTTGAATCCTTTGAGGAGAGTTAAAAAGACTTCATGTATAGGTCTATAACCTCGGCAGAAATTTCAATTTTTTTTTTTTTTTTTTTTTGAGATGGAGTCTCACTCTGTCTCCCAAGCTGGAAGGCAGTGTCGCAATCTTGGCTCACTGCAACCTCTGTCCCCCAGGTTTAAATGATTTCTCTGCCTCAGTCTCCTGAGTATCTGGGATTACAGGTGTCCTCCACCATGCCCAGCTAATTTTTGTACTTTCAGTAGAGTCAGGGTTTCACCATGTTGGCCAGGCTGGTCTCAAACTCTTGACCTCAAGTGATCCACCCACCTTGGCCCCCCAAAGTACTGGGATTGCAGGCATGAGCCACCACATCTGGCAGAAATTTCAATTTTAAAAAATAAATTTTAAGAAATCCTATTCTTTAAGGAGATCATGACTTGAAAAGCACAGGAATCATCACTATCACTGTTCTAGGTATTAATTTATGGGGACACGACTTGTTGAGAATATAGGATTTCTTTTTTTCTCCTGTCTCATCTAAATTACTTGAATTAAACTAAGGTCTTCATTTGAACTGCTATGTGCCTAGGCTTCAAAAACATCCAGATTTCTGAAATGTCAACTTTGTAAGAGTTTTGATTGGAGCTTTTGCCAGTCTCAGGAAATTCTTTGTGCTTTTGTACTAAGAATCTCTTGTGACCTATTTGGTAAAATGTCAACATGCTACATTTATTGGTCTTCTTTAAAAAAAATCTCTTTGTAAAATGAAGTTATACAAGTCTGTGAACATCCTGGGGCCTTGAACCTCTCCTTTTTGGATTAAATGTCTTTTGGAAACATAGTTCTATGTTTCTTTCTTTCTTCACCAAGCAAACAAACAAAAGTACTATAAACCCTCTTTTCTGCTGTATAACTGAGCCACCAAATCATGCCGCTCTTGTGCAATATTTAAACCCTTGTTTTTCTCCCTCCCTCTCCCTTTCTGTTTACTTTTGTTTTGTTTTGTTTTTGTTTGTTTTGTTTTGAGACAGACTTTCCCTCTTGTCACCCAAGCTGGAGTGCAGTGTTACAATCTTGGCTCACTGCAACATCCGCCTCCCAGGTTCGAGCAATTCTCCTGCCTCAGCCTCCCAAGTAGCTGGCACGCGCCACCACGCCCAGCTAATTTTTGTATTCTTAGTAGAGACGGGGTTTCACCATGTTGGCCAGGCTGGTCTTGAACTCCTGACCTCAAGCGATCTGCCCACCTTGGCCTCCCAAAGTGCTGAGATTATAGGCCTGAGCCAACATGCCTGGCCCTGTTCACCAGTTTTGAATTTTTACTGAGGTTAAGCGTACGAAATGTTGCCTCTAGGAGGAATGTTGACAGAAATTGAGTAAATACAGAGTTTTCATGAAATAACCCTATCTGTACAGAACAACACAATTTATAATCCATCCCAGGAAGTTTCGTCCTCTACTAGCCACAAAATTAGTCGTACTTCATGTAACTGTATTAGTCATTTCAGGCAATACCCTTTAAATGGACACCATGTGTGTACTGGGATCTAAGATAAAGATCCAGATGAAAAAAAAATCCAGTTCTTGCATAACTTATGTTGATGGAAACTTCAATTCCATTTAATTCATGTATTCATGGGGAACCTCTGGGATGACCAACACTGCAGAAAGTAACAAGGAAGCCAATGTGGGAGAATGGACCCCATGGACTTTCAGTCTCATTGGGTAGATGAGATGCATGCCTGTGAAACACCAAGGAAATACTACGTCGAAGATACACTTCAGTTTTAAAACACACCCCATGTAATTCAACAGGAAGTCAGAAGAGGACAGAATTGGGGACATTGACATCGTTGAAGACAGAATTCTAAAAATACATCTGGATGAAGTCCAAGGGGGCAGAGAAAGCCCTGGAAGCTGGGACAACAGCATAGCAAAGACTCTCCCGGGATCACACGATGCTGCACGGGAAAGGAAGGCATGAAAGTGCCTGGAAGAGAGGGAGAAAGCACAGGGGGGTGCGAGCGGGTAGACCTGGGCTGAGTCTCGGCCTTGATGGCACTACAGCTGCAAGAGAAAGAGGGTGACACAGGTGGACCTCCAGAAAGAGTGAGGTGCCCCCTGAACTGCAGTTGCCTACAGGGTCAAGCAGTGCCCATGGCACCAATGACTGGCAGAAGACGTGGACAGGTATGGTGGAAGAGGGAAGCAGAAAAGAGGAAAGGATCAGGAGATGAGAAAGGGACAAGAAGAGAAAGAGAGGGAGGGAGGAAGGGAGGGAAAAGCAGTGGCCTGCGTGGTAGCTCGTGCCTGTAATCCCAACACCGCGGAAGACAGAGGAGGAGGATCACTTGAGCCCAGGGAGTTTGAGGCTGCAGTGAGCCGTAATTGCATCACGGCACTCCAGCCTGGGCAACACAGCAAGACTCCATCTCTAAAAAAAAAGAATTAATTAAATTGTAAAAAGTATATGAAACAAAAGTAATAGCCTCCTCTGGCTAACTACCTACTTGTGACAAGGGCTTCACAGAAACAACCCAACTTGGTGGCATTTCTTTTCTTTTTTTCTTTCTTTTTTTTTTTTTGAGACAGAATCTCACTCTTTTGCCCAGGCTGGCTTACAGTGGTGCAATCTTGGCTCACTGTAACTTCTGACTGCCAGGTTCAAGCAATTCTCATGACTCAGCCTCCTGAGTAGCTGGGGTTAGAGGCACGTACCACCATACCTGGCTAATTTTTATATTTTTAGTAGAGATGGGGTTTCAGCGTGTTGCCCAGGCTGGTCTTGAACTCCTGACCTCAAGTGATCCTCCCGCCTTGGCCTCTCAAAGTGCTGGGATTACAGGTGTGAGTCACTTCGCTTGGCTGGTGACTTTAACTTTTTAATATTTTTCTTTTCATAAAAAATGATTCAGTAGGTAGTTTCCCAGGTAACAAACACAGTCATACGTTGCTTAATGATGGGGAAATATTCTGAGAAATGCATTGTCAGGCGATTTTGTTGCTGCAAGAACACTGTAGAGTGAACTCACACAAACCTAGATGGCATAGGGCATAGTCTAGGCTAGAGGGCATAGTCTATTGCTCCCAGACTACAAATCTATACAGCATGTGGCTGTACTGAACACTGCAGGCATTGTAACACAATGGTAAGTATTTGTGTAGCTAAGCATAGAACAGGTACAGTAAAAATATGGTGTTATAATCCTATGGGACCACCATCGTTTATGGTGACCATCACTAACTAAGACATATGCAGTGCCTGCCTGTGCAGCCTCACAGAGATCTTTTGATCCTCTTAACTGGCCTCCTGCTGGGACTGAGGGCTCCCTGACATAGATGAACATCTTCACATACCTGTAATCATTCAGATTACCAATAAACACATGAGTTAAAAGAAATTGAAGTTCAGCCAGACTCGGTGGCTCACGCCTGTAATCCCAGCACTTTGGGAGCCCGAGGCGGGCGGATCACGAGGTCAAGAGATGGAGACCATCCTGGCCAACATGATGAAACCCCGTCTCTACTAAAAATACAAAAATTAGCTGGGCTTGGTGGCGTGCCCCTGTAGTCCCAGTTACTCAGGAGGCTGAGGCAGGAGAATCGCTTGAACCCGGGAGGCGGAGGCTGCAGTGAGCCGAGATCACGCCACTGCACTCCAGCCTGGTGACAGAGCGAAACTCCATCTCCCAAAAAAAAAGAAAAAGAAAGAAATTGAAGTGTCCATCAATATAGTTTATGTGGGATGAACTTGATTTTTCTCATGTGGGTTCCCTCCTTTGATCCCAGTCCACACTTAAAGTCCAGTTAGAAGAGTGTGATCCCAAATGGCTCGGGTTGTGGAAGGCCCCACCCTGCTGAAAGTTCCCCTGCAGCCTCTCAGAGTCTGATTCCTAAGACCAAGCAGTTCAACACATGTCCTATTAAGCAGTTAATTATTTCTCTTTGATACTGGCTTTTTTATCTTTTAATACAACAGTTTTACTGTCTCTGATAATTACCCTGTCTCAGATAACTCTTTTAAATCTAATGAGGCATGGCAAGCCCTGCTTAACAAGGCGACACATCATTAACTTCTGCCTCTTTATTTGTCATCGTACCACACTCAATGACTGTATCAACAGCAGATGCGAAACCCATAGCTTGCCACTGGCAACACCGTGGGAGGTGATCTGCTGTCAGGTCAGTTAGCCCTGGGTCTTCTAGGGGCCACTCACAGCCCTGTGAACTCTCCTGCCCATAGGCCAGGTGAAGGCCCCTCCAATGTCACTCAGCTCCCCACTCATCTACCAGCAAGACCTGTGGGCCGGGACCTCTGTTTTCTCCACCCTACACCCAGGAGGCTGTAATGTTTTGTCTCCAAAGTCCGTGATGGAGAAGTGGTGAGAAGGAGTGCCAGGACCACTGAGTTACTCAACAGACTTTGAATCAGTCTAGCTAATCTGTTCACCACCTGTGTGGCTTTGGGAACACCGCTTCACCCCTCTGAACCTCCTTCCTTTCTCTCCTTCCTTCCTTCCTTCCTTCCTTCCTTCCTTCCTTCCTTCCTTCCTTCCATTCCTTTCTTTCTCTCTCACTTCCTTCCTTTTTCTCTTTCTCGCTTCCTTCCTTCCTCCTTTCCTTCCTTCCTTCTTCTTTCTTCCTTCTTTTTCTTTCTTTCTTCCTTTCTTTCCTTCCTTCTTTTCTTTTCTTCCTTTCTTCCTTTCTTTCCTTCTTTCCCTTCTTTCCTTCCTTCCTCCCTCCCTCCCTCCCTCCCTTCCTCCCTTCCTTCTTTCTTTGTTCCTTTTCTTGACAGAGTCTTTTTCTGTTGCCCAGGCTGAAGTGCAATGGCATGATCTCAGCTCACTGCAGCCTCCACCTCCCAGGCTCAAGCAATTCTCCTGCTTCAGCCTCCCAAGTAGCTGGGACTGCAGGTGCACACCATCATACCTGGCTAATTTTTGTATTTTTAGTAGAGACAGTGTTTCACCATATTGGCCAGGCTGGTCTCGAGCTCCTGGCCTCAAGCAATGCACCCACTTTGACCTCCCAAAGTGCTGGGATTACAGGTGTGAGCCACCGCAGCTGGCCCTGAACTTATTTCTTTATCCAAAACAATGACAACAACATATTCCTCCTTCAAGAGGCTTATTAAGAGAATCATAACACCTCTCTGGAGTCACACACACATAACAACATCTCAGTGATGCACCGCATGTAGGATGGTGGTCCCATAATATTATCATACGGGGTTTTTACTCTCCTTTTTCTATGCTTAGATAAGTTTAGATATGTAAACACTCACCATTGTGCTGCAATTACCTGCAGGATTCCGTACAGTCACATGCCCTGAAGGTTAAAGGAGATAGGTGCTATCTATGATACCAAGCCACATTACTCTGGAAGAAAACAGAATAATTTCTTTTAGTCCACTCTGGGGATGAGGTAAGGTATGAATATGCATAGAGTGAAGGCGCTATGGAGAATCTGTTTCTTTAGGTCCCCTCTCTCCCTCATATTTTATTTAACCCCCTATAACCCTGTAACTGCTTACACTGTCACTCCCAAGTCATTCCGTGAGTCTCGGGGTTTATTTTTCAGCATCTACCCATGTTCTAGGCAGGTTGCTTAACGGCCTGTGAGTTGGGGATGATCTCTGTCATTTGGGAGCTTATACTCTGATGCGGGAGAGAGCCACAATGGAGTTCTCACGGAAGGCTGACAATACCACGACTTTATGCAAAGCTGTTCACCACCTGTGTGGCTTTAGGAAAACCACTTCACCCCTCTGAACCTATTTCTTTATCCAGAACCATTTGTGTTGGATTGCTTTTCACGTCTGAATTCCCGCTGCCCAGGGCACCGCCTGGCACATCTACATCAGGTCAAGTTCAAAGTGCTAAGTACATACACATGGTGGGCTTCATTATGAGTGTGATGAGAGGAGGAGGAGAGTTCTCAAACGGGGTGCCGTTCTGAGGTCACCATGCATGGTGGAACGTGCAGAAAATTTGGTGCCAAAAGATTTAGTGGGAGCTCTAACTCCCTCACCTGTGAGCGCTGCCACCTAAGCCAAGGCACAGAGCTGTGACTTATCATTAACACGGGGCGGGGATGCCTCCTCACAGGACTCATGCAAACATACATGGAATATCTGAGCCCTGTAAACTGTATGTTACTAATTATTGTTCAAAATAGTATTACTGATTTTGGTCACTTCTTGGGCTGGGGGTCACCGAGGGAATGTCTTAGGATAGAAAGGGGTGTTTTAAAATTAGATTTGCTCTGTTAGGAGGATTAAGATTGCTGCAGTTTCACGTGTGAAAGCATCTCTCTACCATCTTTTCCCACCCACATTCTTGCTTTGCGGCTGAGCTGGTAGCTAAGTCTGTTTCTGTAAATGAGCTTCAGAGGCTCCTGGAAGCTTTCCATTTTATCAGGACTACTGCTACAGTTTTGGAATTAATCTCAAACGTGTATCTTTAATAGAAGGCCAGTTTTAATCTGAGCACATAAATCTCTTTTATTTTTGGACGATACAGGTTGAGTGAGTTGCCACATGTTTTCCAGGTTATCCTCTCATGAGCTCAATTAGTTTACAATAGACAGTAACAAACTATATTTCTATGCCTTACAAGCTGGGAAGACCACCGGACTATTACTGTCAAACTCCCTTCCAGAGCCCAAAGCAGACGGCCACGGGGAGAGGGATATGGATGGGACGGGGTGCTTTGTAAAATGTCAAAAATGATAGGCGATCTCCACATTGCTACCCCGTTACCCCCAGAAAAGCCACGTCTGTTTACCTCACTGCTGCTTAGAGCATCCGAACGCTGTCACCGGGGTGCTTCTTGTCTGTTCTCTATGACCTGGAAGTTTCTTTCTCCCATAAGTGAAAAAAGTGAGCGCTGAGAGAATCCAGCCCCGTGAGCTGTGGGTCCTGCTGGACTCCACGTTCACAACTTTATGTTGGAAAGTGTAGAGCGATGACTTGTGTGTGATTTCCTGATCATGCCCGGGTCCCCAGGACAGTCCCACAAGAGAGCTGGGCTAGAAGCCAAACTGAGGGGAGCTGCCCCACGAGACACCCTAGAATTCAGTCTGCCTAAGACAGTAAGCTCCCTGAGGGCAGAAACCACATCTGCCTTGTTCTCTTTTATAACCAAGGTACTGAGGGCAGCACTCTGCACAAAGCAACACCTAGCAAGTATTTATGGGGTGATTGAATGAACGCCTAGCGGCCCCTCACCTGAGTACCCTCCCATCCAGAGCCGGGGAAACTCCAGTCAGAACGCTCTTTAGAAGGCTGACTCATGAGGGACCCTCCCCCCTTACACTGAATGAGGCATCTGTTCCTCCTGCAGGGCCACCTCTGCAGTCTCAACATGTCCATCATATGTCACTATCAAATTATTATGTTCAAGGGCAAAACCCCATCTCTACAAAAAAATACAAAAGTTAGCCAGGCATCGTGGTGCACGCCTGTAATCCCAGCTACTTGGGAGGCTGAGGCAAGAGAATCGCTTGAACCCAGGAGGCGGAGGTTGCAGTGAGCTGAGATCATGCCACTGCACTCCAGCCTGAGCAACAGAGACTCTGTCTCAAAACAACAAACAACAACAAAAATTCTTATGTTCATTCACAAATCCATTCTTTCAACAAAATTAACTGAACATGTGCCATGTGCCAACAGTATCCTTCTTTTAAAAAATACATAACACACTTGGGAGTGGTGGCTCACACCTGTAATCCCAGCAGTTTGGGAGGCTGAGGCAGGTGGATCACTTGAGGCCAGGAGTTCAAGACCAGCCTGACCAACACAGCAAAACCCCGTTTCTATTAAAAATATAAAAATTAGCCAGGTGCGGTGGTGCACACCTGTAGTCCCAGCTACTCGGAAGCATGAGAATCTCTTGAACCCAGGAGGTGGAGGTTGCAGTGAGCAAAGATTGTGCTACTGCACTCCAGCCTGGGTGACAGAGTGAGACTCTGTCTCAAAATAATAATAATAATAGTACATTAACATGACCCAACTTTCAAAATTAGATAAGAAGGTAAGAAATGAAATGTCTTCCCCACTGGTAGCTATTGTTATTAGATTTTGAAAAAAAACAGCAGGCTCAACTCACCCTGTCCATCCCCATCCAGGTTACAAAATTGTCCCATTTTTCCCAACTCCTACAGTGCATTTTCATGATTGGGAATGCGGTCTCTTCCTTTACTCATATGTAATAATTCATGCCATTTACCGAATGGTGGAGTCAAGTCAAGTGAATTCGCAGTGGGCCGGTGGGTGTCTGTCCAACGCTGACCTGCTTGCTTTCGCGGCGCCTTCAGTGCAACCCTACAGTTGCTGATCCTGAGTCCACCTGCGCTCCTGCTGTTCCGGGAGCTGATCAGGTGGATTCACTAATTTGGGCTTAAGTCTGAAGTACACGCACTTTCTGCGATCTCCGGGCTCCCTTATTCCCAGCGGGAATTGCTGAGAAAATGAGGAGTGGCTGCTTTCTAATTTTCTGACAAATGAATGAAGTTGAAACATCTGCTGGAGAGGTATCACGTGATCTTCATGAGTGACAGCTGTCTTTTATAGCGAGGGGAGGGAAATATAGATGACGCAATAGAAAGTAGCTCTACTACAAATAAGCGAAATGAGAAATCTACTGACGGTGAAAATATACACTCTGCAGTGTTATCTCACAGCATGAGATAATCCATCAGCCCTTCTTTCTGTTGACTTTTTCTTTTTCCTTGTATTGAGGGGGACTAGGACAATAACCCAGTAGATGGCGCTCATTGTCCGTTTATCTGCCACTGTGCGCCTCTGTCACTAGGTTGAGCTCAATTTTAAGACTTGAGAGCTAGAGGGCAAGATTTCCTTAGAAATGACACCGATTTAAAGGAAAAATAATATTTTTTTTTTTTTAAAAAAAAGCTCTTTTAAAAATCTCTTTGAGGAGACTATGTCTATGAAGGTCCCAAACTTCAAGTTGCAAGTCTCAGCTTGTAGCAAGGAAATCAGAGATGTAAGGGAGCTTTGCCACCAAACGTGGCCGTGACTTTCTGAAGGTGAGCACTAGGAACCACGGGGAGAGTGACTCGTGGACAACCCTCCACAGTTCTCATCCAGCTCTGCTGTTGCCTGGAAAATACATCTCAGATCTGTGGGCTTTATCTGTGGTCGATCATTCTCCATGAAATGAGGATTCCAGTTCTTGGGCATTTCAGGTGGAAGCCCAGAAGAGACGCCGCTCCTGTGAGTCTGGGAAGATCCTGTCTGTCATCTGGAAGTCATAAAAGCCACTTTCGGAAACACTGATGTCACTTTTGGGGAACAGTCGTCATGATCCAGGGCTTTTCCTTGGGTTTGAACTCGGAGGGCCAGAGTCAGCCTAGGGAATGGTGATTGGCACATGGAGGTGTCCTGGCAGCCGTGGCCACCAAGGGGCAGTCGGCCCTCCTGTCCCCGCCACCCTGAGCCCTGCTGCTGGGCCCTTCCAGGCCTTTCTCCCAGCTCCCTGCGTCCCCTCAACCTCCTGCTTTTACCCGCTTTGTGACTCCAACCAGAACAGCCCGTCACTTCATTTCTTAAGAGTCTTCCTTTTGTGCCTTTCACATTTTCCTCTAAAATTTAAACTAATGATTTGCATGTGGTGTGTATACATTGTGTGTGGGATTATATATTATGTGAGGGAGTATATATTGTGTGGGGTGTATATATTGTGGGGGGTGTATATATTGTGGGGAGTGTATATATTTTGGGAGGATGTATATATCGTGTGGAGGGGGATGTATATACTCTGGAGGATGTATATATTATGAATGGTGTATATATTGTGTGTAGGATGTATATATTGTGTGGGGGAGTATATATATAGTGGAGGAGTGTATATATTTTGGGGAGGATGTATATATTGTGTGGAGGGATATGTATATATTGTGTGGGATGTATATATTGTGGGGGATGTATATATTGTGTGGAGGGAGATGTATATATTGTGTGGGATGTATATATTGTGGAGGGTGTATATATTGTGTGGAGGGAGATGTATACATTGCGTGAGTTGTATATATTGTGGGGGTTGTATATATTGTGTGGGATGTATATATTGTGGAGGGTGTATATATTCTGGGAGGATGTATATATCGTGGGGGGGTGTATATATTGTGTGAGTTGTATATATTGTGGAGGGTGTATATATTGTAAGAAGTGTATATATTGCTCGGGGGAGTGTGTATATTGTGGGAGGATGTATATATTGTGTGGAGGGGATGTATATATTGTGTGAGATGTATATACTGTGAAGGGTGTATATATTGTGGAGGTTGTATATATTGTGTAGGGGAGTGTATATATTGTGTGGAGGTAAATTATATATTGTGTGGGATGTATATATTGTGGAGGGTGTATATATTGTGTGGGATGTATATATTGTGGAGGGTGTATATATTGTGTGAGTTGTATATATTGTGGGGGGTGTATATATTGTGTGGAGGGGGATGTATATATTGTGGAGAGTGTACATATTGTTGGATGTGTACATATTGTGGAGAATGTATATATTGTGGGGGTTGTATATATTGTGGAGGGTGTATATATTGTGGGGTGTATATATTGTGTGTGGGGGATGTATGTATTGTGTGAGTTGTATATATTGTGGGGGTGTATATATTGTGTGGAAGGGGATGTATATATTGTGGAGGGTGTATATATTGTGGGGTGTGTATATATTGTGGGGGTGTATATATTGTGTGGAAGGGGATGTATATATTGTGTGAGTTGTATATGTTGTGGAGGAGTGTATATATTGTGTGGGGGAGTGTATGTATTGTGGAAGGATGTATATATTGTATGGAAGGGGATGTATATATTGTGGGGTGTGTATATATTGTGGGGTGTGTACATATTGTGGGGGTGTATATATTGTGGAGGGTGTATATATTGTGGGGTGTATATATTGTGTGGAAGGGGATGTATATATTGTGGAGGGTGTATATATTGTGGGGTGTGTATATATTGTGGGGGTGTATATATTGTGTGGAAGGGGATGTATATATTGTGTGAGTTGTATATGTTGTGGAGGAGTGTATATATTGTGTGGGGGAGTGTATGTATTGTGGAAGGATGTATATATTGTATGGAAGGGGATGTATATATTGTGTGGTTTGTTTATATTGTGGGGGGTGTAGAGGGAACAGTTACCTCAGATTCACAGAGAATGGAACCTGTTCCCCGTGTGCTGTGACTGGCCAGAGACACCAGTGCCTGTGACCTCCTCTGACCCTGGAAGTGAGGGTCAGAGGAGGTCACAGAGGCCAAGGAAGGGTGCTCCCTCATGCTGTCACCAGGCTGATGAGATGCAGGTGACAACTTTCCCCAGACCACCCTGATGCGTGTCCACTTCCATTAAAATCAGTGTTATGATGGCGTTGGCACTTGGCTCCTGGAAAGGGGACACCGAAGATGAAAAGTCAGGCGAGCACACCCCGCCCCTTCCTGGGTGGCCTCCAGAAACCATCTCCCCAGCGCTCCCCACTTTCTGCTATTTAGGGCACTTTACGATACTTGTTACATTCATTGGGCAGACATGGCCCACATTTCCTAAGAATGTTCATTCAGGTTGCTTCCAGAACTGGCTTTGTTTTTTTAAGTTGAAGAGGAGGGAAGGGTGTGGGGAGGTAGGAAGGAGTGTGTGTGGCATCTGAGATATGGGCTGGAGTTTTATTTGACAAAACAGATGATAGCAAGACAGATAAGACGAGATAGATGGACTAGATAGATAGATAGATAGATAGATAGATAGATAGATAGATGAAAATAGAAGATAGATGATTGATAGATGACAGATGATTGATAGGTAACCGACAGATAATAAAAGATAGATGACTGATAGATGATAGAAGAGAGATACATAGATAGATGATTGATAGGTAGATGATAGGTAGAAAAATTAACTGAGAGCATTTTCTAATGTGACCTCCTGTTGAATTTTTAAATTTCTGAACAAATGAGTCCTCCCATCAAAGTAGCCTATGTTCCTTGACAACCCATTGCTGGGCAGAGCATTCTTGGGGATACTCAACTTGCCCCTCAAGGGGTCCCTGGAAATGGGGACGCACACAGCATCCCATGTGTATATCTATAGAAGATGATAGATATAGATAGATAGATAGATAGATAGATAGATAGATAGATAGATAGCGAGATAGATAGATAGAGATAGATAGATGAATAGCTAGACTTTATATTCCAGTTTATTGTTCACAAAGGTAATCCAAAGAAAGACAAGCATGATCTATTAGTTTACCTTGTAGAGAAATCCCAGGTGAGCTGTTTGCCTGTTTTCGGTAAAATGAGCTTATTGCATCCTCCTCTAACTGGAGATAGCTCACCCTGGTGCTGCGGGAATGTGGAAACGCCGGGACCCGGGGAGACAGTGGCCATTGTGGGAACAGTGGTCTTTCTCCCTAAACTGTGGCAACAAGGCAGGGAACAAGGGATTTAGAGGCAGAACAGTGAAGACAGTATTTATTCTGCCTGTAAGTGGCAGAATCTGTCTTCACACACCTCCCGGAGATGCTGTGTGTATCCCCATTTCCAGGGACTCCTTGAGGAGCAAGTTGAGTATCCCCAAGAGCCCTCTCCCTAGCAATGGGCTGTGGAGGAACGCAGGCTACTTTGATGCAAGGGCTCATTTGTTTGGAAATTAAAATACTCAACGTGCGGTCACGTTAGAAAATGGGCTCGGTAAATTTCTCTAGCAATCTTAGACCCATCCAGTGATGAATGCATCCCTAAGGTCTGCAGACTTGTCCTGAATACGCCACTTTAAAAATAACACTGATTAAGTAAGACCAGCTTCACTTAGCCCTGCTGCTTTTTGAAAAGGATCCTCCGAACAACAGATTTGTTGTGTTACGGATTGGTTTAGAGACAACGGGCTCACTTGATTACAATGCCACACGCTTCAGATATTTTTACTGAAACCGATCAGGCCTCCGGGAGAGTCTCAGTAACAAGGGAGGCTCTGGAAGTGCTCCCGGGGTGGGGGAAAACGGAGCTCGCTTCAAAGGTTTTGGTCTTGGGACTAATAACAGGAAGAAAAAGACTCTACAATGGCACAGACTCCAGGTTCTGAGCTTTCTTTTTTGCATCCCTGTCCATGACTTTTCCCTCCTCAATAAATCTGAAAATGCTGCTGTGGGATTCTGATTTTTTTTTTCCTTCTCCTCTAGCAAAACATCTTAAGGAACCAAAGGAAGAAAGATAATGTCCTTGGAGAATCTGGTTAGATTTTTACCACTTCCATTCAATATGTGGAATGGAAGAAGATAAAAAGATTTTACTAGTTTCTAGATTTTTTGTCCAATCATGACTTGTGCTTATACTGACTTTTTGCTCCTGAATATTCCAAATACGACACACGGTGGAGTATGATTCTTCTTAGTTTATGAAATAGACCTTAACACAAAATAAATTGTTCTTATTCCTGTTACACACCACACGTGAAAGTCAAATGAGATAAACCTAATATGTACAAAAAGCATAAAACTGTTTCAGAAACACTTAGTTTTCTTTAACTTTGGCTTATTTTTAAAACACCATTGGTTTAGGTACATAAATTTTGTCCAGATTTCTGGTTTATCCACTGTTCTGCTTAGTCTGAAGATGTTTCTAAAATTCCCTCTATCTTAATTTCCTCATTTTGTGGATATAAAATGGCGTTACTTATGATCAAAGTTACCATGAAAATAATTAAAATACAATTTTGCAATTTAATATCTGTTGAAGTCACTGGGGCAGGCAAAAATCGTAATATGTAGGTCAGCGGTCCCTAACTTTTTTGGCACCAGGGACCAGTTTCATGGGAGACAATTTTTCCACGGACCTGGGGGTGCAGGGGAGGGGGAGGAGAGGGAAGGGGAGGAGGGTGGTAGGAAGTAGCTGTGGGGGGTTGGCTTTGCAACGAAGCTGTTCCGCCTCTCATAAGGAGCACGCAACTTAGATCCTTTACAATAGGGTCGGTGCTTCTATGAGAATGCGGTGCCAATGCCAATCTGACAGGAGGGGGAGGGAGCTCAGGTGTAATTAATTGCTGCCTTGCCAGCTGCTCACCCTCGCTGGGCAGCCCAGTTCCTAACAGTCCCTGGAAATTGGGGACCGTGACATAGGTAACCATAATATATATTTTACATTTTTCTTTTTTTTGTTTTTTTGGAGATAGGGAGGGTCTCACTCTATCACCCAGGCTGGACTGCAGTGGTGCCATCACGGCTCACCACAGCCCTGACCTCCTGGACTCAAGCAATCCTCCTGCCTCAGCCTCCTGAGTAGCTAAGACCACAGAAACATGCCGCCATGGCTGGCTAATACTTCTTAATATTTTTATAGAGGTGGGGGGGGGTCTCACTGTGTTCCCAGGCTGGTCTCGAACTCCTGACCTCAAGCAGTCCTCTGCTTCAGCCTCTCAAAGTGTTGGGATGACGAACGTGAGCCACTGTGCCAGGCTTATCTTTCTATTTCTCAATGCCTGCCCATGTGGATGATCTAGAATCAAATGCATTTGCAGTTGTCTAATACAAAATAGTAAATGTAGACTAGAGACCTAAAATTATGGCATTGAAAGCAACCTATTTCTAAGGCCCTATGAAACCCCAAAGCAAGCAATACGAGGTCTTTCCATAGATTTCTCCGACATCTTGCTGTCGGATCTTTCAGTCCAGCACACAGACTCCATCTCTGAAATATGCCATTGCCCTTGTGAACAAAATTCATTGAATTTTCCATATAAGTAAATATGTATAATATATTTAGCTTTCATTTATTGCTAGACAGCTGAAAACTGGAGCTAGGTAGCAATTAGCAGTGCTGAATGAATCCGTAACTGATATTCCAGCCTTTGCCACCGTGGAAATTTTTAAGCAGGACAACCTGATGTCATGGTGATAAGATGTTTTTTCTTCAATCTTTATTTGACTACTAGTCTTTAATATTAAATAAAGATGTATTTGGGAAAAGAGCTCCATTCACTTTCACTGGACATGCTGCATTGCATTTTGCCTTTGATCTGTGATAACGTATTGGTCAGTTTCCTTTAAAGCTACTAGAGAGAGGGTGGTTATCAGAAATGAGACCAGCTGGTACAATCGCGTTTGATTTGACAAATATTGATGGGTACCTACCACTACATACCAGATACCATGCTGGGCATGGGACACATAAAAATTGATTAATCTCTGCCGTCTGCTTTAGGTTTTGTGAAAAATATAGATCCCTGATTCTCCTCCTCTGCCGTAGGCTAGGCTCTGTCCTTTTCTGTTTATTTCTAAGCTTACTGGATTTCTCAGCATTCTTCCCTTTTAAATTCATTCATTCACTCATTCATTCATTCATTCACTCATTCATTCATTCATTCATTCATTCACTCATTCATTCATTCATTCATTCATTCAACAAGTCTCTCTTAGTATCTACTCTGTGCCAGGCGCCGTGCTGCGTTCTAGGGTCAAAACAAGGATCAGAACCAGATCTGGTTCCTGCTCCTGGAGTTTGTACTTCAGTGGGGGAAGGCATTAACCAAAGGAGCCCAAATGCAGAGCTGACACCCGTGACACACGCTGTGAAGGAGAGGCACAGGCGAGTGCCGTGAGTTCTGGGAGAGTGGGGAGGGCAGAGATGACGACGAGCCTGGGATCTGAGGGTGAAGGAGGGGCTGAGTCTACACAGAGGGGACAGAAGCCTTCCCCACCCCCACTGAGAACCAGACGGTGGATGGGAGCAAAGAGGATGAGAAGGAAGAGGAGAGGCATGGTTTGGGGCAAGACTAGAAAAGAAAGGGGGCAGAAATCAAACGATGGCAGGCCTGGTAGGAATGATTCTGGAAGGTGCAGTGACGTGCTGAGACTTGGATTTAGAGGAGATCCCCCCAGCTGCAGAACAGGAACGCATGGAAGGACGTCTTGGAGGTCGTGGCACCCAGGGATTTTTTGGTATCTGAGTAAGAGTGGAAGCACGTGCCTGCCTCAACCCCTGAGCAAAGTGCCCCATGTTGTGGAATCTCCCTTCCTTTCTGAGGGGACAGCACCCATCCCAGCTGTCTAGAATTGCCAGGCTGGTCTTTGGAACATGGTTTACAGAATAGACCAAGAGCCCCAGGAAGCCCACTGGAAGTGATTCCAGTGGCACACAAGTAAATAATATGGGTTTTGTTCCTTATCTTTCTATGGTAAGAAGCTATGAAAACAGCAGAGTGATTGAAATGGTAGAAGACGACAATATTGCAGGCTCCTAAAATTCTTGCCGCTTTATCGAGTGCTCTCTCCTCAAGGGTCGAAACGATGTCTTCATTGCCTGGAAATGATGGCGCCCTTGTTCTTTATCCAAAGACTGACGGGGAAAGAGTCGTTCATTTGATAACATGGGGTCCCCATTACAGACTGGCCACCAATATAAACCTTTGAATTTTTTTTTAAATGCCCACTTTGTTTTAGAATGGTTCACGGATGCTTTTAATAGTTTTCACAAATGATAATAATAAATTTATAAAGCCCTTTTCTTTCAAGTAGAATCAGTGGTAGAATTATTATACATATTCATTTTAAAATAAACATCTTCTATCTTCAGAGTCAAATTGTTAACTGAAGAACACACTGAAAAGAATGAAATGAGTAATTTAATCTTTCATCCAGAGATAGTTACTAGTAATATCTTGGTATACGTTCTTCCAATAAGTTTTTCTATTCATATTTACACATCTTTAAAGGTTATCTAAAATATACCATCTGTAACATTTTTTCACTACTGAAAAAATTTTCATGTTAGTATTTCTTACCACATTTTTTTATTTTTGTAATTTTTTATTTTAATTTTGTGGGGACATACTAGGTGTATATATTTATGGAGTGCACGAGATGTTTTGATCCAGGCATGCAACGTGTAATAATCACATCGTGGAGAATAGGGTCTCCATCTCCTCAAGCATTTATCCATTTCGTTACAAACAATCCAGTTATATCTTTTTAATTATTTTAAAATGTAAAATTAAGTCATTATTAACGCTAGCCACTCTGAAGCCTTGAGTTTTTCAGGCTTTGGAGGAGATGAAGCCAGAGAAAGAGATGCCACGTTTTCCACCATGGAAACACGCTTGTGAGTCCTTCGCGATGGGCAAAGCCCGTGTTTGAGTAGCAGCTGCTCGTCCCCTTGCCCTTTGCCCGGGTCCCCTGATGACGTTTGTCTTGGATGCCACGGTGGGATGCCACTGTACTGTCGGGAGTGAAATTAGCCTCCTGGATGGTGGCGTGTGGGATGATTCCTTACTGGGGAGTGTGCAGAGTATGGAAAGTGACCGAGGAAATCCAGCCTGGGGAATTCAGCCTCCATGTCGTAGAAGGAGACGCTGGTGTGCAATTTCTGTGAGCTCAGAGCTTCCACTTAATTTCTCACAGTGTGGGCCTTCATAGAAGGTTCTTTGTTGGATCACTGCAGCTCCTGTGCTCAGATAACAATGGGAGCTTCAGGAGCTAAAATGACCAATGTGCTGTGCTGGTCAGGGTTCACTTGCAGAGAGCAGAGTCTGCCCTGGCTAGTTACACAGAGGAGGATTGATTACCGGCTGTTCAATGAGTCCGAGCATCACGGGGGGCACTGAAGAAATTGAAGACACTCTAGGCTGCCTCCCAAAGCCACACAGCAGAAAGGAGCCACCAAGAAGCTGAGATTCTGTTGTCACCAGAGAGCCGCCTGCCTGCAGGCCAGCCCTGCAAGTGACTTGCTGCCGCGTGCACACCCGCTCAGTGCTGCCCTTCATCCCACCTCCCCTCCCCAGGTCAGTTCAGAACTCGAGTCCCAGGCAATCGCTCCTGATGGTGGAATGGCAATTCCATTTTAAGTGGCCTGAATTAGGTATTAGGTGCCTTGTATTCCAGTTATCCAGAGAAAAAACATGTGCACGTGTGTGTGTGTGTTCACGTGTGTGTGTGCGCATGTGTGTGTGGAGAGAGAGAGATTTATTACAAAGAAGCTGCTCACACAGTGATGGAGGCTTCACAAGTCTAAAATCCACAGGGGTGGGTCTGCAGGTTGGAGACCCAGGAGAGCTAATGGTGGAGCTCCAGTTCAAATGCTGTCTGCTGACAGAATTCTTTCTTGCTTGGAAGATGTCAGTCTTTTGTTCTATTCAGGCCTGCAACTGATAAGATGAGGCCCTCCCACTTCACGGAGGACAGTCTGCTTTACTCAAAGCCCACTGGTTGAAATGTTCATCTCATCCCAAAACACCCTCATGGAAAAATCCAGAATAGTGTTTGACTAAACGTGTGCACCGTGGCCCAGCCAAGTTGATACATAAAGTTCACCATCACGTGTGTGCCCTGTTGCACGGGACTCTAACAAATGCCTCCCCTCCCCACCCTCTATAGCACAGGAAGGCGCCTCAGAGAGAGGCTGGACCAGACACCATGTGAGCCAGTCTGCAGACTCTGCCAGATGCCTACGGAGACTTCCTTGTGAAATCAGGATAGCTCTTCTCAGTTTATTTACGGAATCTTTTGGAAGATCAAAGATAAAGCATCGCTGTTGGTTTTGGTTTCCCCTATTACGACAGAGTCTGAATGAAGGGTGAACAATTCTATTTAGGTTCTAGCCTAGATGTGGGGGAAAAAAATCTCTGTGCTAAGCATGACCACTGAGGGTTACAAAAACAAAAGTAGGGTCGCAAGCTACCAAAGGAAAACTAGAGAAAAGATTCTCCTGGCCATGCCCACAGCTATTCCCAGAAGCTTCCTGAAACTGGTGATTTTATGTTCCTACCTTTCCTCCTAAGGCTCCTGATGTATGTCCATTTCCCTGAATTAATACAAAGTGACCAACTTCCAAGGTTTTCAGTTTCTCTCAAAATTTCAGCCAAATGCCTCAGAGGAAGGGCCTGAAGTCCTCCCACTAGAATTTAGCAGATCAACTCTGGAAGCTGCTATCTTGACCATTGAATAGTTTCAGGCTCCTTAGGTGGTAATTAAAATACATAATAATCATTTTAACATTTGTAGGGTGCTCTATATTTGGAAATATTTTCATATCTGTTGTGTTCTTTGGTCTTCACAAAATATCTTGAAGTTATGTTTTTCCCCAGACAGAGAAAACAGAAGCTCAAGTACTTTTTTGTATTAGAGATAGCATCTCACTGTGTCACCCTGGCTGGAGTACAGTGGTATGATCACAGCTCACTGCAGCCTCAACCTCCCAGGCTCAAGAGATCCTCCCACCTCAGCTTCCTGAGTATCTGGGACTACAGGAGCACACCACCACATCCAGCTTATGTTTGTATTTTTAGTAGAGATGGGATTTGCCATGTTGCTCAGGCTGGTCTCGAACTCCTGACTCTATGACCCAGGCTGGAGTGCAGTGGCCTGATGACAGCTCACTGTAGCCTCAACCTCCCAGGCTCAATTGATCCTCCTGCCTCAGCCTCCCGAGTAGCTGGGACTATAGACGCAAAACACCACACCCAGCTAATTTTTAAATTTTTTTGTAGAGACGGAGTCTCACTATGTTGCCCAGGCTGATCTAGAACTCCTGGGCTCAAGCTACTTACCTGCCTCTGCCTCCCAAAGTGCTGAGATTATAGGTGTGCACCACTGTGCCTGGACTCAGGTACATTAAGTGACTTTCTCTATGTAGCCCGGTGGTTAGTACCAGAGTCAGAAGCCTACTTCCCTCACTCAACTCCAGTCTGATTTCCTTGTCCTGCAGCTCCCATGCCCAAAGTTTTGTCCTAGCATCGGTTGCTTAACTCTGGGCTGTGAGATTATCAATAAGACACCAGCCCGTAGGTGATTCTCAGCCTCGGTTCACGGCACCCCCTTTGAGGTAGCTCAGATGGGTTGTGCAGTTTGTCAAAAGTTCATTTTAACTTGCTGTCATTGAAAATATATTTGGGGTCTATTAGTGCGTCTGTTTTAATATTTTCCTCACCGTCCCACAAGGGGGCAACAAGAGTTCTTAGAGTGGCCAAAAACTCTAGGAACAGCCGTTTCTGGATTGTTTGTTAGACATTCTTTATTTATAACCAGACCACAAAACTTAGCATAAGTTCAAGAAAATTTGCTGTAGCTCACTTTGTAAAAATTCTATGTTAACTGGCCGGGCACTGTGGCTAATGCCTGTAATCCCAGCACTTTGGGAGGCCGAGGTGTGCAGATCACCTGAGGTCAGGAGTTCGAGACCAGCCTGGCCAACATGGTGAAACCCCATCTCTACTAAAAATACAAAAATTAGCCGGGTGTGGTGGCGGGTGCCTGTAATCCTAGCTATATGGGATTCTGAGGTAGAAGAATCACTTGAACCTACGAGGTGGAGGTTGCAGTGAGCCGAGATTACATCACTGCACTCCAGCCTGGGCGACAGAGAGAAACTCTGTCAAAAAAAAAACAACACAAAACTGTGTTAACTTACTAGTTTGAACAGTTTCCTTATTAGATGTCTATGCTAAATGGAAGCTTTATTCTCTCATCCTCTTTTTCTTGTCTCTGTCCTGTTTGAGTTTGTGCTGGTATTTTCTGCTATTTTAAAATAATTCAGTCCTTTAAATGTCTATCAGCTTCTCCCAGCCTCCTAACATACCTCACACATAGGCCTCGTGGTTTCCCAGGTTGAACGACCCTAAGATCATAATGCTGTTGATTTAATGTTGTAAGCTCCTCAGAGGAAGGGACCACGCCATGCATTTCTTTGCATTTTACACAAGGGCTGTCAAATGGGACCATCCAAGTGCCTGCATGATAGAGCAGCTGTCCTTGAAACGAAGTAGTCACTCGAGCCCTTGTTGAATGTGCACAAGAATGAAAGTGAATCAATAAGTGAGCCAATGATGCTCTAACAGGTGAGATGGAACAGAAGGATCATGAGCTCTTGAGCCTAGGCCCATTTCTGCCAAAGGATTTCTCATCCCTGAAAGCAATGCCCATCCCTCCAAGCCTTACCTTTCCCTTTGAGAATGATCACACATCTTGTTCCTTTCTCAATACCTCACTCAAATTCCTTGGATATCCTGGCACAGCGGATAGTTAGTAGCCTGCGGTGTGAATCGCCTCTGGAACTTTAGAAACTGTTGACGCCTGGAGAATCTGATTCAGCGGGTCTGGAGCAAGGCAGTGGATCTGTGGGTTCCAGGATGAACCTGATGCCCAAAAAACAACGAGAGCCGCGGTCCAAGGTAGAGGACCAAAGAGTTCACTCTGTTGCAATTTTCGAGGGCTTGACAATAGTTTTATTTTTGTTTCTCTTTGTGAGAAACTTTGCGCTAAGACAGAAAAATGAGTCTGTGTTTAATATCATCCCTACGAAGGGAGCACCTCCACCATAACTACCCTGAGGAGATCTTTCAGAGAGTTTTTCCAACTCTATCATCTAGCTGGGGCTCGGCTAAATCGTGATGGCGTCCCTGAAATACACTGATGCCTATTTACCCTGCGTCACCCTGGTTTTACTGGATATTAAAGTGGACTTCTAGAAAGTTACAAAAGACCTGAAGAATCCTAGTGATTCCTCTTTGATTCAATGCAACAGTCACTCACATCCGCTGAGCTCCTCATGGAAGCCAGGCCTGGTGTTTTCACATGGTATGTTCTCATTCAAGCTTCACAGCAATCCAATGGAGTGAGGTTGTCTTATCCCCATCTTAAAGATGAAGGAAGCCAGGCTCTCCCAGGCTACATAATTTGGCCAGGGCTAAGGCACCAGGGCTCAGGGCCACCTGGGGCTCTAACTCCAAAGTCCTTAACCATGGTACCATCCTATTTCCTATTTGTAGCTCCATTTGAAAAATATTAATTCAAGCTTTCTTGAACTTTCCTTTGGAATTTGTTGCCTTTTTTGGTAGTTGTTAAATCAAGAGGGTCAAATAGCCAAACAAGAAGAAAATCTATAGAGCTCTAGGGAGTGGATAACAGGAAACCAAACAAGAAGAAAATCTATAGAGCTCTAGGGAGTGGATAACAGGAAACTTTACAGGCCCAGCAGTGAATTCCATGCTGGGAAACCTTGGATGGAAGGGGATTCTGGCACCTCCTGTTATTTTAGGTGGGGACTGAGTATGAGTCAATTTCCAGCTGCCCACACAGACCTTATCAATCAGGAT
The DNA here is from genome assembly GCF_024542745.1 of Macaca thibetana thibetana. Classification (NCBI taxonomy): domain Eukaryota; kingdom Metazoa; phylum Chordata; class Mammalia; order Primates; family Cercopithecidae; genus Macaca; species Macaca thibetana. Next base: position 7,447,764 of record NC_065586.1, read on the forward strand.
GGCTCCATGACACTTGCCAACACCATGCTGACATTTGACCTTGCTGCTGTTTTATGCTCACCTTACTTAAATGACAAGGGATAATGAATGTTTGCAACTGGTCAGGCATCAGCACCACAGAACGTGGAAGATCACAGAGACTCTCAACTGGAAGAATTTTTTGTTTGTCTGCTTTTAAATGAAGCTAGGTGACTCTGCCTCCAAAGTCTTAGGAACTGGCTTGCTGGAGAAGCCACCACAGTAACGTAGACAAAGCTCTGAGCCCCTACTCATCACTGAGCTACAGGAACAAGAAGAAAAGTTTAGATAAAGAGAAGTAAAGCATTCTCCTAATGCAGCCTAAGTAGAAAATTGAACCCAAAAAACAAGTTTATCAGCATCATTGAAACAAAAAGGCAATATAGATTCAATCACAGTGTCACTTCAACGTGGTTGAATTTTCAGATATTCTGATTTCCTGCTGGAGTTTAGTAGAACTAAGGAAGGGGTTGACATGGAATCTATTCCATTTATCAAGTACTGTGTAACAAACTATCCCCAAGTGTAGAGGGGTGAAACAACAAAAACACTTATTTTGCTCTTGAATCTGCAATTCAGGCAGGGCTTGACAGGGAAAGGTTGTCTCTGCTCTGCACACCGTCAGCCGGGACAGTTCAAAGGCAGGAGGCTAAAATCATCTGAAGCTCAGTCATTCACATGCCCGGTGATTCATACTGACTTTTGGCTAGGCCTGAGCTAGGCTTGTCTGCCGGATAGCTACACGTGGCCTCACCATGTGGCCTCACCACATGGAAGCACCATGTGCTTCCTCACAACATGGCGGCTGGATTTCAATGATGAGTGTCCTGAGAGAGAGGAAAGCAGCTGTTATCACTGCTCATGACCTGTCTCAAGAGCCACACAGCCTCACTTCCATTGCCATCTATTCATTGAGATGACCACAAAGGCCCACCTGAATTCAATGGAATGGGGAAATAGACTCTACCTCTTGCTGGTCATAGTGGCAAGGTACGGAAGAACATGTGGGACTAGAAATAGCACAGAGTCCCTTTTTGGAAAATACAATTGGCCTCAGAATCCATTGTGCGGGATTGCCCCAGAAAGCCATATGAATTATTCTTTATGGAAGTTGGACCCTCTGAAGGGCAGATGGCCTTTGTCACCATGATATGATGTCCCACCCCTCTCCAATGCCGACCTTCCATCTGTCCCAGGAAGGGCTGTCTTCCCACAGTGGGTGTTGGGTATTTCTGCCTCCCCTTTTGGCTACTGCCCAACCACACCCTCAACCCTATGCCTCCTCTAGCTGCTCTAGTTCACAATATTCTTTCTCCTCTCTGAACTTTTACTTCCTATAGCACTGACAGAGCCTAGATATACTCTCTCCTCTCATGAGTTAATTTCCTTGTGTGCCTGTTTGCCTCAAAACCGGATAAGAGGCCCTTGGCACCTCTCCCTATGTCATACACAGAGTGGGCATTCAGTGAATGGTTCTTGATTCGATTATACATTCATGACATCACTGTAGAGTTTGTCTCCCTGGGCTACATATCAACATGGAAGACAACTGCAGCCCCCTGACCTATTAGAAAACTGTGACATCTCACAGGAGGGCTCAGTTGCCCTTCAAAGACAGGAAAATAAATGTCAGATTTGGTCTCGTTTCTCCGATCGCCACGCAATCATGGCTTCATACCTCTGGGGGTGGAAAGAACTGGACTGTTTCATAATTGCTTAGAAGTAAGCATAAAACACACTAAGGCATTGAACTCGGGGTGCGGTGAAAAAGAGAAGCTGGGAAGGGTGAGAATTTATGGAATCTGGTTGGGTGATCCTCATTTTGTGCCTTTGTGTGGGAGAAGAGCAGATGGTGGGAGGGTAAAAGGAAGGGCTATTTCATGTTGCTCCAAAAACTGCGAGTGGGTGGGAATTAAGTCACTATCAGGTCAAGTTAATACTGGTTAGAATTAGCAAAGTGACTGAGAGTGAGCCTTGGGGTTTATTTTTCGGAAGAAGTTTAAAAGTCCTTCCCACAAAGTACTCCAGCTCCATTTAATGCAATGCCTCTGATTTATCACAGGCAATTTCCATGAACTTAGGCTGTTTTCCCAGTGGACTGGAGTTTCTGTATCTCTCTTAATCTGCATAGCCCAGTGGGGAGAGAATTTGTGTTTGCTCCCCTCCCATCTCCTTGCTTACAACTCCTGCTCCCAGCTGGCTTCAGGAACACCCTCGGCAGAGGGGGTAGTGGACCCTCCCTCCACCCCCAAAAACTTAAAGAATGTGCCTTGATTAGAAGCACAAAGCAGACCTCATGATGTGTTCAGCAGCTGTGGACACGCTGGAGATACAAAGGAGAGGGGGCTGGTGCCTGTAATGCCAGCAGTTTGGGAGGCCGAGGCAGGAAGATCACTAGAGGTCAGGAGTTTGAGACCAGCCTGGCCAACGTGGCGAAACCCCGTCTCTACTAAAAATACAAAAAATTAGGCAGGCGTGGTGGTGTGCACCTATAGTCCCAGCAACTTGGGAGGCTGAGGCAGGAGAATCGCTTGAACCCAGGAGGCAGAGGTTGCAGTGAGCTGAGATCACGCCACTGCACTCCAGCCTGAGCAACAGAGCAAGACTCTGTCTCAAAAAAAAAAAAAAAAAAAAAGAGAGAGAGAGAGAATGTAGAGGAACGGAACCATTATTTTACACATCCAAAAAGGAGACAATCCACTTTTTGGTTGAGAACATGACATGTCTTCATGCCAAGCTGTCGTTCCCAAATCGTGTTCTATTAATTTAATCTTATGATTACTTTGTATTGATTGTCTAAAGCCCTCCCCAAATTGAGACAGTAAAATGCACCCTGGAAGGATGTTAGGTTTGAGAGAGATGCAAGTTGATACCACTGGCCACTGGCCACCAGGTCTCCATTCACAGATGACAGATTTTTGTTTCCATCATCAGCTGACAAATAACAGCTATGTGATTGATTGGGTGAAAAATAAATTTACTGTAGCGTGTTAGTTGCACCATTTCACTCCCTTTGTATTTTTAAAGCAAAGATTGAAGTTCAAAAGGAAGTCTCATTTGGTGTTTTTCACGTCTGATGGTAAACTCCCTGAGGACACAGGCAGTTGGTTTCCTGGGAGAAAACCCCATGGCTTGTCACCAAACAGCGTGCAAACAGTAGGTACATGGGTGGGGAGGCCTCAGTAGTGTCACATACAAAGAAAGGAGTGAAAGCCTAACATAAATTCTCTTCCTTATCCAAAAAGCGAAACTATCCTATGCAGAGGAAGATGGAGCTGAAACAAGTATGTATCTTTCCTTCCTTGTATCCCACGACCTGTAACCATAGGTACGGCTCTTGGGACCTGCAGAGTCACTCACTGCCCAAAGGCCACGGAGGCTCATTCCTTGTTAGAATAAGGTTGCCTGTGCAGGCAGCTGGTCCTGTATGCAGTCATCAGGGCTTGCGTCTGCCAGGCGGGGAGGATGAGGCTGCCAGAGCTGTTGCCATGGCCCCGTGCAGTGTTTCCATAACACAGCCGGCCCACATCCCCAGCAGGCCAGCTTGGACGGTTTGCCCTGCATGATGCGAGGCAGGCTGGAGAGGGATCAAGGACCCTTTGGGATTGGAATTCTGGGTTTTGCGTGTGAGAGTTTAACTCGGCTAAGACCAGGCCAGTACGTGAGCGCAGGCCCAAGATCGAAAAGGGAAAGTCTTGAACGCTCTCTTCCCCCTGTCTTTTCGGCGGGGCTTTGAGAGTTTGCGGGGTGTCCTGAGTGTTTGGGCCACAGGGATTCTCGCATCCGGGAGATTCCAGGAGCTGTAGGGGGTGACATGGGAGATTCCAGGAGCTGTAGGGGGTGACATGCGAGTAGGAGGAGCGGTGAGTAACGACCAGTGGACCCGCATGGGCTAACTCTTATGGTTCAAGGGTTCAGGAAGAGATTTGCAAATGTCTCTACTCTACTTTGTCTACAAAAGAACACAAAGGAATGTAGAAACTTAATTTGAAGTGGAGTTTTTGGGAATCTTTGATTTCTTGGCAGTGGTAGGCGACCCACCATCTGGGACCTGTGTGTGTCATTGAAAAAAGAGTCCCCTCTGACAAGAGCAGAGTGCGGTAGGCATGGCCTGGAATCCCCAGGTGGCCTCACAGCCTGTTTTAGTCAGCAATTCTACTGGAGTTCCAGTGACCCAGGGGACAAAGCTCACCACTGCTCCTTACTCCGAACTGGTAATAACCTTGACAGGGCTGATGGGAGTCCTCCTGCTGGCTGCAAACTCCACCTGCAGCAGAGATGGGGCTTCCAGGGAGACAGGGTCAGAGCAAGCGAGTGCTGCTGGGTTTGCCCGGCTGCTGGAGTGGGCGTGCTACTCCTCCGAGTGCAGGAAGCATCCTCGGCCCCAAACCAACCCCATCTCAACTTCCCTCCCCCATTCCTCCCGCTGACTCCTTGATCCGTCCTACTTCCTATACCAGAGAGGATATCTAAATATTTTTCAAACTTCCCTAGCTGGTAAATGATGAAATTATTACGTACTTGCCTTTCTTATCTTTCTACCAAACAGTAGGTTCCTTGAGGACAGACATCATTACCATTCCTGCTTTTGTTCATGTCCCCTAACTAACAGGCTTTGTGCTTACCTAACAAGTATGTGGCACGTATCTGTTTAAATAGCATAAAACACATGTCTCAGTGTTTGCAGTAGTGAACATATACCAATAAAGTATCAAGGGTGCCACTTCAGAATTCCTTAACCTTCCAGCAACTTTTTGCTGGAATAATGACTTTCTACATCCGTAATCAATATTTACTTTGAATGTCAGTAGGTTGAGTTAGTAGTTTGATTCTGGTCCCTTGTTTACTCTGATGCAATCCCCTATACGAAGGACCTGACAAAGGGCCTGGTGAATGGGGTTCAGTATGTGCCAGTACCTTTTCTTTCCCTGCTAATGAGAACCTAGCAATAAGCACTCCCAGAAGGGAGAGTCTGGAGCCTTGGTTATTGGCTGTGACTCTGCCATCACGCTTAGGTGATCATTGAGACATTTGGTAGTTTCTTTCCTCTGGCAAGAGAGAGAGATGGCTGTTTTTGCACAGGAATAAGATACTGTCTTTAAAGCACTTTGCGACCCCAGAAGAAAAGCGTACTCTAAGACCCCATTTCTCTACTGTTATTAACAAAATTAATGTGTGTCTGGCACAAGGACTTACACTTCGCAGATAACTCCCAAACTATCAGTGTAGTGGTGCGTCATTTTTTGGCCACTTGGTCCTTTTGGGCAAATGCCTAACTGTGGAGACTCCCCCCACTTTACAAGCCCTGCCTCTACGTGGAAGCTTTGGCAGGGTTTCCTTCTTGGGGCCAAGTCTCAACAAGTTGAATAAGAAAGCTTGGCGGCCCTAAGCTTCTTTTTCTTCTTCCCTGGGGCATGCTACTATGAGCACATTAGGAAAGGCAGATTTTTAGGCGAGCATTTCAGCCTTGGTCCTTTGGTTTTTTTAGACAAAGGTCCGTGGTCCTGAGTTTCAGAAGGACATAGATGTACCAGCTACAGCTCACAGAGAAAAGAGATTTAGACATGTGCTACTCCAAGCACAGTCCACAGGCATCTGCGTGGGCCTCCCTTGGGGGAGTGTTGAAAAGAGAGGATCTCAGATTCACGCCCCACCCCCAAACACCAGAACTGACATGGCACCACATACTCCAGGTGACTCACAAGCACTTCCACCTTTGAGAAGACTGATGAAGACAAAAGCCCAGGAAGCTGTCTGCAAAGCCTGGAAAGGAGGTGTGCATGTGTCCCAATCAGAGGCCGTCATTTGGCTCATCACCACAGAAAACAGATTAGTCCGTTTTCATGTTGCTCATAAAGACATGCCCAAGACTGGGAAGAAAAAGAGGTTTCATTGGACTTACAGTTCCACATAACTGGGGAGGACTCAGAATCATGGTGGGAGGCGAAAGGCACTTCACACATGGTGGCGGCAAGAGAAAATGAGGAAAATGCAGAAGCAGAAACCCCTGAGAAACCCATCAGATCTCGTGAGACTTATTTGCTACTACAAGAACAGTATGGATGAAACCACCCCCCTGATTCAAATTATCTCCCACCAGGTCCCTCCCACAACACAACATGTGGGAATTATGGGAGTACAGTTCAAGATGAGACTAGGGTGGGGACACAAAGCCAAACCATATCAATGGAAAATTCCAGAAGGATATGGAAATAGGGTGTGTAGTTCCAATGCAAGTTTCACCATAGAAGCTACCAGGCTCCTTCAGCTGCAGATCTGGGGCAGATCAACCATCTAATTAGGCCCTGCCAAGAGGGTGCCTGGGAAGGAAGGCCGTGGTGGGCAGGAGGAAGAGGAAAGAGAGGGTGCAAATTATCTTCTTATAAATTTTCAAGTAACCTCTACGCATTGTAAGATTTCCAGGCACTCCGTAAGAGCATAAAGTAAGCACCAGACTTGAGAGTTGCCTTCCTCCGAGATTGTACTCATCGTATGGAATTCATTAAGAGCACAGACTGCCATTGTTTGAACCCAGCTGTAGCACTCCCCAGCTGTGTGATCTCAGGCAAATTATTTAACTTCTCCCTGCCTCCATTTCCTCAGCTGGAGATAAGAGCAGGGTTGTTGTGAGGGTTCAGCTTTGACGTGTGTAAAGCACTTTCACACCATGGCAGCCCGTCAGTCTTATGAGTTGGCTGTTCTCATTCTAATACTTTCATGATTTTTCACATTTAAAACTTGGATCCATTTGGCATTTCAGTGTAAGGAGCGGGGTAAAGAATTACGGATCTGTCCCCCTCTTCCAGCGGTGAAATGGTGATCTAGTTGTCCCAACGTCATTTATCAACTAATCTCTCTTTCCACCTCTCTTACGGGTTGAGTTGTGTCACCTAAAAATATATGTTAATGTCCTTACCTCCAGTAACTCACAATGTGACCTTATATTTATTTATTTATGTATTTATTTATTTATTTATTTTGAGACAGAGTCTCACTCTGTCATCCAGGCTGGAGTATAGTGGCATGATCTTGGCTCACTGCAACCTCCCTCTCCTGGGTTCAAGAGATTCTCAGGCCTCAGCTTCCCCAGTAGCTGGGACTACAGGCATGCACCACCATGCCCAGCTAATTTTTTGTATTTTTAGTAGAGATGGGGTTTCACTGTGTTAGCCAAGCTGGTCTTTAACTCCTGGCCTCAAGTGATCCACCGATCTCGGCCTCCCAGCATGCTGGGATTACAGGCGTGAGCCACGGCGCCCAGCTGGGAATGTGACCTTATTTAGAAATAGGGTGGTTAAAGACGGAATTAGTTGGCCGGGTGCGGTGGCTCACACCTGTAATCCCAGCTACTCACGAGGCTGAGGCATGAGCATCGCTTGAACCTGGGAGGCGGAGGTTGCAGTAAGCTGAGATTGCACCACTGTACTCCAGCCTGGGCGACAGAGTGGGACTTCATCTTAAAAAAGAAAAGTGATTGGTTAAGATGAAGTCATACTGGAGTAGGGTGGGCCCGTAATCCAAGATGACTGATGTCTTTTAAGAAGAAGAAAAAGCACAAGGAAGATAGCCAGGTTAAAACAAAGGCAGAGACTGGAGTGATGTAGCCACAAGCCACATGTGTGGGGCAACCAGGAGCTGGAGGAGGCAGGAAGGATCCTCTCTGGAGGCCTCGGAGAAAGCATGACCTTACCAACACCTCGATTGCAGACTTTTGGCCTCCAGACTGTGAGATGATCAATTTCTGCTCTTTTCAGCCTCTGCGTTTCTGGTACTTTGTTTGGGCAGCCCAGGGAAACTAATGTAACATAGAACGGATGTGTGTTTTCTTGTTTGGGTCTGGTTGCCTATTCCTCTGTCTTAATGATATGTTGCAATGATCGATAAGTCCACTTCAAATGTAGGAGACATTGAACCTTTCCGTTATTCCCAATAGAAAGCTTTTGGATAAAATTTGACATTCTGATACCAAAAGTGCCAAATCAGTAACTGTGACTGGTCACTGTAAAAACTCTGACACTTTCCTGAAAGTCTGTGTCCACGAGGCCCCTGGCAGGTCCACTTCTCACTCCATGGCTCCAGACACTGAGATGCTTTCCACCGTGACACTCAAATAAGGATGTAACATCTCAGCTGCCATGGCTGTCATGAACTGTAAAGGTTTATGAAACTTAGTGGGATGCAGTTGCACTTATGAATAAGTGCTATCCATGGCTAGAACCAAAGACTGTGTTAGTGGAAGATGAAGCCCTCATTCCTCGGCTTACAACGTTAATTGTTTTTTAAGGACCACTGGTGGAAGTGGTGAAAGAAAGCACCAATGCCAGGTTCTATTTCACTTAAGTAAAGAAAATCAGATTAAAATAATGAGTGACAATCCAGGACCTCAGAGGCTTCCTGGGGGAGCAGTCCACAGGGCCTCAGTGTGAGGCCTCCTCGGTGGCATAAGTAGGGCTGCATTTCATAGCAGCCAAGTGTCAGGAAATATGCTTTTAATTATCATTTAAGATGTAACCTGTCAGAGGTATTAGTATCACTTGTGTTTAATGAGAATTGATTTTCAGATTGCATTACCCAGGAAGCCCAGGATAATGGAAACCCCCAGTTCTTTCCTGAGGCCTTAAGTCACCACATGTCTCTCTGTGCCAATGCTCACCACATCAGCAGCCACCAGACATCTGATCTGCCCACATGCAGCCCAGGCAGAGGCCTGCTTAGGCTTAGAATGATGGCTGATGAATGAGATTCCACAGAGCTACGCCTGGCTCAGAGTTTTATTGCGAAGTGAGGGAACCCCAGGGAAAACTAATGAGGGGTTGGGGTTTTCACTGTGGCCCACAGACTGGCCTCATCAGTGCAAGGATGTAGAGCAGAAACGATGTGTTGATGGGGAAAGCATCCGTTTGAGCCATGCCCACCCCTGGCTTGATCTTCCGCGGGTGTCCTGACCTTTCTGAAACGGTCAGGCAAGTCCTGGAGAGGGAGGCCAGCATGGGAGAGCAGCGGGTGGTGTCGGGAAGGAAAAGCTCTCGCCCAAGTATTTCCCAGTCTGAAGTCATCCCTATACCACCCTTGAGGTTTTATTGCCATAAACTTTACTACCCTGACAATCATTGACAATATTTTCCTCGAAGTGGATTTAGTAAACTTTATAAGTTTGTGATGCAAAGAAGACTTAAGTCACTCCTGTAAGCCTGTTAGCCTCACTGATTTGCAAAAGGAAATGTTTCTCAGTTGCAGATGGATATCGTGGCCTGCCGATGGTTTGGGAGCCCAGGCCCAGAGATTTCCTGATGGAAGTAGACATTCAAGAAGTGTGAAACGCACAGTCAGAAAATCTGGGACTTCTCTTTTTCCTTATCAGAATCAGAAGGATCGAAAAATAATTCAATGGGGAATAACTCCTTTACAGCGAGAGCCCATGTTATTGATTTTTGTGTCTGTATACAACCTAAAAGAATGGAGGCGTGTGTCCCTCTCTTTTGGAAGCAATGGTATCATCCATGGGTAATTAATTATGTGGGGACCACGCTGGAAGACTGTGTAGCCAGCTCTTGGCTGTCCAAGCACCGAGTACATGGATTTAAGCTGCCATTTACAGTGGCGCCATTTTTCTGGTCCTCCAGAGGAACATAAACCTGTCCATGTTACTCATCTTGAAGCAGTTTTGGCAAAACATGTATTAGGGCAGAAAATGAAACCTCACTAGAGCTCCCTTTGCACCAGGAGGCTGGAGGAATTTCGTGGACTTGGAGGCTCTGCCCTGTGTTCTGTGGCCATGTATCCTGAAGTGTTGCCTCCCCTTGCACTTTCACTCTCTGTCCTCAAAGCCCCGATCCGCCCTCTCCCATACACGACTTTGAGCTATGTCGTCAATATCCAGGTTCCTTTGTGTTGCCTGGTAATGGGGAGAAGTGCAAGGGAATTTCAGCTCCCAAGAGAGACGGTTTCCCCGTGCCTAAGACCCCGCGATTGAGGCTACTCTCGTCAAATGGTGACTGTGACTCTTCCCCCAACAGCCTCGGGAGGTTTTCTGGGACTTCATCCCAGATCCTGAGCTGGAGCTGGTCCTGGGATGCGGAGCGTGCCTGTCCTGGTCAAATGAAGTGTCTCCAAAAGGGTTCCTGAAAACATTACAGAGTTGCCCAGCCAGGCACGCAGGCCGGGGCAGGAAACTGGCCTTGGAACCACCTCCACTCAGGATGGGGTGGAGGCAAACAGAATTGTGCGTCATCCTTCACAAAGAAGGTTCTCTCAGAGATCTGGATTTCCTCAAGGAGTCCTCAGAGCAATAAAATAATATGTCCTTCAGACTGAGAACACTGACTGTGTCTGCAAGGCAGAGGGTGGGCCGCACGAGGTCTGCATCTCCGAGGCTCCAGGCAGGAGTCTGGCCCTACTTGTTTTTCGGAGTGTTCTCTGGGAGGCACATACCTTTCCCAGTTTTCTGGTGTGACTGGCAATAGAACATCGTGTTGTCTTTCCTGAGGATCAGACAGACATTCGCTTGTGAGGGTAGGATCCTGCTCCCTTCGTAGTAAGCAGAAAATCTATTCATATTGCACTATGGAGGCCCAGTCTTTTTCTATTTTGGTGAAATATACTGAATCTCACCTCTGAGAATATCTTTCTTGCTGTGTCCTGGCATAGCTTCCTGAAACTGTCGGAAGAGGTGTTTTATTCCTTATTGATAATCTGGAAATAAAACACTGAATTAAAAAGAAATAGACTCTTTGTGGTCATCTGCATTTTCCAAGGTTTCATTTTTTTAACAATGAATATGTATTATTTTGCAATCAGATACAAGTTGTGCTTTGTTTGTAACTGACAACAGAGGGCTATCAGCCCAGCTACCACTGAAAGCAGAGTGGTATTTCAGAATTTGTTCTCTCTCCCCACCACCTTTGGGGCGTCTGCTTCATGTAATGCCCACCCAGAGGTTCCCCTAATGAGGGGTGCTCATTCAAGGTCTTCCACACAAGGAACAAAGCACTTTCACATTTTTCAAAGTCCGTTTCATTGTTGAAATATTAGAATAGAAAGCTGGATATATTTGCACTGTAATTTTAGAAGCAACTTTGGAAGTAGAAACATTTTTTGGGTCTCATCTTACAGACCTGTGTCCATCCAGGACCTTCCTATCTTTCTTTTAAAAGAAAAGATGTCAGGTTTGTCAAAGATCAGATGGTTATAGATGTCTGGTGTTATTTCTGAGGGCTCTGTTCTGTTCCATTGGTCTATATGTCTGTTTTGGTACCAGTACCATGCTGTTTTGGTTACTGTAGGCTTGTAGTATAGTTTGATGTAGTATAGTCAGGTAGCATGATACCTCCAGCTTTGCTCTTTTTGCTTAGGATTATCTTGGCTATAAGGGCTCTTTTTTTTTTTTGTTCTGTATCAGGGGAAAGGGGAGGGAGAACATTAGGACAAATACCTAATGCATGCAGGGGTTAAAACCTAGATCATGGGTTGACAGGTGCAGCAAACCACCATGGCACATGTATACCTATGTAACAAACCTGCACATTCAGCACATGTATCCCAGAACTTAAAATTAAAAAGAAAAACTTTTTTAAAAAAGAAAAAATGTAAAATTTTTGATACAATGATCTGATGTTCAGGTCATCATTTGGTCCATTTTGATTATTTTGAATGATGACAAAGACCAGTTATTAAGACATTTTTTCATCAAGGTTGAGCTTCTTGCTGTGGGCGAGGGGGTCCTAGTGTTCTGGGTTTATAGATGAGAATGGGAGGTCCCAGGGACACATGTTGTGGAACCTTTGCCTTCACTGGAGTGTCAACCCAGTCATGCCCTTTAAGCTGTATCAGAAAAGCAGAGATTTGAAAAATTATGCTGCATGGCTTCTGTGCAAGCATTTGGGTGACTTATTAAGAAGGATGGGAGCAAGTGCGGTTTGCAAGGATTTCATAAGGGGAATCTCATTAGGAGGAGAGGAAGGAAAAGAGAAGAGCTACCTTGTCCCATCCAACAGAGAAACTAGATATTGCCCTTCAGAATTTTTATTTTTGGTTCTGTTATCCATTTGTGCTTTTTCATAACCAGATAACATAGAATTTACCATCTTAACGTTTTTTTTTTTTTTTTTTTTTTTTTTGAGAAAGAGTCTCACTCTGTGGAATGCAGTGGTGTGATCTCGACTCACTGCAACCTCCGCCTACCAGGTTCGAGCAATTCTCCTGCCTCAGCCTCCCAAGTAGCTGGGATTATAAGCACCCACCATCATGCCCAGCTAATTTTTCTATTTTTGTAGAAATGGGGGTTTCACCATGTTGGCCAGGCTGGTCTTGAGCTCCTGACCTCAGGTGATCTGCCCACCTGGGCCTCCCAAAGTTCTGGGATTACAGGCGTGAGCCTGTACATGCCTGGCCCATCTGAACCATTTTTAAGTGTACAGTTCAGTAGCATTCAGCACATTCACACTCTTTGCGCAACATATCTCTAGAACTTTTTGTCATTTAAAATGGAAACTCTGCACCCATTAAACAGTAACTCTCCTTTTCGTGCTCCTTGAAATCACTGGCCACCACCATTGCACTTTCTGTCTCCGTTACTACTCTAGAGACCTCACGTACGTGGAATCATGCAATATTTGTCTTTTGTGACTGGCTTATTTCACTCGGCATAATGTCCTCAAGGTGCATCCATGTGGTGGTATGCATCAGAATTTCCTTCCTTTCTAAAGCAGAATACTATCCCACCGTCTGTATCTGTTAATACTATATCTGCTTATCATTTTTCCATCAATGGGCTTTGGGTTGCTTCCACCTCTTGGTAACTGGAAGAATGCTGCTATGAGCACAGGTATACACATCTCTCTCCAAGGGCCTGCTTTCAGCATCCTTAGTAGATAATTTATTATAGATGAGAAGCACATTCATGTGGTTGTATGTGGACCCCAAGGACCGAGATTAACCACACGCATTTCAATGACACCAAGAAGGGCTGTAACCCCGATCTCCAGGCCTAGAAAGGGAAATGTGGGGCATCTGTGAGGCTGGCTGCGATCTCCCAAGAGGACGTTTCTCACTAGCCTGTCTGGGGGGTGGTTGGCAGCCGGCAATGTCCCAGCGCAGGGGCCAATCCCAGGGCTCTGCTCATGGCCACAGCGGTTCGATTGGCGGCATCCTGGACCTGGGCCCTCCCTGCTGCCATGCCCACTCCTTCCCTCCTCTTCTCACCCCTGCATCAGGGCCCTGCATGCTGTAGCCTCCCCCTACAAACCCCCCCAAGTCCCCAGAGCCAGAAGCTGAGCGGCCCAACCTTGGGGGTCCTGAGCAAATTGGGCGTCCCTCTTCTCCTGCCTCTCCAGCAACACGGCCCGCCACCCCATCTCCCCACACCCCTCCCTGCGTGCCCTTCCCTCTCCACAGCGTGCTAAAGTTTCCAGGCTGGACCGGGGTGTGGAAAAGTGCCTCCGGGTTTATCAGAGTTCATCGGACTGTCTCACAGCAGGCGCCGGGCTGGCAGCATCGCCGCGACTTGAATTTCAACCCGTTTTCTCTGCTTAACACCTCCCTGGGCCGCCCCTCCATCCCCCACATAATAAGCTCCATTCTTTCCCCGCTCTCGATGGCGACAGCAGCCAAGCCCTACCGCATGGGGACAGGAATTGGCTGTACTTAACCTGCTGGGTTTCTCTCTCCCTTTCTTACCAGTCTGTTCGGCTGTAACCCTAGCAGGCCCCGCCAAAGAGGGGCGCCAAGGTGTTTGCTTCAGGGAGGACCGAGCCCAGCTGGGAGCCAATCACTCAGGCCTGGCTCTGTGCTGACCGTGTGGTCGGCGGCGGGTCACTGGGTGTGAGCTTCCCTGTGACCCCCTAAGCAAGAAAGAATAGGCTCACCTCTCCCCGACCTCACAGGGAGGTCTTGAGAACTGCTTTGGCCTAAATGTTAAAGTCCTGCGGGGGAAAGTAATTGAAGAGTTGTGGCCACAGGAGGTCAACAACCAAAAAACAATCCTGGATATTGTGCCCAAAACTCTGCTCACTGCAAGGTGGGGGGGGGGCCGTTGGGAGTCATGCGGGAGCGCGGGTCATTCCAGGCCCCCAGCTGGATGAATTAGGCCTAAGTCACAGCCGGAGAGCTGGAGGCTTGGTGAGACAGCCTGGCTGCCCGGGGACAGAGCAGCAAAGCACCCTCCGTGGTAAAAGCTTTAGAAGGAGATCACGTGGCTCAGGACCTCTGCCTGGGAGTTAGTCTTTTTCTTTTTTTAAGAAAGAGAGTTGGCCGGGCACAGTGGCTCACGCCTGTAATCCCAGCACTTTGGGAGGCCAAGGCAGGCGGATCACTTAAGGCCAGGAGTTCAAGACCAGCCTGAGCAACATAGTAAGACCCCGTCTCTACAAAAAACACACAAAACAAAAATTAACCGGGTATGATAGCACACACCTGGGGTTGCAGCCACCTTGGAGACTAAGACATGAGGATCCACTGAGTCCCAGAGGTCAAGGCTGCAGTGAGCCATGCTCACACCATTGCACTCCAGCATGGGCAACAGACGAAGGGCCTATCTCAAAGAGTGAGAGATTGAGAGAGGAGTCCCTCGATTTGATATTTCATCAGATGCTCAAAGTGTCCAGGACCCAAAGGGGCTAAGCCTCTCATCTGCCAGGGTCCCTTCCGCTCCTGCTCCCTGGTGATCTGTAACTTGCCACTCCTTCCTCCCATCACCCTTTGCCCTGCTTTCTGCCCTCTAGTACCAGGTGCCCTGGTGGACATGAGCCAGCAGGCCAAAGATACGGGATCTACACCATCTCTCAGACAATGGACACAAAAGAACGAACAAGTAGGGCACGGGGTGGGGGGTACCTGCCTCGCAGGGGAAACTCAGCTCAGGAGGCTTCAGCAAACCTCAGAAACTAACGACCCTGCCCAAGGACGGGCAGTGCCGGATTCGATGTGGCTTCGTTCATCTGAGTGATGCGGCTGACCGAGGATGTTGCAGAGGAGGAAGGGCAATGACTTGGGAAACTTTTCCAAAACGACATCCCCTCTGGGTCCTGGGTTCTCTGCGGCACCCTCCCCGCTCCCCTTCTCTCCAACCCACAGGAGCTCATCCCCCGTGCCCAGGCCCCATCTCGAGTCTACCTTCCCCTCCTTTCTCGCTGGCCGCCGAACGTCCATGTTCTCCCCAGGACCAGCTTATCTCCTCTGCAGAAACCAGGGCGTGTTCCCAGCACAGCACGGGGTAAGTGATAAGGAGAAAGGGAAGTTTTCTGGCTTCCACGTGCGCTGCTGTGCCAGGTGTGGCCGGCGGCTCATTAATCACATCCATAGCTGCATTGTCTCCGTCTCTCCCAAGAAGACGAGTGACATTGAAAAGCCACTCATTTGCATGTGATTTCTGTCTCTCTGTATTTCACTCCCAGCTGGGGGGTGGCACCCACCCCACTGCTCCCCCCAAGAGGCTCTCCACCCCCAACCCCAGCTCTCCACATGTGTTTCCCGTCCTTCCAACTCACAGAGATTTGCTTCAGAAAGCTGCTGACTACGAGATGTTTCCGAGGATGTCATGTCTAAGGAAAAGGGAGAAACGTGAAATTGGAGCCATGCTGTGGTCTCCAGGTTTCCTGGGGTCTGAGGCACCAAGACAGCAAACGCGGGCCCAGCAAAGAGCCCTGGCTGCCTGGCCAAGGCTTTTCCACCGTGGGCCCCACACTCTCCCCTTCTCTAGCCAGGTTTCTTTAAAAAAAAAAAAAAAAAGCCTTGTCCCACAATGAACACTTGGAAGGGGGTGGTGGATTTCCTAAGGTGGCCCCGTCAAGTCCGCCCATCAGGAGTCCCTGCCCATGCCCATCCCGGCCATTGGCAGCAGCAGCACAACATGGGCTACCACAGACGCCACTTTTAGATGGAAACAAGCAGCTCCGAAACCACCGCTTCTGGAGGTGAAGAAAGGCCTGGGATGCACAGGGGGTAGACACAGGTGGGATCCTGGACTCGGGTGCAGCAGCCCATGGCAGTCACTGTAGAAGCTGCTCTTGTTTAGTCCAGAGCCTCCCAGAGTCATGAAAAGAGGAAGGGCCTCGCAGCCAGGCCAGCCTGATCCCATCCTGTACGTTAGCGCTGTGATGAGGGCAGGGGATGGCTCTTCCCCTCTACAATTTATTTTCCTTTTCCTTGGAGAGATTTGTTGTTGTTGTTGTTTGAGACAGAGTCTCGCTCTGTCTCCAGGCTGGAGTGCAGTGGCATGATCTCAGTCCACTGCAACCTCTGCCTCCCGGGTTCAAGCAATTCTCCTCTCTCAGCCTCCCAAGTAGCTGGAATTACAAGTGTGCGCCACCACACCCAGCTAATTTTTTTGTATTTTTAGTAGAGATGGGGTTTCACCATATTGTCCAGGCTGGTCTCCATCTCTTGACCTCGTGATCCACCCACCTCGGCCTCCCAAAGTGCCTGGGATTACAGGCGTGAGCCATTGCGCACGGCCAAGAATTTTTATGATAAAGAAATAAGTTATTAGATTAAATGGTCCTAGACATGCTTCCTCTCCAACGCTGGCTGGTGCCGTAAGACCCAGATCCAAGGCCAGCTCCTCGCTTCCTTTTGAAACCCCCATCCTTTTATCAGAACCTCTCTAAGACAGGCAGCTGTCCACCTCTTATCATAACTAATGACACAAAACATTATCTCCAGGGAAGGACAGGAGGTGTGCTCTGTCCCCTCTACATCGTCAGTGCCCACTGAAGATTAGTTGAATGAATGAGTAAGTGAATGTGTTTGTTTTGAAGTATTTACTCTGCTGGGAAAATTGCATGAACAATTTAGAATGCTATTGTCATTCAATAATACACATAGTTTTATTCTCTGTTGTTTTCGTCATTTAATTTCCAAAGTGCTCCATTTTAGTTTCCCGGACAGACAGATAAAGAAATTGAAAGGATAAGCAGTTGCCTACAAGTTCTAGAACTTTCAGCTTCTAGAATACTCCTAGGCTCCAACCCTCTTCAGTTTTGAGCTGAGCCTTAAATTGCTTTTGCCTTCCCATGGAAAGGTTTGTTTTCTTCTGTAACTTTCCCTGTGAACCTTCAGAATAGAAGCCGGACTTTGGCCATGTGTGACATTTTACTTTCTAACATTTATAGGGCTTATGTTAATTTTGTGGCTGAAAGATTCAAGAAACGGGGGCAGACTTCCAGTGGAAAATTGAACCAAATAAAGAATGTAGCATTGAGATCTTCATTCACACTCAAATATCTGCAGTGCTATATTTTCTACATTGCCCTTACTCACTTCTAATAAGATTTGTTATTTTTTTAAAAAGCATACAAAAAAAGCAAGTACAATGAATTTTGTACTCATAGTTCAATGAAGTTATTTCATGGGCATGTCAATGAACTTAGTACATGTGATTTTTCAACTTATATAACCAGAAATTCCCAGGGAGCCATCAGAACACTGGGTCTTCTCTTGCACAAACACAGCTGTTGTTTTGAGGACATAATACGATTAACAGAGAATTTTCAGGAAGAACACTGTGTCAATAAAAATTAATTTGGGTTGGCTTCCTATGAAATATACCCAGTATATATCTATACACACACACACACATATATACACACACACACACATATATATGTGTGTGTGTGTATATATATATATTTATATTAGAGAGAGGCATTTTTTTCACCTTTATTTGCAACATCCAAAGTAGAAAAGGATGGTGCTGGAATGTCTCCTTCCTTTTGGCTCCCAGATCCCCAACCTCAAATACCTATAATATAAATATAGTCACTTTGAAGATAGAAAGTTTGCTTTAACTCCTAACTTTGGGATGATTCCAGAATAGCTAAAGGGAAATGACTTTGAAAGAAGTCAGGACTGCAAATGTATGTTCAGAGCCACCAGTGTGTGCAGAGGCAGATGTGGAAACCAAGACATGGATGAGATCACTAAGGGGGAAAATGCAGAGTACCAAAACCTTAGAAAAACCTTAGGGTATGCCTATAGGTTGGTAGGAAGAAAGAAATTCATCAAAACAGACTAGGAAAGATTTTTTAAAAACCAAGGTGGGAGGATCACCTGAGATCAGGAGTTTGAGACCAGCCTGGTCAACATAGTGAAACCCCGTCTCTACTAAAAACACAAAATTAGCCAGGTGTAGTGGTGGCAAATCCCAGCTACTCAGGAGGCTGAAGCATGAGAATCACTTGAACCCAGGAGGTGGAGTTTGCAGTGAGCCAAGATCACACCACTATACTCCAGCCTGCGTGACACAGCAAGACTCTGTCTAAAAAAAAAAAAAAAAAAAAAAAGTAAGATTCACACCAAAGCAGCAAAGGGATCCAGCATCTCATCAAAGAGAAACAAAGTCACTACAAAAGAAACAGAAGAAACAAAAGAGAGAAAGTCAAACTACTCAACAGAGTCACCCAGTGGACCTTGAAGGCAGTGATCACTGGAGGGGACATTGAGATGGCAACGTGACGTCTAAGATGTGGTTCTGTTAGTAGGGTGAAGACAGAAGCTGAATCTGATGACTTAAGCAACTGTCTAGGGTGGGAAAAAAAATAAGGGTTCACATACCAACCACTAGAGCAAATTCAACAAGGAAATAAGAGAGAAGGTAGAAGCCCCAAGGGAGTCCAAGCAAGGGACAACAGCTTCAGACTAGAGGACATTTTTGGAACCGTATCTGAAATTGAGAGAGAAGCACCTGGTGGAAAACAAGAATCCAGAGGGAATAATTGAAGCAACCACCTGAGGATATGGGAAGAAAGGGGATCCAGAGTGGAGGGTGACAGCTGTACTTGGAAGGAAGGGGGTACCAGCTGATAGAGCCGCGCAAAGACACAGACCCTCTGATACGAGAAACAGTAAAGGAAGGAGTTCCTGCCTCAGTTTTCTCAGCAAAATAGGAGGCAGGGCCATGGAGGGAAGCTATAGGGCTCGGTGTCATAGGCAGCTGAAGGGGAATGGAGTGGCCATTGAGGCAATGCATGGAAAAAAACCGATCAGTTCTGCCCAATGCTGGCAGGAGCCCTGTGGGTGGGATGACCATGGCAGAGTTCTCTGACTGTCCCCAGGCACTCTTCGTATCTCAGGAGAGGGAGAGGGGACGGGGATGCCATGTTGGGGACCCATCTGGCATGGGGCAAGGGTTCCACCAAGCATTTTCTGTGGTGGGTTCTCAGAGGCCACCAACTCACCAGTGCCATGCCTGAAACCGTACAGAATAAGATTGCCTCAATGTGGGAGAAGTCCCTGGTTGCCTGACATCATAGGAAACATGTGGCTGCCTCTGTCCACGCTCCTCTTCCTTGCAGCTAACTGAACTCTCCATCTTTGTAGGGGTTTCCCCTTCCTAGCTTCACAGTTGTCCCTCCTCTGAGCTCAGATAGCTGTCGGCAAGTTTCCTAAAGTATTGACCACACTCTTTCTAGCTTTGCATTCTTATTTATCTATCTATTTATTTATTTATTTATTTATTTGACAGAGTCTCACTCTGTTGCCCAGGCTGGAGTGCAGTGGTGCGATCTCAGCTCACAGAAGCCTCAACATCCCAGGCTCAAGCAATCCTCCCACCCCAGCCTCCCAAGTAGCTGGGACCACAGACACGCATCGCTATGCCCTGCTTATTTTTTAAATTTCTCTAGAGGTGAGGTCTCCCTATGTTGCCCAGGCTGGGCATTCTTTCAACATCCCATTCTAAACTAAGGATTCCATAGAGGCATGAACTTTGTTTTCCTTGGAATCCCTGGGCCTGGCACACTGGAACTACATACATACTGGAGTCCTTGAAGGAATAATTTAGCATTTATCACGTGGCAGCTCAGGAAGCATCTTTGTCTGAAGGCAGAAGATAAAGATCACAGGATTGTAGATGTTACCTGCTCCCGTTCCTTCATTTTATTTTTCTGAGACAGGGTTTCACTTGATCACCCAGGCTGGAGTGCATGATCACAGCTGCCTGCAGTCTCAGCCTCCTGGGCTCAGGTGATCCTCCCCACTCAGCCTCCTGGATAACTGTGACTACAGGTGCATGCTGCCACACCTGGCTCTTTTTTTTTTTTGTAGACAGGGTTTTGTCATGTTGCCCAGGCTGGTCTCGAACTCCTGAGCTCAAATGATCCACCCGCCTTGGCCTCTCAAACTGCTGGAATTACAGGTGTGAGCCACCGCGCCAGTCCCTTCATTTTAAAGCCACAGAAGACGCCAAAAGCAGAGATAAGTCAACTTGAGTCCTTGACATCAGTTGCTCACTTGTTTTCTCTTTAACACAGCCCGCCAGTGATGCCTCCTTTGTGTCCCATGTCTGTTTTGTTTCTAAGCAGCTGTTGTCCCACTCAGCTTGTAATATAGCTCAATTGAAATTTAAACACGATCCAGTGAAACCACTCAGAACTGGAGGTAGGAATGCCAGAACCATGAGTTAGAAATGGCACCTCGGAGGGAAATGACCCTGAGCCCAGTGGAAGCAGCACCAGTCAAGATGGTGGGCATAGTGTGTGCAAAAGAGTACCCAATAATGTACTGGTCCCCATAATAATCAAAGTTTGGAATGCCAGAGTCCCCAGGCAGGAATGGACTGAGAGGTTTAAGATCCTCTAGTGTATCCAACAGTTTCAGAAGAGCACAGGAATGACTGCTGTGAATTTGTTGTTCTCTACAATAATTTGTGTTACTTTAACATTCTTCTTCCAGTGTCGCTACCCCATTTACATATCATCGTGTGTAATTCAGAAATGCCTACAAACAAGCAGTGCAGTTAGATTCATCAAGTTTTATTCTCAACAGCCCTGATTCCATTTTCCCTTAAAAAAATAAACAGACCAGTAGGTTGTTTGTTTTTACGCATCATTCTCTTACAAATTGTTGTCTAAGTAAAATGTCTCTTGAATGTGAACTGTCTGGTACCCCACTATTTAAAACTGACTAAAATAAATATTTAAAGCTATGTTTCTAAGTATTTGCTTAGCTGTGTTATTTTGTTTATTTTAGCTGGATCATGTCCTACGGTTCCAAGAGTCCTTTAAATTTTAATAATGGCATTGTTTGTGTACATTCTGGGAAGCTTAAAGAACATAAAAAGAATTAATGTTTTGAATGATTTGATGTCTTAGTCAGCTTGGGCTGCCTTAACAAGAATACCACAGACTTGAGTGGCTTAAACAAAACACATTTATTTCTCATAGTTCTGGAGGCTGGGAAGTCCAAGATCAAGGCGGCAGCAGACGTGGTGTCTGGTGAGGGCCATCTTCTCATTGTATCCCCCACACAGTGAAGAGGAAAAAGACGATCTCTTCCATGTCTCTTTTTTTTTTTTTTTTTTTTTTTTTTTTGGCAGAGTTTTGCTCTGTCACTCAGGCTGGAGTGCAATGGCGTGATCTTGGCTCACTGCAACCTCTGACTCCCTGGTTCAAGCGATTCTCCTGCCTCAGCCTCCCGAGCAGCTGGGACTACAGGCATGCACCACCACGCCCAGCTAATTTTTGTATTTTTAGTGGAGACAGGGTTTCACCATGTTGGCCAAGATGGTCTCGATCTCCTGACTTCATGATCCGCC
This sequence comes from Macaca thibetana thibetana, assembly GCF_024542745.1. NCBI lineage: Eukaryota > Metazoa > Chordata > Mammalia > Primates > Cercopithecidae > Macaca > Macaca thibetana. The sequence goes on from NC_065586.1 coordinate 7,469,308, forward strand.
CGCCTCAGCCTCCCAAAATGCTGGGATTACAGGCGTGAGCCACTGCACCCGGCCCCAAGTCTCTTCCTATAAGGGCCTTAATCCCATTTGTGAGGGCTCTGCCCTCAAGACCTAATAACCTTCCAAAGGTCCCAATTCCAAGAACCATCACATTCAGGATTTAAGCTTCAACATATGGATTTGGGGAAGACATATACACTCAATTCAAGGCATGTAGTTTAGCCAAAACATAAATGTAAAGGAATGAATCCTGTTCCTAATCCACCTATGAGGATACATGATTCAATTAAATGTTGAATGTTACTCCCTAAAGAAACACAGAGGCGCTCACTCCGATTCCCAGTCCCTGGCCTCCTCAGCACAGTTGCAGCACCGAGGGAATCTTCTGATGGTTTCTCCTCCCAACATCCCCTCCCTTTAGCCTGAAGTTGTAAAGCATTAAAAAGTCAAATGGAGGAAGATGGTGCACCTAGCATGGGGCTGTGGGGGGTCAGGGGAGGATAAAGAACAGTGTTCCTTCATTTTCAGTCCATTTCATTTTAGGAATGTGAAACTTTAAATGAGAAGATCCTTCAAGACGACTCATCCAGATGCCTCTCATTTTTAGACAAGGGAGGGGACTGAAAGGCAGAGATGCTGACTTGTTCAAGGTCCCAGTTAGTCAGTGATTATGACACATTAACTACTGTGATAACAAGGAGATTTATCTCCTCTAATTATGACATACTTCTTCATCTCATTCAATCTCTCATTTAGGAACAACCCTCACCCTGGTTTATAAATGCTCAAGGAAAATAAATGATTGCCCAGATGGTGAAACAGAGTCAAAGCAAACAAAACGATTCTGGAGGTTCAGTGTAGCCCTGCATTAAGTATGTTATATAACCTGGCACAAACCACTCCAGGGCACTCTCTGCCTCAGTTTCCCTATCTGAGAATTTCTCCCTTCCCCTGCATTTAAAGAGCTTGTTACAACACACGTGGAAAACAGAAAATACTATTTTTTTTAAATCAAATGCAAAGGTCCTAACTATAACCTCGGGATGGGGTTTGGGGCTTTCAGGTACTGACCCCATTTGCAGGAAAAAAAAAAAAAATCTACACCTAAAGAAGAAGAGGAAAAAAGGTGATATTTGTCTACAGTAAAATATAATTTTTAAAAATAAAAGCTCAACTTTGATACTTTTTAATTTTTTGCTGAGCAGGCGAGTTAGCTATGGGTATCTCATTGGAATGTTTTTCTCAGCTCTTAAAGTAGCAGCACAGGCAGTAGGAACTGCTCTTTCCTAATAACGTCCTCTTTTCTGCAGTGTCAAGACTTAAAACACCTGGAACAACAGATCACTGCTCCAAGTGCTCCACAGGGGACGGGGCCACCTGGCTCCAGGGCTGTCTGTCCGGCTGGGATTTACATAATAGGAAGGCCCCAGGGAGCCTGGCCAGCCCCTGGCTACCTCTAGCTCCCGCTCCCTTTCTCTGAGCTCTACAGTCTGAAAGCATCTGTCAGCAGCACTGGCTGGCAGCCTCTGCACCTCTGGCATGAATACAGGCAGCTGAGTTTGGGAAGACGGAAGGCAAATAAATAGCACAGCAGACAGGCCCTGGTGTGGAGGGTTCACAAAGCAGAGAGAGACAAGCCCAGATAGTCCCCCAGCGCTAACTCGTTCCGAAGCCGCTGTGTCCAACAGGAACATGTGGACGTCATTTTACTGCCAGAATGTTTCCCCAGGGAAGGCAAACATGATAAACAATTTTCTTAACTCAGGTATCCCTCCCAGTGCTAAGCATGCCTTTGCATTTCACGCGGGGGCTGCTCTGGTGTCAAGCCCCATGGAAGAAGCCTCTTGTGAGGCCAGCCCGGGCCTTGAACTCTGGCCCGCATAGAAACATTCCACTTCCCTGACCACAGTCTTTCTCTGCCCAAGCGCTCCCAGTATCTGTCTGCTGAAGGGTGACGTTCATTGGCTCTGGAAGCCCCCTCTGATCTTAACCTTTTCCTTAGGGCATCAGGTTTGTCCAAGTTTTGGAACCAGAGCCCCTGTTCATGCTGGTTTCCTGGCTTTTTTTCTATCTGACATGAAGGAAGCTGGAAGTCCTAGATTTTCTAAGCACTGACACGCTTCCTGTGATAGGTGGGCCGGTTCTGCCTATCGAGAGGCTCTCCGAGCCGGCTCTGCCTCCCGTCCTAGCACTGTGCACATGTAACTGATTACCTCCTGGAGGACCACAAGGAAACAAGGTCTGGGAACTATGACAAAGGCTGGAGAGCTCCAAGTAAAAGATGTATCACATTCACTTGGCCAACTCTTCAGCACCAAGACATGCCAGTAAAATCAACCACATGGAGTTGTCCTGTGTGTTAAAAGCCTTTAGCTTATTGGAACAAATTGGAGAACAGCCATTAACAAAGTCACGTGGTTTACAAAGCCCATTAGAAAGAGATTAGTATCTGAGCTGTAGATGTTTCTATTTTCAATCAAATTTCCTTTTAATGAAAAACTAATTTTTAAGGGCAAGATACCACAGCAGAAGAAAAACCTCTCGTAAGACAAGACTTCATAGTTTACAGCGATCAAATGTATGGGCTATCTGCATGATTGGTGGCCTGGACTCAGTGAGAGATTCCTTTGTAGCAGAGGTTGGCCACACATCTGGGGGCTGCACCACCACTGAAAAGACAGCTTTCTAAGCATTAGTGTAAAGCAAAAAGCACAGTCCCCAAACTTGGCCATTTCCACCAAAAAAACAAGTTTCATAGCAACCTTCCTTCACCAGAAAGGCTTACTTTATGACAGGCTAACAGAACAGATAAGCAGGTTGGGACAAGATACAGACTTGGTTGCATTTAGCTATGACCTTTCTCCCCTCCGTGGATGTGGGCAGGGTGGGGAGAGGCAGGAAGAGGGAGTAGAGGGAAATGACATTTGCACTCAGGCTTCCCGCCCCTACCCTTTACCCAGACAGACGTCGGATCTACGCTGCACCAGGGGTGGGTCACGGAGTCCAGCTAATTACCAGGAGCTGAGGCATGTATAAGCCATGAAAAGAGCTGCCCCATGGCCTCCCCACATCACGGTCCTTCATGCACTTGCATCATTAAGGCTGCCAGCTTCAGAGCTCCCTGGACGTTCCCTGGCCAAGCGTCATCCCTGTGTCAAACGGATGGGAGGCCAGGTAATCCTTGTACTCCCCGTCAATCAGTTTGGCGGCGTTGTTCCTGGCAAACCAGCAGTCTATCTGCTCTTCCCCATTGTAGATCTTCCTTTGCTTCCAGACCACTGGGACTTGGTGGCCTTTCACCTTTAGGACGGCCTCAGGCCCCTCTCCAGCCTGAAGGAGCAGAAGGTGAGTGGGGCTCTGGCTGGGCCCCGCAGGGTCGTCCGTGAGTCTGGCATCCTGGTTCAGGAACTGACCTGGGAGGACAAAGCAAAGCATTGGGTCTCAGTCAAATGCAGAAACCTCGTGCTGAAATCCAGCTTCAGTGCTATCAGTGGCGGCAAGGCTTACAATTGGCCACAGCCCGAGACTGGACTCTCCCAGCAGGAGCGGAGACATTTTCTGGTGTCATGGAAGAACATGTGTTCTGGGGGCAGGGAGGAGAGAGCTGAGGACTTATCCACACCATGGGATTTACCCACGACTGCTGGAAGCTTTCCAGTTGCTAACACTAGAAAGTTGCCTAACCTACAAATAGCGATAACCATGGTCTCCTACTGAGTCCAGAGGACAGGACGGGGCAGATAAAAGAGGGAAGTAGTGTTCCGTCTTCCTTCTGTCCTCTCCCCAGTCACAGGCCCGCCTCCTTTCTATCAGCCTCAGTTCTGTGTTGGGTGCAGGATAGAAAGCAGTCAGCTCAGCTCGTCTCTGACCCTCATCCTCAGGACTCTCCGGGTCCGATGGCAGCACTGCTCGGGCCACAGGAATAAAGAGCTGTGTCTGCAAAGGGAGCTCACACTGGGCCACCAGGCCCCACGAAATACAGCCAGCTCAAGAGTCAGGAAATCCTGCCTACTAAACTGAGCCCTGACAATGGCTTGCTCTTTATTTTTGGGCAAGGGGCCCATGCAAAATTGCTCGTTGAAGAAAGCTGGGTAGAATGGCCCGCCTGCTGTGCACAGCCATGTGGGTACCTCCCCCGGTGGGGGTGTTGCTCAGGCTGGGCGCTGGGCAGGGCTGCCTCGTGTCTGTGTCTACTTGCTGAGAGCAAAGGAACTGGATCCTCAGGTGACTACACTCCAATTCCTCATTCATTTTCCCAGAAGGCTAAAGAGAACTACTTGGTTTATAAAGCCCATTCTTAGCCCAGAAAGCCCAGGAAGAAATCTAATTTTCATATTACATATGTAGTGATCTAATTTTCATATTACATATGTAATTTTCATATTATATATACAGTCATGCACCACATCATGACATTTCAATCAATGATGGACTGAAAATATGATGGTAGTCCCATAGGATTATAATAGCATATTTTTAGTGTACCTTTTCTATGTCTAGATACGTTTAGATGAACAAATACTTATCAACATGTTGCAACTGCCTGCAGTATTCCATGCAGTCACATGCTGTACAGGTTTGTAGCCTGGGAGCAATAGGAGACACCACAGAGCCTAGCTGGGTGGGTAGTAGACTACACTATCTAGAGAGGTTTGTGTAAGGAATATTCTAGATGGTCATATAGTGACCAAATCACGTAATGATGCATTTCTCAGAATGTATCCCTGTCATTAAGGCATGACTCTGTGTGTGTGTGTGAATATATATAATATGTACATAGACTGTACACATATATACATACATACAGACTGTATATATACACACATACAGACTGCATATATACACACACACACACACACAGACTGCGTATATACACACACATGCACCATAAATACATACAGACTGTATACATATATACACATTCATACTGTATACATACATATATACATATACACATATATACATACAGACTGTATATATACACACATATAGACTGTGTATATATACACACACCATACATACAGACTGTATATATACACACACACACACACACAGACTATATGTATATATACATACCATACATACACGCTGTATACATACCTATATACACATATACACAGACTGTGTATATATATACACGTATATAGACTGATATATAATGTATATGTATATATACACTGTATATATACATACATATGTCTGTGTATACATATATACACACATAGACTGTATATATAATACATATATACATGTATATGTATAATACATTATGTAGACTATATATACACACATACATATACAGACTACACACATACATACAAACATATACGGATTGTATATATGATATATTATGTATTTAGAGACTATATATACATACACACATATGCAGTCTGTGTATACATATTATATATGTATATTATGTATATGTATAGACTGTATGCGCACACACACACACATACATATGCTGACTGTATATATAATAAAAACCACATTCCTATTGAATTTCTCAATTGAACTAAAGGTGCTGGCAATACCGGCTTTGCTTGGGAGATTTAACTCTGTCCTCTACACCCAGCGTGAGGAGAGCACAGCTTCCCACCTAGCAGTCCGTGGCAGTTGCTGGAGAGGCCTTCGCTGTTGGCGATGTAGAAGCCCAGGTGGTGTCGCTGGAAGGCCGCCGGCTTTTTGTAGAGGTGGATGAGGATGACAAAGGCTATGGAGCCCTGGATGGTGACCGTGACATTGGCATTGGCAGACACGGATACCTCCAGCCCCCGGCTCCCCACCACCACACTCTGGTTGCAGGGGAGCACCAGCCTGTCCCCACCATCCAGGATGACTCTGCTCGGTGTGATCTCGAGGTAAGATCTCTCTGGTTTGTTGACGAGGATGGTGATGGTGCGGAAGTAAGTGCGCTGTTTCTTATGGCCATTTGGAGGGGCGGGCGCCCCGATTAACTCTCCATTCACTGTCACACCTCAAAGGCCAAGGGGAAAAGAACAAGGTTAGAAAATCTGGCCGGGAGCGGTGGCTCACGCCCGTCATTCCAGCACTTGGGAGGCCAGGGCAAGTGGACTGCTTGAGGCCAGGAGTTCAAGACCAGCCTGGGCAACACAGAGAGACCCTGTCTCTACTAAAAATAAAAAAATTAGCTGGGCATAGTGGTGCACGCCTATAGTCCCAGCTAGTTCGCTTGAGCCCAGGCGTTCCCAGGAGCCCAGGAGCTCAAGGCTGCCGTGAGCTGTGAGTACACCACTGCACTCCATCCTGGGCTCCAGAGTAAGATCCTCTCTCACAAAAACAAAAAACAAAGGAAGAAAAAATCTATCCCTGCCCAACACATCAAGTTAGAATTTCCCTCCTCCTTTGGGCTTATCTTTGTATCTCTAGTACCAAAAACACTGTCTGACTTACACACAGAGGCCACTCAGTGGTTACTGAGTGAATGGATGAGGGAAAGCGTAAAGTTATGTGTGGATTTTTTACTGTTGTCTGACCAATATCTTGGGATAGAGGAGGGAGGATGTAGGTTTGGGTCAAGATACCGTAGAAGGAAGCACGAAGCTAAGTATTTGTGCATCTACACACAGCTTACCATGTTCGTCTGGTTTCCTTCCAGTGTGGTTGTAGTGATAAGAGCCCTTGTATGACCCTGATGTGTATTTCGTATCCACCAGCGGCTGCTGATCCTAATTCGGACATCTTACGATGCCACTGAGCAGTGTGGGAGAATGCAAAATTAGCTTTTTGTTTTGATTTTAGTCCAAAAACTCAAGTTCTTCCTCCACTTAGGTGTTCATCCTTAGACAAGTCAGGAAAAAAAAAAAAAACACCTGTAATCCCAGTTTCTGGGGAGGCTGAGGCAGGAGAATCACTACTTGAACCCAGGGGGTGGAGGCTGCAGTGAGCCCAGATGGCACCACTTCACTGCAGCCTGGGCGACAGAGTGAAACCCCATCTCAAAAAAGAAAAAAAAAACTGCCTCTATTTCCTTAGCTGTAAAATGGATGGACAGATATAAAACCTAAGAGAATTTTTGTGAGGATCCCAGGAGGTAGCATTTGTGTAAATTGTAAACTGCTAGCAAATCAACTCATTTCTTTTTTTCTTCATCATTCTGAACACCACTGGGGCTTTTCTGGAGTTGAGCAAGGCCTGTGAACCAAGCCCCAGGGTTCTGTGCTGTCTGGCTGAATAGCAAACAGATGGCAACTGCACTAGAGATGTTTGGGGCTGAATTAGGCGATGCATGTTAAATGCGTTTTGCTCTCAGGCAAAGCAGCAATTTGCAGTAAGAAAAGATTGTTATATAATTAACTCTTGTTTTCTCTGCTTTAAGAATAATCTTCCCAATAAAACTTCTTAGACATTCAAGGAAAAAAGGGCCTTCTCTGGGGCAAGGGGTCAGGGGAGGGGAGAAATCCCAGCACGAGAAGAGCCTATGCTCTTCCAGCCTCAAAGTCCTAAGCATTTTTGGGCTGAGTTCCCATCACGGACATCTCGCGGAAGACAGAAACCATGGGAACTGCTCCTAGAATAGGAGGTATTTCCAAGGACATATACAATTAGGTCCTATCTTGCTCCTGAGCCCTTCGAAGTAAGAAGCAGTAGAGATTTAGCTCTGAGGCTATAAAGTCCCGCCAGAAAACAATGTGTTGAACGAACCCCAGGATCAAACTCTACATAATCGCATCACACATGTCACCTGCCGGGGGACCCTGTGCAACCCAACATTCCAAGACACTCACGTTCTTGGCAGTAAGAATTGCCAGGGTACCCACTCCAAAGCTTGTCCTCACAGAGCTGGACATGGCTTGTTACCTGCATTGAACTTGAAAAGCCTTCTCTGTGCTAATCTCTCTCACCCAGGTCCTCTACAGACCGACAGGGTACACAGAGGCCCTTTGACCATACACGTTCACAGCACACAGACAGAGCTGTGGATTCACAGCTGAGCGTCCTGTGCAAGTCACCAAGAAACTGACATGAGTTTAGAACCCTGGCCTCCCTGGCATCACAGCTTTTGAATGGATAGACACTATGACAATAATACACAATAATACATCGTGGATTTCTTTTTTTTTTTTTTTTTTTTTTTGAGATAGAGTTTCGCTCTTGTCACCAGGCTGGAGTGATCTCAGCTCACTGCAACCTCCGCCTCCTGGGTTCAAGAGATTCTCCTGCCTCAGCCTCCCGAGTAGCTGGGATCTCAGGTACCCACCACTATGCCCGGCTAATTTTTTTGTATTTTTTAGTACAGACGGGGTTTTACCATGTTGGCCAAGCTGGTCTTGAACTCCTGACCTCAGGTGATCCGCCCGCCTCAGCCTCCCAAAGTACTGGGATTACAGGCATGAGCCACCGCGCCCAGCCTACACAGTGGATTTCTAAAGCACTTAAGCATTTACAAAACAACTTCACATCCAGTTTCATTTGATCCACTTTATATGGCTTTGTTAGGCCAATAGAGTGTCCCTATTTCCATTTCACAAGGGAAACAACTCCGAAGGCACGAGCCCAAGACCAGGCGGCACTTGTCATAAAGCAGGGAGGCAGATGCGTAAGTCCAGAAGCGCAGTGCACTTCCCTTAACCACCGACAACACTCACTGAGCATCTATCAGGTGGCCCTCAGATCACTGGACATCCATCTGAAGAACAGAGGCAGATGCAGTACCTACCTGTCCTTGCCCAGATGCTACAGTGGAAGGTAGAACTTACCAGAGTCCATGTGATCAGAGACCAGCCTGAGGATGTCCCCGGGCTGCCCATCAATATTGAAGCACACAGTGAGTTTGCTCAGGGGGAAATCCACAACAAAGTGGGGATCGCCATCCACTGCCAGAGCAGAAGAAAAAGGAGAGAAAAAGAAAGACACTTATTAAGTACCTTCCTTGTGGAGGTGCTACTCTCTATTTTCTCATGAATGATGTTATTTTATTTTTTTTTTGAGACGGAGTCTCACTCTGTCACCCAGGTTGCAGGCTCGAGTACAGTGGCATGATCTCAGCTCACTGCAAGCTCCGCCTCCCAGGTTCACGCCAATCAATGATTTTATTGAATCCTGAAAACGATACTGGAAGGAAGTGTCCTCAATTTCCAGATGAGGAAGATGAGTGAGAGGAAAACAATTCCCCAAAAGTACCCAGTGAGTTAGCAGTAAACATTTGACTTCAGGTTTTCTAAATTCCAATATAATGCTCCTTTCATCACACCCTAGCTCAGCACAGACACCTAAGCTTCCAGAGGTGAGAGGAGAAGGAGAGAGAGATCCCTACACACCCTCTGCTGGTACTCAGTCCCCATGCTTCCATTCCCCAGGCAGACATCCCTTGCTATTTGCTTTCTCCTTTACTGGCACGGATGCAGAGGACTTTCCTCGCCTATGACGGGAGATCTACCGCGCTGCTTCTCCCAGGAAGCCATAGGCTATCCCAGGCTCATTCGCAGCGTCAGCTGTATGCCACCCCTGCACGCAGGCACTGAGAGCCATGCCCAGCTTAGATGCAGGGGCAAGCGAAGCAAAAAGTGAGTAGGTGGCCAGGCACACAGTCAGGGTACTGGCGGAAACCCCTCCTTTGGGTCACACCGACTTCACTGCTCTCAAGTTTCTGTCCACAGAGGAGACCACAAAGTTCAGCTGACAGTTCTTGTCTGTCCTCATTTTCACCTGTTAAAGGTGAACAGTCTTGCCTTTTATTATACAGATAAAAGATTTCTTGAGAATCTATATCAATTCTCTTACTAGATTGGAGATTTACCTTCTAATTTATATTCCAAGTGCAATTTGTTTATTTTATTTTTGTTTTATTGAGACAGGGTCCCACTCTGCTGACCAGACTGGAGCACAGTGCTGCAATCATAGCTCACTGCAGCCTCAAACTCCTGGGCTCAAATGGTCCTCGCACCTCAGCCTCCTGAGTAGCTGGGACTACAGGCAGGTGCCACCATGCCGGGCTAATTTTTTATTTTTTGTAGGGACAGGGTCTCACTATGTTGCCTAGGCTGGTCTCAAACTCCTGGGTTCAAGCATTCCACCCACCTCAGCCTCCCAAAGTGTGCTGGGATTACTGGCGTGAGCCACCACACCAGCCTACAACTTGTTTCTTGAATGCCCCTCTGCTTTCTGTGCACGTGGATGTGTCTGCATGCATGCTGTGCACAGTATAGGCACGAGCCAGAGTCGGCTTTCATGCTGCAACAAACTAACATCCCTGCATTCACTGCTGAGAAACCCTTTCTGCCCCAGCATCCCTGAGAAGGGCCCTTGAGAGGATCTGGCTGCTCTCCCTGGGAAGCACCTCAACTTCCCGGAAAATTGCAAGGTATGAAGAAATTCAAGGTGCTGGTCTTTTGCTGATGGGGAAAAACTGGCCCCCAGAGGAGATCAAGGTTCTCACCCGCATTGCTGGCGTTTTTTCAGGCACGCACACAGTTGTCTTTTGGTGTCCATGGGGGATTAGTTCCAGGACCCCCGCGGATACTAAAATTCATGTGTACTCAGGTCCCTGACATACAATGGTGTAGTATCTGTATATAACCTTCGCAGAGCCTTCCATACACTTTATTTTTAATTTATTTTTATTTATTAAGACAGAGGCTCACTCTGTCACCCAGGCTGGTGTGCAATGGTGCAATCTTGGCTCACTGCGATCTCTGCCTCCTGAGTTCAAGCGATTCTCCTGCCTCAGCCTCCTGAGTAGCTGGGATTACAGGCATGCACCACCATGCCCAGCTAATTATTGTATTTTTAGTAGAGATAGGGTTTCACCATGTTGGCCAGGCTGGTCTCGAACTCCTGACCTCAGGTGATCCACCTACGTTGGCCTCCCAAAGTGCTGGGATTACAAACTTTAGCCACTGCGTGCAGCCTTTCCATACATCTCTAGGTTACTTATAACAACTAATGCAAAGGGAATGCGATGTAAATAGTTGTTACACTATATCGTTTAAGGAATAAAGACAAGAAAAAAAGTCCGTGCACATTCAATACAGATGCAATTCCTTTTTCACGTATTTCCGATCTGCTCTTGGTTTGATCCTTGGGATGCAGGACCCATGGAGACAGAGGGCAACCGTCTAGCTCATCTGACAGTTTGCTGAGAGTTTCTATGTGCACATACCACACCATTTCTACTCAAATCGTCCAAATCTCTTTACAAGGAAAGATAGTGCTTGATCCAAAAAAGTAGGGAGGGGTCAAAAAGGCATTACTCCAGGCAGCATCCAAGAGGAAGCTTTTCTGGCATTCCATAAAGCCTACGTGTGTGTTCAAAGGAATTCCAGTCCGTCTCCTGGAGACTGTGCAGACTCTATATCCACGGCTAATCTCTGGGATGTCCCTGGTTTTAGGAGCTTGCACGTACAGCACAGCAGCAGAAAGGCCATAATCGAGACTTCCAGAGGATGACATGGACACAGCAGAACAAAACCCAGTCATAGGTTGTTCTTCCCTCTGAATTTTTATTATAGTCCCAGGAAGCTGGCAAAAGGAAATTTCATGACATTTGAAAAAAATCTGTTCTTCCCTTCCGAAACCACGAACTGAAAAAAATGCAAACAAAAACAAAGCCTGCCTGTCACACCAGACGTTTTTATTTTGGTAGCACCATTTTATGTTTGTCATAGCAGAGGCTGGAAGGATACACGTGCCGGATCTCTAAAACAATGTCTTCCAAACTCAATAAGGGTCAGAATGTGCCTCTGCCACCCATCTATTCTTCCATCGGGTTTCCTGCCAGGATTCCTGGGGACTGCGCTATCTCCACAGTGTTTATGCGATGGTTTCATGACAGCTGCAATTCTCAGGCTCTGCCTCACATTATGGGCTTGATACGTTGCTGAATGAGCTGGTATTTTTAACTGACTTCATGGAATTCTTGGTTTTACACTTTTTTTTTTTTTTTTTTTTTAAGACAGAGTTTCACTCTTGTAGTCCAGGCTGGAGTGCAGTGGCGTGATCTTGGCTCACTGAACCCTCAACTTCCCAGGTTCCAGCAATTCTCCTGTCTCGGCCTCCCCTACAGGCCCCTGCCACCACACCTGGCTAATTTTTGTATTTTTAGTAGAGAGGAGGTTTCACCATGTTGGCCAGGCTGGTCTTGAACTCCTGACCTCAAGCAATACACCCACCTCGGCCTCCCACAGTGCTGGGATTACAGGCGTGAGTCACCACACCTGGCCTGGTTTCAGACTTTTTAAACATCTCTTACTCTCAATTCACACACAACCGCATCCTTTTCTTTACCTGATGTTTTAGAGATTTTAATTCTTGGCTGGTATGGCTTCTCCAGCAAAGGTCCTAAAAAGGAGAAGAGAACATCACGGTCATTCATTAAAGAAGATGAAGAGAGAGGTACAAAGGGAGAGAGTAGAAATGACTAAAATACAGCTTTTAGGTACATTTGTAATAGCTTAAAGAATCAAAAAACCCTTTAAAACATCATCAGTCTTAAAAAGGCAGCTTGGCCTCAAAACACAAAAGTAAAGCCAGGCATGGTGGCTCATGTCCATAATCCCAGTGCTTTGGGAGGCCAAGGTGGGAGGATCACTGGAACCCAGGAGTTCGAGACCAGCCTGGGCAATATAGTGACACCCTGTCTCACCAAAAAAAAAAAAAAAAAATTAGCCCAACAAGGTGGTACACGTCTGTAGTCCCAGCTTCTTGGGAGGCCGAGGTGGGAGGATCACTTGAGCCCAGGAGATTGAGGCTGCAGTGAGCCATGATTGCACCACTGCACTCCAGCCTGGTTAACAGAGTGAGACTGTCTCAAAAAAGAAAAGACAAGACAAGAAAAGAAAATAATAGAAGGTACACAAGTGGAGTGTAAAGTGTGCAGGATTAATTATTTTATTCTTCTACGAATTAGATACTATTCTGTTATTTTTGTGTATATTATAGGGGAAAATATTTTATCACACTTGAGATATATTTATAGGGGAAGGGAGAAATGAGTTGTTCAGTGGGCCTGTAGAATTTTGGATGTGCAAGATGGAAAAGTTCTAGAGATCTGTTTCATCACAGTGTCAATATACTTAACATCACTTACCAGCGTTGAACTGTACGCTTAAAAATGGGTAAGGTGGTAAATTTTACGTTCATGATAAAAACAAAAACAAAAACAAACAACAATGTAAAAAAAGAGGTACAGTTATAATCCAGTGTCTGTAGCTACGTGTGCGGCGGAATTCACAAAGCAGAAGATTTTGAAACACTTTGTATTTCAAAGTACTGGTGCTCTGAATATTCAATGAAAGAATAACCTAAAAGTAATTAATATCTATAAATAAAATCAATAACTTATGTCAAATTGTTAGTACTAGCAAAATTGTGCTCCTCTTCTCTGGTTTTTACTGCTCCCAGAAATTAACGAGTGAGATCTCGAAACGTTCTTGAAGCACCCGCTTCTCAAGACTGGTCTTGACCAGCATGATCTGGGCAGAACGCAGATTTGCCAGGAAAGAGGATGGATGACTGGATGACTGCTTTGAGGAGTGGCAGCTGCCACCAACTCTCAAAAAAAATTTAAATTTAAATTTAAAAACCATCAGAACTTTAAGGAAAGGAAGAATTTTCTTTCAAAAAAAAAAAAAAAAAACCCTTTTGAGTAATCAGTTGGTTATCTCCTCTGTCTTTCTGGACAGAGATCACCTGGGTCTGATCTCTCCTGAAGCTGTAGAGATTTGCACTGATGACCTGTCATCAAGATCTTACTCAGAAAGCCATTTTTCCTGGATGTGGCATGGATCTCATGAGTAGAAAGTGATGGCATCCTGCCACATGCTTTTAATCACAGCAAACATTGTGTAAGTTTTGCCAAGACAAGTTCCATCCTTTCTGAAATAGCCACGTCAATTGTAACCTTGCTATCGGGATCGGAACTTATCAATAAATTTCTGGTACTCCGTGCCTCCATGGAAGGCATGTCTGACATTTGTGCAAAACTCACTGTGTGCCCATGGCATTCCATATGTAGTCCTTACAACAGCCCTGCAGGGAAATTATGATTATCTCCGTGTTCAAGCTGGGGAGTGAGAATGGAAGCTCAGAGAGGTTGAGACACCTGCCTCGGGCCTCACAGCTGGTCAGGAAGGTTGGTGAATCCTAACTGAATGCTTTCTCCACACCCAGGTCTTTCTAACACTTCAGAGTGTGAGGAATAAATGGGACAGCATTGGTGGGGTGCGGAGTAAGGCCTGATCAACCTGTTTCCTCTCCTAGGAGACAGAACTTGACAGGAACCCAAAAAAATGTGATGCATATGAAACGCGATTTTCCACAAGCAGATCTGCCAGGAATACAATGCCCTGCTTTGGTTTCACTGTTTCCTTTCTCTTGTTCTGGTCTCTACTCGTACCCCCAGCAGAATGGCACTGAGACTGACCGTGCCTGCTTCTGTTCAGATTCTCAGAGACTGACATGTAAAGATCGGATTCTTGCAAGAATCCGTACCTTGGTCCTTCCCACGTGCTCTCGGGAAAATAAAATCAAGCATACAATTAAATTATACTACATAACTCTGAAGTGCTTGAAAATACAGAAAGGCACTGAAAAATGGGCATTGGTATGTTCATTTCAGTGCTTCTGCCCATGCCTGAAACCTGGCAAGCACTCAGTTTATTGATGGTTTATTGATGGACTGACCTCACTAGGCTATATTTCTGACTCAAATGCCACCTTTTTCTCATTTCTCTAGACAGCCACAGTGTATAGCAATGTGCGTACAACAGTGTACAATACTCTCTGAAGACTACGAGCTCTATACCGCGTTACTGCTTTTTGGTTGGTTGTTTTTTGGAGACGGGGTCTTGCTCTGTCACCCAGGTTGGAGAGCAGTGGTACCATCATGGCTCACTGCAGCCTCAAACTCCCGGGCTCCATTGATCCTCCTTCCTCAGCCTCCTGAGTAGCTGAGACTACAGGCATTCCACCATACATAGATAATTAAATTTTCTTTTTCTTTTGTAGAGACAGGGTCTCTCTGTGTTGCCCATGCTGGTGTTGAACTCATGGCCTCAAGTGATCCCACCTCAGCTTCCCGAAGTGCTGGGATTACATGCGTGAGCTACTATACCCAGTCTGGGTTATTATTTATAAGTATTATAGCAAGATGGACTAACACAGCTTCCTGCTGGGGCTCCCTGTGGAGGAGGTGAGTGGCATCTCAGGCCTGCGTCCCCCACACCTGGCTGGCACAGGTGCCTCATACCTGGCTGCGTGCCAGCTCCTCGCACGCTCTGCACCACCGGTTCGGGTCCCATGGCGGCCGACATGCCGTGGGCCTCCTCCAGGCCGTCCTTGCGCGGGACCGGCCCCCTCAGCTTCATGGAAGTGAAGGGAGTGAGGAAGCGGTAGCTTAGGGCCAGGTCCTGGGCCCGCTGCCGCAGCCGCTCCTTCTCCAGCTCATCGTCACTTTGCAGCCAGGAGCTCAGCAGCTCCTTTGTGGTGAGGTAGCTCCAGAGACGCTCGATGTGGTTGGGGTCCCCCTCTCCATCGCCTTCAGGCCTGGGGCTTCCTGTGACATCTTTCCCTGCCTTCTGAGGTCCCACAGGCACATCCGTCTTCAGGATGACGAATTTCTTACTGTTGCTGGCGGTGACCTCCACGTGCAGGTGATCCAGCTTCCTGTCCACCAGCTTCCCTGCGATGATGATCTCCGAGCCGTTGAAGTAGTTGGGGAACAGGGTCTTGGTGGCCTGCACCACTGAGCTGGGGGGATAATCGATGCGGATGTCAGAGAGGAGAGGGGTCCTGATTTCATCGTAGAACCTGCGGTGGAAGCGCAGGGAAAGAAGGAGATCAGGGCCCTGCTCCAACAGCAGGCAGGACAGTCCTAAAGGAAAATGCAGACTCTCAGGGGGATGAGTCTGATTTTAGAAGCGATCAAGTCCAACATGGCACCCCACACAATATTTCTGCCAGGAGGTCACGAGGCAGCAGGGTGAACACCACTGATGAGAGGGAATGCATTCTCTCACATGGCTTCTGAGCTGTTTTTCAACTGCTCTCATGATGAGAAGAACTTCCTTCTAGTAGATTAAAATCTTCCTCCCTGAAATTTCCACCCACTGGTTTCAGTTTTGCCTCTGGAACAACACAGAATTAGTCTAATCCATTTCAACAGACATTTGGATGCTTAAAAACCAATGCTGTGATTCCTTTAAGCCTGATCAATCCCCAGTTTCATGAACTATTCTTCCTGTGATACAGTTTTGAGATTCCCTCACTATTCTTTGTAAATTTCCTTTGTGCACACTTACATTTCTCAAAGGACCTCTTAAAAAACCTTTTTCTTAGAACCAAATACAAATTCCAGATGTGCTTTAAGCAGCACATCCTACTTGAGAAACCTGATTTGTGTGAGTTTGTGCATATAACATTTGCTTGCATTTGCTTTTCTTGTAGTTAAGTTACATGGCTGCTTCTTGTTAAGTCAGGAGACAATTAAAATTCTCTTTCAAAAGATCTACAAAGTATAGGCTGTGGAATTAGACTTCCATCTCTGTCGCTTCCTTGCTGTGTGTCTTGGGACATGTGACTTAACCTCTCTGAACTTCAGTTTCCTTATCTATAAAATCAGGATGTTAACAGTACTTCTTTGGTCACCTGCTAGCTGTCCCCAAAAGCCCATTTTCCCCTTCTTTCATGAGAATTGAGCTCTGGCCGTCGAGCTGCAAACTACATTTCCCAGCCTCCATCAAGGCCACAAATGGCCATGTGATTATGTCCTCCCAATGGAATATGGGTAGGCGTGAGATGTGCAACTTCTCAATATTTGCTTAAAATTCATGCTGGCTTTCTTTTCTCTCTCCCTTTTTGTGGCTAGAAAACTAGAGTGATAGTGACCAAATTTCAATCCTATAGCATTAAGGACAACACCTGAGGGAAGCAGAGCAATAAAACAGAAGGAGCTTAGGTCCCTGAATGACTTTCTGGAGCAGGATCTAGCCCGTTACCATTACAGGAGAGGGAAGTAAATGGCTATCTTATTTCAGCCTTTGCCTCTCGTCATCTCTGTACTGCAGCGTAGCCTTTACCCTAATACACCTATCTCCTAGGATTTCTGTGAGGCTCATCCGGGATAATGCACATAGAAATTCCTGGTGTATCATAAGTTCTCATAAATGCCGGCTATTGATCATAGTTTCAGTGGGATGGCAGTGCAGCTGACTTGTTGCAGCATAATTGCTTTTGCTTCTGAATGCCTTATTGAATCTCAATTCTATTATCCAGTGCATCAGATTCTCCCCTTTGACTCTAGCTTTGAATAATTTTTAAAATGTGGGAAGCAAATCTGTGTTTTCATTTACATCTTTCATGAAGCATGGGAGGAAATGGTGGCGAATCCCAAACCGAGGACCTGTCTTTACTGCACACCGTAGGGACCTCTACTTCCATTTATCATTAATAAATGTCCTTTGATTATGGCTATTAAACACCCGTATTTCTACCCAAACCTCTCCTCTGCTTTTAAGTAGATACCACATATGCCATGGTGCAGATTCAAGGGCCTCACGCTGAACTGGGAGTTGGCATTTCGCTCAGTCAACAGCAACTGGCAGACTGTGTGTGGCAACATAATATCCGAGGGAAGCTATTTCTGTTTTAAAAGATCTAAGTTTTCTCCAACCTCTCATTTAAAAGATCTCATTTATTCTCCACCTCAAAATAATCTGATTATTTACCAGTTTTATCTGGTGGTTTTGCTTCTAAATAAAAGTATCTTTTAACTAGTACTCAAAATGGAGATAACAGTACTCTACTACTCACAGGGTAGGATAAAAGTACACTGACTAGAAAGTGCTTTGAAATATCAGGATGTCAATGATCCATGAGAGCTCATTAAATACTTAATATGGGATGGCCACTGTGCCAATGCTTTACATGCTGTTTTTACATAGCGATTTTCTCATTAAATTCTGCAACCAACCATAATCCTCATTTTACAGATGAGAAAACGGAGGTACAGCCTGTCTTAAAATCTTGCTTAGGGCTGGGTGCAGTGGCTCACGCCCGTAATCCCAGCACTTTGGGAGGCTGAGGCGGGCAGATCACCTGAGGTCAGGAGTTTGAGACCAGCCTGACCAACAGGCAGAAAGAAACCTCATCTCTACTAAAAATACAAAATTAGCCTGGCATGGTGGCACATGCCTGTAATCCCAGCTACTCGGGAGGCTGAGGCAGGAGAATCGCTTGAACCCGGGAGGTGGAGGTTGCAGTGAGCTGAGATCACACCACTGCACTCCAGCCTGGGCAACAAGAGTGAAACTCCATTACAAGAAAAAAAAAATCTTGCCTAAAGTCACAAAGGAGGATCCGAATTTGAACTCTGATCTGCCGGGCTTCAAAACACATTGTGATACCTCCCATTGCAATGAGCTGTGATCGCTGTCAGCGGATGCAAGTCTGGGGTGCAGCAACACAGTCCTCTCTGAGTTCCCACCGCAGCCACCCCTCAGCCCCTCGACCAGCCTCGCATGCCTACGAAGACAGACCACAGACCCGATGAGCTGCGAGCCCGCATCCTCCTCCTCGTGCACACGCCGTGTGAGGCCGCAGTTCTCCAGCGACAGTTTCTCCAGCAGCCTGAAGTCCACATCGTTGCCGATGCCAATGGTGAAGATGCAGACTTGGCCTCGGGCGGCCTCTCGGGTGTTGTTGAGGATCTTGAGGGTGTGCGTCTCCCCGACTGTGGGCTTCCCATCCGTCAGGAAAATGATGAGGGACACGCTCCGGTCTCCAATGTCATTGTGGGCCACGTACTTGTTGAGGAGCCTGATGGCCCTCTGCAGGGCCCCATTGATGTCTGTGCCTGCAGGACACCAACACGGGACAGCTCAAGCCTCTACACTCACCTCCCCACCCTGAATGCACTTTCTTTTTTTTTGAGATGGAGTCTCACTCTGTCACCCAGGCTGGAGTGCAATGGTGCGATCTCCACTCATTGCAATCCCACCTTCCAGGTTCAAGCAATTCTCCCACCTCAGCCTCCCAAGTAGCTGGGATTACAGGCACACACCACCACATCTGGCTAATTTTTGTATTTTTAGTAGAGACGGGATTGACCATGTTGGCCAGGTTGGTCTCAAACTCCTGACCTCAAGTGATCTGCCCACCTTGGCCTCCCAAAGTGCTGGGACTACAGGCGTGAGCCACCGCGCCCAGCCTGAATGCACTTTCATAGCTGCAGTTCACGCTCAACCACCCAAGTGCTCATAGGAGTGAGATGTCAGGGGGCCATCCAGAAACTTGCTAAATGCAAATCGTTTACTAGATGCATATAAGCGACCGGGGACTATCCCGCTGTAACAAACCTTCTCCAGAAGGCGTGTGGCGACACCTTAGTTTAGCAGTCTCCACTACCTGAGCTTCAGTGACTTCTGTGCCCTTTTCTGAGAATGGTTTTGAAAAGAGCAGGAAGGGCCTGGCGCGGTGGCTCAAGCCTGTAATCCCAGCACTTTGGGAGGCTGAGATGGGCGGATCACGAGGTCAGGAGATCGAGACCATCCTGGCTAACACGGTGAAACCCCGTCTCTACTAAAAAATACAAAAAACTAGCCGGGCGTGGTGGCGGGCGCCTGTAGTCCCAGCTACTCGGGAGGCTGAGGCAGGAGAATGGCATGAACCCGGGAGGCAGAGCTTGCAGCGAGCTGAGATCCGGCCACTGCACTCCAGCCTGGGCGACAGAGCGAGACTCTGTCTCAAAAAAAAAAAAAAAAAAAAAAAAAGAAAAGAGCAGGAAGGTGTTGAGCATAGAGGACAGCAGGAATGAGCAGGGAGAAACAGCTGCAGAGGGCAGGAGGGGCACGGAATGAAGAGGAGCAGGGTAGCTGCTGACATCTCAGATGCCTTCCAGCGTTGTCCAGGGCTGGGTGGAGCTGATGAAAGAATGAATTTGTTGCCTTCATCGTCCCTCCTTTCCTGGCTTCCTGTCCCTTCAGATCACCTCAGCTTGTCAGAACCCCACAGAGGAAGGGGGCATGAAATATTTTAGCCACCCTTTTTCCTTCAGAGGCCCTTGTCAGCAACAGCTCTGATTAAAGTTGAGGGCCGGCCAGGCACGGTGTCTCATGCCTGTAATCCCAGAACTTTGGAAGGCCAAGGGGGGCAGATCACCTGAGGTCAGGAGTTCGAGACCAGCCTGGCCAACATGGCAAAACCCTGTCTCTACCAAAAATACAAAAATTAGCCAGGCATGGTGGCACATGCCTGTAATCCCAGCTACTCGGGTGGCTAAGGTCAGAAAATCACTTGAACCCAGAAGGCGGAAGTTGCAGTGAGACAAGATTGTGCCATTGCACTCCAGCCTGGGCAACAAAGTGAGATGCTGTCTCAACAGAAAAAATAAAAATAAAATAAATAAATTTATAAATAAAATGAAGTTGGGGACGACAGGGAAGAAAAACTTTATCAGGAATATGTGGCTTAGAAAACCTCTACAAAATAGAAAACAAATCTCAACTCTGAGAAACGGTGGAAGAATAAACACCAATGACATTAGCAGGTATCTGTGGACAGCAGGAGGTTTTTCCTCTCCTGCTTTTCTTTGGATGATTTTCTTTACTCCTCAAATGTCTTAGAATAGACACTTCCATGGAAAACATGGGGTGAGAACATGAGTTCTAAATGTTCTGTTTCTTGATCTGGGTCCGGGTTCTGTTCAGTTTATGAAAACATATCAGGTTGTACACTTACTACATGTGCATTTCTCTGCATGTATGTTACACTACAAGTTACTGCTTCCTTAAAAAAGAATGTTCCCATGTTTTCTTTTCCTTCTTTTTTTATTTAGAGACAGGGTCTCAATATGTTGCCCAGGCTGGTCTCAAACTCGTGGGCTCAAGCAATTCTCCCACCTCAACCTCCCAAAGTGCTGGGACTACAGGTGTGAGCCACCATGCCCAGCCACCGATGTATTTTTTTTTCTGTTTTCTTTTTTTTAAGACATAGTCTTGCTCTCTTGCCCGAGCTGGAGTGCAGTGGCGTGATCCTGGCTCACTGCAACCTCTGCCTCCCCGGTTAAAGCAAACAATTCTCCTGCCTCAGCCTCCTGGGTAGCTGGGATTATAGGCACATGCCACCATGCCCAGCTAATTTTTCTATTTTTTTAGTACAGACGGGGTTTCACCATGTTGGCCAGGCTGGTCTTGATCTGACTTTGTGATCTGCCCACCTTGGCCTCCAAAGTGCTGGGATTACCGGCGTGGGCCACCACACCTGGCCCCATGTATTCTTAAATTTACTACTTTATGATTAAAATAAATCACACAATTTAAGTTTGGGAGCAAAATGAATAAATAAATAAAGTTGGGGCCTGTGTCTTTGATAGGAGCTGAACAAGTATTTGTTTGGTGGATGGAGAGACAGGTGGTTGGGTGGTTGAGGTTGAAATCCCAGCTACAGTGAGGTTTCTGGGTTAGCTAAGAATTCCACTGAACTAAGCTACCAGCATCCCACCATCACCAAGTAAAGCAGAGACTTTACTGTAGTGTGAACACCTATTTCCTTTGTTTTTGTTTTTTTTTTTTCAAATGGCTTAAGATAAAATCTATATACCAAAAGATCACCCATTCTAAGTGTCCAATTCATGATTTGTAGTAAACTTAAGAGTTTGATGACCATCACTACCATCCATCATCCTGACTGGAGGCACTTTTCTCTACCTGCAAATTTTACCACATTTGTGGTACATATATACCATGGGGCACTATTCAGCCATAAAAAAGAATGAGATCCTGTCATTTGCAACACGATGGATAGAACTGGAGCTCATTATATTAAGTGAATTAAGCGAGGCACAGAAAGACCAACTTCCCATGTTCTTGCTTATTTGTGGGAACTAAAAATTAAAACAATTGAACTCACGGAGATAAAGAGAACGATGGTTCCCAGAGGCTGGGAAGGGTAGTAGAGGGTGGTGCAGAAGGATAGTTAATGGGTACAAAAAGTAGTTAGAAAGAATGAAGAAGATCTAGCATTTGATAGTGCAACAGGGTGATTATATTCAATAATAATTTCAAGATACATTTAAAAATACCTAAGAGTATAATTGGATTGTTTGTAACACAAAGGACAAATGCTTGAGGTGATGGATATTTATCTGACGTAATTATCACACAATGTATGCCTGTATCAAAATACCTCATATACCCCATAAATACATATACCTACTCTGGACCCACAAAAATTAAAATTTAAAATTAAAATGTACCACATCTGAGATAACCAGATCATCTCCCCCATGGCTTTACATCCTCCAGATTTTCTAGCTAAAAAAGTAGATAAGGCTATGTCCATGACCAAATGTTCGTAATTCTTGCTAAGATGCAGAGTCCAAATGGAAAGAAAGTTATTTAACATTTTATTGGAATCACTAATTTGTCTTTCTTTTGTTTGTTTGCTTTTGAAATGGAATCTCACTTTGTCACCCGGGCTGGAGTGCAGTGGCGCGATCTCGGCTCACTGCAACCTCTGCCTCCCAGATTCATGCAATTCTCCTGCCTCAGCCTTCCCAGTAGCTGAGACTACAGGTGCAAGCCACCATGCCCAGCTAGTTTTTTGTATTTCAGTAGAGATGGGGTTTCACCATGTTGCCCAGGCTGGTCTCAAGCTCCCGAGCTCAGGCAATCCGCCCGTCTTGGCCTCCCAAAGTGCTAGGATTACAGGCATGAGCCACTGTGCCTGGCCTAATTTGCCTTTCTTAAGGCCCAGTCTAATTTCTTAGTGCCCCTGGATGTGTGGGCAAGGATGAACTGGCATTTGTTTTTTTTTCGTGTCTGTATTCAGCAATGGTGCCAAATCTCTCACTCCACTTTAAAGCCAAGGAGAGCCCAGGCAGAGGGATGGATTAGCTTTCCCAATGGCACACAGCCACCAGAGGCCCTGCAGGGATTGGCATCAAGCCCATGTTAAGGGGGGCACCTCCTGCCCACTGAAAACAGAGAGGAGCTGTCATCAAAGGACTCACAAGCACCAGTGAGAGGGGTTACCCGAAAATAATGGCCACATCGATGCTTAAAGAGGACTTTCTATGTGCCAGGACCATTCTAACCACTTGAAATGCTTTAGCTCACTCCATCCTGATAACGACTCCATTGTTATCTTCATTCTACAGATGAGGAAACTGAGGCACAGAGAAGGTGGAGCTGGATTCAAACCCAGGCAGCCTGGCTTCCAAATCCATGCTCTCAATCCTGACGCTACACATCTTAGAGAGAAGCAGGCTGATTTACTGCTCACCTGCAGAGGCTAGGACAAGGCGGTGTCAAGAAAAAAAATCCATGGGGTTTCTAAGGCTTGGAGTCCAAAAGACCCTAACATACATCAGCCATTTTCTTTCTTTCTTTTTTTTCTTTTTATTTTGAGACAGAGCCTTGCTGTCGCCCAGGCTGGAGTGACGTGATCTTGGCTCACTGCAACCTCTGCCTCCCAGATTCAAGCAATTCTCCTGCCTTAGCCTCCCAAGTAGCTGGGATTACAGGCACTTGCCACCACGCCCGGCTAACTTTTTGTATTTTTAGTAGAGACGGGGTTTCGCCATGCTGGCCAGACTGGTTTTGAACTCCTGACCTCAGGTGATTCACCTGCCGTGGCCTCCCAAAGTGCTGGGATTACAAGCGTGAGCCACCCCGCCCGGCCCAGCTATTTTCTAAAGCTGTTTATTACTCCATGGACCCCACTCTACCAGCACACACACATCATTCTTCTAGTAAGCAGGACCATTAAAATAAATCCAATCTACAAATATCCATTAAGCATGCCCTCTGTGTCAGGAACCATGCATGGAGGTGGGAGCTATGTTAACATGAAGAGAAATCTGTTCCTTCAAGAATTTTACGGTGTTATGGATTTGGATTTCCTGCCGTAGATTATCACTATCATATTAAATCCAATCTTCTATTTCTCTCAAACATCAAAACAGTTCCGAGATTATACTGTTTTGGAGGCTAGTAGGAAATCCCAGTGTAAATGAAAGTACCAGCCCAGCAAGATCAAGTTCCAAATTAAGTTCATTTGGGAAATGAGGGCTTTGTCTTGGATTGGGAAACCATGAATATATGAAAGATGGAAAATTCCAGATGGGAAAAGACTGAAGAGTGTTTTGTAGGTTTCCAGATAACTGAAGTGGAATTAACCAGGAGGTGGTGTCTCTGTACAGAGCCTGTAAGGCAGGGGGCAGGGAGGGAGTTGGTCCAGTTGTTCTAAATGCTCTGCTCCAATACTGAGCACCTCTTCTGTGTCCACTGCACTGTTCATACAGAGAACAGCAAGAGCACGGCGCAGGTCCTGAGTTGGGAGAACTTAACATCTAGGACAGCTGGGTAACACACTGCTCTGATTGTCCACTCTTCTCAGAATTCTTTATGGTCTTTCCTCTCTTAACATTCTGCACCCTTACCTGGGCACCACCCAAGACAAGTGTGCAGTGGCTGAGAGCCCACATCCTCCCCATCACATTTTACCTCCGTAACCCTCCCAGGCCACCCGGATACAGGTTTCACTCACACTGCTGCAGGTCTACCAACAGGGCTCCTGGTTTTGCAAAGCAGTTCCACCTGCCCCTGCCCCGCCTTGTTTTGCAAAGCAGTTCCACCTGCCCCTGCCCCGCCTTGTTTTGCAAAGCAGTTCCACCTGCCCCTGTGCATGAACCACTGGCTGGTCCGTGTGGCTTTAATTCTCCACCCCCAAACCTTTACAAAAACAGTATTGTTTTTGTATCAGCAAGACTTTTTGTAACAGGATCCATGAGATGAACCAGGAAAGCCTCCAAACACCTATCAGGTTATTTTCCCCCAGAACTTCACCAGCCTCACTTGGAGACTGAGAGCACGGATTTGGTATTCGGAGCAACCTAGGCTGCTGAGAAAGCTCTCACCCGCAGTCTCCTTTCCTGCCATCAACCCCAGCTTTCAAATCTTTGTCTCTCAGCCAAAAAGAAAAAAGAAAACTTATTATGTCAAAGCCAAGCCAATGTGAAAAGAAGGTGTCATCTTTACCTCCAGTGGGTGACATATGGTGAATGTACACTTTGCCATCCCTGATGCTGTCTGGAGTGACTGATATCAAGTGGTCCTTCCATACTTTGATCCGGTTGGAAAATCCAATGATACTGAAACGGTCCTGGGGTCGGAGGTCATGGAGAATCGTGAAGAGGGCATCCTTGGTCTAGGCAAACACAAAAGCAAAACCAGTCACAGCCACTCACGTGAGTCCACTTATCCCCTGTTCGGGAAACCGTCACCCCCGGGAACAATGTCAGGGTTCAAATTCAGTGTCAACTATGTAAAGGGCACTTGGCTGAATGTCAAGGAATTGGTTACCTGACTGGAAAGAATGGTATAAAGATGTTACAGTTGTAGACATGAGTGAATCATTATGAAAGCTGCATCCCGCCACGGTGGTTTGGGCCTCCGCATCTCCACCACTGCTGTTCTCTTGACCCTGAATGTTCTTCCCCACTGCCCTACTTCCATCTTTCACTTGACAAGCCCCTCCTATTTAAGAGCCAGGCAAGTATGCAAATTCTCTGTTCGAAATATTTCTAACTTCTCTGAAGAGAGCTGATCATTCTCTCCCTTAGGCTGGCAAAGCCCTCAACGCACTCCTATGAGAAAGCACGCATCACACCATGATGATTGTTCATCTCCTTCTCTTACTCGGTTGTGAGTTCTCGGCAGGTGGGTCTCCTTCATCTTCCTATCACCTAGGGACAAGAAGGAGGTGCTAGACAAAGGTGAGGCAGGTGAATGAATGAAAGTTTAATGAATTATAAAATTAAAGGCCCAAATGATAAACATCATAGGAATTGAAAAGATTATTACTGTGGACTGGAGTGACGTGAGGCTTTACAGAGAAAGAGGAATTTGAGGATGAGGTTTAAAGAATACCTTGAAAGAACTGGAAGGACATTCTTCTTATTATTATTTTAGACAGACTCTCGCTCTGTCACCCAGGCTGGGGTGCAGTGGCGCAATCTCAGCTCACTGCAACCTCTGCCTCCCAGGTTCAAGTGATTCTCCTGCCTCAGCTTCCTGAGTAGCTGGGATCACAAGTGCAAGCCACCACATCCGGCTAATTTCTGTATTTTAGTAGAGACGGGGTTTCACCATGTTGCCCAGGGTGGCCTCGAACTCTTGAGCTCAGGCAATCCACTTGCCTCAGCCTCCCAAAGTGCTGGGATTACCAGTGTGAGCCACTGCACCCAGCTTGGAAGGGCATTCTGAAGAGAAGGCAGGCGGTTTGAGCAAAGCCGGGAAGTAATACAGGTGAGATAGCGGCTGCTAAGTGATAACAGGCATGCACTAAAGTCAGCTGTGACGCATGGAAAGAGGAAAGAAGCCATATGACCTGAAACCAGAAATACTCTAGGGGCTTAGAAAAGGTTTCTAGAGTAATCCGCAGACACTGTGAGCAAACACTGTCTTCCCAAGTAGCACTGTTGTTAGACACTTAAAAGAGGCTCAGCATAGGCGGTCAGGGACTTTCACTGCGTAACGACCATGAAAGGACATCTGGCACCTTTACAAAGGTGAAGAGCACAGGCTTCAGGGCCAGCTGTCACCCTTGAGGCTGGGTTCTCCCCCAACTCTCTGTGAGGCCCTGAGCAGTAAGCTCCCTCACTTACTCGCTCTCTGATATCACTGTGCCCAAGTTACCCCATCCATAAAATCAGGACAGTAACAGTACCTGCCTCATCAAGTTGTCGTGAGGATTAAATCAGGATTGAGATGAAAAGGGCTCCGAGCAGGGCCAGGCATACAATCAGAGTTCTAGATGGGTTTACTGTTACTTGCTGGTGGCTGTAACTTGCTGGTGGAAAGCCCCAGCAGAGCTTGAGAGAAAACAGTGAAGTCGGGAATGGTGAGTTCCAGAAGGACATGTGCTAAGGAGTTCTGGAACACTCTCAAAACAAGCTGTGGCTCTCTTCCCCAGTTCATGACTCTTTGCCTTTCCTCCCTTCCCCAGGTTCAGACAGATGGCTCCGTCGGCCTCTCTGGCTAGGTGAAATAACCACTGCTTTTGTATCCTTTCCCTCTGGCATTTTCCCTCTTCCTCACTCCTCAGCCTCCTCTCAATCCTGGATCCAACTGCTCATCCCATATCAAACTGTCCAACTTGAATTTTATAGGAACCTCAAATTCTGATTCAGAAAACTATTCTCAATGCATCTATTTTTAAATCTGCACATTAGGCCAGGTGTGGTAGCTCATGCCTCTAATCCCAACACTTTGGGAGGCCAAGGCAGGTGGATCACTTGAGGTCAGGAGATAGAGATCAGCCTGGCCAACATGGTGAAACCTCGTCTCTACTAATAATACAAAAATTAGCTGGACGTGGTGGCCCACCTGTAATCCCAGCTACTCAGGAGGCTGAGGCAGGAGAATCACTTGAACCTGGGAGGCGGAGATGGCAGTGAGCCGAGATCGTGCCACTGCACTCCAGCCTGGGTGACAGAGTGAAACTGTGTCTCAAAAAAATAAATAAAACACATCTGCACATTATATTTTTTTCTGTAGGGCTAGTGAACTAAGAGTTTCTAGGCTGAGCAAATGTTTGCCTAACTCGCTCCCCGTGGGTTTTTGCTAAAGTAATGTTCCTCCACTTCCCAGCACTTCTTCATTCCCAGGTTGAGAAAGCAATGGAGTTGATGGTATCATTAGAAGGATGATGATGACGATGCTGATGATATTGACAGCTTGCATTTCCTGGGAGCTTTCTACTCCCCAAGCATACGCTGAGTGGACAGGCTCTTCCTATGTTGAGGTGATCAATTCTAATTCTTACAAGCCACCTGAGAGAAAGTAACTATTAGTATTCCCATTTAACAGATGGGGCAACTGAGGCATGGAGGGGCTGAGCATCATGCCCCATGGGAGCCTGGATTAAAATGCAGGGAGTCTGACTTCAGGGGCAGCACGTGCACAAACAGCAACAGAATCTGCAGCCCCAGGATGACTGGAGGCGAGATTACTCGGAGCTGTCACCCTTTTAATGTGCAGCAAATCTGGTGATCTCTTCCAAGTCCCTGTATGTTGATGGGCTCTGTTTATTTCTTTGTTTCTTTTGCTTCATTTCTGGCATCAATTAGTGTATTCATCTCCTGTAACATCCTTGCAGAAGGCACTCACGTGCCAGGCACACTGGCTTACGCCTGTAATCCCAGCACTCTGGGAGGCTGAGGCCAGCAAATCACTTGAGGTCAGAAGTTCAAGACCAGCCTGGCCCATGTGGTAAAACCTTGCCTCTAGTAAAAAAATATAAAAATTAGCTGGGCATGGTGGCACACGCCTGTAATCCAGCTACTTGGGAGGCTGAGGCAGGAGAATCGCTTGAACCCAGGAGGTGGAAGTTGCAGTGAGCTGGGATCACGCCACTGCACTCCAGCCTGGGCAATAGAGCGAGACTCTTATCTCAAAACAGAAAAAAAAAAAAAAAAAAGGAAGGCACTGCAGGATTTTTGCACCTGCCCGGGGACAAGAACAATGAACATATTTCATTAAATCTACCTTCTCATCCTACTGAAGAATGCAACAAGTTCTTCTGGGAGAAAAGAACAGCAATGGAATGCTCCTTTTCATTCCCAGGGCTCGGAGACCTCCACTATTCTCTGTTCTCTCCTCTGCTCTTCCCTCCTCCTATCCCCCTACACCCCGCTTGTTCAGAGGGGCTCTCCGCAGCGGTTTCCTGTCCTCTCTCATGCCTGGCTCCCACTCCCAGGAAATATGTCAAAGTATCCCATGCAGATAAACAGAACCCACACCTAAGCCGCGCCAGCACTCTCCAGAAGACATTGTCAAGTCTGTGCTGTCCCCTTCTTGAAACTCCTCCTGCTCTGGCTCCCCCGGCCCCTCCCCGGGGCTTTGCTGGTGTCTCCTTCTCTGCTGGCCCTTCAGGGTGAGTCACATGGTCCTTTTCTCAGCTGAGGTTCTCAGCTCCACTCTCACACCAGACACTGCTGCAGGTGACATCATCCATCCCCCATAGTGCCAACTACCATTGTCATCTGTGAATTTCCAGGCTTCTCTCTGGATCTGGCCTCCATTGTTCCATCCAGACCAACCTGCCAACCGTTTTTCCCTGCGTGTCCCACGGGTAGCTCAGAATCGACTCGGCGGAGAATGGAACCTTCATCTTTTTAAATCTCCCTCTCCTTTGCTGCTCTCTGTCCCGGGACAGAGGACACTGGAACCTTCACCCGTGGTCCAGGGCAGAAGCCTGGACATCATGTTGAATCTGTAACCCTCACATCCTTCGCCACCACCCTGGAATTCCAACTCCTCTCCCTAAATATCCCTGTGACCATAAACTGATATTCCTTTTCTTCCTTTGTATTTTTTCTTAATACAAAAATATTACTCATTTTTTGAAAGGTAAGAAGAAAAACATATACAACTCACATCATCACGCCTACCTAGAGACCACCACTACTAAAACGCTGGTGTGCCACATACCACTTCAGAAACATCCCCGGGTGTACGCATGTGCACGTGTGATTTTAAAGGAAGTGGGATCATGTAATACACATATGCTGTAAAGTTTCTCTTTACTGTAACATATCACATATGGTTTTCATATCAATGGAGAAATGTTTGCCACATCATTTTAACAGCAACCCAACATCCTCCTGCACGCATCCACCATGTTTTAATATTTTGGAATATTTGAGCAGCGCTGCTGGGAAGCTCATTATCCCTAAGTCTTTGTGCCCGTGACTCTTCCCTTAGGATAAATTTCCATATGCGGAAGTGGAGCGACAAAGGGCTTGCGCTTTAGGAAGGACCTAGCGTGGCCCTGCATTACTGCAATGTAGATTTTCAACCCTCCTCTCTTCAAAGCCTTCCATGGCCCCTCACTGCCCTCAGCATAAAGTCTAATGCATCTTATCTTATCTTTTATCTTATCTTAGACGGAGTCTTGCTGTGTCACCAGGCTGGAGTGCGGTGGCACGGTATCCACTCACTGCAACCTCCACCTCCCGGGTTCAAGCGATTCCCCTGCCTCAGCCTCCTGAGTAGCTGGGATTACAGGCTCAGCTAATTTTTTGTATGGGGTTTCACCATGTTGGCCAGGATGGTCTCAATCACCTGACCTCATGATCCGCCCGTCTCGGCCTCCCAAAATGCTGGGATTACAGGCGTCAGCCACTGCACCTGGCCTAATGTCTCCTTTTGGATACAAAATTCTCATTAAAATAAATGGTCCCGGTTCAAATTCCTGTCTTTACTTCCTGCTAGTCTGCCCCGGCTACCGACTCTAAGGTCTGATTCGCTCACACCCAGCTTCCCTAAACCCACCCTGCTTTCTCATGACCTCCTGCAGTGGCACCAGGGGCTGCCCTCCTTCCCCACCTTCCCTACATGTTGAGCTACGGCCACCCTTCAGAACTCACTTGATATGTCCCCTCCTTGGTGAGGCCATTCCTAACTCAACGGTGAAGACAGGTGACAGCTCCATCCCTGATGCTGCACCGGCTGACACGTACCCCAGCTACGGGATGTCCACACTGTGCCGCCATGACTCCTGCAAGCTCCTTCCCTCCCCAGGAACCTTGTACCTGCTGTTTCCTTTCCTTGGAGCTCCCTTCCTCTTCCTCTCAGTCTTTGCTGCTGCAGGTCCCTTCTTGTCCTGCAATCCTGGGTTTACACATGATCTTCCAAGAGAGCCCTTCCCTGCCTCCCAGCCCTGGCCACTATTCCCCAAAGCATGGACCCCTGCTCTCTCCTTTCACGTTGATAGACAGAATGTCCTTCTCTCTCTGTGCATTGACTGGTCTGTCCATCTCCAGTCTATGCTTTTGTGTGCAGGAGCTTTCTCTGTTTTATTTATTTATTTATTTATTTATTTTATTTATTTATTTTTGAGACAGAGTCTCACTTTATCGCCAGGCTGCAGTGGTGCGATCTCGGCTCACTGCAACCTTCGTCTCCTGGGTTCAAGTAATTCTCCTGCCTCAGCCTCCTGAGTAGCTGGGACTACAGTCATACACCACCATGCCCAGCTAATTTTTGTATTTTTAGTAGAGACGGGGTTTCACTATGTTGGCCAGGATGGTCTCGATCTCTCGACCTGGTAATCCACCCAACAAGCGTTAGGATTACAGGCGTGAGCCACCACGCCCAGCGTTAGGATTACAGGCATGAGCCACCGCACCCAGCCACTTTTTCTGGTTTATTATTGTATATTTATCGTTCTATATTTAATACCCAGCAGTGCCTGGCGCATAGGAGATGCTTGACAAATGTGTCCTGAATAAGTAAGCAGTGAATTAATGATCCATCTGTCACACTGGACAGGGAGTTCCTCAAAACAGCCATCCCCTTGCCCTGCCCCACCCTCCCAACGTGGTGGCATTTTGTACATTGTAGGCTTTTAGGAAATATCTGTTGTATTATTAGACAAATAAGACAGAGACAGACAGACAGAATACTCAGGGACATAGAGAAAGAGACAGAAAGAGTGAGGGAGAAAGAGGAAAACAGAGGGGAGGAGAAGGACAGACAGAGAGGCCCTGTTGGTGAATGCAAGGGACATGAGACACAACCCAGCCCTTGAGAACCTAAGACAGACACTACTGAGAAAGAGGATGTGCAGGAAGCTCCGAGCTGCCTGATGGACAAGCTGCAGTGATGATCAATAACTCAGAGAACTGCACTCCACAGGCAGGGGCGGCCTCAGCCAGGGCACTGGTCCCTTCTCACCCTGGTTCATCCCTGCCCCTCCTCTCACTTAGAGCCAGCACAGCCCATGTGAGCATCAGACGGACTGGACCCTGCGCACTCACAGTCCAGGTAGTCCCCACCCAGGAAGGACTGAAGGTGCCGGCTGGGATGGGAGGGACAGCAGCATGCAGTGGCAGTGGTAGGGCAGTGCTGGGCCCAGTTCTCAGGCCCTCCTGAGAGTCTCCACGCTGCACACTGCTGGGCCCAACATGGTCAGGCTGCACGGGGGCCTGCCAGGAAGGCCACCTGTGGTGGAGCTGCTGCTTTAGCTGCTGACATCCTCAGGGATCCTTCACAGTATGCCAAGAACCTCCAAAGGGACCCCCCTCGCTCTTAAGCTGGCATTTTTTTTTTTTTTCCCCACATGATGGATATCCTGCTTTAGGAAGAGTTATTCAATCTCTCTACCCTCCTTCCCACAGTTCAGCAGCTACAGGCTCCTTATGACCTTGTAAGGCCTCAGCTGCAACTTGTCCTTGCGTGCACCAGGGAAGGCAGCCCAGGCACCTCCCGGTGGCTCCATTCCCACTCAGAGGAGGGCCGTGTGGATGGACTCCTGCCCTCATTCCAGAGGGGCCAGGCATATAGGGGCAAACAGCCTCCATTAACCTTTGAAGACTGCAGGCACTAACTCCTCCAGACTGCAGCCACCCAGCCCCACCCACCCCTGCGGACTCCAGCCACCCAGCCCCACTCATCCCAGCAGACTCCAGCCACCCAGCCCCACTCACCCCTGCGGACTGCAGCCACCCAGCCCCACCCACCCCTGCGGACTCCAGCCACCCAGCCCCACTCATCCCAGCGGACTCCAGCCACCCAGCCCCACTCACCCCTGCGGACTGCAGCCACCCAGCCCCACTCATCCCTGCAGACTGCAGTCACCCAACCCCACTCACCCCTGCGGACTGAAGCCACCCAGCCCCACTCACCCCTGCGGACTGAAGCCACCCAGCCCCACTCACCCCTGCGGACTGCAGCCACCCAGCCCCACCCACCCCTGCGGACTGCAGCCACCGAGCCCCACCCACCCCTGCGGACTCCAGCCACCCAGCCCCACCCACCCCTGCGGACTGCAGCCACCGAGCCCCACCCACCCCTGCGGACTGCAGCCACCCACCCCACCCACCCCACCCCTGCGGACTCCAGCCACCCAGCCCCACCCACCCCTGCGGACTCCAGCCACCCAGCCCCACCCACCCCTGCGGACTGCAGCCACCCAGCCCCACCCACCCCTGCGGACTGCAGCCACCCAGCCCCACTCACCCCTGCGGACTCCAGCCACCCAGCCCCACCCACCCCTGCGGACTCCAGCCACCCAGCTCCACTCACCCCCGCAGACTGCAGCCACTCACTCCACTAACCCCTGCAGACTGCAGCCACCCAACCTCATTCAGCCCCGCAGACTGCAGCCACCCAGCCCCACCAACCCCGGCAGACTGCAGCAGCCACCCAACCTCATTCACTCCTGCAGACTGCAGCCACTGGCTCTGTTAACCCTCGACTTGCCTTCCCACCTCCAAAGGGCTGAGCAGCCAAGACCCCCCGTTCAGGGTCCCTCCCAATCCTGAGACCGCATGATCATGGCTAGGAAAAGCTGTAGACTCTTCCAGTGCAGGTGATGGACAAAGCTGGTCACCACTCACCCTCAACGCCCTTTCCAACTAACTAGGCCTGAAGGAAGAGACACTGGGCACCCCAGGAAGCCACACTCCTGTCCTCTAAGCTCCCTCTAGGGGCCTCTATGCTAGAAAGGGGCTAACCTGCTTGAGACAGGGACCCCCAAAACATACATGTTGGAGTCATGAAATTAATTCCTTAAAAGATGACCACAGGGGACTGTGGAAATGTCTTCCCTGGAGATCTTTTAAAACAGACATATAAAATGTATGATGATATGTATCGCAGTTTTCATGGAGATGAATACAATCGCTGTACAGGCCTGATTCGCGAGGGGATTAAGTGTCTGGCTTTAGAAAGCCACACTTGCTCTCTGGGGCCATAAAAGTTTCCAACTCGTTGTCTTTATGCTCTTGGACAAGGGCTTATCTGGGGTGGAAACCAAGGGGACGGGGCTCAGGTCACTGCCTGACAACTACTGGCTAGGAAGCCAGTGGGGAGGAGTTAGCAAGTCTTAGAGAGAGTGGGGGATCAGGAAGAGGCAGGAACACCAAACCCCCATGCCTAGAGGAAAAAAATAAGGGGCACCTGTGGGGCCTGAGGAGGAGAACGGGGTTCTTACAGAGGTCAACCCGCAAGAGGCCCTTCGGGTTTCCCTGGGGGGGTCCGTGCCAGTTCCTAAAAGCACAATCCATACTTAATGGGCGTCATCTCTGCTAACACAAGAGGACAAGCTGCAGACATGGGTCCACATGTCATCAGAAGAGATCTTTTAAAAATTCCAGGTTAGGAGCAATGGCTGTGGTCCCAACTATTCAGGAGGCTGAGGCAGGAGGATGGCTTGAGCCCAGGAGTTTCAGGCTGCAGTGAGCTATAATCATGCCACTACTCTTCGGCCTGGGCAACAGAGCGAGACCCTATCTCTAAAACGTAAATAAATAAATAACAAATTTAAAATTGAAAAAATAAAGACCAGATTATGTTTGGACTGAAGGGAGATTTTGAAAATCGCACCCAGACACACTTAGTAAATGGAAAGAATATACTTCTTACTATTTGGGTACTGAAGATATACCTTGGCCTGGATGCAGGCATTACACGAGATTCCTTCTAACCCTAGTTATCTAGAGTCACAAAGGATAGAGATTACTCTGTTTAAAACTATTTTATGGTGATGAATTCCTCTTCTTATACGTACTTCACTTGGATTAAAAGAACAAAAACCTATTGCTTTAAAAACACTATCTTAGAAGTCCATTCCAGCTCTGTCTTAGGTTTACTATAAGTAAGTCCTTTAATCTCTTTCTATTTAAATTCTTCCAGGCACAAGAAGGCTTATGTTATAAATAAACATAAGTAAACTCTGGCCGGGTGTGGTGGCTCACGCCTGTAATCCCAGCACTTTGGGAGGCCAAGGCAGGCAGATCATGAGGTCAGGAGATCGAGACTATCCTGGCCAACATGGTGAAACCCCATCTCTACTAAAAACACAAAAAATTAGCCAGGCATGGTGATACGTGCCTGTAGTCCCAGCTACTCAGGAGGCTGAAGCAGGAGAATCGCTTGAACCCGTGAGGCACAGGTTGCAGTGAGCCAAGATCATGCCACTGCATTCCAACCTAGGCAACAGTGCGAGACTCCATCTAAATAAATAAATAAATAAATAAATAAAAGGAAACTCTATTTCAGATTCTCCAGCCCTTCAGTACAGTCGGCAATGGTCTTGCTTGTTCTAGCGATCTTTGGGAAGGATTACAGAGTTTCTTTAATGGTGTCTGTCCCGTGCACCACGGGCCCTGTATGAAGCTGCGCTGGGAACAAGAGATGAGGCCTTCCCTTCTCTTCCTCTCCCTCTTTCCTATAAAGCTGAGCCCAAGGAGCTTCAGGCTCTTGGCCCAACCCTCAAAGGGATAAGCATTCCATTGCGTTAACTACCATGCCATGAATGACCAGTAAACATTTCCCAAGTAGAGAAGCACGTCCAATGAGACCCTAAGAGGGGAAGTCAAGGGAGCCCATGGAAGAGCCAGCTGCGGCCCACAGCTTCCTCCCACTTCCATCGGGTACCCACGATGCAGCTTTTCTCAAACCATATTCGATGGAAACTAACCCTGACACAAAAGGCTCTTGTGCCACAAACCCTAGGTTTTTGGGCATAAGACAAGGAGAACCCACGACATCACAGATGAATCCAAGTTCAAGGGAACTCAGCATCAGTCATTCCACGCCTCCTGCACAATGATCGTGCTGTTCTCCTGAGTGGCACCATCCCTTGCCTCAGTCTAAAATGTTTACCAGGGAGTTGACATTTTCCTTCCCCTTGATCCACACAGTTCTTTTGAATGAGTCTAAGAGAAAGACTAAAGACTGGATTAAAATAATCCAGTAAAGGCCGGGTGCAGTGGCTCACGCCTGTAATCCCAGCACTTTGGGAAGTAGAGGCAGGACGATCACCTGAGGTCAGGAGTTTGAGACCAGCCTGGCCAACGTGGCGAAACCCTAACTCTACTAAAAATACAAAAATTAGCCGAGCATGGCGGTGCATGCCTGTAATCCCAGCTACTTGGGAGACGGAGGCAGGAGAATCCCATGAACTCAGGAGGCAGAGGTTGCAGTGAGCAGAGACTGCGCCACTGCACTCCAGGCTGGGCGCAGAGTGAGACTCCATCCCAAAAAAAAAAAAAAAAAAAAAAAAAAAAAAATCCACCAAAGAAATCAAAGACCTTCTGAAAGCCTGATTTAAGCCATGGAAGAGAATCATAATCAGCAAATGAAAACAGCCCTAAGTTTCTGAAAGGTAATTTTGGAAAATGAAACATGCCCAAGAGAAGCTGTAGTGGCAGGTCAGCCTTTGTCCTTTCTAAGGTGGGCAGAGGCCATGGACACCAGTGGGGAGGGGGCAGGTGTCTGTACTGTCCTTAGGCCTTCCTAACCCAGCAGGCAGGAGATCCTCAGTGCCCCTTGGTGGGTGGCAGATGGCCCTGTCATCATGCCATCTGAAGGAACCAACCAAAATAAAAAACCATCTGTGACTTCATCAAAGTTCACAACAGATTCTTACTGCAACCTGCAACTTCTTGCCTAAGCCCACAGTGAGGAGAATGGAAATGTCCAACCTTCCCAGTCTCAGATCTGTCACCCTCTCTGTACTCACAGACACCTGAACACAGAATGGTCCCAAGTCACCTTGGAGTCACCCCCTCCGTACCCCACAGACACCCGTACACAGCATGGTCCCAGGTCACCCCCTCCATACCCCACAGACACCCCTACACAGCATGATCCCAGGTCACCCCCTCCGTACCCCACAGACACCCGTACACAGCATGGTCCCAGGTCACCCCCTCCTGACCCCACAGACACCCCTACACAGCATGATCCCAGGTCACCCCCTCCGTACCCCACAGACACCCGTACACAGCATGGTCCCAGGTCACCCCCTCCATACCCCACAGACACCCCTACACAGCATGGTCCCAGGTCACCCCCTCCGTACCCCACAGACACCCCTACACAGCATGGTCCCAGGTCACCCCCTCCGTACCCCACAGACACCCCTACACAGCATGGTCCCAGGTCACCCCCTCTGTACCCCACAGACACCCCTACACAGCATGGTCCCAAGTCACCCCCTCCATACCCCATAGACACCCCTACACAGCATGGTCCCAGGTCACCCCCTCCGTACCCCACAGACACCCCTACACAGCATGGTCCCAAGTTACCTTGGAGTCACTGTCATGGCTGAGACCAGAGTAGCCATGACTTGCCAAGGGATGTCCCCAGGCCGTGGGTGTCCATTAAGCCTCAGTGGTGGTATTCAAAGTTCACAGTATTACAAGATTACAAAAATTTATTTTATAAAAGGTAGCATAAACTTACGTTACCCTCTGCAGGTCATTCAGTAATTTGAAGGAAGATTTTCTGAAATCTTACTGTGACTGACCCACCAAATAATCAGATTTAAAAAAAAAAAAATCCCAGTCTTAGGAGTAAGGCAATAAATTGAATAAGAAGAACCAGTTCTCCATAATGTATTTGGGTCCATATCATTGTTGTACTTCTTAAAAATCTAGCAACAGATTGGCTCCCAAGAAAAAAATCAAAACATTACAAAAGAATGCTACTCCATTGACTATAGTGTAAGAGTGTCAGTAACACTTCAGGAGGTTATGAAAACGCCTAAAGGAAATCAGCCATCGTGCAATGCCAAGTTCCTTTTTTTGCTCCTCTGCTATAAATACCTCCTGAAATGAACCACATTATATTATTCATATTAAAAAATGTTTAATTATGACAAACAGAAGATAACCAAAAAAGGTGTCTCTGTCAAATTTGGGAAATCCTGTTGCAAGAAATTAGAAGGACTTTTCTACTGGCCAAAGTATTTTTTGGAGAAATGGCAGAAACTAATTAGCTTTCTTCATATAAATGGAAAATTTGGGATAGAAGTCATACATCTTCCAAAACTTTAAAACAGTTTAATGAAATTTCACTTAGAAGTAAAAGTAGAAGACATTTTTCTTTGGTCTCAACATTTTAACGTTCACACTGCCAAGAAAAGCATATTTCTTCAATTAAGCAAAATCACAGGGCTCCTATATTTTAAAATATATTATTTTAAGCTACTATACTTTCATTTACTGCTTAAATTCTCCTTTCAAATGCTCTTTGAATGCAGTATGGTGCTAGATAATATCGCAACTCTGATTCGAAATATTTATTTGCATATATGTTTACCTGATCTATGTAAAAATATAAACAAATTATTTCTTCATAGCAAGATAAAAAGCACTTTTATTGTAACGTTTCTAAATACCAATACCACTTCAAGACTGGTTCTAAAATAGAAAGACTGTTACAGACTAAATTCTGGCTAACGTCAGCCTTAACTTTTTTTTTAAAAAGGCTGAAAAGGTTTAGATATTAAAACATTTTTTGCAATACAAACAAAACTAATTCCATTAATCTTTGTGTTTGCATAACACGATTCTAACTTGAGAAGCGAACTATGTCTCATCTTAACCCTCTGCTTATGTTAAGATTAGTTACCTAATGTTTTGACTTTGCTTTGACAAGTGTACCAAACATTTACCTAACCATGTCATTGTACGTTTTTCTGAAAAGCTCTTTGCCAATCATGTTTCTGCTATTCTTTACGACACAGTAGGCAAATCCATTTTTTATACTTGATGTGTAAGTAACTCAGGGCTAGAAACAGATTTTTTTCCCCCACTTCTCTTCATGTGGAAGGTCAGTACTTTGGAGGATTTACATTCATTGTCAATTCCATACTTCTTATTCTAGCGAAGAATACAGCCTTAGCACACAGGCTTGATAGCCTTAACAAGAACCCAGCCTACCTCTAACTGTAGGCTCCAGATGAACCCCAGGCGCGGCTGCCTGCTCTAATAGGAAGTAAGAGGATGATGCTGACCAAGAGAGGTTCAGCTCTCTGTGTAACTGGTGTCTCCCATCCGTCGTTCTGACACGCTAACTGATAAAATGATTGAGTTCTTGCTTTCTCACTCCTGGTCTAAATCTGAAGTTTATGTTGTCCAACTGTGGGTCTGGATTCTAGATCCCTGCATGTTTCATTCTACAGGTGTTTTGGTGTCGGACTCTCCATCTGCCTTTGACCTGATCACCTTTCCCTTTCCCTTAAGTTCTCACAATTCCTTTCTGCTTGGCTTTGGTCCATCCTATGCCTCTCACTATAAATTCTCAGAGATGTGTCTTCACAAACATCAAGAACATGAAACACAAAGATACGGAGAGGCTGGGAAAAAGCCATGCTCCACGTAAAATCATGGAACAAT
The DNA here is from genome assembly GCF_024542745.1 of Macaca thibetana thibetana. Classification (NCBI taxonomy): domain Eukaryota; kingdom Metazoa; phylum Chordata; class Mammalia; order Primates; family Cercopithecidae; genus Macaca; species Macaca thibetana. Next base: position 7,508,462 of record NC_065586.1, read on the forward strand.
TAGGTAAGAATTAAACACAGCATATCCACAAACGTAGATTGTATATACAAGAAAATATTTAGAGGAAGTGGAGCCCCCTCCACTAGGCAGGGACAGTGACACTGCTCCTGGGTCTCTTTCCATCTTCCCAGACTCTTAGTTAGGGTCACCAATGAGACCGGAAAGGGAGATTTCTGTCGCAAGAGGGAAGACATTATAAAAACCGGTGAACTTAACTGTTGGGGATTGAGAGGTGCTCTGGTTACTTTTTCTTGTCTTCCTTATTTGTGCTAGATTGGATGTGGATAGCTAGACAGCCCAGAGCAGAGAAGGCAGTAGAGGCTTCTTAGATCTATGGGGAAGGAGGGTTAAGTAGAAACCTCACATCTCTTCCTGCTCTGTCTGGCTCGGTTACCCGGGGAAGAAAAGCAAAATGGCCTCAGAACTAAGTTCTAGCCAGTCATAAAGGGTGTAGGTTGGCTGAAGTTTCAGATGTGCTCCATGTCTCAGACATATGAGCCAGTGGACAGGATGCTGGGGGGAGAACAATTCCAATGCTGTGACTTCATCTGACCTCTGAAACCCCATTTTCCCACCTGGCCCCTCGAAACATGCTTCTGTCTTCTTCTAGGTATTCTCCTTCAGTCTAGCACATTCTCAAAATGACCACAACTGTCTCCTGAACATCTCTGAGCACTAGGTCCCTCCAGCCCACTGCGCCATCAACCCAGCTCTGCCCAGCCCACCAGACATGAGTGCGGTCTCTCCTCCTGGTTGGTTGTCTTGTTACCTCGGCCTTTGCCTTCCCTTTCGAGTTACACGTGCACCTAGGAGAGGTGATTCGGAAATCACTATTTATCTGACTTTACATTTGGCTCACTGGAACATCCTTCTTCAAGCTAAGAATTTGGCATAGCCTGGGGTACACAAGGGATGGTTTGGGTCCCCCTAAATTCAAAGATTGAAATCCTAACCCCCAAGGTAATGGTACCAGGAAGTGGGGACTTTGGGAGGTAATTAGGTCATTAAATTAGAGCCCTCATGGTTGGGATCAGTGCCTTTATGAAAGACCCCAGTGAGCTAGCTAGCTACTCCCTTCCACCATGTGAGGACATGGGTCTATGAACCAGAAGGTGGGCCCTCCCCAGACACACAGTCTGCTGGCATCTTGATGTTGGGCTTTCCAACTTCTAGAACTGTGTGAAACGGATTTCTGTTGTTTATAAGCTACTCAGTCTATGGCAGATTGTTATAGTGGCCTGAATGGACTAAGACACAGACTATGGCACCACTAAATATGATATTTTTTGCTACCAGTGGGGAAAGAGCTCTTAATTGTTATTAATTTTAATTTGGCTCCCCACTCCCCACAAATTTTACTTATCCATATTTCTAACCACTCTTGAAACATCAGCAACTGATGTCATTTGGCAAACTGTAGAAATGTGCACGATGACCACATCTAAGCAAAAGTGGGAGATTTCAGAGAATCAAAGGAACAGTGTCTAAACCAGTCACTGTGAGAACTTCCTCTTCTTTACCCCAATTCAGAGAGAGGGCCAGCCCAACTGGGTTCCTGGAGGTCAAGAATGCCAAATGCCAAGTGTTCGTATCTGGGGAGGGTGACTGCTTTGTCCTCACAGAAGCAGATCTTCCCGAGCCAAATTCAAGGAGAGTTTGCCAGGCCATTTAAATCATAAACACTACTGCAGTGAGGACTAGCTGAGGCTTTGCTTTGCCAGACCTGTCTCTCTCTCAATGACACAAGTCTGCATTGAGACTCTTAATCTCAGTGTCTCAAGTCTGACACTCTTAGCAGCATCAGCCTCCCTCCTGGTATCCAGTAGCCAGCATTAAGCAGGTCATATCTCCAACCTCTGTGTGATCTGCTTCTAGAGAAGGAGATCTGATCTGATCTCCTTCCAGGTGGCCCCAGGAATGCGTGTGAACACACTGTGATGGGGAACGCCACCACACAGGGCCGACAGCCATCCCTGAACAGCAGCTTTGCTCAGGACAAGGGCTACCCTTAAGATACTGAATCGCTCACCACAATTTCTCTTCATTGATTGTAGAATTGTTGATCTCATGCACATCACCCTCTCTTCGTCCTACCAAATCTGATACCCTCTAAGGTTCAGTTTTTGCTTTGTTTTGTTTTTGAGAGGGAATCTCCCTCTGTCACCCAGGCTGGAGTACAGTGGCTCAATTTCAGCTCACTGCAACCTCCACCTCCCGGGTTCAAGCGATTCTCCTGCCTCAGCCTCCTGAATAGCTGGGACTACAGCTGCGTGCCACTACGCGGGGCGAATTTTTTGCCTTTTTAGTAGAGACAGGGTTTCACCATGTTCGCCAGGCTGGTCTCGAACTCCTGACCTCAGGTGATCTGCCTGCCTCAGCCTGACTCAGCCTCCCAAAGTGCCAGGATTACAGGCATGAGCCACTGCGCCTGGCCTGAGGCTCAGTTTTTGGCCTTCTATCCTCCCTCCCTCTCTACTCTTCCCTGAAGGAGTTTTATCCATTCTTCAGCTACCACATCTGTTTTGGGGTCTCTCAAGTCCACACCTCCAGGCTCTCCATCTGAATACCTTCACCACCCCACTGTCATTTCAGTCTTAATCTGCTGAAAACTCAATACATAATATTTGGTATGGTTTGCCCATGTCCCCACCCAAATCTCACCTTGAATTTTAATCCCCACAATCCCTACATGTCAAGGGCAGGACCAGGTGGAGGTAACTGAATCATGGAGGCAGTTTCCCCCATGCTGTTCTCGTGATAATGAGTGAGTCTCATGAGATCTGCTGGTTTTATGAGCATCTGGCATTTCCCCTGCTTGCACTCACTCTGTCCTGCTGCCCTATGAAGAAGGTGCCTGCTTTTCCTTTGCCTTCTGCCATGATTGTAAGTTTTCTGAGGCCTCCCCAGACATGTGGAACTGAGAGTCAATTAAACCTCTTTCCTTCATAAATTACTCAGTCTCGGGTATTTCTTCATAGCAGTGTGAGAACAAACTCACAAAATGTTTTTCTCTCAAATCAGCTCCTCCTCTAGGATATCCTACTTCCACTCATGGTTCCAAAGTCTGAAGAATCTTTTTTTTTTTACTCTATCCAGCTAATTACCATGCCACACTGATTCTTCTTTAGTAGCAGCTCCACAGTTCTTCCTTCTTCCACATTCATACTCACCACTCTGGCTGAAGTTCCTTCTTGTGGGGCATATGCTGTCATTCCATGCAGGCTCCCCGTGCCTCATAGCTTCTGTGTCCTATTTGTCTTACCAACAGCTGTGGCCCACAAATTACATTCCTACAGCACTTCCAGCTGCATGGCTCCTTCCATCAGCCACTGAAGAAATCCTACACCTTAGCATGGTGTAAACAACTAAATCCCACCTCTGAGCTTAGCTGCAGCTCTAGCACATAGTTCTGTGCAAGCTCAAACTCACTTCACACTCTCAGAATCTCTGCTAAAAAATGCATGGTATATCCATCTAATGAAATACTACTCAGCAGTAAAAAAGAATGAAATACAGATGCAAGCTATGACATGGCTGAACCTGGGAGGTATCATGCTACGTGAAAGCAGCCAGGCACAAAAGGCTGCACACTGTATAACTCTATTAATACGAAATGTCTAGAATAGGCAAATCCATAGAGACAGAAAGGAGACTAGTAGTAGTCAGGGGCTAGAAAAAGGGGTGAACGAGCAATGACTGCTAATAAGTACGGCGGTTCTTTGGGGGATGATGAGATGTTCTAAAATTAGGTAACAGTGACGGTTTTACAACTCTCTGAAAATACTAAAAGCCACTGACTGGTATGCTTTGAAAGGGTGGATTTTATGGTCTGTGAATTCTATCTCAACAACGCTGATACAGTTTTGTTTTTTGTGTTTTGTTTTTTGAGACAGAGTCTCACTTTGTAGTCCAGGCTGGAGTGCAAATCTCGGCTCACTGCAAGCTCCGCCTCCCAGGTTCACGCCATTCTCCTGCCTCAGCCTTCCGAGTAGGTGGGACTACAGGTGTCCGCCACCAGCCCGGCTAATTTTTTTGTATTTTTAGTAGAGACGGGGTTTCAACATGTTAGCTAGGATGCTCTCGATCTCCAGACCTCATGATCCGCCCGCCTCGGCCACCTAAAGCACTAAGATTACAGGCGTGAGCCACCGCGCCCAGCCTGATACTGGTATTTTTAAAGTGCGTTGCATGGCTGTCCCTTGGTCTGCGTGGACTGCCTCCTTGTGTGTTTTGTGCTGTTGTGTCATGAGCGTCTTCTCAGAGGGGCTTTATCTGGGGAAATTCCCTGCAGCATAAGTTGGCGCCACGGCCCCGCAGGAGCTTCCCAGGCACCTCCAGGTTCTCCCTGGCCCAGAACCCCTTGATGGGTGGATTATCAGAGAGTTCCTTGATTCCATGGTAGTTGACATTCAGTCACCTGCTCACATGCTTCCAGGCTATCTGATTTGGGTCCCATGGTTATAAGGGAAGTCTTCCCTTGCCCCACAACCCCCAAAGTCAAACAGAGTTGGGCAATCTTCTATGTTGTCTTCCTGCATCAGCAGGTGGAGGTTTCCTCTGCCTACTACTCCCCTAAGGGTGCAGTCCTTTGATGGAACCAGCTTTATCGGGGGTCTCAGGTTCAACCCCCACCTCAGAGTGCCCAAGCTCTCATCTGCTGTTCCCACAGGGTCATTAAAGCCTCAGGCCTGAGGACCCAGCGACTGGTAACTCTCCTGGGGGATATCACTTAACTCTCGTGCTCAGCTTCCTTCCCCAAAAGAAGGCATATTCAGCCTTCTTTCACGCTCTGTGGTTTTCCCCAACCAAGAATTCACTCATTCTTTTCCTGCCAAGAAAATTGTATCCCATCTTCAAGAACCAGTTCCTTTTCCATCTCCATCATTAATCTTTTCCTGACTATCTCAAGTTCTTTCTCTCCCCTACAATCCTTTCCATTATCCATGTTAGTTTTGAATAATGTATGATTGTTCCATTTATTTTTCTTTTTTGAAATGGAGTCCCTCTCTGTCGCCAGGCTGGAGTGCAGTGGTGTGATCATGGCTCACTGCAACCCCCGCCCCCCAGGTTCAAGCTATTCTCCTGCCTCAGCCTACCGAGTAGCTGGGATGATAGGTGCCCACCACCACACCCAGCCAATTTTTGTACTTTTAGTAGAAACGAGATTTTGCCAAGTTGCCCAGGCTGGTCTTGAACTCCTGACCTCAGATGATCTGCCCCTCTTGGCCTCCCAAAGTGCTGGGATTATAGGCGGGAGCCACCGGGCTTTGTCTATTCAGTGTTTCTTTTCACCAGCAAAATTCTAAAGTTCTCGGTGAAAGTGACTTAGGGCTGATGCCCTTGGAGACACACTTTCTCCTGCCTCCATGCTTTGTACATGTCATGCATCTCTCTCATTCTGCTTGGATCCAATCTCCCTCTTCTCATGCCACCCACTCAGTTAACTTCTAAGAGGCCTTTGAGACTCACCCAACTATGCCTCCCTCTGAGAATCATCCACCATCCCCTACTCTCCCACCACTAAAAAGAACTGATCACCACCCTATCGCGCAACTACTGGCTCTTACCTATGCCCTATTACACGGAGCACTCCCTATATAATTGTTGCCTGACTTTGTCTTCTTCTCTGAGCTTCTCGTGAGGAAAGGCTGTGTCTCATTTATCTCTGTGTCCCCCACACCTAGCGCCTCCCCCACAGCCTCTAACCCATATTTGTTTCATGTTTGGAGAATCTGAACTCTAGAGTTAAAGCCAAAGTGGAAAGCTGAGTGAGAGTCAGGCGTCCCGAACCCGAGAAGTGGGTGGCTGTGCTATCAGGCAACACCAGCGCTTAGGAATTTCACCCAGTTGCAATTTCAATCAGCCAGCCAAGATTACACAATCCCTGAATGACAAAGCGTTCTGACCCTCTGATAAGCACTTCCACGTTTGTTATCTCATTTAATTCTGACTTGTAGTGTTTATCTCGCTGTTATTTGTAGCAAAGTTTCGTTTCAGCCCCTATCTAGCCCTTTACAGCAAAAGTCTGCCAATTCCAATTTGGGACTTAAAAACTGGGAAACCAGAAAGGGGGAAACTAGGCCTTTCTGTGATTTCCTGGCGCCACACTTTCCGATGCTCACAGCAAGGCTGCGATCTGAGCAGGTGATGCAGGAGCACCCCGAGCTCTATACTGACAAGTGTCTCTTTGTATGACAGCCACAGAGTGCCCACATTCAGAGATACTCCACATTTCAAAAACATGACCTCATTTTATAACAGACACGGGCAAGGTTGCAGAGAAAAGGGAATGCTTATACACTGCCGGTAGGAATGTAAACTACTTCGGTCACTGTGGACAGCAGTCTGGCGATTTCTCAAAGAACTGGAAACAGAGCTCCCAATCAATCCAGCCAGCCCCTTATTGGGTATATACCCAAAGGAATAGAAATCATTCTACCATAAAGACGCACACATGCATATGTTCATCACAGCACTATTCTCAAGACCAAAGACACGGACTCAACCTAAATGACCATCAGTGGTGGACTCAAAGAAAATGTGGTACAAATATACCATGGAATACTATGCAGCCATAAAAAAGAATAAGATCATGTCCTTTGGAGCAACATGGATGGAACCGGGAGCCATTATCCTAAGCAAATTAACCCAGGAACAGAAAACCAAATACTGTACACTCTCACTTATAAGTGGGAGCTAAACACTGAGTACACATGAACACAAAGAAGGGAACGGACACTGGGGCCTCTTGAGGGTGGAGGGTGGGAGGAGGGTGAGGGTCAAAAAACTGCCTATCAGGTACTATGTTTATTAGCTGGATGATGAAATAATCTGTACACCAAACCCCCTCAACACACAATTTACCCGTCTAGCAAACCTGGATATGTGCCTCTTAAACCTACAATAAAAGTTTAAAGGAAAAATAAATAAAATAGGACCTCATTTTACCTTTAAGATCTACTTCATCTGGGTAAATCTTAACTACCTCAACAACAGCAATACATTTTTAAATGGGTGCCTCTAATTTATTTTAAATTATCTGTATTATTATTGTTGGGGAGTAATTTTTTTCCTGAAACTAAAAATTCAAGCTTTCACTCATGGCCTAGGGAAAAAATATTTTGCCCTCTGTCCATCATTTATTACCTCATATTGTGAGTCAGGGACAAAAACCAGTTTTCCCCACTGTCTCCTGCTTCCTGCCTCAAGTCTCAAATCTCTGTTTTGCAATGTTTTCCTGAAACACACATCTGTTGGTAGCAACGTCTTGACAAGGGCAGCTCAGCAGACAAGAATAAACACAATCAACTGGCATGTAACTCAAGGTCATTTTGATGAGTCCTCGCTCTAGACAGGTGTCAGCAAACCGTGGCTCAGGGGCCTCTGCTGCCGCCTGCTTTTAGTAAGTAAGGTTTCACTGGAACACAACCACACCCATTTCTTTGCATATTGCCTGTGGCTGCGCTCTTTTCACAAGGAAGACAGCAGATCTTGATCTCCAACAGCAGAGTTGAGTGGTTAGAACAGAAACCATCTGGGGCCGGGCAGGCGCGGTGGCTCATTCCTATAATCCCAGCACTTTGGAAGCCAAAGTGGGAGGATCGCTTGAGTCCAGGAGTTCAAAACCAGCCTGGGTAACATAGTGAGACCCTGTCTCTACAGAAAGAAAGAGGGGGAGAGGGGAGACAAATGAATCTTCAGCCTGGCGCCGTGGCTCACGCCTGTCTTTGGGAGGCTGAAGCGGGTGGATCACCCGAGGTCAGGGGTTTGAGATCAGCCTGGCCAACATAGTGAAACCCCAACCCTACTAAAAATACAAAATTAGCCAGGTGTGATGGCACATGCCTGTAATCCCAGCATACTTGGAAGGCTGAGGCAGGAGAATTGCTTGAACCCGGGAGGCGGAGGTTGGAGGTTGCAGTGAGCTGAGATCGCGCCACTGCACTCCAGCCTGTGCAACAACAGCGAAACTCAGTCTCAAAAGAAGAAAAAAAAAACCATCTGGTGTGTGAAACTTAAGATGTTTATCATCTGCCCCTTTACAAAAGAGTTTTGACGACACTGGCTCCAGAAAGACAAAAAGGGAAGCTAGGCTGTTCTGATATTTCCTGGGGCCTTGCTTTCAGGTGCTTAAACAAGGCCTAGACCTGAACAGGCAAAGCAGTGGACCCAATGTTCTCTGTTGTCGACTTTTAGTTGCATGATAGCCACATAGCACTTACCTTCTGAGACCCCTTCCCCCAGTCTTTCAGGCAGGCTCTCATGGGGCAAGCTTGCATCCTCCTGCTTTCTGAGTGCCTCCATTTGTGCGGGGGAGTTCTCTCCTCTAACCAGACGGCAAGCCCTCAGAGGCCCTCTGGGTCCCGCAGCTCATGCTGAGCTTTCCTCCAGGCTGCTCAGTGAACCTGACTGCCTTCTTTGATCTCCATCATTTAATTTTTGTTTGTTTGTTTGAGACAAGGTCCTGCCCTGTTGCCCAGGCTGGAGTGCAATGGCGCCATCATAGCTCACTGCAGTCTCGACCTCCTGGGCTCAAGCCATCTTCCTGCCTCAGTCTCCTAAGTAGCTGGGACTACAGGTGTGGGCCATCATGCCTGGCTAATTTTGTTCTTTTTGGTACAGATGAGGTCTCACTATGCTGCCCAGTCTCATCTCGAACTCCTGGGCTCGAGCCATCCTCCCGCCTCGGCCTCTCAAAGTGCTGGGATTACAGGCATGAGCCACCACACCTGACCTGGATCCTCTCTTTTGAAATGTGGCAGATCCACATAGTTTGAAGAGGGCAGCTACAATGACACACTGTTGGACATCATTGGACTTGACAGTCACCCAGCTTGCCCGAGCCACCTTGCCTCAGTCTACATTTCTGCCTTCTGCACGCACACTCGGACAGCATCTGCCCAATCCACATCATAAAAGGGCAAGAAGTCTGCCTCCCTACACACGCCTAAGGTGTGCTTAATGTTAAATAATAAAATGTTGCTCAATAATTCTATGAATCAAAGCAGAATAGCTTCGTGAGTTTTTCACAATACCAGCCTGCTGGCTGGCACCTCTTTGAGTAGGTGACATCTGTGTGCACTCACCTGAGATGGGCAGCACTGTCCTTCACATTACTTGGTGACAAAAACAGAGCCTCAAAGCTTGAGAAGTGGTCTACAGACCACCACTGTGTTATGGTCCACATACGATGTTATGGTGAAGTGCTTTAGGTAAGGCTGACCTGGGCTTGAATCCTAACTTTCCTACTTATAATGTTGTGTATTTCAGCCTAATGATATCATCTTCCTGGCCTCCACCTTCCCATGTATAAAATGGGGATAGCAATATCTATTTCACTGGATGGCTGAAAGATTAAATGAAGAAATGTACGTAAAACCCTCACAGCACTTGATATGCACTGATTGCTCAATGGTAACTACTATGCCTCAGAAAAATGCAGGATACATTTATTGTTTGTGGGCTGGTAATTTGGCAGCAAATGTCATTACCCACTATGTGTGAAGAGTTGGGAATGCATATTGTAATGATCAAACACAAGATGCTCCCCAAGTCCATGGAGCTTACAAATTATTCACCCATAAGGTTACATATGAAATATCCAAATAGCTCTTGGGAACCCAATTTTGGACAGTGAGGGAGAAACCGATGTCCTACAGCATAAAGCAAGCCTGTGAGTGAAGCAAAATCGACATACAGCTCCCAGTTCTCCTACTTGTTAATTCACGTTTGCCCTCATTTTAACTGGACTAATTCATGTTTGCCCTCGTTTTAACTTGACAATTACAGATAAGAAACATGCTTGTTCTTTACCCTCTAAAATTGTCAACCAAATAAAATGGGGAAAGGAAAACAAGCTTCAAAGGCTATGTGGGAACCCAGAATGGGCACAGAGGGACACAGAGTGTGGGAACAGGTTTGGAGACCATTAAAGTATGGAAAACATCTGGTAAGTGATCCATTCGTCACTGCTTGGTTGCCAAAGAAGGTCCCTTAGCCAAGTTCTTTAATATGAATGTGAAAGTGGTAGATTGAATTCTATAGATTAGGAAAAGGCACACCATGGTCAAGGAAAAACATACTCTAATGCTCCCAAGGACTACATGTCTGTCTGCAAATGTCAATGCTTTAAGCATGCAACTAACAAGAAAAAAAGAAGCCTTCCCTGATTACATTTTTCTCCCCCTATTTTTTTTTTTTGTTGTTGTTGTTTGTTTGTTTGTTTGGCTCTTCTCAGCTCCCATTCTCACCAAGAAGTTTTAGCTCAAATTGGGAGGCAGAAACCCTGCCTGACCCGACACCAGAGCCATCTCTCAACAAACTTGTCTGCAAAAGCACCCGGGAGGGAAAACAGCAAAGCCACGTGCCAGCAAACCTCAGGCAGCTCTGTTGCTGTTCCCAAGCCGGGCAGGTCCTGGCTTCCAGGATCATGTTCCCACTGGGATTAGGACAAGAACCAGAAAATGCCAGAGGCACACAGCTTTGGGGGCTCCCGAGGTGCCAATATACCCCTTATCGAGTATATTTTTTTAAGGTTGAATGGTGTTTACAAATTTTTCTAAACCAATGGTTCAAGTAATTATTAAATGCCAACTATGTGTCCTACATTGCAATAAATGCAGCGAGGTCTTTCAGGCCCGTCAAACATGATAGGAGTCAAGAACATCAGGAATAACAGCGAATGATTCTTAATAGAATCCATGTGGATGCATGACAAATGTCCCACATTGCCAAGCCTGTTGACACAATATGAAAGCCCTGTGCTTGGGGTAATTGTCCTCTTCAGCAACAGACATAACATCATCTACAAGACTCTTAGAAGAGCCAGCTAAGCTTTTCACTTAGTACTGTGGCCTTGGAGAAGCTGAGAATTGCAAAAATAGTCGGCAGTTTTCAAAACCACTCAAGGCAGCGAGGGGCTTTCGAAATGGCTCAGACATGTGTTTGGCTGGTCTAGGGTGGCTCTCCTGGAAAGAGGCCACGCTGAAGCTTCGAAGCCAGCAGAGTGCATGCCAGACTTTCAGCGGCTAGCAAGGAATGGAATTTTAATATCCAGGAATGAAGGAAGAGGGGAGAATAACAAATGATCTGACATCTGTTATTACATTGCTCTTGCATCATGCAAGGAAATCCCTGCCTTCTGCAATGCAGCCTTCTCAACTGGGTCTTGAAATGTAAGACTGCCTTGACCTTATATCCATTTGCACTTCCGCCAGCTGCACACATGTGTGCCTTCTTACCACAACCACACTGTTACTCGCACGGTGCACGGGTTGGTTCTCAGACTTCCGACCCAGGACTCAAGGCTGCCGACACCATTTATTAGCCAACTCATCTACTTTTGCAAAGCCTCAGTTTCTCCATCAGTAAAATGGGGATGACAACCAAATTATTTTAAAGACTAAAGATTCTTGTATTAGATCATTCACATAATACTCTTAGTTATTTTGGAAATCTCCCATGCCATATTTTTAAGAAGTGCCCGAATTATTTTATGATTAAAGGTACATTTAGGAGACCCTGATTTCATTCATTAGTTTTTCTCTGGACAATTTGGGGCAGGGTTTATTTTTCTGAGGGTTATTTGGCAGGAAGATTCTTGATTATTCTCCCACAGGAAGTGGAAGACAACCCTGGGGCACTGGATTGGACTAGGTTTGGGGTTAAACCCTGAAGTGACTCTGGCACCTGAGATGCATTTCTTTAGTTACTAATATGCTTGATGATTATTTCATAAGTTTATTGAATCTTCTTATTTCTTTCTAGTAGTTTGTTTTATAACCTTTGCTCATTTTCTTATATAGGATTAATTTTCATTAATCTGGAACAGTTCTTTACATATTAATGATATACTTCTGTCTCTTTCCTGCATGCAATTTTCTAGTCTTTGGTTTACTTTTTTTTTGTTTACAACAAAAATTTAAAATTTTTATGTAGCTAAAGTTGCTGATTTTCCCCTTTGTAATTACTTTTAGGCTTAAAAGTGATTATACTGCTTTTAGGCTTAGAAAGTTTCTTCCCACTCGAAAATCAGTTAAATATGCACCTGTATTTTTTTTTTTTTTTTTAACATATTTTGGGATGTGGCTCATTGATTACCTTTAGCCTCGTAATCCATTTGGAATTCTTTGCCTGGTAACAGTTTTAAATGTTATAAATTGGCACAGACTTTTTAGAAAATGTTTTTGGAAAATGTACCAAACCCACAAATTAGCTGGTATTCTTTGCCCCAGTAATTCCAATTCTAAGAATCTAATTTAAGAAACTGACACGGCATGCGTCAGAGATTTCTACATGAAGACAGTCATCCCAATGGGGTTTATAATCGCAAAAAATGGAAACGGCTGAAAAGTCTCTAATGGGTGGTAGGGTGAATAAATGTTCTGCAGCTATGCACTCCCATATGGTAACTATTAGCCACATATAACTATCCAAATTTAAATTTATTAAAATTAAATAAAATTAAAAATTCAGTTCCTCACTTGCATTAGCCATACTTCACTAGCTCAACACCCATATGTGACTAGTGGCTATTGCATTGGACAGCACAGGTGCAGAACATTCCCATTCTCACAGAAGCTTCTAGTGAACAGTATTGCTTTATGGCCATTAGAATCAGGTTTTTAAAGAATATTTAACTCCATAAGATATATTCATGATATGGGGGTGAATAAAAACATCAGAATACAAACTATTCGGTAGTCACAGGAATTCAGACTGGTTGCAGTTAATTTAATCATAAATATCTTCAGCAAGGTATGTTTGTTCAGAGGAAATACAAACCCTGCCCCCCGAAAAAAGCTTTTTTTTTTTTTTTTAGAAAGCAAAAGAAAGAACATCTGAAGATCCATAGGTACCTAGGAATTAAATGAGATGCCTGGGGAAACCTAGTACAGGGCACCCACTCAGTAACTGTTTAGTGATTCAAAATCCAAATGGGAATTATCATACTGATCATATGTCAGCCTAATTAACACTGTATTCTGTGGCCCACAATGGTCTTAAAAGAAGCCATGATTATTCTTCTGTCAGCATCTATCATACAGTCATCAATGTCACAAAACAACTTGATCAACAAATGGCACTTAAGAACTTGTAAGTACCTAGGGCCGGACGCGGTGGCTCAAGCCTGTAATCCCAGCACTTTGGAAAGCCGAGGCAGGCAGATCACCTGAGGTCAGGAGTTCGAGACCAGCCTGCCCAACACAGCGAAATCCCACCTCTACTAAAAATACAAAAATTAGCTGGGCATAGTGGCGAGCACCTGTAATCTCAGCTACTTGGGGGAACTGAGGCAGGAGAACTGCTTGAACCCGGGAGGTGGAGGTTGCAGTGAGCCGATAGCGTGCCATCGCACTCCAGCCTAGGTGACAGAGTGAGACTTCATCTCAAAAAAAAAAGAACTTGTAGCACATAATGCAAATAACTTCACAGGGTATTTGGTAAATAAGGAAAGGCTGTGTGGCCTCTAAAACGTCAATAAATATCAGCCACTATAAGAGAAAGCTTCACTTTGGTGTAACGAAAACTTTGGGAAAATCTTTGGGAAACCTACAAGTAACTTGAGCCCTAAGGGACTCTACAGTTTGGATTTCGCAGACACAGACAAAAAACTGAAAATCCTAAAACATCACAGAGGAGATTTGAAAAACAACTTAAACAAACATTTTCTTTAGCTTCCCAGTAAGAACTAAAAAAGCTAAACAAACGGGGTTTTAAAAAAATCTTTAAAGGAGCAGAGAGCAAACAAAACCGTGAGAAAAAAATATCTGAGAGAAGATGCAAATTTTAAGAGGTAAGCTCAGCATTTGGGACCACTTGTGTCTAAAGGATGTTTGTCACGGCCAAAGAGCTACCTGAGAGGCTGCGCATCCCCTTTGCAGCTTAGGGATGCTCTAGCAAACCTTCTACACTGTGTGCAAAGCAGAAATACACCAGCTCCTAAAAGGACTGCAGTCCAGCTTCGAGCCATCTGGGCTGCCCAAACACCTCCACCCCTGAAACTGAACTAAAGTAATCCCAGATTTTAATTCCCCCAGGGACCTGACAGAAACAAGCCCAAACCTTCTCTAGAGGAACAGACCATCATCCTAGGCCTCAAACTATTTCTACAAGCAGATTTTCAAATATTATATTCATCATTCGATCACTGCCAATGTAAAATACCGTACCTGGTAAAAACTATCCTTAAAGGATAAAAGTAAAATAAATCACTTTCAGACAAAGATAGAGAATTCTTTTTAAAAATATGCTCATGGATGACGCTCCTCATGCAAAAGAAAAGGAACTCCAGGGTGGAAAGTCAAGAAAGCAGAAGGAAGAAAATGTCAAAAATGGAGCCGTTTTCCGGTTGCGCTCTGGACAAGCACATGACGTTAAAGAACCACTAAAAGCTGATTCACAGAGCAAGGTTATTTTATTTTCCCCCTACATTAATTAGACATTATATTTGGCTATCCTCTAAAACAAGCTTGTCCAACCCCCGGCCCATGGGCCACATGCAGCCCAGGACGGCTTTGAATGCGGTCCAACACAATTTCATAAACTTTCTTAAAACATTGTGAGGTTTTTTGTGTGATTTTTTTTTTTTTTTACCTCATTAGCTATTGTTAGTGTATTTTATGTGTGGCTCAAGACAATTCTTCTTCTTCCAGTGTGGCACAGGGAAGCCGGAAGATTGGACACCCCTGCTCCGAAAGAAAACAGTTAAACCCTAGTCTCACATTGTATTTTGGAGTATGTTTTTGCTCTATCGGAGTGTTTTTGCTCTATCTGATGGTAAACCAGATGCCATGTAGAAGATACAGATTTCACTGCTGGATTTGTAAAACATAAATGGCTAAAGAAGCCATTTATAAAGTAGTAGATTGAGAAAAAAAATAGTTGCAATAGTTTATCAGATAGGAGTAGGTTCAACAGCATGTGAGGTGGGACCTAGAGGTGGACGCAGGTGGGATAGAGAGTTTTTATGAGATTTAAGATAGTATCTCACTCATTAAATCACAAAAGCATTGTGAATTGATTAAAAAAACGAAATAGGCCAGGCGCGGTGGCTCATACCTATAATCTCAGCACTTTGGGAGGCTGAGACAGGTGGATCACCTAAGGTCAGGAGTTTGAGAACAGCCTGGCCAACATGATGAAACCCTGTCTCTACTAAAAATACAAAAATCAGCCAGATGTGGTGGTGGACACCTGTAATCCCAGCTACTCAGGAGGCTGAGGCAGGAGAATCCCTTGAACCCAGAAGGCAGAGGTCGCATGCAGTGAGCTGAGATCGCACCATTGTCCTCCTGCTTGGGCAACAAGAGCATAACTCCATCTCAAAAAAATAAATAAAATAAAACAGATGATGAATTTTAAAAGACAAACTAAGAGATTTATGTTTTCGAAGAACGTAAAGATATTAGCTGGTCTGGCAACCAGTAGCTCTGTTTTCTATTATGTGAGTTTGAAATGTATTGTAAATGCAAGATTCTGACATTTATGATACCAAAATAAGATAAGAAACAGTCTTTTCCAGCGGTTTGCAAGAAAAGTATAAATAGTCATATTTTCAGGAATCTAATTTTTCAACATAAACTACATGACCCCTGAATGTCTCCCCACCACCTGGGAATTTTAAGATTCATCCTAAATTTTGTGACATCAGTCCTGATTTACTGAGACCTGAGTTCTTTATTCTAAGGAGGCTTCCAGTGATTCTATTCCACTGTTCTCAGAGGAATCATCACTGAACAGAATTATTCCATCAATGATGGTGCTGAGGACTGGCCCTGTCGATGTATTCCTGTCTCACTTACATTATCCACTCTGCCAGTGCCCTTTATTTCAAGGGATTTCTCTAGCACATCCCTCTGCTCTCTTAAAACCACCATGCTGAAATGACAGTTTATGTCAAGGACTTAACTGAATCCGCTCAGGAAGGCTCTCCATAGGCAGGAATCGTTGGATGGTAAAGCTGATGTTCGGCATCTACTGAACTTTATTTGCAAAGCAAGTCTTTGTCCCAGGCAAAAGCGAGAGAGGAATAAATGGGCAGTTGGCACTCGCTCACCTGCCGGAGTTTGGTTCCCACCATAGAAGCACTGCTGTCAAGCACGAATACCACATTCTTGGGTAAAGGAGGAAGGTCTTTAGGAGCAAAGTAGTGCACAAAATAGCCATTTAGAACCTGGTGGAGAGAAAAGAAAGTAAAAACGGTAGTACCTAGAGTAGGGAGGAAAAATACCTGAAGTGGGTATTCTATGGAATTTCTAAAAGTTAAAGCATGACACAGAGCTTAGGGTCAGATTCCACACCTGGAGTAAAATTATCTAAGCCCCTGATCCCTCCAATAGAACTAATTGCTAATTTAATCTGTATAAGGGTAGACTCTTCCCTTTAAAATCGATCAATGATGACTACCAGTTCAAGTTTAATTATCCATCCCCTGGACCTTTGCTACTTGAGAATTCTGCTTCCTTTGCTATCTGTTTTTTTACCAAGCATCTTAGAAGCTGAGACATGAAGATTCTCTACATTCTGGATGCAATTAATAGGTTTTAATATCCCCACCCTGTCTCTGGAACAATAAGACCTAAAGGAAAATGAGCAGACTCTTTTAATTAAAATGGAACATGGACCAATTGCAGTGGCTCATGCCAGTAATCCCAGAGCTTTGGGAGGCTGAGACGGTCAGATCACTTGAGGTCAGGAGTTCGAGACCAGCCTGGCCACCATGGCAAAACCCCATCACTACTAAATATACAAAAATTACCGGGGCATGGTGGTGGGTGCCTGTAATCCCAGCTACTTGGGAGGTTGAGGCAGGAGAATCGCTTGAACCTGGGAGACAGTGAGCCAAGGTCGGCCACTGCACTCCAGCCTCAGTGACAGAGTGAGACTCAGTCTCAAAAATAAAATAAAATGGAGCATGAACTAAAATTCTAATTTCATCTAAAACACCACAGGGGGCTTGACATTACAGATTTCACTTGCTCTGCAGATTACTGAAGCCAGAAATAGGTACGCTCAGCAAAAAAATACCACTAGTCTCTTTGAAGAACTATTTTAGGTTACAACAAATTTATACTAAGAAGCAGAAAGTTCTCTCTCCCTTAGGTAAACACTGGAATCTACAGTCTGAGTCTATCCAAAGTATCGACCAACCAATGTGAAATAGCAACAACAATCCCATTACCTGGATGTCCCCAATGCTCTGTTCTCTATTGACATCATATCTAATGATAAAGTCTCCCAAAACTCCATTCTGGGCAATCTTGGCCTGTTGTACTACACTAGGTTTAAAAATGATGTTGGCAAACGTTTCATTTTGGTTGATGACAGTAGATGGGGGAGGCCCAGAATCATCTGCAAACAAAGCAGAAACATAATTAATTTGTTTTTTTCCAAAAAGAAATAAGAACTGTTTGGCAGACACAGAGTTTTAGATTTCATTTTATTACAGGCTTGTATTTCACAGGAACTTCTAAGACTGTACTCATATATCACAATGTGACAAATATGTCATCATGTAGCTCCCCTCTTATGCCTATTTTTGAACCTTTTCTTATGAAAATTTTTAAAACACACAAAAGTAGAGAGAATAGTAAAATGATTCCCCGTATCCATCACCCAGCTTTAACAAGCATCGGCATGTTACCAATCTTTAGTATCTGTTTTTATCTATTCCCCGACCATTTTTTCCTAGAGTATTTTAAAAACAAATTCCAGACACCATTATTTCATCCATAAATACTGCAGTATGCCTTTACCTGTAGGAACTCTTTTACTAACATAACCACAAAACCATTATCACAAGTGACAAAATTAATGCTCAATGCCCTATTATTATCTAATTCTCAGTTTGTATTTAAATTTGTCTGATTCCCTAAAGAAAGGGTCTTGGTATGGTTGATTTGTTTGAATCAAGATTAGAACAGAGTCCCCAATCACATTCCATTTTTGTTTCTTGCTTCTTTTAATCTCCAGTGTCTGCCTCCACCTGTTTTCTGATGCTACATATACGTGATAAATCGCTGGTCATTTGTCCTACAGGATTTCTCTTTTTCTGTATTCCTTTTTTTTTTTTTTTTTTTTGAGACAGAGTCTCACTCTGTCACCCAGAGTGCAATGGTGCAATCACAGCTCATTGCAGCCTCAAACTTTTGGACTCAAGTGATTCTCACTTCAGCCTCCCCAGTAGCTGGGACTACAGGCACGTACCAGCATACCTGGATAATTTTTTGTTGTCGTTTTTTGTAGAGACAGGGTCTTGCTATGTTGCTCAGACTGGTCTTGAACTCCTAGGCTCAAGCTATCCTCCTGCCTTGGACTCCCAAAGTTCTACGAGTACAGGCGTGAGCCACCATGCCCAGCCTGTGGCTCAGTAAAAAAAAAAAAAAAAAAAAAAAAAACCTCAAAGCTTTTTAACATGAAATTTAGGATATAAATTCGAATTACAGAAAGATAAACAGATAAATGGATGTTATGTAATTTATGAAAACCTAGTGTGATGACAGATTAAGCAAAGGGCATCCCATCTTTTACTCCTGACCTTCATTTCCTGTTAGAACCCAGAGAATTATTATAAACCCAAACAACACTATATCTACGTACTTAGCAATAAAAACCCAAAGGATGAGGTCTGCATGCACCATGGAAAATAAGAAAACACAAACAAGAATTCTTAATCATAAGGGCATGTGGAGGCTTTTTATCCAGATATTGAATCAAAGCCAGACTTAAAACTGCTGCAAAGCCTCTGATTATCTTTTTAAACGTACTCAAGTTGATAGCATGAAATAGGCTGACCAGCAATTTCCCATCTCCAATTAGCAGAATGAAAAAGGAAATGAGGCGTTAAGTGGCCACAGTAATTTGTATTTAAAAATAAACTTCCTTCTGCTGGGGGTTTATTAGACACAAAAGTCAAAGGAAGTTTAAACATTTCCTTTAACAAAACAGACAATTATTTTTCAGAGACAATTTAGGTGTAACCTTAACAGGAACCACAAGGTAGAACAGATTCTTCTATTATTCGCACTTATCAAGGACAGGGATTTTGGAAGTGATCAGAGAGCCAGCAAAGAGAAAAGTTTATTTTTGTAGGGAGACAGTTACATAAGAGAGAACATGCATCCACAGATCTGCTCATCTGAAGGAGGTGGGAAAATCCAGACAGTGCATGGACAGTTCTGCGTGGCTAGGGAGGCCTCGGGAAACTTACCATCATGGCGGAAGGCAAAAGGGAAGCGAACACCTCACCACGGCGGCAGGAGAGAGAGAGAAGAAACGGGCAGCGCCAGACTTTTAAACCATCAGATCTCGTGAGAACTCACTATCACGAGAACAGCAACGGGGAAATTCACCTCCATGGTCCAATCACCTCCCACCAGGCCACTCCTCTGACACATGGGGATTACAATTCCAAACGCGATTTCGGTGGGGACACAGAGCCAAACCATGTCAATTTCCAACCTTAACTATATAGAATAGAAGGAGGGGCCACGCGCGGTGGCTCATGCCTGGAATCCCAGCACTTTGGGAGGCTGAGGCGGGTGGATCACCTGAGGTCAGGAGTTCGAGATCAGCCTGGCCAACATGGAGAAACCTCGTCTCTACTAAAAATACAAAAAAATAGGTGGGTGTGGTGGCTGTAATCCCAGCTACTAAGGAAGCTGAGGCAGGAGAATATCACTTGAACCAGGGAGGCGGAGGTTGCAGTGAGCTGAGATTGCACCATTGCCCTCTAGCCTGAGCAACAAGAGCAAAATTCCATCCCACAACACACCCACCCCCGCAAAAAAAACAGAAAGAGCAATTAAATATACAACTATAAACACAAGCCAAACTTGGGATACCACAAGGCAATTAAAACAAAAGAACTAATATTGCTATTTAGAACATGGTTAAACCTCACAGTCTTCTTGAAAATATCAGATACAAAAGGGCATGTTCTCTCTGCTTCCGTCTGCATAAAGTTCAAGAGGAGCAGGAAATATCCATGGCAACTGGAATAGAACAGTGCTGGCTTTTGAAGGCCAGCTAGGGACCGGGAAACAGGACAGGGTAATTTTGAGGAAGGGTGAAAATATTTCGTGTCTTGATGTGGAAGGCAGTTGTATGAGTGTATACCTATGTAAAATTTTATCAAGCTGTACACATGACATTTGTACCCTTTATGGTGCATGTACACCCCAGTTATTAACATTTAAATTTATTGTTAGCAAAGTAGATTAAACAGGCATGGAACATAAACAATGTTATTTGCCAAACCGACCCCTCTCTGCCCTCCTTAGGATGAACGTGCATGGGCATTTGTTAAATGAGGATTAGGTGTGTCCAGAGCAATTCCGGCCGGCAGAGTTAGGACCAGGGAGAGAGTTTCCGGGAGGCACTTTTCAGCGCAGTGTTGGTAAACTCTAAGAAAGTTGTCCTGTTGGGATCAGCCGCTTTCACAACCCATCCCATTAGAAGGGCTCAAGCGAACCCTGGAATAATCCCCCCCATGAGGGTGTAGAGCAGTTCTCACAGTGTGATCTTGAACCAGCAGCATCAGCAGCAGCTCCTGGGAACTTGCTAGAAATGCCAGTTCTCAGGCCCACTCCAGAAACTCGGAGTCAGAAACTCTGGGGATGGGACTCCGCCATTTGTGTTTTAACGAGCCCTCTGGGTGATTCTGGTTTTTGCCCACAGAAAATAGGTATGTACCCCACACACAGTCTGTGTGCCTTACACATAGAAAAGAGTCAATAAAATGTGTTGTATGCAATTAGGCAGCACTTAGATTATCTCTAAGATTCTACAATAATTAGATTAGACTCTATGCTGCCAGCATGTACCTACTTAGTCTTGCTTCCAATCTGTCTCGTGAAAATGCTTTTCACAAGCTCCCTGAATCAATACCATTCATGGCTGAGTAAAAGCACTGGGGATTAGAAAGTATAATTTCTCTCTTCATCATTCACTTGACTAGGCTCTTTGATATGGACCATGAGGAAGGATACTGTATGATTATGTTGGTTTCCTAGTGACCTCTGGTTTTACTAGTTCATGATGAAAATTCATGAGATTCAACTAAATGGGCTTATTTTACACACCCAAAGAGTGGGTTGATTCTCAGTTTGGTTACTCCCCAAGGAGCCTGCTTCCTGAGGCCAACCACCGCCCAGTAAGAATCAGACAGTAAATGTGACCCAATAAATTTTTCACTACGTTGTTTTTTTGTTTGTTTGTTTTTGTTTTTTTAAAGTTTACTGGGAGCAATGCCAGAGGAGCATCTCTGGAAAATAGAATCATCTTTTTATTAAAGGGGAAAAAAATCTGTTAAGTAGGTTCGTATGGGCTGTTCCACCGTTACTGACCAAAATTCCAGAGCAGAAGAACATGACTCCGTTTTTCCTTGCTGTGAATGGGGGCTCACCCTGCTGACCGCCACAGATATTTCCTAAGCACAAAAATGAGTGTCACCCGCAGGGTCCTCAAAGTCTCAGGTTAATGAAGACCACAAGGAAAGAGATTGGTGCAGACCAAAAAAGAGGAAGAATCTGACACACTTGTCTAATGAGAACCCATGTCTCTTTCCTCCTTCGTGTTCTCTCCTTCCTGCCGACGTCTAGGGCGAGCTGGAACAGCTGCCCCAATTTGGGGAAGGCAGAGTCTTCTAATGCCATCTTCCTGTCTTCATGCAGGCATTGGCGGTCCCATACAAGAAAACCCCAGGGATAAACAACTGCCCCTCCTGCCCTTGGGAAAATTCACTCACCCTCTTCCTCCACTCACCGACTCTTCCCTGCCTCTCAGGCCACCAGGGTTCCCAGGGGGCACTCTTCTTTTCTAAAGCCCAGTATTTTTGAGCAAGAAGCTTTGTGTTATCTTTGCAAACTACAGAATACCAAAGAGAGTGGGCTCTAGAGTGTGACTGAATCAAAACGACTGACTTACTATTCCTGAGCTTCAGTGCCACGTCTGTTACATGGGAACAATTCCACAGTCATAGAATCATTGTTGAGATGAAGTGAGATCTCATATGTAAGGTGCCCGGCGTGGTACCTGGCAGACAGCAGGTGCTCAATACATACTAGCTCCATCCTCTTCCCCTTCAGAAGTAGTTTCTTGTACTCTTTGTCCATTATGAAAGGCAATTTATAAAGAAAAAAATGCTCTTTGATAACATACAGTTCACATTTTGTCATGAGAGTTTTCTCTATACCACTGAAAGCTTGATAAAAACAAATCATATTTCAAAAGGACAGACACATAATAAACATTCATAACAGGAAATTCAATAGATATACACATTATACATATGTCAATATACTTACATAAAGAATAATCTTTAAAAAAAAATCTTTACAAAGTATAATGAAGTCAGTAGCTGTCTGAAAGTCCCCTAAAATCATATACAGAATTTTGCACGTAAGCGTAAATGTACATTTTTTTCTGAAGAAAGGATGCATTAATTTTGCCACATTCTCCAAGGACTCTAAAGAAAGTTAAGAACCATGCCTATAAGTGCCATTAAATATTCCTCTGACTGATCCTATTGGGTGATGACAAAGTAGTTTATAGCTTGTGCATCAGAGCTGAAGAGAAAGTTGAGAACAAAACATATGTCCTTAGTGATGTCCTGATACACGGATGTTGGTCACAAACATACAGTCTTTTCCCAGACAATTATCACGTGGGGAAAATTGGCAGCCAACTGCTGTGTAAAATGTCTAAAGGTGAAAGATTGAGGAGCAGAGCCTCATGCTTACAACCATGGGCTGGAAGCGCCTCCCTCTGGGTCGACGGGCAGAGGGATTTCCTGGCCTGTGTTTCCTGAGGGTCTGGGTTTTGGCTGCTGTGGGAGAAAAGCAGCCAACACCTGGTGCATTGACAAAAGGATTTCCCAACACACACTGCCTGCTCATTTCCTCTTTAGAAAGAACCTTAAATTGTCTATGTTTGTTTCTGAGCCCTGCTCACCTGGGATCCAACGAGGCAATTTCTTAAATATATGGAGGTCAAAAATACTGTGAATAATTGGAGCACTACGCTCTGAGGGTAGCAAATAAAGACAAAATTCAAGCAAATCAGCAGAGGATTGAAAGAAAAACTGGTAACACAGAGGCAATGATGACAAGAAGGAATTTGGTTAAATGCCTTCATAAGTCTCTCACTATCCACAGTTTTCTTTTGAGAAAGCATTTTTCTTCCTCTTACATCAATGTTTGGTATTTTAAATCCTTTTGGAAAACAGTGTCATATAGATATGATAGCAACACATAGCACAGACTACTAATTCAAATTTACAGCTGAAGGGATTCAAACTCAACTCTAGTATTCTATAGTTAAGTAGATGTTTGCCCAGGTTTCTTAGCGAATCAGCTTTCTTCACTGCTTATTCAATGCTCTTCCTTCCTAAAACAATAGATTCCCAACTCTCAGTTTCCATATTTGAAAAACTTCCCAAGAGAGACTATGCATGAAAACAAGTACAGCTACCTCAC
The DNA here is from genome assembly GCF_024542745.1 of Macaca thibetana thibetana. NCBI lineage: Eukaryota > Metazoa > Chordata > Mammalia > Primates > Cercopithecidae > Macaca > Macaca thibetana. Next base: position 7,531,939 of record NC_065586.1, read on the forward strand.
CCAGCAAGCACACATTCTAAAAGTGAATCCTTAAAAACGTGCATTCTCAGGCCAGGCACAGTGGCTTATGCCTGTAATCCCAGCACTTTGGGAGACCGAGGTAGGCAGATCACCTGAGGTCGGGAGTCCAAGACCAACCTGACCAACATGGAGAAATCCCATCTCTACTAAAAATACAAAATTAGCTGGACATGGTGGCGCATGCCTGTAATCCCAGCTACCAGGGAGGCTGAGGCAGGAGAATCACTTGAACCCAGGAGGCAGAGGTTGCAGTGAGCGAAGATTGTGTCACTGTACTCCAGTCTGGGCAACAGAATGAGACTCTGCCTCAAAAAAAAAAAAAAAAAAAAAAAAAAAAAAAAATATATATATATGCATTATCCCTTTCTGCCATCACGTTGTGTCCATTGGAGACCTCAAATACTAGCTTCTCCAAGCATTTGAAACTCAACCAAATGGAAGCCCACCGGAAACAATGGTACAGCAGCCAAGGAATATGAGACTGAGAGACTTCTGTTAAACGCCTTTACAGTGTTCTCTGGCCCGCAGGCAGAGCAGGGGCTAATAACCGAGAAAAGTAGAGTGGCACTTGGTACAGACACATAGTGCAATATAATTCAGCCTTAAAAAGAAGAGAAATGTTGACATGTGATACAACAGGGATAAACTTTGAGGACATTAGGTCAGGTGAAATAAGCCAGACACAAAAGAACAGATACTGTATGAGTCCACTTACATGAGGTATGCAAAGTTGTCCAACTCATAGATGAGACACAAAGGAGAACAGTGGTTATCTGGGACTCCAGGGGGAAGGAGAGATGGGGAGTCAGTGTTTAATGGGTACAGAGTTTCAGTGTGGGAGATGAAAAAGTTCAGGAGATTGGCAATACACCAGTGTGAATAGACTCAACACTGCCAAACACTTAGAAATGACTAAGATGGGCCGGGCATGGTGGATCACACCTGTAATCCCAGCACTCTGGGAGGCCAAGGCAGGTGGATCACTTGATGTCAGGAGTTCAAGGCCGGCCTGGCCAACAGGGTGAAACCCTGTCTCTACTAGAAATACAAAAATTAGCCGGGCCTGGTGGCGTGAGCCTGTAGCCCCAGCTAGTGGGGAAACTGAGGTAGAAGAATCACTTGAACCCAGGAGACAGGTTGCCATTTTTTAATTGCCAATTCTAAGTTCTGCAAAGGCAGCGACAACATCTTAGACGTCTGTAGATTCCAGGAACCTTGCACAGCGCCAGAAACATGTGAGAGTTCACTTCCAGCTTGTGGAACATTGAGGATGAAAATGATGAAACGCATTAGCACGTAGCTGGGCAAATGGAGGGAGGAGCGCTTCAAGGGAACTGATGTTTCTCTTCCCGAAAGGGTTCAGGGGTGTGGCTGATGCTCTTGGTGATCTGCATCACGTCCCCCGACCCACCTCTGGTTCAGCCACAGCTGTGGTGGCCCGGGTCACACACACTGACAACATCTACCCCCCACAGCAAGCCAAGGCAGCAGGAAAAAGGAAGAAAAGGAGTGAAACCTCACAGTAAAGAGGAGGATGGCTCACCAGTATTGGGCTACAGAGAAAAGCCAAAGCCTCCGTGCCACACTCTTGGGTTGACCGAGCCACAGCCAACATCAAAACAAACAAGATAATATGGATTTTCATATGGGATTAAAAACCAAAACACAACCAACTATGAGGTCAAATGATTCATACCTGAGTAATTTCTGTGTGAACAATGCTGGAAACCCTCACATAACAACCAGATTGTTTCCTGGCAAAGGTACAGAGATTTCGCAGAGGCCAAACAGGGGCTTGCCCTTCCAGCCGCAGAGCAGAGACTGAACCCAGGCCGGGACCCTGGAGCCGGGGGTTTCACAGCCAGTCACAATGCAGCCCTTTAACGGGCAGAGTTGTCCCATTTAGCAAATTACGATACAGAATGCCTGGTTACGTTTGAATTTCAGATAAACAATGAATAATTTCCTAGTACAAGCATATCCTAAATATTGCACAGGACATAGTGTTTCTCTGAATTCAAATGAAACTGGGCATCTTATATCTCATCTGGAAACCCTAGCTAAGGGGGATTTATCTAGATTTTTCTGTAACCAGAGTCTTCTGGAACCAAAGTTAGTTATTACTTTTGTCTCTGAATCCCTGCTTCATGACAACATAAGTGCTACACCTAAGAGCTGGCAAAATTTACCAACGTAAGCCAAGAAAGTGCTGAAAACCTGATAGCACTGTCACCACCAACAGCTATTTCCCCTCAGTTCCTTCAACAAACACGTCCTGAGCACCCATTCCATGCCAGGAGCCACATCAAGTGGCTGCGAAGACAACCGAAGCCTTCACAGCAAAGGCAGAGTCATGATGCTCACAGAGCAAAGAAAGACATCAGAATAATTTTAAAAACAGGAGGTGGGGGGCAAGGGGAGGGAGAGCATTAGGACAAATAGCTAATGCATGTGGGGCTTAAAACCTAGATGGCGGGTTGACAGGTGCAGCAAACCACCATGGTACATGTACACCTGTGTAACAAACCTGCACGTTCTGCACATGGATCCCAGAACTTAAAGTAAAATTAAAAAAAAAGAAAGAAAGAAAATAAGAACATAAAGTAAAAAAAAAAAAAAAAAAAAAAAGCAAAAAACAAAAAAAATTTAAACGGATGCAATTCAAGCCGTTCTTGGGCATCAAGTGAAATGGAGGACACTGTGCTAGTCTGTGGTTGAGGGGACTTGGTCTTACGGGATATGTGGCTGGTCAGTAACCTGTCCTCAAAGACAGCTGCAGTGTCAGCCACCAGGTCTTCCAAATAAAAGGTCATAAAGCTGTATTTCCAGAGGTTCTCTTCTTTCCAATGACGCTTCCGCAGTTCTTAGGATTATTTGAAGATTGACATTTTATTGGACACAAACACAGGAGTGATATGATTAAAAAGCAAGCCATAAATTGGGTGGCACCCAGTCCTGCTATTTGCCTTCCCACGCATGTGAAGGACCCACAGGTAACTGCCAGAGAACACAGCAAACTGGCTTCCAGGGCATGTGGAGGGAGTGGGATTCTGACAACCTAGAATGTAATTTTTTCATTTTTAACAAAAGTCAAGGTGAATCTCATAGAACATGAAATTACCTTTTTTTTTTTTTTTTTTGAGACAGAGTCTCGCTGCTGTGTCACCCAGGCTGGAGTACAGTGATGCAGTCTCAGCTCACTGCAACCTCCGCCTCCCAGGTTCAAGCGATTCTCCTGCCTCAGCCTCCCAAGTAGCTGGGATTACAGGCGTGCCACCACGCCCAGCTCATTTTTGTATTTTTAATACAGATGGGGTTTCGCGATGTTGGCCAGGCCAGTCTCAAACTCTGGCCTCAAGTTATCCACCCACCTCGGCTTTCTAAAGTGCTGGGATTACAGGCCTGAGCCACCGCATCCAGCCATAATTAACCATTTTAAAGTATAAACAAATAGCATTCAGTATATCCACAATGTTGTGCAAACACCACCTCTATCAAGTTCCAAAACATCTTCATCACCCCAAAGAAACTCTGCAACCATCCAGCAGCCACTTTCCATTTCTCCCTCCTGCCAGCCCCAGGCAACCACCAATCTGCTTTCTGTCTCTACAGATTTGTGTGTTCTGGACATTTCAGCTAAATGGAATCATATACATGTGACCTTTTCAGTCTGGCTTCTTTCATTTAGCGTAATGTTTTCAAGGCTCCTTCATGTTGTAGCATGTATCCGTGTTGTGGCATGTATCCATGCTGTAGCATGTGTCTGTATTATAACATGTATCCATGTTGTAGCATGTTTCTGCGTTGTGGCATGTGTCCATGTTGTACCATATATCCGTGTTATGGCATGCATCCATGTTGTGGGATGTGTCCATGTTGCCCGGGTTGTCACATGCATCCATGTTGTAGCATGTGTTCATGTTGTAGCATGTATCCATGTTGTACCATGTATCCATGTTGTAGAGTTTGTCCATGTTGTAGCATGTGTCCACGTTGTAGCATGTGTCCATATTGTAGATGTGTCCATATTGTAGCATGTATCCATGTTGTACCATGTATCCATGTTGTAGCGTGTGTCTGTGTTGCAGCATGTGTCCATATTGCAGCACGTGTCCGTATTGTAACATGCATCCATGTTGTAGAGTTTGTCCATGTTGTAGCGTGTGTCCATGTTGTAGCATGTGTCCATATTGCAGCATGTGTCCATATTGTAGCATATATCCATGTTGTACCATGTATCCATGTTGTAGCATGTGTCTGTGTTGTAGCATGTGTCCATCTTGCAGCACATGTCCGTATTGTAACATGCATCCACGTTGTAGCATGTGTCCATGTTGTAACATGTATCCGTGTTTCATTCCTTTTCATGCCTGGATAATATTCCATTGTATGCATAGACCACATTTTGTTTTTCCATTCACCTGTTCGGGAGCCTTTGTGTTGTTTCCACTTTGGGGCTACTGTGGATACTGCTACTGCAGACATTCCTGCACAAGTATTTAAGTACCTGCTTTCTGTTATTTTGAATATATACCCAGAGGACTTGCTCCATGTTTACATCAATGACACTCAATCCTGACTATACTCTCTAGTAACCTCGAAGGGTTTAGAAAGAATTCCAGACAACCCACTCTAGACAAGTCCTACCCTAGACAAGTGAATGTGAATTTATTAGGGTGGGGCTAGGGAGCTGTACTTTTGGGTGTGATATTCTATAAATGTATATTAAACACTTAAAAATCTATAAGTAATTTTTTAATTTTAGTTATTTGTAAAGTTAAGAATAATGCTGACTATTTTTTCTGGCACTCAACAGGTATGGTCGTATGACTTTCATGGTTTATTCTTTCTATTCCTTGCATTTAAAAAAAAAAACAGTTTTATGGAAGTTTAATTTACACACCATAACATGTACTTATTTTAAGTGTACAGTTTACAGTGTACCTGGCATAGGTGCTCAGCACGTGTTTGTTGAAGGAACTGAGGGGGAATAGCTGTTGGTGGTGACAGTGCTACCAGGTTTTCTGCATTTTCTTGACTTACGTTGGTAAATTTTGCCAGATCTCGGGTCTTGCTAGATCTCTTGCTCATTTTAACTTTTTGAGGAACCTTCAAATGTTTTCCTGCTCCATTTTACATTCCTACCAGCAATGTACAAGGATCCTAATTTTTCCACATCTTCCCTAACGCTTGTCACTTTCCTTTGTTTGTTTCATTATAGCCATCCTATAATGTGTGTGAAGTGGTTTTGGTTTGCATTTTCCTAATGACTAATTGTGTTGAGTACCTTTTCTGATGGTTTTTGGCCATTCATATGTCTTCTTTGGAAGGACGTCTGTTCAAGCCCTTTGCTCATATTTTAATTGGGTTGTTTATCCTTTTGTGGTTGAGTTGTAAGGATTCTTTGTATATTCTGGACACTAGACTTCTATCAAATAAATGATTTGCAAATATTTTCTCCTATTCTGTAGATTGTCTTTTTAGAATGTATTTTTTTAAGAGCATAACCTGATAGTTTATCTCTTTCTTTCATGTCCTTAAGTGGCAGACACTTCTCGGTGACGAACCAGATGGCAGGAGAACATGAAAACAGTTACAAAGGTCTCCCCATTCCCAGAGTTAAGATTTCCTTTTAATGTTAGGTTAGCGCAAAGTCTCGTAAATCCCTCAGTTTTGACAGACATGAGGAATTGAGGTTACCCAGGAACCCCAGGTGACAGCTTGGAAACGGGGTCAAGCAGCCCAGAGGGGAAAAAAAGAGTTTAGAAAACAAAGGGCTAGGAACTAAAGCAGAATATGGCTAGAAAACAGGACATCACAGTCTAGATCCCAAACTTTATTACCCGTTGCAATCACAAGGGGATCTTTTTAATAAAAATACTGACACCTAGTTTCCATCCGCAGCTATTTGATTTCATTGGCATGGGTGAGACTTGAGCAATAGATTTATAAAAGCTCCCTGTGGATTCTAACGGGCGGCAAAGTTTGGGAACCACTGAGATTGGCAATGGAGTCGTCAAACCACAGGGATGAAGGCTGATGCTAAGCCAGACTTGGAGCCTCTTCTCTCAACGTGGGGTGGGGGTTGGAGCGGGAGGACTGCAGGAGGGGCAAGTCCCACAAGTCCAAGAAGTGAGAGAGGGAATCGAGTACATTTGAGAAGCTCTTTTTTGACACCCAAATGTCCTAAACGATCATGCTTTTCTCCGAAAGAAGATGAGATACCTAATTTGATGAGCTTAAGACTGTATTACAAAGATTGCATCGGTCCATTGAGCTTGCCTGTTGGGATTTCTCCATCTCAGGTCTCCATGTGGAAGAGGAGAAGCAGGAGATGGGAAGAGGTTGTTTCAACCAACCACATAATTCTATGTTGGCCTGTATCTGAGAGTGAAAACTTGTCAGTGGAAAGAGGAACAAAATACATTTTAACAAGGATCCAAAGTCAGAGTAATCTGAGGGCCCCGTGAAATTGAGAAACAACCTTGTTTAATTTTTTTTTTTTTTTTTTTTTTTTTTTTTTTTTTTTTTTTGAGACCAAGTCTGACTCTGTCGCCCAGGCTGGAGTGCAATGGCACAATCTCAGCTCACTGCAGCCTCTGCCTCCCTGGTTCAAGCAATTCTCCTGCCTCAGCCTTCCAAGTGCCTGGGATTACAGGCATATGCCACCATGCCTAATTTTTGTATTTTTGGTTTTTTTTGTTTGTTTGTTTGTTTGTTTTTTAGTAGAAATAGGGTTTCGCCATGTTGGCCAGGCTGGTCTCGAACTCCTGACCTCAGGTGATCCACCCGCCTTGGCCTTCCAAAATGCTGGGATTACAGGCATGAGCCACTGCACCCGGCCCAATCTTGTTTAATTTAAAAGTTGCTTCTGTAGGTCAAAATTTTGACATAGTTAATATTCCTAAGGTCTGCTGGAAAATCCAAGGGAATAGATCTCAACTTTTACTGAGCATCTGAATTATCTGCGGTGATTTTTAAAATATAGCTGAAGTCTACAGGGATGGAGAGTGGATCAGTGGTTGTCTGGGGCTGGGGTAGGAACAGGATGTGACTGCAAATGGGTACAAGGATTCTTTTGGGGTGGTAGAAGTGTTCTAAAATTGGACTATGAGAATGGTTGTACAACTCTGCCAATGTCCTAAAAATCACTAAATTTTACACTTAACATGAGCAAATGTTATGGTGTGTAAATTAAACTTCCCTAAAACTTTTTAAAAAGCAAGGAATAGAAAGAATAAACCATGAAAAATCATACGACCACCCCTGTCAAGTGGCAGAAAAAATAGTCAGCATTATTCTTAACTTTACAAATAACTAAAAATTTTTAATCACTCATAGATTTTTAAGTGTTTAATATACATTTATAGAATATCACACCCAAAAGTACAGCTCCCTAGCCCCACCCTAATAAATTCAAAATCACTTCTCTAGGCCAGGGTAGGACTTGTCTAGAATAGGTTGCCTGGAATTCTTTCTAAACCCCTCTAGGTTACTAGAGAGTATAGTCAGGATTGAGAGTCATTGATGTAAAACCACAACGATAATAAAATAAGGAAGGTATCCTTTTTATCACTTGATTTATCTTATTTTATTTTACTCCTAGTCATTGGGGATCTTGTCATAAATGAAAATTTTCTGCCAAAAAAAAGAATCATGGCAAGGGTAGTAATTTAGGTGCCATAAGTGAGACAGTAGGAAATTTACGAGTTTAACAAAGAGAGTAGAGTAACCAGCCTTAAAACAATCACACAGTGGGAATATCTGTCTCGGAATATCAGTCAGAATATATCTTCAGAAATCACATATCCCAGGCATGTTACAGGAAAGCGTTCATTTCAAATACTCTGTTCCACTGAGCTCGTAAAGCATGAGAATATTGCAGAGGATAAGAACTGGGGAAGTGGAGAACGGAGAGAGAGAGGGAGAGGGGGTCTTGTATTTCACTGTATACCAAGTTGTAATGCTTAAGATTGTGAACCACGTACCTGTGTTAATTATTTTAATAAACAGAAATTATAATGTTTCATCTTCCAAAATACATCTCACAGGACTGCTTTTTACACTGGGAAAGATCCCATTAATTTATAATTCAACTGATGTGGGTTCAATCCTGATACACCAGAAAGTAAATTGAGGCAAAGGTGGATTATATTGCTCTTAGTCTTTCTTTTTATTTTTATACTTAGGGAGAGAGTTGGAATTTGAACTCCACCCACAGTAATGTACAGTTTATTTAACAAGGAGGTAGATAGTGCAGTGGTTAAGGGTGTAACTTGGAATAAAATAGACCTATGCTTAAGTTCTATTTCTATCCATAATTAAATATGAGACCTTGTCCATATTACTGAACCTCTGTTTCCATAAGTAAGTAAGGTTTCTTAACTTCTTCATAATTCAAATGGGGATTGAAAAATACAAGCTAAGAGGGTTGTTAGAAAAATTGCATGAGATAATACACTCTGCAAGTACTTAGTCTAGTATCTAGCACACGGTAGTAATCCTTATCTAGAATCGCATCTTTAAAGATGAAAATGGGTCCATGGTGAGAGATTTACTTAGACAAATTCCAGAAGTTAGGTTTCTTAACACAGCCAGATCTGTCAGTGGAATGTACTGGCTTGGACCTCATTCGCACAATCATAGTTCTGGTACAAGCCCAGTTCCAGTTTGATCTCTAGCCTGGATTTCTTCTGGAAACACGCAGCGATGTCCAGACAAAATCACAACATCCTGTGCTTCAAGCTGCTAAGGCTGCCATTTTGCAGGAATAATAACCGCTGAGCTCTGAAAGACGGGAGTGGGGAGCAGCAAAAAGGGAATCTGTCCACTGCACCTGGCTCTGGGACGTGTTTGTAAAAGCTTCATGTTCTGGACGGCAAAGTATCTGCTTTGGTACAAGGAGCTAGGAAAACAATTTCCTTAAAAACAAACAGATCCCAAGAGATCAACCGTTTGGAAAAATTCCTCTGAGATACTAACAGGCTCTGAATATAAACAGTAAGCAACTTTTTTAGCTAACAGTCATAATTCATACTGCCTCCAAACAAAACACATACACACCCCACAACACGTACACATCTCTGAAGAGTCATTATGATTCTGAAAATCGGGCAAAACACATTTCATTACTGCAACAGGACTCCCCTCTGAACCTTCTACTGACACAGCTACTGAATGTGTTCTCATTTCAGACACACTTAACAGAGACTCTACCCTCCTTACCAGATCCTGACAACTTTGCCCCCTGAGAAAATACTTCTTTCCCACAGTTGCACATGAGAAAATTTTCTTCCGAGGTATTGTTAGAGAGAAATGAAATTTTAAAACATTCTTAGTCATTTGTGTTTGCTTTTCTTTTTATTTATTTATTTTCTCACAGAGACGACGTCTTACTATGTAGCCCAGGCTGGTCTCGAACTCCTGAGCTCCAGGGATCTTCCCACCTTGGCCTCCCAAAGTTCTGGGATTACAGGTGTTAGCCACTATCCCTGGCCTGCTTTTCTTCTGCGGTTCAAAGACACTCAATTAACTACCTACCTAACATTGTGTTAAGTGCTAAGGAGATGCAGGTTAATCAGACACAGTGCTTTCAAAGGCCCTGATGATCTTATTACAGAGATAAGTTTTGCACAGAAAAAAAGTCAATATAATGTGATAACTAGTAATAATAATGTTTAAGCTCTCATTCTGTGGCCAGCCCTTTACATACGTGAGCACTTCACAATGACCCATGAACTAGTTATTGCCCCCGTTTCCCAGATGTGCAAGCTAAGTCTTACAGCCTTGCGTTTTTTACAAGGTTACAATTAACAACTGAACTAAAATCCATTAACCATATAACTACCACCTGCATGACCTAAGAATGGTGTATTGGATCTCACGCCATTTCTAAATGCCAGGTACCTTGACAATATTTTCGCTTTTTCTAGATACCAGCTAGATCTGGATTAAGAATGTCAAGCTCATTGTTTGGAGTCAACACATAACAAAAGACTTGAGTCCAACACATAACAAAGGACCTGGGTCTCTCGCAGAGCCAGGAAACCCTCAGTCTGTGAGAGCGAACCGCCTCTCACAAAGTCATTAACTCAACTGCATGCTGGGGGAGGAAGCGTATTTTCCACACTGTTTGCCCTTCCACAGACCAGCTCTAGGCCTTGGCTATTTTTGTATTATGTTAAATACCAACATTCTCTGATTCCACTTGTCGAGGCATCTCTCTCTCTTCTAATGCCGATCTCATCCCTAAATATCCTGGTCCAAGAAGCCTTCCTGGGTCACTCTATGATTGTGCAGCTGCAGGCACTGAATACAGATTCCGACATTCTCTGCTCGTCATTTACCATTTCTCCACCCTCAATATCACAATTCTCTGATATCTTGAAATTCTAATCCTGGTGCAACTTTTGAACATTCTCCTATCTCATCCAATTCAACACTCACCAGGCTTACTGGTATATTAAGTATACAGCCCAACACAAGGAAATATTTAACATATACTATTAGTTGAAATTCATATAGTAACTAAAGTCGCTCTTTTAGACTTTGTGAAAACCAGAAAGTCCCCTCCCAAAAAAAGGGAAAAAAAATACGGTGATTAAAACTAGATTACACTGTAATTTTTCATTTCAATAAATGAAGAGCTATTTTAAAAATCAGAATTTGAGAAAATTTAAAAATCAGAATGATTCTGCTAATGAATCAGGTTGCCTGTATCTTACATCTATACTAAGCATTTTTCATTATTTAAATTTAGAAAGAATATAACATATTGCTGAACGTTAAAAAACAGATTTTTCTCATACCCCTGATACAAAATGATTATTTTCTATAACTTTCTAGTATTTTATCAGCTTCATATTTAACATTATAGTACATATACAATTTGCCTTTTCTTCTCTGCCACATGCTGAATTGTCTTATAATAGTAATTTACTAATCTCTTCCATAGAATTGAATCTTTAGGCTGATGGAATGTTTTTGCTACCACAAACATTATCAAACGAGCTTGTGCATATGACATTCCCAATATGTTAGATGTTTTACCTAAGATAGATTTCCAGAAGTGGTATTACTGCGTCAATAACTCATACATTTTTAATAGAGCATGGCTTTAATAAAAAATATGGGCCGGGTGCAGTGGCTGACACCTGTAATCTCAGCACGTTGGGAGGCCCAGACGGGTGGATCACGAGGTCAGGGGTTCGAGACCAGCCTGACCAACATGTTGAAACCCCGTCTCAACTAAAAATACAAAATTAGCCAGGCGTGGTTGCGCATGCCTGTAATCCCAGCTACTCGGGAGGCTGAGGCAGCAGAATCGCTTGAACCCGGGAGGCGGAGGTTGCAAGGAGTCGAGATCTCGCCACTGCACTCCAGCCTGAGCGACAGAGAGACTTCGTCTCAAAAAAAAAAAAAAAAAAAAAAAAAAAAAAAGTACCAGGTGCTGTCTTAGCTTCATTGCTATCATTCCAATTTCTACAAAAATGCAAAGGCTTCGCTGAAAGGAAGGGGTGCCATCTCTGGTAGATTTCTCCGAAGCCAAGTACCAGCTGGGCGTTTTCACCACTGATCTGCGTGAACCCAGCACGCAGGACTCACCTTCCCCGCGCCCGCTGCCCCTCTGCCTGCTGTTGTGAAGCGGCAGCACCTCCAGGGATGCGATGCCCGCGCTCTCCAGGATATTCACGTCCACGCTCAGCCTCCCGGACAGCTGCTGGGGCCGCACGCTGATGCTGTGCTCGTACTTGCCCAGGCGCCTCTGCAGAAGCTCCTCGTAACTCAGGAAGAACGCGGCTTTGTCCTTGCTGGGAATCACTGCAGAAGCTCTGAATATTTCAGTCCCCTTCTCTCTGCCAGGAAAAAGGAAAAGGACCCCAGGGAGGTTCAGAAGAGGATAGAGCCGGGTTCCCTCAGTCCCCACAGGGCACCAGTCATACCCTCCCAACCAGCCTGCCAGGGAGACCCGTGGGTGTGAGTGTGGGTCCTGAGAAGGGAAAAATAAAAATTAATATTAGAAGAAGTGAAACCCCGTGCTAGAGGTAGGTCACCAAGGGTCAAAGAATACCGACCAGGAGAGGATTCTAAGAATACTGTCCTACCTCTCCCTGAGACAGACCCAAGGGAGCAATGGGAAAAGACGTGGAGTGGGTGAACTGCTTGAAGAGAGAGCTTTGGAGTGAAGCTGTAAATTGTGCTCTCCCTTTACAAGGATGGCCAATGAATCTTGGCATTTTACATAACTTTAAAATAGCTGACATACTAGGTTTTCACATCTTGGTAAAGTTTGGTGGATATGTTTAGCAGGAAAGGTAGGGAATAAAGGACTCCAAAGGTGATAAAAACACACTCCAGATGCTTTCAGTACTTGGAGTGAGGGCTCTCTTATTCAAAATGGTAGACTGATCACCAGAGGAATAAGTGGGAGTGGCAACCGTTAGTAGGTGAGACATTTCAAGAAGTTTCCAGAAGGCTTAGGATATTCAGTAGAGCAAGAATTTTATAGCTCAGAACATGCAGCGAAGGGGTGCAGCAAAGAGAACCCAGCTCTGTGTTAGAATCTGAGAGAGAGTGAAGGCTCTGAATTCAGGACACCACAAGATGGAAGGGAGAAGAGGGACCCAGTATAGAGAGGGTAATTCCAAGTCCAATGTGAATGAATGACTAAGCTGATAGGCTTTCTATACTCCTCCTTCCCAGAACTGGAAAGAGACACAAGTATTGAAATGGAAAAGTTCGAGCACTGAGCAGGATGAATGAAAAGAGACTGACACTGAAACCCACCGTTGTAAAACTTCAGAACATCACATAGAGAAAACATAAAAGGGATGTTATCTGATCCCATTAGATGTATCATCAATAATACTGGATGTTATAAGACATTGGAACAATGCCTCAGAGTTCGAAAGGAAAGGTATTTTGACCTCAAAGTCATACACAGCCAAAATATTAAATCAAGGTCTCATAAAGTTTACTTCTCATGCACCCATTCTGAGAAAGTTACTTCAGAATGTAACTTCTGCAAAGTAAAGGTGAGAGTCAAAAAAGAAGAAAATGTGGAATACATGAAATAAAAAAACCAACCCAGAAGAAAATGAAAAGAGATACCGGGGTAAAAGTTCTGCATCAAGGCTGAAAAGCAATGAAAGTATTTCATGGATACAAAGACATCCGTGTTTTAACAGCTCTGAAAATCAGAACATCTCCCAATCAGTGATGTCTTTCAACTGCTGTTGGCCAGATGTCAAGGGTGATAAGGATGTCACTGCTTGCAGAAACTTGGTCATAGCTGTTCATTTTGTTATGATTTGAAATGAGTTTTGTGTGTTGCTAGATGTTATATCATTTTATATCATAAGAAAAAACAAAAGCAATTCGAAACTCCAGGAAAAACAGAAACATATGTCATGATTCAACTAAACTAATCTGTAGCGTGACTCTGAACAATTGTGATAAAGACCACTTGGGATAAATCTACAGTCTAACAGAGTGAGGTTTGAATAACTTGCCACAGCAAGGGAGACCACATACCAGAGGCACCATGAGGTGACTCATCAAAGGAAGAGACAGGACTATTACAGAATTAGGGGAAGGATGGAGTATAGGTTAAATTTAAATAGAGCAGGGTTTGGACAGTCTCAAAGCAAAGGCTGTGTGTAAAACCATCATTTCAGCCTGGACTGACAAGCAGACTAAAGATTCACTGTGTCCTTAGAAACTATGACATTAAGATAAACGTGGAATTTTGTGCCTGAAAATCCCTTATCTGAAGCTCTGGACCTTGGTTGTTTTTCTGTATCAAAGTGAACCCATGGCTCATGTCTTCCAGACAAGAGTGAGGCATTCCCTTGTCACTAATAAAATTTCCAACAGCAAAGTTTTTGGCAGTCTATAATTTTAGAGAACTAAATTTCTCAAAATGGTGTCTTTTTACTCATGAGGAAAACCAGGTTACCGGGTTCACACCATTTTATCTAGATACAAAGATCATTTTTCTGCCAAGGGGATGAAGGCCTACACATTGGGCTAGTGGAGAGGAAAAAATAATCTTAGTGTACTAGGTGGCTCTGCATGCAGTTCATGTTATTTCTATAGTCATTAAAAAGCAATTGCTATGTATTGGTTTCAATGTTTAGATTCAATTTATAGACAAAAGAAAGAATAAAAGTATTACAAGTCAGAATCAAGATGCTAATAACTCAAACAATGATTAGGTAACATTATGAAATGAGAAAGGAGAGAGACAGTGGAGGTTAAGAGAGGGAATATCATCATTTAAGATAGTAGGGATAGTCCAAGATAGTCTAAACACTGTTGGATTGATGGAAGAAGAAATAAAATAATAATATAAAAATCTGAATGCAGAGTAAAAGTAGGAATATTGTTAATTTGCCATATACCATTTATTTATAGCAAAGAGTCAACAGATAATGTCTTATTTTTATCAAAAAAAATGTTTGAAGTATGACTATCATAATATTTAGAGTTTGGGAGGTAACTACACACACACAAAATAACTATGTACAGGCCAGGCATAGTGGCTCACACCTGTAATCCCAGTACTTTGAGAGGCTAACGTGGGAGAACTGCTTGAGCCCAGAAGTTCAAGATCAGCCTGGGCAATATAGCAAGACCCCATCTCTACAAAATAAATAAATAAATAAATAAATAAATAAATAAATAAATAAAAAAAAATTACCTGCATGTGGTGGTGCACACCTGTAATCCCAGCCACTTGGGAGGCTGAGGTGGGAGAATCACTTGAGCCCAGGAGGTTGAGATTGCAGTGAGCCATGATTGTACTACTGCACTCCAGCCTGGGCAACAGAGTGAGAACTCATTCAAAAAAAAAAAAAAAGGAAAACTACAAACTACATATAGAAATATTAGAAAGGGATATGTGTAGGAAGTGAGAATGAGGGATAGGTAAGGTAAAATTCTCCTTTTTATTACAAACACTTATCGACTATGTTATTCACCAGATATATTTATTATTTTGATAAAAAATAAAAAGAAAGAAAAATACTTGGAGGAAAGTAAGACAACAAGAGGAGTAGGCAAAGGCATAGAAAACCTGACACTTTGCTAAAATGGGTTTTTAATTCCTTGATTAACCAATACTTACCCATTTTCTTCTGTGGTTTTATTCCTTTTCTCTTTTACCCTATCACCACTCTTCTTTGCTCTCTCTGTAATTTCGCCCTGATACACCTTGTCTCCAATAAGCCTGAAACACAAGAGACAGCTGTGCTACCAGCTTGCAGTTCCAAGACAAATTCAGACATGGATCTTATAACCATGACAACCCCAGGAAATATTTTTATTTGCCTCTTGGATGTGTAGAAAGAACGCATTCCAGACTAGGGCACTACCTTCGAATCATTCATTTTATTCTAGGGCGATTTTCAACAGGTCCAAATAGCAAGACCCAACCCATGGTGCCTCTGTGATTCTCTAGGAGAAAAATCACAAGATCTGCTCACACTTCCATGAAGACTCACCAACTATCATCTGACCTGGGCCAAAAATTAAACCCAACACCTACTCCGTTTTACATATCTTTACTTCTTGGCTCAGAGAAGGAGGAAAGATATCCAATCTAGCATATCAAAGGTTCTATGCTGCCTTGTCTTTCAGCCCTCAATTTCACCATGGAGGAGGAAGAGCCTCCTGAAAGCTCTTCCCAGATCTCCCTAACTGAGGAAGGCCCTCTCAGTCTGACCTGCCATCTTTATCATATTTGCAACTGTCTGAAATTCATCTCATTTATTCTTTGTTCATTTATCTATTGACTGTTTCTCCCCACTGGAATTTGTGCAGCAAAGTGACGCTGTCTTTCTCAGAGAAGTGCACCAGTTCCCATGAAAAGTACCTGGCCCATAATGGTCATTCATTTGTTGGAGGGGAGGAAGGAAAGAAAGAAAGAGGAAAAGAAAGAGGAAAGAAAGAAAGAAAAAAATTGAATAAAAAAGAGAAAATAGAAGGAAGGGAGAGAGAGAAGGAGGGAGGGATAGAAGAAGGAAGGAAGGAAGGAAAGAAGGGAGGGAGGAAGGGAGGGAGGGAAAAAGAGAAGAAGAAAAGGAATGAATGAATAAATGAACCAACCAATGAATTTGAGCAAAAGAATCGACCTTCTGATCCATATACCACCTACTGGAATATAAACCCTCCCAGTTACAAGGCTGTGGACCTCACATCATCTCAGGCTCAACCTGACCACCCCACACAGAAATCTTCGACCCTGACCAGCGTGTCACCTACATAGTGAAGTTGGTGATGAAAGCTGCAGCTGGAATCTGCATCTGGAACTCAATGTCCTGGTCCTCAGAAGCTCTGTTCAGCATTCTACAGGAAACAGTAGTGAAGGCATAACGGGAAATGATGGTAGACTTCACCGAGAATTCTGTCATCAAAGGTTTGGTTTTCTGTAGGAATGAAAACACCCAGTATTATCGGTGATGCATGAAAGCATTTTGGTGGTAGGGGAACGTCTTTTTTTCTACAAGGGAAGTAATTGTCAGTTTGGGAGCCTTTGGCATGTGATTCCTATCTCCTTTCTTCATCTTGTCCTGATTTCCCCATTTTTAACTCCCTTCCTTTGTAAAACAACCTTGATTGTTTTGCATAAACAATTAGTAACACATAAACAAATCTTTTAACCTAACTTTAACAAGTGAACACAGTGAAGATGTCCAATTTTGCAAAAAATACACATTCCTTAAATAGTTCAATCAATTATTGGAATTTTAGAAGTAAAGTATGTGCTGTATATAATACTCTTCTGTTTTCACTTTTACATCACATTTACAGGACTACTGAAATATTCCAAAAACCAGAACATGACTAACAAAAATCTCATATTTTAAAATTACTTTCAATGTCCACCTAGAGAAACAATACACCAGAGCTTCCCTATCTGTATTACAGGCACATTACTGTGAAATAGGAATCAATACTGAACTCAGAAGAGTATCTGGAGAATTGAGAACCCAGAAAAAGAAACGCCTAAGTCTGTGCTAGCTAAATTTATCCCGAAAGCCTCTGATAAGAGCAGTAACTAGAAGGTGCAAATGAAAAGCCTGTTAAAACTCTTCAGGGTTTTTTCTAGTCCTCACAACAGAGCTACATCTGGTGATAGCTGGTAGCAGAGGCCTGAAGAAGGAAGACAACATTTGTAAGGAAAGCCACAAGCCACTACTAACAGAGTGATTATCTAACTCCAGGAACTGGCCAAGCAATTGATAAGCATGTTATGGGCTGTGTCCTCCTAGAATGCACATGTTGAAGCCCTAACCCACTATGGGAGGTGGTGGGGTTGAGGGGAAGGCAGTATTTGGAGATGAGTGCCTTTGGGGGAAATTAGATTTAGATGAGGTAATGAAAGTGGGGTCTCTATGATGGGATTAATGCCCTTAAGAGAGGAGACATAAGAGAGCTCTCTCTGTCTCTCTCTCTCCATGTGCATACACCAAGAAAGACCATGTGGGCACACATTAAGAAGGCAGCCGTCTACAAGCCAGGACAAGAGCCCTCATCAAAAACCAAACCCTACAGAACCTGGGTCTTGGACTTCCAGCCTCTAGAACTGTGAGAAAATAAATGTATGTTGTTTAAGCCACATGGTCTATAGAATTTTGTTATGGAAGCCCGAGCAAGCTAAAACAAGACAATACCCCATGACGGTGTTGGAAGACATATGCATTAGGTGTTTTATTCCCATTTCATAGATGGAGGGAAGTCAAGCTTCATGAGGGCACATATTGGTCCATGCCAGCAAGTAATGGATGTGGAATTTGAACCCAATCCCACTTACTTCAAAGTCTGCACTGGCCACTCTTATGCGAGACTGTCTGGCTGCCCTCTGCAGACATGTCCTACTCATCATTGTGTGCTCAACCCCTATCCTGGTCCTGGGCACACAATGGCTCTCAGAACATGTTGAATGCAACTGGCTTACTCTGATAAGATTCTACTCTCTCCTTCAGGAACTGTGACCTAACTGGGCAAAGTTTATTTCAACCCTCATGTGCTTTATTAATTTATTTACAGTCCTAGGCCTGTTTGCAAAACAGATATAAGGTTGTGACCTATTGCTATCAAAGACATATTCCTGCTGTGACATACAAAGGTCATCATAAACCTTGCTTCAGAAAGGTTACTACAGAGGGTTATTCTATTTAAACAAATACGTACTCAAAATGTTTGTGTCAAATCATGATCTGCATGCAAACCACCAAAACCTTGAGAGATATTTTCTATGATGTATTAGAGAAGTGGCTATAAATATCAAACACACTGACTGGGCGCAGTTGCTCACACCTGTAGTCCCAGCACTTTGGGAGGCCAAGCACTTTGATGTGCCAAGGTGGACAGATCACCTGAGTTCAGGAGTTCAAGACCAGTCTGGCCAAAATGGTGAAACCACATCTTTACTAAAAATACAAAAATTAGCTGCATGTGGTGGTGCATGACTGTAGTCCCAGCTACACAGGTGGCTGAGGCAGGAGAATTGCTTGAAGCAGGGAGGCAAAGGTTGCAGTGAGCCAAGATTGTGCCACTGCACTACAGCCTGGATGACAGAGCAAGACCCTGTCACAGGAAAAAAATATATATATATGTACATATATATGTGTGTATATATACATATTATATATACATAATATATATATACACACACTTTTATATATATTTTTTATATATATATATATCAAGCACACCTGAGGATGGACTCGAACACCCACAAGACAGGGAGCTGCAAGGGTCGGAGCCAAGCACATGAGCAAGGGGAGAGAATGGGCAAGCACTCCATGCAAAGGTGTCAGGGCCGTTCATCTTCGTGGCAGATTGTGCAAGAACTTCCAGTCTTGGTAACTCAAAAAAGCCAAAGACAAATGGAACAGCTTAAGGAAAATGTTAGGGGGATGTGCATCTTTCTTAAAGAGATACAAGGGATAAACATTTACAGTTCATTTAAGTAATGATTAAGTTTAAAAAAAATCTGAGCATAGTTGAAAGATTTTTGCCTAAAAGAGGAAAAGAAACCTTCCAGTTTAGTTTGAGAAGGAATTATTTCAAAGTAGCGCTTCTCGAAAGTGTGGTCCTCGGACCAGCAGCATCACCATCACCTGGAAACTTGCTAGAGATTCTCAGACTCCATCCAAATCCACAGAATCTGAAACTCAGAGGGTGGGCCCGGCAAGCTGTGGCTTAACAAGCCCTTCAGGTCATTCTAATGCCTGATCAAGTTTGAGAATGACTCTTTTAAGTAATTGAACTTTAAAATATATATTTCTTCATCTGCAAGTGAAGAGGGCTTGAATAAATCACCAAAATTACATCCACATCTGTGATCCACAGATTTAAGGCAAAGCTAAAACTGAGGAATAAAACCTTCGGGTTTAGGAAATCATGTCTGAATTGAGAAGGTGGACTATATGGTATCATTTTATGGAAATCTAGTCTCTTCAGGACAAAATCTGTCTCTCTCCTCCAAAGCGATTAGGATTAAAAAAGAGACTCCAGCATGTAGCTTTACCAAATGTTTCTGTTAAATGATCTCATTAAAAACATTTCTTACATTTCAGTAAAGGCAATGAGGATCAGGCTGGGGATGGTAATGATAATGATCTTAACAACATGACAACCTGTAGGGGTATTTTTTAAAGTTAAAATTTGTATCTCATTATCTTTCAAAAAAAAGAACCCCAAGGTTAATAAGACCATGAATTGAGATGAAGTGTTTACTTTGATCTGTGTTATTTCTGGAAAGAGTTTTTCTTTCTAAATTATCCATGATTAAATATATTCTTTTATCTCCAAATCTGAGCTGGTGTATAAGAAATGCCCCATGGCTGTGATCTTGTGATTTTGCAAAGCATGTAAAATACCATTGCACACAGCTCTGATTTCTATAGATGCATTGGAAAGTAAATAGGAATCAATGCATTATAAAAAAAAAAATCCTATGAACTCGGTATATTCTAGCTTTATCATTCTCTGCTTTATTTAAAATTTAAACTAGTGTTTTAAAAATTATCTAGTAACATATGCACATGGTAAAAACTTCTAATTATGCTGAATATAAAATGAAAATAGCAGTCTCCCTCCCACCCCAGATTCACAGTTCCATTTCTCAGAGACAATGTTTGACAACTTTTGTATATCCTTCTATAAATATATACTGTACTAATTTGCTTAATCTCACCTAGTGATATAGTTAGTTCATCTTTCCTTTTCTGTGTTTTAGCTATCTCATGCTGCTTAACAAGTCACTCTAAAACTCAGTGGTTTAAAACAGCAGCAATCCTTGTGTTTTCTCTCAGGGTTTCTGTGGGTCACGAATTCCAGAAGGGCTTGGCTGGGAGGTCTGGCTTCTCTACAAAGGGTGGCTGAAGCTGGAATTGTGAGTTGCTGAGGCAGCCAAGGCTGGCATCTCTCCATCTCATGCTGTCCCTCAATCTCCTCTATATAGTCCTTCCAAATGGGCGAGTGTAGATGAACTCACAGCATGGGCCACTGCACATGAGTCAGGCTGGTCACCTGGTAGCCACAGGCTCTACTGGTCACCTGGTAGCTTTCTCAACAGCAAGGTGGAAGCTAGATGCCCTGTCACACACTGACCTCAAAAATCACAATGCATTACTTCTATCATACTCTACTGGTCAAAGCAGGCACAAAGGCACACTCAGTTTCAAAGGCGGAGGGCACAGGCCCCCATCTCCACGGGAGGAATGGCACATCCAAGTTGCCATCTTTGGAAAATGCAATCTGCCACTGAACAAAAAATATCTACCTCCTTCCTTTTTAAAAATAGCTGCATAGTATTACATTTTGTGGATGCATTAAATTTTAGTTAACCAGTTCCCCCATCATCCATCATCCATTTGTAATCATTTTTCATCATTTTTGGAAAGTCCTTTCAGATGTCCCTGTTCTCTCATTCATCTGTAGCAGGAGTAGGCAAGCTATGTCAGGCAGGCCACACTGTTTTGTAAATAAAGTTTTATTGAAACACAGCCACATCCATTCATTTACATACTGTCTATGGCTGCTTTTCTGCTACAATTGCAGGAAAAACATGGAGAATAACTCAGCTGAGCCCAGCTGCTCCTGCCAAGGAGCCCAGCTCATGAAGGAAGCTGCACTGCCCACTCCAGAGCAGCCATCTGCCACCTGAACAGCCCAGAGCAACCTCCAGCAACACCACAGGCCAGAAGAATCACCAAGCTGAGCCCTATCCAAATTCTTCCCCACCAAATGATGTGATAAAATGGTTGTTGCTCTAAGCCACTGAACTTTGCGGAAAATTTTTGTGCAGCAATAGAAAACTGAAACACCTGTCTAGTCTCTGAAGACATTTGAGTTTGCAACCCCACTTCAGTGTGATTTGCTGGTGAGTGATATTTAGTTATTTTATTAGTTATTTCCAACTCTATGTCATTTCTGATCTTTACACACTTTGTTATGTTTTGTAAACTAGACTTTCAGCATATTAAAAATATCCTTGAAAATTTTTTGGAAAAGTTAAATTATGAAGATAAACTGTAAAGAAAAAGAGCTTCTGAAATCTAAACTCTTCACTTTTCCAGTCTAGGCCAAAGTCATTTACTGTGTGACTTTGCCAGATCACACAGGTAAAAGGTAGTCAATCCCCAGTAGCCATTCAAAGCCCCGATTCCCAGTCCTCCCTCTTTCAAAAAAGAACACAGAGACCACTTGGCTAATGACAAGGCTTTTCACAGTGATAATTGTTTGATAACCCATAAAATATAGAACTCCAAAGGTATACTAAATATAATTCAGTCTTTGGTGCTAATTCAAAAGTTACTTATGAGCCTCAGTTACCATCCATTAAATTGTACACATTGAAGATAGAGGACATTAAACTGAATGTATTCTCTGAACTGTAGTCATATTCTGACACTTCAAAAATTCTTCTGGTCAACTTATCATATAATTCTTTTTTTTTTTTTCTTTTTTTTTTTTTTTTTTTGAGACAGAGTCTGGCTCTGTCGCCCAGGCTGGAGTGCAGTGGCGCGATCTCAGCTCCCTGCAAGCTCCGCCTCCCGGGTTTATGCCATTCTCCTGCCTCAGCCTCCCCAGAAGCTGGGACTACAGGCGCCCGCCACCACGCCTGGCTAGTTTTTTTTGTATTTTTAGTAGAGACGGGGTTTCACCGTGTTTGCCAGGATGGTCTCAATCTCTTGACCTCGTGATCCGCCCGTCTCGGCCTCCCAAAGTGCTGGGATTACAAGCGTGAGCCACCGCGCCTGGCCTATCATGTAATTCTTTTACATAAAAGTAGAATACTAGTCGGGGGAGAGTATTAAGTTCCCATCTTAAATAAGCAGAAGTTTACAGCTCTAGCTGCACAGTGTTCCAAGTAAAATTTAGCTCCTTCTGCTAATAGTTCTTGCTCAGTAGCGTTTTTAAAATAGATCAAAATCTTCTTCACTGGGTATGCTTGAGACTATTTTTAATGTCGTGGTGATTTGTTCTTATTTATGAGATAAGAAATAATTTCATTAAATTTAAAATGTGAAAATTAGAAGACACCTGACAATATTAAGTTTATTACGGTATCTTCTTATACCTTAAATTAAGTGTATAGATTTAGTAGAATTTTCCACAATATTACATCAAGAATATGAAACTTAGTTTATGGGCCCAAGAGACAGGCTGAAAAAAGGTTCAAGAAACTATTTTAGTTTTTGTGCTTCTGCCCAGCTACAATTCTCCCAGGAGCCCCTGCTGTTACTGACATACCATAGCCTGGCCCTTCTGTTACAGTTCCCTTGGTGCAGAATCTACTAGATTCAATTAGGCACAAGTCTATCCCCCTCCCAGTTACCAACCCTGCCCTGGTAGATTATGGGATTATAAACATAGAGAACAGAAGCCATGACTACTACTTTTTCCTGTTGACCTTCCCCTTCCCCTTCCCCTTCCCTTCTCCCTCCACCTTCTTCTCCTCCTTCTCTTTCTTCTTCTTCCATCTTTCTTCTTTATTCTTCCTCCTTTCTTCTTCCTCCTTCTCCTTCTTCTTCTTTCTTCTTCCTTCCTTCTTCTTCTTTCCCTTCCCCTCCTCCTCCTCCTTCTTCTTTGCATTAGAAGGAGTTTCTATTTAGATCATGAGATATAATAGTGCTTAACACGGTGTTCTCTTTTTACCTACAGCTCTCAAGATAGAGGAAAACTATATATGAAATTTAATCTTTTATGTCTAAAGAGATAGGGGATATAGGAATGGGTGAATGGATAGATGGATGGATGGATGGATGGATAGATAGATAGATAGATAGATACCTTGACTGTAAGACCTTCCAGTGTTGAGAAGAAAGATAAATCAGTGAAGTCTGCAAAAGTAAGAAAAGGTTTTAAAACATATAGTATTTACATGTGGTGAAAGAACAGAAAGAACATTCTAAGAACACGGAAGACATGGAAATGGAAATGAATCACAGCACATTCCCAAATCAATGACTAGAAAGGAGAGCATGCTGTGAGAAGAATATTGGACAGGCAGGTAACACAGGAAATGGACAACACTAAAAAACAAGCGAGGCCTTTGCATGGCAGAGGCTCATGAAAATGTGTCATGAAAGGAAGGATATAAAACAGTGGCCTCACTTTTTCCCAGTACACGGTTCTTAAAAATCCAACATGCTTTCCATATTTCTATTTCAGTCATAACTTTGTTTTGGGATGTCCGCTGGAAAATAGTGGCAAAAAAAATCTTCCTGTGACATAAGATAATTTCTTCATTATTTTTTCCTACAAAGGCAACACAGATGGAAAAGTCATTTGAGGCAGGGAGTGTCTTAATTGCTCAAGGGATCCAAGCTTTGGGTATGACTCATGTGAGGCACTTAAAATCAAGCCACCCGAGGACGTCCTGAGTCACCCAAGATGCCATCTGGAAATGTGGTGGAGGAACGGTTGGGACAGCCTTTGCCAGCACTCAGGCCACAGTGCCTCTTCCTAGAATATTAACCTTTCATTGTTTTCTTTCAGTCTAACCATTCTTTAGCAACCATTAGAAGTCGTTATGGAGGTGGGAGAGAACTCAGAAGGCTGGAGCGTGGCAGTTGGCTGACTCCACACACCAAATCTCTACTAACCCTTAATGCTTCTCCTTTCTAAGAAAAACAATACAGGGCCAGGCGTGGTGGCTCATGCCTGTAATCCCGGCACTTTGGGAGACTGAGGTTGGTGGATCACCTGAGGTCAGGAGTTTGAGACTAGCCTGGCCAACATGGTGAAATCCCATCTCTACTAAAAATGCAAAAGATTAGCTGGGTGTGGTGACAGGAACCCGTAATCCCAGCTACTCAGGAGGCTAAGGCAGGAGAATCACTTGAACCCGGGAAGAGGAGGTTGCAGTGAGCCGAGATCATGCCATTGTACTCCAGCCTGGGTGAGGGTGACAGGGGCAAAACTCCATTTCAAAAAAAAAAAAAAAAAAAAAAAATACAGCCCATGTTGTTTTTGAATGAAACAGAAGATACTTCCCTGCTGGATTTACCACCTCAGGGAAATCATTTTACCCTTCTGTAGACAGGAAATGGCATCGGTTCTGAATCACCTACTTGTGCTAATATAGTCTACTTAGTGATGTTTCATTATATTTAGAGGAGAAGGAAAACAAAATGCCATTTTTATTTTTGTATAAGAAAGGCGCCCCCCCCCCCCCATTCCCTACACTTCCTGAACAGGATGCCCCACAATGGTCAGAGTTGGGCACAGGCACAGACACACATATGACTAGTCCTCAGTGAGGTATGATGTCCAGAGTCATGCTACCTGCTGTACTGACCATATTTTCTTGTTGTCGATATTCTTGACGCTCTGGCATTTGGGGCTTTGATCCTGGAAAGACCGTCCCTCCCAGGGCTGGCTCCCTCCTAGGAACAGCAGACAACCCTGCTGCAAGCACACCTTTGATACATAAACCGACCAATCCAGAGCCACACATCCAACCATCTCCCATAGCAAACTCACGCACCTCGGCTGGGCGCAGTGGCTCATGCCTGTAATCCCAGCACTTTGGGAGGGCAGGGCAGGTGAATCACCCGAGGTCAGGAGTTTGAGATCAGCCTGGCCAACATGGCAAAACCCGTGTCTACTAAAAATATGAAAATTAGCCCAGCACAGTGATGTGCGCCTGTAATCCCAGGTACTCAGGAGGCCTCTAATCCCAGGTACTCGGGAGACTGAGGCACGAGACTCACTTGAACCCGGGAGGTGGAGGTTGCAGTGAACCGAGATCGTGCCACTGCACTCCAGCCTGGGTCACAGAGTGAGCCTCTGTCTCAAAAAAATAATAATAATAATAAATAAAACTTATGTACAAAGCCAATACTCCTCCTATCCTAAATCTCTCCAGGATGAAGTACCTGACAACTAGGGACCATCCCTACAGCCAATCCTAAACCTCCTCAGCCTACCTACTACCCCGCCTTGCCCATTTCTTCCCATGAAAACCCCAATGTAGGCTCTGAGACACATACTTTCCTCTGCACCTTCTGCTCCTGGCCCACCCTGGCGCCTCCCCATGCATCCTGGGATGGTGCGCTGTCGCCCCTGCCTCCAGGGATCTGTGAGTGTGAAATTCCTCCTTCACGTCAGTCATTTCTGTGTCTGCGTATCTTACCACACTCGACAGAAACAAACCCTGAGCACAAACTGTACAACACCCGCTGCAAAGCAGACGCCAAGACAGACCCTGCAGTCAGGAGGTTAAATGATGGCAGAGAATCATCTCGGGAAACCCAGGCCAGGATCCGTTCAGCACCATGGAAACTCACACACAAAGATGCCCCTGCTTTCCAAAGAGTAAATATTTTGTGTGTATGTGATGCCAGGGAGCTTCATAAAAAGGGTATCTAATTAATTCAGAATAAAATCAAACAAATTCCTGCGGTCCTGGCAATGTTTCGGGAGTACCAGCTGTTGCCATCCACATTCTATTCATTAATTCAAGCACAGAACACTCAGAGAATGACAACTGGAGGGAGATGGCAAGAATGCAGGCTAGAAGGAGACTCATAGGATGAACTGAGCTCCAGAGGCAAACAGGGGGAGCATCACGCAGGGTCACACACGTCCTTGGAGCTTATCCCACGGGTGATGTGGAGTCACTGGAGACGTGCACGCAAGAGAGTGATGCGCCAGGTCTACCACTGGAAAGATCATTCTAGTACCGACTGGATGGTCAATAAAGTTCATGTTAAAAATTCATGATACTTGTAAAAGTAACACTTTCAAAATTCTAAGAAATTTCTAAGAAAAACCTAAGAGGTTGTATAAATGGTCTAAGCCAAGGAGTTAAGAAAATCTTTGTACACTTAGAGGCTAAATGTACAAAGCCTCTTTTTCCTTTCCTTTGAAAGGAAAACATAAACTGCTTATTACTTAGGAACTGAGCACTTTTACGTGGCAAACATACCAGAAAGCAAGTTAATAAATGACAGATTTAGAGAGGAAATCTTCCAATTTAGAAGACGGAAGGTATCTATAACATACAAAGGTCTCTGATAAATTGACAATGAGGTAGATAAAAAAACACAATAGAAACATGGGCAAAGGACCTGAAAAAAAAAAAAAAAAAAGCAATTCACAGAACAACTCTGAATGGCTAACAAATATAATTTAAAATGTCCAAATCCTTGTTATGGAGAATGGTTTGAGCAATAAAAGAAAAAAATTCCAAATTCGTACATAGTCAGGGAAAGGCAAGTTAAAGGAACAATGAGATATCACTTCCTAAGTAAAAGACTGACAAATTAAAAAGAGTAATTGTATCGGCCAGGCGCCATGGCTCACACCTGTAATCCCAGCACTTTGGGAGGCTGAGGCGGGTGGATCATGAGGTCAAGAGATCGAGACCATCCTGGCTAACACAGTGAAACCCCATCTCTACTAAAAACACAAAAAATTAGCCGGGCGTGGTGGTGGGCACCTGTAGTCCCAACTACTCAGGAGGCTGAAGCAAGAGAATGGCATGAACCTGGGAGGTGGAGCTTGCAGTGAGCCAAGATCGCACCACTGCACTCCAGCCTGGGTGGCAGAGCAAGACTCCATCTCAAAAAAAAAAAAAAAAGAGTAATTATATCGATTGCTTACAGAAATGTGTGTATTCATCATTGCTGATAGATATGGTATGAATACAGATAGTGTTAAGAGTAATTGTATTCAAAAATTAATCTGACATCTATCAAAAAAGAAAAAAAAGGTTGTTTTTGAGACAGAGTCTTGCTCTGTTGCCCAAGCTGGAGTGCAGTGGCGCGATCTCAACTCACTGCAACCTACGCCTCCCAGGTTCAAGCAATCCTCCTGCCTCAGCCTCCCGAGTATCTGAGATTACAGGCATGCGCTACCACATTTGGCACATTTGTGTATTTTTTAGTAGAGACGGGGTTTCACCATGTTAGCCAGGCTGGTACCAAACTCCAGACCTCAGGTGATTCACCCCCCTCGGCCTCCCAAACTGCTGAGATTACAGGCGTGAGCCACTGAGCCCGGTAAAATTTAAAATGTATATGCACTTTGAATCAGTAATCCTCCTATTGAAAATAAAAGTCATACAATTAAAAGTACCCGCATAAAAGAAGAAATGAAAGCGTTTTTTGAAGCATTGTATACAGGGTGAAAAAACCTGGAAATAAAATTGAGAGTTCATCAGTAGCAGAATGTTTAGTAAATTATAATACATATAAATATAAATACAGATTTAAATACATACAACTGAGAGGCCCATTTGGTGTATTAGTTAAGAGCATGGACTCAGACACTGAACTGCACTCAGATCCTGGCTCTACCACCTCTTCCCAGCTGTGTCATCTTGGGAAAGTTACTCACTCTCTCTGACTCCGTTTTCTCATCTGTAAAATGCCTCAAGTACTTGTTATAAGAGTAATTGAGGGGCAGGCACAGTGGCTCACGCCTGTAATCCCAGCACTTTGAGAGGCCAAGGCAGGGGGATCATCTGAGGTCAGGAGTTCGAGACCAGCCTGGCCAACATGGTGAAACCCCGTCTCTACTAAAAATACAAAAATTAGCCAAGTGTGGTGGCGCATGGTTGTAATCCCAGCTACTCAGGAGACTGAGGCAGGAGGATCTCTTGAATCCAGGAGGCAGAGGTTGCTGTGAGCCGAGATCACGCTACTGCACTCCAGCCTGGGCGACAAGAGTGAGACTCTGTAAGCATTCGGTCGGCATGAGCTGTCACATGCACCCATGGTTTTAGAGCAATGATCAGAGGTTTCCCGTGTGCAAATGTACCTCGGGTTCCCCTGCTGCATTCTGTTTCTCAGTGGTACTTGTCATCATCTCAATTATCAGTATGCTTACAATTTACACGTATGTACATATTGCTGGGAGGCTATTCTCCATGAATCTCTGGTGTTTCTGCACAATTTGCAAACAGAGACTCTAGCTGCCTTTGCTGGGAACTACCTTTACAAACGAACAGCCTCAGAAGACAGGTTCCCCCTTCAGGGAAGAAGACAGATTGGCTTAATGTGCAGAATAATAAAGCAAATATCTCCCTCCAGGAGCAAAGCCCAGGCAGGCTTAGTGCTCATTATTAAAGAGTCAAGTTCCCTAAGTTAAGGGCTCCTTTCACACAATGCGAACCAACTGCATGGCAGATGTCATCTGGCCATCTCCATCACCTTCTGGGAACTGGGCTGGGGCAACGGCACACATGCTTTGACTACTGCTGTTACTGTGAGTAATAAATTGTCCTTTGTCTCTGATCCAGGAGTCTCCTGTTTTCTGCTGGCATCCATGAAATGGTAACAAACTCGCTTATTAGCTTGTAAGTAGCTTTAATCTCAGCCCCTTAACAATTCTTGACATGTTTATGTACATATATGATTGTCTAGGATTATGTGAACATGGAGAAAACATGAAAGAAGGAATACTAGGCTAATGAATTTGGGGTAACAGGAGGCAAGATTGGGAGGATCAGAAGAAGGAAAGGAGATAAGAAAGCCAAGCAAAAAAAATTTTTTTTAAATCCAAAATCTCAATCCAAACAAGGATGGTCATGATCGTGATATTGGTAATGACAAGAAATCTGAATTCACTCAAACACCAGCCAGGTGCAGGGAGGGCTAGGATAAATGCCTCAGCAGAGTCTAAAGGCATGTCTCTACATTTTGATATTTCGCTCCATGCACAGTAGTAAGGAAGAACTGAGGTCGTTTCAAATAAGCTCTTAGAGTTACTGACCCTTTGCCCAAGTCCCAATCTCTTAGCCTCCAGCATGCATTGAGAGCCTGTCCAACTTTCATCATGTGATGCTTTAGCCTACAAATGTGAATTCTTTGGTTGCTTTAGTTGTTTACTTCACAACAAAGCTCTTATTTCCTGGGTAAGGATGTCATAAAAATAAATAAAAGTTATATTTAGGCTTTAAAAAAATAAGCCTGCAAAGACCTTTGTGTTTATAGTCCTACCGAAATAATCAGGTCTCCTTCCAGAAAAAAGAAAAAAAAATCCCCTTAAAGAAAGCCTTATAAAAGAGTCAGCTATGCTGCTTCATCTCAGAATTTTTCTACAAGCAGCTTTATATGTTTTGGAGGATCTGCACGCAAAGTGGATACCTGGTTCAAAATAAATAGAAGGATGAGGGAATGGGCTTTCAAGATGCACCATGAATATACCTACCAGCCTCTGCAACAGTCTGACTTGCCTCGGGACCCTGAGTCCATCCTATAAAAGAGAAGAGACTGTTAAAAAGGTGATTTAAAAAAAAAAAAAAAAAGAGAAGAGACATGAAATATGATTGTGAGGTCATTCTTACATGAGTTATACAAGGGGGTTAAAATCTATTCAAATTCACCAAAAGCCCTATCTATCCTGAAAAGCAGTTTTGACTTTTTTCAGGGAGTTTGTTTCCAGGCCAGAATTAGAATTCGGCCCTGTCAGATCTGGCTGACTCTTAATCCATAACATCACTCTACCTCGTCACCTCATTCTTCTCTCTGTAAGAGGAGATGGATGAAATGACAGGAACAAAAAGATTGAGTATTTGTATTCCGTTTCATTTTATTTGGGGCTTCAAGTTAAACTCTTTGCTACTGTGTCTATTACAATAAGTACAGGTATTCAGTCTTAATTCCAATGGGCTCACTATTCAACTTAAAACTCCAGGAAACTCTGGAAGCAAAACTGAACTTATCTTGAATTTTCTTCATTGTGTCTTTTCTGGATGATTTCTTATATTCTTCCGCATGCAGGGGAGGGATGTGGGAAAGTGATAAAAATCATCTTTTTTTTTTTTTTTTTTTTTTTTTTTGGCATGGCCTCGCTCTACAGCTCAAGTTGGAGTGCGGTGATGCGATCATAGCTCACTGCAGTCCCAACCTCCCTGGCTCAAGCCATCCCCCAGCTCCAAGCAGCTGGGACTGCAGGCATGAGCCACCACGTCGGGCTCACTTTGGTATTTTTTGTAGAGACAGGGTCTCGCTATGTTGCACAGGCTGGTCTCAAACTCCTGGGTTCAAGCGAACTTCTTATCTCAGCCTCTCAAAGTGCTGAGATTACAGGCATGAGCCACTGTGCCCAGCCAAAAATTATATTTTTAAAAACTCATTAATAATTAATTAACTAGCCCCTCTGGACTAATTTAAAGGTCTTAGCTGGTTATATGGACATCACTCATGGCAAATCTCATTAACTAATAGAAGTGTAAACTAATATTGCTGGGAGTAATAAGTTTTCCTTCCTTTCTGGAGAGCAGTTTTACAATGTAGATCAAAAACGTAAGAAATATGCCTAGACTTCATGTCTATGTTTTTTGTTTGTTTTTTGAGACAGAGTCTCCCTCTGTTGCCCAGGCTGGAGTGCTATGGCACAGTCTTGGCTCACTGCAACCTCCGCCTCCCAGGTTCAAGCAATTCTCCTATCTCAGCTTCCCATATAGCTGGGATTACAGGTGCCTGCCACCATGCCCCACTAATTTTTTGTATTTTTAGTAGAGATGGGGTTTCACCATGTTGGCCAGGCTGGTCTCAAACTCTTGACCTTGTGATTCGCCTGCCTCGGCCTCCCAAAGTGCTGAGATTACAGGTGTGAGCCACCGTGCCCGGTCTTTTTTTTTTTCTTTTTTCTTTTTTTTTGAGACGGAGTCTTGCTCTGTTGCCCAGGCTGGAGTGCAGTGACACCATCTTGGCTCACTGCAATCTCTGCCTCCCAGGTTCAAGCAATTCCCCTGCCTTAGCCTCCTGAGTAGCTGGACTACAGATGCGCACCACCACACACGGCTAATTTTATTTTTGTGTTTTAGTAGAGACGGAGCGTCACCATGTTGGCCAGGATGGTCTAGATTTCTGACCTCGTGATCTGCCCGCCTCTGCCTCCCAAAGTGCTGGAATTACAGGCATGAGCCACCGTGCCCAGCCAAGTTTAACTTTTTACGACACTGTCAAACTGTTTTCCAAAGTGGCTGTAACATTCTGCATTCCCACCAGTATGCAATCTTTTAATTTATAAATTCTACTTACAGAAAAGCATCATAAGGGAGGAAAATACTGATAGAAAAAAGAAACGAACACAAAAGAAAATTCTTGGCAACTTCTAAAACAATTGCTCATAATTACAAATAGCCTAAAATGCCCTGAAAATGTGGTTAAGTAGACTATGATACATTGATTAATGACCACACAGCTACTGAAAATAAGGACCTGCACCTACATTTATTAACATGAATCAACATTCACTTTACTGGACTTCAATGTTGTTCTCCAAATATCTTCCTAGCTCTCTGCCAGAGGAATTAGTCCTTGTGGCTAGATAGTGTCATGTGACTAGTTCTGGCCAATAAGTTATGAATGTAAGTAACTTTAGTCCCTTCTGAGCTGAGCATTAAGTTAATGTTCAGCGTTCCAGAACTGCCTTTTCTTCAGCACAGTAATTAGTAATGTTTGGGGTAATGGCTGCTCCATGAAGCCCAAGTTCACAGTGACCAACAGGTGCAGAGCTGCTCCACTGCTGACCCAAGATGGACAAGGTGTATAAGCAAGACGTAGAGTTTGTTATTTAAGACACTGAGAATTGGGGATTGTTGGGTACCACAGCATAACCTAGTCTATTCTGAGAGATATGTTCCTGACACAATTTTAAGTGACGAAATCAGGTAACAAAACACTATATGTAACACGATCCCATTTTTGTTAAGTGTAAGTGTTTTTATGCATAGAATGTGCATCAAAGTGCTAATCAATGGCTGTTACCTTTGATTGACATCTTGTTCTTTAAACTTTTCTGTATTACCTCAAGTCTTAACAAAATGCAGATATTTCCATCTTGAAGACTAAACGTATAAGAGAAACTCTTTTAACCTCATTCCCTGCTTTATCTCCCCACCCAAAAATACACATACATTGTAAGTTGCCATTCTAAGCCATTATAGAGTCTACTATTCAATAGAACATGAGATGGAGAAAAATAGTACAGGATTTAGGCTGACATCCACCCTGACTCCAAGTAAGAACCTATCAATGAAAGAGTCAAACTCTGTAAAATATTTGAAGAGATTTTTTCTGATCCAAATAGCAGTGACCACAGCCCATGACACAGCCCTCAGAAGATCCCGAGAATACATGCCCAAGCTGTTGGGGTGCAGCTGCTTGGTTTTATACATTTTAGAGAGACATGAGACATCAATCAAATACATGTAAGATATACATTGGTTCAGTCCAGAAAGGCGGGACATCTTGAAGGTGGTGGGGGCTTCCAGGTTATACTTAGATGTAAAAGTTTTCTGATTGGCAATTGGTTGGAAGAGTTATTATCAATAGAAAGGAATCTCTGGGTTATAAGAAGAGATTGTGGAGACCAAAATTTTATCATGCCGATGAAGCCCCCAGGTAGCAGGCTTCAGAGAGAGTCGACTGTGAATGTTTCTTATCAGACTTAAGGTCTGTGTTGATGTTCATGCTGGCGGGGTACGAGGAGGCATGTCGAACCCCCACTTCCCAGACCCCCACTTCCCGTGTTGGTCTGAACCAGTCTTTCAGGTTAAACTTAGAGGGCCCTGGCCTAGAGGAGGAAGTCCATCCAGATGGTCGTCGGGCCTTCAAATTTTATTCTTGGTTTACAAACCAAACACTTCCTAGGAGTATATTGATTTTGGAATTCTAAAATGAGGTGAGGCTGGGCGCGGTGGCTCATGCCTGTAATCCCAGCACTCTGGGAGCCTGAGGCGAGTGGATCACCTGAATTCAGGAGTTCAAAACCAACCTGGCCAACATGGCGAAACTACATCTCTGCTTTAAAAAGACAAAAATTAGCTGGGCGTGGTGGCGCACGCCTGTAGTCCCAGCTACTCAGGAGGCTGAGGCAGGATAATCGTTTGAACCCGGGAGGTGGAGGTTGCAGTGAGCCGAGATCATGCCACTGCACTCCAGCCTGGGCGACAATGTGTGAGAGTCCATCTCAAAAAAATAAATAAATAAAAAGTAAAAGTAAATTAATTAATAAAATAAAATGAGGTGAGATGTACAAGAAACTGTGAAAGGAAGGCCATCATAGGGACCCTGGGCAAGTTCTTTATCAGTCCTATAGGATCGTCTCTGGCCCTTCCCTCCCTAAATTGTGGAAGAGCCTGGGGACCACTTAAAATAACTATGGTCAGAAGGAAAGCCCAGCCCCTCTCAGGTATTAAGTTCCCTGATTGATCTAAAGTATTTTCTTTGAAGTTTTCTCTTTTGTAAAATAAGTTTTCCAAGAAAATAAGCATGCTTCAAGGAGAACAAGAGAAGGTGGCTTTTCATTTTTGAGACGACTATCTGATGTCTCAGGGTATCACTATGGCCACACTTCAGTCCAAGTTTCAACTCAGCTTGACCCAGAATCAAAACTTCCCAGTACACATGTGTTGCTGGTGCAAGCTAGGATTGGAAATGCAAATGACATTAATATCATCATTGTTTTCAGTTAAGAATTCCCGATCCTTTTTATTGTTTGAGTGTTTTCCCGGTGCCTTTTAAGAAACTAGGGGTGGAGTCTGGGTACAGAAAAGTAACTGACTCCCAGCTTCAGGGCAAAACTACCGTAAATAGTCATCTTAGAGCTTCCACTGACTTCCTGAAGGCCCCAAATCACGGACTTAAGAGATGGTGCTACCCAGCTGTGGTTATTTCTCCAGCATCAGAACAGAAGCTATCCAGACTACAACATTTATTAAGAAAAACGTAAGCCACCATCTCTGCCACCAGGGACCATACTATCTAATTTTCAAAAATATATATACTCACGAAAGCACCACAGACGAAGTAAGTTTTATAAGTTACAAAAGAAATAGATGAAAGAAGAGATCACTATGCTCTTGAGTGTCCATGGAGGGATTTATGAAGGAGACAGGGCTAGAGCTTAGCTGTGGAGATGTGTCTTGGAGTGGGATGAAAAGGAAGAAGAACGTTAAAGAGAATCAGATTCAACACAGGAACAATCCTCAGAAAATCAGCTTCATAGACCTGCACCTGCCTCTACCACAAATGGACCCAGCAACGTCACCACCAGGAAACAGAAGGTGAGGTAAAGGCTTCCTTGGCACAAGCATGTGGCAGTAACATCAACAGAACTGTGGAGGGTGGAAGCTCCAAACCAACCCCGTTATCAATTAGTGCAACTATAGGTGGAAAAAAGAAACCTGCCAGTGCTGCTTAAGTGTTTATAATTTGACTGATAGAAGTTCTGTTCTTCGTCCCAGAATCCATCAGAGCATCAGATCATGACTGAGGGAGGAAGAGAGATAGGTACTTGAGTCATCTCAAGAGTCCATCCATGGGAAAGAATGGGAGGCAGGAGGAGAGAAACTAAACCTAATTCTTGAGTATAGACACTCCACCTTTGGTATGGATGCTTTAATGACCCAGCTGACTTAAAGAGAGACATAAAGGCAAGGTTCACATCATCCACTCTTCCTTTTGAGCTGTAACATTGTATCTGTGACTCTAGGTCCAATAACACATGCATCCCCGGGGGTGTGGACAGGTGCTGGCTGGTGGCCCATTAGAATCGGGCCACAGAGCAGGTGAGCAGTGGGCGAGCCCGCATTACCGCCTCAGCTCTGCCTCCTAATGCTTCAGGCACTAAATTCTCATAGGAGGCAAACCCTAATGTGAACTGTGCATGCAAGGGATCTAGGTTGCGTGCTCCTTATGAGATTCTTACTAATGCCTGATGATTTTAGGCGGAACAATTTCATCCTAAAACCATCCCTCCCACCCCCAGTCCATGGAAAACTTGTTTTCCACGAAACCGGTCCCCGGTGCTAAAAAGGTTGGGGACTGCTGCCATAATGGATTCAAGAGCCATTACACGGAGGCCAGCTTCAGCCAAACACCTTCAACTGACTGAAGTCACGAGTTCCTAGAGGGATCTGTACGAGGAATTTATCCACCACCTGGCCCCATTCTTCTGAGGGCATTCTGAAATGCTGAGACCAAAACCGAGAAACTGAAGAGCCAATTACCTTAGAGATCTGCTATAGGACCTGGAACAGAACCAAGGGCTAGATGTTGGAAAGTCACTGAGATGCCATTTATCATGTGGGCTGAGAACAGTCAGTCTGAGAATATTCCTGTTTGGGTAATTCTATATCACTCACCCCAAATTTTTCTTCCTTGAAAGTAATGTTGCTGTCAGTTGTTTAGCTATTAACCATTTGCAATTTGGGGTGCCTATCACCTTGGTAATGGAAGAAGAAACTTGATATTCCAGCTAAAATTCCAATTTCCAGGAAGATTTTTTTTAAGTTTTTTTTGAGACAGAGTTTCCACTCACACCACCCAGGCTGGAGTGCAGTGGTGTGATCATGGCTCACTGCAGCCTTGACTACCCGGGCTCAGGTGATCTTCCCACCTCAGCCTCCCAAGTGCACACCACCATGTTTTTGTATTTTTAGTAGATGTGGGGTTTCAACCATGTTGTCCAGGCTGGTCTTGAACTCCTGGGCTCAAGCCATCTGCCCACCTCAACCTCCCAAACTGCTGGGATTACAGGTGTGAACCACTGTGCCCGCCCGATTAAAATTTTTTAAAAGCAACTGCCATTAGACAAGTCACCCTGCTTGTTTTCTTTACCTATAAAATATCAGGAGCCGGGCGTGGTGGCTCATGCCTGTAAACCCAGCACTTTGGGAGGTCAAGGCAGGCCGATCATCTGAGATCAGGAGTTCGAGACCAACCTGGCCAACATGGTAAAACCCCGTCTCTACAAAAATACAAAAATTATTCAGGCGTGGTGGTGCATGCCTGGAGTCCCAGCTACTTGGGAGGCTGAGGCAGGAGAATCACTTGAACCCAGGAGGCAGAGGTTGCAGTGAGCCGAGATCACACCACTGCACTCCAGCCCGGGCAACAAAGTGAGACTGTCTTAAAAAAAAAAAAAAAAAAAAAAAAAAAAAAAAGAGGCCGGGCGCGGTGGCTCACGCCTGTAATCCCAGCACTTTGGGAGGCCGAGGAGGGTGGATCACGAGGTCAGGAGATCGAGACCATCCTGGCGAACACAGTGAAATCCCGTCTCTACTAAAAATACAAAAAAAATTAGCTGGGCGTGGTGGCGGGCGCCTGTAGTCCCAGCTTCTAGGGAGGCTGAGGCAAGAGAATGGCGTGAACCCGGGAGGCGGCGGAGCTTGCAGTGAGCAGAGATTGCGCCACCGCACTCCAGCCTGGGTGACAGAGTGAGACTCTGTCTCAAAAAAAAAAAAAAAAAAAAAAAAAAAAAGAGAGAGAGAGAGAGAGAGAGAAGAAAAATTAGGGAACTGGATGTTGCTTGTGGGAAAATAATGAGTGGTTTGGAACCCTCCTCCCAAAAAAAATCCTCAGGTCTTCATCCTCTGGCCCCCATCTTCCTAAATCGACCTATTCTACTGTTCCTCACATCCAGAAACACCTGCCTGGCATTCCCAGCAGCGACCCTGAGGACATGATGAGCGAGATCTCCTTATATTTGAGCATCCAAGGACTGGGGAAAGTGCTAGTTACGAACACCAAGTCACACACAGCTCATCACCCAGTTCTCAGGACTTCCCCACCCTTCCTTTCCGCCCTCAAGAAATGGCAAATGGCTGCTTTGGGAGTGACCAAATCTCTGGACTTTCTCCCACAGCATACTCCTTCCGCACTCTGCCCTACAAACTCATTTCAACAATCCAGCCCTGCACATAAGGGAGGCATTATTGAGTGGCCTGAAGCTTACAAAATCTTTCACTGGCTTTGTTTTTTAAAGAGTTAAAAAAAAATAGCTGTCTTGATTTTTGTTGCTTTTTTTTCCCCCCCAAAAAATGCAAAGATTTGCTTCTGAGTGAGAATTTATAAGAAATTAAAAATCTGGAAATGTCCAATTCAGGGAATGAGAAATGTATCACCACAATAGATGTTTGAATTACAACTAGCATGTTTTGCACCCCACCTCTGTGCCATGAGCTACAAATATAAATCACATTTAAACAAGTTCAACTAAATTATAAAAGTGAACGTGGCTTGCTCTTTGAAGGATTTGCTGAGAGCACCAGCTTTGGTGTTCGGCACACCTGCACTCCAATCCAGGCTTTGCACATAGTAGGTTGTCACTTCTCAGAAAGGACTTCCTGGTTGTCCTTTGTCAAATAAGTACATTGAGACGTTACAGCGGTAGTCAGAGACTTAACTAGGCTGTGCATAATAGTAAATGCAGCTAATATTACCTAAGTGTTTACTATATGCAAATGCTTTGCCTGAATTAGCTCATTTAATCCTCAAACAACCATAAAAGCAGAAGTGTGTTATTTTTATAAAAATGTAATTATTATTTAGATGCTAATAAAACATAACCTCCAGGACCCCTCACTTGTGCAAGCCTCTAAAAATGAGTGGTATTTGTGGTGCCTGTCAGATTGTCAAAATGTATAATTTGTTGTGCTTTCTTTATTATTCTAAATGAATGGTCCTTTTAGCACCTAATTTTGTAGTCATAATTTGATACTTTTTTCCTTCAAGAGGGTCCTGCAAATTGTGTACTTTACTCTCCTCCCAAAGCCTAGATCCACCCCTGCCTATGCAGTAGGAATTATTAACAATTCTGTCTCGCAGATGATGAAACTGAGGCCCAGAGAGGTTAAGTGACTTGCCCAGGTACACACAGCCTATAAGTGATGAGGGCCAGATTAGAACCCAGGCAGTCTGGCACCACATGGAGTGCTCAACTAGAAAACATTATTGCCTCTTATTATTTTCACATAAAGCTCCTAGCAAACTCCCGGAGACACTGGGACATTACAGATACTCAATAACTGGTGGCTTTTGCTATTTTGTCAATCTAAAACTGCTTTGATAATAATGGGAATATAACACTATCTTTATTTAAAGACACTATATAAATGTCAGCTAACAAAACAGATGACTCTGTAGCAGACAGTTTTTATACAAGGGACTTTCTTTTAAATACTAATTTCCCAAAATATCCTTTAAAAATACTACTGTTCAAAGTGTGCGGCTGGGCACAATGGCTTATGCCTGTAATACCAGCACTTTGAGAGGCCAGGGCAGGCAGATCATTTGAGCTCAGGAGTTTAAGACCAGCCTGGTCAACGTGATGAAACCTCGTCTCTATTAAAAATACAAAAATTAGCCAGGCATGGTGGAGTACACCTGTAATCCCAACTGCTTGGGAGGTTGAGGCATGAGAATCACTTGACTCCGGGAGCCAGAGGTTGCAGAGAGCAGAGAGCCCTCCACTGCACTCCAGCCTGGGTGACACAGCAAGATTCTGTCTCAAAAAAAAAAAAAAAAAGTGTGGTCCATGGACCACCTGCATCAGAATCATCTGCGTACCATCCCAAACCTAATGGATCTAAACCAATGGAAGTGGAACTCAGGAAGCTGAATGTTTAACGAACACCCCAAGTGACTTTTTCCCCCCGAAGGGTGAAAACCATTGCTTTTAGGAGTCATTGCACTACGGGTGACTGAATACCCATTGTCTACAGATGGGGTGGAGGGTGAGAGGTGAAGGAACTTGAATCTAAGGTGTTACTGGTATATTTCCAATTACAGGTGAATGACAAATAACTACAATGCAAGTTAATAGTCATATTCAGCTATATTAAAATTTGCATAAGATTTGCATAGACTTACATTTTAAAAATTAAGTTTACATACAATTTTAAAGACCATAATGATTGAGAATAGAGCATTCATTACATTCTCAGGTTCTGTTCTAAGATTTAAGTATATTAATTGTCTCACCTTTCAAAATCCTAACTAAGTAATTGCATCGTCCCCATACAGAGATAGAGGCTTGCAAATGTTAAGTGACTCCTCCGTCAGTGCAGACCCAAGATTTGAACCCAGAAATCTGGTGCCAAAGCCCATGCCCTCAAACCCTATATCACAAAAACTAAATATAACAAAGAATGGATTAGGGATAAAAGGTAAAATTGCAAGTTCATAGAATTTTCTACCTTGGATTTTTTTCCTGATTTAGTCATTTTTAAGATAAATAGATATTGTGCTGGGTTGAAGACAGCATGAAATCACTAAAATACGTCCAAGCCATGTTTTTCTATGACGGAAAGCCCAGAGACTGTGAAGCCTACTTGGGCTTGTAGATGTTAGAGTTTAAACGGTCTTCCTAGTTTAGACACAGAATCTTTGTTTCAGTCCATCCCACGCTCTCCTGTCTCCACGCCCCCAACAAAGTTTCAAGATCTTTACCCTAAATTCCTTCACTCAGCACTTCAGCAGGAGTCTAAGACCATGGCCAGCATTAAGTGCTGACAACGTTTTAAGCACTGGGGTGTCATAATTCATTCAGTCCTCACAACCCTATCATTTCTCCACATTTCACAGAAGAGGAATGTAAGGCCGAAAGGACATTGCCCAGGGTCCCAGAGCTGATAAGTGACAGGATCAAGAATCAAGTGGTCCCAGACATCCTGGCACCAAGCCCATGCCTTCAGCCATCTACTAAAATATCTCCCAGTTATTGAGTGCCCACTGTATACCAGGTGCTCAACACAAACTAGCGGAGTCCTTGCAAGTTTGCTCAAAAAGAGCTGCATTCCCTGCCCTGACCAACAAGGACATGAAGGCTCTGAGAGATTAAAGGTCTTGCCCAGAACACACAACTAAGTAGAGCCCAGCCTGTCTCTTTGCATCGAAAGCCTGCACTTTTCCAACACCACTAGGATGCCTCCTGGGATTTTCATTAGCTATTCCCTCCCTAGAGGGAAGCATCATTACTATCACTTTACTGTTAAGCACATTCACAAGACAGAGAGCATGAAGATAACCATCTTCACGTTTAGGCAGTTGGTCTTCAAAACTGCTCTTCAAAACAGGGCCTGGAAAAGGGAGAAAAGGTCCGCCTACTTGTATCTTCCTCCCACCGTGCACGAACACGCTGGAAGCTAAACGGCTTAAATATTTAAATGGCATGTGTGTGAACAGCACTTCTACTTTATGACAGAGTCATGTTGCGCATTAGCTCTCAATGCTATTTGTGTGAACCCGTTTCATACTTTTTAAAGACAAATTGCCTGTCTATTCATCATTGACATTTCATATTTGCAGGTTTTATTCGTCTGTGAGGTTAAGACATTTAAAACACAAATCCTGACAAACGCACAGACCAGCAACTCAAGGAACTCAGACGCTTTGGTTCTCGGTGCTGGCCACCTTTAAATGCTAAACCATCGGTAGTCACTAAATGGGAAAGTCGTGTTCTCCCCGTTTTCAGATGGGAAAAGCTGAGGCTTCCAGGAGGCTAGAACTCCTCTCAGATTGCCTTTCTCCCTGGATCAACCCGGAATGATGATAACAGCAGACTGCCCCCCACGCGTGGTAAGGAAAAAACCCTGTAATTATAATAACTTTTGGAGCTGCCTCAGAAATTAACAACGACGAACAGAAATCTGCACAATGAACAGGAGCCAAGAAGAAAAACGCGGCTCCGCAGGACACGTCCCGGGCACAGTTCTGCAGGAAGCCTCCGGCCAGATCAGGCACCGCGGCTCACACAGAGGTGACCCACAAGTGACCCACAGAGGGGACCCCTGGGCCTCCGGTGGGGGCCTGGGCTGCGGTCGAAGGGGGCCCGGGCAGAAGCCCCAAGGCCGGGGCGGCGGAGGGAAGGGGGCGGCCGCGCCCGGGCCCCGGCTCCCGGCGGCTCCACTTACTTGCTCCGTAGAGTGGCCCCAGCTCTGCGCCTCTTCCTGCGACCCCACACACAGGGACAGCCCCAGGCACAGCCCCAGCAGCAGGAGCATGGCGGGGCGAGGGCGCGGGACGCTCGGGGACCCGGCGGGACGCGCTTTGCAGCGCCCAGGGCTCCTGCCACTGCGGGACGCGCTCGGGGCCGCCCACCCCACGGTCCCAGCCCGGACCCCGCCCACCCCGCGGTCCCCTCCTGGACCCCGCCTACCCCAGTCCCAGTCCGGACCCCGCCCACCCCGCAGTCCCCTCCTGGACCCCGCCCACCCCGGTCCCAGCCCGGACCCCGCCCACCCCGCGGTCCCCTCCTGGACCCCGCCCCCACCCCGGTCCCAGCCCGGACCCCGCCCACCCCGCGGTCCCCTCCTGGACCCCGCCCACCCCGGTCCCAGTCCGGACCCCGCCCACCCCGGGGTCCCCTCCTGGACCCCGCCCACCCCGGTCCCAGCCCGGACCCCGTCCACCCCGGGGTCCCCTCCTGGACCCCGCCTACCCCGGTCCCAGTCCGGACCCCGCCCACCCCGGGGTCCCCTCCTGGACCCCGCCCACCCCGGTCCCAGCCCGGACCCCGTCCACCCCGGGGTCCCCTCCTGGACCCCGCCTACCCCGGTCCCAGTCCGGACCCCGCCCACCCCGCGGTCCCCTCCTGGACCCCGCCTACCCCGGTCCCAGTCCGGACCCCGCCCACCCCGCGGTCCCCTCCTGGACCCCGCCCACCCCGGTCCCAGTCCGGACCCCGCCCACCCCGCGGTCCCCTCCTGGACCCCGCCTACCCCGGTCCCAGTCCGGACCCCGCCCACCCCGCGGTCCCCTCCTGGACCCCGCCTACCCCCGGTCCCAGTCCGGACCCCGCCCACCCCGCGGTCCCCTCCTGGACTCAACTCCCCCACCCCCAGCCCAGACCCCACCTCCCCGCCCCTCTAATCCGGGCCCCGCCTTCTCCACGCCCATTCCCAATCCAGGCCCCTCATTTCCCGCCCGCTGACCAGACCCTGCCTCCCTGGACCCCCACCTGGCCCGGGCCTCGCCTCCCTGGGCCCCGGTCAGGACCCAGTTTCCTCAGGTCCCCAACCCCAAGCCCCGCCTCTCCATGCCCCCATTTCCCCCCACCTCCCCCGTCCCGGCCCCACTTCTCCTGTCCGCGTCCCCACCGAGGCCAACTTCGCGGACCCCACCTACCGCCACCCCCTTAAACCCGTCCCCGCCTCCCTGAGCGCCCCCACACCGGGCCCCGCCTCCCTAGCCCCCACCCCGCCCCGGGCGCCGCCTTCCCCGCCTCAGTCCCACCAGAGGCCGCGCCTCCCCAGCCCCCAACGCCGGGCTCGCTCTGTTCGGAGAGAAGGCACTCCAAGCCTGCCTCGCCGCGCACAGCAGGGGCCACCTGTGCTGTCCCCACAGACCCCCCCCCCACACACACACCCTCCCATCCTGCGGCTGTGACACTTTGCTAAGGACCAGTCTCCTCTGTCGAGCCTCCTACTCCGTTTCTTGCCTCCCCCGCCCCGCAACTCTTTCTTCCTCTCCCTCAAGGTGCAAGATGTTTCTTTGTGGACTTGCTTAATTTCTGTCGCCAGAGGACGCGGGAAGGCCAGCCTGGCCCTCAGCACACAGCCCACCCCGCACCTGCCAGCCTGAAGCCGGCAGATCGTCCCGTCTGCACTGGCCACGGACGCTTAGCAGGCAGGACAAACGATGCTACCTGCAGTCTAGCGCAGGAGGGACTGACAAGGCTGCCGGCCTTTATGTTCTGGACTAAGGAGAAAAAGACGAGACTAGGGAAGTGTCTTGGCAGCGTGTAGTATTTCTGAGTTTCTGGTTATTAATCATGAAAGTGAGTGCCATTATGTATCTTAGTTACAAACTATTGGTGATACTTCCATCCTGCCTTTGGAGGAATTCTTATCCACAAGTCGTCTACACCTGGCCTTCTATAGGCTGAGTGCGTCTTTATCATCTGGTGATACACATTGCAGTTGGGGCTACTTGTTCATTTCATCTTGCAAAGGATGTTTTTTATGTCTCTGTGACACTTTCATCTAAATGGATGAGGTGAGTGACAGACCTTAAGGACCAAAAACAGGGAAGTGGCTAACTTCGAACCATGGAATAGAGAATATTATTCCATGTAGGATAACTATGGGGCCGTTAAATAATCATTGCGACGTCTCCAGAAACATGGAGAATGTTGATAGTGTGATCTAAAGAGAAAATCACATCACCAAATCGTATCAACAGTATGATTGCAATTAGGTAGAAATACATATGAATGGACATAACTAGAAAAAAAAACATGAAAAATAAAAACAGTGGGTAGGTTAGTTTGTGGTGAGACCCTCGAAAACATTTATTCTTGTTGAAATGCTGTTTGTTTAACAAATTAGGAGAGGTTAAAAACAAACACCTTGCTACTGTGAAATAAATGG
Organism: Macaca thibetana thibetana; assembly: GCF_024542745.1. Taxonomy (NCBI): domain Eukaryota; kingdom Metazoa; phylum Chordata; class Mammalia; order Primates; family Cercopithecidae; genus Macaca; species Macaca thibetana. Next base: position 7,575,590 of record NC_065586.1, read on the forward strand.
AAGGAAAATTATTGTCATCAGCAGTTAATCCTTTAGTAGCCTAACCACTAGTCAGCATGCAACCAATAGGAAACAACTGTAGCTGGTTGTTTTTCCCAGGAGAGGAAAGTAACTATTTGTGAACGGGAAGTTGAATGGACAAAGCCAGGTTATTTGCAGTGGGGAACCATACAGCTGCCATTATTTCAATCCATGATTGCAACAGAACAGACTCCATCATCTTTCCTGCCCTACCATCCCTTTCTCTTGAAATGTTGAAAGGGCCCATATTAAACTATTTTTGCCTTTATAGCCGATCTCTCTTTTTTTTTTTTTTTTTTTTTTCCAAATTCATACTAACTGGGTTTTACAGCAGTCTAACGTTAAGAAAAGTGAGTTTTATTTTCTTCATCTGGGAGGACCCTCTGATTCTACCCTAGACTGTGGTGCTAATGTGTTGTTTGTTTAATAAAAAGCCAGTTTCTCCAATTGGATCAGTTCTTTGAGGACAAGCATCTCCCCCAACTTCTAGTACTGTGCTAAATATATTGTTAGCACTTAACGGCCTTTTGATGAATGAGATTAGTAGATGGGAGGAATGAGTGTGGAAGGTAGAGCCAGGCTGTGCCAGGGAGGTGGGGCTGGGCTAGAGTGCAAACTTGACCACTACCTAGCTGTATGACTTGTTAGAGTTTCTGAACTTCCTATTATTTTCAAGCTGTAATAGTTCAGTATTCTGTGTGACACTTGTGTATCTGTATGATGATCTTTAAAATCTAGGTAGGTGTGATAAAAATAAGACCTAGTGAAAGTTTTCCAAGATTGCCAACAAGCAAAGGCAGTGATTTATATCAGCCTTATAAATAAGGGCCAAGGTGTCCCCACATACATTTGTCCTTTGATTCCACGTTTCTCATATTACCTCCAGGAGGAGCTGAATTTCTGGTTACTGAACACATAAAATCTCAAAGCTAGAAAAGACCCTGCAGGATGTCTAGCTCAATTCATTCACTGGGACCATGTGCCATGAGTGACACATCACAGGGAAGGACTCTGGTGTTCACAGACAGGATCTAGATGCAGAGCTCAGTGACAAGGAATTCAGAGTCCAAAAATGAATAGGAGCTGTTTCTCCTGGGCCAGAGATGCTGCTCTGTCCACGCCACTTCTAGGAAATGATTCCCACAAGTAACTGAACGATGGGCCAAAGTATTCTGGAATCGTCGAATCACACTTCTGAGCTTTATCCCTTTATCCTGGTCTCCTACTGGAGACTACCAACGGATGGGCCCAAAATCATGGTCAAAACAACCATGACTTAAAGAGATTAAAGAGTTGAAAGCAGGCTGCATATTTGTTTTCTTTTAAACCTCTCCCTTGATTTTACATCCTGACACCCCATAGCTCCTAAATCCAGCTATGGTTAGAGTCAAGCCACCACCCAGTCCTTCGGTCTCCACCTCCTCTCCCTCTCCCATCCTCCCTTCTGAGCCTCTGTAAGGCCACTGTTCTATTCTGGGCCAGCTCTTTCTCCCCATCCTTGGTCTGCTCCTTTTTTATCTACTTATATGGCCTTGTGTGTTTCTCTTGGCCCCCTGACAACTATGTAGAATGGCTACAGTTTTTTACAACCTTGCCTTTTTTTTTTTTTTTTTTTTTTTTTTTCCGTCTTGATTAGAAGGGACTACTAGGGAGGAAATGGGTTCCTTTTGACTTTGACTTGATGATTTCTCAGAAGCCCAGTTACGGCCTGTCAGGAGTCTAGTTATACCCACTTTTCATCTGCTTCACCAAGCACTGAGTTTTGTCCACAGAGATTTGTGAAGGAAGAAATAGGGAATGCAGTTTTCAAATTTATGATTGGTGATTGCTGAACTCATCAACTGTTCACAAAATGTAACACTTACCATGTTTTAATTATTGGCTTGCAGATTTGAGACCCAAATTAGACTCTGATTTCTTCATGGTCAAGGATATGTCATTCTTGTTTTGACATCCTCAGGCTCTGACACATGGCCTGGAATAGAGTAGACGTGCTGTATGTTTGACGAATGAATGAAAAAATGTATATCTGCCATTATGTTACCCTGTGCTAGTTGTGTATGACATGACAAGTTTTAGACAGAGTCCATGACCTTGAAGAAGTTACCATTTAGATATGAAGATGGAGCTAACAAAATGGACAAAATTGGAACTCGATAGTGATTTTCTAAGAGGAGAAGGGACAAGATTGTGATTGTAGTTGTGGTCTGGAAGGCTTCATGAAGGATGTGGAAGTTAATATTTGCATGAATTTGATTTTGAAAGCCAAGTGGAGAAGAGAAAACTTCAAGGAGACAGAGAAGGAGGGGGAACACGAGTGGAAAAGGCTTTGACATTGGGGAAAGAACAATATAAAATTCTGAGGTTCAAGTCTGGGCAGTTGCCTGTGGAATTTGTTGGGGGGTGGGGGCTGAAAAATGGGAAAGTGTAACACAGTGATCCCAAACACAAATCTGCCAGCCAGTGCAGATTCCTGACCCCATTTTCTCCATCTGCTTATGGAAGGAGAAAACTGAAGTCATCATGTGGTATTTCTTTCTTTCTTTTTTTTTTTTGGAGACAAGATCTCTGTCTCCCAGGCTGGAATGCAGTTGTGCGATCTCAGCTCACTGCAAACTCTGCTTCACGGGGTCAAGCAATTCTCCCACCTATTCTCCCACCTCAGCCTCAACCATGCCCGGCTAATTTTTGTATTTTTAGTAGAGATGGGGTTTCACCATGTTCCCCAGGCTGGTCTCAAACTCCTGAGCTCAGGTGATCCGCCCACCTCAGCCTCCCAAAGTACTGGGATTACATGTGTGAGCCACGATGCCCCACCAACTTCTTACTTTAAAGAATTGTCCTTTGTTGTGCTCTAAGGTTTTTGTTACTCCTTCATCAATAACAATATTGATAACACTGCCTCACTGTGAGCCTGTGGGGTGGAGAGTGAAAAATATATGTCCCCATGGGAGGTATGTATATTGGGAAGGGGATGGTAAACCAAGATCTCAGGAAGACAGTGGAAAACCTGCTTAGCTGGGCATGGTGGCTCATTCCTGTAATCCTAGCTACTCAGGAGGCTGAGGCAGGAGGATCACTTGAGACCAGGAGTTTGAAACCAGCCTGAGCAACATAGCAAGACCGCCGTCAGGAAAGAAAAAAAGGAAGAAAGGAAGGAAAGAAGGAAGGAAGGAGGGGGGAAAGAGAGAGGGATGGAAAGAGAAAGAAAAAGAGAAGGAGGGAGGGAAGAAAAGAAAAAAGGAAGGGAGGGAGGGAGGGAAAGAAAGAGAGAGAGGGAAGGAAAGCAGAAAGGAGGGAAGGGGGAAGGAAGGAAGGAAGAAAGGAAGGAAGGGGAGGGGAGGGGGAAAGGGAGGGAAAGAAAGACAAAGAGAGAAAGGGGGAGGAAGGTAAGGAAGGAAGGAAAAGAAAGCAGGAAAGAAAGAAAAGAATAACGTTCTTGATAATGTAGAAATCCTGCTAACACATCCCACAGATGTAGTAGCATACACATGCAACTTATAACAATTATTACTATTTCTGTTCCCCATGCTGGTTGCCACTGCCAATACTATAAAGTGAGGAGTTGAACACGAGTACTTTTCCAATGACATCAGTGCTGTTGGCTCTCTATCCAGTATTCATCCAGACTGTGACACCTGTCCAGAGTCATATACGTCAAGAGCTCTATACGATTATGTGATATGCCTAACATGAAATGCCAAAGGAACTCTAGCCTCTGGCAGTGATCTCATCAAAACTGCACGTGCATCTACTGTTTGATCTACCAAACCCACTTTGGAGAATTTATCATACGAACGAACCTGCTCACGTACAGAAAGGTGTAGGTACGAGATTACACATTACAGCATGAACTCGTTAGTAATGTCCAGAGATTGGAAACAACCCAAAAAGTTCATTAACAAGAGTCTGGTTAGATACAACGTGATACTACGAAGTCTGATTAGATACAGTTTGGTACTCTGAAGTCTGATTAGATACAATGTGATACTGTGAAGCTGTACGAAAGAATGAGGAAAGCTTCTATGTCTTGCTACAGAAAGATAGCCAGTATCATGCAATTAGGGAAGAAAGAGCAAAGTGCAGGCTGCCTTTAGTGTAAGAAAGAAAGAAAATAAGAAAGCATAATCATATTTGCTTGCATGTTTTGCATAAAGAAATTCTAGGAAACATGAACCATGAAGAAAAGTATTTGTGGGGACGGGGTGGTAAGAGGGTGGGAACAGGACAGATTTGATCTCAGGAAGGGATGGGTTTTGTTTTGTTACTGCATTATACATTTACGGTATTTTTTAAATATTTGATTCTTTATTTTTGACCATAGTGAATGTACTACATATTCAGGGTTAATAAATTAATTTAAAACTACAGCCAAAAGAAGAGGAGGAGGAGGACGAGGAGGAAGAAGAGGAGAAAGAGGAGGAAGAGGAGAAAGAGGAGGAAGAGGAAGAGGAGGAGGCGGAGGAGGAGGAGGAGGAGAACAGCTGACCCCTCAGGTCTCTCTTATTGAAGACTTTATCTCTCCTGGGTTTGCTGGGTAGATACAAAACTCAGTGGCTCACGGTGGGAAGGAACTGCACTCTCCTCTTCTAGCTTCCCCTCCTGGGCTCATTTGCGTGCGCGCACGCGCGCGCGCACACACACACACACACACACACACACACACGCCAGCCATGCTCAACTCCTTCTGGTTTCCTCAGCACCCCCATTCCTTCTTGCCCCTTGTTTTGCATGGATTCTTCTCTTTTCTGGAATGTCTGCCTCTACCTCCCACCCCACCCTGCAAATGTCACCTCCTCCATCAGGGGTCTCCCAGATCTTATCAGGTTGATAAATGCCACTCATGCCTCCAATAGAGCACCCAGCTGTTTGTTTGTGTGTCTCTCTCTCACTAAACCAAGACCCAGCAGAGGGCTCTGTCTTCTTCTTCTTCCTTTTTTTTTTTTTTTTTTTTTTTTTTTTTTTTTTTTTTGAGACGGAGTCTGGCTGCATCGCCCAGGCTGGAGTGCAGTGGCATGATCTCGGCTCACTGCATCTCCACCTGCTGGGTTCAAGTGATTCTCCTGCCTCAGCCTCCCCAGTAGCTGGGACTACAGGCACCTACCACCAAGCCCGGCTAATTTTTGTATTTTTAGTAGAGACAGGGTTTCACTATGTTAGCCAGGATGGTCTCGATCTCGTGACCTCATGATCCACCCGCCTCGGCCTCCCAAAGTGCTGGGATTACAGGCATGAGCCAATACGCCTAGCTATCTTCTTTTCACTTTTGTGTGCTTTGTCCACATTCGGCATGTACCTGAGCTTGGGAAATGTTTGTTGAATGAATAAAGGAAACTTAGTTAGTATGGTACACTTAGACTTAGTTTACTTAGTATGCTTTTCATGTTGGGATTTCCTTTGAAATTCCTGTAGCATCAGTCTGCAAAGGCATTGACTGGATACAAGACCTTGGACCAAGTGTATACCTCTCTAAAGGGGAGTATTTTTAAAGAGCAGCAGAATATTGGCTCCTCCATTGCCAAAAACATGTTAGGACACAATCATCCCTCTTTTTTATTTATTCATTTTGAGGGAATTATAATTATGAAAACTGGAAAAAAGTAACTGAATTTTAGACGCTAGATATAATACTATATTGATGCTCAATCTTTTCTTAGAGTGCTGGATTCCCATGGTCTTGAATTCTCTGTGGCAGAAGAAGCAAGTTTCAATCCATGCATTTCCCCTTCCTCGTCTCTATTTCTCTGTCTCAAACCCTCGCCTCTTCAAGGTTCTCCCCGTTTTGAAAAATCTGCTCTTAAAAACTGGTACAACCATCCTCCAAACACACTAAAAATAGTTTTCCCTTGAAAAAATTTAAGGTTCATAATATGTACTAATATATTTATTGTATTCCTGAAGTCATCAGAAGGCACAATTAGCATTAATTTTGTCTTATTTCCTAAAAGTGCACCCACACACACACACACACAAAGCCAGCGCTTGGGTTCATCTTTGCTGTTCTGAATTAATGTGTAATTCAGTGCCAGGCCAACAGTTCTGAAGAAATATTTATCAGCTGAGCAATGATTTCTTTCTACAGAAATACTTAAATACTGAAAAAAAAAAAATCTTAGTCCAAACTCAAGAATTCTTTTTATTTTCTTTGGGGAAGATGTCAGAGCAACAAGTTGCATCCTAGTTTTCTGGGCTTTAACCTGGGATCACAGAAGACCGGGGATAGAACAGAGGATGTGCTAACACTATGGAATTAGATGGAGCTTCAGTTCCACCTGTCTCCACACCCCATGCTAGTCCCCCACCCTCGTGCTTTCCTTTACTCCAAGGCATGAAGACAGAGAAGCCAGAAAAACATAAAGCTAATCCCCAGGGTGTGTTTTCTCCCTGAAGAGTTGCCAGATGTGTTTCAGACAGATGTTGGGGAATCTCCAGAGAGTTTTTGCCGAAAGCCATAGGCGTGTCTTTGGAAGGGTTTTGGCTAACGTCAGGCAGTGCTGGTTTTGTGGTTGATGCTGAGAGATACCAAACCCTAACAATGAGGCATCATCGGGTGCTTTAGGTGGTACTGATGGGCAGGCTGCCCGGCTGGCAGGGAGGAAAGCTTCTTTTCGCTGCCATACATGTGGCAGGTTTGCATCTCCCAGGAAGAAACATGTTGAACAAAATATGTAATCCTTTTTCCCCTACATGTCAGAGCTGTCTCCATACTGAGTTCCCATTCCCTTGAACAGAACAAAATTTATTCTTGCCCAATGCATGATAAACCATCAATATGGGTTTTCTCAAAAATCAGAGTGTTACTTTCTTAAACAATTCAGGGTTCCTCGCCTTCCCACCTATCCATGGAGTTGGTTCTAAGTTCCATGAAGTCATCAGGGAATAGGGTGGGGGTGAGGGAGGAGCCACTGGTCTTGTGATCACCTGTGTTATGGACTTAATGTTTGTGTCCTCCCCAAATTCCTGTGTTGAAGCTCTAACCCCCACTGTGATGGTGTTAGGAGGTGGGGCTCTGGGGAGGTGATTAGGCTTAGATGAGGTCAGGAGGATGGAGACCTCATGATAGGATGAGCATCCTAATAAGAAGAGGAAGAGAGAACCAAAGAACTCATTTCTGTCTCTCTCTCTCTCTTTCTCTCTCTCTCTCTCTCTCTCTTTCTCTCTCTCTCTCTCTCTCAGCCTCTCTTGTCTGCACACTTTCTCTGTCATTCTCACTCTCTCTGTCTCTGTCTCCCTTTGTTACCTCCCCCATTCCCCCACCACTGAGAGAAGGTTGCCGTCTGCCAGCCTGGAAGAGAGCCCTCACCAGTAACAAAATTAGCTGGGGCCTTGATCTTGGACTTTCAGCCTCCAAAACTGTGAGCCATAAATATCTATTATTTAAGCCACTGGCCTGTGGAGTTTTGTTATAGAAGGCTGAGCTGGCCAATACGATCCGTCCAGGCTGGTCTGGGCACCATCACATCTGGTTTAGAACCATGTCTGCCTCTGTGCTGGACTCCACACAGCGGCACAAGTGCCCATCTGGCCACCGGTTATAAGGATTATCCCTGTCCACCCAAGACCTCTTCTCCCACCTGCAGGACCTCTCTAGGATGGCTGATTTTCTATATCACTTCCCACCTCCTTGGTCACCTAGGGGAACCTGGGCTCCTTCCCTCTCCATCAGGAGTGAGGGCTTGTTGTAGAGTCCATAGACATGACACCAAAAGCACAATCTATGGAAGAAAACAATCAATAAATTGGACTTCACCAAAATCTAAAACTTGTGCTTATAAAAGTCCCTGCTGAAAGGATGAAAACTTAAGCTACAAACCAGAAGAAAATATTTGCCAACCATGTATCTAACAAAAGATTCCCATCTAGAAACTATAAAGAACTCTCTAGGCCGGGCGCGGTGGCTCAAGCCTGTAATCCCAGCACCTTGGGAGGTCAAGACGGGCGGATCACATGAGGTCAGGAGTTTGAGACTGGCCTGGCCAACATGGTGAAACCCTGTCTCTACTAAAAAAATTAAAATTAAAAAAAATGTAGACAGGCATGGTGGCGTGCACCTGTAATCCCAACTACTTGGGAGACTGAGGCAGGAGAATCACTTGAAATCAGGAGGTGGAGGTTACAGTGAGCTGAGATCATGCCATTGCACTCCAGCCTGGGCAAAAAGAGCAAAACTCCATAAAAAAAAAAAAAAAAACTCTAAATTCAACTGTAAATAAACAATCTGATTAGTAAATAGGCAACAGACATAAATAGATATTTCACCAGAGGGGATAGGCAGATGGCAAATAAAGACATGAAAAGATGGTGAATCTTATTAGCTGTTAGGGAAATGCAAATTCAAACAGCAGTAAAAATATCAGTACACACCTGTTAGAATCACTAAAACAAAAAGCAGTGACAATAGCAAAAGCTGGCAAGGGTACCAAAAGTTGGATCTCTCAGAATTGAGGGTGGAAATGTAAAATGGCACAGCCATTTTGGAAAATAGTTGGGCAGCTTCTTTAAGGAAAAAAAAAATCCTAAAAATTCAACATATGCATACCATATGACCCAGGTATCCCAATCCTAGGCATTTATCCCAGAGAAATAAAAACATGTCTACATAAAAACTTGTACATAATTTTTTTTTTTTTTTTTTTTTTTTCTGAGACAAGGTCTTGCTCTGCGTTGCCCAGGCTGGAGTGCAGTGGTGCAATCACAGTTCACTGCAGCCTTGACCTCCAAGGTTCAAGTAATTCTCCTGCCTTAGCCTCCCAAGTAGCTGGGACCACAGGCGCATGTCACCATGCCCAGATAACTTTTTGTTATTTGTAGAGATGAGGTCTCCCTCTGTTGCCCAGGCTGGTCTCCAACTCCTGGACTCAAGGAGTCCTCCCACCTTGGCCTCCCAAAGTACTGGATTACAGGTGTGAGACAACGTACCTCTCCTGTTCATAAATATTTATAGGAGCTTTATTTGTAATAGTCCCAAATTTGAAAGGACTGAAATGTTCTTCAGTAGGTAAATGGTTAAACAAACTGGGTACATTGAGCCCGTGGACTACTACACAGCATTAAAAAAGAACAAACCATCGATGTGTGTGGCAACTTGAATGCATCTCAAGAGCATTATGCTGAGTGAAAAAGCCAATCCGCTGGGCGTGGTGGCTCCTGCCTGTAATCCTAGCACTTTGGGAGGCCGAGGTGGGTGGATCACGAGGTCAGGAGTTCAAGACCAGCCTGGCCAAGAGACCAGCCTGGCCAATATGGTGAAACCCCATCTCTACTAAAAATACAAAAATTAGCTGGGTGTGGTGGCAGGCGCCTGTAATCCAAGCTACTCAGGAGGCTGAGGCAGGAGAATTGCTTGAACCCGGTAGGTGGATGTTGCAGTGAGCCAAAGATTGAACCACTGCACTCCAGCCTGGGTAACAGAGCCAGACTCCAACAAAAAAAATAAAAATAAAAAAAAGAGAAAAGAAAAGAAAAAGCCAGTCCCAGAAGGTTATCTACTGTGGGATTCCATTTGTACACCACCCTTGAAATGACAAAATTATAGAAATAAGAGTAGTGTTTGTCAGGGAGGGGGAAGGGAGGGAGGATTGGTGGAGCTATCAAGGGTTATTTGCATGAAGGAGATCTCTGAGATGATGAAATGTTGCTTGACTGTGGCGTTAGATACACAAAACTACACATGTGATAAGATTGCATAGAACTACACCCCCCCACAGAGATAAAGCCATGCACCTAAAACTGCCTGATCTTCGACAGAGTTGATAAAAACAAGCAGTGAGAAAAAAACTCCCTATTTAACAAATGGTGTTGGGATAACTTTCTAGTCACATGCAGAAGATTGAAACTGGCCCCTTACCTTTCACCATATACAAAAATTAACTCTAGATGGATTAAAGACTTAAATGTAAGACCAAAAACTATTAAAATCCTAGAAGAAAACCTAGGGAATATTATTCTGGACATCAGCGTTGTCAAAGAATTTATGACGAAGTCCTCAGAAGCAATTCAGTGAAAACAAAAATTGACATTGGGACCTGGTTAAACTAAAGAGCTTCCACACAGCAAAAGAAACTATCAACAGAGGAAACGGACAATCTACAGAATGAGAGGGAATATTCACAAACTGTTCATCTGACAACGGTCTAATATCTCAAATCTATAAGGAACTTAAACAGTATAACAAGCAAAAACCAAATAACCTCATTTAAAAGCGGGAAAAGGGCATGAACAAACACTTCTCAGAGAAGATATACAAGCATCCAAGAAACATGAAGAAAAGGCTCGACATCACTGATCTTTAGAGAGACGCAAATTAAAACCACAATGAGATACCGTCTCACACCAGTCAGAATGACTTTTGATAACAAGTTCAAAAATTACAGATGTTGGTGAGGTTGTGGAGAAAAGGGATACACTATTGGCAGAAATGTAAATTAGTTCAGACACTGTGGAAAGCATTTTGGAGATTTCTCAAACTTAAAACAGAACTTCCATTCAGCCCAGCAATCCCATTAACAGGTATATATCCATAGGAAAATAAATCATTCTACCAAAAAGACATATGCACTTTTATGCTTATCAAAGTGTTATTCAGAGACGCAAAGACAGAATCAACTTATGTACCCATCAGTGGTGGATTGGATAAAGAAAATGTGGTACATACACCCCATGGAATACTACACAGCCATAAAAAAGAAATAAATCATGTTCTTTGCAGCAACGTGGATGGAGCTGGAGGCCATTATCCTAAGCAAACTAACATAGGAACAGAAAACCAAATATCATATGTTCTCACTTATAAGTGGGAGCTAAACATTGTGGACACAACAGACACGGGGGACTACTAGAGGCAGGAGAGAAGGAGGGGAACTAGGACCCAAAAACTACCTATGCTCAGTACCTTGGTGATGGGATCATTCATACACCAAACATCAGCGTCACACAATATATCGAGGTAACCAACCTGCACATGTACCCACTGAAGCTAAAATAAAAGTTGAAATTAAAAAATAAAACAATGCATCTATGTCCCTAATAATGCATATGCCAATGCTGTCTAAATGGAGCCATACAATTTAAATTCCTAATAAAGTCCATTAAATCTTCCTGCCCATCTCTTGCTCCCCTCTGTTCCTCAGTTTATGCTCCCTCGCTCTTAAAACTCCCTCCTGGCTGGGCGTGGAGGCTCACACTTTTAATCCCAGCACTTTGGGAGGCCGAGGCGGGTGGATTACCTGAGGTTAGGAGTTTGAGACCACCCTGGCCAACATGGCAAAACCCCATCTCTACTAAAAGTACAAAAATTAGCTGGGCATGGTGGTGCACATCTATAATCCCAGCTACTCAGAGGGCTCAGGCGGAGGTTGCAGTGAGCCGAGATCCCACCACTGTACTCCAGCCTAGGTGACAGAGTGAGACTCCATCTAAAAAAAAAAAAAAACTCCCTCCCACACAATCTTGACTTCTTGCTGCTTTTCCACCATCTCTTTTGCTTCATGCACTGCCAAAGTCTAAAACTAAAGCTTTTAACAACTATCACAATAACCTCCTAACTAGTTTCTCTTCCAATTTTTCTCCTCTCTAATCTTTTCACAATGTCACTAGGATTGTCTTCTTGCTCTTAAAAGCAAATAAAAAACCACTTGAAATAGGTAATATTAAGGAAATATGATTCATTATGTAAGCCATAATAATGACGTTGTGGTTACATAAAAAGATATTCTCGGTTGAGGGTGCATCTTGAGTGTTTTTAAGTGCAATGACTCAATATCTGGAATTTGCTTTAACAGACTTCAGGAAAAGCTGGGCACAGAGGCTCACACATATAGACCCAGGTCCAAGAGAGGTGGAGTCAGGACTGCTTGAGGCCAGGAGTTGGAGACTAGCCTGGACAACATAGCAAGACCCAGTCTCAACAGCAACAAAAATTTAGCCAGGTGTGGTGATATGCACCTGTAGTCCCAGATTACTCAGGAGGCTGAGGCAGGAGGATCACTGGAGCCCAGGAATTTGAGGCTGCAGTGAGCTATGATCATGCCACTGCACTCCAGCCTAGGTGACACAGCAAGATCCCATCTCTAAAACAATTAATGATTAAAAATTTAAAAAATTAAAAATAATCCAGGAAATAACATGTAGGAGAAATAAACGAAATAAAAAAAAGATTTCAAAATGTTGAAGATGATGGAAGTGGTCATTACGGAGACATGCTTTCAGTCATATCTTCCCACACGTCTCCACACTTCAGTCATTCCAGCCTTCTGCAGACCTTACAAAAGTGTCCACATGGCCCGGCCTGGGAGCCTTTGCTCATGCTGCTCCCACTGAAAATGCTTCCTGGCACCTCCGCTTACTGAACCCTGCCCATTTTTGCAAGCTCTACTCAAACGCTATTTCCTCCTTTCCAGATTGTCACAGCCATTTGTATCAGTACCATCACCCTTTGCATTTCTTCATGGTTAGTTAACTGTGTGATCCCTCTCCCCTGTGAGAGTCCTACATCCTGTAAGGCAGGAGCCACGCCTTAGCCATTCTCATAGTCCTTTGACCTGTCCACAATGCCCTGTCTCGCACATAATAGGTACTTGACACATTTTTGTTTTATTGAACCCTACAATGAATGAGTTCCTTTGTAAAGTGAAGAGCCAGGTCATAACAAACAATTATAATGATGACTGACACTTGTGTAGCACTTACTGTGTTCAAGGCTATATTTGAAATGCTTCACAAAGACTGACTGTTTAAAATAACCCTATGAGATAGGTATGACTGTTTCTGTTTTACAGACAAGGAAACTGGTGCCCAGAGAGGTGCAGCAACGTGCCCAAGGTCATAGCTAATAAATAATACAAACTCAGGCTGTCTGGTCTCAAATACTGTACTCCTAACCATAATGTACACTGTCTCATGTGCCGTACAGTCTAACAACGTGCGCTGCGTTCAGATATATTCGGTAAATATCGAATGGTTGATTGGCTGCTTAGTTTCCTGCAATAAGGATCTATATCTTCTGTTTTGTAAGTGCAACTTCTGAAGACTATTTTATAAATGAATTACCCTTATATATTCATTCTGTATTTGTATCAGTCTATAATAAGTTTTTATATATGACTATGTTTTTGGAGAGGAAAAACTACTTCATTGGCTCTAGTGATATTGGGTGTGTATTTATTTAATACCACTGCAATAAAGCCCCTTATTGTATTGTTATTCTAGCACGACATAGTTCTTTACATCCGCCGACTGCATATTTCATCAGCCCCCAGCGTGAGGCGCTGTTTTACCTTCAAGTTCCTGGTCCCTTGCTTAGCTCAAGTCCTTTCCATCAGCTGGAAACAGGCGAGCACCTCACGCCATCTAGCGGAGACGCACTTTGAAGACCGCTTCAAAGGAATTGCTTAACTATGGGAGTCTCATAGAGATACCATCCAACAGCCACATGAAAGTAACAACAGACACTCAGTAAAACTGGAATCTTTCCCCCCATAAGTGGCTGCTCTCAAATTATTTTCCCAAACTCTCCCAGGTCGCTGCCCCTTGTTCCTGAGTCCACACAGTAGCTTCCTACGGAAAACACCCTCTGTCATTCTAGAAGAGAGCACTGTCCTGATCCGTTGACCGCAAAGACTTACTTTCTACACGATATAAGGAAGGGGCTCCTGGCAGAGTCAGGGTCACTGCCTGGTGCCTCCGGAGAGGCTGCAAGTTGTAATGGAAAGCACAAATGTGTGTGGGATCTAACAAAACTGAAGAGCTTCTGCACAGCAAAAGAAACTATCATCAGAGTGAACAGACAGCCTGCAGAACGGGAGAAAAATTTTGCAATTTATCCATCTGACAAACATCTAACATCCAGCAACTACAAGGCATTTAAACAAACTTACAAGAAAAAAAATTCCATTTAAAAGTGGGCAAAGGACATGAACAGACACTTCTCAAAAGAAGACATACATGCGGCCAAAAAACATATGAAAAAAGTTCAACATCACTGATCATTAGATAAATGCAAATCAAAACCACAATGAGATATCATCTCACACCAGTCAGAATGGCAATTATTAAAAAGCTGAAATAACAGCAGAGCGCGGTGGCTCACGCCTGTAATCCTAGCACTTTGGGAAGCTGAGGCAGGAGGATCATTTGAGGTCAGGAGTTCAAGACCAGCCTGACCAACATAGTGAACGGTCTCTACTAAACATACAAAAATTAGCCAGGCCTGGTGGTGCATGCCTGTAATCCCAGCTACTTGGGAGGCTGAGGCTGAGGCACTCCCACCTAGGTGACAGAGCTAGACTCTGTCAAAAAAAAAAAAAAAAAAACAGATGCTGTTGAGGTTGTTGAGAAAAAGGAACACTTTTACAATGCTGGTGGGAGTGTAAATTTGTTCAACCACTGTAGAAGACTGTGACCATTCCTCAAAGACCTGGAGGCAGAAATACCATTTGACCCAGCAGTCCCATTTCTTGGTATATACCCAAAGGAATATAAATAATTCTATTATAAAGAAACATGCATGTGTATGTTCATTGCAGCACTATTCACAATAGCAAAGACATGGAATCAACCTAAATACCCATCAATGATAGATGCACATGTACCCCTGAACTTAAAACAAAAATTGAAAAAAAAAAAAGTACAAATATGTGATGCATAGTGACCCTTCCTCAGCTAATAATAGTATTCCATGGTGGAATTTCCTTTTCTATTGCATTGTCAGACTGCAAATTTTCCAGACTTTTATGCTCTACTTCCCTTATAAAACTTAATGCTTTTAACGGCATCTTCTCTTGTTGGTCTGCATTTGTATGCTGCCTTCTTTTCAAAGTTTATCTCAAAAGGACTCTCCAAATAAAGCAAGAAGAAAGCTGAACAAGAGGAGAGAGGTGCTCTGAGTCAAGAGGGTGATGGGAGGAAGCCTTTTTCCAGCTTTCTGTTGAATTATGGAAATTTCATAGTCCCTAGAGTTTGTCTTTCAATAGTCTACATCTCCAGTGCAAGAATCCCTTCATTCCCTTCCTAAAATCTGGTCTTACAGCCTCTGTTTAGACACTTCAATAGCAGAAACAGTAATAATAATAATAATAATAATAGCAGCTATTTAATGGGAATTTGCTCTGTTCCAGTTATTATAAAGATCTTTACATGTGTCATTTCTAATCATCTTTAATAACATAATATTTGTTAGGCCATCATTTTCATCTTTGACTCAGAATCTCTAAAACTCTATTTCCTTATGCCATTTCCATGCCCCATTTTCCTTGTAGTGGATTAAAGATGGTCCCAAATTCCTTGCCACTCTTCTAATCAGAGGTGGGGTTTATTGTCTGCCCCTCCCCTTGAATCATGGCTGTCCTTGAGACTTGATTTGCCCAGCAGAAGTGCAACAGTGTAACCTTCAATGATGGGCCTTGCAAGATAGACAACTTCCATTTCTGCACACTGACAATGCCCCTTCTTGAACCTCGGCCATGTGGGGAGAAGGCTAGGTCATGTGGGGAGGCCACGCAGAGGAGAACTGAGGTGCTCTGGTCAGCAGCCCCAGCTGTGCTCCCTGTCAACAGTGCCAATGGCCAGCCATGGATGAATTGAGTTGGATGTTATTCCCTAGCCGAACCTCTGCCAACCATGGGCCTGGCCAACAGGCCATGCAACAGAAGAACCACCCATCTGAACCTAGTCAACCCATAGACTCAGGAGAGAGATTAAACTGTTGTTTTGAAACACTAAATTGTGCAGCAGTCAATAACTGAAGCATCCTAGAGGTAATAACCCTCTAGAAATAAAGTGATTAAGCCCAGCTTCACAGGGCAGTTTGGCCCAACTGGCTGCCAGGAGAAGCTTGTCCTGGCCCAGTGAATCCTGCCTCACTGCACCTCAAAGGAATGTGCTGGCAGGTGCCCAGCACTCATCGGGTGAGTTCCAGAACAGCCAGAATGGCTTGGTTTCACTTACTTGAATCCCCTCTGCCCCAGCCTTGTTTGCACAGTGTGGACCTCACGCATTCTTCTGCCACATAGACTGGCATATTCTCCAAACTTCTGATTTCTTTTCCCGGATTCTGACTTTATTCCTTAATTCCAGCGCGAAGTCTAAATAGAAAAATAACCCCGTAATGAACCTCCTCTGGCCTCGCACATGGATCATTGTCATACTTACCTCACCTTCTCTTTTTTCTTGAACTGTGTATTAATAAGCATATTCTTGTACAACAGTTTTGAATCTCTATCCTGACCCACCTTCAATGGTTTAATTTAATAAAGTCTTTTATATAATATTTCACTCAGAATTGAATGCAATGTTTTAGGTATGGTCTACACTGGAGAATGCACTGAGACTTTACTGTAGTGCTTCTAGAATTTATATTCAGCATACCTTCTTTTTCATCATTCATGTTTATTTCAAGCATATTTCATCTGAACCACTTTAGTGAATTCTAGGGCCTTTTTTCTTACCACTAAATTAATTTCTTCAAGTTAACATCATTGTAGTCATCAATGCTTTTCCGGTTAGATTTGTTCAAACAACTGGTTCTATAATTAACCAGATAAAACTTCATTGCATTTTCATTTCCCACCTCATCCATGATAAACACATTACAGTCAATCTGTGCTTATCGAATCTGGATCTACCCGTTTAGAAACAGCACAGCAAAGAGAAGTAAAATTAGCTCAACTTAATGTTCAACCAAGCACTCTATCATCACCAATTCTTTAGGCAGTAAATGGCCCCTTGCCATTTGCAAGCTCTAAAATCCAAGGGAAGAATCTGGCTACGACATATGGGAAGTGTTTGTGGGTTATGTGTGTGTTACCAGCTCCTGGGTCTGCTGACAAATTAGTCTGCCTTTCAATATCTGACGAGGACTGGGCCCACGTCTCTGGCTTGGACTCAAGCCCGACATCTGCTATGCCTGAAGATGTGACTCCTGCTGCCTCCTAAGACCCTTATGAAGGTCTTGGCGGGGTGCAGTGACTCATGCCTATAATCCCAGCACTTTGGGAAGCCTGAGCAGAGGATCTGTTAAGTACAGAAGTTTGAGACAAGCCTGGGCAACACAGTAAGACCCTGTCTCTGCAAAAAAAATAAGAAGGTTTTGACAGCATCTTCTCTGCCTAGCTTCATTTCCAGACTCTCTGCCCCCTTTGCTCCCACCTCCTGGATTTCGGGGCCCAGGCTGTATTCCTCTGCCCTCGTAGGTCTGTGGACCCTCCCACTGCACACCTATTCTCGGTGCCCAGTGAGCTTTCCACTTTGTCCCCATCCCATAGCTAGTGAGCCTCAGTCGTCAAACCCCTCCCACACACACGTGTCGAATTGCTTCCTTTTGAAAAGTTTTCTCAAACCATCTTTTTAATCATGCATGTCATTTTTTAAATCAAGTCTACTACAAGCTCGCCAATCTATATTTACAGAAATCTGAATTTTTTCCTTTTTGAAAATTGAAGTAACCTGATAGTCATCATTTATAAGCACTTTCAATTCAGAACTTCCTTCTGTGCCCTGCAGTGTAATTAGTCTGGTAAACAATTCATTTAAACAACTTCAGGCTGGGCACAGTGGCTCACACCTGTAATCCCAGCACTTTGGGAGGCCCAGGTCAGGGGATCACCTGCGATCAGGAGTTGGACCAACTCCTGACCTGGCCAACATGGTGAAACCCCCATCTCTACTAAAAATACAAAAATTAGCCAGGCATAGCGGCACACACCTGTAATCCCAGCTACTCAGGAGGCTGAGGCAGGAAATTGCTTGAACCCAGGATGGCAGAGGCTGCAGTGAGCTGCCATGGTGCCACTGCACTCTAGCCTGGGTGACAGAGGGAGACTCCGTCTCAAATAATAATAATTATTATAAACAATATTTAATATTTAATAAATTATTAAATAATACTTATAAATAATATTTAATAGATTATTATAAATAACAATAATTATTACGTAGAGACAAGGTCTTGCTGTGGTGCCCAGGCTGGTCTCAAATTCCTGGCCTCAAGTGATCCTCCCGACTTTGACCTCCCAAAGTATTGGGATTGCAGGTATGAGCCACTGTGCTGACCTGTTTTAACACTACTACTAGTAACTAGCACTTCATTAGCACCTAAAGTGTTCCAGCAACTGCTCTAAGTCCTTCATACATGCTCATAGGTGAGCACTATTGTTATTCCCATCTTACAGATGAGGACGTTGAGGCACACAGAGATTTGCCCAAAGTCATGAAGCCAGCTCGTTAGTCAGAGAGGCAGGCCAGGGAAGGGTTTGATGGTGAGGCTGCCGACTCATACTGTTCAGTCCATTTCCCATCGTCACCACCAACCTGGACCCTGTATCTTGACCCTACCCTACTTCTCTAGCCATGGCCTGGCAGGATACATAACATGGAGAAAGTCTGTTTTTTACACCTATTTGAGCTGTGATGCCTTCCTTCTGATTGTAAAGACATTTTCTTACAGCTTCTTCAAGGACTGTCTGTTAGAATTTCCAAAGATGACGTTTGATTACTCTGCTCTATCTTTCCTTTCTCTTGGCCACATGACTTAACCACTCTGCACCACTTTCATCATCTTTTAGATTAGAGGATCCAGCTAGATAACCTCTAACATGCCTGGTGGCTCAGATATCCAAACACACTCTCATCCCGTTTACACCTTGGAGGGAGCCACAGTTACTCATATGAAGGTGCTTCCCAGCCTGTACCTGAAATACCAGCGCCAGATCTTAGTGCGATGGTGCGACCGCTTCCAGATGAGACCCCTTCCTTGCCAGAAAACACGCAGACACCCTGGGAAGAACAGCAAAAGCTGCTATGCTGGAATTGCCCTGTCGCGGCTGCTCACATGTCCACTCCACACTCGATTTCTCTACTCTGGCAATGGATTTGAATTGGAACTTCAGAGGTAAGGAACAAAGAGGAAAGAACTGAAAAGGCTCAAAAGCAAAGCCAAGTTTCCATGGCTTAAGAACAAATGAGAGAATCCACTCCATGCTCTCTAACTTCCCATTTTTGGCTTATGGTACTGCTATTCAGTTTCAAATATTTTTATTCTGAAACATCTTTATGTTCTGGTCTCTAATGATATAAACCCACACCTGGCCAGGCACAGTGGCTCACATGTAATCCCAACACTTTGGGAGGCCAACATGGGCAGATCGCTTGAGTCCGGGAGTTCAAGACCAGCCTGGGCAACATGGTGAAACCACACCTCTACAAAATATACACTCACACAAAAATTAGCTGGGTGTGGTACTGTGCACCTGTAGTTTCAGCTACTCAGGAGGCTGAGATGGGAGGATTGCTTGAGCCCAGGAGGTTGAGGCTGCAGTGAGTCATGATTGCATCCGTGCACTCCAGCCTGGGTGACAGAGTGAGACCCTGTCTCCATTTAAAAACCAAAACAGGCCAGGCGCAGTGGTTCACGTCTGTAATCCCAGCACTTTGGGAGGCTGAGGCGGGCAGATCACAAAGTTAGGAGATCGAGGCCATCCTGGATAACACGGTGAAACCCCACCTCTACTAAAAATACAAAAAATTAGCCGGGCATGGTGGCAGGCGCCTGTAGTCCCAGCTGCTTGGGAAGCTGAGGCAGGAGAATGGCATGAACCCGGGAGGCGGAGCTTGCAGTGAGCTGAGATTACACCACTGCACTCCAGCCTGGGCGACAGAGCAAGACTCTGTCTCAAAAAAAAGAAACAAAAAACCACACCTCTGCATTAGAGAGGGCAAAAGACGTAGCAGAGTAATCAAATGTCATCTTTGGAAATTCAAACAGACAGTCCTTGAAGAAGCTGTAAGAAAATGTCTTTACAATCAGAAGGAAGGCATCACAGCTCAAATACGTGTAGAAAACAGACCTGCTCCATGTTATGTGCAACCTGACCCACCGAACAAGCAGGTCAGGGTCAAATATGCCTTTTTTTCCAGTGAATTCATCCAGCTTTGACTTCGAACTTTTACAAACATGCTCTTTCACAATGATAGGGCTGTAGCTGAATGCTATACATGTGAGGTGGCTATTGTCATACTGTCAGCTAAGCCACAATGACTTACACTCAGTGATGAATCTCAACTTTATTGATATTTCCCAGAATTCCCAATGAGTACTAAATGTTATCTCTTTGTTCAAACATTATGAAATATCGTGATTTTTTTTCTTGTAGATTTCCTACTGATTTTCACATACACAAAAGTGAATATTCTTGTGGCATTTATGGTAGTGATTTCCATCCTAGAAATCAGAGGCATCTAAGTAACAGTGGATATGTTCAATTCACCACGTGACAGCTGCCCAGGCATGATGGGAGGGGTTGGCAGTGGGGTGGGGAGTGCAAGGGGAAAGGGTCTCAGGTTCAAGACTCAGTAGCTCAGGCCGGGCGTGGTGGCTCATGCCTGTAATCCCAGCACTTTGGGAGGCCGAGGAGGGTGGATCACGAGGTCAGGAGATTGAGACCATCCTGGCTAACACAGTGAAACCCCATGTCTACTAAAAAAAAAAAATACCAAAAAATTAGCCAGGTGTGGTGGCGGGCGCCTGTAGTCCCAGCTACTTGGGAGGCTGAGGCAGGGGAATGGAGTGAACCTGGGCGGCAGAGCTTGCAGTGAGCCGAGATCGCGCCACTGCACTCCGTCTCAGAAAATAAAAAAACCCAGTAGCCTGAATACATGGCCTACGCTGTTGTGCTTCTGAACATCGAGAGAGAGAGAGAGCAAACGCTGTTTTTGTTTGTTTGTTTGTTTGTTTGTTTGTTTGTTTGTTTCAAGACTTTGGGATCAGGCCGAGCACAGTGGCTCACGCCTGTAATTCCAACACTTTGGGAGGCTGAGGCAAGTGGATTACTTGAGGTCAGGAGTTTGAGACCAGCCTGATCAATATGGCGAAACCCCATCTTTACTGAAAAAAAAAACACACACACACAAAATTAGCCAGGTGTGGTGGTGCATGCCTATAATTCCAGCTACCTGGGAGCTCAGGCAGGGGAATCGCTTGAACCTGGGAGGTGGAGGTTGCAGTAAGCCAAGATCGCGCCATTGCACTCCAGCCTGAGCCACAGAGTGAGGCTCCCTCTCAAAAAAAAAGGACTTTGGGATCTGAAGACAGGCTATCAGCATGGAAAAAAGGCCCAGCCTGATTTTGGTTTGGTTTATTCTGAGATAATTCTGAATATCAGCTTAAAATAATCAGAAAGGAAATGATCAATGGAAGGAGGCATGATGCTGAAAGTCACTATTGTTTTTGGGAAAACATGCCATTAGGTCTTAACTGCCCAGAAACAGTATCTCGGCCGAGAATGCAAAGCTGTGGCAGGATTTTTCCATGAGGGGTCCACTGAGGCACTCACTGGCCAAGGTGGGTGCTCACCTAGTGCAACCTAGGCAAGCGGGGGAGAATCTGTTTTCTCCCTGCCGTTATTTCAGAAGTTATGTTTCCCCAGCAGATACACGGCTGTGCAGTTTCAAAGACTGAGGGGAAACTAGGGAGGAAAGTGCAGATGACTCTCTGTTGCATGCCTTGTAAATTGGGCTTTAAATGTTGCAAGGAGCTCCAGGATCCCAGAAGTTGGCCTGGGGTGCTTGGTCCTGAGGATGAGACAACCTCCCTTGTATTGTAATTCTGCCCACAGCTGGAGCTTCCTATTTCACTGCTGCATCCAAGAAGTTACATTTCCTGTTCGTTGCAAGATAAATAGAATGTGACCAGGATGGAGGCCAGGCATGGTGGCTCACATCTGGAATCCCAGCACTTTGGAAGGCCAACGCGAGCAGATAGCTTGATTCCAGATGTTCAAGACCAGGGTGAGCAACATGATGAAATCTCATCTCTACAAAGAATAGCCGGGCACAGTAGTGCACACCTGTAGTCCAGCTACTCTGGAGGCTGAGGTGGGAAGATGGCTTGAGCCGGGGGAAGTTAAGGCTGCAATGAGCTTTGATCTCACCAGTGCACTCCAATTCCGAAACCGGGGAGTATTGATTTGCCACTGACTTGAGCCCGGCTGATGGGGGCAGCAGGACAGACACTGTTACCTTAACCAAAGGCATTCACGAAGCATCCTCACTGAAGATCTGCCCTAGTATCCTGCACAGCCACTTGCCTGGCTCTTTATAGGTAACAGGTAATCAGT
Source organism: Macaca thibetana thibetana (assembly GCF_024542745.1). Classification (NCBI taxonomy): domain Eukaryota; kingdom Metazoa; phylum Chordata; class Mammalia; order Primates; family Cercopithecidae; genus Macaca; species Macaca thibetana. The sequence continues at coordinate 7,597,717 of NC_065586.1, forward strand.
CATCAGAGAGATGGGAAAAACGCGCACAATGAATTCTTTGCTCAGAACAACCACTCTGCGTCTTCTCCCACTTTTTCTACATTTTTTCTGCTTTAATTTAGATCAAAGGATTTTGTTTCTGGGAATAGTTCTGCACTTGGTCCTTTAGAAAGGATGACAATTATCTTTAGGTCTCTCTGATTTTAAGATCAATAGAAATCAGCAAAATCCAAAAAGAGAAGAAAAAAAAAAGCACATAAGAACATTCAAGCACATCCATCTGCCCCTGACTTGTCCTCGCAGTGAGTGACTGCTTCTGACTTTGCTGTTTGAATAACCTCTGGGTGTTCGATCCACCCACACAGCTCAAGTTTGAGCTCCAGAACAAATATTTGTCCCAATTTTGAGCAAAGTTAGAGAGTTTTTTTTCTTCTTTTTTCTTCTTTCTTAAAGCGAACGGGTCTCCTCTGCTGTTCCTTTGAACTTGGTTCAGTAGGAAGAAGTGATATCCTCCCCAGGCCATCTGCTCTGGGGAGCTTTGGCAAAACTGTCCAGCAAAATGAAACAACTCACGTGCTTTTTCATCTGCTTCTTTCTTTCTGAAGTATCAGGCTTCGAAATCCCCATCAATGGACTTTCTGAAGTAAGTACTTCCAGATCACTCCTTGCTGTTGGCCTGCTCATCAGCTCAGTAAATAGCCTATTGCAATTGCTATTCAATGGCCTTATTCTGTGTGTAATGGAAACTTAAGATAAAATTCATCTGAGTGCAAGTGTTTACTGTTATAATTACTGGAATGTGTATTTACCTTTTACAGCATTAACAGCTTTTGCATGAGAATGAAGTCAAGCTCAGTGGGCAGGCATCAGAGTGTAGCATTTATGGAGCACAGCTGCTCACTCCTCATCTAAAAAAATGGGGGTAAGAATAGACCTAACCCAAAGGTTTGCTTTGAGAATTAAATGGCACAGTGTAAACTCTAGCAGAGTGCCTGGACTAGTAAGTGCTTCATCATTATTAGCTGTTATGATGACGAAGAAATATTATCACTCTTTTACTAAGAGTGTAAGAAAAGTCATTATCAAAGCACACTGTTTTCCATACCTAAGTGAACAGTGATACTTGTAATAAGGACACTTTAAGTATTCCTATTAAAGGGGAAGACAGAAAGAAGGGTGGAAAAGTACAAGAATAACTCCCACGGAGTGTAGGTCTCCACTTTTGTCCCTTAGCCATCTCCAATGTAAGGAAAGTCTTGGACTGAAAGTCTGTTTCTGAAAGTCATACAAGAGCTATTTTTATGCCAGAAAAGCAAAGCGTGTTATGGGAACATCCCAGCAAACGCGAAGGCTTATGATACTTGCAGAGTGGATTACCTACAAAAATGCCAGAGAATATGACGGCATATTTACAGAGGGAAAATATCACTCTGTCTGCTTTGAAACCATCATATTTTCCAACACTTAAAAGTCACCAGAGTGTGTTGGAAATCTCAAATGGAAGCCAAGACATCTAAATGCGTTTGTGCTTTTTCAGTCATTTCTAACTGGCATTCCTTTTAGAAAATACCTATATTTTTAACTTGGGGGAGATGTATGGTTCATGTCTGTCCAGTCAGACACTGCAAATGCCTCCAGGGTCTACCCAGTTACTTCCCCAGACACCCACCTAATCACTGGGTTGTTTTGATCCCTGTCTTACTACCCGCGGGCAAACTCAGAAATGAATTCCCGTGTCCAACAAATGCGAAGGTGTTGTTACCTTCCATTTGTACACCTCTGAGACGTAACCAGCAAATAGAAATATACTAAAGAAATCATTTTATACAAAATTGTGATTGCCCAGAGGTAGAGGAAAGAATATAAAATAATGAATACCAACAGCTATCTCTTTGGCTCTAGATCTTTTGGAAACCATCATTCTCAGCAAAGTAACACAAGAAGAGAAAACCAAACACCACATGTTCTCACTTATAAGTGGGAGCTGAACAATGAGAACACATGGACACAGGGAGGGGAACATCACACACCGGGGCCTGTCGGGGGGCTGGGGGTTGGGGGAGGGATAGCATTAGGAGAAATACCTAAGCTAAATGATGAGTTGATGGGTGCAGCAAACCAACATGACACATGTATACCTATGTATCAAACCTGCACGTTGTACACATGTACCTCAGAGCTTAAAGTATAATTAAAAAAAAAAAAAAGTTAAAATCCTAATTTTTTTTAAGTTTGTAGACTATGAAGATCTTGTGGAACTGGCCCCAGGCAAATTTCAATTGGTGGCAGAGAACCAGAGATATCAGGTATAGTAAGCTTTACTTCCAAAAGGGGGGAAAAAAATGAAAGAGATTATGGCAGAAGAAGTAAGATAAGTGTTAAGATGCCTTCTGCTAGATTTTCTTAAGAGTGTTTTTTTTTTAGCACAGAAGAGTCCAGTGCTCTTACACCTTGGTGGAAGAGATCACCCAGGTGAAATCAAAAGGGAAATTCACACAGCTGTTTAGCAGCCTTCACACCATAATGCTCAAGTTAGCCCTCTAAAGAATACGTGACTCGGCACAGTGGCTCCCGCTTATAATTACAGCACTTTCGGAGGCCAAGGAGGGAGGATCACTTGAGGCTCGGAGTTCCAGACCAGCCCCGTTAACACAGTGAGACCTTATCTCCGCCACCCAGCTGATATAGATATATATTAGCTGACATGCACCTGTAGTCCCAGCTATTTGAGAAGCTGAGATGGAGGATCGCTTGAGCCCAGGAGTTCAAGGCTGCAGTGAGCTATGATTGCAGCAGCCTGGGCAACAGAAGGAGACCCTGTCCCCACTCAATTAAAAAAAATATCACATGGCTATGTGTTTTCTTCAACACTTAAGATTCTGAAATTATTTCCTGCCTTATGGGGAAGGATTTTCTGTTAGGAAGACTTTTCTTCTTTTAGTGATGACAGACACTTCCCCTTGCAGCCTTACAATCTCCTTCCTCTGGTCACTCTGAGAGCACCTAAAAAGGAGAACTGGCCACACTGGGAGTTGCAGTCCTGGAGGCCACCAGCGGCAGTATAGACAAAACCCTCTAATTAAGGGGATGAGTAGTCTGGAACACCAGGAAGGGCTTGGCTCCTTCCCCATGGAGCCCACATGCTGAGAAAGGAGGTATTTACGGAAGCAGCAAACTCTAAGCTGATCAATGTCTTATTTTGTATGGGTATGAATTTTCTACTTTCTGAAAATCCAGGGTTTTTTTGTAGACCAATAATATTAAAATCCAATAAGCAAGACTTCATGTCACGATTTATTTAGCCACAAGAGGGAAAAATTTGTCATTGAGCATTGCATTCAAGAAGTCTACAAGAAGAGGTCAACCATTGACTTTACCATGTCACATAGCACAGAACCTCAGTTCACCCTGAATCAGGTGAGCTGAGCTTCTATCCAACACCTGACTTCTTGGATCTATTATTAACAGCTCACCAAACATTACATGTTCACCCACCACCCTTAAGCCATTCACTTTCAAAGGCAAGGGAATCGCCTTTGTTCCTTTCCGCAGGACAGTCAAGTGTATGGATAATCTCCTAGCATGGTGGTTACAAGCATAGAATCTTCTAGGTGCCAGTCACTGTGTTTGGCTCTGGGGTTGCACCGTGGAGGAAATACATGAAAATCCCTGCTTTTATGTTTAGTTTAAAGGAAGAGACAGACTTGAGTCAAATAATCCCTCAAATAGAATGAATCATTATGAAACAAGGTGAGTGCGCTACAGGAAGGGATATGCTACTGCGAAAACACTTAGTAAAGGAAACCGGCCTAGTCTTGAGGCATCAGAGATGTTCACTGGAGGAATTCTGCTGGAGCTGAGATCTGAAGGGGAGACTCAAAGTCTCCATTTGACAGAGTAAAAAACAGCAAATAACATCAAGGGGATATACACCACCCAGGATGCATTTGGTTGTATATTTTTATTTAAAAATTACTTGTTCTAGCATTATATCCAAGAATGACATGCACGCCACCAAAATTGGTAAAGAAAGGCATTGAGAAACTCACCAATGGGAAAATAGTTTCCAAGAATGTTCAATATTTATGTCTCAACTTCAGTGAATGAATAACAGCTCAGTACTGAAGAAAACTAAAATTTCTTTTTTGACTGAGAAAACGGTTTTGGCCCTCAAGGTAATAAGTGACATACAGTTGAAGAATGATTGTCTAACTTCCTTTCACAGAGAAGCCTTCCGGGAGAATCGGGAGAAATAATGGTAAGTTGACTTTGATGCTGTTACAGATTGAATGATTTTCCTGCTAATAATTCCCAGGAAATCAATCTGGGTGTCTCTTCGGTCTTCGTCACCGAGTATTTACCTGACTTTCGAAATACTGCCTTGCTCAACTGTTTGGAAGTGTTTCTAAAATTCAGCATTAAAGAGTGCAGTCTTTTCAGACAGGAGAGAAGTCACCAAGGGCTGAAGGGGCCCTTCTTTTGATTTTCTTGAGTTTTGCCATATAACATAGGTTCCATCCCACTGTATAAATTTATGGATTTATTCCAACTTAACCGTTTTAAGTATTTATTTTTACGTTTTTATTTTTATTTTTTTGAGACAGAGTTTTACTCTTCTTGCCCAGGCTGGAGTGCAATGGCGTGATCTCAGCTCACTGCAACCTCTGCCCACTAGGTTCAAGAGATTCTCCTGCCTCAGCCTCCTGAGTAGCTGGGATTACAGGCATGCACCACCATGCCCAGCTAATTTTTGTGTTTTTAGTAGAGATGGGGTTTCACCATGTTGGCCAGGCTGGTCTCGAACTCCTGACCTCGGGTGATCTGCCTGCCTCAGCCTCCCAAAATGCTGGGATTACAGGTGTGAGCCATCACTTCCGACACCATTTTGATTTAAAGTATGACACCTGACAGCTTTGGATAATAAAAGAGTGCCCGTGGGAAGGAACTCTTAAATACAAAATGGCCCAGGTCCCTGAGATGTTCAGAGTAGACCATCCTGTGGCAAGAAAACAACCTGAGGAAGTGGTTTATGTTGTGCTTCCTGCCCTGAATTGGCAGAAACTGCCAGAAGTACACACTTCAGAGGGAGGAAGGACACGTAGTTTCGCCTGGATTTTATCTTAGCTTGAGGTGAGCCGCATGGTTAGTCAAAAGGTTTAATGTTGGACTACAAAGTTTGGGGAATGAGACCTGGTATTGAGACAAGTCAATTCTTTTGGAGAAAAAGGCGAAATCTAATGGGTCCCATAGTTGTCATAGACCTGAAGGAGCTTGCAGCTCTCAGTCACCTCCTGAAAGACATGGGTTTCTAGGACCTTGCCTTTGAGAACACTTACATATGAGATCCTTTATACTGGAGCTGCTTTAAATCAGTAGCGATTGGGTAAGGAGGTCCAGAGTGTTGGACCAATACTTATATCAGAATGCCTGGTCCAAGATCAATGCCCCTTGCTTACACCCATCACTGTTCTCCTAACTTGTTTTGACTTGAGGGAGGAGAAAAGGACTGCAGATGAAATTGTAATAGAGGAGACTAAAGAAGGTAGAGAGCGGTAAGAGGGGTTGGTAGAGGCCACATGTGTGTATCCACCCCACAGCACCCCTGTCTGACCCTAACAGAAGATACAACCAGGGTATTGTTGAGGAATATTCAACCTCGCAATCCAGTATCCTTTCCCCAGCTGATGGTCCTGCATTTGGAGTTATTTCCTGGACTTCCTCAATCCAATCTGGCTTCCCACAACCATTTTCTACATGTATTCTAATTTTTGAAAAATCATTATTTATAGACTCACAGGGCTGAAAATGCCTTTTAGCTCAAAGTATCTTGAAACGAAGGCAGACTTCTGCTCGTTGGGTGTTCCAAGAATTTAGGAGAATGCTTAACAACACCCGAGTTCTGCCCTTATCAAGGCCTCGGAATTGTTCTGCTAGTAAAACAAGGAAAATATAGTGCTGTTAACATCAAATGCTCTACATTTGATGAAGTTCTGTGTGATTTTTCAATTAGTACCATTATGCTTTCTTGCCAATTTCAGGAAGAGGCTGATCAAGTAACTCTTTATAGCTATAAAGTCCAGTCTACTATTACTTCTCGGATGGCTACTACCATGATCCAGAGCAAAGTGGTGAACAATTCCCCACAGCCTCAGAATGTCGTGTTTGATGTTCAGATCCCCAAAGGAGCCTTCATTTCCAACTTCTCCATGTGAGTAACTTCTGTGTAGAGCCAGAAATTGTAGATGCTCTATTCACAGAATCAAAACCCCTCATAGTTAGAGTGGACCTTCATGGCCAACTCTCCCAGTGGCGCTTACCTCCAGAACTGTGGACCGGCTGGATGGCAAGGGTCATTATGAGGTTGGTCCCAATAATTTGCTCCTGTTCAAAGCATTAGAATTTGTGAATTATTTGCTTTTTGTTTCTAATAAGCTAAAGCAAACTTAAGTCTATCTCTATGGTAACAACCTCATACTTACTTGCATTTTAATATACTTTCTTGGGAGGAGAAGAATATACTGGGTTGCTCTGGCTTATAGCAAACCATGTAAGAGCATGTGCACAGCAGGTCAATGCCATCTGCCATATGTTTCTCTGTAGGAAAAAAAACAAAAAAAAAGTTGAGAACCACAGATTAAATCCAATTACTTATCCAGTGCTTGACCTCCTCTGTAACACCACTTACAAGCGTGTGATGATTTCCTTAATGATAAACTCACTTTTCCCAAGGCAATCAACTCAACGGTTGACAGCTCTGTTAAGAGTCCTTTCTTATACTTCATTTAAATATTTTCCACTTTCTACCCAATGTCTCTAGTGATAATCACATGAATTTTTTAAAAGCTCTCTACAAAATACATATTGAAGTGTTCATAGATGAAATGATGTGCCATCTGAGCTTGGCTTTTTTTTTTTGAGATGGAGTCTCACTCTGTGGCCCAGGCTGGAGTGCGGTGGCACCATCTCGGCTCACTGCAAGTTCTGCCTCCCGGGTTCACATCATTCTCCTGCCTCAGCCTCCCAAGTAGCTGGGACTACAGGCACCCACCACCATGCCCAGCTAGTTTTTTGTATTTTTAGTAGAGACGGGGTTTCACCGTGTTAGCCAGGATGGTCTCAATCTCTTGACCTCGTGATCCACCCACCTCAGCCTCCCAAAGTGCTGGGATTACAGGCATGAGCCACTGCGCCCGGCCTTGAGCTTGGCTTCTTAACAATTGAGGTGGAAAGCATGAGAGTTTAGACAAATTAAGATTGGCTGAGTATTCATAATGGTGTAGCTCAGTGATGGTTTCATGGACATCTCATATTATTCCCTCTATTTTCCGTGTGTTTGAAATTTTTCATAATGAAAAAATGTTAAACTACTCCAATACTTTCCAAACAGTTAATGCCAGTTATCTTATCCACTTGGAGCCTTCATGTATCAAAGTTAAATATTCTCTGTTCCTCTAAGTGGAATGATTTCTATGTCCAAATATCAAGGTGGCCACCCCAGAGTATGTTCCAAGTGGTCAATGTCCCTCTTAAGTTGCCAAGAACACAGCAAAGTACCGTGCATAAAGTCTGGCTATTTTTTTTATGAAGACATTAGGCTGAGTTACTTCTCATCCACTTTTGTCTTTCATACACCAGGGTAATCAGTGATCACTGTGGATAAACAGTAAAGGGTTCAACTACCATGCACTTTGGCAGTCATGTGAACTCTATTTTCCAAACAAAACCAAGTAGGCAGAAAAAGGCATTGTGTCACTTTGATTGGTATCCTTTGAATTGGCTTTAAAATGTATCGCTTTTTTTGTCTGCCTTTTCTAAAAAGCAAAGGGAGAAGGGAAAGCTTTTCTGTAGTGGTATTATATGAACCCGTGTCTAGAAATGACATTGAAAACTATTTTAGTAAATTCCTATTTTTAAACCACATAATCAGAACTTACTCTAAAGATCTGTTATTTCTGTTTTTTGGTTGTTTGTTTTGTTTTGTTTTTACTTTGAGTTCCGGGATACAAGTGCAGAATGTGTAGGTTTGTTACATAGGTATACATGTGCTATGGTGGTTTGCTGCACCTATCATCCTGTTATCTAGGTTTTAAGCCCCGCATGTGTTAGCTATTTGTCCTAATGCTCTCCCTCCCCTTGCCCTCTACCTCCCGACAGGCCCTGGTGTGTGATGTTCCCCTCCCACACATGTGTCCATGTGTTCTCATTGTTCAACTCCCACTTATGAGTGAGAACATACAGTGTTTGAATTTCTGTTCCTGTGTTAGTTTGCTGAGGACGATAGCTTCCAGCTTGATCCATGTCCCTGCAAAGGACATGACCTCATTCCTTTTTTTATGCCTGCATACTATTCCATCTTTCATTCTGTTCTTTCTTTACCATTTCATTACATAGAAGATTTGAAGTACAAAGGACAGAATTGTGAAACATACATTTCCTTTTATCTCCCTCTGCTCTAGGCTGAATTTATAAGACCAGAGAAGATACCTGCTTAATTATCACAACTTAAAATGAGCTGTGTAGACCTATGTACTAGCCAAAATATCCCTTCTACTTTTTTGTCAAGATCCTGAATATTCTATGGGAGATGATTTCCTTTGTCCTAAAGACTCCTTGGCCTTTGAGACTTAGTTATGATTTGATAGAAGCATGATGGTCTTGACCAGCAGCGTGACCTTGAGCAAGAGTCATCTGTCTCCTGGGTCTGATGTCTCTCATCTAAAGGGGCAAACCCAGAAGTGTGCTTCAACACACGTGCTGTTGGCATTTGGGGCAGGAAAATTCTTCAGTGGAGCTGTCCTTCACATTGCAGGATGACTAACATTCTCGGTGTCCTCCCACAAATGCCAGCAGCACTTGCGAGTCATCTCAACAACCCAAACTTCACACATTTCTAAATTGCTCCTTTGGAAAAGACACTGCCCATTTGAGTACTGGAAGTTCCCATTTACTTCCAAAATTCTGGATTCTACCTCTCTGACCAACCATTACTTGGGAAGGATTAGTTGCTAGCCAGCTAAAAGTATGGTGGAAAGAGACAAGGTGCAAATAGAAGACAGAGGTCCCCAAGGGAGACGGTTTCCAGATAAGCACCACTTTGGCAGTGGACCCACCAGCACCTTCCCCCATTTTTCTCTATTCTTTTCCACCCTTGCAGAGGAGCATAATAGTCCGTCTTCATCAGCTCAGGCTGCTATGACTAAGTACCATAAAATGGGTAGCTTATAAACAACAGAAATGTATTTCTCATAGTTCTGAAGGCTGGCAAGTCTGAGATCAAGGTGCCCAAAGATTTCATGTCTGGTGAGGGCCCATTTCCTGGTTCAGTCAGGATGGAAAGAGATGAGAGAACTCCTTGAAGTCTCTTTTGTGAGAGCACTAAAGGCTATTCATGAGACCTAATTACCTCTCCAAGGCCCCACCTCCTAATGTCATCGTCCTAAGAAGTAAGGTTCAACATACACATTTGTGGGGAACATAAACATTTGGTCCATTGCATACCCCACAGCTATGCCAAATTCTTAACTCACAGAATGACCTGGTGAACCAAAGGTAATGAGATAATTCGGAATTTATCAGTCACCTCTCCTAGTCACGTTTGTCATTCGAAGGGGATACCCAAAGAGAACCATTTTTCATCTAAAGGATGAAATTCAAAAATGAGGAAAAATCTAAAAACAAACAACAGTACATGAGGGAAAGGTTTTAGGGTGGGAGCCTACCAAACCCCTCTCAAGCCACACTATCCAATCAATAAAGGAAGTCCTGTCTATAAACTATTCAAATGCCTCCCTTCTTATTTCTTATAGACACAAAATGATCATTGTCCTCATTCATTAAATCAACCTTGTTGGGTTCTTTGCTTGCTCTTGTTTGTTTTGCTAAGATTACTATTCTGGGCCGGGTGCAGTGGCTCACACCTGTAATCCAAGAACTTTGGGAGGCCAAGGCAGAAGGATCACGAGGTCAGAAGTTCGAGACCAGCCTCGCCAACATGGTGAAACCCCGCCTCTATTAAAAATACAAAAAATTAGCCTGGCATGGTGGCAGGAACCTGTAATCCCAGCTCCTCAGGAGGCTGAAGCAGGAGAATCGCTTGAACCCGGGAGGCAGAGGTTGCAGTGAGCCGAGATTGCACCATTGCACTCCAGCCTGGGTGACAGAGCAAGACTCCATCTCAAGAAAAAAAAAAAAAAAAAGATTATTTTTCTGATCAACTGGTTGCCTTCTGTTGTTTTCTAGGACTGTGGATGGCACGACATTTAGGAGTTCTATTAAGGAGAAAACTGTGGGCCGAGCTCTCTACGCACAGGCCAGAGCAAAAGGCAAGACGGCTGGCTTGGTGAGGTAAGGCGTGAGTGAGCAAGGCTTGCCTTTGCCTCTCGATGGTGGTTTCCTCTCCTGTCTCCTTCCCACAGCAGCAAACCAGCCTCCGGAAAGGCACAGCACCTGAGCCAATGGCAAACTCTCGGAGCCAGATGGGAGAATTAGGCACTGCAGCTTCTATTTGCCTAAAGGTCCTTCTTCAACCAATGGGTTCTGGGTGATCGCATGCTGGTTGTGCTTACATCACTTGTCTAGCAAGTAGATGGATGTTCTGTAAATAAACAGTGATTTTTCTAAAGAGCGAAGAGAGAAATTACAGAAATGTTGGTGATCTTGTTACAAAACTTAACATATATGCAGAAGGGAAAGTTTGAAATTTGCCTTAATGATTTTTTTTTGCCTATTTGTAGGGATAAGGCAATTATTTATTTATTTATTTATTTATTTATTTATTTATTGAGATGAGGTCTTACTTTTTTGCCCAGGCTGGAATGCAGTGGTGTGATCACGGCTCACTACAACCTCAAACTCCTGGCCCCAAGCGGGAATGCCTCATCCTTCCAAGTAGCTGGGACTTGGGGTGCACCACCATGCCTGACTAATTTTTTTAGTTTTTGTAGAGATACGGCCTTGCTTTGTTCTCTAGGCTGGCCTCAAGCACTGCTCCCTCATCGGCCTCCCGAAGTGCTAGGATTACAGGCTTGAGCCACCATGCTGGGCTGCGATACTTAGGTTTTGTTTATTTTTTCCCCTTATAATCTAAGTAAGACCTAGGAATGCCAAGTCACCCTCAAAAAGCAGCTTCTCTTCAAAGGGAAAAAAATCTTCAAAGGAATTTTCACCTTCTCACTGCTTGCAGTGCACACTCACTATCAGGCCAAATCCTGCCACGTTTCTTTCCTCATCTCCTCCTCTCCTACATCCCCAAACTCACCTGTAGTTGAACTTCTTTTCCTTTCATTCGTGCATTTATTCATCCAACAGAAATGCATCAAACGCAAGCTCTGTACCCAGTTCTGTCAGAGGCAGCAGCACCACAAAAGCAGACACCGTCAGTCCCGTACAGGAGACAGACAAGGAACCTGTGACAACAATATCTGTAGTGGGCAAGTGCTAATACAGAAATACAGAGAGGGTACACAAAAAACACTGTGGGAGTTCCGAGTGCCGAGTGTGTAATCCCGTCTGAGGGTCCAGGAAATCCCCACAGAGGACTGTGTGTAAGCGGAGCCCAGGAAGATTACAGTTGGCCTTCATATCCATGGGTTTCACATTCTCAGATTCAACCAACTGTGGATGGAGACTTGTGGATACAGAGGGTTGACCGCACCACACTATTTTATAACAGTGGCTTGGGCATCGCTGGATTTTGGTATCCTTGGGGAATCCTGGAACCAAACTCCAGAGGATACAGAGCACCAACTGTAGTAAACTTCAGCCAGGTAGAGAAAGGAGAGAAGAAGCTCCAAGCAGAGGAAATGCCTCTAGCCTTCCTGCAGGTAAATCAGTTTTTGTTGTTGTTGTTGTTGTTGTTGTTGTTGTTTTGAGACAGAGTCTCACTCTGTAGCCCAGGCTGGAGTGCAGTGGCTTGATCTCGGCTCACTGCAAGCTCCGCCTCCCGGGTTCATGCCATTCTCCTGCCTCAGTCTCCCAAGTAGCTGTGACTACAGGCACCAGCCACCACGCCCGGCTAATTTTTTTGTATTTTTAGTAGAGACGGGGTTTCACCGTGTTAGCCAGGATGGTTTTGATCTACTAACCTCATGATCCACCAACCTCGGCCCCCCAAAGTGCTGGGATTACAGGCGTGAGCCACCGCGCCTGGCCAGTAAATCAGTTCTTTTACCGTTAAGAATCATTTTGCTGGCCGGGCACAGTGGCTCACGCCTGTAATCCCAGCACTTTGGCAGGTTGAGGCAGGCAGATCATGAGGTCATGAGATCGAGACCATCCTGGCCAACATGGTGAAACCCCGTCTCTACTAAAAATACATAAATTAGCTGGGTGTGGTGGCGTGTGCCTATAATCCCAGCTACACGGGAGACTGAGGCAGGATAATTACTTGAACCAGGGAGTCAGAAGTTGCAGTGAGTCGAGATCGCACCACTGCATTCCAGCCTGGAGACAGAGCAACTCTGTCGAGAGAGAGAGAGAGAGAGAGAGAAAAGGAAGGAAGGAAGGAAGGAAGGAAGGAAAGAAGGAAGGAAGGAAGGAAGGAAGATTTTGCCATCTTTATCCTCATTTTGACCACATCACCCATTCATTTATTTGTTTATTCATCCCACAAATACTTATTTATTTGTTTATCCATCCCACAAATACTTATTTCTACCAGAAACTCTTCTAGGCACTGGAGATACTGCAGGGAACGCAGAGCTCCCATCCTAGTGCACCACTCGGGTAAACATGGTCTCTCACTACAGGCTCTGTCTCAAAGCTTTGCACAAGGTCATGCTCATCTTTTTCTTCAATTATCTCACACTGACTGTCCACAACAACTCCCCAATCTCGTAGGCTGATTATGCAACATCTTACCTTGCTTACTCACTTATTTCTTTTCTTTTTTTGTCTTTATTTTATTTTATTATTTTTGAGATGAAGTTTCACTCTATCACCCTGGATAGAGTGAAGTGCTGTGGCATGATCTCTGCTCACTGCAACCTCCACCTCCCAGATCTAAGCAATTTTCCTGCCTCAGCCTCCCAAGAGCTAGGATTACAGGTACCCATCACCACGTCCGGCTAATTTTTGTATTTTTAGTAGAGACAGGGCTCACTGCAACCTCCACCTCCCCAGTCTAAGCAATTCTCCTGCCTCAGTCTCCTGAGTGGCTAGGATTACAGGCACCCACCACCACACCTGGCTAATTTTTGTGTTTTTAGTAGAGATGGGATTTCACCATGTTGGCCAGGCTGATAACTCTTGACCTCAAGTGACCCACCCACCTCGGCCTCCCAAAGTGCTAGGATTACAGGCGTCAGCCTCCGTGCCCAGTGATTACTTATTTCGTTTAAAAAAAATCATTCTTTGTTTATCCTAATGCTGGAATCACCAGTGTTGATAATTCTTCTGCTTTCTCTTTAAACCATAAATACCTCAAGATCAATGATCACATTGAACTCAATATGTATGTGACTAAAATAAGTCCTTCTGATAGAAAAACATACTCAGGCCAGGTGCAGTGGCTCAGCCTGTAATCCCAGCACTTTCGGAGGTGGAAGTGGATGGATCATCTGAGGTCAAGAGTTTGAGACCAGCCTGGCCAACATGGCGAAAACCCAACTCTACTAAAAATATGAAAATTAGCTAGGTGTGGGGCGCACACCTGTAATCCCAGCTACTCGGGATGCTAAGGTGGGAGAACAGCTTGAACCCTGGAGGCGGAGGTTGCAGTCAGCCGAGATCATACCACTGTACTACAGCCTGGGCAGCAGAGCGAGACTCCAGCTCAAAAAAAAGAGAGAGAGAAACATACTCAATTTGTTGCAATAATAAAGTTTTTCTTTCTGAAGACCTTCAAAAATATCAAGAACTCCTACAGTGAGCTTCAAATGCAGTATAGGAAGAGTGTGCCATCTTTGAACCATCCAACCTTGGGTGTGAGTCCTGGTCCCACAGTGGACTGGCTATGGGGTCTTGAGCAGGTCCTCTATAAGCTTTTCTTTTTTTTTTTTTTTTTTTTGAGACAGAGTTTCACTCTTGTTGCCCAGGCTGGAGTGCAATGGTGTGATCTCGGCTCAACGCAACCCCCGCCTGCTGGGGGTGGGTTCAAGCAGTTCTCCTGCCCCAGCCTCCTGAGTAGCTGGGATTATAGGCACGCGCCACCATGCCCAGCTAATTTTTGCATTTTTAGTAGAGATGGGGTTTCACCATGTTGGCCAGGCTGGTATCAAACTCCTGACCTCGTGATCTGCCCGCCTCGGCCTCCCAAAGTGCTGGGATTATAGGTGTGAGCCACCGCACCCAGCCCAAGCCTAATTTTTTTTATCATCTGAAAAGTCAGGGTATTGATTTCCATATTGCAGAGCTGCTATATCAACAATGATAGATGTCAGGTTTCTGGCCCAGGATAGGGGCCAATCCCTGGTAGCTTTTTGCAGACAACACTCAAGTCAGTAAGAAGCTCTGGGAGCCGGAGATCGGGTAGGAGAGGAGACGGAAGCTCTTGTTGGAATTCAATTGATCTAGAAGCTGCACTTACCTCTGGGGTACCTACTGTTGACTTTCATGAACTACTGAGCAGGTCGGACTGTCCAGGAAAGTCTACACACCCTCTGCCTAGGTTGTGAGTCTTGCTGCTCAATCGTGTATCTGTTGACTTTTGTTGGGGGCTGTCACCTTTAGGAGCAGGGCTCTTGACATGGAAAACTTCAGAACGGAAGTAAACGTCCTCCCAGGAGCAAAGGTGCAGTTCGAACTTCACTACCAGGAGGTGAAGTGGAGGAAGCTGGGCTCCTATGAACACAGGATCTATCTGCAGCCTGGACGGCTGGCCAAACACTTGGAGGTAAGCCTGGATCTGTAGGGTGGACAGTGACACTGTCCTTTGATGGTCCCTGACCCTGATTTCTACTTTCTGCTCATCACCACCACTTGTGGTGTTGGATGCCACTCAACTCTGCAAGACAATGGGATGTATTGAAAAGATGGTGGGTTTGGAGTCAGCCACACCACTTCCTTACAGCGGTCAGTCTCCTTAACAGCCGTATTATGGTTTCCAAGCTCTGCTATAACAAGTTACAGCAAACACCACAGCTTAACAGAACAGAAATTGATTCTGAATTGAAGCCTGAAGTCAAGGTGTCTGCAGAGCTGCACTGTCTTTCTGGAGGCTCCATGGGAGAGCCCATTCCTTGCTTCTCCTGCTGTCTTTCAGCTGCCAGCCGTCCTTGACTTGTGGCCTTCTAGTCAGATCACTCCAATCTCTTCTTCTGCGATCGCAGCCTCTCCCCCTCCGAGCATCTCAAATGCCTCTCTGCCTTTCTCTCACAAGAACACCTATTAGGTTTGGGGTCCACCAGGTAGTACAGGATGATCTCAACTCAAGATCCTTAATTGCATCTGCAAGGACTCTTTTTCCAGATAAATCCATGTTCACAGGTTCCAGGGGTTGGGCATATCTTTAGTGGGGAGGCCACCATTCATCCCAAGACACTAATCTTCAGGGACCAGTTATCCTGAGTCTCCGCTGTCTCATCTCTGAAAAGAGTACTGTAACAGATTTTTGTTTCTCAGTTCTTTTTTTAAACTTTTATTTTAAGTTCAGGGGCACGTGTGCAGGTTTGTTATATAGGTAAATTCCATGTCACAGGGGTGGTGCATACAGTTGATTTCACCACCCAGGTAATGAGCATAGTACCTGATAGGTAGTTTTCTGATCCTTTCTCTCCTCCCTCCCTCACCATCGAGTAGGCTCTGGTGTCAATTGTTCCCTTCTTTGTGTCCATGTGTACTCAATGTTTAGCTCCCACTTAGAAGTGAGAACGTCCTATACTTGGTTACCTGTTCCTGTAATATGTGGCCAATGACAGGAGCTTGATGAAGGTTAAGTGAGTTGTCTTCCCTGCCACCCCAGCCATCATCACAGCAGGGGAGCAGTGCCTCGGACATCCACTGTGCTACTATCCATCTGAACTCACCTCTGCTGTCATCTTCGTCTCTTGCTATAAAGACTAAACTGCTCTTTTCTTTGCTCAAATCTATGCGACATCCTATGACTGTTTAGTGTAGGAGGCAGAGCTAGACAAGAGGAAACCTAAGAGAGTACAGAGGCCAGCGTGCCCCTCCCCCTGGCAGATGGGAGAGTGAAGCAGACACGTTGTGAATTGCCCGGAGACATGGGAGATGAAAGGGAATGAATTAATCATGATGAAACTTTAATTCCCATTTGAAAAGCTGCTCGTCTGATCAATAATGCCCACTATTTGGCATCAGTTCACTATCAGAGTCTACGCTGTTGATTATTTTCTGGGCCACTCCTAGCATATACCGTGCTTTTGCGTGAATTGAAAAAAAGACGCCCTTCCTTCGGGTAAATGCAGCCCCTTACCAGGGCATGTGACTTGGCCAAAATGCTCCGTACAACTAAGAGTGTGGTGTTGGATGTTTTTCCAGTACTGATGATGGATAGGTGTCAGTCACGCACATTCTCTTGCTCAATGCCATGAATCCCACGATAAATAATTTGAAACGATGGTTAGATGTGATTAGCATCTAAGCCTAGAAAGAGACAATCATTGAGATTGTTGATGGTAACAATATTAACAAAAACTGAGTGACAACCTGGGCAGCACAGTGAGACCTCATTTCTACTGAAAATAAATAAATAAATTAGCCAGGCATGGCGGTGTGCCCCTGTAGTCCCACCTACTTGGGAGACTGAGGCAGGAGGATAGCTTCAGCCCAAAAAGTCGAGGCCACAGTTAGCTATGATCATGCCACTGCACTCCAGGCTGGATGACAAAATAAGACCTTGTCTGAAAAAAAAAAAGAAAAGAAAAGAAAAGAAAAGAAAAGAAAAGAAAGGAAAAGAAAAGAAAAGAAAAGAAAAAAAAAGAAAGAAAGAAAGAAAAAGAAAGAAAGAAAGAAAGAAAGAAAGAAAGAAAGAAAGAAAGAAAAGCAGCTAAGTAACTCAGATACAGAAAGTCAAATACCACATGTTCTCACTTATAAGAGAGAGTTGAATAATATGTACACAGGGACATAGGGTGTGGAATGATAGATGTTGGAGCCTCGGAAGTGTGGGAGAGTGGGAGTGGGGAGACTTGGGAGAAGTGTGGGAGGGTGGGAATGGAGTGAGGCATGAGAAATTACTTAATGGATACAAGGTACATTACTTGGGTGGTAGTTTCACTAAAAGCCTAGACTTCACTCCTGTGCAATATATTCATGTAACCAAACTGCATTTGTACTCCTTCAATTTATACAAATTTTTCAAAATAAAGACACAAAAATATAAATAAACAAATCATAGAGTTAAATGAAAAAAGACTTCATTTAACATAGAGTTAAATGAAAACAAATCATAGAGTTAAATGAAAACCGCAGCCATGACTGTGGTTTGGTCAAGAATCACCAAAGGGGATTTCCCTAGATGAGCTCTGTTCAAAGCAAGACAGAGAAGAAATAAAAGGACCCAATATTTGGGGAAAATGGTCTACTTTTGACAGGTCTACAAAGTAAATGCAGTACTATTTAACAATGGCAGGTCTACAGAGTAAATGCAGTGCTATTCAACAATGAGACAGAAAAAAAGAAGGAATTCTTTTTTTCCCTAACAATGCAAATGCTCTTAGAAATAAAAAGACTCCAATAGAATGAAGAAGAGAATTGACTCCTGGGGGAGTGAGGCAGCAGAAGGAGAGTTCTGAGTTGACAGACGGGGCTTAAGCCTCTGCAGTGAGATGAATCCCGTCGCAGGAACTTGCGGTCCTGCAGAAGAGATCATGAAGCCACACTGGGGAAACCTGTGGAGGAGAAAAGCATCTGAGGACTTACTTGTAATTTTACTTCTTGCTTAAAAAGACTCTGAAGACTTTTAATGCTTTGGGTAATTTTCTCTTGCATTTCTAGGTAGATGTGTGGGTTATCGAACCCCAGGGAATCAGATTTCTTCATGTTCCCGACACATTTGAAGGCCATTTCGATGGTGTTCCAGTCATTTCTAAAGGACAACAGAAGGTACCCTGAGCCCTGCGTGTTGCCAGGCATCCACGGGGGCCTCTGGCTCGTGGGTTCTGTTCTCCTCCTGTGCTCTGGAGAATAGAAAGTCAGGCTGGTGTTGAGTTGAGGACACTGAAGAAATGGGGATCCCCAAGAAGAGTCTAGGGTCTCCCCAGGACACACAGAACAACACTCCCAGTGGTTTCTTTCCATTTTGACCAGAGATTGTCCCTTTTGAGTCTCATTTCCCCTAAGTCACCTACTGAAGCAGTAGCTAAAGGACAGCTTTCACATCCTATGTGGTGGATTTTCACTCATTAACCATAGCTAGAAATGTTCAACTCTCTGCCTCAATGGCCAATGATAACCAACTATGACTCCTGTAAGGAGAAACTCCTCTAAAAACATTAAAACATTTCACCAACTCTTTCCAAAGCAGGTGGTCAGCCCTTCTGTAGGGGATGAAGAAAATTCATTGGCTGTCTTCTAAAAAGGCCTGAAACCTTGCAAACAGCATGGCAGGCTGGAGATGCTCCCTGAAAAAGCCCTGGCTTGTCCTTCCCATCAGTAATGAGTCTACCGATGTTGCCGGGATGCAGAACGTCCACTGGGCAGCTCCTCTTCCCTGTGTGCTGGAGAAGGGGCAGCGCCAAGCCCTCACTGGGAAGGGGCTAGAGGCAGAGGCTCTGACATCACTGTTCTTTCTAGGCGCACGTCTCCTTCAAGCCCACAGTAGCACAGCAGAGAATATGCCCTAACTGCCGGGAGACTGTGGTAGACGGGGAACTGGTGGTGCTGTATGATGTGAAAAGAGAAGAGAAGGCTGGTGAACTGGAGGTGCGTGCGCAATGGCTCTGGTTCTACTGCCAAGCTCATGGCAAAGAGCTGCTCCTTTTTGAACAAACTCCCAGGCCTGTGGGTGGTTTCCAGCTGCCAGGGCAAGTGTTTCTAGCTGCAGAGAAGGGACTAAAATCATATTATTCGATTATACCACTAAGCATTATCTTTTGTGTCTTAAAAACTAAATGAAAGGTCATCGGATCTCATGCTCTTGTCCCAGGAGGGCATTCCTGGGCCTCATATGAAGAACAATGGAATAATTACAGAACAGGAATTTTAGATAGGTTCCCATGGCCCTTTGCAATTAGACAGTCAAAGAAAGCACAGAGATTAGCGGGGAGGAGGAAGGCACATCCACAGCCTAGAAAGATCAAGAGCCAACGGTGAATTTCAGGGCCAAGGTTTACCATGAAGTTTCTTGAAAAGTTACCTTTCCCCTCTGGCCATGTCTTAGATGTGTGTCTTCCTTTCCTTGTACTAAGGTGAGGACTCTTAGAATGTACCCAAAACTCCAAGAGTCTCTCTAGGGACAGCGAGTGGAGCACACACCCTGTACCTGGATACTGTAGTGTCCTGGAAAGAGGCAGCCAAAGGGCAGTGGAAAGAGAATTAGGTGAGTCAGTCATCAAGCCTGCAGCAGAAGACAAAGAGAATGGTCAGGAGTCCAGCTGGGGCAGACTCTCATTAACTTCCAGAAAAATCCAAATTTTCTGAAGTGGCCTAGACACGTCCTTCATGATCTGTCCTGCTGATTCTTCACCTACTTCCCTGAATTCTTGGATTCTATGGCCCCATCTTGCTGAACCACATGTGGAGCTCCAAGTATGCCATGCTCTCTCATCTCTGGGGCTGTGCTGTCTGGAACTCTCTTCACCACTCCCAACTATCTCAACCTGACCCAGCTCTCAAGAGGGCAGCTAAGTCTGAGTTCATCCTCAGGTCCCAGTGGAGATGCTGCTTCCCAGAGAATCGTCCCCTGCATGCGTTAGATGCACACCGGGCTCTTGATGAGCCCTTTACTTTCTGATCATGGTGTTTAACACGCTGCACTACACATCACCTTCACTTATCCTTATCCTCTGCTGGACGGGAGCCTCCTGAGGGTGGGGGCTCTGCCTGATTCACCGCTGGTTAACAGGGCGTCTGGAACAGGGGCTCTCTGTAAAAACTGAGTGACATGGAGTGGAGAGGAATGGAGTGGCGTGGAGTGGAGTGGCATGGAGTGGCGTGGAGTGGAGTGAAGTGGAGTGGAGTGGCGTGGCATGGAGTGGAGTGAAGTGGCATGGAGTGGAGTGGAGCAGCATGGAGTGGAGTGGCATGGAGTGGAGTGGAGTAGAGTGGAGTGGCGTGGCATCGTGTGGAGTGGAGTGGTCTGGCGTCACGTGGAGTGGAGTGGCCTGGCGTCGCGTGGAGTGGCATGGCGTGAAGTGGAGTGAAGTGGCGTAGAGTGGTGTCGCATGGAGTGGAGAGGAGTAGAACGGAGTGGAGCAGTGTGGAGTGGAGTGGAGAGGAGTCGAGTGGAATGGAGTGGTGTGTAGTGGAGTGAGTGGAGCAGCGTGGAGTGGTGTGGAGTGGAGCGGCATGGAGTGGAGCCGTGTGGAGTGGAGCGGCAGGGAGTGCAGTGGAATGCTTTGCTGGAAGGTCTTGACCCTCACAGGAGAGGAGGTGGGGGAGCAGGCAGGAAAATGTGGAGGCAAATACACATCAAGCTCCACCTCCTCCTCCCCGTAGATGAGTCCCCAGGTCCCCATCTCCCTACCTTCTAAACAGGAATCATGATTTGACTCACAAAGACGTTCTATTTTTCAGGTGTTTAATGGATATTTTGTCCACTTCTTTGCTCCTGACAACCTGGACCCAATTCCCAAAAACATCCTCTTTGTCATTGATGTGAGTGGCTCCATGTGGGGAGTTAAAATGAAACAAGTAAGTACCCCCTTGTTTGCAGTGGTGGGGGGGACTCACTATCTTCTTTGATCCCCTCCTAAAAATGCAATCATTCTATCCCTCCTCCCTACTTATGGCTGAAGCTCAGGGACTGTGCTTACTGACTGCCGGTGTAAACTCTTTCTAAAATTTTGCGATTATTGTATTTCACAGCACATACACCTCCATCTTCTAATCATTCCTCCAGTGTAAAATTCCCTTCCTTCTCTTCTTCCTCTTTCCTGTTTCCTCTTCCTTCTCTTCCTCTTTTCCACTCTGTATCCAATATTTCCTTGAAAAACTGTCTCAAAACTCACCTCTTTGAAAAATGTAATCTCTATATAACCTCTTCTTTCAATGATCAGTCACATTCTTTTTGCTCTTCTACCTGTTTTATTATATCTTGTCATTATCCACATATAACTATTGAATAAATATAAGCATATTATTTCTAATTATATTGTAATTTCTTGAGGGAAGCTATCACATCTATGTTTTCCAGCTCAGAGCTCAATATAGGCTTACTCAGTGATAAGTGAGATGTACGGATGCAATTCTAAAAACCAAACAAGGAAATGTTTGACTTACCCATCAATCCATCCATCCATTCAACCAAGTTGAACAACCAACTAACCATTCATTGAGCAACTATTTTTGACCACCCAAGAGTTCACTACTACCCTAAGATCTGTAAGGAACCTAAAAGAAGTCCCTGTTGGCCGGGCACAGTGGCTCACGCCTATAATCCCAGCACTTTGGGAGGCCAAGGGAGTTGGATCACCTGAGGTTGGGAGTTTGAGACTAGCTTGACCAACATGGAGAAACCCTGTCTCTACTAAAAAAAAAAAAAAAAAAAAAAAAAAATTAGCTGGGTGTGGTGGCGCATGCCTGTAATCCCAGCTACTCGGGAGGCTGAGCCAGAATTGCTTGAACCCAGGAGGCGGAGGTTGCGGCGAGCAGAGATTGTGCCACTGCACTCCAGCCTGGGCAATAAGAGTGAAACTCCATCTCAAAAAAAGAAGAAGAAGAAGAAGGAGGAGGAGGAGGAAGAGGAGGAAGAGGAAGAAGAGGAGGAAGAGGAAGAGGAGGAGGAGGAGGAGGAGGAGGAAGAAGAAGAAGAAGAAGAAGAAGAAGAAGAAGAAGAAGAAGAAGAAGAAGAAGAAGAAGAAGAAGAAGAAGAAGAAGAAGAAGAAGAAGAAGAGGAGGAGGAGGAGGAAGAAGAGGAGGAAGAAGAAGAAGGAGGAGGAGGAGGAGAAGAAGTCCCTGTTTTCTACAGACCCTGCCTGCCTGGGTCTGTACTCCCAGGCAGGGTTTCTCAGCAGTGGGACTATTAATATTTTGGATGGGGTCATTCTTTGCTGTGGGAGGGCTGTCTGGTGCATTGCAGGATACTTAGCAGCATGGTCTATGGTCTATTTGCTAAATTTCAGTAGCACAACATCCCCTGCATCATAACAATCAAATATGACTTCAGATATTGCCAAATGTCCGCTGGGGGGAATAATTGCCTCTGGTTGAGAACAACTGCTTTAATACAACAGTTTATTCACTGCTTCCTTCCATCATTCATTCATTCAACAAATATTTACAAAGCACCTACTATTCATGCACTTAGTTCATCCGTGAGCAAAACAGACCCAAAGCATAAAAACAGAAACCAAGCAAAAAAACGCATGCCTACCCTCTGGGTGCTTATAAAACTTACATCTGGGGGAGAGGGGACAGAGAATAAACAATACACATACAAGTACAAATGTACAAGTATGTTCAATGGCAGCATTATGATAAAAATTAAAAAAAAAAAAAAAGAAGCGTATGTTAGAAATCAAGAGTGGCAATTGCAGGGGAATGCAATTTTAAATAGGCTTGTTTCCTGGAGAAGACCACTGAGGAGACCCCGAGAAGGTGAAGGGAGAGTTATGCAGATACCTAAGGGGATTAAATGCAATGACCAGCCCATGCAACGGTTCTAAGTCGAAAGTGTGCAAAGTACAGAGAGAGACGCCAGTAGAGAGGGGCAGTGGGAGATGAGATCTGAGAAGTAAGAGGCAAGGTGGCTCATGGAACGCCTGTGCAGTCATGATCAGACTGCACATGAAGGTCGAGTAAACAGTATATCCTGAAGGGTTAGCTGTGAGACAAGGGAAGAAAAGAAAACTGAAAGATGCCCCAGGACTTAGCCTGAGCAACTAGAAGGATGGAGTGGCCATCCATGAGTTGGCAAAGACAGAGATGGAATCAGACATTGCAGGGAATGTCCCAGTTTGTTTTTGGATCCAAAGTCTGAAATGTTCATTAAATACCCACATTGGCCACGCAAGCCTGGTGTTCAACAGTGAGATGTGGAGACACACGGTTAGGACTCACCAGCATATAGAAGGTACTGGCAGCATTGGGACTAGATGAGAATGCCAAGGATTAGATGGACAAGGGAGCCAAGAACAGACAACAGAGCATTCTAATATTGGGAATTTGGGAAGAAGAGGATAATTGGTGATAGAGACTAATAAAAACAATTAGTAAGTGGGGGAGACAAATCAAGAGAGAATGAGGCCCTAGAAGACAATTGAGGAATTTGTGTTCAGGAGGGAGATGAGAGCACCTGCTGGTGACAGGTTGAGTTGCATGAGAAATGAAGATGGACCTTTGGATTTAGCGACATTAGCATCATTGGTGACCTTGACATGGGCAGTTTCAGTAGAGTGACAGGGAGGAAAACCAAAGGAGTGGGCTTCTGAGAGAATAGGAAGAGAAGATTTGGAGACAGTGTGTTTAGACAATTCTCTCTGGGAATTTTATTGCAGAAGAAAGCTAAGAAATGAAGAAAGTAGATGCACATGAGGTTTGTAGAAGGATGAGAAATAACATGTTTTTATGTTGATGGAAATGTACCAGTAGAATAGGGAAATTGAGAAGGCAAAGGACAATTGCTGGAACCATGTTCTTTAGTCAAAGAGAGGGAATGAAATCTAGTTCATGAGTAGGTGGGTTTGCATTAGGTAGAAATACTGCTAGTTGTCAGGTATGAAAGAAAAATGTATGGGTACAAATACCGCTAGTTGGGATTTTATGGTAGTGGGAGTCTGTGGGAATGTTCTTCTGTCTCCTTCAGTTTCTCAGTGGAGATGGAATCAAAGTAATCACACGTAAGCTAGAGAAAGAGGGTGATGGCAGTGGTTTAAAGAGAACGATGAGGAAATAGTTTAAGAGACTGGGTGAGTAGATGGACTTGAGAAATATATTTTATTTTCAGGCATCATAAAGGTGGCACTCGAAGTTTGTGATCCTTAACATAAAGTCTAGTCAAACTGGTTGTGCCTAGCAAAATAAGATAGTAAGAGTATCAAAAAGCCAACGATACATGCTCAGAATAAATAAGGGGTAGGTCTGCATTGACCGAGATGGGCTCAAGAGGTTTTCTGGAAGAAGTTGAGCTTGAGAATAACTTGAAAGATGACCAGGACCAACGATTGGTCTTCCTAGTTCCTCCAAGGCTCAGATTTTCTGTAATGGGACCCATCTTTATTCTCTATTGAAATAGACTGTGGAGGCAATGAAGACCATATTGGATGACCTCAGAGCGGAAGACCATTTCTCTGTGATTGACTTCAACCAGAACGTTCGAACTTGGAGAAATGATTTAATTTCAGCTACCAAAACACAGGTTTCAGATGCCAAGAGGTATATTGAGAAAATCCAGCCCAGTGGAGGTGAGTGTGTTGGGCTAAAGCCCAAGGAGACACTTCTTTTGGGTTCAAATCATGGTTCACTTAAGAAGCATTATTCCCATCACGGTAGTCCTTCCCCAGCCTTCAAGAGCCTGCCTCAAATAATACATGTATTGGTAATGGATGAATGCTAAGTTTGTAGTGAAAGTAGAATTTGTAATCCAGCCCACACAAGCTTTGAACCATTTTAATCTCTCTCAGAAAAAGATTCAGTGACACTGGACTTCTTTATTGCCTGCATAAAGCATAAAATGTTACTGTCTTCAGAGTGTCTTGGCAAGGCTGATTTGGATACTTTAACCTGGTGTTTAACAAACTAACAGTCTGTGCTTTGAAAGGGCTAATTCATCTCTAAGGGGATAGTTTACTTCCAAGTGAATCTTTCACTGCACTGGGGGACCACCAGCTTGAGCACAGTTTGTGTCACTCAGAAAGCAAGGAAATGATTTTGGCATGGAATAACTGATGGATAAGTGATCCACCAACATACGAGTCTGAATCCAGGATGGGGTTTTCTGTGTGTGGCGAGAACGCATACCCAACGTTTCATTATGCTACTTCAACAGGCACAAACATCAACGAAGCACTCCTGCGGGCAATCTTCATTTTGAATGAAGCCAATAACTTGGGACTGTTGGACCCCAACTCCGTCTCGCTGATCATTTTGGTTTCTGATGGAGATCCAACAGTGGGCAAGTGTCACTTCAACTTGGTCACGACAAACACTTTCACTGTTGTTTCTTGGAATGGTGGTTTGCCTAAAAGGGGAACTCTAATGGCATTTGCCTGAGTTTCTAGAATATTTTAAACCCATGCTTCCTAAAGGAGGTCTTCTGATCCTGCAGCCCTCGCCCCCTAAGCTACTGCTCAGACACTTTCAGCAAGGGCGCTCTTGAGTGCCTCAGTGCCACCTCCACAATATGCGGAAATCTGAGTCTGAATTTTAACAGTAGGTTGTGAGGATTGCTGATGCATTCTAGGGAAATGCATTTATTTCCTCAACTTGAGGTATGTGAAGATGGTGTATGGGGGTGGTGGATGATGAATATTGATCCCAGACCTCCCAGCAGTACATTTGGAGGCCACAGTAGCATATTCCCTATTATTCTCCACACTTCTCCCAGTTGCAGCTGGAGAAATGACTGCTCTCTGACACAACCTTGAAGTTAAACATTTTTCTTTCTACAAAATGGCAGCAACACCTCCCTTCTTCTATTATTTACTTTTATCTTTGTTACATTGTTTGATTTTATTTATTTTTTGAGACAGGGTCTTGTTCTGTCACCCAGGAGGGAGTACAGTGGAGCGCACACAGCTCACTGCAGCCTCAACCTCCCGTGCTCAAGTGATCCTCCCACCTCAGCCTCCTGAGTGGCTGGGACTACGTATGTGCACCACCACACTCAGCTAATTTCTTTTTTTTCTTTTTCTCTTTTTTTTTTTTTTTTTTTTTTTTTGAGAGAGACGAAGTCTCACTGTGTTGCTCAGCTGATCTCAAATTCCTGGGCTCAAGCAGTCCTCCCACCTTGGTCTCCCAAAGTGTTGAGATTATAGGTGTGAGCCATTGCACCCAGCTATCTTTGTTTTACTTGTGTCTTTATTCTGGCCACTGTCAGTAATAGTGAATGGCAGATCGTGTTGTCTGAGTGTGCTATCATACAGACTAGGACTGGGTCTGATACATCCTGACACAGCCAAATGGAATGAAAATGCACGAGGCAATACAGTAACAGCCAGAGCTTTAGAAAGCCAGAGAGCAACCATCTTATTAATAATGAGACTAGAAAGAGCCATTGTTACGTATTTGTTGTAGAGCCAAGGTTTTCTCTCTCTCATGATTACTTTTAAAATTCAAGTTTTAAATAAAATCATAAGGTAGAAAAGGAAATATAGTTTAAAATATTTTAAACACAGTGGCTCACACCTGTAATCCCAGCACTTTGGGAGGCTGAGGTGGGTGGAGCACCTAAGGTCAGTAGTTCCAGACCAGCCTGGCCAACATGGTGAAACCCCATCTCTACTAAAAATACAAAATTAGCCGGACGTGGTGGTGTGTGCCTGTAATCCCAGCTACTCGTGAGGCTGAGATAGGAGAACCGCTTGAACTCGGGAGGTGGAGCTTGCAGTGAGCCAAGATCTCACCACTGCACTCCAGCCTGGGCAACAGCATGAGACTCCGTCTCAAAAACAAAAACAAAAACAAAAAAGTTAAACCATAATTTGGTTTAATCATGGTTTCTCACTCCTGTTTCTCAACCATTCAGTTCCTGTCCCTGGAATCAGTCACTGGTTGCCAGTTTCTTATGTATCTTTCCACAGATAGTTTATGCATGCCTGTATACTATATATACATGTTTGTACACAGGCATGTGTATGTGCATACATACACATGTGTACATTTATACAAGCTTGCCTGCAAATGCATCCTATGTACCCTGATATTGACCTAGTTTTTTTTTTCTACTCTAAACATGTCCTTGAGATTGTCTGGTATAAAGAGTTGCTGTGTCCTTTTTAGTAACTGCATAGTATCTCACGGTTTGAGCATACCATCATCTAACCAAGTGCCTCCTCACTGGTGTATATTTATGTTGTTTCCAGTATGTTGCTAATTCCCCAATAATGTTGCTATGCAACGCAAGCCACACTTCATTTCAACATGTATGAGTGCATCTCTAAGAAAAACTCCTAGAAACTGAGTTACTAGGTCAAAGGATAAATGCAATTTTAATCTGAACAAATTTTACTAAACTGCCCTCCCTGGATTTTCCAGAAACTTTATGACATTACTTGTTTATTCCTTTCCTTTCTGTCATCGCCCACTTTAGGTGAACTAAAACTGTCAAAAATTCAGAAAAATGTGAAGGAGAATATCCAAGACAATATCTCCTTGTTCAGTTTGGGCATGGGATTTGATGTGGACTATGATTTTTTGAAGAGACTCTCCAATGAAAACCGTGGAATTGCACAGAGGATTTATGGAAACCAGGACACGTCTTCCCAGCTTAAGGTAACGTTTTTCTTCTGTTCTTTTTTTATTATTCACTGGAAATCATTTAACTACCCATATCTGATGCATGTATGATGCATCACTGAACTTAACTCAGAATGGTCATGATCTCAGCCATATTTGGTTGGAAGGATCAGGAAAGTGCTCAGTTCCTTTCTCACACGTTTCCCCTCACCCTCATATTTCTGCAGTAACAGTGAGGTATGAGGCAGGTGGGTGATGGGAACGGCTTTCCTACCCCCTGAACAAAAAGGTCTTCTGAGCATCATCCAAGCTCCTTGTAGCTCTCCCGCCCCACTAGCAATTGGTCTTCTTGTCATCATGGCCAACCATTTTCTCTTTAACACGCATTGGCACCTTGGTATCAATTTTTCACAATGTAAATTTTCTTCAGTATTAAGATAGAGGCTGAGTGCGGTGGCTCATGCCTGTAATCCCAGCACTTTGGAGGCCAAGGTGGGAGGATCACTTGAGCCCAGAGGTTTAAGACCAGCCTGGGCAACATAGTGAGATCCATCTGTTCAAAAAATAGATTTTTTTAAAATTAAAATACATATATTGAAAAAAACAAACTATTGGTTTGTTTTGACTAAATAGATGAGAAGATGACGTAAGGAAGGAACATGTCTTTCCCCGCCCTGTGTCAGTACCAGGCATCGTATTTAAATTTGGGAACAAGTAAGAGATAAGATTCTGATTTGGGGAATATTAATCCAGCTGACTTTTTAAAAAATTTAATTATTATTATTATTTTCTGAGATAGAATCTTGCTTTGTCACCCAGTCTGGAGAGCAGTGGTGTGATCTCGGCTCACTGCAACCTCCGCCTCCTGGGTTCAGGCGATTTTTGCACCTCAGTCTCCTGAGTAGTCAAGATTGCAGGCATGCTCCACCACGCCTGGCTAATTTTTGTATTTTTAGAAGAGATGGGGTTTACCATGTTGGCCAGGCTGGTCTCGAACTCCTGACCTCAGGTGATCCCCCCCCGCCTTGGCCTCCCAAAGTGCTGGGATTACAGGTCGAGCCACAATGCCCGACCTCTTGCTGACTTTTATCATAAGTTTGTCCAACAGTTTTTCATGCTGACCATAACAGAAAGGGAAAAAAATGCCAGGCTCTTAAATCAAAGGTAATGTTCTCAACAAGTCCTTGTCTTCTCTCTGTTTTTAATCTGATAATTATGAGCATTTCCCTTTGTCCCAGACATCCCATGTGAATAAATTAAGAGGTATCTGCTGATCCTTTGAAGAATCTCAGAGTAAAATGTTTTAGATCAGCTGGGCACGTAATCCCTGTAATCCCAGCACTTTGGGAGGCCGAGGCAGGCAGATCACAAGACCAGAAGTTCAAGACCAGCCTGGCCAAGATGGTGAAAACCCGTCTCTACTAAAAATACAAAAATTAGCCGGGCTTGGTGGCAAGTGCCCGTAATCCCAGCTACTCGGGGGGCTGAGGCGGGAGACTTGCTTGAACCTGGGAGGCAGAGGTTGCAGTAAGATGAGATCGCACCACTGCACTCCAGCCTGGGCAACAGAGTGAGACATCATCTCAAAATAAATAAATAAAATATAATATAAAATAAAATAAGATGCTTTAGATCTACAAAGCAGTATGAACATAATTTCTCTCTCTCTGTCTTTGTGAATTGTAGAAATTCTACAACCAGGTCTCCACTCCATTGCTCCGGAATGTTCAGTTCAACTATCCCCATACGTCAGTCACGGACGTCACTCAAAACAATTTCCATAACTACTTTGGAGGTTCAGAGATTGTGGTGGCAGGAAAATTTGACCCTGCTAAATTGGATCAACTAGAGAGCATTATCACGGCGACTTCGGTACTTCCACTTATCTGCCTATTCTGTCTACTAATTGGCCCCCTAGACACAGTCCCTCTTGAACGTCAGCTCTGCCTGCCGGAAATCATGGGTGTAGAACAGAAGCAATCAGTGATGGAGAAGACAGGAGAATATCTCTGCCATCTTCCCCACTATTCCACAAATCCCTACCCTTTCACCCAAGCCCAATCCCAAGCACAGAAATGCATTTCCTTCCTCAGTAGGCTTTGTCTTCCATTTCTTTTTTATTCCCCTTCATTCGCAGCAGGTACTAAACATGTGAATTGATTAACTATAATTACCTGGTATCTCTCAACTGAACTTTCCATCATCTAGGCTAACACGCAGTTAGTCCTGGAGACCCTGGCCCAGATGGATGACTTGCAGGATTTTCTATCGAAAGACAAGCATGCAGATCCCGATTTCACCAGGAAACTGTGGGCCTATCTAACCATCAACCAACTGCTAGCTGAACGGTAAGAAGAGAAGAGTACCCACACCACGGGATCTGCAGAACTGAAATGTCCACCATGAATATATGCATTCATACACAAAAAGAGTTTGGAAGCGAGAAAGATAGCAAATTAGCACAGGCTTGAATTATTATCCTCCACTAGTTCTGAACACTTTAGAGAAAGCTGGGTTCACTCTTTTTCTTCTTTATTGAGGTATAACATACAGTAACATGTGCAAAAGGCATTAATTTTTATTTTATTTATTTATTTATTTATTTTTATATTTTTGAGAGAGTCTTGCTCTATCACCCAGGCTGGAGTGCAGTGGTGCGATCTCGGCTCACTGCAAGCTCCGCCTCCCGAGTTCACGCCATTCTCCTGCCTCAGCCTCCCAAGTAGCTGGGATTACAGGCGTGTGTCACCATGCCCAGCTAATTTTTTTGTATTTTCAGTAGAGACGGGGTTTCACCATATTAGCCAGGATGGTCTCGATCTCCTGACCTCGTAATCTGCCCACCTCAGCCTCCCAAAGTGCTGGGATTACAGGCATGAGCCACTGTGCCCAGCCAAAATGCATTAATTTTAAGTGCACCATTCAATGGATTTTTATATCTATCATCCATGTAATCACCACCCAGATCCAGAGGTAGGTTCCCTTGTTCCCCTCCCTCAACACCCACCCCCCTCCTCCAGTGGAATCCACTCTTTCAATGTCTGTGATCATCAGTTTTGCCTGATCCTAAATTTCACAAAATCAAGCAATCTGTATTCCTCTGCTCCTGGCTTCTTTCACTCAATATGATGTTGGTGAGATTCACCCATGTTGCTTCATGTATCAGGCGTGGATTTGCATTTACTGGCTCCTACAGCTGCTGCCAAGAGATCCTGACCTCATGATCCGCCCGCCTCAGCCTCCCAATGTGCTGGGATTACAGGCGTGAACCACCGTGCCCAGCCCTGCATTCTTGAAAATGGCTTCTTGTCCAAAAAGAAATTGATGATTACTAAGGATTATGATGTTCCCTAAGGAAGGGCTCCCCCACGCTCATCTGTGTCCCCTCTGGTTGCTTCATGTGTCAGTCATGTATTTGCATTTACTCTTGAAAATGGATTCTTGTCCAAAGAGAATTTAATGATTATGTGATTATGATGTTCCCTAAGGAAAGGCTCCCCCATGCTCATCCGTGTCCCCTCTGGCTTCTCAGCCGAGCTGCATCTCAACTCTCCAACCTGAAAACTATGTCCCTAGAGCAATGGATGGTTCTTTGACTACCTGCATCAAAATTACACAGAGGTGTTTGATAAAAGTTCCCATTCCCAAGCCTCATTCCATCTATTAGATAGGAGTTGCAGGAAGATGGAACAGGGTCTAAATGAGGCTGGGAAAATGAAATGCTGTTGTATGACTGAACTCATAGAGAAAATCCCTGATGTTGATAAGATTAGAAGAAATACGTAAGGCTGTAAACTATGACTGTGAAGTAAAAGAGAAATAACTCCCTGTCTGACAGAAGCACATTACAGGCATATAGCAAATTGTGGTAGACGTTAAATATTGATTTTAAAACAATTCCTATAAAAAGATCAGCAGTTGCTAAAGGTTGGAGTGTGGGAGAGAGGGGAGTAGGTGGAGCACAGAGCATTTTTAGGGCAGTGAAAATACCCTATATGATACTCCAAAGGTGGACACCTGTCATTATGCATTTAACCAAACCCATAGAATGTACAACACCAAGGATCAGCCACGTTAGCTGTGGACTCTGCGTGATAATGATGTGTCAGCTTCTTCCCTTGTAACAAATGCACCACTCTGATGTGGGATGGATGCTGACAGTGGGGAAGGCCGTGTATATGGGGGACCGTGTGTATGCAGTGGGCACATAGAAAATCTTGATACCTTCTGCATAATTTTACTGCGAACCTAAAACTGCTCTAAAATATAAAGTTAAAAAAAAAAAAAAAAGCCTTGGGAGCCAGACGTGGCTCCCAAGGAGGGTGGATTGCTTGAGTCCAGGAGTTTGATACCAGCCTGGGCAACATGGCAAAAGCCCATCTTTACAAAAAATATAAAAATTAGCTGGGTGTGGTGGCATGCACCTGTAGTCCCAGCTACTCAGGAGGCTGAGGGAGGAGGATCGCTTGAGCCAGGGAAGCTGAGGCTGCAGGGAACCGTGATTGTGCCACTGCACTCCAGCCTGGGCAACAGGGCGAGACCTTGTCTCGAAAATAATAATAATAATAAATAAGTAAATAAATAATGCCTGGAGACTTAGCTAGATAAAATACTCAGCTTCTTGAAGCCAGTGAGTTAGTTCTGTTTCCCAGTTACTTTGCGGTCCTGCCCCACCCCCAGGTTGGACCCCAGCAGCGGTGGGGTGCAGGGGCGGGGAGCTGACTTGGGGTCCCACTCCAATGCAGCCATGCTCAATAACACCTCTACTTCTTGAATGCAGAAGCCTGGCTCCTACAGCTGCCGCCAAGAGAAGAATTACAAGATCGATCCTGCAGATGTCTCTAGACCACCACATTGTGACCCCGCTGACCTCGCTGGTGATCGAGAACGAGGCTGGGGACGAGCGCATGCTGGCGGACGCCCCGCCCCAGGATCCCTCCTGCTGCTCAGGTCAGAGCTGCACCTGTGAGGACTAGTGGCCAGGCAGCTCTCTTGCCCTGGGGGGAAGTCCTAGTGCCTCCGCTCTCTCCCACTCCAGCCCACCTCTTGCACCCAGCCCTGGGCCCTCCTGTGCCCAAGCTCTTCCTGCCAGCTGGGAGGAGGATGGATTATTGCTGTGGTCATTGACCCTTTTGCTCCCATGTTTCCCAAAGGAACTTTTGAAAACCTGCATACCCTTCCAACATTTTTGACATCAATATTTGAAATTTTTTATCTTAGCCTGGGCAACATAGCGAGACCCCATCTCTAAAGAAAAAAAAATTTTAACTAGCTGGGTGTGATGGTGGGCACCTGTAATATCACCTGTTTGGGAAGCTGAGGCAGGAGGATCTCTCGAGCCCAGGAGGACCACTGCACTCCAGCCTGGGTACCATCACATCTCACTGCAGCCTCCAACTCCTGGGCAACAAATATAATTTCTATATGCAACTAACATAATTACAGTATTTTATAAATATTGACCTTTTAAAATAAAACTGTTACATCACTGTTTTCTGTTTTTTTCTGTTTTTTTTCTTTTTTTCTTTTTCTTTTTTCTTTCTTTTTTTTTTTTTTTTTTTTTGAGACAGAGTCTTGCTCTGTTGCCCAGGCTGGAGCACAATGGCATAATCTTGGCTCACTGCAACCTCAGCCTCCCAGGTTCAAGCAATTCTCCGACTTCAGCCTCCCAAGTAGCTGGGATTACAGGCATGTGCCACCATGCCCGGCTAATTTTTTGTATTTTTAGTAGAGACAGGTTTTCACCATGTTGGCCAGGCTGGTCTCGAACTCCTGACCTCAGGCGATCCACCTGCTTTGGCCTCCCAAAGTGCTGGGGTTACAGGCGTGAACCACCGTGCCCGACCACATCACTGTTTTCAATACATCTAATGAAACAGAATACCTAATTGGTTACTATCATTCATTTTTTAAAAATACATAAGCATTTCCTGTATTACAATTATTAGAAGCTGGCCAGACATGGTGGCTCATGCCTATAATCCCAGCACTTTGGGAGGCTGGAGTGGGTTAATCACTTGAGCCTATGAATATGAGACCAGCCTGGTCAACGTGGCAAAACCCCATCTTTAGAAAAAAATACTAAAATTAGCCAGGCATGGTGGCACGTGTCCATAGTCCCAAGTACTCAGGAGGCTGAGGTGGGAGGATTGCTTGAGCCTGGGAGGTGACCGTTGCAGTGAGCCAATTATGCCACTGCACTCTAGCCTGAGTGACAGAATAAGACCTTGTCTCGAAAAAAAAAATTTTTTTTGGAAGTTTTACATTATTCTTTTTTCTAGTTGAACTTGTATTTCCACTCCACTTGCCCAGCAGAACTATATCCTATTGTAATATATTTTTACGCTTCTTTTAGTAATCACCTCACTTATCTATAAGAAAAAAATGTTATAAATTTTAATTTTAATTAAAAATTTAATTTAAAAATCATAACCATAAGATTCTGAGTATTCAAAATTCTCTTCTGAACTGGGTCTGATTAATATTACTACTAGTAACCAAGTGAGCAAAATAATATAAATAAATTATAAATTTGATTACACGTAAGAAGTAAAATTGGAGTGGAAATAATCTATAATCTCTTACTGGGAAAAATGTGACTGGGTGTTTTTCATGTATTCATGGATAAGTATTATTTATGAATGGATTGAAAGAGACAGGATTCAGCATCAATTCTACTTCTAAGAGAACTTGTATGGGCAGAAGTCCCGATAAATATTGGTTGGTACAGTTACTCGCTTATCTGAACTCTTTGAAATTTATATGCCAAAACATGCATACGGACCTAGTGTCCAAAAAATCTTGTATAATTTATCAGCTGACAACGTGAGCCCTTCCTCAATTTTGTTGAAAGCAAAGAATTGGAAGCCCTGTGGCTTATACAAGCATTCGCTCCCGATCATTGGAATCAGGTTTTTCGCCCTACATCAATATTCCAATGGATGTTTTGGTTCTTGGAGGACTTTTTCGGGAGGGGAGTGGGGAAGAGCAGGCCTTCTGCTTGTAAACTGGGAGAAAAGGGTTTCTTTAGGAAAGAGTCTATGTCTAAACTGAGACTCTAGAAATTGCCTTTCAAACAGTCCATGCTCTCTGAGTCCTGCAGAAAGTCTCCAGGCACCCTGGAGGGTGCACGCACCCAGGGCTAGGAGACCTCAGGCTTATACATCTCTTTCTCTTCTCTTTCTTGGGGACTGGTCCTACTGAAACATATACACATATATGCTATATACATACACACACGTAATTATACATTATAGATAATATATAATTATTAGTATCCTATATATAATATATATAATTCTATATAATATATTATAGCTACAGATATATAATTCTATATAATATATTATAGCTACAGATATATAATTATATGTAATATATTATAGCTACAGATATATAATTATATATAATATATTATAGCTATAGATATCTAATTATATATAATATAATGGCAATTATATTATATATAATTATATATAATATAATTATATATATTATATATGTATAATGATATACTACCTATAATATATGATATATAATAGATTCAGGGGCTAAATGTGCAAGTTACTTGGATATATTGCATGTTACTGAGGCTTGGGTACAAATGATCGTGTCACCCAGGTAGCGACCATGGTACTCAGTAGTTTTTCAACCCTCCCCCCGACCTCCCCTTTCCCTCCCTCTCTCCTCTAGAAGTCCCCAGTGTCTATTCTTTCCATCTTTAGTCCGTGTAGTACCCAGTATTGACTTCTCAATGTAGTACCCAAGGTAAGTGAGAACATGCGGTATTTGGATTTCTGTGAAATATATTCTTAAGAATGCTTTGCACACAATGGAAGGATTTTGTGCATTTTTAATTTCGTTCAAGCATGACACCAAGTTTACTGCACTGGTCCGTGATTCGGGGAACTCTGACTTGTAATGTTCCCATGACAACTACCTGTAGACTCACAGCTAAATAGATCTAGGGACAAATGAACCCTGGATTAGTTTCTAGGCATGGCTTTCTCACAGAGAGCTAGCCTGGCTATCGGAAAGCAAAAAGTGTCTTTTGTTGTCATGCGAAATCTCTCTCACCAGGAAGGAAACCTCTCTGGGAAACTAACCTGCTCGGCTTGTTTGTGAGCGAATAGGGAGGGAGCCAGGAAGATGCCACGGTAACCTGGGCCTTCTCCCAGACTTAGCTCCCCAGCCTGCACTGGAGTCACCGGGCCCTTCCCCAGCCCTATAAAGTGGTTCCTCCCACGGCCACCCTTGCTCAGGTTCCAGACTCCAGAAAGAACCGTATCACTGGCCCCCTCCCTCAGCAACATGCCAGAGGGAGCCCGACAAGAGAGAACTCTGGCATAAAAATAGAGGAGAAAAACCTAAGCTGACAACATCTGGGGGTGCATAAAACAGATTCTTGACATGGTGAGCAATTTCCGTGGAAACGTAAACCTAGAAACTAACAGATGCAGGTTTTTCTACCCAGGGGCCCTGTATTACGGCAGCAAAGTGGCTCCAGATTCCATCCCGTCTTGGGCCAATCCTTCACCAACACCCGTAATCTCCATGCTGGCACAAGGAGCTCAGGTGCTGGAGTCCACGCCACCCCCACATGTGATGAGAGGTAAAGCTTCTACACTGCTTGCGTGTCCCAGAACTCAGCCGACCATAATCCTGGGAAGCATTGTGTGAATGAGGCTGGGTGCAGTGGCTCACGCCTGTAATCCCAGCACTTTGGGAGGCCAAGGCAGGCAGATCACGTGTTTTTCTATAGAAATACACCTTATTTTGTTTGTTTTAAATCATGTATTTACAGAATCCTAGTTGTGTTCAGTCTTTAAAGAAACCTTTCTGCAAACAGTTTCAGTGGGAGGTTTGGGTAGTAGCTGTGGTCATCTAAAAGCCAGGAAAATGTATTTCTTTGTGAGAGTTTTGGTGGCTGTGGCTTCCTTGTGTAATCGCAGATTTCTTTGCCTTCCATTGTCAATTTCTTTGCCTTTCTATTGGCAACCTCTCTGGCATCTTCTCCCACAGCATGTGAGAGGGGAGCTGCCCCGGGGAAATGGGAGGGACAGTGTCTCCTCTCCTGTTTCCAGCTCCTTGCATTGCAGCCTTCACCCACAGAGATCACAGCTGCTGGCAATTAGCTAGTTCATCTAGAAAACCTGTGTGCAGCTTTTCTTCCCTTACTTTTCTTTTTATTAGAAAAAAAGTAAATTTCAACACTCAGAGACAGAGCACATCGGAAGCTGCAAAGTCCCAGCTTGACTTGAGTGTTTGAAATTTAGAAGGGTGGTTCCTGCTGGTCGTAGAACTGTGCAGCTTTCTTGACTGCCTGGAATATAGACCTTTCCATCAAGAAAGCCTCAAAGCTGGTTCTCAAGGTTGTATGCCTAGCACATACCAAATATCATGTTGTAGCAGAGAAAACTTAGCAAGGGCTTTGAATGGACATTTAATGTTATTTCAGGCAAGGCACATGGCTCACACCTGTAATCCCAGCACTTTTGGAGGCTCAGGTGGGAGAGGATTGCTTGAGGCCAGGAGTTTGAGACCAGCAAAAAAAAAAAAAACCCTTTTCAAAAAATTAGCCAGGCATAGTGGTGCACCTGTAGTCCCAGCTACTCAAGAGGTTGAGGTGGGAGGATTGCCTGAGCCCAGAAGTTCAACACATTGCAGTGAGCTATTATTTCACCACTACATTCCAGCCTGGGTGACAGAGGGAGGGAGACCCTGTCTCAAAAAATAAAATAGAGACCTGGCATGGTGGCTCACGCCTGTAATCCCAGCACTTTGGGAGGCTGAGGAGAGCAGATCACTTGAGGTCAGGAGTTCGAATCCAGCCTGGCCAACCCTGTCTGTACTAAAAATACAAAAATTAGCTGGGCGTGGTGGCAGGTGCCTGTAATCCCAGCTACTCGGGAGGCTGAGGCAGGAGAATTGCTTGCACCTGGGAGGTGGAGGTTGTAGTGAGCTGAGATCGTGCCACTGCACTCCAGCCTGGGCGACAGAGCAAGACTCTGTCTCAAAATAAAATACGATAAGATAAAATAGGATGATAAAATAGTAACTTCATCTCACCCTTAGGGCTTATCTCTAAAATGATTTCTAGGCCACAAGTAACTTGCTCCTTCACCCTCCATTGCTGGTAGTGCTTTGTACAACACTCCCCTCTCCTACCCCAGCTCTGTGGGGGTGGGAGTCCCACGAGGGACCATGCAGGAGTCTCAGTTAACAGTGGCAAATGTCCGCTGCCACGCACGAGTGGGGAATCCGTGCAGAAGTTGACCACGCTGGAGGAGCAGTTGCTTTTACTGTACCTTTCCAACCAGCGGTTTCTGAGAGCCAGACACTACCGTGATGCCCAGGGAGTGAGCTGCTTAAACTGTGGCTTTGTGAAATAAAACTTTTGGAGAAAATTGTTGAGACCAAGTTAATTTACCTTTAAATATTCTTCCCAGTTAAGACTGTAGTGCTTCTTCCAAGTTTCTCATCTCTGTTGTAGGATGCAGTACAAAGGATGAGGACTTCAAAGTCAGACAGTCCTGGAGATACATCTGCCCCATGACCTTGGTTATACACTGAAATCCCTCTAGGGCTCAAGCAGCCCACCACTAAAACGGGAATGATAATACCCTCCCTGCAGGGTGGATACAAGTTTCTCTTTCCTAGTAGAAGCTCAGTTATCACTGACCAGTGTTCTGCCCATAAACCTCAGGTGCTAGGAATCTATAACATTAGTCATGGAGGTCCTCGATCTACTTTCAGCCTGATCAAAATTTCAGGCTGGACTGACCCATTTAACCATGATGCTTCATTTCTGTTGTCTTGAATTCTATCAACTCAGTATGGCAGCACTGATTCACTATTGCTTATCAGGAGGTCTGATTGGTGGGATTTGAGTTAATTAAATGGCAAAACCAATCGTTGTCTTTAATAAAAGCTATTTTCTTCAAACAGAATATTTCAAACTACCATATTTGTGTAGAGGAAGAAAGAGGATATCATAATATAATGATTGTTTAAGGGTTCCTTTTAATTTTTATTTTTGAGACGGAGTTTCGCTCTTGTTGCCCAGGCTAGAGTGCAATGACTCAATCTCGGCTCACTACAACCTCCGCCTCCCGGGTTCAAGCAATTCTCCTGCCTCAGCTCCCGAGTAGCTGGGATTACAGGTGCCCGCCACTACACCTGGCCAATTTTTTTTTTTTAATTTTTTAGCAGCGATGGGTGTTCTCCATGTTGGTCAGGTTGGTCTCGAACTCCCGACCTCAGGTGATCCATTCACCTGGGCATCTCAAAGTGCTGGGATTACAGGAGTGAGCCACCAGGCCTGGCCAAGATTATTTTTAAAAGAGCCTTTGTTGTGTGTGTTTTTTATTTTATTTTATTATTTATTTATTTATTTTTGAGACAGAGTCTTGCACTGTCACCCGGCTTGGAGTGCAGTGGCGCCATCTCGGCTCACTGCAACCTCCGCCTCCCAGGTTCAAGCAATTCTCCTGCCTCAGCCTCCCGAGTAGCTGGGATTGCAGGTGCCCACCACCATACCCGGCTAATTTTTTGTATTTTTAGTAGAGACGGGGTTTCACTATGCTGGCCAGGCTGGTCTTGAATGCCTGACCTCGTGATTCACCCACCTCGGCCTCCCAAAGTGCTGGGATTACAGGCATGAGCCACCGCACCTGGCCTGTTCTGTGTTTTTACAATGCCCTGTAGTGTCCGGCTCCAATAAAAATCAACTAACCACGTATTTGTGGACTGCAGAGCATGAACCTGGAGGTGTGAACTGAACATTTCTGGCCTGAGTGACAGGTTTAGCCACTGCACGAACTTCCCGTAACTCCTCTGCAAGCTTTTATTCATACTGCCACCAACAACTTTCCTAAAATGAGGGTCAAGTCACTTCACGTTTATGAGGAAGTGCTCCATGACAGAGGGACAATGGAGTATGAACAACTGGCTCCCCGAGGCCTGGAGGAATACCGAGCATAAAGGAGAAGCACAATAAATATTTGTTCTGATTAAATTAAAGATGTTCAGGAATGATATAGTGCTCAAAATCATCTTCCTTTTAATGATTTTGTTTACATTTTCTTTGTATATTTTCCAGTTGAAAATGACCCACATTTCATCATTTATCTACCAAAAAGCCAAAAGAACATTTGTTTCAATATTGACTCAGAACCTGGAAAAATCCTCAACCTGGTTTCTGACCCAGAATCAGGTAAAATAAAAATAAATTATATTTGCTTTAGACAATTAGGTCACTGTCATGCTTTCCTGTCACTGCCTTGGATTTCTTTCTTTCTCACCTTAATAGAAGTGCTATATATTTCAGTGATATTAGTGAGAAGTTAAATTATAAATATATTCTTAACTATTTTGAACCATCATAGCTCAAAATATATACCCTCTCTCTGAGTATGAACTAGCAGATCTTGTTGTGATATAATTAATTTAAATACGAGCCAGGTGTGGTGGCTCACACCTGCCATCTCAGCACTTTGGGAGGCTGAGGCGGGCAGTTCACCTGAGATTAGGAGTTCGAGACCAGCCTGGCCAACATGATAAAACTCCCCGACTACTAAAAATACAAAAAAAAAATTAGCCGGGCATGGTGGCACACACCTGTAATCCCAGCTGCTCAGGAGGCTGAGCCAGGAGAATCGCTTGAACCCAGGAGGTGGAGGTTGCAGTGAGCCGAGATGGCGCCACTGCACTCCAGCCTTAGTGACAGAGCGAGACTCCGTCACACACACACAAAAATTCATTTAAACACTATATGATAGTAAATTATTTAAATTACATTTTATACACTGACAATTAAATTTTATAACTGATATAAAATTATTAAATTAAATTTACTAAATTTTATAACTGTTATATTAAAATATATGTTATACAATGAGAAGCACAAAGAAGAAAATGTTATGTAAATCTTGAAGCAAAATTATAACTTTCCTATATTGCCAAGTTTTATAAATTTGAACTATAGTACCCACGCATGCAAAATAAAGGGCACACAAGAGAAAAACTCATTTTTTTCTTTCCTGTAGGAATTGTAATCAATGGTCAGCTTGTTGGTGCCAAGAAGCCCAACAATGGAAAACTAAGCACCTATTTTGGAAAACTGGGATTTTATTTCCAAAGTGAAGACGTAAAAATAGAAATCAGCACTGAGGCCATCACCCTGAGTGGTGGTTCTAGCACATTTGCCTTGTCCTGGTCCGACACAGCTCAAGTTATGAATCAGAGGCAAGTATGATTCCATCTGAAGTCAGGCCTGTCCGTGACACATGACTGCATAACTAAATCCAGGCATCAGTGACATCAACATTAAAAAAAAAAAAAATCATCGTTTTAAATATAAGGAAGTTGAGGTTCAGAAAAATTGTTCTCACTCCCTCCTCTGTTCCTGGCAGTGGGCACGGTGTTTTTGGCCACCATGGGTCCCAGGACCTAATCTAGTGCCTGGCGTCAGTAAGCACTCACTGGGTATGCGCTGGTCAGCGAACGAATCCACCAGCTGAAATCTATACCCGACTCGATCGCAGAGTGCGCTCCAAATGCCATGATTGTGTCCTCTGCATAGAAGCTTCCCAATGAGTATCCGTTCATCGATCATTTATCTATAAACTGTTGCAAGCGCTTAGATAACTAGCCGAATTGTCTGGGAGGAGTGAAGAGCTCATATTAGGGGTGAGAAGAATGACTTTAGAAAAAGGTCTGTTCTGAAATGGTTTAATTCCACTTGGACTTTCACACCAGGGTGCAGATCTCAGTGAAGAAAGCAAAAGTGGTAACTATCACCCTGGACAAAGAGATGTCCTTTTCTGTTTTACTTCATCGTGTTTGGAAGAAGCATCCCATTAATGTTGACTTTCTGGGAATCTACGTCCCCCCTACAAACAAGTTTTCACCTAATGCCCACGGACTAATAGGTAAAGTGTCTATGGACCATCTGACGAGGGCGGGGCCACTCTAACTCTTTAGCAGCTTTGGCTGACAGTGGTTACAAGCTGAGGACATGGTAGGTGTGGACTCAAGAGCACAGAGGACCAACATAGCAGCGTGGGGCCACTCGGGAATGTGACAGCCTTTTGCCGTTCTAGACAAGGCTGTCCAGGGCCAGGATTTCAGCATCACAAACTGGGCAAGTTAAGAGAAGGGACAGATACATTTCAAGCTTTACGTTAAAGATTTTTTTCTAACTGAAGCGAGGTGAACCCATTTAGGAGGTCTGTGATAACGAGCAGAATACCCTGGGCAACTGTCCCTAGTATTTTAAGAAGGGCTCAAATGTAAAGCCTGTGACATCACAAACAAATCTTGTGCCTGTGATCTGAGCTATGCTCTCAGGTGCTCACCTCACTTTCCTGCCATCAGGGTGCTCGATTTACTT
The DNA here is from genome assembly GCF_024542745.1 of Macaca thibetana thibetana. Taxonomy (NCBI): domain Eukaryota; kingdom Metazoa; phylum Chordata; class Mammalia; order Primates; family Cercopithecidae; genus Macaca; species Macaca thibetana. The sequence goes on from NC_065586.1 coordinate 7,639,541, forward strand.
ACAATCCACTAGACCAACCTCATGTATAAAATGACCATGAGCTCCAGGCATGGTGGCTCATGTAATCCCAGCACTTTAGGAGGCCTGGGCAGGTAGACTGCTTGTGGAGTTCAAGACCAGCCTGGGCACCCCATTGCTATCAAAAAAGTAGGTAATAAAAATAATTAGCAGGATGTGGTGGATCCTGCCTGGAGTCCCAGCTACTCAGGAAGCTGCGGTGGGATTGCCCGAGTCCAGGAATTAGAGGCTGCAGTGAGCTGTGACTGTGCCACTGTGCTCCAGCCTGGGTGATAAAGGGAGACTCCATCTCTTAAATTTACTTATTTATTTATGTATTTATTAGATGGAGTTTCGCTCTTGTTGCCCAGGCTGAAGTGCAATGGCACAATCTCAGCTCATCGCAACCTCTGCCTCCACAGTTCACGCGATTCTCTTCCCTCAGCCTCCCAAGTAGCTGGGATTACAGGCCTGCACCACCATGCCCAGCTAATTTTGTATTTTTAGTAGAGATAGGGTTTCTCCATGTTGGTCAGGCTGGTCTGGAACTCCCAACCTCAGGTGGTGATCTGCCCGGCTCGGCCTCCAGAGTGCTAGGATTACAGGTGTGAGCCACCGCACCCGGCCCCATCTCTTCAATTAAAAAAAAAAAAAAAAAAAGGGCTGGGAGTGGTGGCTCAAGCCTGTAATCCCAGCACTTTGGGAGGCCAAGACGGGTGGATCACGAGGTCAGGAGATCGAGACCATCCTGGCTAACACGGTGAAACCCCGTCTCTACTAAAAATACAAAAAAAAATTAGCCAGGTGTGGTGACGGGCACCTGTAGTCCCAGCTACTTGGGAGGCTGAGGCAGGAGAATGGCATAAACCTGGGAGGCGGAGCTTGCAGTGAGCTGAGATCTGGCCACTGCACTCCAGCCTGGGTGACAGAGGGAGATCCTTCCTCAAATGAAAAAAAAATAAAAATAAAAAAAGATCGTGAGCAGCACAAATGTGCTCCCAGGAAGGACCCTCCCTCCCATCACCACTCCTTTTTCCTCTCAGCTTGTCTTTCCACCCTAGAAATCCCAGAGGGAGGACTAAAATGTAGCATGGAGCCAATAACAAGCCTGTCTTTTTATTTGACTATGATTACATGTAAATCAATGTCTAATTCTGTTTCGCCAGGCCAGTTCATGCAGGAACCAAAGATACACATCTTCAATGAGAGACCGGGAAAGGACCCTGAGAAACCAGAGGCCAGCATGGAAGTGAAGGGGCAGAAGCTCATTGTCACCAGGTAGGCCTCGGGTGTAAGGACAGTGACGAAGAGGGCTCGTGTTAGAATTAGACCCACACAGCAAAATAGAGGAGCAAGAAGAAGTGTTGTAAGCACTACCTACATCACACTAAGCAATTCATCAGGAATAGACACACACAGCATTCGCATAAGGGCACTTCTGATATCCCACCTTAAATGCAAATAATGACGGGGTATCTAGGGTCATGTGATGCCAAGATTAACTAACCTGTTGTTCTCATCTTCATACTTTAGAAGCCCTCATGAGAGCTTCACAACTTGGATAACTGGACACGTGGATCAAAGGAGAGAATCATAAAAACACCTATTACCATAGTACTGCAGAACGAATATAGATTTTTACATCAGGCTAGAGCTTTCCTTTTACACATAGATCTCTGACTGCTTTTTTTTTTTTGTAGCTTTTCTTATACAAACCACCCCCATATGCTTCATCTAAAGTGAGAACTTAGAAGCTCGTAAGACATTCTGAGTGTAAAAATCTTACAAATCTTGATATTTTTTCCCAGTCCTTTACAGTTGTCTCACCCATGCCAAATTTGGTACCGTTTTAAAGCCGTTTACCCCTTTTTAGAGTTTTTACAAAGCAGTCAACTTCACTTTGTTAGAAAGGATTCTTCATGCAAACAAATGTCATTGGCTTTGACATAATTAAACCATAACAATGATAACCATAAAATTGTATTTGGAAGTATTGCCACGAAAGTAGATTTGTGAACTGAAACAACGGATTCTTGCTGAATACACCATTCAATTAGTATCAGTTTATGGGAGGAACAAGGTACTGATGGAAATCAGTGAGAGTGTGTCACAGAAGCAATTATGAGCACAAATTAATAATGCTAATATTAAGCTATCTGAAGTTGGTAAAAGGGTGTTTACTGCCAGGCATGGTGGCTCATGCCTGTAACCCCAATGCTTTGAGAAGCCAATGTGGGAGGATCACTTGAGACTAGCAGTTCAAGACTGGCCTGGGCAACATAGTAAGACTCCATCTCTATAAAAATAAAAATAAAAATAATTAGCCAGGTGTAGTAGATTCTGCCTATAGCCCCAGCTACTCAGGAGGTTGAGGTGGGAGGATCCATTGAGCCCAGGAGTTCAAAGCTGAAGTGAGTTATGATTGTACCGCTGCACTCCAGCCTGGGTAACAGAGTGAGACCTGTCTCATAAATAAAAACATAATATATAAATAGGCTGGGCACACTTTGGGAGGCTGAGGCGGGTGGATCACCTGAGGTCAGGAGTTCAAGACCATCTTGCAAACATGTTGAAACCCCCCCCATCTCTACTAAAAATACAAAAATTAGCTGGGTGTGGTGGCGGGTGCCTGTAATCCCAGCTACTCGGGAGGCTGAGGTAGGAGAATCGCTTGAACCTGGGAGGTGGAGGTTGCAGTGGGCGGAGATAGCACCACTGTACTCCAGCCTGACTCCATCTCTCTCTCTCTCTCTCTATATATATATATATATACACACACACACACACACACACACACACACACACATATAGATAGATATTTATATATGTATATATCTATATATGCATTTACTTTTTATATAGAGAGAGAGATGGAGTCAGGCTAGAGTGCAGTGGTGCACTCTATATTTATATATTTATATTTATATAGGTATATTATATACCTATATAAATGTATATGTATATTTATATATAGATATTTATAAATATATATTTATCTATATAGATATAGATATATATTTATATGTACATAAATATATATACATATATAAGTAAATACATATATATACACACACATGCGTTTATTATAATGACAAAAAGTAAATGCTGGGCCTCCATTTCATCCACTGCAAGCACCTCGTGGTTCATAACTGAAACTGAGCTGTCCCCTGAACTGGGCGCGGTGATACACTTTTAAGGCTCATTCACGCAATGTGCCAGATTCTTTACAAATTGTTGGCTACTTTGCCCTTCAAGTGGAGGACATGAATCTGCTCAGAAACAGCAGGTATCACCCTTAAACACACAGAAAGTGCAGTTAAGAGGTGCCACCAATGCATTCTTTTTTTTCTGATGACAGAGTCTTGCTCTGTCGCCCAGGCTGGAGTGCAGTGGTGCGACCTTGGCTCACTGCAACCCCCGCCTCCTGGGTTCAAGTGATTCTCGTGCCTCAGTCTCTCGAGTAATTGGGACTACAGGCATATGCCCAGCTAATTTTTTAAAAAAATATTTTTAGTAAAGACAGGGTTTCTCCATGTTGGCCAGGCTCGTCTTGAACTCCTGGCCTCAAATGATCCGCCCGCCTTGGCCTCCCAAAGCGCTGGGATGACAGGCATGAGCCACCGTGCCTGGCCACCGACTCATTCTTTAAGTGACCGGTGAGGTCAGCCTCAACGCTGTGGAGTCTTGTTCCTGCCTTCTTTCCATTGGCTACTGTTTCCCTTGCTGGAAAAGCCCATATGGGTCAACTCTAAGGGTTCTTTGAGTTCTCTAAGGACACTCCACTGATTCTCTGTCTTTCCAACACCAAGCCCCAGACTTGGGTGTTTCACATGACTTGGGAAGCAGCGATAGGTGGGGGGGCGGCAGATGTGGTGACGGAACACGACGAACAGCAAGGAAAAGACGGGGTCTTGTGTCTAGAGGTGCCCGGCCAGCCATCCCTCGGCCTCCCGCTAACCACATGCCTTGCTTCCTTGCAGGGGCTTACAGAAAGACTACAGAACGGATCTCGTGTTTGGAACGGATGTTACCTGCTGGTTTGTGCACAACAGTGGAAAAGGATTCATTGACGGGCATTACAAGGATTACTTCGTGCCTCAGCTCTACAGCTTTCTCAAACGGCCTTAAGGGTTTATAGTTTGGGAAATTATATATATTAATACACATCTTTCCCCTGTCACTTTTGCAGATATTCTTTGGTTTGAATAATTAAAATGAACCAGATATCAGGGTGGTTAATTAAAATGAACCAGATATCAGGGTGTTTTATAAAGCCTGTAAATACACCTGAAGAAAATAAACATCTTACAAATGAGCTTTTAGGATTTTGTTGCATTTTTAGACGCCAAAGTGTGTGAATCAAGGTGGTGCTGAGACAAGCCAGCATCTGGACAGAGCCTTAAATGTGGTGTTTACTGTGATCATTTATTAATCTTTTCTTTTTCCTTTGAGACAGGGTCTCCCAGGTTGGAGTGCAGTGGCGTGATCATAGCTCACTGCAGCCTCAGCCTGGGCACAAGCAATCCTCCCACTTCAACCTCCCTAGTAGCTGGGACTACAGGTGCATGTCACCATGCCTGCCTCATTTTTATTTTTTTGCAGAGACGAGGTCTCACTATGGTCCCCAGGCTGGTCTCAAACTCCTGGGCTCAAGTGATTCTCCCGCCTCAGCCTTCCAAAGTGCTGGGATTACAGGTATGAGCCACCACACCCAGCTGATCATTTCATTGTTGTTGAGTCTCAGGTCCTCAACCTTGCAGATTGCATCCATCTTTACACTACTAGTTGCATGGGAGGTATGATTATGAGAGGGTTAGATGGTGAGCATAGAATACAAACGGGGGTTACTTGATCTTAGGTGCTTTGTAGAGATTTATACTAAAGCCCTGCTACCCTCTGTAGGGATAGCCTTGCTATGGTGCCTGTGATAACCCAGTATTTTTGTCCAAGATTCTCTTCATAGTGTTGGTCCCTGGGACCCTTGTGAGTGTATGAGGTCTGAATTAGCCATGGTTCTCCAGAAAAACAGAACCCACAGGAGATTTACAATAAGGATTGGCTCATGTGATTATGGAGGCTTGTAAATCCAAAATCTGCCGAGTAGGCTGATGGTACAGGAGACCCAGGGAGGAGCCAGTGTTCCAGTCCAAAAGCCATCAGGCAGGAAGAGCCGATGCTGCAGATGAAGTCCAAAGGCCGTACACTAGAGAATCCCCTCTGACTTGGGGAGGTCAGCATTTTTGTTCTATTCAGACCTTTGACTGATTAGATGAGGCCCACCCACACAAGGGAAGGTGATTTCTTTACTTTGTGTGTGTGTGTGTGTGTTTTTTTTTCTTGAGATGGAATCTCACTTTATTGCCCAGGCTGGAGCACAGTGGCGCAATCTCGGCTCACTGCAACCTCCACCTCCTAGGTTGAAGTGATCCTCCTGCCTCAGCCTCCCAAGTAGATGGGATTACCAGCGTGAGCCACCATGCCCAGCCCCACTTGGGAGTTTTTGTTGCTCCCAAATTCTGCACATATTTAAAATCGCTCAGGATGTTACCTCAGATGGCTAATGAGACACACTGTGAATGTTGCTAAGTGAATTCTGAATCATAGTTCCAAATTCTCTGGAAGCCCTGTGTGTCTGTGAATCAAGTTTCACACACATTTAATATACCTTGAACAGGGCATTTTTGTTAGTACTCCTGGTAGAACTGTTACTTCATTTGCATTTAAACCATTTCTGAGGAATACCACTTACATGCTAAATCTTATATTAGACTTTATTTCAAAATAAAGTAGTAAATTATGTTCTAACAAAAAGCCAATGACAGTTATAAGGCAGAATAAAATAAGCAACCAATTTAAAGCGAAACTGGGTTACTTTATGCTGTCTGCTCTTGTATAGTGGATTTTGGTGCTAAGATGCAAGTCTGAACCACTGTAATTCTGTGCTTTGCTGTGTTTACAACTTTCCTTAAAAATCAATTCCTAAAATGAACATATTCTCAAAAGCCAAATTGGTGAATTTGCACTTTAAAAAAGCTTTTTAAAGGCACATTTTTATGAATCTTTCTTTCCGTAATCTGATAAAAGTCATTTTTCATTTTAGAGGCAAAACTCTTTTTTTGCACATATCCAACCCGTACTTGAAAAAGCAAGTGGGCATCTCCAAACCTAATTGCAAAATCTTAAGGAAATGTGATTGTTTCTAGAAGCTAAAGATTACTGGCTGGGCGTGGTGCCTCATGCCTATAATCCCAGCACTTTCAGAGGCCAAGGCAGGAGCATCGTTGGAGGCCAGGTGTTCAAGACCAGCCTAGGCAACATAGTGAGACTCCCATCTCTTCATAAAAATAAGTAAAAGTAAAGATAGCCTTAGTGCTGAAGAGGTAAATAGCACTACCTCTTAGTCGTCTTCTTCTATAAGAAGTGGTCACCTATGATACACTTTTGAAAAATCTACTGCATCTTTTCCATTTCCTATTTCAAAAATAGAAACATATTAAATATTAAAATGCTAATATTCAACATAAACTTCAAAAGTGAGATTTTAACATTAATTCTGTTACTCGGTTAAAATCTTGAATTTAAAACTTCTACCTGCAGATACTAAGTTTAGCTTCTTAGTATTTTATGTGTGCACAGTGGTCTTAAAAGTAAGAATGAAAATCTTGGGGTGTATACTTATATGCGGTAATAGAGTTCTATCAAAAGAAACTGCAGCTTTAAAGGATCACTTACTACCATCCAGTGGCATCCTCTCTTTAGTCTTATCCCAACTGAAGGAGATATAAATGACTCCAAAGGCCCAGTAAAATCAAAGTAAAAATTACCTGGCTATCTAGGTACATAGAGATGCTTGTATGCTATAAGAACTTAGTGTTATTTTTCTTAACTTTTTCACAATGGCTGAGTCTACTTCTTGGTAACTATTCCCAAAATAACTACAGAAGAGAAAAAAAAAAAAAAACCCTCCAGGATAGCTTCCTTAAGTGGCATAATTATTCAGTTATCTAATTAACGTTTCTAGGGTCACTGCAGTCAACCTAATGACTAACTTATAATCAAGGCTGATCATATTCTGGCTGGGCGTGGTGGCTCACTCCTGTAATCCCAGCACTTTGGGAGGCCAAGGCAGGCAGATCACCTGAGGTCAGCAGTTTGACACCGGCCTGACCAACATGGCGAAATCATGTCTTTACTAAAAATACAAAACTTAGGTGGGTGCCGTGGCATGGACCTGTAATCCCAGCTACTCGGGAGGCTAAGGCAGGAGAATCGCTTAAACCCAGGAGGCGGAGATTGCAGTAAGCCAAGATCGCAACACTGCATTCTAGGCTGGGTGACAGAGTCTGTCTCAAAAAAAAAAAAAAAAAAAAAAAAAAAAAAAAAAGGCTGATCATATTCTAATCCTGTGATTCCATCTTACCCAAGTAGGAACTGAGGTGTATACTGGTATCAGTGAACAATTTCTCAGGCCCAACAGTCAGGGCAGATTTTCAAGTAGCTGCTATACATGATCAAGTTTCTCTTACTGGCCTATCATTTCATTTGATTATCATTGAACATTGTCAATTCCTATAACACACACCTTGGGTCTCTATCTGCTTCTCACTTATATCTCCAGTACAATGGCTTACCTACTGAAGGCACTCCATAAATGCTAGCTGAATGAATTTCATGCAATCATATCAGAAAAACTGAAACTGAGAGGCAGTTAGAAGTAGATGCCAGAAGACAAAGGAAAAATCAGCAAATGAGATTTAATGAGATTCTGATGAAGAAAACAGAATTTGGTCTCTCAGGACAACAAAACCAATAATTTGATATGACCTCAAGTCAGTTGTTAAAAAAAGAACAGCTTAAAACAAAATAAGAAGACAAGCCACTGACTGAGAGAAAATATTTGCAAAAGACACATTTGATAAAGAACACTTAACTGAAATATACAAAGAACTCTTCACTTTGGGAGGCCGAGGCGGGCGGATCACGAGGTCAAGAGATCGAGACCATCCTGGCTAACACGGTGAAACCCCGTCACTATTGAAAATACAAAACATTAGCCGTGTGTGGTGGTGCGCGCCTGTAGTCCCAGCTCCTCGGAGGCTGAGGCAGGAGAATGGCGTGAACCCGGGAGGCGGAGCTTGCAATGAGCCGAGATCGCGCCACTGCACTCCAGCCTGGGCGATGACAAAGCGAGACTCCGTCTCAAAAAAAAAAGAAAAAAAAAAAAAAGAACTCTTAAAATTCAACAATAAGAAAATGAATCACCCAATTAAATAGTGGGCAAAAATCCTGAAAGCCATCTCACCAAAGAAGATATACAGGCAGCAAATAAGCATATGAAAAGATGCCCCACATCATACTTCATCAAAGATATGCAAATTAAAGCAACGATAAGATCCCATTGTACACCTATTAGGATGGGCAAAATCCAGAACACTGACAGCATCAAATGCTGGTGGAGATGAGGAGCAACAGGAACTCTCACTCATTGCTTGTTTGAATACAAAATGGTACAGTCACCCTGGAAGACAGTTGGGTAGTTTCTCAGAAGACTCTTGGCATATGATCCAGCAATTGTGCTCCGTGGTCTTTACATAGATAAGTTGAAAATGTCTATCCACAAAATACCTGCACACAGATGTTTGTAGCAGCTTTATTCATAATTTCCAAACCCTGGAAGCAACCAGGATATCCTTCAGTAGGTGAGTGCATAAACTGTGGTGCATTCAGACAATAGAATATTATTCAGTGCCAAAATGAAGTGTGCTATCGAGCCACAAAAACCTAACCAAAACAACACGGAGGAACCATACATGTGTATGTTCTACTAGGTGAAAGAAGCCAATCTGAAAAAGCTACACACTGTACGACTCCAACTATATGACCTTCGAGGGAGACAAAACTAGGGAGACAGTAAAAAGATCAGTGGCCAGCAGAGATCTGGGGGGAGACAGGGAACAGGCAGAACACAGGAAACTTCTAGGGCAGTGAAGCGGTTCTGTGTGATGCTACAGTGGCAGATACATGTCATTATACATTTGTCAAAACCCACAGAAACTGCTCTAATAAGTAAAGTCTATGTTCGAAAAAAAGAAAAATAGCTTATGATGCTTCAAAAATAGAAGTCTAATCATAAGACCTGTTGTTAGTTATCTGTAGTCATTCTGCTTAGCATAAACACTATCAGGCTCTACGAACTCGAGGGAAAAAACTACTGTTACATCTAGAATCATATTTTTATGCTTCAGATATTTTTTATTGAATTTAACCTCAAGTATGCTACCTCATTTCATTCTGAAATAATTTCAGAAAGATGTTGGAGAATTAAATGTGGGAGGCAGACATGAAACAGTTTTTCCCTGAAGAAAACCACCGAGTTGATTCCAAACTTACATATTTGGGGGAGGCATATGTAATTTGTCAGGTTTTACTCATCACTATTTGTTATCAGGGAGAACCATTCTCCTTTTTGAAATTCTTCAGGCCAGATTCTTAGTAGTCCAGGCTCAACTTCTTGGCTCCATTTCCGGACATGACCACTCACTGCCATTTATTCAACACCTACTATGTGCTGGACTTCATGTCTGATGCTTTATATGTATTTTCTGTAGGTCTCACACCAACCCGGCAGAAAAACATTTTGACAATTTATACATTAAAAACATCGCAATTCAAGAACATTAACATTCTAATATTACAAAGCTAATGAACAGAACTGCCAGAATTTGATCTAAAGACTGCCCACACCCAAAACCTAGTTGCTTTCCATACTATGCTGTCAGGTTACTTTGAAAAAACCTTAATTCGTCCCTGAAGAACATTTTCTGTAAAGCTACTGACATCATCCTGCTAGTATTTCTTTACTGCCTCTTACATTTCTGCTAACAGCGTATGTTCTCCCATCTTCCGAGAATAGAAGCTGTCAGCCCTCCCTGACTCTCAATTAAAGAGAGATATCCCAGGGGTCGGCACCGTACCTGTGTCTAACGTCAGCATATTCCCATCCTCATGTTTGAAGTGATCATCCTGGTGTGGTCTGTTTTTTATAGAAGATCAACTCAGGCAAGGCGTGGTAACTCACACCTGTAATTACAACACTTTAGGAGGCCGAGGCAGGAAGACTGCTTGAGCTCAAGAGTTTGAGACCAGCCTGGGCAACATTGCAAGACCTTGTCTCTACTAAAAATCAAACAAATTAGCCAGGCATGGTAGTGCATGCCTGTAGTCCCAGCTACTCGGGAGGCTGAGGTGGGAGAGTCAATGACCTAAGCCCAGGAGGATGAGGCTGCAGTCAGCCATGATTGTGCCACTGCACTCCAGGCTGGGTGACAGAGCAAGACCCTATCTCAAAAAAGAAAAAAAAGAAAAAAAAAAAAAAAAAAAGAGGTTGGGCGCGGTGGCTCATGCCTGTAATCCCAGCACTTTGGGAGGCCGAGGCAGGCAGATCACAAGGTCAGGAGATCAAGACCATCCTGGCCAACATGGTGAAACCTTGTCTCTACTAAAAATACAAAAATTAGCTGGGCGTGGTGGCACATGCCTGTAGTCCCAGCTACTCAGGAGGCTGAGGCGGGAGAATGGCTTGAACCTGGGAGGTGGGGGTTGCAGTGAGCCGAGATTGTGCCACTGCACTCCAGCCTGGCCAACAGAGTGAGACTGCGTCTCAAAAAAAGAAAAAAAGGAAAAAGAAAAGATAGATCATCTCTCTCTTCCTGGTGCTGCTGAAGGGTAAGATGTAAACCTCGAGTGCCCAAGAATGTAAATGTAGAGAGCCAGCACAGGGAGCCAGAGACAGAGTGCAAGCCTGGGAAGGCTGTTGACACCTGGTCCCACTGCCCTGGAAGCTAGCGTCTGCTCCTTTCAGTCATGTGCACCATAAATATCCCTTCTCTTCTTTTCCTTTGGCACAGGCAAGTGTGGGTTTCCTGTCTTTTGCATTCCCTAATAATACACTGCCCTACTTATTTCAAACTGCATAGTTAGGCAGGGTGCCGTGGCTCACGCTTGCAATCCTAGCACTTTGGGAGGCTGAGGCAGGAGGATCACTTGAGCCCAGGAGTTTGAGAGCAGCCTGGGTAACATAGTGAGACCCTGTCTCTAAAAGTAAAAAAAATTAAAAACAAATAAAACTGTAGAGTTCAACATTGCTGGTGGGACTGTAAAATGGTATAGCTGCTCTGGAAGAGTTTGGCAGAATCAAAAGCTTCTGTTCACATAAAATCCTGTAAATGGATGATCATGGCAGCATTATTCACAATAGCCAAAAAGTAGAAACAATCCAAATGTTTATCAACTGATGAATGGATAAACAAAATATGGCACATCCATACAGTGGAATATTACGCAGCCATAAAAACAAATGAAGCAGGCCTACATGCTACCACATGGATAAACCTTGAAAACATGATGGTAAGTGTAAGAAGCCAGTCATAAAAGATCATGTATTATATGATTCCATTTATAAGAAATGTCCAGAAAGGGAAATCCATAGAGACGGAAAGTACATGAGTGGCTGCCTAGGGCTAGGGCAGAGGGGAAAAATAGCAATTGACTATTACAAGGCTTCATTTTGGGGCATGAAAGTGTTTTAAAATCAGACAGTGGTGATGGTTGCACAACTCTGCAAAAATACTGAAAACCACTGAATTGTATGTATATTTTAAATGAGTGGTCTGTAAGGTATATGAATTATTACCACAATAAAGCTGCTTCTGTATTTATAGTTTTACATTTAAAATTTAATTACACTTGTAGTTCAACTTTACTACTCTACTACTGAAAATATAAATTTAGAGTGTATGAAGGATTTCCTCCAATTACATGATTCTAAATTGTCATATATAAAACACTTTATAATAACATTCTTTAATGAAGATATAAATTCATCAAGTAAATTACAAAGGAAACAAAAATAACAAGGACAAAATTACATAGTTTTGATACTTCATGAGACATAATTAAATTGTTCTCAAAGTTTAGCTGAACAACTATACAGTAATATTTTCAAAAACCTGTTTTTTTAATACAAAAGAATACCCTAACACAGTAGAGTCTCATAATGCCCTGGCGAACACCAATTTGATGCTTTAAGATTTTAATGTATTGTTAACACATTTTCAAACTCAGGCGAGTTTAGAAAAGTCTTCATATTGAATTCCTTCCACTCTGCGTCCTTTTAAAGGGCCCTACAAATTAAAATAATTTAAAAGAAGGTTAAAAACACACATTCCCAAAAGACAAAAA